>NW_026991716.1:47462514-48900014 GCF_029215605.1 Mirounga angustirostris | reverse complement strand
GTGGATGGAACTGGAGGGTATTATGCTGACTGAAGTCAGTCAATCAAAGAAAGACATGTATCATATGATCTCACTGATATGAGGAATTCTTAATCTCAGGAAACAAATTGAGGGTTGCTGGAGTGGTGGGGGGTGGGAGGGATGGGGTGGCTGGGTGATAGACATTGGGGAGGGTATGTGCTATGGTGAGCGCTGTGAATTGTGTAAGACTGTTGAATCACAGACCCGTGCCTCTGAAACAAGTAATACATTATATGTTTAAAAAAAAAAGAAGATAGCAGGAAGGGAAAAATGAAGGGGGGGGAATCAGACGGGGAGACGAACCATGACAGACTATGGACTCTGAGAAACAAACTGAGGGTTCTAGAGGGGAGGGGGATGGGGGGATGGGTTAGCCCGGTGATGGGTATTAAAGAGGGCACGTACTGAATGGAGCACTGGGTGTTATACGCAAACAATGAATCATGGAACACTACATCAAAAACTAATGATGTAATGTACGGTGATTAACATAATAAAAATAAATAAATAAATAAATAAGCCCCCTGTCTGCAATACCTGCCCAGCTTTCCCAGCCCATCTGAACCTACCTTCAGTGAAAACCAGAGTCCTGCTTTTCTGATGCCCCAATGAGCCTCCTGCAAGGGTCCATAGCAACTCTTGGTTTACTGACCCATGTGTCTCTGAGCCACATTAGGAATTCCATGATCCTAAACTTTTCTCCCCAACTAAGGAGTGTTGACTACTTGAAGGCAAGACCTAAGTCTTCCAAAGCCCTGGAAAAAATATCTGATTAACTGACTAAAGCCCACTTGAGAGCTTTTCCAGCCTATAGGAAAAGAGTCACAGTCAAAAAAAAGGGAGCAGAGATGACAGAACCAGTCTCTACGCCCCTAGAAAATCCACAGGACTTAGAGTCTAGAGTTGGAGATGTACAGTCTATATTTTCATTTTGCTTTGACATATCACTTGACCTCTCCAGATTTTCATTTCCTTAGCTGTGTAAAGTGGGTAGGTTTCTATCATCTCTAGTAAAGCCTTCATTCCACCATTACTAAAAACAAATCTTTGGGGGGGTGCCTGGGTGGCTCAGTCAGTTAAGCATCTGCCTTCGGCTCAGGTCATGATCCCAGAGTCCTGGGATCGAGTCCCCCATTGGGCTCCCTGCTCACACACTCTCACACACTCTCTCTCAAATAAAATCTTAAAAAAAAAGAAATCTTGGTAATCTAGCATCATCTAGTAAAATTTGTAGTGTATACCCTTTCATCCAAAAATTATTAAAGAAACATTTGCACAGGAGTACAAAGTAATATGTACGAGAACATTTAATCCATCATGGTTCATCACTGCAAAAAATTAGAAACAATTTAACTGTCCAGCAATAGGAGAAAGGTTAAACCAATCAATCGTGGTATATCCAATTCAGTGAAACACTACAATACCAGAATCAATGCTAAAATACATTTATTGGTACTGATATGGAAGATGTCCAAGACAGTGTTAAGTAAAAAAGCAGGCAGCAAAGCAATTTATGTAGTAAGTTGTTTTTGTTTTAACAATAATAAATACATGGTGGTGTAAGAATACATTCTAAAATTGTTAATGGCTGGCATCACTTCAAAGGAAGCAAGGAAAATGTCACTTTTATTCTTTGAATTATTTTAAGCATCCAACCCATATTACTCCTTTAATGAGATAAAAACACACACATCATGGTCCCAAGTCAGGCCGGTTGCACCTAATAGCATGAGCTCAGAGGTCTCAGCATCTTCCGAATCAAGTGAAGCAGCTGGAGCCCACGGCACATACTCAGAGGTTCAGAAGCCACTTTCTGGCCTTTGCACAAGCTCTTCTGACTCGAGCTCCTAGTTTCCACCACAAGTCAGCCGAGAGCCCCTCCTGATGATTTCCCAAGAAGTGGGTGTAGACTGTGGAAAGAAAGGTGACTAGAGTGGCCAGGGTAGACAGAGCCCTCTCCATCTGTCCACACTACCCAGGAAATCAGTATGGAACATGCTGTAATTAGGTATAACACCTCCTTCCACCCACCACATGACAAATCCATTCCTTGTGGTTCTTGGAAACTGAGATACCAAATTTCTTCCAACTGAGTCAAATTCTCTGGACTCTAGAGTTACAGCCTAGATAAGGAAACTCTTCAAAATAATAATGAGCAAAAAATGTATTTTTTTAAACATTTCATCTTCTAGGAGTCCAAAGTATTTTACACTAGACACACATTAGATCTTCCAAAATACCACATGCAATAGTAAATTACCATTCCTGTCCACTAAATAATACCTAAGAGAAAGTAAATGGACATCCAGAAGTTTCTCCTATGCATTTACTAAGATCTGGCCCATGATCTCATCATCCCTCATAACTATCAGATGAAGTAGAGAACAAACATTTCTAGCCCTATGTTCTGGGTAGAGTCCTAAAATAGGCAAACTTTCCCTTAGACTTCTGCGAACAAAGAGAAAAGCCTGTAGCACTCACTATATCCTCACCTAAAAGAATCCAATGCCTGTTTGTTCCATGGCACAGCAAGATCATGGTTGAGATTTTTGTCATCGTTGCTAAAAAATGTTTACCTTACTATTTCTGACCCGCTTGTGTAAATATCAACTATACTCTACCCCTAGAATGTCAAGTGGGTGGTATAGAGTCCTTTTTAAGGAAATCCCAAGTACCTACTTATTACAGTACAGAAATTACAAATTCTGGCAGTGAGGATAATGCACTGGGAAGCTGGGAGGAAGGCTCGAGGTTCCCCCTTTTTCACGAAGAGGGGAGAAGGAACCGTGGAAACAAGCTTATTTTGCTATTTTACCAGTGTGCCTCAACTACAGTCTAAAAATTCTCCTAGTCTTTCAAAGCATCAGCAGATGATGATGAAACTAACATTCATGGTACAGTAAACACATAGTACACCTTCACATTACTCAGAAAAATAAAACCCACAGGCTGGCCAGTTTTTATAAACTTGATGACATTTATCTGAAACCCAAAAATAACAATCTCTTGCCATCCAGAGCACATCTGGCTGTTCTTCTTTCCCCCGAGCCAATGCCTACATATGATGCTTGCCATGTCGTAGCAAGCAATTCGCAAGCTGAATGCAGACACACACCACCATCGAGGAAAATGTGGAGGTAAATGCTTCTTAGTGTTTCACAAGTATTAAAGTGCTTCACCGACCGCACTATTAGAAGGTGGCCCAGCGGAAAGAGCACTGGACCCAAGGCAGGAAATGCCCAGTGTGAACATCGTGGACAAAGCCGTCTCCCCTCTTCATCCCCACAGGTGCTCTATCATTTTCTCTGGCCTAGACCACCACAATAAGCTCCTGACTAGTCTCCCTGACTCTGTACTCTGCCCTGGAATTACTTTCTAAAACAAAGATCTAACTGTACTGCATCTCTGCTTACACACCGTCCATGGGCCTCCTCCCTACAGGACAGAATGCGTCTCCTTAGCAAAACTGTCAAGAGCCTTTTGTGATCTGGCCCCAGGCTCCTCTCCAGTTACTCCCTACTACTCAGGTGCCACACTTTCTAGCCTCCTGGAAGTTTCTCAACAGCTGACATGCTTTTTCCTTCCTTCCAGTCTAGCGTGAATGTCACCACCTCTAAAGCCTTCCCTCAGCTCCTCAGAGAGTGTGAGGCTCCTCAAGGCTGCCAAGAGCTTTCTGCACAGGCTCCCTCCTAAGCATCGACACACTGCCAGGCCTCCTTGCTCCCAGGTGGGCTCCCAGGTGGTAAATGCACACATGGAGCTGGAGTCAAATGCCAGCTCCGGAACTGACCTTGACCAACTTCCCTAAAGAAGATTCTTAAATAATTTTCTTAAATAAGTCTCAATTCCTGCATTTGCAAAACTGAAATTATAATGGCTAAAGTGTGTTGTTATTCAATTAAGATAAATAACTTCATGTAGAGTACCTAATACAATGTCTGGAGCTCAGTGAAATCTCAATAAGTGGTGGCTAATATTCTACTTAATAGGTACCAGCTACTCACTCAATGTTTCTTAATCAAGCACCATCCCTGGTGGTCTAGTGGTTAGGATTCGGTGCTCTCTCAATGTTTCTTAATCAGAGAGATTCTACCCTCCAAATTATAACTTCTCTAGGTCTCAGTTTCCTTACCTACAAAAGGAGGGGGAGAATTGAGGGCAGGCGAGAAGTAGAAGGGGGGTTGGACAAACACATAAGAGAATCACAAACAACTGGGCTCCTGGGTGGCTCAGTCTGTTAAGTGGTTCAGTGTCTGCCTTCAGCTCAGGTTATGATCCCAGACTCCTGGGATAGAGCTCTCCCCCTCCAAAATCGGGCTTCCTGCTCAGCGGGGAGTCTGCTTCTCCCTCTCCCTTTGCCCCTCCCCCTGCTTGTGCTCGCCTGCCTGCGTGCTGTCAAATAAATAAAATATTTTATTTAAAAAAAGAGAGAGAAAATCACAAACAACTAAGCGCTAAACTGTGTAACAGGATATCTGAGAAATGAGAACGGCTTCTTTACCTGGACAAATGTGTGGATCATCACTTTTAGGGGAAAGCCCTCTCCTGGGCTCCGTTCTTCTTAAGCTTTGACTTGTTATTTTTATAATAATGTTATTTAACTATGTCTAAATATAAAACTAGGTATGTCCTCCCTGTGCTTTAGCTCTTACAAAACTAGCAGGTGAACCAAGGTAAAAATCTGACAAAAATCAACAAGAAAGAACTCAACATTAATCTAACATGACAGAGGACGACGATGCAATTCTGCAGTCATCCCATGGCTGCGCACAACGGTACAGCACTACCTCGGAGCGGGTTCCTCGCAGTTCTGCCCGCCTATGCCACCATGGGCTCCGTGACCCCTTCAGCTCCCCATCACTCTTCTCTAACAAATGGCCATGAAACCTTTGTTCATGGAACTTCCAGTGATCATCTGACCCAAACACATGATTTCTGCAATAAGCCCACATCTTTTCTTTCCCCCTTGGCTAGAGACAATTAAGGGAGTGCTCAAACACAGATTATGGCACTACTAAAACCTTATGGCTCTACTCATTTGTGACTTCACCTAGATATATGGAGTCTATGATTTTTTTTAATTATTGAAAAGAACATTAAAGTTCTCATTCTGGTTTAAAAAAACCATTTACGAACTCCCAGGAAAATGTCTTCCAATTCCAGGTTAAGAAACATTGTTTTATTTTTTAAAAAGTGTCTTGCCACAGTATCTACAAAGATCTTAGACATCTTCTATCTGACTGTAAGTGCTCTGCATGCATTATCTCTTTAGTCCCCAGAATAACCCTAAAAAGCAGGTACTAAAATAATAAGTGAGGAAATCAAGGCTTGAAGAAAGCATCCAGGTGATGGAGCAGCATTTGAGCTATCTTATTCCAGCACCCCTGGTCTCTGCTCCTTCAAGACAAGCCCAAAGAGCCTTGGTCCATGGACTTGTGGGCTAGGAAGAATGGCTGTCCCACCCATCAGAAATTGAACTGCAGGAAACAGACATAAATTGAAACATGGTAAATTTAAGACAAAAGGGTCTTGGATTCCAAGTGGGAATGGCTATCCTCTTAACAGATCACAGTTGGAGATGTTGAAGTCATAGTGAGAAATTATGTTTACAATGCATAAAAATTATTTCAAAAAGAGAAGACAGTCAAAGGTGCCCAGCACAGAGGAGATGGAGAACAAAGACTGGTAAGATAAGACTACAGAAATCAGAATGACTTTATGCCATGACTAGTTTCAATAGATTGGTATACAGATGTGAGACTGTAGGAAGGAGGATCACAATGGCTGAGAAACAGGGACAGACTACACGTGACATCACCTGAGAAGACTCATTCATGCAACAAGCATGTGAGTGCCCACTATATATCAGATACTGTCCTAGGTTCATCCATGAACAAAAACATCCCTGTCCTCATGGAGCTGATGTTCTAGTTGGGGAGACAAAGAACAAGTAAGCAAGTTTATAGTCTAGAGTTAGGTAGTAATAGTGCTCTAAGGGCTGGGAAAAATTTAAGCAGGATATGAGAAAGAATGCTAGAAGGGGGTAGATATTTGAGATAATGTCATCTGGCTATCATCAAAAGGTCAACTGAATCCTAATTAAGAGTAGGTGACAAGATGAAGCTCAGTTTTATAAGTTGCCCAGACTCAACAGCATTCATTCAAAATATTTGCTGCCCATTAGACTAGGCTCTGTACTGGAGCCAGAGAGATCACAGTAAAACACACATATGTGAAGGTATTCAACAATCCATGCACCTTGCGGGAGAAACTGACAGTGTCAGAAACACTGAGAAGGTACAGAGTGGGGTAGAGGATCTTGGAGAAGACAAAACAGCTCCACCATATCAATGACCTTTAACTTCTTCTTTTTTTTTTTTTTTTATGAGGGGCCTTTTTATTATATTAAGTATTTTTTTTCTTTTTTATTTTTTTTATTCTTATGTTAATCCCCATACATTACATCATTAGTTTTAGATGAAGTGTTCCATGATTCATTGTTTGTGCATAACACCCAGTGCTCCATGCAGAATGTGCCCTCCTCAATACCCACCACCAGGCTAACCCATCCTCCCACCCCCCTCCCCTCCAGAACCCTGTTTGTTTTTCAGAGTCCATCGTCTCTCATGGTTCGTCTACCCCTCCGATTTCCCCCGCTTCATTCTTCCCCTCCCGCTACCTTCTTCTTCTTTTTTTTTTTTTCTTAACATATATTGCATTATTTGTTTCAGAGGTACAGATCTGAGATTCAACAGTCTTGCACAATTCACAGCGCTTACCAGAGCACATACCCTCCCCAGTGTCTATCACCCAGTCACCCCATCCCTCCCACCCCACCCCCCACTCCAGCAACCCTCAGTTTGTTTCCTGAAATTAAGAATTCCTCATATCAGTGAGATCATATGATACATGTCTTTCTCTGTTTGACTTATTTCACTCAACATAATACCCTCCGGTTCCATCCACATCGTTGCAAATGGCAAGATCTCATTTTTGATGGCTGCATAATATTCCATTGTATATATATATATACCACATCTTCTTTATCCAGAATGACCTTTACCTTCTGAAGTGGTTTCCAACTTGAAGCAACCAGAGACTGTGCATCTAACCAGCTAGACAGTCATGAAAAAAAATTACTCCCAACTTGAATATTCTGACTATATTAGAAAAGAATAGATGTCAGAGTAGTGGTATGCTTAAGGTAAGAGAAACAAGCAGAGGAGGAAGATTTGTATCAGAATTGGCTAAATTCATTCAACAGATAAAAGCTGTTTACTGAGCAGGACCTATTGGGTGCCAGGCTCAGTGCTCACTCATAAGTATGAGCAAAAACATGCCAGCATCTCAAGAAGGTTAGAGTCAGATTGTCTCTGTTAATACACATGCCAAAGGGATGGAGCCGGGAGGAAGTGGGAAGGAGAAGGGGGATGGGAAGGGATGGTGAGACTATCATCTATCTGGGGTCTGGCTAATGATGAATGTTCCGAGCCCTCCCTGCAGACAGCAGCATTGAGAGGCTATCACAAGGTGGACAATCTGCTGAGGGCGGGGAGGCAGGTTCGGTAAAAGGTTAGGTTAGGTAAGTAACCATCAAGCTAACTGCTATGCCCCCTCCACCCCACACTCACCACTTCTGTTTTAAAGTCATCCGTCTCCCCACAAAGCTGTGAATAGCTCCTAAGAATCATACCTTCTTTAATCTCTATATTCCTACCAACAATAAATAATGAAGGGTCAATAACTGCTTGATAGAGGCCAGGCTTCATGATGTGAGTAAAACAGGAGGGGACTAAATAACAGGTTTTAATGGATGTTGAGAAGCTGAATAGGCCAGATTCCTGCTAGGTGTCCAGAGCTGCTGAATAAGGGGGCGACCAGTGACTGCATCTAACCAGATGGACAGCCTTGAAAAAGTCACTTCAAGTTCGAGTTTCAATTTGCAAAATGAGGAAGTTGGAGCAAGTCAGAGGTTACAAACCTTTTCATCATCCTGAAGCCCGGATACTGTATCTTTGCTGTTGGGGTACGGGGTGCAGTCTTCCCCCCTCCCTTGTCTGTGCTTCCAAACAAATTACAGAGAACAGATAGCCAGTATGACCACCACCACAGGGACCTTGAGGGTCTGTCAGCAAAAGAGGCCTCCAGGTGATAGGGAAGGTAAAGAGATAGAGGTTGGAGGAGGGGGCAGGGAGAGTAGTGAACAGGGCTCATGTGTAACACAGACCTTAGAGGTGAAACTAGCAGCCCAAGGAAAGACTGTACCTTTGAATGAAATATCTGTACTTTCAAGGTGGTTGTTCATGTCTGGCTTATACACATCCCGGCACCCAGACACAATAAGTCATGAAGAAACAGGTTTTAAACAACCTAGAAGCCATAAAACTAATTTCAGAGCTCTAAGAGCAGTAATTACCCATAAGCAAGACCACCTTTCGTCTCTGAAAAACTTGTTTATTTACCGTATGTACAGAGTGCTATCAGACTATTTTGAGCTTCTGAGAAGTTTCCAGTTAGGATCAGTAAGAATACCTAACACTTCCAAAACCCATAATTTCCCCTTACCAAGCTGAATTCCCCAACATGACAGGAAAACCCACAAACTTTGCAGAAGGGAGTGAAAAGCCAATCCAGTCAAAGGAAATCTTCCAGTTCTACTAAAACAAACAAACAAACAAACAAAAATACCACAAGGAACACTGAAACATTTCTAGTTAAATAGCTTTTCACTCAATCTCTAGTAACTTCATTCTGACACACTTGAAAAGTATTAAATAATATATTCTGTATTTCTGGCGATTAGTAATGCCTAAAACTTATTCACAACGTAAGGCAGCAAGTGAGCTTATTTATGACTTTCAAGTCAAATTTAAGGAAGTTAAAGGCCAGACAAAGCCATGTGTTTGGAAATGCCTGCAAAATAATAAATGCCTGAGGGAATTGGATGGCTTTTCTGCTTCTAAGCTAAATAAAGCCTGGGGGGCTTTGCAAAGATCCTAGTGAGGATAATCTCCATGATTACACAGAGCAAACCATCCAATTCCACATGAACCAAGGAAAGTTAATCCAAGAAGAATAACACTTGAAATATTAAGAAAAACACACTGTTCTGCTTTTTAAAACACTCGGGCAGGTCATTTTAACAAGCCAGATCATTTGACTAGTGAGTGTTTCTGTGACAGTGTCTGGGCCTTCGGTTAACTAAAGGACAAGAAAGATTGTCTGAGTTCCAACTCCAGGCCTCGGGTCCTCCCTCCAACTCCCAGCAATCTAGTCTCCCTACTTCCTGCACACCTTTGGATTACTGCACACCGACTTCCTGCACACCCTTGGATTTGTGATACCTTCCTCTTCGAGGGTTACTCAAGCTAAGTTCCCGGCGCAAGCTCGAAGGTTAAAAGTTCGCAGTCACAGACCCTCCATTAAAGCTCAATCAGCATCTGTCGCTTAACAAGTTCAGCCTCAGCACACTGATTAATTTACGTAAACAACTCTGAAGAGGTAACGCATCACTGCAAGGGCAGAAGTCAGGAGCCTGAACGTACCCGCTCCGGGAGAGGCGGCCGCAAAACTGGCCCGTCAGGCACAGTCTCTGCTGACGTTCACAGCGGCTCCTTCCACGCAACAGGTCCACGCAGGCAGGGACCCAGCAGCGGGCACCTGGGCACCTGCCCACAGCTCCCAAGGCATAGCTCTCTTCCTGCCCGATCTCCTCCTACCCACCCCCAATTCTCCAACGGTCCCGGAGCCAAGACCCGCCAGCCAAACTACAGCACTTGCAAGCACTGCCCACCCGCGATAAGGCCCAGGGCACATTCCTCGGAAGATGCCGAGATAGTGCGACTCTCCTGAGCGCTGCCCACCTCCTCCGGACCTGCCAGAGCCAACGGGGAAGCGCGCCCTGGCCAGTGATAGGGGAAGGCAGCGCAGGGAAAACTGCCCAGGGAGCGGATGCCACGCTCTGTCCTTTCACCCGGGAAAAGCCCGAGCCACCTGGCTCCTGACCACAGGCACCAGTTGTTAGTACTTAGACGTGTATCTCAACTACTCACCAGACCAGAACGTTTCCCTAGTCGCAGAAGCTCTAGTGACTACTTGGAAAACTGCAAGTCGCTCGCTTTGTACAAAATGATCAGGAACTTTTAATGCGACGGGGTGGGGGGGGGGGGGCGGTAAGGGAGGAAGAAGCAGGTGACTACAGGTAGTGGTGGTTCAGTGGGACCTGCGGACCGGATCTGGAGGTGGAAGGGGGGTAGAGTGGGGAAGGCAGGAGACGGCGGGAGAGAGGGGGGGAGAGGGCTGGCCAGGCTCGTCCGTGTTCTCCCGAATACGGCGCGCAGGTGAGGCCGGACACTCACCTCGGGCAGCTCGCGGAGCTGGTTGGCGTCCAGCAGCAGCTCCTCCAGGCTGCGGGCGTAGCGGTAGATCTCCTCGGGGACGTAGACCAGCGAGCAGTGGCGCTTGTCGATGGTCTCCACATGACGGTTGCACCGCCACAGGGGGATGCAGTGGAACATCGCCGTCCCCGCCGCCGGGTCCCGAGCCGAGCCGCGGAGACCCGGGCTCTGAGCCCGCTCCGCCCGGCGGCTCCGCTCCGCCCCCTGCCCACTCTGCACTCGTTGGCTCCGGTGCTCGCTAGTTCCTCGCGCGGGGGTTCGCGGTCCCAAGCGCTCGCAGGAACCTCGGGCGGGAGCCCCAGCCGCGTCCCAGCGCCCCCGCCCGCCAGCCGGTGCGCCTCCTCCCACCCTCCAGTCGCGCCGCCGCGGCCGCTGATTCCGCGCGGAGCTTCCTACTCGCGGCCGCCGCGCGACTGAGCATGCGCGCCAGTGGGCGCGCGCGAGGGCGTTTCCCGACCCGGGGGATGCTCCGCTCCGGGTTTTCCTGGAGGCCCGGAGCCAGAGAGGGTCGGAACCTGCGGGCGGGGCGCTCCCTATCCCCCTACTCAGGCTGGGACTCGGGAAGCGTCCGGCCCTCCGAGGAAGCCTGACTCCAATGGAGCTTGGGGTAAAGATGAAGCAGAGGAGAGGCGGCCTGAGGGGAGCAGAACAACTTTGATTTTTACTTAACTCGCTCTCGTCTCCTCGCTCCCCTTCCCCAAAACAACTTTCTCTTCCGGGGTCAGGCAGGACCGCCCCCGAAGCGTACCTTGCGCTCCATGGGCGCCCGGAGCTATGAGATTCGGTGTGATTTTTGAGGTTCCCCGGTTGCCAGCAACCCCAGAAATGAGCGGGCTGCCCCCAGCCCCGCACCGCGCCGGGGCCTCGACCGTGCCCTCTGGTCCGCGGGCACCGCCTGCAGGCTGTGTAACCTGGGCGCACATCTTCTGGATGTTTGTTTATTGTTTATACACTAACAGGAAGTCCCTCTCCCCATTACGTCAAAAGCAGAGAAGTCAGAATCTGTAAGGTTCTCATTGGCATGGATGCACCCCATCGGGAGTCCAAACGCAAAAACGAGGTAGCAAAGGTGAGTTTCTGAGCCTGTTCTAGTCCGGCCAGATGTTGGCTGGCTCCTGGCGACTATTTTGAGCTTGTGAGGAGGGAGGAGTGGGGGAGGTGGGGCACGTCGGCTGCGGGCTGCCAGGTGAGCATCCTCCAACCAGCTCCTGGGTTTCTGCACCAACACCCAGTATCTTGCAAAGGGAGAGTGTAGCCCAAGAAGGAGTAGCTGGGGAGGACTCAGGAGGCTCACTACTGGATAATAAACGACCATTCATTCTCGCCCCTGATTCATTCCCAAGGACTAGGACCAGAACATCTGTTCTCCCCATCTCCAGAAAACCATCTGGCTCCTTTACATAGGGCTGCCGACCAGATCAAAGTCAGTCACATTGATGGATTGTCTTTTGGGTCCCACTCTGACTCCCCTACCAGCTGCCCCCTAGTCCTCACACCTTTCTCTTCAAGATTCCACCTGTGGCCTCTGCCAGACACAACCGGGCTCTCCCGACCCAAGTTGCCAAAGCTAAAAGCTGGAGCCACCCAATCCACTTTTCTGCAGAAGACTGAAAGCTGAGCATGCTCAGTGACCAAGGGAATTTTTTATCTGAAACTAGTTTATACAAGGCATACATGTCTACACAGACTTCCAGTTCCAACTGTGTGCAGGATAGTTTCCCACGGGGTTAGTGAGGAGGAGGACACTTCATCATTTCAACTCTAGGAGGAGGACTCCTTTCTTCCCAATCAGTGAGGATGGATCTGAGTATCACTTTGGTTTTGAGCCCAGAATTATCACCTTAACTTTCTAATTCCGGTCATCCTTAAATTCCACTGCCAAACCCACTCCACTCTCTCTTTTGTTTGTCCTGGTGTGATTTCTACATTCTCAGGGAAGAAAGGCCACCTCAACTTTGGACCTTAACCACTCTTCCATTATTCTCACATTCCAGAAACCCATTTTGTGCCACTTTTAGTGGAAAACTGTGGTTTCTGACTGAGAGACTGAGTCTGGAATGTAAGCAAGTCATAGACTTGTCTTTGCAAGTTTTCTAATTGCTTTAAAAAAAAAAAAAAAAACAAAAATAAGAAAGGCCTGGCTCCTTCATCCTAATCTTCTTTGACTTCCAGAGATTACTACACTAGGTTATTAATAAACACCAAATATGTTTTAAAGATACGGCTGGTCTCTTAAAAAATTCAGACCTCAATTAGTATTCCCCGTGTGTCTCTCTATGACACTTACATTTGCGTTATGATTATTTTTGTATGACCTTAATCCCAAGGAGATAGTGACGTCTTGGACAAGTACTGTCTCATTCATAGATCTCTATAATGACCACAGTGCGACACGCACATTAAATAATTGGCAAACTTCTGTTAACTCTGCGAAATCAGGGGCAGAATTCTTGACAATTTTGTTGCCAAGGATCTACCTAGAATTCGTCTTTTTTTTTTTAATCCACTGACCATAACACACCTAATCTGCTTTGAAATTCCCCAGCTTTGGGGCTCTCAGAAGATGCTACTGTTAGGCCTGCCTCTTGGTTTGTTTTTGTTTTTGATTAAGAGAATTTTTTTTTCATTTCATTTTATTTTTTTTTCATCCTGGTAAGTGTACTCTTTAATCCCCATCCCCTATTTCTCCCATCCCTATCCCCCCACCCCCACCCACCTCCCTCTGGGTAACCATCAGTTTGTTCTCTATAGATAAGAGTTTATTTCTTGGTTTGTCTCTCTCTTTTTTTTTCCTTTGCTCATTTGTTTTGTTTGTTAAATTCCACAGATGATTGAAATCATCTGGTATTTGTCTTTGGCTTATTTCACTTAGCATTATACTCTCTAGCTCTATCCATATTGCTGCAAATGGCAAAATTTCATTCTTTTTTATGACTGAATAATATTCCATGGTATATAAATATGTGTACATTTATATATATACACACACACACCACATCTTCTTTATCCATTCTTCTATCGATGGGGCTGCTTCCATAGATTGGCTGTTGTAAATAATGCTGCAGTAAACATAGGAGTGCATGTATCCCTTTGAATTAATGCTTTTGTATTTTGGGGGTTAATACCCAGTAGCACAATTCCTAAATCATAGGGTAGTTAACTTTTTGAGGAACCTCCATACTGTTTTTTCACAGTGGCTGCACCAGGTCGCATTTCCATGCATAACAGTGCAAGAAGCTTCCTTTTTCTCCACATCCTTACCAACACTTGTTGTTTCTTGTGTTTTTTATTTTAGCCATTCTGACCAGTGGGGTGGTATCTCCTTGTAGTTTTGATTTGCATTTCCCTGATGGTAAGTAATGAACATCTTTTCATGTGTCTGTTGGCTATCTGTATGTCTTCTTTGGAGAAATGTCTGTTCATGTCTTCTGCCCATTTTTTAATTGGATTATTTTTTGGGTGTTGAGTTGTATCAGTTCTTTATATATTTTGGATACCAACCCTTTATTGGATATGTCATTTGCAAATATTCCATTCTGTAGGTTGCCTCTTAGGTTTGTTGATTGTTTCCTTTGCTGTCCAGAAGCTTTCTATTTTGATGAAGTCCCAATAGTTTATTTTTGCTTTTGCTTCCCTTGCCTCAGGACACATGTCTAGAAAAATGTTGCTATGACTGATGTCAGAGAGATACCTGCCAGTGTTCTGTTTAAGGATTTTTATGGTTGCAGGTCTCACATTTAGGTCTTTAATCCATATTTATTTTGTGTATGGTGAAAGAAAGTGGTCCAATTTCATCCTTTCGCATCTGGCTGACCAGTTTTCCCAAGACCATTTGTTGAAGAGTGTTCATATGATTATGGGTTTGTTTCTGGCTCTCTATTCTATTCTATTGATCTATGTATCTATTTTTGTGCCAGTACCATACTGTTTTAATTACTGCGGCTTTGTAATGTAACTTGAAATCTGAAATTGTGATACCTCTAGCCTTGTTCTTCTTTCTCAAGATTGCTTTGGCTCTTCAGGGTCTTTTGTGGTTCCATACAAATTTTAGGATTGTTTGCTCTAGTTCTGTAAAAAATGCTGTTGATATTTTGATAGGGATTGCATTAAATTTATAGATTGCTTTGGGTAGTATAGACATTTTAACAATATTTGTTCTTCTAATCCATGAGCACAGAATGTTCTTCCATTCTTTATATTGTCATCAGTGTTTTATAGTTTTCAGAGTACAGGTTTTTCACCTCTTTGGTTAAGTTTATTCCTAGATATTGTATTGTTTTTGGAGCAATTGTAAGTTATATCAATTTCTTAATTTCACTTTTTTTTTTTTTTTTTTTTTTAAGTAGGCTCTATGCCCAGAATGGAGTCCAATGTGAGGCTTGAGCTCACAACCCTGAGATCAGGACCTGAGCTGAGATCAAGAGTCAGATGCAGGGGTTCCTGGGTGGCTCAGTCAGTTAAGCATCTGCCTTCGGCTCAGGTCATAATCCTGGAGTCCGGGATTGAGCCCCACATCAAGCCGAGCATTGAGCCTCCTATTGGGCTCCCTGCTCAGTAGGGAGTCTCCTCCTCCCCCTGCACATGCTCTCTCTCTCTCACACTCACTCTCTTTCTGAAATAAATAAATAAAATCTTTAAAAAAAAAAAAAGTCAGATGCATAACCAACTGAGCCACCCATGCACCCCTCTTAATTTCACTTTCTGCTGCTTCATTATTAGTGTATAGGAATGCAGCAGATTTCTGTACATTGATTTTATATCTTATGGCTTTACTGAATTCATTTATCAGTTCTAATAGTTTCTTGGTGGAGTCTTTAGGGTTTTCTATATACAGTACTTCCGAGAATTTGAAACGTTAGTCTGGCAAGAGAGAAAAAAATGAAAACACCTTGTGAATTGGAAAATAGGGAACCAATTCTGTATCCTGAAGAGTTTTAGGCTTTCCTTATTGATATAATTTCTAGCCTTGTTCCCCATATACAAGTATCTTGATTGTGTTGGTGGTTGCATGTGTGTATACATTTATTCAGCTCATCAAACTATACATTTAAAATGGGAACTTTTTATTATATAAAATTATTCATTAATAAAAGTAGTTTTAAAAGTTAATAAATAATATACAGATAAATGTAATTAAGAGGCAGTTGTAAATTACTTCTAGGACTAGAAATCATGTTGTTATTTATTTAATGCCCACTATTGTGCCAGTCACTGGCTTAATTTTCTGGGGGGATAAGAAGGAATATGACAGAGCTTTCAGTCTTACTGAAAGAAAGGCAGTTATCCAGGGAATTATAACAATCATAGTATAATTTTTTTCTTAATCTAGGGAGTCTAATCTTTGTCTTATAAAAAATTACATGAGTGGCCCTCCGAGTTATTTATATGCAAGTCAAATAGGCAAATTAAATCTTATTATATGCAATGCTGGACACTAGGAAGAAATGTGCAAGAGAATCCTTCTGGGAGAGGAAGCACTCAGACCCAAACCTCTGTTTCTTCAAATTTGAATTTAAGGACATTTTCTAGAGATTATGTATCCCTGCTGTAAGGGAAGAACACCCACACCATTCAAAAAACATGAGAACCTACACAATCTCATGGGTAAATCAGTATAGAATTCAACAATCTATATAATCAGAAGTAAAGTTGCCACTCTAAGATTTCTCTGATTTCCTCTTGCTACTAAATTAAAATTCCACCCCCCCATCTCTGGCTTTTTACTTGGAATTTTTAGCCCATTTACATTTAATATAATTACCACTTGACACTTGAACAATGCAGGGGTTAGGGGCACTGACCCCTGCACAGTAAAAAATTTATGTGTAACTTCTGACTCCCCAAAGACGTAACTACTAATAGCCTACTATTGACCAGAAGCTTTACTGATAAACAATTAACTCAGATTTTGTATATGTGTTATATGCTGTATTCTTACAACATAGTAAGCTAGAGAAAAGAATGTTATTAAGGAAATCATAAGGAACAGGAAATACATTTATAGGACAATGCTATAAAAAATCTACATATAAGTGGACACACGTAGTTCAAACCCATGTTGTTCAAGGGTCAACTGTAGTGCTATGGTTGGATTTAAGTCTACTATGTTTTATTTGCTTTCTGTCTGTACCATCTGATTTTTCGTCCTCTGTTCTTCCTTTTCCACCATCTTTTGAATAAATAAGTAATTGCATTCTGTCTATAGGCTTTCTAGTTGTAGTGGCTGCTCTAGGGATTACATTATACAGCCTTAAATTTTCACATGTATATACCAGAAGATGTAAAACATAAGACTCTTGCGGTTATCTAGGTCCATTTGCCACCTCTCTGCTCCTTTATGTTTTAGCTTTTATGTGTATTACATTTACCTATGTTATAAGCTCCACAACAGAATTTTGTAATTTTTTTAAATAACCATATGTATTTTAAAGAAATAAGAAAAAAAAAAGTCTCCTACATTCACTCATATGTTTACTATTTCCAGTGTTCTTTATTCCTACCTGACCTCATTCATCTCACCTTTCAGTGAAAGTCTGTTGGCAGAACATTCTCTTAGTTTTATTATGAAATGTCTCTATTTCACCCTAATTCCTTAAGAACATGTTCAGTGCATATAAAATTCTGGGTTGATAATTTTTTTCTCTCAGCATTCTAATTTTCTTCTGATTTTCATTGTTTTTTATGAGAAGTCAGCAATATTTCAAATTGATGCTAAGCTGTATGTAATGTGTCATTGTTTCTGTTTGCTTTCAAGATTTTCTCTTTATCTTTGGTTTTTAACAATTTGACTATTATATGTCCATATCTATCCTGATGGGAGTTTACTAAACTTCTTGACTCTGTGAACTTAAAACTTTCACCAAATTTAGAATATTTTCAGCCATTGAGTCCTTAAATTTTTTTGCCCAATTTCTTATTTTTTCTTTTTGATATTATAATTTTACAAATGTTGAACTTCTTGGTAGTGGCACACATGTACTTGAGGTTCTGCTTTTTCCCCCATTGTTTTGTTCTGTCTGTTTTTCAAACTGGATAATACATATTTATCTAGCTTCACATTTACTGGTTCTTGCTTCTATCATCGCAAGCTACTATTAAGCCCATATGAAATATAACTTTAGATAGTATATTTTGGAGTTCTGGAATATCTATTTCATTCTTTTTATGTATATATAGTTTATATTTCTCTGCTGAGATTTCTTATTTGCTCATTCATTAAGAGTATATGTTCCTTTATATACTGAATATAGTTATAATCCCTGCTTTAAACTCCTTGTATACTAATTCCAACATCTGGGTCATCTGTGTTAATCCGCATTGAATGCCTTTTCTTTTAAGTGTGGGTCACGTTTTCCTGTCTCTTAGTATGCCTAGTAATTTTTGGTTCTATCCTGGATGTTATGAATGATAGAATCTCTGGATTCTGTTATATTACTTCAAAGAGTATTGATTTTTTTATTTTGTTTTAGGACACATCTTAGATGAAATCAAGCTTCAAACTCTTATGTCTTAGTCTCCTCAGGCTGCTATAACAAAAATATCATATATTGGGTAACTTATAAACATCAGAAATTTATTTCTTACACTTCTGGAGGCTAGAAGTCCACGATCAATGTACCACTAGATTTGGTGTCACGTGAGGACCTGCTTCCTGGTTTATATATGTTTTTCTTTACACTATGTCTCCACATATTAGAAAGGGATGAAGGAGCTCTCTGGGCTCCCTTTATAAGGACATTAATCGCTTTCATGATGGCTCCACTCATATGACCTAATCACCTTCCAGAGGCCCTACTTCCGCATTGGGGATTACATTTCAACAATATAAATTTGAGGTGGGACACATATTTGACCTATAGCATTTTATTTTCTCTGTGGTGTATGGCAGCTGAAATTTTGTATTCAGTTATTTTATTTTTAATCGTGCTGCTTCAAACATACATAGTTAAGGGGTCTTAGGTGGAGTTTATATGCAGAATTTGGAGCTTCTGCTCTCACTCAGTCCATTCTGAGGTTTCCCTCTCTCACTTCCCAGCTGCCATGGTCATTCCAACTCTGATCCACAGTACCTCAAGGCGGTCAGATTGCTATGAACATTGCCCGTTTTAATTTATCTTTAAATTTTAGTGGTTTTATGTAGTATAGTGTCTATGCTTGCCAAAGCCATAAAAACAGAAAACTCACACCATGGTATTTCCTTCTTCCAAGTGTACAGTCCTCTTCAGTTCCTGCTTGCTTTTGGTGACTCTCTAGTACCTTCAGATAGTTTTTTTAAAAATATTTTGTCTAGCATTATAATTGTTATCTATGGGAAAGTTAGTCTGAAAGAAAAACACTATTCCTTGCTTTTTATTAATTATAATCATTTATTTATTCAGCTTCACAGATTGTATTAGTATGTGGAAAATCCAAAATTTCGTATTATATAGATTTTAATCTACTCCTCCATTCAGAGAAGTTACAAATGAGCAGCTTGAGTTTCATTTGTTTTTCTATTTTTCTCAGTCTCCTAATAAATGTGCTAATGATGAGTCAAATATTGAACAACATTTTGCCTTGGTGGAAATGGGCCAAACACTCATCTGTCATGTGGGGTGGGTATAAAGAACTCTTGATTTTGCATCAAATTTTTGCATCTGCCACTACTAGGGATTAGATCATGAGTGAATCATACTAACTCCAACATCCGTTTCTTTATTTCTACAAAAGACATGAAAACTGCCACACTCAAAAAGCTGTTGAGAAGACTGAATTAATGTAGTGGAAAGAGCTTTCTGTACTGCAGAAAACTACACATTAGGCATTAGTCATTGCCAATACTCTCTTCTCAGTTACCAGCTTAAAAGAAAGCCTACCATATGAGTACTGTATTTGGGAAAACAATATGGAGGATTAGTAGAAATGAGACTGTAAAAGTATTTTGACATGAATGAGAGTACACCAGGGGAGCCCAATCAAAAAAAAAAAAAAAAGCACCTGCCACTGAATCCATCTTTTTCCTGGCCTCTGCTTCATAACATTTTTCTCCAATAAAACTGAAAACTTGAGGGATGAAGCCTAGAGGGGGCTTACAAGAAGTCTTTCCTCAGGTTGTGGCAATGCTTTACATTTGTACAATGTTTTACAGTTCAAATGAACTATCAACATACATCATCTCAATTGATCAAAATGCATCTTTTAGTCATTTAAATAAACACAGCTGCCTCATTTCTTTTCCACTTTGATTTACAAAGGATTTTAGACGATCATGCAGATCAGTCTTGTCCTAGATCACCTTTATTTTATAGTTATGGTTCTTACAATATAAATTAAATCAATATGGACACTAAGTTTTCATCAAAGGCCAACAACTGTTTTATGAAAATAAGAAAAAAAAGATATCGGGGCGCCTGGGTGGCTCAGATGGTTAAGCGTCTGCCTTCGGCTCGGGTCATGATCTCAGGGTCCTGGGATCGAGTCCCGCATCGGGCTCTCTGCTCCTTGGGAGCCTGCTTCTCCCTCTGCCTCTCTCTCTCTCTCTCTGTCTCTCATGAATAAATAAATAAAATCTTAAAAAAAAAAAAGATATCAACAAACAGAAGTGTGCCCTTTCTACTGAGTAGTGCCATTCAGACAATTCAAATACCACTACTATTAAATGTTGATCATTTAACTAAAGGATGTCATGTCTCTCCAGTTAAAATTTCATCCATAAAATTGGATTCTAAGAGGTGCAAATGATATCTCATTGTGGTTTTTTATTTGTATTTCCCTGATGGTTAGTGATGTTGAACCCCTTTTCATGTACCTGATGACCATTTGGATGTATTCTGTAGTAAAATGTCTATTCAGTTCCTCTGCCCCTTTTTTAAATCAGATTGTTCGCTTTTTTATTATTGAGTTGTACAAGTTCTTTATATATTTTGGATATTAATCCCTTATTGAATATATCATTTATGAGTAGCTTCTCCCATTCAGTAAGTTGCCTTTCGTTTTGTTGATGGTTTTCTTCACTGTGCAAAGGCTTTTTATTTTGGTGTAGTACCAATAGCTTATTTTTGCTTTTGTCCTTGCCTCAGGAGACATATCTAGAAAAATATTGCTAAGGTCAGTGTCAAAGAAATTACCACTTATGTCTTTTTCTAGGAGTTTTATGGTTTCATGTCTCACGTTTAGGTCTTTAATCCATTTTGAGTTTATTTTTGTGTATGGTATATGATAGTGGTCTGGTTTCATTCTTTTACATATTGTTATCCATTTTTTCCAGCACCATTTCTTGAAGAGACTGTCCTTTCCCCGTTGTATATTCTAGACTCCTTTGTTGTAATTTAATTGAGCATATATGCATGGGTTTTTTTCTGGGCCCTCTATTCTGTTCTGATAATTATGAGCCTGTTCTTATGCCAATACAGTATTATTTTGATTACTATAGCTGTGTAATATAGTTTGAAGCAGGAAGTTTGATGGCTCTAGCCTGTTCTTCTTTCTCAAGATTGCTTTGGCCATTTGGGACCTTTTGTGGTTCCATACATATTTTAGGATTGTTCTATTTCTGTGAAAAATATAATTGGAATTTTGATAGGGATCACATTGAATCTGTAGATTACTTTGGTTAGTTTAGACATTTTAACAATATTAATTCTTTTAATTCATAAACAGAGAATATATTTTCATTTATTTGTGTCTTCTTAAATTTCATCAGTGTCTTATAGTTATCAGTGTTTGGACCTTTCACCACCTTGGTTAAATTTATTTTATTCTTTTTGTTGCAACTGTAAATGGGATTGTTTTCTTAATTTCTCTTCCTGATAGTTTGCTATTAATGTATAGAAACACAACTAATTTATTATATTGATTTCATATCCTGCAACTTTACTGAATTTGTTAGTAATTCTAACAGTTTTTTATGGAATCAGTAGGATTTTCTGTATGAAGAATTATGTCATCTGCAAATAGAGACAGTTTTATGTTTTTTCTGATTTGGATGCCTTTTATTTTATTCATTATTATTATTATTATTTTAATTATTAATTTGTGTAGTAGCTCTGGCTAGATCTTTTGGTACTATATGGAATAAAAGTGGCAAGAGTGGCCATTCTGGTCTTGTTCCTGATCTTAAAGGAAAAGTTTTCAGTTTTTCACCATTGAGCATCTGTCATATCATTTTGGGCTTATCATATATGGACTGGCTTATCATATATGGACTTTATTATGTTGAGGTATGTGCCTCCTATACCCAGTTTGTTGAGTACTTTTATCATGAATGGCTATTGAATTTTGTCAGATGCTTTTTCTGCATCTATTGAGATGATTATATGACTTTTTATCCTTCATTTTGTTACTGTGGTATATCACATTGATTTTAAGTATTGAACCATCCTTGCATCCCTAGAATAAATCCTGCAGAGCAGGGAGCCTAATGTGGGACTCAATCCCAAAACCTTGGGATCACGACCTGAGCCAAACGCAGATGATTAACCACTGAACCACCCAGGCATCCCTCAGCCATTATTTCTTGAAATAAGTTTTCTGCCTGCCTCTTTCTCTCTTCTTTTTCTGGGACCCTTATAAAGTGAAAAATTGGTCCACTGGATGTTTTCCCATACCTCACTTAAGCTATCTTCATTCTCTTTTCTTTTTGCTCTTCTGATGGGATAAATTCCACTGCCCTGTCTTCAAGTGCTCTGATTCTTTTGTCTGCTTTATCTCATCTGTTGTTGAACCCCTCTATTGAATTCGCATACACATAGAATATAACTATAGTTCATTTGACAGACTTATTTCAGATTTTTAAGTCTCTTAAGTGATGTAGAAAATAAGAAATTTGTAAGTAAAAATTTAAACCAATTCTCTTCCAGATCATAAAGTACAATTATTAGTAAAAGCTACTGAATTAAGAATTCAGTGAATCTCAGCCCTGGCTCTTCAACAAAATAACACTGGATGTCAAAAGATTCACCTCTTTCATTCCTGTTTCTCATCCTAACTGGAGCAGATGGCGTAACAAAGTATATACGGTCTCTGACAACTCTAAAAGGACTATGATCATACTTCTTCCTCAAAATGTTCTCCTTAGTATATCATTTAGTAAATGGCACAAAGTCCATCATAAGTAAGTGATCCTATCAGGTTTTCATTTTTATAAACACTTCTCTTTCATGATTCACACCCAGTGCACCTGTTTTTCCATTATCACTTTTTTCCTTCCCCTTCCCAATATAACTATCATCATCAAATCTTTCTGCCTCAGAATATGTACCTGCTCATGGCTCCTTATATTTCTTTCTTTAACTGTTCATCTGGCTCTTTTCTGTCTACTTTCCTGAGAAAGAACATTTCAAAAGCAGAACTTACTTAGTTTAAAATACTTAACGGCAGTCATAGACAACCCAAATAATTAAATACTATCTCTAATAAAATAGCTTCTCAATAATTTATAGAAATGGAAGAATACAAAATGTCAAACTGTTATTGTTGAATCTACCTTTTTAATATCCAAGCAGATAATATTTATGTAAAGTATGTGTTTTAATATTTATACAATAAAGTTTTAATATTTATGATACTTATTTAATATTTTGATATGTTTTACTAGTTACTATTCATATTTTTGTATTTATATAATCCTTCTTCTAAGCCTGAGAAGACACAAATATCAAATTTTGCCCATGTCAATCCCTCCTGGGAGGCTAACACAATTAGGCAATGCTATGACTAAGAGCAGCCACCAGGAGAAAGGGGGAAAAGGAGCCAAGATCATCCCAAGGCAGGACACTTCAATCTAGGGAGGTAGCTGGAGCTATGACTTAATTGGGAATAAAAAACAAGTTGCCCTCCAAATGTGGGACTGGGAATAATATTTATATTTCACCATGACTACCTACCTGATCTTTGCCACTCTCTGAGGAAGGAAGCTAGAATGTGTGTGTGCTCATGTATCCATAGACCAAAGAGGGGGAAGTGGGTAGGAAATGTACCAAGGAGACAGCCAAAGGGGAAATGGTTTTTAAGAAACAAACCAACTCAGAGGAAAAGTATAATTATGCATAGAGTGGGAAATGAAAGGTACAGATAGCATGATAACTTGTAAGACTATGAAAAGAAGTCATTATTGTTATTATTTTTATGTTGTTGAGTATGTTGAAGCTTTATTACTGGTATAGCCAGTTACCGGCTTAGCAATGTATACGTTTCCAAAGTATGTAAGTCCCTTATGTAAACACAGGACTCTCCATAAAAACTTTTCTATAAAATCAGTGAAACAATTGGGCATATCACAATTCCTAGGCTAGCTCTCTACAATATTTAAACCATGTAGCAGACAAACTCTCATATGGCCCCAATTATCTCCACATCTTGATATTCATGCTCTGCATTATTCCTTCCTATAAAAAGACTATGTGTGGCTTCCATCTTGGATGCTCTCTCTCATTCTCTTGGATTGCTTCCTCTGGAGGAATCCAGCTGCCATGGCCTGAGAGCCCTGTGGAGAGGTACACATGAATACGCTTGGAAACAAATCTCCTGAAGCATGTAAATAGCCACATGAGTGAGCTTGGAGGCAAATAGTCTCCCAGTTGAGCCTTGAGATGACTGCAGGTCTAACTGACATCTTGACTACAACCTCCCGAGAGACTGAACCAGAGCCACCAGCTAAGCTGTTCCCAGATCACTGGTGAACAGAAACTTTGAGATAGTAAATGCTTATTGTGTTAAGCTGCTAAGTTTGGGGTGATTTGTTGCAAAGTAATACATAACTAATACAAGCCAAAACAGATAACACATAACATAGCTGAAATGCTGTATGAGGTGCAACAGAAGAGTCAGAATCCAGGTAGGCAGAGGGTTGTACAGGACCCAGAAGAAGAGTGTTCACTAAGTACCTGTGTTGTTCTAGGCACAATGCCAGGCACCTTACAGACACATCTTAGGTTATTCTCATTACATTGTAACACTGACATCATTATCCCCACATCACATGTGAGTAACCTAACATTCTGAGGGGTTAAATACTGTGCCTAACTTTATACTGCTAATAAGTAGCAGATGCTGGGTTTTGAACTTGCTCTCCCCCATCCTCCATATATGCATATGTATATGGAATAGCTCCAAAGCTCCTGCTTCTATTACAACCCTAATTGCAATGAATAAGGCAAGCAGATACTTCATAACACTGATAATGAGTGAAAATACACCCAGCTGAGCCTTTCAGACATAGACCTAACATTTTATGTGATCACAACTGAAGTAGTATGAGTAGAGCGCTGTGGGAACATGAAGAGAGCAACTGCTTGTAGTGTGGATGAGGATGTAGTGTGGGAAGAGGATGGAGGGAAAATCCCACAGAGGGGATTACATTAGAAATGAACAGCACAGCTTCTCTGTTGCCCCTGGCAGGCCTGGGCTCTGGAATCAGACCGACATGGGTTCAGACCAGTTATTGGCTCTGTGACCCAGACAAGTTACTTCTTGCCGCCATAGTTTCTTTATCTATACTGATTAAATGAGGCAATGCATATAAATTGCTTGGCAGAGGACCAGATATATAGCAAACATAGATGTTCACTATTAATAATGCTATTATTTGCTCTTCAAAACTGACTTTCTTTTCATGAGTATGTTATTACTAGTATTACCTTTTATGCTTATCAGGCTGAGTGATTTTTTTAAGGGGGGAAAATATTTCCCTGTGCTAATTGGGCAAGAGTTGAAGGAAGAAAAAAAAAGAGAGGGACTATGAGAAAAGGAAAAGGTGGGTGAAAACAAACTGTATGTGATTGGGAGGTAATGACTGCATGAGGCCTGTGACTGTCTCCAGGAACAGAGGTAGGGAGGGAGGCTGCCATATGGACTCTCTCTGTGGGGAGTAAAGACTGTGCGTTTTTCATATTGTCACAACACCATCGGGTCCACAGTCATTCAGTGAGTGCACAATGAACTCATTCATTCTTCCATTCAGCAAATACTATGGAAACCTCTTGCACACCATCAGGCTTCCGTGAGGGTAGCATCGCAGGGCTTATATACTGATAAGGCAAGACAGGCAATGAACCCATCACATACAAAATAAAACTATATGAAGAAAGGATGGATACATTTGGAATATGACAACTGCTAGGGAGACATTAAAGCAGGAATATGGGCTGGAAAGACAAAGGAGGGTATTGTGTTGTTTTAGCGAGGGTGATCAGGAAAGTCCTAGATGAAGCAAGAGATGCTGCAGCTGACAGCAACACGCCCCTTTCAGTGCCCTGCGGCCAGAGCCTGCGACACACTCACGCAAGTGCTGAATCAAGGAACAGGAAGGAACGAGAAGACTAGGTGCTTGTTAGTTTCCAAGTGATAATAGAGATAATTCTAAAGTGTAAAGACTATGATTTCTTCTGGGAAAAGTTTTTAAAAATATATTTAATAATCATTTATAAGAAAGGAAAAGTATGCTTTACTCATCTACCCAGGTTTCCAAACATGCTGTTCTTCACCTGCATTGATCTGCCAGTTTTCCCTGTGTCATTTGAAGGTTGTCCAGGACTACTATGATGAGGCTAGTGAGGAGCTGAGGGTTCATTTGTGTGATTTCAAATCAAATTTTGTATCCCAGTCTCCTCGCTGGCCTCACCATAGGTACCAGCCCTGATTGTATGGTTGATTGGCTCTGTTAATGGGTTAGGTTTTGCTTTTGCATTGTATTGGCTTTAAAAAAGAAATTGGTATGTGCTTCTTTTTGAAAATGTCACTCAATACAAAAAATTAAAGGGAGAAAGTAATAAAGCATCCCAGGTCCTACTGCCCAGAAACAACTAGCCTTAGTCACTGGCATATATTGTTATAATCTCTCTATGCATATATAGAGAAAGAAGGCTGGTAGATATATATAAGCAATGTAGTTAGTCAAAGAGATAAACAGCTATAAATAGAAATTATTTTATAAAGAGAGGATAGTACTATACATGATATTTTTAAGAAAAAAATTAAATCTGATTTTGTCTTAATAAAATTTAAATTACAGGAATGACTGAACCTTAGGTAAATGTTTCTTTACCCAAAAGATTTTTTTTTCCCAAAAGGTCCTTCTAAAATTAAAGAAAAATAGTTAATTGAAATTATTCAAGTGTGGAGAGTGTTAGCGAGAATCCCGGGGCTGAGGAAAAGAGCTAGTTTTTTCCAATTCAGTGTTGATTTTCTCCAACTAGAAGAGATGAGATGATTAGCACACTCACTTTTCCTCCAGACTTCTGATTTTTTGTTTTCTTTTCTATTCTATTCTGAACCCATAATTTACCCAGTATCTAGAGATAAATTCTGTAATTGATTCACATTAGCTTCCCTGTTCCTGTCCTTGCCCCATACAGAATAATCAGCTTTTCAACACCTCAGTTTTAAATATGAATGGACAATCAAAAATCACAGGGCATTTTGGGGATTCCTCCTATATTAAATTAAAAGACCCTTAGAGGAGATAAGAAAGATAACGAGTTCTACTTCTGGTTTCTGATGTGACAGTGTAAAAGCCTCCACAGAGCTACTGCTCAGCAAAACTTGTGTTCAAAAACAAAAACAAAATTATGTTCAAAAAGAACAATTTAAAATCTCTGGAGATTATCCCAAGGGCAAAGAGCAAAGGAAGACACATTTATTCAAGAAAATCTGCTAAAACTTCACAGGAACAGAGTCTGTGGCATTTGAACCAACACCTGCTCCTTTCCCCCCTTCCCAGCTCAGAGAGATAGCAACTCCATTCCAGACAGGTGCCACCAAGAACACAGGGCTCCCTGTGCCCCCAGGTCCTAGTCAGAGGGCCATATTCTCAGAAGTGGCAGGACATCACTTTCCAATGCATCTCTGAGGCCAGTATTTCTCTGATACCAAAACCAGAGAAAAACAACAGAAGAAAATTACAAACAAATATCTCTTATAAAAACAGATACGAAAATCCTCAACAAAATACTAACAAACTTATGAAAAGGCATATAAAAAAGAAACAAAAATTATATATATATATATATAATTGCATATATAAAATGAATTATACATATAAATAAAAAGAATTACATGCCATGTGCTAGTGGGATTTATCCCAGGAATTAATACCCAAAAATCAACTAATGTAATACCCCATAGCTATTAAAAAAAAAAATCACACGATCATCTCAATAAACACAAGAAGAACATTGGCAAAATGCAACATCCTTTCATGATTAAACAATGGTGGAAAACCGGATGCCTTCCCTCTAAAGAACAAGATAAGAACATCCATCCTTCCCACTTCTATTCACCAGTGTGCTAGAGGTTCTAGCCAGGACAATTAAGAAAAAAAAAAAAAAATACAAAGCATCCAGATAGGAAAAAAAAGACATAAAACTATCTCTATTTGAAGATGACATAATCTTACATAGAGATAATCATGAAGAGTCCACTAAAAAACTATTGGAACTAATAAACAAGTTCAGCATGTTTACAGAGTATAAAACAATTATACAAAAATTGACTGTATTTCTAAGCTCTGCAACAAACAATCTGAAAATTAAACAATGCCTAACAATAGAGCAGTGCCTTTCAAACATCAAGGGATATGGTTTCTAATCTCCTAGTGTGCATTCAGCAAGACTCTTATTCAAATGTAATATAAAGACATTTTCTGACATGCAGAGCCTCAGAAATAATTTCTTTCCTGTCTTAGGAAGTTTCCAGAAAATATGCTGTACAAAACAAAAGAGTACACCACAAAAGTGAAAAACCAGAATTTAGGAGATCTTTAAGGGACATAACACCAAGAAGATCTAGAGGTCTACTGGTAGAGACTGGAGCAGCACAGAAGGCTCTATGAAAGTTTTACTGAAAAAAAAATAATGGAACCAGATAAATATGGTGGTGCTTTTTTATTTTAAAAAGATTTTACTTATTTATTTGAGAAAGAGAGAGAGCAAGCGGCGGTGGGGGGGACAGACAGGAAAATCTGAAACAGACTTTATACTGGGCATGGAGCCCAATGGAGGGCTCTAACCTACAACTGGGAGATCATGACCTGAGCCAAAACCAAGAGTCAGATGCTTAACTGACTGAGCCACCCAGGTGCCCCAATATGGTGATGCTTTTAAATAACAAGAAGGAACAAACAAAATCACCAACGAAAAGGAAGAATTGTTATAAGGAAAACATTGCAAAAGAAAGGAAAGATGCTTAGGGCAAGGACAAAAGCATACAAGAAAAAAGTATACTCGTAGGATGCTACTTGGTTTTGCAATGACACTTTCATGCAATTATTTTTCATTAACAAAAAGTGATGGTATAACTATATTGGAGGACAGAGAGATGAGATGAGAGTGTAAGAAAACCAAATCTTCATCTGTCATAGCAGAAGGTCTCACACTGATAAACTGAAAAACAGTATAATAAGAGCACATTATTTAAAGACATGATAATACTTATTTTTAAAAACAGCCAAAGAAGTTAAAGTTGGCTGTTTCTGGGATATGGGTAGTGATGAATGCAAAGAATGTTGTCTTTTATTATAAGCTTTTATATTATTTGATACACATTTTTAACAAAGTAATATATTTTGATAAGGTCTTTCATTATGTAGAAGAAAGAAAGAATAATCTGCAAAATGATGATCAACTATTTAAAGATATATGATATTTTTGCCAGGAGACTTCTCAGCATAAGTGTTGCCATTTACCCATCACAACTGCAGTAATGTTAATATGTTCGCTAATTTAGGGCAACACAGTGGTTAACTTTTTATTGTTGTTACTTTATGACAACTTTGTTGGAGACCAGACCTACATTCTGGATCTATCTGACTCTCATCTTGGTGTTATTTTGTTTCTTTATCTCTTGTATTTCCTATGAAAAGGAAATTAGGCATAAAGGCTTGAATAAACACAGGTGAAGCATTTTTGGTAAGCGTACTTCATAGTTGCTGTGTATTTCATTGTAGAACTCGTCAGGAGATGAGTAATGCTAAGTGCGGTTACTTGGTTAAGGTGGGGACCACCAGATTCCTGCATTGTAAAAACATATTTTAAACAAAAACCCAAAACACTCATCTCTCACTCCTTAAGTACATCATCACACCTTGTAGATGCCTTCCCTGGCCCCCAGTCTCCACCCCATTCATTGAAGAGTGGCCCACTTTTGTCTGTTTTGGTAATGCAACAAGTTATTCTGAAATGAACCGGAGCTTGGTGTGAGAGTCAAGGCCCAGGACAGGGAATACAAGGGAAATGCTACAGAATGGCATGAAACCCAAAGCAAATGGTAAAAATGAGCAACACATGGAAAATGTGGGATGGAGAGAAAAACATAAAAATCATAACCACATCTGACATCCCAGTAATGGAGTGAAACAAAGCAAGTAACATATTTGGCTCTCTTCGAGTCAGAAGGATTCATCTTCACCATTCAGTGGTGGTGAAGGAGACCCTTTTTGATGACTTGAACCCTTTTCATGTTGTTCTACCATGCCTTTTATTTCTTCTGCTTTGGCCAGTAATTTCAATCATCAGAGAAATCTCCAGGCATAAAATAATGGATAGACTAAATTGAGGCTTTCTGAAGTGTGTCTGAAAGACAATGATGTTGGGTGAAAAATCTATAGTAGCTTAATTGTTTTTATCTCTTTTAAAGATTTCATTTACTTATTTATTTTAGAGAGAGAGTGTGTGCGAGTGGGGGGAGAAGCAGAAGCAGGGGAAGAGTGAGAATCTGAAGCAGACTCGGCCCTGAGCACAGAGCCCCTTGTGGGGCTTGATCTCAGGACCAGGAGATCATGACCTGAGCTGAAACCAAGAGTCAAACACTTAACCGACTGAGCTACCCAGGCACCCCTATCTCACTCATTCAGATGTATTTTTGTGTGTATGTTTTAGAAATACATCAGTACAGTAGTGTATGATTACAGCGTATAAATAAGTAAAATATATATTGGGAGAGTTAACTGAAAAAAAGGACATGTTTGTTTAAGAAAAACCACAAGTAATTTGTAGGGTGATACTTAAGCACCACATAAATATTGTTCTCCAACCATCTTTCACCTACCTAGTAGTTTTAGCATTCATTGGTGATTTTTGCCTGCATCAATTATTTCTTTTTTTTAAGATTTTATTTATTTATTTGAGAGGGAGAGAGCGAGAGAGAGAGAGCATGAGCAGGGTAAAGGCAGAGGGAGAAGTAGACTCCCCGCCGAGCAGGGAGCCCAAATTAGGACTCGATCCCGGGACTCCAGGATCATGACCTGAGCCAAAGGCAGACGCTTAACCGACTGAACCACCCAGGCACCCCGCATCGATTATTTCAATGGAACTGCAAAAATAATGCTTTTTCTAGGTCTATTCTTCCTCCTAAATTTTTTAACTACTTTTGTTCTATGAAGAAAGGACTTTTTTTTATTAACTGGGGATAAACTAGGGCCATGGAATTTTAAAATTTCAGCCACTGATGACCATTGATATCTTTACCAGACCTCCTTCTTTATAATTTTGCCCATGTTGTGTTTTGCACATCTCAGGGAAGGGTAGGGGAGTTGACACAGTAGTCATTGTAGACTTGTATAATTATTGTGTCAATTTTCTGGAAGATAGAAAAAAGTGTTGAGGAGGGGCCTCTTTTCTAGTTTAGACAGAGTTGTGTTTGGGCTAGTGGCTGGGACATATGTACCCCATCCCTGGCCACTCACCTTGGAACCTTGGAAAGGAAATCAGCATCTGAAAACCATTCCAGGGCCTGGTCTGTTCCCCAGGTGTGCACCTCTCCCAAAAACTCTATCCTACCAGACACATTTCTTCCATTCTTAGCTTCCTTACCTACCATCCTTTATCATCTACTGATTGATAGCATTGAGGCAACACAAAATACTTTGGGGATATTTTCTAGTGTGGAGGAAGAAAGGGAAGGTACCTGTCCTTCACTGACCCAAAGGTTTCTGATGTTTCATATGCTCACCATGTGTCAGGATTTTCTCTCTTCTGTCCTGCGCAGGAGTAAACAGTATCCACCATTAATTTCTTTATCTCCTTATATTTCAAACAGACTATCATTCTACAAAGCCATACATTTTGCAATGCATTCATAGGCAACCATGAGACATTGCAAGACATCTTACGCAAAAACATTTGCATATACCAAGTCAATGGTTTTTTGTGAAGACAGTCTCTATCTAGTGGAGCAGAGCAAAGTGTCTTCTTCTGGGCTCATTAAACATCTGTAGGGTCACTCTATTCCTGGCTCACCTAGAGCAACTGTCTGCTTAAAAGCTGTCACATCCACCGCCCCTTTGTGCTCTGTGTTAGAGCAGTTCACAGAGGGATAGAAATTTTCCAGTTTTTTCTCTCCCCCTCTTGCCCAGGGAACCTACTGGCAATTACAGCTTTTACTTGACAAGGTCCTTTTGACACAGTATGCTGATGGCAGTTGCCTCCAGGAGGATTCAGCTGTTTTAGAAACAAGGTGACAGTTCTCTGCTTCGATATCTGCTGACTACCACTTTTGTTGTTAAAACTTTTTCAGGACTTTTGAGGGTGGTTATTTCTTCTTGTACCATCGTGACAATTTTCTTATCTCACCATGGTTGCTGTCATATATTTAAACTCTGTCCTCCAAAATAAAATCAGAAGTGGTGATTACCTTACCATCAGCTGAATGCCACTAACTCCATCCCTATGGAATTTAGAGAAACTTTATATGGTGACTTTTAGTTTTGTTTGCTTTTAACAAGCACCAGTCTAAAAACTAGAAGACCAGTATGAACCATCCTGTCTGTATCTTGAAATCAGGATTTTCCCACCTTGGCACTATGAACATTTCGGATTAGATAACTCTTTGTTGCGGAGAGGGTGTCCTGGGAATTATAGGGTGTTTGCCAGCATCCCTGCCTCTCCCCACTAGATGCCAATAGGACCCTCTTCCAAGTGGTGACAACCAAAAATGTCTTCAGGCATTACCAAATGTCCTGGGGGATGGGCGGATGGCAAAATCATCTCTAGGTGATCACTGCTCTAAATGATAAAGTATTGATGTAGATTGTGTTCCATTTGATAGCATACATTTCCTTCTTTTATTCTCTCTTTTAAAAGCCTCACAATATCCCTGCTTTGCCTAAGTATATAATAGAAATAAAGTTTTTAATCTTCCTTATTTTTCTAAAGAGTTACCCAAAGTGATGCCTAATGAGTTTAACCAATGAACGGGAAATCGGGAGGGGAATCCTTTTATTCTGTATAATAGGCTAAGCAATGCCAATTTATTCACAGTGAACAACTTTAAAAATACTAGAAACAAATTGATGTATTTGAAAAACAAATACTGGTTTTCCCCCAAATAATGACAGTGTTTGTCAAAAGGATGTTGTGAATGCAGTCAAAGATCAATGTAATTGGGGCACCTGGGTGGCTCAGTCAGTTTAGAGTCTGACTCTTGATTTCGGCTCAGGTCATGATCTCAGGGTTGTGAGATCGAGCCCCACAGCAGGCTCCCAGCTGGGTATGGAGCCTGCTTATGATTCTCTTTTTTGGGGCACCTGGATGGTGCAGTTGGTTAAGCATCCAACTCTTAGTTTCAGGTCAGATCTGATCTCAGAGTCATGGGATCGAGCCCCACCTGGAGGCCCACGTTAGGCTCCACACTCAGTGCGGAGTCTGCTTGAGTTTCTTTCTCCCTCCCCCTCACCCCCTGCACCCCCTCCCATGCATGCTGTCTTTCTCTCTCTCTAAAATAAATAAATAAATCTTTAAAAATAAAGAGATCAATGTGAGGATGGTCACTTGATGAAAAAGAAACAGGGTGACAGGTGATAGTGCTGCATAATACTAGCCTGCACTCACATAGTTACTCTTTGCCAGACACTGTGCTTAAGAGCTTTGACCTCCAAACAGCCCAAGATGGGGACTCCGTTGTCTCCATTCCATCAGTTGGGAAATTGAGACACAGGCGAGGTTAAGTATCAGGCTTGAAATCACCAGCTAGGAGGTGGCAGAACCAGGGTAGGAATCCAGTTAATCTAGCATCAGTGGCCCTGCATTTTACCACTATCCTAAATTCTTCTCAAAGCACAAGAGCTAACTGGTTGATTCACTTAGATCTGGCTTTGAATCCCAGCTCTGCTGGGTGAATGCGAGCAAATTAGATGACTGATGTCAGCTTCCTCATTTATAAAATGGGAGTAAAAACACCTGCCTCATTGAGATATCATTGGCATTAAAGTAAATGACCTACAGTACATAGTAGATGCTCATTAAAAGTAGCTATAATGAGGATAACTATTATTACCTGAGGTTGGGGAGGTCGGGCATGCAGAGAATGATGGGCACCTTGAGGCCCAATCGGGACAGGCGGGTTAAGATCTTTTTCCCCAATTGAAAAAGCAGAGCTGGAATTCAGCAGGTTTGTGCTGGAGATGGAGAAGGAGGCCTCCCTGTGCTGTGCATAGTCTGTGGCCTAAGTCATGGAAGTTTTATCCTCACTGAGGGAGATAGTAAAAGGAAGGGGGAAAGAAAGGCCAGAAGCTGAGGACTCATCTGCACACAGACTGGGGGAAGAGGAACCAGGAAGAAAGCAAAGAAGGAGGAAGAGAGGCACCAGGGGACTGAGCATCATAGAGGAGAGAGTCTCAGCATGGAGGAAATGGTAGAGGGGTCCACAGGAGCTCCCTGATTCCTAGGAAAGAGGCATTTCTGCAGAAGTCAAATGGTAAAGGGTTTCATGATAACTGGAGGTGAGGGACTGGAAACTGGAGAAGGAACGAGGAAAAGAAGTGACAGCTTAAATAGGGAAGCGAATCAAAAGCAGCCCCTTTAGGAAACAGGAGCTCTGGGTAATAGAGAGAAGTGGAGGGAAGCAGTGAACAGGCAGGCGAGAGAGGGACCACTCAGGGAAGCAGGAACAGAGCTGCAGGTGTTAACCCCCAGAAGGAAGAGGGGAGAAGGAGATAAACGACAATACTGAGAGATTTGCTAACGTGGCGAGGAAGGAAGTTGATCCTCACAAGGAACAGTCTCCAGATTCATAGTAAAGGCACGATTGCAGTTGGGTGGAAGGGTGAGCCACTGGGGCCTGAAACAGGGAGGGTACTGCTGCGGGAAATGTAACAGGGAGTCGGGGAGAGCTGATTCAAAGATGGCTGACTTCAGAGAGGCCTCAGCCCAGGCCACTGGAGTTACTTTGTTTCAGGCTGCACCATTGAGCTTCTGCAGGGAGGAGATCACAGGCTGCTCTTCAGAAAACAGGCTGATTGTGGATTTCCATTACATCTTGCAGCCTACGCTATGTCCACTCAGATGCTTATGGCATGGCCCCTGGCTGTTATAGATCTGAGCCTTGCTCACGCCCCGGCACTAAGTCTCAGGTATTCCTGTGATCCCAGGAATGTTCCCTGTGGACTCACTTAGCATCACTCTTGGTCCACACAGCCGAAACTGGTGCCCATGTCCTGGCCTGATCCCTGAGAGGTCTGGCTACATCTTCATAAGCCCGGGTTCTTCTTTGAGCATCCCCAGTTGCTTTTGCTTAGGACCCACCAACAATACCTCTCTGGGCTTCCCAGCTAATGTTGTAGGGGCTGAATAAATCCTCCAGCTTCAAAAGGATTTACTCCCTATTGTAATAAGATGATATTTAGGGACGCCTGGGTGGCTCAGTTGGTTAAGCAACTGCCTTCGGCTCAGGTCATGATCCTGGAGTCCCGGGATCGAGTCCCACATCGGGCTCCCTGCTCGGCAGGGAGTCTGCTTCTCCCTCTGACCCTCCCCCCTCTCATGCTCTCTCTCTCTCATTCTCTCCCTCAAAAAAAAAAAAAAAAAAAAAAGATGTTATTTAACATAACCTGATGTTATCGGATCAGAATTACAAAATCAGGTAAGAATTAAGCAGGATTGAGGACGGGGAAAGTGAGAAAATGGACGTGAGATGGGTGATTTTGAGCTGCTATTTAGAACAGTAAATAATTGAAATAAGTGAAGCCAGAATGCAGATTATACTCTAAAAGAAGAAGGAACATCAGGATGAGGTGAGTGTTTTCAGTAAGAGCCAGGAAATATCATAGGACTTGGAGTCTGTCAAACCTGGGCTCACATCCTAGCTGTGTGATCATGGATAATATACTTTACCTCTCTGAACCTTAGACTTCCAGTACAATTACATTTGGGGGCTCTGAGTTAACCAAAGCTTATTAAGTTGCCGTTTTTGAAAAAGGAAATCGGTAAAGTCTGCCTTGTATGGTTGTTGTGAAAATGAAAAGGGAGTGTATGGAGAATACCCACTGTGTGCCTGGCGCACAGCAGGTACTCACACATTGGAAGGTAGGTACTATTACTGCTAGGGAGAGAGAAGGGAGTGTGATTTGAGGCAGAGACTCAGAACATCTTCAATCTCAGTTAAAGTCAGCTTGGACTTGATTATCTATAACTTCAATTTGAACAGTTCTCTGCACTGCAAAGTATAGTTGTGGCCAGATCTCCTGTTCACGAGGCACAGGAAGGAACAGTCAACTGTAGTTGAGCCAGACGCTATTAAACCACTGACCTTGAAACAAAGGCCAAGTGACATTTGCCCTGCCCCTCTCAGATCTGCTTGCTCTCCCATTTCCCTGTTTCTGCTACTAGGGCCACCCCTGTAGCATTCATTCGTGGCAACCCCCTCCCTTTTCCCCCTCCCTGCCACTGTGACCAGTTAATTCTCTCTCCGTTGGGTTCTGCACATCCCCTCTTATTGTCCACTGCCCTGGCTCCGGTCTCCTCATCCTGTTCTTGGGCTCTGAATGGCTCTCCTTTCTACCGAGTCTTTCTCTGTCAAAAGATAAACTGAGGGCATATTAAACATGTTAAGAGTTTATTTGAACACACATCAATTTGAATCAGGCAGCCACCACACTCAGAGGGGTTAGGAGTGTTCCCCGCCCCCCGACAGGAGCCAAGGGAGACTTTTATAGGGAAAAGGCAGAAGAAGGAAATCATTGATTGGTTATAATCTAAAGCCTATTTGGCTGTTTGTGATTGGTTGTCCTTAGCGTTTTGATTTCATGACCTTGAAGCATTTACAGGCTTAGATCTTGGTTTGCTTATGTAGACCGGCCACCAAGGCATTAGAGCCCACCTCAGTCTAATAGCCTCCTTGTTTAATTAATTTTACACCTCCAACAGCCTTCTACATTGCTTAGTACCTGGCAATTTTTCATGAAAAAACTGTTCTAAAAATAAGCTTGTGTTTACTGTGATGTACAGAATGAAGTGAAAGCTCTAGTAGATTTAAGACTCTCAAAATCTGTTCCTACTTACCTCTTCAACTTTTTTTTCCCAGCCTCTTCCCAAAAGTCAAGGCTCAAAGGTCCCTAAACTCGCCTGTGTGTTCCTACCTTCCTGCCTTGCTCTCCTGATTCCAGATCATTCTTTTTCCACCCTGGCTCTGTTCACCTACCTATTGCCTATCTCTTAAGGCTGTATGCTTTTCCTTTGCCTCCCCAAAATGCTTCCATAGAACAGTAAATCCAGCCCAGAGCAATTCCTTCCTTCCCTAAATCCTCAGCATGTACCTTCTACGACAGAAGCTCCCCCATTTTCTTGCGATGTTAATAGATGTTACACAAATACATGTTCCATGTTGAAATAAATGGGGAACTCTGGGCAGAGTGCAGATTATAGATGTGCAGATTATATTGCAGAAGATGTGCAGATTATATTGTGGCGGGATCCTTTAATATGCTTGTATGCATGGAGAACCTCCAAGGAAAGGACCGAATATGAGTGTTTCCCCAACTTAATTGGTCTCAGAACACTTTTCACAGAGCATCTCATAGGACTAGTATTCTCAGAAAAGTTATCTGCCTTATTCATGTAGCACTTAGCATGTGCCAAATTACGTCTTTATCTCTGCATTTCATTTTGCCTTCCCTGAAGCATAGAAGAAACTCGAGGGCAAGAATAAAATCCTAGCCGTATACCCAGGAAATGCTCTATAAATGTATGGATAGAAAAAAAGCACAGTCTACCCCTGCGTTTCAGGCCACCACAGCTGGTCATGCGGACTGAGAACATCACGACATTAGGGGGCAACATTTGCCTATATTACAGTGAGAGTTGCACATCCCCAGACAGTGCACCCCCTGGGCGAATACAGCCAGGGGCCCCTGTCTTCCAGCCCGTGTGCCCAAGAGTGCTGTCGTGCTTTCTTTACACACCCCAGAACATGCAGATCTTCCCATGCTCTTAAATATTCCATTCACACAAAACCGTTGGTGAGTACCATGTATTTCACTGAGGATTTTAGGGGAGAGATGGCAGAGGGAGTTTGCACCACACACCTGCAGAACACATTTAAAAAATTACCAGTAGACATTTCTAATTTTCCAAAGACACTAGTTAGCTCTGCCACAGCTACGGACATGTTCCACCCTCTGTCCTTCTCCCTAGAGGCACACTGACTTTCCTTCCTTTTTTAAATTTTGATTTCTCTGAACCACTGTGACAAAGCACAGAAGGAGGAAGTAAATACCCTCAGGCTGCCCTGGAAAGTATTACGTCAAAGAACCCCTGGTGTTTGAGGGCTTTCAGGGATGAAGTGGGAATGTCAGCAAAACACACCAACACAAATCATATTTAATAGCTCAATTATAAATAGCTACACATGTCAATTGGCTCATCACAATGGGATAAGGTCTATACCATGTGATATAAACGATTTCTGTGCTGAACTGGTAAATACTGCTGGGTCTTCAGCCCCGCCCTCTCTGAAACCTTCAGCAGCTCACAAAATGCTGAATAGCAGCATATGTGTGCTCTGAGCACCCCCAGCAGGGAAAGTGGGGTTGTGTTGGCAGAACCTTGTAAAGGGCAGCATCGAAGGTTGTCCCTTAGGGTCCGTCTTCGGGCAAGTGCGGTTTGTACGTGAGGTCAATTGGGGTTGGGAAGTGGGGGTCTACATGAGGCAGAATCAGCTGATTTCCCAGTCCCCCAGAGTCCAGAAAGCAGTCCTCTCTTACCTCCGGCTTCTTGTAACTGATCTTAAAGGCTAATGACCTTCTGGGAGGGTGAGGCCCCAGGCTAAGGAGAGCCCCTTTTCTTTTACTGAAACATTGAAGCCTAGCACAGTGGACCCACCCTTCAGCTCTGAACTACTGAGAGGCTGGGGTCTTTTGGCCATTCTTTGAAGTAGTTCTCGGTTGAACTTAGAGCTTCAAAAGAAGGGGAGGGCTATAAGTTGATTTACACCCAACTGTATGATGTTTAGCATTTGTTTCTCTGATGAAGTTACTGAATGCAAAATAGAAACGGCCAGTAAAACATACCATCTTGTTCTGGTTAAGCCCTAAGCCAGTAATTAGTGCAAATCTGGAGAAATATTTTATTAGAAACTTTAGTTACCAAGTGGCCTTGTTCTCCGCCTTTCTCTTCTCGTAGCTGAGGCAGCTCTGTTCTTGTCAGCCTACAGCCTGCAGTCTGCCTGAGACTGAGCACCATGCCTTCAATTAAGTTGCAGAGTTCCAATGGAGAGATATTTGAGGTTGATGTTGAAATTGCCAAACAGTCTGTGACTATCAAGACCATGTTGGAAGATTTGGGAATGGATTGAAGGAGATGATGACCCAGTTCCTCTACCAAATGTTAACGCAGCAATATTAAAAAAGGTCATTCAGTGGTGCACCCACCACAAGGATTACCCCCCTCCTCCCGAGGATGATGAGAACGAAGAAAAGCGGACAGATGATATCCCTGTTTGGGACCAAGAATTCCTGAAAGTTGACCAAGGAACACTTTTTGAACTTATTCTGGCTGCGAACTACTTAGACATCAAAGGTTTGCTTGATGTTGGGTGCCTGGGTTGCTCAGTCGTTAAGCGTCTGCCTTCGGCTCAGGTCATGATCCCAGGGTCCTGGGATCGAGTCCCACATCGGGCTTCCTGCTCGGCGGGAAGCCTGCTTCTCCCTCTCCCACTCCCCCTGCTTGTGTTCCTGCTCTCGCTATCTCTCTCTCTGTCAAATAAATAAATAAAATCTTTAAAAACAAAAACAAAAAAGGTTTGCTTGATGTTACATGCAAGACCATTGCCAATATGATCAAGGGGAAAACTCCTGAGGAGATCCGCCAAGACCCTCAATATCAAAAATGACTTTACTGAAGAAGAGGAAGCCCGGGTATGCAAAGAGAACCAGTGGTGTGAAGAGAAGTGAAATGTTATGCCTGACACTATAACACTGTAAGGATTGTTCCAAATACTAGTTCCACTGCTCTGTTTATAATTGTTAATATTAGACAAGCAGTAGACAAATGGCAGCAGCAAATCAGTTGTTCAAGCAGAATATTGTCCTCCTTGCATGTGTAGTTTGAGTACAGATTCCAAACTTATGGCTGAGTTTCTTCTAGTATGATCAAAAGTTTCTTTTTTCTTTGCTCTAAATAAACCTGAACTGTGGGTTCTCTGTAGAAGGTGGCATTTTGGGCTTTCCGAAACTCTCTTTGTAAAGCAATTTTTGCCTAGTTTATTGTCTAGTTAACTTTAGTTTAATGACCTTTTAAAAGTCGGCATTGTAAATAAAACAAGTTGAAAAATGTTTTCTGAAATAGAATTAACAACATATTCTCTTTATTCATGAGTTGGAAACTGGAAAAAGGCTACCTGAGGTAAATGTTTTGAGTGGGGTTATTAGGATGTCTTCCAGCTTCCTGGAGTCAAGGAGTATCACTGGTATTGATTAGCCTGTATGTAGTAGGGCTCCCTTAATTGGATGTAAGGACTTGTTATTGCATTTTTAATCCTCAGCTTTGAATATATTGGCTAGAGACTCAGTTACTACTCAATTTGTGGTTTGGGGGGGAATATAACTAGCCGGTCTGTTAGCTTTTCGATAAAAAAACACAAATAACCCATGTGATTATGTCTTCTTATAATCATTGATCCCATGTGGGGGAAACTTCACACTACTTGCATATAAAAAATAATTTAACCTTTAACGTTAAAATGTCTGGCAAAACCTAGAAAGCATCCATCATGAATGCAAGATATTTTCAGTAAAAAGTAAGTTGCGTAGTAGGTGGTAAATGGTTTGCTTTTGTGTACTTAACTGTGTCTCTTCACTTACTATTAAATGAGTTAAGTATATGTACCATTCTGTAGCTGGAGACAGCTTGCAGGAAGTTTCTGTCCTAGCTCGCTGGAGGCTGCTGACCTAACCATTGGGTTCTAATAGGCTTGTGTCTCTTCTGATTGTCATGATCTGGTTCCCTGGAGCCAGTGCTTCAGTTCTTAACTGGTGCACGTGGCCGCACAGGACTGCGCTCATTGTTCCCAGCCTCTGCCCTACAGTAGAATGAAGTTTTCTTGGTGCTTGAGATGGCTCACAAATTGTTATGTCTTTTTCTTTCCTCCTTGTGCTCCCTTTTCTCTTGCTTTCCCATTTAGCATCATCTGTATTCACATGTAGTCCTACTGCATTCTCTTCGTGTTTCCTGTGAGCTGTTTTGGCTCAGATTATTTGCTGATAGTAGTTTGCCTTTATACTTCACTTCTCATTTGCCCTGAATCTGTATCTTGTTTAATAAAATCCCACATACTGTCAAAAAAAAAAAAACTTTAGTTACCGACAGGCTGCCTCTAGGTCCTGTGCACACTCTCAGATGGCCCTCTCTTGCTCCCTCTCATGTGTCCCCATGCAGGGGAGGCCACAAAGTCATGGCAAGGCTGTCTAAAGAAGAAAGCCATCATAGAATGACAAAGCTCTCCGACTCCCTTCCACAGTGAGCCCAGATGGGCTGTTAACCTTAAAAAAATAAAACTGCTAGCTATTTTACTGGCAAAAGATGGGTTTATTTGGGAATGGCAGAGAATTGCCATCCAGAACAAGGAAGCTACAGCAAAACCCTAGGCAAAGCCACAGAACAAAGGAGAGGAAGGCTCTTTGAGAGAGCAAAGGGGGATGTTGGGAAGGCTGTTATGAACAAGAAGTCCATTGGACTAAACTGAGAGTTTGATGTACAGTGGCTTTTATGGACTGAGTTGTAACAGTCGGTCATTGGCTGAACTATTGCTGCTGCAGGAGGAAGAAAACCTTTCTAACTCCTGCTGGCGTAGTAAAGTAGAGAACACATGCAAAGTCCGACTCTTCCTGTTGGATTTGCAATTGATGTGAGTGATAGGATCTGCGAGCTCCTCCTTCCAGCCTCCCGACTCCATTCTAAAGGAGATTTCCCTTTATCAATTTTCACAAGCTGCAGTGTAGGATTGGACCCACTGACAGACAAGAGTAAGGGAATATGGGGGCATATGGAATTTTCCCTTTTTTGGTAATCTTAAGAACTGTGCCTGGTTGTAAGGAGCCCATTGGTCAGTTAGGGCCTATGGCTTAATAAGCTTGTTTGCATCAGGTCAATAGCCACTGTGGACCCTTTTGCCTTGCTCAAGGTTCCATGGCTCAAGCCTAAAAGTGGCCTCTACAATTTGGTGTTTAGATGCAATTTGCTGGCCCCTTTGAAATCCTGCAATTCCTTCCAAAGATGCTGGCTGTGTCCTTAGAATGTGTTCCTGAGTGCCCTGGGTTCCGTTCCCTTTTTCTCAAATCTGTATTTGTCTCACCAGCACTGTGGGTATCTGAAGGCCCAGCATCGTACACAAGACAGCCAAAGTGATAATGTTGTTAGTAACAAATAGCATAAAATAATTTTCATTTCTGATTATGTAAGTAATGCTATATAGAAGGTACCAGAAGTGTGATCTGCAGACCAGCAGCATCAGCATCACCATGAGCTTATTGGAAATGCAGAAGCTCAGGCCAAATCCCAGACTTAAATCAGAATCTGTAAGCTGAGGTTCCCAGGTGATTCGCCTGCTAAAGTTTGGGAAATACTGCTGTAGATGACCTGAAGGCCACAGCTATGTTAGATCCTGAATGCCTTTGTCGTCCTGCCTTCATGAGGCCTGATGGTATGCATCTTCCTGTGCATAGTAAGTGCTATATGTCTGTGTATCATTGTAAATAGCTTTTGCTCATCCAGACTGGTGACTCTGTAGAACTGGGAGAAAGTAAGTTTTGGGGATAGTGCCAGGAACTGATTCCTTCCCGTATCTCACCCAGTCCATCCCTCAGATGACTTGTGCTAGTGGTTTACCTTTTACATAGAATCTGGTGGACAAATTCATGTCTTCATCTATGGATCTCTTACACCTAAATTTTCTGAGTTAATAAAATATAACGAGTTTTAAAATTGTAATTTCGGAAAGCTGTTTGTTACTTAGTGATGAATAGCAGACATAAAGGGAAATGGTGGGGCGGTGGGCGGAGGGGGGGCGGATGCCGAAGAAGAATGAAAGGAAAGGATGGAGGTGGGAGAGAAAAGCAGGCCTGAGAGCTTCGAGAAAATCTGGTCAGCTTCAAAAGGCTGTGGCCGGGTTAAGATAAAATATGCAAGTGGCCACCAGTGAGTGATAGGATAATGAGTGAATTTTATTTTCTTCTTTCTGCTCTTCAGTATTTACGAAGTCTTCTACAATGAATGGGTATTGTTTTTATTACGAGGAAAAAATGGCACGTGTTTTTTTAAAATTAATCAAATATGTCATTGGAAAACTCCAGATAACAAAGTTGTTCAGGGAGGCAGGAATTCAAATGAATAGTAACTGCATGTACAGTGGGAGAGAGGCTATGCCAGGGTAAAAATCTGATGCTCATTTACTGTAAAAGACCACCAAGAATTTCAAATGCATAATTCAGTAAAAGCATTAGCCTCAAAACAACTTTCTCACAGCTCTCCGGTTTCGGGGTTAACTTTGCTTGGCAAGTAGATTTTCATCACATGGAAAGAGCTAGAGGATAGGGAGGCTTGTGGCAGAGACCACAAATCCTCAGAAGCCCACCTTCTAACAGCTCAGTGTGGGCTTTGGCCACAAGTGTTTGGTTTCTGAGGGAGATGTTTCATGTGGAGCAACCCAAGAGCCTGGGGCCAGTGAGGACCTACACGTGTAAATCATGCGCCCTAGCACCATGCCCTGACTTTGAGAACCGGGTTCTCCCCGATGTACAAAGTTATCATACCCTAAAATTCGGCATTTTTCTGAACCCCCAAGCCTATGTTTCCATAGAAACTCTGTTATGATTATTGAATAGGATTCCACGTTCCAGTTGGGTTTTCAAAGATATTTTGCATCCTTTTTCTCATTCAGTACTCGTACAGACTTAATTTCTTTTTATCTCTGCTTCAAAAGGAGAAGTATTGAAATCTATCAACTTCTGAGATGGGAATAGTAAACTCTCTCAGTATGACTTAGGAGTTTGCCAGTCTCTCCTTGTGACATCAGTTGTTGTTTTTTTTTCTTCACAAATCTATTTTATATCTCTGTTGCTAGGTACATATATGTTTGTTAGAGTTTCTTGGGTTCTTTTTTCGTTTGTTTAAACAAGCTCCAGGCCCAATAAGGGGCTGGAACTCATGACCCTGAGATCGAGAGTGGCATGCTTTACCGACTGAGCCAGCCAGGGGCCCCCTATTGGATTACTTCTTTTTTTTTATTATTAATAGCTATCATTTATTGGGCATTTAAAAGTGCTTTGTGTTCAAGTATTGTTACAAGTTGACAAATGGGGAATCATCTGCACTTGATCAAGGAAGATAAGCTAATTTGTATTTTTTTAATTATGTTATATCACCATACATTACATCATTAGTTTTTGATGTAGTGATCCATGATTCATTGTTTGCGTATAACACCCAGTGCTCCATTCAATACGTGCCCTCTTTAATACCCATCACCAGGTTAACCCATCCCCCCATCCCCCTTCCCTCTAGAACCCTCAGTTTGTTTCTCAGAGTCCATAGTCTCTCATGGTTCATCTCCCCCTCCGATTTCCCCCCCTTCATTTTTCCCCTCCTGCTATCTTAGACCTGTACCTCTGAAATAAATAATACATTATATGTTAAAAAAAAAAAAAAGAAGATAGCTAGATTATTTCTATTATGATATAACATGCCTCTATTCCTTAAGGGCTGATGTTTTACTTGGCAGGTGCTGCGAGGGCACCCAGGGCAGTGCAGGTGAGGAAGAAAGAAGTGAGATAAGGACAAATGCAAGGCCATGTGAAGCAATGAGTTACTCCACCGGCCAGGGTACTTCCCAGATAGCTCAGAAAGCATAGCTTTCACTGTTCTCCGGTAGGATTTTCTCCACAAGGTTTACGAGAAAGGACACCTGGCTACCTCCTCCCTCCCACTCACCCTTGACTGAGTCTTATCCCACTGGGACCTAATTCCCCCCTATGTCGGTGTTGTCATTTGGCCCTTAAAAAGCTCCCAGGAAGCCAGCCCCAATGTCCAGAAATGTGGCCTCCCATCCAAATCTAGAGCGGAGTGGAGTAGAGGTGGATGAGTCACTTGAGAAACTCTGAGAAGGTAGACAAGATTTATGTCTGGTACATCTCTAGTAACATATGTTCTCATGTAATAATAATACCCTGAGGTCAATTCAACAAAAACGGACATCCCCCCCCGCCAAAAAAAGACTGAAAAACTCAAAATAAATTCAGTAAACATGTGTTGAGGACTTAGCTTGTGCAAGTCACCGTGCTAGATACCCTGAGGGGGAAATGATGCACAAGAACTGATTCGGGGCCTCATGGGAGATGAGCCATCTCTGGAACAAAGATTTCAGGTTCAGACAGACCAAGATTTGAATTTCTGCTCTGCTCCTTAGTGCTTTGTGAATTTGAATAAAATATTTAACTTGCTAAGGCTTGGTTTCCTAAGGGGAATAACAGTTGTTGCCTTACAGGATTGTTCTAAGACTGAAACGAAATAACAATGTTCAAGTAGCCAGTACATTTGATTACTGTTAAGTGTTATTTCCCTCTCAGAGGCTTAACTCAAGGGGTCAATTCAGATAATTACAAAAACATCCATTCTAGGCAAAGGATGAACAAAGGACTTTGAAACAGAGAAAGGAAAAGAGAATTTAAGCCATGGAAGCTCTGGGAAGGCTTCCAGGTCTGTAGTAAAAGAGAAAGAATCCCTTCCCCTTTCCTGGTGCATGATCATCCCTTGGCAAATTTTCTCTTTTGGCAAACTTGGTCTTTGGCCCCCTACTTGCCTTGTGTACCCGTCTCCTGCTCATGTTTCCTCTGTCCTTTCGAACCTTAGGTGGTGTTAAGCCCGTCCACATTGCCTGACTTGGAGGTGCAGGCAGTGTGGGCCGCGCTCCCCCGACACAACTCCCTTGCCTTTGGAGGTACTGCTATTTGTTCAAAAGCACACGGATTACACTAATCCCAATCAAGTTGCGTGACTGGTGGTGGCCTTTACCCTCCTAATGTTTTGTACTTCTTCCTCACTGAAGCTCATTTCACCAAGACAGATCTAATCACAATCACTCCCATGAGAGTCTACCCATTGAGAGAGCTCCCCCAAGCTTTGTTGGCTTTTCAGGATCTTCCTTTCACCACCCTTGGATCCATAGGTTCTCTGGAAGCTGCTAGGTTTTCCATGGCAGGCTTCCTGGAGGAGTTCTGGCCAGCTGAGCATCGATGCTACCTTTCAGGGAGCAGGTGTTTACCAGTCAAAGGCTATTTGTTCACAGACCATGGAGGAGCTAGGCTTCCATGCTGCTCCCCTACGTTTTCCAATCATAAAATGTCCTCTCATAAAAATCCTTTCTCAGCATTTTCCTTTTTTTCCTTAGCATATATTCCATATATTAAAGATAGCATCCAATATTTTGGTTAAGGAGAGACCTGAAGAGCAGCAACACTTTTAATTTCCTGTTTGAAAAATCCTAGTATTCACATAAGAAACATGTGAAAACAAACTACTTATTTGATTAGATAAAAGGGATGAGGCTTATGAGGAATTATGACACACACTTCACCTTCATGTAGTCATTTCTCCTATGTTCCCAGTTAGCCTGAGTCTTTCTCTACAGTGAGCCCAGGATGAAATGGTTCCTATCTTAACATTTATTCTTCTCACCTGATATTTCAAGAAGTCTGCCAGTAGAGAGTGAGAAGGCCAACTGCACAAACCTTAGAGGGTACTTTGAATTTAATTTAGCAAGGTCTTCCAGAAATGCTACAGCCCATTGCTAAATGATTCTCCCGCCCTGCCTTGTGATGGCGGTGGTAGATCTAGGAGGGAGCAGAGGCAATGGGCCATAGTAGAAGAGCACTGGATTGACAACTGGGACAAGGTATTTGCTGAACCACTTCATAGCTGTATGTATGACACAACCAAGTTACTCAATCTTAGGGGGCCTCTTTTTCTCACATTTGAAATGTCAGTGGCAAAAAAAAAAAAAGTAAAAAGTAAAATGTCAGTGACAAGCCATACCCATGAGATCAACAAGAAATGAGATCATCTGACTCGTACAGCATTTGAATACCTGTGTGCTGGACACCGTGCTAAGTGCTGGGGATGTAGATTTGAGCATGATAAAATACCCGCTCTCGGGGCGCCTGGGTGGCTCAGTCGTTAAAAGCGTCTGCCTTTGGCTCAGGTCATGATTCCAGGGTCCTGGGATCGAGCCCCGCATCGGGCTCCCTGCTTGGCCGGGAGCCTGCTTCTCCCTCTCCCACTCCTCCTGCTTGTGTTCCCTCTCTTGCTGTGTCTCTCTCTGTCAAATAAATAAAATCTTAAAAAAAAAAAAAAATACCCGCTCTCGATAAGTGCAGACACTGGTAGGAAAGTCAAACATGTAAATAGGTATATCCGGTGTTGTAGAAGTTTATTCCACAGTGGTTCACAAGATGGAAGATTATATCCGACACACATAGGGAGCTTTTCAAATTACACACAGTCACCCCCAGGGGAAAGGTACTGCACTGTCAGTAATTCTCACTTCTTTAAAACCGCTACGACACCTATTTAGCAGTGGAAGGCATGTAATTTAAGTCAACTCCCTGGCATTTTCCATATAACCCTTTCCCATCCCCGATCCCTAGAACCTCTTCTGTATACAATATCCTCAGGCAAAGTAAGTCACCACCTAACCTTCAACTTCCACTTGCTTGCTAGTGACTGAAGTCTGTATCTGCAGCCCAGATTGCTCTGCTGAGCTCCAAAACAACTGGCTACTGGTGGATATCTATCTTCTGGATGATCCACTGGTTCCTTGTTTGCAATTAAAAGTGACACTTAACTCCGGGCCCTTCTCTCTTCTTCTGGTGGACCTTTTCCTCCCGTATCCCCCACTGTCCTGAAGGACATACACTTTGCCCAAACTAACTACCTTGGAGTCATCCTAGACCCTTTCCGTCTTTGCATCATTTTTAGTCAACCACCAAATCTCTGAAACACGCAGTATATATCCCCAGCTCTCTATTCCCACTGCCCTGATCCTAGTTAAAATCTGCAATAACCTGTAATCATTTTTCTCCACAATGATCTTCTTGTCTACTTCAGACTGTTATTCTCTCTAAACTTAATGTGCCTTTCCCCCCGGTAAATCTGGTGATGTCATCCCCAGCTAAAATTCACCCAATGATTTGTCCTCCTTCCTCTTAACCCCAACACCCACAACTGTATCTTACCCTTTTTGCTGCCTGATCAATTCTGGAGCAGGGTGAGGGCCTGATAGGCCCCGTAAGATGCCTTTAAACCCTTAAATATTTCTATCTACTGTGCCAGCCATAGAGTAGAGATGACATCCTGTAAATGAATTAGAATGAAAGAAAATAAACCCAGTTGAAGAGAAAGGGCTTCAACAGTTGCACAGAAACCCCTTCGCTACTATAAATATTTAGCACAGGAAGGCCACACCCTGCCACATTCAGTGTGTAGTTTTCATGTTCTAAACTCTCGGTGTTCCATCATTACTCCTGGAGTGGCAGTCTTTTCTTCTGTTGCATGGGAGTTTCTCTCTATTAAATAAGCCTCTCTGTTGGAAGAACGCTTATGGCAATGACTATAATTACGACCCAGGGCTGAGCTGGAAAATGCAGTGATGTGACAGCTGTTGTGATAGGAAGGGTAGAGAAAGAATGAAAGCTTATAATTTTCTTGGAGGTATCTTGAAGTCTGACAGTAGCCCTGCCCTTATGATGTAAATGTGCAGTGACCTGGAGACTCAGGACAGAATAAGCCAGACAGACATGCCAAGTCCCTGCTACATGGTCTACTAGTCAGCAAGCCAGAAAGACATGGCACAGTGCTGAACTCTCTGATTCTTAAAAGGGAATGGTCTAGAATGGTTGTTCCCTCCATTTTGGAATAATGTCAAAATGTTTCATTCGTCATATGAAATGAGGGGTTTTTTACACATCATTTGAGAAAATACATAATGATCCGAGCAACTACACATTTGTTATTATGTTGAAATAAATGTGTTTCATTAATTACACTCGCATTTATAGATACCTGAAAAACAGAACATACATTTAAAAAAAAAAAAAAAAAAGGATTTATTCAGTCTGCTAACCAAGTTTGGCCCCTTATGTATTTGATGACATTTGCAGCAGCCCAGAAATCTGTGATTTCCTTCTCCCCGTCACTGCCCCTACTTCAAGGTCACAGACTTGGAATAGTGTGTTCCTTACATTCATTCATTTGTTCATTTGTTTAATTGAATCTTTTCATATAGAAAGCATAGTGGCCTACTATATTTTGGCCATCATGCTAGGGATCATAGATACAAAGTCAAATCCTACCCAGTACCTGGCCTTGAGGAACTTAAATCCATCTGAGGAGACAGATATATAAATCTCTAAGAGTACAACAGGCACAAAAGAGGATATGGTTGATCAGTTGCACTCAGGGGAGTTATTAGAAAAGCTTTCGTGTAAGAGGTCTATCTGTCAGCTATTGCCACAATAATGCCGCATAACAAATTAAAGACATGATGACTTACTACTTCTGAGGCTTCTGCATATAGTCTGCAAGAGGATGGCCCATTCCCTGGGCTGTGCTTGACTCCAGGCTTTGGGCTCCATTCTCAAAGTTGCAGGTTGGGTTCAGATCTGCTCTACATGGTCCTCATCCTCCTTGGACCAGATGTTCTCATAGTGCATCACTAACAAGCAAGAGAGCCCGACAGTGCAACCATTGTTCCAGTCCCTGCTCTTGCTGCAGTCACTAAAATTCCATTGGCCAAAGCAAGTAACCTGGCTAAGCCCAAAGTCAAGGAGTAGGGAAGTATACTCGACCTTTCCATAATATGGATATGGATGCTACTACAGGGAAGTAAAGAACTGGGACCAAAAGTGAACTTACCACAGGAGAAACCTTTGATCTATATTCCAAGAGATGGTTATGAGTTTATATTAGGTGGACCTAAGTATCTGAAATATGAATCAGGAGAAATAAAGGAACCTTAGTGCACAGTATTTGGCTTGAAAGAAATGTTCTGACGGGAGTTGGGGCTTTTCCGGAGATCCCTACTCGGTGTCTGTCATGGAATATACTGGGGCCATTAGTGAGTGAAGATGAGCACAGCCTATGCATGCCAGAGCTAGAATTATGTGGAGGAGCTTTAATGAAGGACCTCATCCTGCTGATCCTAGACCCAGATTTACCATGAGAGGGCAGTGTTTTTAACCCAGTGTCTCTGGTTTGATGACCATGAAATCTAGAAGAAGAAAAGCAGGACTCACATTCTCACTGCCTTCTGCACTAACCCATTCTTCATACTGTTGTCTTCAGAGTATTGAGGTTGTGGTTTGTACATACTGGTTTCTTTCCTATTGCCTCTGTAAACAAATCATCACAAATGTAATGGCTTAAAAACAACACAAATTTATTTTTTTTTAATTTTTTACACAAATTTATTATTATTTATTAGTTCTGAAAAGGGTCTTATGGGCTAAAGTCGGGCTGTTGGCATGGCTGCATTCCTTCTGGAAAGTCTAGGAGAGAATCTGTTTTCTTACCTTTGCCAGCTTCTAGAAGCCAAGAGCATTCATTTGGTTTGTGGTTCCTTCCTCCACCTTCAAAGCCAGCAGTGCAGCATCTTCAACTTTCTCTGACTCTGAACTTCTGCCTCCCTCTTCCACCTTCAAAAGACCCTCTGTGATTATATTGGGCCCACCTAGTTAATCCAGGATGATCTCCTTATTTTAGGACTAGCTGGTTTGCAACCTTCATTCCTCCCTGCCACACAACATAGGCACGTGGACGGGTTTGAAAGGCCATTATTCTGCCTCCCACATGGTTGAGGGAGAGGGGGTGATGAACAAATGCCTCACATTGGTATTATGCTTTATGACATACCAAGACTTCCGTTTCTTCATGCTCTCACTTTTGAATCAGCAGCATAGAAAGCCGAGAACCAGGCGCCTGGGTGGCTCAGTCGTTAAGCGTCTGCCTTCGGCTCAGGTCATGATCCCGGGGTCCTGGGATCAAGTCCCACACCTGGCTCCCTGCTGGGCGGGAAGCCGGCTTCTCCCTCTCCCACTCCCACTCCCCCTGCTTGTGTTACTGCTCTCGCTATCTCTCTCTGTCAAATAAATAAATAAAATCTTAAAAAAAAAAAAAAAGCCAAGAACCATTTTGTAAGTGAATAAATTATAACTCAGATACATTAAGTGTCAACACAGGCTAGCATAATAGTTACTTGCTGCTTGTTCAATTACCTCCGAGTCCTCTGAATGTATCTAATTTGGCCCCTGTCTCCCTCTGTTGCAATTATTTGTTACATGTCTGTCTCACCACCTCAAGGCAGGCGTGGTGTCATTTCACGCTCTGCACCTTAGCAGTTAAGGATGGTGAAAGAAAGTGTTCATTAGACACTTATTGTGTCCATCATGTGCCAGGGACTCTTTATGTGATTTGTAATTTATTCTTCCCCATCCTTGGAGATGAGTAAACCTGGGCTCAAGGCCACACAGCTCTCAGCACAGAACAGGGCTGGAATTCACACCGAGATCTGCCTGACTCCAAAGCCAGCCTTCTTTCCGTGCTTCTTATGAGCCAGAGGTCCCTCAACTGAGTTTTAAAGAAGAGACCTGGATTTAAATGTCTGAAATCAAGACTTATAGACACATGGAGCAGTTACAATGCCATCTTTCTGTTTCTAAATGACTGACTTTTCTAATGGAGAAAATGTCCAACCCCCATCTTAGTTTCAACAGCAATGGGTATGTGGTCTTGGTCAATTCACTGCCTCTCTGAGCTAGTTTCTTTTATATTGAGGAGGTTGGAGTAGGTGACCTCTAAGTTTCCCTCTGTGATTTGAGACTTGTTGATATTCACACAGGTTAGTATAGGAAGCGATGGGACTGGGATACAAATTTTGTGTTCAGAGCAGGGCACCTTTTCTCATTATCCCTACTGAGTCTGTGGACTATTCCAGTATTAAGAGAGAACTTTGGAAAGAAAAGTACATGATTAATACATTTGTCCAAATCCATAGAATGTACAACAGCAAGAGTGAACTGTAGATTTTGGGTCAGTATGATGTGTCAATGTAGGTTCACCAATTTTAACAAATGCTGATGATGGGGGAGGTGTGCCTGCGTGGGAGGAGGGGTATCAGGGACAATCTCCATACCTTCCCCTCAAGTCCGTTGTGAACCTAAAACTGATTAAGTTTTAATATGATAAGGTCTATTTCTCTAAAGCTACATATATTCTGGCCAAATAAACTATGACACTTTAAAACTGTTTCCATTTTTCAAAGATGTAGTGTATTTCTTTGAACTGTTTTCATTGCCTTTTTAAACTGAAACTTACGCAATAATTCAAACATTTTTAAAGGGAAATAACATGATACCCATGTACCCAGTACCCAAATTTAACAAATATTTATATTATATAATACCTATTTCAATTTTTATAGAAATACAACATTATAGATAAAATAAAGTGCCCTAATCTCATACTCTTTCTCAAACTTCCCAAAGGAAAATTATTACCCTGAAGCTGGTGTGTAATCTCCTTAATTTGAACAAATACATTCATATCCATAACACCTTTATATGTTGTTTTGAGTATTTTTGAAACTTGTAAATGGCATCATGCAAGAAAGATTCTGTTAACAATTTTTTTCATTCAATGTTTTAGTTTTAAGATTCATCCATGTTAATATGTGACATCTACTCTATTCATTTTAATTGCTGTGCTGTATTTCACTGTATGACTATGTTTATTATCCACTATGGTAGTAAATTTCAATTTTTTTATATTTAAAAACAGTGGTGCACTGAACATTCTCCTCTAAATGCATCTCCTTGTTCCTGTGGGCTAGAAATACCTAGCAGGGCTCCTCCAAGCATGGACCAAAGACCATTACTAGTTAATGACTAGAAAGTACAGAAATTGAGAAGAGGCATTTAGAAACTTGAGAAGCAAATCACCTGAGTACTTTGATGTCTACTGAACTAATAATAAAAAAAAAAATTATTCAGGCTTGTATTTTGTCTGTTTTTAAGGTTCATTTGTTTTATGTTTTTACTGTATTTTACAAAAATATTGATCCTCAACAGGTTGGAATTTTAACACTTGGTTTTTCAGAGAGTTTGAGGATCTTGATACATTTTCTACCTAGAAGTGACATGTCTGACTTGACGAGTAGGTGCATCTTTAGTTCTATAAGGTGTTAACAAATTGCACTCCAGAATGGTCAAACCAATTTCCAATCTCATCTGCATTATATGAGAGTTTCCTTTTTTCCTAGTTGTGTTGTCAGACTTTAAAATCTTTGCCAATATGATATCTGTGGAAAAATATTTCATCTTAATTATAACATTTATCTGATTAATAGTGAAGTTGGACATCTATGTGTTTGTTAGGTTCCCATTTGTGTGACTCTGATCAGGTAGATTTTCTCAGTTTGCAATTGTGGGGAGAATATGCCTGTAACCAGCTAGCTGTGGGAGGTAAAGTATTATAACAGGTATAACTGGTTTTGACTAGGAAAAGCCTAGAATAGCTAGTTTTGACTTGATGAAGGACAGGAAAAGCTTGTTGTAGCAAATTAATGCATACATAGTTACTTTAGTGTCTTTCCTGGTATTTTGGGGTTTTGCACAATGATTCAGTCATCGCCACTAAGACATTACAGTGGAGTGATTTTCACGGAGAATTCTGTACCTGTCATCTAGTTCTGATAGCCAGTGAGTTTCTGGTCCTAATGAGGTTGATGACACCGAGTGAGACTGAATTCACCTGTGAACTTAGTTATTTTCTGGAGCTTTGACCTGACCTCTCACTCACTCTACCTTTGACGTGGGTGAAAGAGCTGGGGAAAAGGTGTGGAGGTGGGCATGCTGAACCAGGCATTCCCTTCCAATCACCCTGTAGTCAGCCTGGTTTTTGGGGGGTTTTTTTGTCTCCTCGTTCTTTTTATAACCTTTAGTGAAAGAGGTGTGTTAAAATCTCCCATAATGATTATGAATTTATCTATTTCTCTTTTTAGTTCTGAGAATGTTATTTCCTCTCTTTTGAGGTTATGTTATTAAGTCCACACACAAAACAATTGTGATAATATTCCAAAGAACCACTCCAACAGGCAAGCCTGAGTGTTGGGTTATCCAGGACACATGGAAAGACCCCTGGCCTTGAGTGCTCACATAGCTCATTTTTGCTCTGTTGTTCTTAGATGTTAGTGGCCTTCTTGTGGTTTGGTACATGCTTAACAAACTCCTGCATTGGGGCCTTTGAATTTTCCATTCCCTGCCCCCGGAACACCCTTCTAGGTGTCCTCAAGGCTTGCGTCAGTGAGAGATGTGAAGCACACAGAATTATGCCTGGTCACAGCAGTTACTGTAAGAGGAGGGAAGGAATGGTATGAGTTCAAGTGTAAGGAGTGCTTCATGGACAGCCTAGAGAAAATCTGAACGGGGACGGAGAAAAGCATATTTTAGTAGTAAACCAATGAACAGAGCTGTGAAGGTGAGAGCTTCTCTAGAAACGTCATAATGACACCAGGGTTCAGGTAGGAAAATGGTAGGTAGTAGGTAAAAAGACTGGAAAAATAAGTTGAATCACAAAATAAAGGTCCATGAGGACTAGGCAAAGGATTTTGGACTTTACATTATAACTCCTCTTCCCAGACTCTTGACTTCCTTCCATACTAGAATGTCAGATTCCTGAGGACATACCCAGAAAGATGCCCTGCACAGAACAAGCAAGCAATGCTCCATGTCCTGGTGATGAAGCACTTAGGCCTTGGGTGAGGTTATCTGGGTTCGAATCTTGTTCCATCCCTTCCTTACTGTATGGCCTTGGACAAGGTGCTTAAATACATCTACCTCCTAATCTGTATAAAGGGGCTGAGGTACCAGGCTCACTGGGTAGTTGGGAGGATTAGCCTGTTATATATAAGTCACTTGCTGTACACTTATCATATAGTAAACATTAGCTGTTATTAATTTAGAAAATTCCTAATTTCATTATTTGAATCTTGAATGATTCAAAATTCTGCCCTAAGGGAGACATTTGTAAGTAGGGTTGGAGGAAGAGAACTTACACCAGCCCACCCAACCTAATAATTATACCCTATCCCACAGCTCTTTCCAATTTCTTTGTGACAAGTATTGTCTCTGTTTCCAAATTTTGTTCAATCAAATGACAACATGGCAATGACTGCTGGGATTTTGATCTGTTTCCATGACACCTAAAACTTAATAAATAAGGAAAGGGTGATTGGGAGGCCTTGTATTCTGGTCATCACTTTGCTTCCAAGAGCTATTTCTCCTTGTTTCTCCCCCCTCCCAAAGCTTAGCTATTCAAGGGTTGGTTAGAAATCAGCTGTGTGCGATTCTATAGCAGTTGATTTTCCCAACTGATGCGTTTTATAGGTGACTAGTGCGGAACAGAGTACCTTGCCATCAAGAACAAGAAGTAAGGAGACTTACTTAGAGCAAGTAAAACAAAACCTAAAATGCAACATAGATGCAACAGAAAAGCTTTCCCGTTCCTGATTTGTGTTCTGACTTGTCGTGAAGTGTGTACTCAAAGAGCTTGATGGGATAGGCGGACAGCGCCAGCACTGAGACAACACTGCCACCACAAAAAGTCACCTGACAAACCTGAATCTTGCAAAGAGTCGCGCCATTCGTGGCTCTGACGCTAAGATTAAATTACGACCGTGCCCCAGGAAAGCAGACCTCTGCCAGGATCCTCCTCCGACTGAGTGTTCTTCATGTCTGAGCTTAACCTTCTCAACGCTCCTCTCGAGGTCTATTTTCAGTTGTTATATGAAGGATTAATGAAAGTAACTCCTTCTAATGTGATTAATATTTCAGAAATATGTCCCATCGTAGAATTCATTGTAGAAGACCCTGACTTCATAGAGAAAGGTCTTCAAAAAATAAGGTAAAGGAAATAAAATCACAGATGTCTGAGTATAAACATTGAAATTTTTTCTTTTGATATTCAATAACGAATCTTGGCCAATGAGTGTTTATTTCAAAAGAAAACACATGCACAGTAGCCTTCCTACAATGGTAGGAAACGACATAGCTATTTAAATATTGAATTAATGTGGGGTGCCTAGGTGGCACAGTTGGTTGAGCACTGACTCTTGGTTTTGGCTCAGGTCATAATCTCAGGGTCATGGGATCCAGCCCCAGGTTGAGCCCCACATGAAGCCCCTGGGGTCAGGTTCTGCGCTCAGTGGGGAGTCTGCTTGAGGATTCTGTCTCCCTCTGCCTTCCCCCCTACCCTGCTCTCGAGCATGCTCTCTCTCACTCTTAAATAAATAAATACATCTTTAAAAAAATAAATATTGAGGGGCGCCTGGGTGGCTCAGTCGTTAAGCGTCTGCCTTCGGCTCAGGTCATGGTCCCAGGGTCCTGGGATCGAGCCCCGCATCGGGCTCCCTGCTCGGCGGGGAGTCTGCTTCTCCCTCTCCCGCTCCCCATTTGTGTTCCCTCTCTCGCTGTGTCTTTCTCTGTCAAATAAATAAATAAAATCTTTAAAAAAAATAAAAATAAAAATAAATAAATAAATAAATATTGAATTAATGCAAATCAAGGTGTAAATGTTGGTATTGTTCACTTAGTGCAGAGATGGACTGCACATTTTACCCTTACTCTAGTCTCAGTAATATTTTCTGTTGAGCCATGATGACAAATCTGTCCTCTTTTTGGGGACCCAGTTTTCAAATCATTGTAAAAGAAGGGGGATAATACCACTGACCTCACATCATTATTATGAAAATAGAGCAAAATCAAGTAAACAATAGTTTTAAAACTATTAAGAGTATGGAATTACTAATGAGTCATAGTACAAGAAAAGGAACACAGTAAATTCCAGTCTTCCAGTATGATCACATAAATACATGCAAACACGCATAAATGGCTGTGTGTTTGTTCTTGTTAACTTGAAGCACAGCTTTATAGATCTATACCTAAAAAAGGTATCCAGGAATTTTACAATTAAAGCTAGACATTTTTCTGTCAATCTATCAAGCACTTCCTTTATTTTCTAAAACCATGATAGCAAATTTTATATTTACTGAACCAGAACATAATTAGTGGTTATTCTCATGAACACAGTCAGGATTCTATAAAAACAACAGGTGCGGGGCGCCTGGGTGGCTCAGACGGTTAAGCGTCTGCCTTCGGCTCAGGTCATGATCCCAGGGTCCCGGGATCGAGTCCCGCATCGGGCTCCCTGCTCAGTGCAGAGCCTGCTTCTCTCCCTCTGCCTCTGCCTCTCTCTCTCTCTGACTTTCATGAATAAATAAATTAATTAAAAAATTAAAAAAAAAAAAAAAAAACAGGTGCAAGAACTCGTAGACAGTCATTAATGGCGAAAGCTCTGAGGATTTGGACCCAGAGCTATAAAATACCACAGAAGCAGGTGTTCTAGGTATTCCTACGGCTCATGTAAGCACTTAGAAATATTTGATGTGGTGGATGGCAGCCTGCTTAACGACGAGGCTGAACAAGACAGCTAGCAAGAGGATTAGTGACGTGCGGGAAGCTGGGGATTGGAGAACAGAAAAGGTACCATCAGAGCCCCAGCTGCGGCCAAATCTGGCAGAGTTGCTTTCTGTGTTCCCAGGACTGTCTGTCTGCTCTGGTGTCTCACTCAGATTCCTTATGTTCTCCACCAGCTGGACTGCACACTGTCTTCATACTGGGGAGCCCTTCGCTAGCTTCTCTCATGATTGGCTCCTTCTCATTTCTTAGGGCTCAGCTTGTGCTTCTTCCTCAAGGAAACTAACACCTCCCAGTCCCCATATTTCTGGGTAGCCTTTATTACCATCTGCAGCTATGTTATTCAATCATTTGTTTACTGTTCACGGTGCATTGCTGCCCACCAGAAGGTGAGCTTTATAAGAGGAAGAACTCAATCCCCAACAGTTTCTGCATCATAGGAAACATCCATCAAACAACTGATGAATGGGGGCACCCAAATGGCTCAGTCTGTTAAGCGTCAGACTCTTGATCTCCAAGGCCCCCTACGTCTTGACCATTTTCTCCTTGGTCATCTCTTCCCTTAAAAAACAGAAGTTTTGTTCTTGATTCACTGCAGTCCAGCCTTCCCTATTTTTGAGGTGACAGCATGTTAACGGTGGCTGAGTCTCATTAGCATGTTAGCAGTGAATATGACCACCCTTTCACCTAATGAAATGATGTCACCTAGTTAAAATTCTTCTGTGCTCTGGCTCTTAGAGTGCATAGGGTTGTCCATTTCTAACTATATAGACAATTGTAGTGCCTCCAACTATAAAACACTTAGAAATGCTGAATGAATTATACCAAACTTCCTTCTAAATGCATGGCTGAGGTTATAAGAAACTGTGGGAAAGTATGAGAAAGCAGCCAAAACTGAAAACCAGAGCAACACAGAGGATGTAAGTACATGGTTGTTCTGAGGAGGAAGCAGGAGACAGAAGAGAATGTTCACCCAGTAGCCCAAAGCTTGGTATATAAATATGCACATGGAGACAGGAGATGCGGCCCAGGCCTCATGCAAGGCATGGAACTCAAAGTACCATGTTTTCAGAGCAAATATATAGCTTGCTGAAGGACCATGCCTCTAATCCAGGCCTCACAGGATCTTCACAGATAAAGGCTCACTGGATATAAACTCACAGTCTAAAATTCTAAAACACAGGCCACAGTGAGCAAGACCCCACAGACACCGCGAATAGCATGACTGGATGCCTAAGAGTTTAAGACATAAAACACTAAGAATCAGGAGACAAATAAAACTGCAAAGATGAGGGCGGGGGGGAAGAAACAAACACAAAGATGCATTTGTTGAAATTAAAAACTCTAAATAGACAGGTTTGGAAGAGCTAAGAGAGCACTGTCATACCAGAGGGTAGGTGTGAGTATGAATCACAGGGAGATTAAGAGATGAAAAATATGAAGAGAGATGAAGAGACATTGAGGACGAGATGAAATGTTACCTAACAGGAGTTCCAAAAGGAAAATATATTTAAAAAAAAAAAAGAGGAAGAGGAAGAGGAAGAGGCAAGATTGGAAGGTATAATGACTAAGTATTTTCCAAGATGTATGAAACACATAGGTCATCTGATTCAGAAAGTTCACAAAGTCCTGACCAAGATAAGTAAAAGTAAATCCACCCCTAACACACTGTAGTGAAACAGCAGAGTAGCAAAGACAAAGATCTTAGCAGCAAAAGTCAGAAAAATGTACCCGAAATGTACAATGAGTAGATTGATATGAGAATTCTCAATAGCAACACTGTAAGTCAGAAGACTGTGCACTCATATCTTCAAGGTGCTGACGGAATATAGTCATCAAGCTAAAATTCTATGCCAGACTAAATTATCATTAAAGTAATAATAATAATAATTGGGGGTGCACCTATAACAAACTCTACTTCAGGAAGAACAAAATTGAATTAAAATGGAAGGAGTGATATGCAAAAAGGCATAATAAGCAAAGAAATTAATAAATATTTAGATAATTCTAAATAAGCCTTGATTGTATAAAGCTACATCATAATGATTGGTTTGCGATTTTAAAAAAGAGGATGGAATTAAAACAGGATGGAGGAGATTTTGGCTGAGAGTGTTCTAAAGTCTTTCAATTAGTTGGGAGGTGAGACATTTGTTAACCTTGAAAAGTTGAAAGGCACATGTGTGCAATCAAATGTTAACTACCACCATTACCAACAGAAATATATATGTATTTCAAGATAGAGTTTTCAAATCAGTAGGTGCTGTCAAAAAGCTTGTGGTCTAATATGGCTGACAAAGTATTTCATAGCATCAGAGCCGGCATTCTACCTGCTTTATGAAAGGTCCTCCCCTCCTCCAAACAGACTTAGAAGTTCATTCCTCTCTCTTCTTTGGGGCCATGGACAAACCTCCTGGAGAGCACATTGTAATGGCCGGTTTCTCAGTGCCTTCCTCACCATTATATCCCAGGGCCTGGCAGAGAGCTGGTGTTCTCATGCTTGTAGAACGAATGGATGCAACTTACTCAAGGTCATACGGCTACTGAGGGGCAGATACGAATGAGAACTCAGATCTTTGCTTACCCAGGCTTGTTCCTTTTGGGGAAAAAAAAAAAAATGTTGTATCTGAAAAAAATCATTGTGTCCCATGAAAGCAGTAGCTGCTTGATTAAAGTATTAAGAAATCCAAGATCAAAATGCCAATGAAAACAGAAAAATTCACATCAGTAACTGTTGCCAATCTTCTGTTTAAAGAAAATCCACACTTCGCAGGTTATGCTAGTTAGAGAGTAAGAGTGCTAGAACTCTCCCTGATTTTTCCAGGGAATTTGACCATATCTATCCCAAGGCAGCCTCTCTAGGAGCATGATCCCAGGGGATAGAGAGGATCCCTACCCACTAGCTGAGAATTAAGATGCCTTGTTAAAATGCAGTGTGCCTTGAGACCCTACTGGTGATCAGCTAAAGAGGTGGAAGGTGGAAGGGCTGAGAGCTAGCCGAGAAGTTGCTCTTGGAAGGTTCTGCACTGAATAAGCAGGGAAGGAAGAGGAATTGAAGGGAGGGCAGATGGGGAGGGCAAGAAGCTAAAGATGAAGGAAGATACCAAATACCTATTTCGTAATTTTGCTCAGACCAACTCCATTCAGATTTTCAGCCCCAACAACCCACATTTTAAAATGGGAAGTTCCACATTTGCTCTCCCTGATCTCACAACAAAATTAAAGAGTGGGAAGGAAGTGGAAGATCTTTTGAGATTCTTCGGTGGGCACCTGCCATTAGAGAGAATCTCAAAGCTATGTCTCCATGCAGCATTTTCTCCAGCCCTTATCAGTCAAGAGCCAAGAGGGGCAGGTTATTCCAAAGGCAGCTTTCCTTCAAGAGGAGGATGGTGACAGATGGCAGTAAGGGGAAGTAAGGACTGGGGGTGGGCAGCCCTGCACAGGAGGGAAAAGGAGGCATTGAGGATGAGAGCTTGAGTTTGGGTTCCTGTCTAAACTTAACAGAGGTCAGAGTCTTGCTATGTCCAGGTATATGCCTTTGGCAAAAAGATTAATGTTCTTAAATCAGCTTCTTCCCTCCCCATAGGTAATCCTTTCTCTCCTTAACCTGTCTCCCACGTGAAGAAACACCAGAAAACAAACACACTTGCCAAAAGGACTAAAAGAGGTGTGTGTGTGTGTGTGTGTGTGTGTTTAATGTGTTATCAGGAATGGACAGAGGAAGGGGCACCTGGGTGGCTCAGTCGTTAAGCATCTGCCTTCGGCTCAGGTCATAATCCCGGGGTCCTGGGATCGAGCCCTGCATCGGGCTCCCTGCTCGGCGGGAGGCCTGCTTCTCTCTCTCCCACCCCCTCTGCTTGTGTTCCCTCTCTCGCTGTGTCTCTGTCAAATAAATAAATAAAATCTTTAAAAAAAAAAAAAAAAAAAGAGGGCGCCTGAGTGGCTCAGTTGGTTAAGCGACTGCCTTCGGCTCGGGTCATGATCCTGGAGTCCCGGGATAGAGTCCCGCATCGGGCTCCCTGCTCAGCAGGGAGTCTGCTTCTCCCTCTGACCCTCCTCCCTCTCATGCTGTCTCTCATTCTCTCTGTCTCAAATAAATAAATAAAATCTTAAAAAAAAAAAAAAAAGAATGGACAGAGGAATTTGGGCGGCAGGAATACTGAAGTTACTAAGGTTAATTTTCTATCCATCTGTCAACTTTGAGGTACCAGGTGAATCGCTCTTTTTTCATTAATTAATCTCTTCGACACTTTTCACAGGATTGTGGAGCTTTACCAGAGGGGGATTTCATCACTATCATTAAGTGGAATAAAGTGGAAACCTACAGGCTCCTAAGCAGATCTGTTTTTCCACAGTTAGCATTTCAGTCAAAGCCTTAACTCTGCAAAAGGAAAGCATAATGTGGAACAAGGACTGTTCTGCGCCTGGTTCTCTGGGGCTCTGAAGGAGCCGATTGTGATCTAAGAGCACTGAAAACAAAACCGAGCTTTCTCTCTTGAGCCTTGCTGTTTGTGTTTGTTCAGAATGCATGGGCTAATACTTTGATCTGTGATCACTTGCTTATTTCCAGGGACCTCTCTTGTACACATTTGTTGAGGGGAAAAAAATCTCCATTTTCTCACAATCGGATTTGAGGTGAGAAGAACCCAGTTTGTGGTAAAGGTTTCATCAGGTAAATGTTTCAAGGCATTAGGGTGTGCATGCATTGCCACCACCATTTGTCCAAGCAGACAGCTGTTATAAAGAGGGCCCCTTGCAAAATGTTACCTGCGGAACTGCTTCCATGCTTTCCTTCACAACAGACGCCTGGCATTAGTGAATCAACCACTGGGTTAATGAGAACTCAGGCTTGCAGCCTGTTCTCAGCTCATAGAATAAACACTGTTTTCCTTTGACCTAATTGCAAGATGTTCTTAAACATCATCATTTTGTGAAAGAAACTGACTACAAATTGCTTCATGAACCACATCGTCAGGACTCAAAATGTGCCTGCAATTTGGAGAAAATGTTTGCAATTTGCCGACAAAATACCATCCACAGAAGACAGCACTGTTCGCAGGCCGTGGGCATATTCTCTCTGCAGATGCTATGTTCTTCCTCATATTTTTCCTCATCTTCTACATAGCCCCTATCTGAGAAAGGTCAGATCAGAATCAGAATGTCCTTTCCCCTTATCAAGACATTTTATGTGGTAGGTTCCATAAAGCTGCTGGCTTCAGTGATATTTTAGATTTCTTCCCCCAAACCCCAGCCACAGTTTCTATCGTCATGATTGAATTAAAAAACCAGCAAACAAATGAAAAATTACCACACCACCACCACTATCAACAACAACAAAACTCAGAAACAAAGTGACTTTCTTTAAGTCAGTGAGGCTTGATTAAACACCTGGGGGTACATACTAGGTCAACTGTTCTGGACCACATTGGGTTGTTATTGTAGACTTTTGCTTGAGTATTTAACCTAAGGGACTATAATACCTGGAGCCTTACCAGACCTGATCTGCACAGGTGCTCCTGTGCCTTATGGGAAAATACCTGGACACGGAAGGGAGAAAACATTTGAAGGGGCCTGTGGGATGCTGCTGGGACCCCCAACATTTACAGTGGTAAGGACTCTGATCTGAAACTCCCTTCCAGAGAGATCCTCCCATGTATGACTACAGACCCTTAACCAAAGGACTGCAAGCCTCTTATTTAAGCAGCTAATGAAGGCTGAGATAATAGTTGTGTATGTAATACACAGAGTATTAAACAAACTAGAGTTTCAATACCATTCTGGAGAGTTTTTACATAGTAAAAACTCCTAGTCTTTGAAGGTGTTCTGCAACTTGGCGACCACTAGAGGGCGGAGCAGACCACTTTCGCACATTTCCTCCTGCAGAAGGTTGAAGTTCTGAGCCAAGGGGCTGAAGGCTTGGCAGACCTCTGCCCTGAGAAGTCTCTGCACCTCGTAACTTCACCCAGTGTGTGCATCACCTCTGAAGGTTAGGGGTAGAAGGAAGAACAGGCAAGCACGACATGAAAATTGCATTGAAATTTAGTTTTACATTGAAGAAGAGAATCTTGCCTTTGATAATTTACATCTACTAAAATGTTTCAGCCCTTTCCATATGTCCAAGACTGGAGAAATCAATCCAAGCTGTTATTTCCTTCTACAGGCTTACAGTTTAGGCAGCAAGGCCAACATAGGTGAATTCATCAAGACACTCATTTTCCAGGGGCACCTGGGTGGCTCAGATGGTTAAGCATCTGCCTTCGGCTCAGGTCATGATTCCAGGGTCCTGGGATCGAGGCCCACATCGGGCTCCTGGCTCAGCAGGGAGCCTGCTTCTCCTCCCTCTGCCTCTCTCCCTGCTCATGCTCTCTCTCTCTGTATCTCTGTGTCTCAAATGAATAAATAAAATTAAAAAAAAAAAAAAAAAGACACTCATTTTCCAAATGCAGTATGGCTGCGAGGAGGAGAAGCTAAGTCAGATTTGGGTGTGGCTCATGAGCAGGCAGCATTTCCCCACAGACTTAAGGAGCAAAAGTGCTGGGGGTTCAAAGACCAAATCAGTAGGCACTGAGTCAAGGAGAAAGACAAGGCAGAAGGAAAGGGTTTTTTGAGAAAATGCTTTCAGTATACATAGAATACATGACAGGGGGAAAAAAATACCCAAATACAAAATAAGAGATAAAAGTCAGTAGCTGGTACAGAGAAACAGTTGTTGTTGTTGTATTTTTTTTAACTATAAACTTTTCTAGATTTCAGAAGGTTTGGAATAAAAGCAATTTAGGAAGAAAACAATAACCTGACCACAGTGCTGTGAAATAAAGCCGTTTGAATATCATTCCCGTTGTGTGTGTAGGGGTACACGTGGGAACTCTGCAGGCCAGTCTAGGAGTCATGGTAGAACCTGTCTCCATTTCTCCAAAATGTCTACCTAATCCACCAAATGTGCCTGGAGTACACTGTACATTAGCCAAGTGCTAATGGAATGGGCTAGTCCTGGCCACACCAAGGTCAGTTGGGGAGCTTCCCAATCAAAATGTCCAGCCCCATACCCCCTCCCAGTTGCGATTTAATTTTAGAAAATCTCTAGATTAGGGGCACCTGGTTTGGCTCGGTTGGTTGAACATCTGCCTCCGGCTCAGGCCGTGATCTTAGGGTCCTGGGATCAAGTTCTGCATCGGGCTCCTTGCTCAGCTGGGAGCCTGCTCCTCTCTCCCTCTGCCCCTCCCCCTGCTCGTGCTCTCTCTCTCTCTCAAATAAATAAGACCTTAAAAAATTTTTTTAAAAAAGAAAATATCAAGATTATTCTAATATGAAGTCAGAGTGGAAGCCTACTGAGTGATACACTGGTGACTTTCCAGAGGGAAAACACAAAATTCCAGTTGGGATATGGGCATCTTCACCTTCTTCTCCTGAGCAGCAGAAATGAACTGAATCTTCTATGCTAACTTTTTGTACTTTCAATGCCTGGAATGGTTTGAAGAGAAAATATGTTATCCCCCCAAAAATAACATTAAAACGAAAATGAATACACAGAGGATGGAGAATGTTGCAAACTATTTCTTTCTTTCTGTTCTCATGAGTCTTTTTTTTTTTTTTCTAAAGAGTCTCCTCCTCTGAAAGGACATCTGGAAGTTGCTCCCTTTGGTCTTCCTTCTGTCCTCCCTTCAGGATGCTCAGGATACTACTCTGCCCTTCCCTGGGGCTCCCAGCCTCATCTCAGAACAAGAGAGTGAGATGCCCCAGCCTCTGAAGTTCCTTCTTGGCTTCATTCTGGACGTTGGTTGGCCGCCCCTCCTCTGCTTCCTCATGAAGTATGTGTGATGATGGTTAGTAATTTTGAATTCTTTATCTTGTAGCGTCTATAAGGCTGACATTGCTACCATTTACCTCTTCTCATTATTATGCCAGCACATTACTTAATTTTGTCAGGTTACATCATCTTTCAAATAGTTTTTCCCTAGGATGGTGAACTTTACATGTCAACTTGCCTGGGCCATGGGACATCCAGATAAACGGACTAAACATTATTTCTGTGTAGCTATAAGGGTGTTTCTAGGAGAGATAAGCATTTGAATTGGTGAACTGAGTGAAGGAGATTGCCCTCCCCAATGTGGGCATCATCCAATCTGCTGGGAACATGAATAACACTGAAAAGCAGAGGGAGGTTGAATTTTCTCTCTCTGCCTGACTGCATGAGCTGAGATGTAGGTCTTCTCCTGCCCTTGGACTGGGACTTCCACCATTGGCACTCCAGGTTCTCATGCCTTCAGACTCGGCCTGGAATTATACTACCAGCTTTCCTGGGGTTTTAGCTCACAGACTGTAGATTATGGGACTTCTCAGCTTCTGTAATTGTGTTAGCCAACTTCTTTATAACAAAGTTTCAGATAGTTGTTAGATAGATAAATGGATGGATGGATTGTTGGATGGGTGGTTGGATGGATGGATGGATGGATGGATGGATGGATGGATGGATGGTTGGATGGGTGGGTGGATGGATGGATGGATGGATGGGTGGATGGTTGGGTGGATGGATGGGTGGATGGATGGATGGATGGTTGGATGGATGGATGGATGGATGGTTGGGTGGATGGATGGATGGTTGGATAGATGGATGGATGGATGGATGGATGGATGGATGGATGGATGGATGGATAGATGGATGGTTGGATGGGTGGGTGGGTGGGTGGATGAATGGCTGGCTGGATGTATGGATGGCTGGATTGGTGGATGGATGGTTGGATGGATGGTTGGGTGGGTGGGTGGATGGAGGATGGATGGATGGTTGGATGGATGGTTGGATGGATGGATGGATGGATGGTTGGATGGATGGATGGATGGATGGATGGATGGATAGATGGATGGTTGGATGGGTGGGTGGGTGGGTGGGTGGGTGGGTGGATGAATGGCTGGCTGGATGTATGGATGGCTGGATTGGTGGATGGATGGGTGGATGGATGGATGGATGGTTGGATGGATGGTTGGGTGGGTGGGTGGGTGGGTGGATGGATGGATGGATGGATGGATGGTTGGATGGATGGATGGATGGATGGTTGGATGGATGGATGGATGGATGGATGGATGGATGGTTGCATCTCTTACACCTTGCCATCCTTCCTCCAGCATGCTGAATTGTAGGCTCACATCAAAGGATCCCAGAGTAGTTACTCCAAAGTGACATATTGTATGCATCAGGATGGCCTACATTTCTTGGGCACTTTGACTCAAACTAGGGTCCAAGACAGCTGCTATCTCTTAAAGTCGATCCTCTTCTGGCAAGAGAGCTGCATCAAGCAAGAACTCTATTACTAGAAATTGCCAGGGCTGAAGGCTCATGTTTGGCAGCCTCCAGCAGCGGAAAGGCGGAGAGGCCGCTGCTCTGACATCCTTATGCCACTAGAGGGCAGGGCAGAGCAGCAGCAGGAGCTCGGAGGCGGGTAGCTCAGCACTTCAGCAGCCGGGGCGAGGTGGGTAGGTCCTAATAAAACAAGCACAGAATAAAGTATCCAGCGGGGAACGTTCCTTTGGAAATTTACTAGGAGAAGAGTGGAAACGGAAGGTAAAAGATGAGATTTGCTTCAAACAACTTTGAGTAATGAGGCTTTCTTGCAGTAACCAGGACAGCAGACTCCGTTAGAGATACGGAGAGAAGGGAATTTGGAGGTTCTTTGAAAAAGTGGTTTACCTGAGTAGAGACATGGCACGTGTCCGTTTCACGGATCGAAAGCTAGCTGCCCCGGGGGCTACGGTGGCTTTCCCAGATGCCCTGAAACACTTCCCATAATAGCACACGTGCGCGGATTTCCTGCGGCAAACTCAAGAGGGAACAGTGGAGACCCGGGTTTGTTTCCCAGGAGAACCAGCCCAGGAACCCAACCACAGGTGGGCTACACAGACAGGGGACCAGCAGAGACAGAGCAGCGTTCAGCCCTCAGCCTTCAACCCTCAGCGTTTCATCTTGGATGGAAAGAAAGTACTTTCAGGGAAGGCTTCCTGCGATCACATATTTTATATTCCTATTTTGTAATGCCAGAGCTTCTCCCAGCCTTTACTGAACCTTTTCCGCCTGAGCATGGAGCTTTTATAAGAGAGAATCACAGGCAAGAAAAAAGTGGGTCCTGACTCCCAAAGAGTTTCGCCAGTGTCCTGGAGAAGCTGGGAAGTGTTTCAGTCAGGGTGGCCTGCCCCAGGTCCAGGAGGGGTTACTTACTAATGTGTGGGAAAGGTGTAGGGGCCCCACGAGAGACAGCCCAGAAAGTAACACAGACAGAGCATTAGCAGCAGGGCGCAGGGAGGGAGTGGAGATGAGGATGCTGATGGGGAGAGTCATGGAGAGGCCACCTTGGGAAGAATGGCAACATGGGTTGCAGCCAGCTTCAGGTGATTCTGGGACTAGAGCCATGCCGAGCGCTTGGGCTTCTCTGTGACACTGGAGACATCCTAACTGGGTACACAGTGTTCTGCCAAACAAGAGGAAACGCTTCTTGTAAAAAAGAAGATTCAGATACAAACGAAGAAGATTTAGTCATGACTGAAGTGCACAGGTTAAGTAACTGCTTCGTGGTGGTCCAGAAAATGATCTTGGTCACTAAATCAGGATGCCAAGTCTGGGAGGACTTACTGCTAAAGACCCACATGGCTTTCCTAGAAGGGAAGATGAAGGCTAATGTGGAAAATGGAGGCTTCCTGCACACCTACATTTTTAAAAAACTACAATTTCTGAAGGATTACTATGTGATCACAGCACTAATTACATTATATACATAATCTCATTGATGCTCACAACAATCCCGTAATCTAGGTGCTGTTTGTTCCATTTTGGCTCAGGTCAATTTACTTTCCCAAGGACACATAACTGGTAAATTCTATAGCTTGAAATCAAATATAGGAAGGTTTACCTCCAAAACCGAGACCTTTTTTTTTTTTTTTTTGGCCACGAAAGTCATCTAAAAACTTATCTGAAAATGCTAGTTGCCTCTGAGGTTTTCAGGCTAGGCCAAAATACCACTGTGTAAGGGTCCTAAAGTTTTTATTCTCTTTTATTGTAAAGTCATGATTCATACAGTTAGACCTTCTCAGTGGCAAATTGTTTCTTATATACTATTAAATGAAAAAAGAAAAAACAAGGTGCAGAACAACATAATGGCTTTTGTGCAAAAATGTGTATGAATGCAAATAGATACCTATTTTAGGATATATGCTTTTTTGAGGTATCGTTGACATATAGCATTATATTAGTTTCAGGCATACAAAATAATGATTTGATATTTGCATATATTGTGAAATGGTCACCATGATAAGTCTAGTTACTACCCATCACCACACAGTTATAAAAAAATTATTTCTTGTGATGAGTACTTTTAAGATCTACTTTCTTAGCAACTTTCAAATATGCAGTACAGTATTGTTAATCAGAGTCGCTATGCTCTACTAGGATATCTGCTTTTTTATCATGAAATATTGGAGATAAAAAGAGGGTGAAGTATAGGAGAATCTTTTCACCTTTCATTTTGTACAGTTCTGTACAGATTATAAGAGAGTTAAGTGAATGGAGATGTCATGGTACATATTTTGGTTTGTTTTTATGCCTCCTTGGACTGAAAAATTGAATTGATATTCATTGCTTTCACAGCTATCTTTTAGAAGTCACTCCTGAAAGGTTTTTCTACAAATTGCTTTTTCAGTAGCTATCTTAAGAAAAGGTAAAGAGGGTGAAAAAGATTTCATGATGAAGTTTCCCTCTCTCAGGATTCTGATAAAGAGTGTCATTTAAATTAATAATTCTGTATATCATCCTCCACCTGAAAACTCACTGAGTGCCTCCAGACTACCCCAAACAAAGATTTTGTACTTGAACCAAAGCCATATGTATTTAGAGCCCAAATCATCTTGCTTTGAAAAGTCAGAAGAATGACTAATTATAGTACTGAGAGACAGTAAGACCCTGGCACACTTTGTGGATTTGGTAACTTTCTACCCTTTGTACATGCAAAAGGAAGAGAGACTTCTTGATCCTATGTTCTTAAAAAATGGCTTTGCCGCTTTATAAAAGTGTTTCACCTAAATACTCTTCAACTGAATTTGCGTTGGAATTTAGAAAATCTGAAGATAGAGTACTTCACATAAGAAAAATAATATGTTTTCTTGATTTAAAAAAAAGTACAGGGGTGCCTGGGTTGCTCAGTCATTGGGCATCTGCCTTCAGCTCAGGTCATGATCCCAGGGTCCTGGGATGGAGCCCCGCATCGGGCTCCCTGCTCCGCAGGAAGCCTGCTTCTCCCTCTCCCACTCCCCCTGCTTGTGTTCTCTCTCTCACTGTCTCTCTTTGTCAAATAAATAAATAAAATCTTAAAAAAAAAAAAAAGTACAGAACTCTCACTATTCAGTAAGGAGACATTTTACTAAACCACCCCAGAAAATAAGTTTCACTTGTTGGTAGTCCTACTGCATATGCTGAATACTTTTTAAAAAATTTATCTATTTGTTTGAGAGAGAGAGAGAGTTGGGGGAGGGGCAGAGGGAGAGAATCTCAAGCCCATTCTCTGCTGAGTGTGGAGCCCAACGCGGGGGGGGCTTGATCTCAGGACCCTGGGATCATGACGTGAGCCAAAAGCAAGATGGCTTAATGGACTGAGCCACCCAGGCTGAATACTTTCTAATAGCTATTCTGAATATGAAGTTTGAAACCTTATCAGCCAGAGTATATAATTTATAAGACTCCCCTTGAGGCAGAAGTGGAGCTCAGATGTTGGGCTGTTAAGCAAACAAAGAACGAACACGGATTCCACAAATGTGTACTATACTTCCTAAGGAAGCGAAGTTTGGCCTGAGTCCTGCAGGATGAGGAGCAGTTAACAAGGCGAAGGAGGGAGAGAGTGGGAAGTGATGCAGACGGAGTGTCATGCCTGAAGTTTCCAGTCAGGAGGGAATATAGCAGTTACACCAGAAATTGGAAGAAGACCGTGGAGCGCAGATTGCTAGAGGGACGGGTGACTCCTAAAGACTATTAGCGCATGGCATTGTAGAACATGCAGAATATTTTGGCCTCTATCCGGAAGCTGATGGGAAATTATTGGAAGGTTGTTAGTGTGTGTGGGAAGGTTCTAAATGAATTGTCAAAAAAGTCAGTTGCCTGATCTCGTTCCTTTGGAAGTAATCCTCTTTTCATCATGGCTGTTGTGTCATGCATTTTTATTATGACATGTGTGGTATGGATTACTGTCCTTCACCAACTGTGGAAAATTCTCAGCTGTCAGCTCCTTAAGTGTTTCCTCTTCCCCATTCTAACTTTCTCCTCTTCATCGAGAGCTCTAATTGGACCTGTTAGATCTACCTACTCTGTCCTACTCGTTTCTTAACCTCTAGGTCAGGTTTTTCCATCTCTTTTTCTCTCTGTGCTGCATTTTGCAAAATTTCTTTGGAACATTCTTTGTTCTTTGTTCTCTGCAAAAATTCTTTGGAACATTACATTCCTTCCAGTTCACCTCCCTTCCTTCCTTCCTTCTTTCCTTTTCAATTCTAGATGTCCTACTTACTTTTTAAAAATTTACTTGTTCATCCTTTTGGGGTGCCTGGGTGGCTCAGTTGTTAAGCGTCTGCCTTCGGCTCAGGTCATGGTCCCAGCGTCCTGGGATTGAGCCCCACGTCGGGCTCTCTGCTCAGTGGGAAGCCTGCTTCTCCCTCTCCCACTCCCCCTGCTTGTGTTCCCTCTCTAGCTATGTCTCTCTCTGTCAAATAAATAAAATCTTTAAAAAAAAATTTACTTGTTCATCCTTTTAATTATCCTGTTCACTGCTCATATTATCTAGCTTTTCCTCAAATTTTTATTAGAACTTTTTATTTTGTGGTAATTGTAGATTCTCATGGAGTTATGAGGAATAATACAGGGAAATCCCATGTATTATTTACCCAGTTTCCTCCAATGGTAACATCTTGCAAAACTGTAGCGGAGTGTCACCCCAGGACCTTAATTAAAAAAAAACACAAACATACTATATTGCTTTTTAATATTCTATGTCTGATAAGGCCAACAATAGAAAAGTCTTTGTAAGTTTTTTTTGTTTACAATTTTCTTTTTTTTTTTTGAAGATTTTATTTATTTTAGAGAGATTGGGAGAGAGAGAGTGCACATGAATGGTGGGGAGGGGCAGAGGCAGAGAATCTCAAGCAGACTCCCCACTGAGCGTGGAGCCCGTCACCAGTCTTGATCTCAAGATCCTGAGATCATGACTTGAGCTGAAACCAAGAGTCAGAGGCTTAACTGACCGAGCCACCCAGGTGCCCCCTGGTCTTTTTTTTTTTTTTTACAATTTTCTTATTTCTGTTGGTTCTTGTTCATGGTGGCCTGCTTCCTTGTGTAGTATATGATTTGTGACGATGAACTGTTTTTACCTTGTTCTGTAAGTAGGGGGATTGATGTTAGCCCTTGAATTGAAGTTGGATTCCATCAGACAGGACTTGTCTTGGATTCTGGCCAGCTCCTTGGGGCACTACCAACCCAAGTCTCCTTTACACTAAATTCCTGGCTGGAGGTATTTTGGAATGACCCAGACAGTATGAATTTCAGCTGCAAACCCCCATGAAGGCTGTGTGGTGGCTGTTTAGAAATGAGGTCTGCTGGAGATGGTGGGAGTTGGGCTCCCGCGTAGTTCACACCACAAGGGGTTACATAGGGCAGTGAGTTCAGAAGAGCCCCTTACTGGGTTTAATGCTCTGCTATTACTGTCTTAAAATTCTTAATAATTTTGAATGAGGTGTCCTGCATTTTCATTTTGCACCGAGCCCCATAAATTATGAAGCTGGTCATGGAAGGGGTTTGGCTCTTTACAGAACCCAGCTTTATAGGCTGATATCTCCTATTTTATGGGGCTTTTTTTTTTTCTTGTACTCTGTAACTGGCAAGTCCCTTAAACCTCAAACTCATATTTACTGGTTTGGGAAGAGCAGCTTCTGTGTTCTTCTCACTTCATGTTCCTATTATAGCTTTTGTCCTGAATACACTTTACTTTTTTTCCAGGTCATCAATGCTTTTGAGAAGATTATTTAAAATATATATTTTTTCATTTCAGTAGGAGATTGAAATCAGGTACTTAGTCTCAAATGCTGCTGGAGCAGAAGCCTGGGCAATGCCCCAGTGCTGACCCCATTTCCCCTTGGAAAAGTCCCCCCAGGTGCACTCCTCTGCTCATAGAATTGCCAGCCTCCTTCCAGATCATGCTCCATCCCTTCCTCTTTCAAACTCCACATCTGGGCAATCCTAATTTGATCTGTGGGGGCCAGCACCAACTATTTATTCTCCTATATGTTGGTTAAGGCACAGACCCCATCCCCTGATTCCTTTGGGGTTTAGCTCTTTTGATTCTCAGTAAGCCTTTCTTCTCTCAAAAGTCTCTGGTTTTGCAAATCCAAAGCTCTTTAAAAAATCTGTGTTGTGAAAATTTTAAATATGTTTAGAACTTGAAAAGAGATAAACACTGTTTTCGTTTTTTTTTTTTTTTTTCTTCTCTTTGCTTTCCTGCTGTAACAATCCTGATCCTTCCTTGGGGAAAGGCCCTCTGAGTCAGTGAGGGTGCTGAGTGTGGAGCGCAAGGGAACAACAAGGCAAACCTTGCTCTCGGACTCCAGATCCACACGTGGCTTGAGTGTTGGGGGTCTCTGAGACCAGTTCCCCAGCTGGACTTCCTAGTTATAGGAGCAAATAAATTCAGATTTGGGACGTAAGAAGTTTGAGTTGAATTTCTTACCTTACAAATGAAAGACTCTCAGCTTATCCAGTGGTTAACTAGATGTTGGACAGCTCTGAACCCCTTTCTCGAGAAGTTAAGAGTGGGGTCCCAGCGAGCTCCAGTGTCTATTTATGTGGTGGAAAATAGCAACAAGCAAAGCCAATTTGGGATAAAGTGTGATTTTAGGTTTAGCTTTCATTTCAAAAGAGAGGAAATGTCCAAAGGTCGAGCACTAGAAATACAAGTCAGTGGTACTTCCTGGAACAAATATGGTCCACCAGCTGGTGGCAGCCTAGCTCTACATCAGGTACTTCAGGCTATTTGTGGGCTGCACCTAGTGATGGCTGAGATCTCTGGGAACCAGTAAGAGTTCTTTAAGATGGGATGGGCTGTACTTCTCATTCCTGCTTTCAACTTGGATAAGCTATGTTTATCCATTTTATTAGAAGCACTATCTTAAGTAAAAGTTAAAGGAAAAAGCATCAGCAAAGCATTGCTTTTTTTTTTTTTTTTTTTGTCTTAAAATCCATGTAAACGCTCTGAGAATATTTTCTCAATGCTCAGAGCCCTGTTGTTCCACCAGAATTCATTCTCTCTTCCTTTTTCTTTAGCAGACTTGGGACAAAAATTCATCTAAAAAATTTCTTTCCTGACTTTCTGGATAGCCAACACAAGTCCTTCCGTTTTTTTCAAGATTTGCTTTCCTTTCATTTCTATTATCTGCTCTAGAGTGAGATCTGCTTCCAGATTTTGAAGGGTCCTTCTCATCCTTTGGGTGTTCTGGTGGTTGCTTTGCACCCCTCAAGATAATCTCCTCCTTGGAAACATAGGTTCCATGGCTCCACCTTCCTCATTTCCCTCAGAGGCACATTTCCTTTTAGTGTTGAATACAGACTCAGCGTGAGAAACAAGCATCCTAAAAGATGCCGTAATAGAGAAACATTTGCCATCGTGACCTGCCACCAGGAGGAGAATCTCAGATGCTGGCTAATGGCTGCGTCAGGCCAGGCACCTTGAGGTCATGCTTGGTCCTTAAGGGGCTGCCAGGGTACAGGAGAAAGCCACCATGGCCCCTGCACCACCCTCTGTGGGCACTGCTCCAAGGCCACACACAGGGAGGGCGAAAGCACTTTTACAATCAGAAACATTATTTTTGAGGCTAAAAAAACATCGGTACAGTAATCCTCCCTTAACCACGACCCCCAGGTGCCTAAAACCGCAAAAGTACTGAACTCTATAGAGACTGGTTTTTCCTATACATACGTACATATGATAAAGCTTAATTTATAAATTAGGCACAGTGAGAGATTAATAATAATTTATAATAAAACAGGACAAATATAACAATATACTCTAATAAAAGTCAGGTGAATGTGGTCTCTCTCTCTCTCTCTCTCTCTCTCTCTCTCTCTCTCAAAATACCCTATTGTCTTGTACTTACCCTTCTTTTTTTTTTTAAGATTTTATTTTTAAGTAATCTCTACAACCAATGTGGGGCTCGAACTTAAAATCCTGAGATCAAGAGTCTCATGCTCCCCTGACTAAGCCAGCCAGGCGCCTGCCCCTCACCCTTCTTTTCATGATGATGTAAGAGGATAACATGTCTACATGATGAGATTAAGTGACGGGAATGACGTGGGCACTATGAGGTAGCGTTAGGATACTCTTGACCTCCTGACAAAACGTCCGAAGGAGGGTCACCTACTCCTGGACCATGGTTGACTGTGGGTGACTGAGACTGCAGAAGGCAAAACCATGGGTAAAGGGGGACTACTGTATACATTTCTTCCGATTACTGATGAATTATATTTATTTCTGCCATCTTCTTTGGTGATCTCTTTGCTATGTTTTTCATGTTTCTTTTTTTTTCTCCTGATGTGTTTCAGATTATTTTTTCACTCTATTTGTACATTACACACTCTACTTTTATTCTTTTAGTGGTTACCTTTAAAATTGTATATAATTTAACAAAGCTCCAAGTAAAATAAAATGCAGATTCTGCTTCCAAAAATATAGGAATCTTAAAATTGTATACCTCTAATCACTCCCTCTTAGTTGACCTACTATTGTTGTCCAGTATTTTGGCTCTATCTTCTTAATTGGAAAATTGTTATTTTTAAATGGGATACTAAAAATATGTAACATCTCTTTAAGTGTGTATTTCATGGATAGTTATTCTGTGTTCTATATCTGCTAATTCCAATATCTGAAATCTTACTGGGGTCTAGAACTGTTTTTTTGTTTGTTTGTTTTGTTTTTTGGGTTCTGGTGAGTCTCACTCATGGTATAATATTTCCTAAAGCATCTGGTAATTGTTTATTATAAGCTCAGGTTTGAATAACCTGTGGGAGCTTGATGAGGGTATTTCTCTCTGGAGAGGACGTGTATATGTACCAGGACTGACACTAACCTGGGGTCACTTCATTTCTGGGTTTGGGGTGTCCCTGACTGAGCAGGTAGTGTAGATTGGAATCCCAGATCCTTGAAAGGGCAGGCCTCTGATTACAGATCCTTAGAGAAGAAATTGTTATTGTCATTTTTTTTCCCTGTCAGCAGTTTTTTTTGTTTGTCTGTTTTTGGTAGTGCCTTTTGCTGTGAGGCAGATTTTTTCCCAGCCTGCCGTTTCATTCCACTGAGTATCTTTAGGTATCTTGGCTGTACGGGGGGCAGGGAGAATCTTGGGTTTAGCCCTGCTTCTATGGTTTCTGCTTTTTATGTTTATTTATTTTTTTAAGATTTATTTATTTATTTTAGAGGTGGGGGAGGGGCAGAGGGAGAGAGAATCTCAAGCAGACTCCGCACTGAGTGGGGAGCCCAACATGGGGCTTGATCCCACAACCCTGAGATCATGACCTGAGCTGAAACCAAGAGTCAGACGCTTCACCGACTGCACCACCCAGGTGCCCCTCTGGTTTTTTATTTTTAAGATTTTTGTCCTTTGGGCTTGCCTTCAGATCTTAGAAGTTCAGCAAGGCACAGAAAGGTGTACTTGCTGGAATTTATCCTTCACATGGACGGTTTGAACGGGATAGCATTTCAGAACATGGCCCTCTCCTCTCTCTCCTAGCTTCTCCAGCCTGCTCTACACTCCCCTGTCCCCTGGGAGGGCTTTGGACCTGGAAGCCAACCCTAAGAGGCTGCATCAGTTCACTGAGAACCATTTGGACCACAGCGACCTTGAAATAACCACAGAGCCAAAGCCAAGATGATAAGGAACACTGAAAAACAAAGAGAGAAAAAAAAAAAAGAGCAAGAAATCTCTAACCTAAAGGGCCAGTGCTCCTCTGAGAAAAGTAAGAATGAAATTGTTATGGAAGCTGGACTGGATCTCCTAAGGGAAGAACCAAGCGGCACCTGGAGATCTTGGAGGTTAGGAGGTTTATTTAACGCTGGCGGGCTCAGAGGAGAGTGGTCTCTCCAAAGTTCTGAGCCTCAAGCACAAACAAAGGGGGTAATTTATACACTTCTACTTCCGCATACTGGGCACTTTTGGCGTGTGCGCGAAGCGGGGCAGGAAGAAGAACCCGGAAGAGCCCCGGGCCAGGGACTGGCTCGCTGGCTCGGTCGGCCATCTTAGGACACAGATTTCCCTTATCAAAATGACACTTCAGGGGTGCCTGGATGGCTCAGTTCATTAGGTGGCTGCCTTTGGCTTGGTCATGATCCTGGGGTCCTGGGATCGAGCCCCGCATTGGGCTCCCTGCTCGGTGGAGCTTCTCCCTCTCCCTCTGCCTGCCTCACTGCGTACTTGTGCTCTCTATCTCTCTGTCAAATAAATAAATAAAATCTTTAAAAAAAAAATGACTCTTCAAAACATTTCAAAGATAATGTCATAGATCATATCACAGCATCACCTTACAGCACATAATCAAGAACATCACATTAGCCACATTATGGGTTTTGGTTTTTTCCCCCACTGTATCAGGTAGAAGCAAAGATCAGAATCAGATGAAACACTCACTCACCTGGGTTAGTTGAAGAAACAGCAGAAATTGCTAGAAGGCTTCAGCATAGCCACAGGACTCCAGTACCGGAATCTGGAATAAGCCTTCCCCACAAAATCCACATCAACACATCAGCCCCATCCTTCTAAAACCTTCGTTTCTCCATCCTCAAGGAGCATATGAATCATCACTGCCTCTGATCGATGACAGGATGGCCAACACGCACCTGATACTTTCTGCTAAAACAAATTGTTGCCAATGAGTTGTTACGGCTTTCACAACAGTTTGCTTCCTAAAAACTTTAACCATTGTTCCTATTCTAATTTTCAGGTTTACAAAGTAGAAAGACGATCATACAATGGCAGTCACGTTTTACTGTGATCATATAGTATTGACCTTCTTCTAAGAGACGGCAGTTCTGGAGTCAAATGGCATTACTTCAGGTCCAAACAAGTAGGCCCTATGGGACTTTCAGGATAATAAATGAAAGCCTATATAGGAGGAATTTATTCTGAAAGATAATTACCCTTGTCTAAAAGTCCTCTGTCTTAAGATTAATGAAATTAATGAAACGAAAAACCACTATTTTCAATGAAGCTTTCACTGAAAATAACTAGTCAAATAAGAATCATGTGTCACTTCCATAGCATGTGAAGATTGCAAATGACATTATATAATTTTTTAAAATAATGAGTCATAAAGTGGTCTCTCTTACATGAGCTGTGCAACGTCCTGAACACTTCTGCTGACACTCAGAAATAGTCTACAATGCCTCGCTCCTCAGGATCACTGGCATCGGAAGAGAATGAGCCCCTCTGACCGTGGGCCTAGTCCAGAGTCAGCAAGACACCAGAGAGGTAACCAATGCCTGGCTGTCGGCCTCAGAAAGCCAGATGGTTCCGGCCATGCCCTGAGATTGGCACACTGACTCAGACAAGCGCAAAAGGTGTTCTCAGTCACAGAGAGACCTCAAGGTATACACAGGCTCCTAGGGAGGCAAGCATATACCTTCACAGAGTCAGTCTCCTTAGGATATATCTGGGCTTTGGGGGATATCTAGGAACAACTGAAGCCCAACTTAGAGCCTGAACCCAAACCAAAACTAGTGTTTTTCTACACACACACACACACACACACACACTCCCAGGTGTGTTAAAGTTCCAATTCCAGTGCTGTTATTTTATGTTTGCCCCTCCACCATCTTTCTCTGCCTCCTCTGTGTCTCCAGAAGCTGAACTTTAGATTGCCTCAGCAGGGTCCCCTGCCCTTTGGCTTCTTGGTTGGTGTGGCCAGTGGAAACACCTGCAGGATATCGGAAATCAGAAAGAGAAAGAGGAAGAGATATTTATTCTCTCTACTTCTTTCCTGTGTTGCCATGGCTCTTCATTCTGTGGTCATAGCTCTGGGCAGGCGATCTGCCTTCTGAGGTTCCCAGCTCTGTCTAGACTCGATAACACAGTTATCTCCCTTTGCCCCTTCAGGACAAGAAATATAAAGGCTTTTCTCTTGCTAGCCCCTGGTGCTTCACGTCCTTCATAGTTCCCTTAATTCTGTCCACCCTTCCCACCAAACATTTCTTAGTTAAATCCTGTGAGGGTGTTGGCTTTCCCTGTTGGTATCCTAACTGATACATATGCCTTCCCAAAGATTTGTATGGACTCCAGAAAGTCTTACGGTCACATGTTCACTGGTGCCCAGGCATTTCTGCTTCTTTGCTTTATAGATCTAAACAAGAAATAACTTCTTTACTGGTTTCTAAACAAAGCAAAATTTAGAACATAACAAGTCATTCATGAGTATAGTAGAGTTTACTGGAAAGTTGGGGGCAATGGGAAGTAGTCCTATCACACACTATTCAGTTAACAAGTTAAAAATCCACATTAGTCACATGTAGCCAAGTGTTTTAGACCATAGACTCTGGAGTCAACTCTATTGACCAAAAGCCATCTCTACCACTTTCTAGCTGCTGTGTATTCTTGGGTAAGTTACCTAATTTCTCTGGACTCCAATCAATTTCTTCTTCCCTTCCTTCCTTCTTTCCTTCCCCCTCTTTTGTAAATCGGGGTGATCATAGCTCCTACCTCCTAGGGTTGTGAGGATGAAACAAGTTAGTATATACAAAATTCTTAGACACCTGCCCATAGACATTCCCCAGATTCCTTCTCAGCTGTGTTTCTTGGTTTCTCTCAGACTTTTATCAACTTGTACCCTCCTTTTTCCAACTTCCCATTCCCTGCTCCTTCCTTTTGCTTGTTTTCTCCAGGGCCACCCCAAGCGTTGTGGGGATGGAGGGGACAACATTTTTTTGCCAGGGCCTTGTCGGTATAAACAATTTGAGTCACTCAAAATCAGCGTGTCAGCCCCACGCTGGCTGCCCAATCTCATGCAGTTCCATGTGAGAAATACTGAGCGAGATAGCGGAGATGATCCACTTGCCAAACCTCCCTTCTGGAACTGGGGTCCAGCATCAGGGCCTCCAGAAGACCCCATAGGTACAAAGTCTCCCGTGCTCCTCAGGGCATCTAGTCAACCACATGTGGGGAGTGGGGGGGCAGATAGAGGATCAGAGATTGCCCCAAAAAGGAAGAAAAGGGGCCAGAGCCCATTGGGAACCTAGGGCTCTATACAAGTCCTAGTCTGGGCTCAGGACACCCCACCAAGAAAATTCTGCCAACCCCACCAATCCCAGGCACTAGGGGATGACTTAGATGATTTTGAGGAAGTCAGCAGAGATTGGGGCCTCCTGAGGTGCTGGCCTGGTCTTCTCCTTAGTTCCTTCCTCCTGGCTGCCCCAGGGGGTCTTCTGCCTCTATAAGGCAGAGTAATAGAACATTCCACAGTCTCACTCACAGGCTTCCTTCACCTCACCAATCAATGTGCTCTGTGGGTGAAGAGGACTTCCAGCTCACAGGACCTAATCTCCCTACAAAGCACTTATAGTGATAAACCTTTGGTAATGACAAATAAGGAAAAATAAGAAGAGAAAAATTACGCCTGATTCTACTTCTATTACCAACCAAGACTGCCTGGCCACATTTAGACATGACAACTTAAACAAACAGATCTAAAGTGCAGATACAGAAATGTGTTTGTAGTACATAAGACAGGACGACCAGTGAAATTTGAATGTCAGATCAACAATGAATCGTTTTTTAGTATGTTTGTTTCATGCAGTATCTGAGACATATTTACATTAAAAAAAAATTCTTGTTGATCTGAAACTCACATTTAACAAGGCACCCTGTATTTTTATTTGCTAAATCTGACAACCCAAAATACATTACTAGGTGAAAAAAGCAGGTTGCCAAAAGTGATGTTTAGATTGATCCCATAAATGTAAAGAAAAATTAATCTATACATAAACACGCTTGCTTAGACACAGACAGACACTCATAGATAAAAAGGCGCTGGAAGACTTTACCAGAACTAGTACCTCTTGGGTTTAGGAAACAGAAGGGAGGGGAGATTTTACTTTTCACTTCACGCACTTCTATGTTATTTATTTATTTTTTAAGCATGAGTGTATTTTATGACAAAGTAATTTAAAAGATGTAATGAGGGGCGCCTGGCTGGCTCAATCAGGGGAGCAGGCGACTCTTGGTCTCAGGGTCGTGAGTTTGAGCCCCATGTTGGGTGTGGCGATCACTTAAATAAATAAACTTAAAAAAAATGTAATGAATGTAATGTGGGTGAAAATACTGATGAAATAAGTGAAAAAGCAAAATGTATAGCTGTATATACAGTATAATCACATCTGTAATTATTAAAAACCCTATGTAGGAACATACACTAAAAAAAGTTGATGGTTCTAGACACAGTTCTAGGGGCTTCCATGTATAACGTCAGTCCACTCAAATGGTAGGTGTGTGACTCTGCTGTTTGATTTGCTTCCCATCATTTAGATCACTTCCAGTTTACCTGGGGAGAGGGGAAAATTGGAAGTTCACAGAAACGAGAGGGTCTCCTAGGCAAGGCTTTGAGCTGTGAGTTTTTGGAGCAAGTTCAGGGTGACATTATGTGTTTGGTGAGTGCTCTGTTTGTACCATGGTACTATCAAGCATTCCTGAGAGCTAAATGTTCTCTGAAGAGTTGGAAAACTTGGAAGGCTCTTGACACCATTTTATTTTATTTTTTCATTAAGTTTTTTATTTTAATTCCAGTATTGTTAATACACAGTGTTATATTAGTTGCAGGTATACAATACAATCATTAAACAATTCTATTCTTTTCTCAGTGCTCACCATGATAAGTGTACTCTTAATCTCCATCACCTGTTTCACCCATCCCCCCACCCATTTCCCCTCTGGTAACCATCTATTTGTTCTCCATAGTTAAGAGTCTGTTTCTTGGTTTTTCTCTCTCTCTCATTTTTTCCCTTTGCTCATTTGTTTTGTTTCTTAAATTCCACAGATGAGTGAAATCATATGGTATTTGTCTTTCTCTGACTGACTTATTTCTCTTAACATTATACTCTCTAGCTCCATCCATGTTGTTGCAAATGGCAAGATTTCATTCTTTTTATGGCTGAGTAATATTCCGTTGTGTGTGTGTGTGTGTGTGTATATATATATATATATATATAGTATGTGTATAGATATATATACACACACACCATGTTTTTATCCATTCATCTATCAGTGGACACTTGGGCTGTTTCCATAGTTTGGCTATTGTAAATAATGCTGCAATAAACATGGGGTGCATGTATCCCTCTGAATTAGTGTTTTTGTATTTTGGGGGTAAATACCCAATAGTGTGATTACCGAATTGTAGGGTAGTTCTATGTTTAACTTTTTGAGGAAACTCCATACTGTTTTCCACAGTGGCTGCACCAGTTTGCACTCCCACCAACAATGCAAAAGGATTCCTTTTTCTCCACAGCCCCACCAACACTATTTCAACCATTCTGACAGGGGTGAGGTGATATCTCATTGTGGTTTTGATTTGCATTTCTCTCATGATGAGTGATGCTGAGCATCTTTTCATATGTCTGTTGGCCATCTAGATATCTTCTTTGAAGAAATGTCTGTTCATGGCTCCTGCCCATTTTTTAATGGAATTATTGGTTTTTTGGATGTTGAGTTGTATCAGTTCTTTATATATTTTGGATATTAAGCCTTTATTGGATATGCCATTTGCAAGTATCTTCCCCCATTCAGGAGATTGCCTTTTAGATTTGTTGATTGTTTCCTTTGCTGTACAGAAGATTTTATTTTGATGTAGTCCCAATAGTTTACTTCTGCTTTTGTTTTCCTTGCTTCAGGAGACATATCTAGAAAGATGTTATTATGGCCAATGTCAGAAAAATTACTGCCTCTGTACTCTTCTAGGATTTTTATGGTTTCAGGTCTTGCATTTAGGTCTTTCATCCATTTTGAATTTATTTTTGTGTATGGTGTAAGAAACAGGTCAGGTTTTATTCTTTTGCATGTAGCTGTCCTGTTTTCCCAGCATCATTTGTTGAAGAGACTTTTTCTCATTGTGTTTTCTTTCCTCCTTTGTCGAAGATTAATTGATCATATAATTGTGGGTTTATTTCTGGGCTCTCTATTCTGTTCTATTGATCCATGTGTCTATTTTTTGCCAGTACCACATGGTTTTGATTACTACAGCTTTATAATATAACTTGAAGTCTGGAATTGTGATAGCTCCAGTTTTGTTTTTCTTTTTCAAGCTTTGGCTTGGCTTTGGCTATTTGGGGACTTCTCTGGTTCCATACAAATTTTAGGATTGTTCACTCTAGGTCTATGAAAAATGCTGTTGGTATTTTGATAGGGATTGCATTAAATGTGTAGATTGGTTTGGGTAGTATAGACATTTTAACAATATTTATTCTTCCAACCCAGCAGTATAGAATGTCTTTCTATTTTTTTGTGCTATCTTCAATTTCTTTCATCAATGTTTTATAGTTTTCAGAATATAGGTCTTTCACCTCTTTGGTTAAGTTTATTCCTGGTATTTTACTATTATTGGTGCAATTGTAAATGGGATTGTTTTCTTAATTTCACTCTCTGCTGCTTCATTATTAGTATATAGAAATGCAACAGATTTCTGTACATTTATTCTATATCCTGCAACTTTACTGAATTCACTTATAATTCATATATATAGTCATATATATATAATTCATATATATTCCAGCAGTTTTTTGTGGAGTCTTTAGGGTTTTCTCCTTAACACCAGTTCAAAGGCCTGTGGTTTACTATGAAAATGTTTTAAATTGTGTTCCTAAGATACCAAGGGCTTTGTTAAATATAGGAAGCATCGCGTAAAACCAGAACAGATGCATCAGGCTGTATCTGATACTGGCAATGTTACATGTTTAACTTAATCTCTATAGATGCCACATAGCTATGAACTTGACCAAATGAGCTTTTTGGTAAAAATCATGCCTTAAAACTTTTCCAATCTGTATGTTTTTCATCCTCCTTGATAACATACTTTCATTTTTTGAATCCTCCAGCCTCCTGCCCCTCAAAACAGGTTGTCAGGCAAACCATTTGTTCCCTTTGATTCTATTTTTAGAGTGGCTTTCCTTTGGGCAGGGTCATTAGAGCAGCTGCAAGGCTGACGTCTGTTCATCTGTGGCAAGAAAAAGAAAAAGACAAGACAAGACCTTCACAAACGAGGGGACACCAACACCCTTCCCGAGCCACAGCAAGCACAGCTCTAAGCAGGCGAGCCCTGCTGATCAAGAGATGTAGGGTCCTTTTCTCCTGACCCAGTTGGTGCTGGATTGAGGGATATTTATAATAAGTGTGTGGGCATAAACAAGGAAGAGGACTAATTTATAGCAGTTAACATTAAAAATTACTTTTTAGGCTACATCATCAGAAAGTATTAAAGACTAGAAGGGAAGAATTAACATATGCCTTTGCTAGGTTGAGTCAAGGAGGAGTCAAATATATGTCCTGCTCTCAGGGAGTGAAGAGGTTGAGACACAGGGTAGCAAGTGATGAATTTTATATTTAACCCCTAATATTTTTGCATGCCAATCATGTGCCAGCACTCTCCTAAGCACCTGAGCCCATATTAGCTTATCTTCCCAACCACTCTGTGAAGTAGGTTGCTGGGAAAAACAGACAAGAACAGCAAGAATCAAGCAATTACCAGGAGGTTGAGTGACATTAAAAATGTGAAATTTCATTTCTTCATTTCCCAGCCATAGGCTACGTAAACTAATTCTAAATACCAGCTAGATGGAAGCTCAGGGGAAAGGAGGACATGTGTCCACTGCTGGGTCTCCCGTAACCCGACCTGCTCCTTCCTCCTGCCAACAGCAGCCCCAGCAGGCTGCCTGTGCCCCTGTGCTCTGCCCACAGGATCCAAGACCGTTCTCGGCACTTTCCCCAAATGGCCATGAGCAGCATGTCGGTCGACATTTCTGAGATGAGGGACAGAAGTAAAGGGTCAGTCTGGAGCCACAGAGGCAGGTAGCCAGTGAAGGTTGCTTCATAAGAGGTTAACATGTTTAGCTCCAAGTCAAAGTCCACGGTAAGCTATTTTTACCCCTGGCTACCTCAGAGGAACCTTATTTGTGCCCAGAGAGTAACTCAGGCACGGAGAATCTGGCTCACATAACATGACCTCAAATTGTATTAAAATGCTTTCAACGCATGAATGGCTTTAGGGCAGAGTTGTCGAATAATGAGCCCATCCATAGGCCTCCTCTCTGTGGATGGTATTGTTTTTAGATTTTGCTTCCCAGGTAAAGCTGAGCAATAAATTAGGGGCAGAGACCCTGCCTCTGGTCCCCGGTATCCCCCAAGGCACGTGACAGTGCTGGGACACACAGTGCAAGTTCAATACATCTTGGCTGAATTTATCACTGAGACATAAATGTTAATTCATTATGATGTGTCCTCGTGTTATAAGGGGAATCAAAGACGCTAGCATGGAGGATGTATTCCATTTTTCCTGGTTGGCAGGCAGAGAGTGAAAATTTCCCTTTACACTCTCCCTTCACACTTTCCCCTCCCCCTGGAGCCCGCCATCCGTTCTGGAATATCATCATTCATGTAGGGTTACCCCCAGCGAGCCTTTTTAGACAGTGTTTTGTCATGAACTATAAGTAGCAGTGATCCAAAAGAGAGATTAGGGATGACTTTACTCCCCGTCCCTTCCCTCAACATGAGTGGTACTGTACAGAAACACGGTGCTTGCTCGTACAGCTGAAGAACACCCCAAACAAGTGCTTTTTCAAGTCATTCACCCAGCCTATGGACATTACCCACCAGCACCACCACACCCATCATTCACAAAGGATCTGTTGAGCAGCCTGCGTGGGCAAGCAATTGTGGGAGGCACAGGATGAATAAAATGCAGACATTTCGCCAGAGGACTTATAAATAAGCAGGGGAAATAAAACACACAATTGTAATACAAAGCAGGAAGTGATAAAGTGCTGAAAGAAAGATACACGGTGATAGAGGATAGGGCATAGGAGTTCTTGCAAGAGAACAATCCCTGTGCCTGGGAGTTGAGGGGAAGAATGCCTTAAAGGCACTTGAACCAGGCCAAAGCAAAAGGTAGGACTTAGCCCTGTGTAGTCAGGACCTAGCAGGGAACAGCAGAAGTTGAGGCACAAGGTCGGGAATCGCATGGATGTGGTCAGGAAATAGTGAGCGAGGAATGCGGTGTCATCAGGATGAGGGTCCATCAAGGGGAAGAAGTGGAAATTAAAGTTAGACTCCTGGCAGATCAGGAACCATGTCAGATTACAGGCTACACAGTTAGCCTTACTCCAGCGGCCAGTGTTTGGTGCTTAGCGGTGGCATTCAGGCTGCATTTGAAGAAGTCTGGACCACCGCGGGCGCTCCCGGGAGGCAGCTGCGTGAACCTGGCTCTGGGCGCTTCCCACGTGGAGCCAGAGGGCAGGGGAGCTTCAAGGCACAGCGCAGAGTGGGGAAGGGTAGAGTGACATCTGACAGGGCACATGGAAGATGTCCAGCCCAGCAGATCCTGTAGCTCCATGTCACAGATGAGCAAATGGAGGCATGAGAGACCACCTTATCTAACGCTGAGTACACTGTCAACGACCAGAAGCAGGATTTGAACTCAGGTACATCTGACTTCAAAGCTGGTGTTCTTGAATTGTCTTAGCCTTGACCTCCTTGCAGAAGTATTGACATCCATTTGACAGCACAGACATGCAGTTTAATTCCCATGGCACCTGCTCCATTTCAGCAACCAACCTTTGGGTCATGGTGGCGGGGGATCCAGAGTGTTGGAGAATGCTACTGTAAAGTGACAGGCTGGGTCCCAGGCTTGGTACAGAAAAAAGAGAATCCAGAAAGGTGCCAAGCATCTTTAAAATTAATGAAGGGTCTAGGAACCAGAAGATGAAAAAAAGAAATAATAATTATAATAATTGCATTTTGGTAAGTGCTAGTCAATATTGAAACACTTTACTTATGTTATCTGAATTTTCACAGCAGCTCATTGAAATGGGTATGATTTAATATCGTCCCTGGGACAGAGAGGTTCATTAACTTGCCTAAGTTCACACAGCCAAGAGAGTGGCAGAGGCAGGATACAAAGCCGGGTATTTCCGACTTTAGAGTCTGTGCACAGACCCTTCACAAACCGTCTCTGAAAAATGTCAAGTAATCCTAAAGAAAAGACATAGACTCCCTAAAAACGAGATAAGACTCTTTAGGATTTTGGAGGTTTGTGCTTACTGCAAAATCACGTATCCCATAGCTATCTAGAGACGGCTTTTTCCAAGGTAACCATTCATTCTTTATGCCTCGTCAGTTTGCTTCCTTTCACTTTGCCTCCACAAACATACCCCAGACACTGTTGTTAGTTCTGGCCACTGTTCAAACTCACCTGTCTCCTGTCCCTGGAACCGAGCAGTCATGCTCCTGGCACTTTGGGGTTAGCAGCAAAAAGACTGAGTTTCTTGAAGCAGGAATTTCAGGGTCCACTTAGACGTGCCCCCCCCCCCCGCCCCCAGTCTTCAATAACAGCATTTTCCTCCCAGTGACTTCAAAACTCTGAATCTGGAAAATTTCATCTCTCGTGGCATCTCTCTATTGTGCATGGGGACAGTCAACCCTGAGGCATACCTGGCTCTTAGTTCTTATTCGTATCAGCTCACTTATCCCCAGAAATAACCTGATGAGACGATACTATTGTTATCTCCAAGTCACAGGTAAGGAAACAGGTTCCGGGAAGTTACTTTATCTCTTGTTCCCCGCTCACGGAAATGTTGGAAGCAGGCAGAATCTCTGTGAGTTGAGTTAGGGCTCATTACGGTTTACTGGAGCCCTGGGAAGTCCCATGATGCTGAATATTAACATGATCGTATCTCTGCGTGGGGGATGGTTGGTAGCCCTCACTCTTGGTGACGCCAAAATGCGTGGAACCACATTTAAATCACTTTACAGGGCGCCTGGGTGGCTCAGTCGGTTAAGCGACTGCCTTCGGCTCAGGTCATGATCCTGGAGTCCCGGGATCGAGTCCCGCATCGGGCTCCCTGCTTGGCGGGGAGCCTGCTTCTCCCTCTGACCCTCCCCCCTCTCATGTGCTATCTCTCATTCTCTCTGTCTCAAATAAATAAATAAAATCTTTAAAAAAAAAAAATCACTTTACAAAGTCCCAGTCGTAGACCTAATGGTTTATGATCACAGTTTATAATACGCAGCCCTGTATTATATGAGACGGGAAAACTGACCCATATCACTTGGATTGGCAGCACAGTGCCTAGCCTGCCGTGATGCAAAACCACGTAACCTAAGACGGTCACCCCAGATGGGCAGTGATTTGTGGCTCCTGAACAGTAGCTTCAGTAGCAAGATCCACAAGCCACCGTGTGGTTGAGATTTGGCTTTTATTAAATCTCCACGTTCTTAGCAAATGGCCTTATCCTATCTGGAATCAACTCAGATATTGACCAAAATAACAATGTTTCATTTTTATCTTTACTTTGTTATGGACAGAGGCAGAAACAAATCTATTCAGATAAACTGATTTACAAAGTCAGATTTAAGAAAAGTTGAAAAGAAGTAACAACTTCCCATCCTTGAAATTCTCCTTCATGCAAAGTTAAATAACACTGTCTTACTGCCCTCATCTGATTATTTCTTTAGTATACGTTCCTGGAAGGAGTACTGTTGTGTCAAAGGATATGTTAGGAAGGCTTATGCAGTTGACATAAGCCTTTGAACAACAGGCTTGAAATGTGCAGGTCCACTTACAAGCAGATTTTTCACAGCACTGAAAATGTATTTTCTCTTCCTTATGGTTTTATTAATAACATTTTCTTTTCTCTAGCTTACTCTATTGTAAGAATACAGTATATAACGGACAGAAACCGTACAAAATATGTGTTAATTGACTGTTTTTGTGATTGGTAAGGCTTCCGATCAGCAGAAGGCTATTAGTAGTTAAGTTGTTGGGGAGTCAAAAGTTATACTGGATTTTCCACTGTGGGGGTGGCGGGCGCTCCTCACCCGCAGTGTGCAGGGGTCAACTGTATTACAGTTCACCAAACTGTCCTCCAGAAAGGTGTCTCCTGGCATTTCAGAAGAGCTCTGCTTTCCCACCCTCACCCGTGCTGGTATTATCCAGATGTTTTTGAATTTTGCCCCTGGAACATGTTCAAATTCTGCTTGGTCTATTTTTCTTTACTCAGCAGGTCTGCAATGCACACAATTGAGCCCCACCTACCACTCTGATTCTATTCACACTAGCTCATCACAGCTCAGCTCCAGCTCCAGGGGTCTCCTTGCATTTCCTTCAGAGTTTCCTGTCTCCACACCATCTCTGCACATGCTGCTCCCTCCTCCTGGAATCTCTTTCCCCAGGCTCTGCCTGGCAGACTTGTACTTTGCCTTCAGCTCTGCACTTGACCATCTCTTTCTCAGGAATCCCATCCCTCTTTCTCACATGAAGATCAGACCTGTGTGAAGCGCCCTTCAAAGTACCTCTCGGGTGAAACTTAACCACTCTGTGATTTACTTATTAAGGTTCTATCTCCATGACTAAATTGTAGCTCTGTGAATCCATAGTGTTCTGTTATTGTTGTTACCTGTTGTCTTCTTAGCCTGTAAGTGCCTAGGGCATGCTAGACACCCAACAAATCATACTTGAATAAATGAATTAATGAATATTAACAAACAAATAGAACTTACCTTCAAGCTGCTGTTACACAGGGAGTATAAGTTAAACCTCACTAAATAGACTGATTGATGAAACCCTGAAGAGTCTTCTTAGCTCTCAGAGATTTTTTTCGTTTATAATCAGATGAGGGCACTCCCTTTAATTACTTGGAAGCCTTCTGATTCCTCTCACTATATCCCTCCTTGACATTAATACCTAGACCCCATCCCCCAAATTTTTCCATTGCCCTTTGCTCTGTAACCCAACCATGGACTTCCTTCCTAACACAATGAAAAATCCTGGGATCGCACTCCAGTGACCAGGGATGACCTCTTTCCAGAGTATTTGACCATCTTCCTGGCTCAGATATAATCTGTCATAGCCCAGAGTCCAAATAAAGAAAACAATGGTCCGTGTGTAGACTGGTGAGTACTAGCACTAGCCAACAAACCAGCCCTCTCTTCTCCCCATCTCCTAAGTGATTTTCTGCCTGAGCAGTCACTTATTTGTCAAACCCTGAGCATGGCTTCTGTAGAAAAAGAAGATAACAGATTTAGAAACAACCCAATGGCTTTTTCCATCATTTCTCCTATCAGAGTATCATGGCATCTCTCTATTGTGTACTCAACACTGGACCACAATTCCAGCTCATTATATATTTGGTATAACCCAAGAACCAACCAGATTCAGGGGTTTATGTCAGGGGACTCAAACTGACTGCCCCTAGGTTGAATCCAACCCCATAAAAAGCTTATGTTTGTCCAGAACAGTGTGTAATCAAATGTGAATGTCTGCAGGCAGGGCATATCCTCTCTAGCCTGTCATGGCGCCTCCACATCAATGCTGTCCTACAGAGCAGCAGGCACCCCCTTCTCACGCACACTGCCCATCAGGGAGCCCCTGGGATAGAACGCAGCAGATTATACTAATTTTCCCACTGCTGATAACAATGACTACTCTGCCCACACGTTTTCCTTTATTTGTTATTGTGAGATCTTTTTACCTCTCCCTTTATTTTAAGAGGTCTTTATAATATTTTCTTTCTAGTCTTTCCTCCCACCTTTCATCATACATCCCCTTTCTACTGTTTACTTGGTCACAAAATCCAATTATTTTGGAACCTGGCCCTGCCCATGGTTTTTGTAGAGAGGGCGCCAGCTTGAATCATGAGACGAGGCTTTATTCTGGACTCTGTCCCTGATAACCTATGTGATGTTGGACAAGTCACCTTGGACCCCCAGCCCCCACATGCCCATCCCAAAGTGAAGAAACAGGAATAGATGACCTCACTTTCCTATCCACTGTCACATGTTACACTTCTGTGATTTTTTGGGGGGGAGGGCGGTCACAATCCAAATAGAAAATGTCAGGAGAAGAGTAACATTCACTTCATTTACTCAACAATTATTAGTTGAACAATGAGTAAGTACTGGGGATAGAGTGGTGAGTAATACAGATGAAGTCACTGCCTCTGCTAGAGGGAGGGATAAGCAAATAAACAGATTGTCAAATTGCGGTACATGCTATAAAGGGAATGAAGCATGGTCACTTCATAAAGAGCCACTGAGTCATGACTAAGGAGGCCAGGGAGAGCATCTCTAAGGAGATGACATCTGAGCTGTGACCTGAGAGAGAGGAAGTGGTGAGCCACCCGAGGAACCTTCAAGGCAGAGGGAACAGCAAGCGCAAAGGCCACAAGGCACATTTGAGGCCGATGTGTCTGAAGAGTCCCAAGCAAAGGGATCAAAGGTACAAGAAAAGCAGAGGGAAGGAGAGGTCAGGTCATGAAGGGCCTTGCAGGCTCGGATGAGCGGGATGCTCTGACGGGTTGTAAGCAGCGCCATGTCAAGGCTGCTGAGGGGGGTGTGAGTGGGAGGCTTGTCAGCGCCCCAGGAGCTGCCTGGGGTCGTGCAGGTGGAGAAAGAAGCAAATCTGGTTCTGTTTTGGAGGAGGGCCGGGCAGGACTTGCTGACAGGCTGCAGGGATGCAGGTGGGCAGCGGGAATTCAAAATCACCCTTGGAATTTTGGATTGAGGGGCTGACTGGACACTGTGTCACAGAGCTGGTGGTTAGGAGATCCCCAGTCACAAGCATGAAGTCCAACAACCCTTCCAGTCTTCTCCTAACATCTCCCTGCTCACCTTATAGACACCAGTTAAGACAGCTTTGTTCTTCCATTCAGCACATAGTTATTAATTACCTACTACAGGCTACTCTTAAAGTAACATGGCTGTTTGGTTAATTTTAGTATGATTGGTTTAAACAGCTTAAATTGGAGCCCACTTCATCAGTAGTCTAAGTTACCGATGAAATGAATTCTTTTCTTAGCATTGGCAAGCTATTTGCAACCAAGGAAGATGCCTCAGCTTCGTACCAGCTGAGAGAAAATAGTTTTGGTTCTCAATTTGTAATATTCTAGAAATTCACGGGAGATAGCCAAGATGAGGCTTGGGAATGTCTTGCCCTTGTCAAACTCTGTCCAGTGGCACAGCTCACCTCCCCACTGAAAATCTCATTTGCTAGAGAGGAAAGGCACACATTCAGAGGATTCCTCTGGTATCTGTCCTGGTGTCTGTTAGTAAGGGATGTCCTCGGTCTGGTCAGCTCCTTAGAACTGATTGTGGGCCCAGATCTGAGTATGCTCCACACAGTGGGTTTTTTTTTTTTAATTTTTTAAAAAGATGTATTTATTTATTTTAGAGAGAGAGTGCATGAGCGGGGAGAGGGGCAGAGGGAGGGAGAGAGAATTCTCAAGCAGACTCCCTGCTGAGCACGGAGTGGAACATCGGGGCTGGGAGGGGAGAGCTTGATCCCAGGACCCCTGAGATCATGACCTGAGCCAAAATCAAGAGTCATCCGCTTAACCCACTTAACCCAGATACCCCACGCACAGTGTTTTCAAATATTCAAACCTGCAGCTGAGATCATCACTTAGTAAAACCTCTAGTCATATGGAGTTATGCTGATGAATTATCTGAGACCCTTCCTAACTGGGGCAAAAGAAAAGTGAAGCCTGTTTAACTGGCTTGAAGGGAAAATAAATGAAATCTTGACCAACTCCTGACCAATTTGGGCCCTAAAACTCATAAATTTGATTGTTTTATTCCACTCACGAACCCTGACTTGTTCAAGTGTATAAATATTTCTGCTCTCTTAGGACGATCATTTTAAGCGGCTTCAGATAAACAGGTGCAAAGTCATTTACTGAGCTTGGCTCTCTTCCAAATGGCAAAAGCCTCATCTAGACTTTGAACATTTTCAGCTGCCATTTGTGGATATTTCTGCTCATTTCCACACGAGCAAGGGTGGAATCCCAAGCTCATGTCCCAAGTTCACTCCCAGCATTGGCCCCTTGAATGGCTGCAGCCGTCCTGAAAGTCATCTACTTTTCATGGCTTGAGTGGCTCACAAAGGCTTCCTCACACTCCAGATCCCACTTTCCAATATTCCCCAAATGATGGCTATTAGACCAGAGGAATAGGGCATCAGGTAGATGCTTTTTCCCATTGTAGGGAATTTTGCCGAGGCCAGGAAGAAATGGGAAAAGTCACTATCACATCCAGCAGCTGGAGTCAGCAACCTACACACAGGGTTGATGGAGAAGCACCCATTTGAGAACTGGAAGTTCTGCTCCCTAACATACCCATCTCTACCCCCATTCGTTATAGGATAACCAGGTGGGAGAAGGGAAGGTGGTCTCCTCTTCCCCAAACGCTGGACAGGAAGGGAGTCTTGCCTCTCTTTTCCTCTGTTTAAATTGATCCGCCCCAGGCTGGTGGGGCTAAGGGGGGCAGTAGAGCGGCACCCTAGACACCTCCATTTGACACAAGTATCCCTTGGAGGGAGGGGAACGTGGAAGGAGGGTCACTAGGCCTGGCTGCCTCTGACAGCCCTTCCGGGAGAGAGCCACCTGCTGGACGAGGGCTTGCTGCTCCCTCTGCCTGGAATCCTGCTTTATACACCGCTCCTTCTGGCCATTCATTGCTCAGTTGAGACATCATCTCTTCAAGGAGGCCTCTGCCCTCCAAATCTTATGCTCCAGAACAAGAGTAGTCATTCAGTTGGGGGGAAACATGGAGCATCCTGGAAAGTGCATCTAGGGTGTTCATTTTACTACCATAGAGATAGTCCTCAATAGCCTCAGTTGGAGGCCTAGAAAACATAGCTCTTAGAATATCGGGCTTCCTCCCAGATAGTAATTCAGATAAAGGAAAGTACTTACAGATATTTCAGTTTGAAGATTCAAGTAATTTAAATACTAAAGAAAGTAGAGAGGATCATTAAACAATTCATAGGTCAGGACATCTCCATTCCCACCACCAGCGGTTTTGCATGTGGAGAGAAACAAGTGATATTTGCTGCCAAAAAAGTTTTTCTTCTTACCGAGAAGCTGAAATCGCCTTTACCAGGATGAAATACTTCTTAACGCTTGTTATTTTGTGTAGACAAGTGAAATGTCTGGTGGTTTTTTTTGTCTGACTCTTTAAGGACACTCTTGAGGCTAAAATTTGTACTTCGAAGATAAGCTTATGAGGCCCACCCTTCCAAGTGACATTGGCCTTGTGCTACTCTAACTTTAGTGTTTGGTGCCAATTAAAGATAAGACAAGTCCCGCTGGAGAAGACCTTTTCCATAAACTCTATCATCTCTCAAGCACCTACACATTGGTATTTTGATCATGTCACGTCACTGCATCCCACAAATGCTAATCATGTTCACACATGGTTTCTACAGACAATTTAAAACAGTTTGGATATTACTTAGATTGTTTTGTGTTGGCAGCAAGAAGTAAGCCATGCTCAGTCGGTAAAAGGCCCAGGAGTGTGGGTGTGGGGAAGAGTTTTATAGAATACATAGTTACAGAAGCTAGTTCAGTATGTACGTGCGAAAACGGATTCGAAAATAAGGCACACCAGCATGTTCAAGTGTGAACCTTTCAACTGTACTTTGTGGTGTGAGTCAATATGATGTTCACTTCATATGATGCCTGCTCTGCAAGTAAGGCACATTTTAGTCCTTTTTTTTTTCATTCATCAGCTTTTCCCCCCATATATTATTCTGTGTAGACTAAAAAAGTAATCACCAATGATAACAAGGATAAAGAACAGGAGCTAATCAGTTGCATGAGAGACTGAAAAAAAAAATGCTTAGACTTTTGAGTGTGCCTCAGTTTTTCCATGACTGGTTTCTTGGTTTGGCCCTTCCTAATACACATTAATTCAGAATTTAGGTTCTGTATTGAGTGGTGTGATAGTCAATTCCTACTGACTGGGTGGACTATTACTTCAACGTTAGCATTTTGATTTCATTTGTAATACATGGGAGTCCAAAAGATTTGGATGATACACACATGACTAATTTATTTAAAATATGTTTAGAATCTACCAGATTCTTCAAAAAGCATTCCTAAGCTCATTGCAGATGAATGGGGAAAAGGTTGAGTATCAGACTCTGCTCCTTGCATGACAGCCATGCAAGCATTTTGGTACAATGCAAACTACTAATTTGGCTGACGTTCCAGATTAAACAAATTAGATTACTTGGTGCGGTCATTCTCAGTCATAAGCCTGGTGAAATCCTACCCTACCCTGCGCTTCCTTATCTTCTTTTCCTCTGTTTTCTTTTTCTACACAGCGTTGATCACCGTCTGGTATGTGATTTGCCTTTGTTTCTTACTTGTTATCTTTCTCCCCCCTCCCCCAGCATGCTCTCCAGGAGGGCAGGGACTTTTGCCTGTTTTGTTCATTGCTTCCCCTGCTCGTACAACAGTGCCTGGCCCTTAGCATTGGAGACAACCAATACATACTTGTTGAATTCATGAGGGAAAGAATGAACATGGGTTTCATCACCAGGGATAGGTTTAATACTGACTTATCCCGCTTACTGGTTGTGACCTGGGAAAATTCTTATTTTTAAGTTGTAAGGAGCTTTTTATTTCTCTGATCACACACACACACACACACACACACACACACACACACATAATATATATGCTCATTATGAAATATTCAGAAATACAGAAAAAATATGGAAAATGGTAAAAAAAAAATAGTAACTCCAACCTCCCAAAGTTAACATTTTTCTTATATAGCCTCTAACCACTGACCTTAGTTTTCATTCATGAGACGTATAGTGGCCATTTGGTGGAACCGTTAGAGATAATGTGTAGAAAACAATCGCCCCTCGGTGGTATTCTTTATCTTGATGGAAGGCAAGCATGATACTCTTCCAGACACATAGGATACACTCTATTACTTTGAGACAAGTTCAAAAAGATTTAGCTCCAATTTCAGAGATTGATAAGAATTAATGTTATAGAAAATCATCATCATCAGAGATCCCGTCCCAAGAGAGAACATCTAATGCTGTTGGTAATGCTAAGGTGGGAGGAAGAGGGTCCTCCTTTAAAAGATAAATACATATATTGGGACACCTGGGTTGTTCGGTTGGTTAAGCATCTGCCTTCAGCTCAGGTCAGGATCCCAGGGTCCTGATCCAAGGGTCATCAGGCTCCTTGCTCAGCAGGGAGTTTGCTTCTCCCTCTGCCTGCCGCTCCCCCTGCTTGTGCTCTCTCCCTCTCTCTCTCTCTCTAATAAATAAATAAAATCTTTTTTAAAAAGATACATATGCAAATAAATTAAGCATATATTTTGAGATATGTACTCTGTGCCAGGCTCTGTTTTTATTGTTTTCAGGTATCTTTGCATTTTAGCTTCATAGTAACCATGTTACTATTATTATTCCCATTTTAAGGATGAAACGGAGGTGGAAAGAGATTTAGGCAGTAACCTGTCCAGGTCATAGGGCTTGAAAGTGAGGAAAACAGAATGTCAACCCTGGATCTGACTGCAGGGTCCTCGTTCGTAGAGCATTTCAGAACATCATCCAGTACGACCATGTTACAGGCATATGGGGGTCTACGTGCAATGAAGAAGGATGCAAAATAGGGAGAATATTCAGAGGATCTGGAGGATATGGGTCATCATCAATAGGCATGAGCATTCTGTTCCATTCTGCTATTAACTTGTGATAGGATTAATCGGTCAGTTGGCTTTTATTGATATGAATCTGCCCTTTAAATTCTGATCACAACTAGGTGAACTGATGAAAATACTGTTCCTCAAGGGGCGCCTGGGTGGCTCAGTCATTAAGCATCTGCCTTTGGCTCGGGTCATGGTCCCAGGGTCCTAGGATCAAGTCCCGAGTCGGGCTCCTTGCTCAGCAGAGAACCTGCTTCTCTCTGCCTGCCGCTCCTCCTGCTCATGCGCTCTCTCTCTTACAAATAAATAGAAAAAAGAAAGAAAGAAAAAAAATACTGTTCCTCAGACTCCTAAGTTCAGTTTCAGACTTTGGACTTAAAAAGACTTTACTGAGGTGCAGGTTCCTGCTGAGGCCAAGGCAGGATAGCTGCCCTAGCTCAGCAGCGATGTCAATGCCAATGATGAGACATTCTATATTCTCCAGCTGGTTTTTGCTACCTGGTAGAAAAATCAGAAAGATGGTTGGAAAATACATAGCTCTGATCAAAAAAACAATTTTATGCAGTGATCAGAATTTAATTCCTGATATGTCAGTTCACCCTTGGTAACATAATGGAAAGATCCTTTGATTGGCTGGGCATGCACAGGTCACCCTGATGACCAGTCTGATTAGAAGAGATCCCAGGAGAACTCCAAATGTTGCCTCCCCTTACTTTGCAGCCCGAGCCTACTTTCACCCTCAGGCCTCTGAACACACATCCGATTGATTGCTTCCTGCTTCACCAACATTCCAGGATCCTTATTTCTAACATGAGTCCAGGACCCTGCCTTCAGTGTTTCATGGCTCCCTTTGCTTGAATGCATGCTATTAGTGTTCTTGACCTTGGGTCACACCTCATTGTACATAAATTCAGAACTTGGACTTCTTTTTTTGACATTGCTTACCCAGAAGGAAGGAATATTGTTGAAAGAAATAAAAGAACTTTGAGGTCAGACTGACTTGGACTCTAATTCAAGCCCCACATTCACTAGCCGTGCAGACATTGACTTCTTGTCCCCAGAACCAATTTTTTCTTTCCCTTGTGAAATGGAGAAAATACCTCTGATCCTGCTCACTTGTTGGGACTAGATGAAACGCTGAGTGAGCAAAGGTCTGTGGCAGTGCTGAGACATTTTCGGCTCTAGTAATCTTAGCCTTTTTTTTCTCCGAGCTGCCTGCATGATTTTCTAGACCAGCAAACAACTGGTCTAGTTTTTACCCTTTTTTGGGTAAATATTTTAAACTTTTCTGTTCATTAACTACTCACTCAGGCCAGTAAAGCTCACTAGCTATGTAAATTGGCACAAGGGTTGTACATGAGCATTGCATTCCACAATCAAACTGCAACCCAATACTAGAATTACTATAATTCAGTCACTAAGAAGGTCTCTGACTCTTTCTGTTTCTCTTATAAGTCTTAGGCACAAATAAAAATTAAGCAGTTCCTTTCTACCTCATTCTGCTTTTAATTTAGAGGAACATCTATAATGGCTCTGGGATGGCATCATTTATATAAGTTTTCTTTCTTTTTTAAAAGATTTTATTTATTCATTTGAGAGAGAGAGAGCACAAGCTGGGGGGAAGGGCAGAGGAAGAAGGAGCAGCAGACTCCCTGCCAAGCAGGGAGCCCACTCTGGATGACGCAGCTCTCGATACCAGAACCCTGAGATCATGACCTCAGCCTAAGGCAAACGCTTAACCAACTGAGCCACCCGCGCACCCCTGTAAGTTTTCTAGTACTCACAGAATGACTCCTTTTTGTGGCAACACAGAAGTAAGGGAAAAAAAGCTACTCTAGGCATATTTTAACCATGAATCCAAAGTGGCCAGAAAAATAATCAGAGAAAGGAAAGCACGTCTCTATGCCTTTTAAGATTTATACAAACTTTTACAAAAAAAACCAAAAAACAAAACAACAACAGCAGCAAAAAACCACAAGAGCTCACAGAAGAGTGTAACTTGACTTTTCAGCTTTAAGGAGCCTGCGCAGATGGAAGTCTGGTTGCGCAATGCCTCCTCCAGGCTCAGCTAAAAAGTAACCCTAGCTGATCTGAGATCAACGGCAACTACCACAGCAATTCTTTCTTCCTTCCTGGTTATACAATTCATCATGGCTAGTGAACAGTCCTGGAGATGTCACCTCAGCAAAGAAGAAAGATGATGTCTTAGGCTTAATATAATGATAAATAGGAAGCAGGGCTGGCAGTGTCATTGAAATTACCAAGCACCTACTCGATGCCATGTAACCTCTAAAAGAATCCTTCAGGATAGATTGTCCCCATTTTGCATTTAAAAATATGAAGGCTCAGGATGCCTGGGTGGCTCAGTCGGTTAGGTGTCTGCCTTCGGCTCAGGTCATGATCTCAGGGTCCTGGGATCGAGCCCCACATAGCGCTCCCTACTCAGCGGGGAGCCTGCTTCTTCCTCTGCCTGCCTCTCTCCCTACTTGTGCTCTCTCTCTGACAAATAGATAAATAAAATCTTTAAAAAAAAAAAAATACGAAGGCTCAGAGAGTTTATAGTCTTCTGGCCAAATTCATCTAAACGGTGGGTATCAAGCTGGACTTGAAATCCTCAAATTCTCAGCTATAAATGATCATTCTGCTTGTACAATAAAGATGCCCCTTTCAAAGACAAGGAAAATAATTAAATAGCATAGTACCTTAGGAAATCCCACCCTCTCTTTGTTTTCTAATTAGAACTGATTTTACTTGATCATCAGCCTTCAAGCAAACAATGTCTTTAATTCAGTTGTGCCTAGTAAATTCTGTTTAAATAACTGTTTCAGCTACATTGTTATACAGGCTTTCCTGAACTAATCTGAAAACCTATCCACCTTTAAATTTATTTTCCCTATGATAAGTCCACGAAATTGCTGAGGAAACTCACTTATTAATACTCAGAGTAATGTTCAGTTACATATTATGGATTACCAATGTCCATGAGCAAATATTGCCAGAGTGTTACATAAAATATTAAAATTTCTGCATTACATTTACATCCATTCATTTTTATTAGACTTTTAATAGTTCTGAATGGCTGTGGCTTATGAGTAGGAAAGATAGGATAGAAAGTTAAGATCAATGTAAATCTCAGCCTTGCCTATACCAAGAAATCACCCAGGGAGCTTTTTTTTTTTTTAAGATTTATTTATTTATTTTAGAGAAAGAGAGAAAGGGGAAGAGAATCTCAAGGAGGGAGAGGAAGAGAATCTCAAGCAAACTCCACATTGAGTGCAGAGCTGGATGCAGGGCTTGATCTCGAGACCCTGAGGTCATGATCTGAGCTGAAACCAAGAGTCAGACGCTTAACCAACTGAACCACCTAGGCACCCCGACACCTAGGGAGCTTTAAAATACACAGTGTCTGGGTCCAACGCTTAGAGATTCTGATATAATTTGGGTTGAAGCCTTGGTATCAGGTATCAAGCTTCCTGGGTAATTCTAAAAAGCAGCCAAAATTAAGAAGGAATAAAAAAAGAAACAACAATAAAAAATACTCTAAAAAAAAAATACCCCATAGAAAGTATAACACTAGGAGTGGACCCTAATGTTAACTATGGACTTTGGGTGCTTACCATGTGTCAGTGTAGGTTTATCAATTGTAGTAAATGCACCACTCTGGTGGGGGCTGGTGATAAAGAGAGGTAGGCATATGTGGGGGCAGGGGACATAAGGAAAATCTCTGTACCTTCTTCTCAGTGTTGTTGTGAACCTAACTAAAACTGCTCTAAAAGAAAAGAAGTCTTTAATTTTAAAAAGCATACAAGATAAATATTTTGAAAAGAATTTCTTCTTTAATTTGGTTATAGGAAATGTCAATATATATGGAAATATGTCTAGGAAAATATTTAGTCAAGATGATAATGTAAGCAGTTCTTTTAATTTTAAAGACTTTTTATGTGATACAGGAAAGCACACTTTTAAAAAGTCGTGCCTACATGTGCCAGAACTTTCTAAGTGTCTTACATCTGCTATTTCATGTAACCAAAATCATACTTTAGGGAAAATGTATGGCTTGTAAGTGTACATATTGGAAAATAAGGAAAACTGAAAATAAATGATTCTAGCACAAAACTCAAGAAACCAAAAAATAACAAAGAAAAATCAAAGAAAAAAGATAATGAAGGAAGGAAACAATGAAGATAAAGGCAGAAATCAATCAAATAGGAAACCTAAAGAAAAAATGAATAGCAATTAAAAATGAAAAGTTGAGGGCTCCTGGGTGGCTCAGTTGGTTAAGCGACTGCCTTCGGCTCAGGTCATGGTCCTGGAGTCCCAGGATCGAGTCCCACATCGGGCTCCCTGCTCGGCGGGGAGTCTGCTTCTCCCTCTGATCCTCTTCCCTCTTGTACTCTCTGTCTCTCATTCTCTCTCTCTCAAATAAATAAATAAAATCTTTAAAAAAAAAAAATGAGGGCGCCTGGGTGGCTCAGTTGGTTAAGCGACTGCCTTCAGCTCAGGTCATGATCCTGGAGTCCCTGGATCGAGTCCCGCATCAGGCTCCCTGCTTGGCAGGGAGCCTGCTTCTCCCTCTGACCCTCCCCCCTCTCATGTGCTCTCTGTCTCTCTCATTCTCTCTGTCTCAAATAAATAAATAAAATCTTTTAAATAAATAAATAAATAAATAAATAAATAAATAAATAAATAAATAAATAAATAAATAAATAAATAAATAAATAAAATGAAAAGTTGAAGGATGCCTGGCTGGATTAGTCAGTAGAATGTGCAACTCTTGATCTCAGGGTCATGAGTTCAAGCCCCATGCTGGGCATAGAGCCTACTTAAATAAATAAATGTCTTTTTAAAAAAAAGAGAAGTAAAATTACTAAATCTAATCTGGCAAACAATCACACCAAAAAGAGATAATGTATAAGCAACATTAGGGATAAAATAGAGTCTATGGTTACAAATAAAATAGGGAACAAAACAACTTGAAGACGATACCATAGTCAATAAATTTAAAAATCTATATAATGTTTCAGATAGTTTTCTAGAGAAACACGAATTAGGATTGGTTCAAAAAGGCTTAGGATACCTGACTAGAATAATAACCATAGAAGAAAACATAGAAGAAACTAATCATTTACCTGTAATAAGGACACTTTTCAAAATGAAAGATGTGTTGTGTTCTTTCCCTCTTTCCCTCCTAGGAAGGAGACTTATTCTTTTGTTGTTATTTTTTTAAGATTTTATTTCTTTATTCTATAAAGAGAGAGAGAGGGTGCAAGCAGGGGGAGGGGCAGAGGGAGAGGGAAAGAGAATCCTCAGGGAGACTCTGCTGAGTGCAGAGAGCCCAAAACAGGGCTCGACCTCATGACCCTGAGAGCATGACCTCAGCCACAACCAAAAGTCAGCTCCTTAACCAACTGAGCCACCCAGGTGCCCCTAGGAAGGAGACTTCTGAGAACTCCCACATCCAACTTCTGCTGCCATCTCATTAGCCCGAACTTAGTCACATGGGCACGAGAATTTGAAAAAGGTAATCTTTACCTGGAAAAGGAAAAGGAAAGGTAAAACAAAAGGACAAGGAGATATTGGGAGGTGGCTAGAAAGATCTACTGCAAGCAGCAACAATCAACTAGATAAAATAATGGGGAAAAGATATAGTTGGGTTTTTTTTTTTAAGACACAAAAGTAACACGTCCAAGAAATGCATAATCATTGCATAAGAAAAAAAATCAAGTGTGTGCACCTGCAGGCCCAAGGGAATGTCAAAGTGGCTTTTGGGGAGGGAGCTTGGAGAGAGCTAGGGCAGGCTGATGGCGGGAGGGGGGGAGGGGGTGTAACATGTGTCTACATGAAGCCCTACTGGGCCTTTAAAATACTTCGACATATGATGTGTGGGCCTCCCTTCATGATCTTGCTCCAGCCCTGGGTATGTTAAGGACAAATCTGGCCTGGGGATAAGCGTGGGGATTCCTATTTTATAAAATTAGGCCAAGGAAACCCTCCCTGTTAAGGTGAATGAGCAGAGAGCTGAGGGAAATCACATTTAAAGTCATACAGAAGAAGAAACAAATCAACCCAACCATACCCAAACCCCATATACGTTTATGTCAATGAAAGCCATGTGAGAAATGGTTTTTGAACAAATTCTTGGGAAATCTTGATTATGTCATGATCAAATCAGCTTTTCAAATGGAATTATAAACCCCTAGCAAGAGTGACCCCGGCAGTGGCCTGAAACGGAGCAGCTGAGTGTGTGGTGAGGTCAGCAGCTATGTGTGGGGCGAGGGACAGAGGGCTCCATGACGCTGAACTATAATTGGCTGCTAGAAATCCCAGCAAGCTGGGCTGGCAGCATAAGAAGGGACTGAACTCAATAATCTCAGGAACAGAAGTGACATTCGCATTTCTGCCTATTAGTGAGAAGCACGTGGTTCTTTACAAAACAAACTTCCAGCAAAACGATTTTGGCATATTGAACACACTTACTCTTTTAAAAAGTACGTCAGTTAATTAAACCATGTGATTATAATTATGTGGCAGAAGCTATGCAAATATAAAAAGAATGAAAACTGACCCAAGTAAAATGATAATAGTTTCCCTTGGTTGTTGGGGTAATTTTTCTACATTTCTAATTTTTTCTCTCACATACTCAATAATTTAATACTTGAAAAAATAAACTAACAAATGAATTTGGTAAAATCAAAACTCTGTAGCTCCAAAGACAATCGATTAAATTTTTAGGCCTTATGAACCTGGTAAGATTGATAATTAGGACATAAACATTTATTTTTTTAATTTGTTTTTAGGAGATAAATATATTTAAATCAGCAGTTGTCCTGTATTGTCATAATCAATTAGAATGATGATTTAGAAAGAGATGTCACTATATGTATGTAGAGAGAGTTCACCCAGGAATAAACTTAACAAGAAATGTGCAAGATCTATGTTTGTGAAGAAATATTTTAAATATATATATATTATATAAATAAATATATATATTATATGTATATATTATATATATATATATGGAGAGACATATCTTGTTTCTGCATGGAACACTAAATATCATAAAAATACTATAAAAATCCACATTAGTATATTAAAATACAATTTCGGTAAAAACAAAAAATTTCAGTTAGACTTTGCTTTAGAACCTGACATGGGAATTCTAAATTCATCTGGAAAAAAGTAGAGAAGAAATTTATTTTAAAAAGAAGAAAAACTAAAGAATAACAATAACAAGGAAAGAGTTGTCTTTCTAGAAGTCTTATAAAACGCAGAAATTTTAAGAGCTTTTTTTAGAAAATAGTGATGCCTACGTTCTATCTCAGAACAAATAAGTCAGAATCTCAGGGGTTAGAACTGAGACACCCAAAGCATGGTCTGAGAACTTGTTAGAAATACAGACTCTCAGGCCCCACCCCAGACCTACTCCATTAAAATATGCCTCTTCAGTCACATCCGCCAGGCGATTCATTTGCACATTAGATTGAGAAATGCTGACTATTTCATTTACTGACTCACAGTCCATTACGTAATGGCTGTAAACTCCACTTTCCTCAACTGTGACATAGGGAAAAATAATTATCTGTGAAAGCTAAGTGAGCTTGTGTGTATAAAGGGTCCAGTGTCCCACCAGGCACATAGTAGGGACTCAGTAAATGGTAACTCTTTCTGTGCTGGTCACTTCCAACTTTGCACCTCCAAAGTGGACGGCTCACCCAACCGACCTTCACTTACCAACTCACCAGAAAATCCTGTGCTCTCCCTTCTGTCTATGAGACATACAGACCAATGTTCAGGATACATGAGCTAGTGGCTATTTTCCAGCGCACCCATGTGCTTCTGCTCCTGCAAGTTTAACTGTGTGTTTACCAAGAGGCAGCTGGGTGTGTTCCCAAACCTGTTTATGCCAGTAACACTTGTTATTGAATTACATACTTTAATTAAATACTATGTAAACCGATGAAATAGGAGTCCAAAAAAGAAAATTGTCTCTATGAAACACTAAATTGAAGGCTTTCAAAAGACCCAATAAATGCAAGTTTCTAAAAATGGGTATGGGTGAGATGACCATAGAAGACAAAAGAAATCATATACATGCATATAGCTATATTCAGGTTGCTTGGCAAAGTTTGTAAAATTTTCAGTCCAATATAAGGAAGCCAAAACCGATTTCACAGTTGATGTTTTGTGGGTGAGTTTAAGAAAGATCCATCCACCTGTGCTCACACAGAGGCCTTGGCTGTAGGTCAAAAGATTGGGGATGAGTATTTATTTATACGTTTCAAGTTAAAGTGTTTCCGGTATGGATGGGCATCTCTCTGAAAGATTTCCCAGGGGGTCTGGTCCTGGAGGGCTTGGCACTCAGCAGGGCCCAAAGAGACACTGTCTCTGCCACAGCCTGTCCTTTGTACCCACCAAGTGTCCTGATTCTTTCCCTGTCCTTGTCTCAAGTCTCAGGCAGCTCTCTCAGTCACTCTGGGTGAAATGTCCTGAGGTCACCTTTGGTCTTAAGGAAAGCCTTGTTTTAGTAATTAAAATAATCAGTTTAGTGTAATCATAAAATTCCTAATTTTTTCTCTTCCCCTCCCTAAGGCTTGATTTAGGCCAAGAAACTTGGGGTCTTGGGTGTCAGGAGCACAGGGGCCATTAGGGCAGGTTGATGTCCTTCCTCCTTCAGTGCCTCCGCTTACTAGCTGCCTTTCCATCCCCTCCAGGGTTGGGCCCAGGGCATGCAGGGTTAGACAAAGGGCACAGTCTTCCATGGATGGTGCCTCTGTAATCTGGCATTGCTGCTCGTTGATCTTGGGTGTGCAGGCCCGACTCTCTCATGACGTATTTTCCCCTTTGAGACTCCCCACTGAAAACTGCATGATGAAAGCAGTAACTCTTTACCTGTCTACTCTCACTGCCAACACTCAACCCTCAGGCTGCTGGTTTGAGGAACTCTTCAGAAGGCTTTGTTTTGGGTGGTCCTTCTTTTTATTATTTATTTATTTATTTATTTATTTATTTATTTATTTATAAAGATTTTATTTATTTGACAGAGAGAGACACAGCGAGAGAGGGAACACAAGCGGGGGGAGTGGGAGAGGGAGAAGCAGGCTTCCTACTGAGCAGGGAGCCCGATGTGGGGCTCGATCTCAGGACCCTGGGATCATGACCTGAGCTGAAAGTAGACGCTTAATGACTGAGCCACCCAGGCGCCCCTGGGTGGTCCTTCTTAAGAAGAGTCCAGGCCAGCTCCCTCACGTGAACCCACACAACCAACCAGAAAATCTCTCACCTCCTTGTCCCAATGTTGGTGAAAGTGCAATTTGCTTCCTGTGTTATTACATAACTGCAGTACCAGCCACAAGAGCTTGCCTCTTTGACACCCAGGGTCTCCAAGTACCGTTTGTACAGGTTATAAACATTGTCATCTGTGTGGATGGCACCCCCTATAGTTGTGCAGTGTACAACCTGAACAGTCATCCTCAGAGTTCAGACACCAGTCCACTGAATTCCAGAGGACACAGATCAAGCTCCTCAAGTGACTCCCCCAAAGCCTTTCTCACTTGGATGGCAAAGCGACAAAGCACATCTCTCCCCAACCCCCACCCCCGACTAAGAAGAGAGGGAAATGTCATGGCTCTCCAAGAACTTTCTCCATAAGAATTTGCAAGAAGCAAATTTCCTTCAAGCCCTTCTGACTGAGGTGAAACTACATGGCCATTAGGTGGATAACGATGTCTTGTTAATGACCCTGACGCACCCAGAGACACTGCCGAGTAGGAGTCGTTTTTGTTTTGTTACCATGGGCAATGATGAAAAAAATTAGTTTCCAACGTTTAGATACTAGAATAGTGCATGTGAAGAGGTGATATTTTTTTTCTTATCTTAAAATTAGAATCTCTCTCGACATACTGGGCCTGAATTCCTGCAAGGCAACAGATAACTCAAACACTGTTTCTTGATACCCTGTGATAACAAACACATTTGAAAATGTAGGCCCTGAAGTTGTACAGCAGTGTCCAGTGGTAAGATGGATCACACAGATAATGCAGGTTTGCTTAACTAACTTTAAAAAGATTATCCTAAAAGTAAAAGCTAAACTTGAATTCTCTTTAAGGAATTTCCTAGACTGCATTGCAATCTCCTGCACCCATTGGAGAAACACACTCTAATGGAGTCCTTATCTGATTCACCTGGAAGATACCTCCAAATCCTTCCCGACCATGCCAAACGTTATCTCCTGTGCCAAAACATCACTAGCTTCCTCAGGCTGATTCCCTGTTCCCATTTTACTTAATTCTAGTTAGCTTGTAATCATCATTTGTGTCCACAATTGGACTGTGAGCAATTTGAGGAAAAAAAAAAAAAAAAAAAAAGGTAATCATTTACAGGGTATTCCAAGCATCTGAACTATAATAGCCGATTGATGCTTATTTAATAGCGCATCATCCTTCAGGTCTCTGATTAAATATCATTTCTATGAAGAAAGCATTCAACCTTTCCTGACTCAACTGACTTTACCAGAACCCCTGTTATGCCTCTCGAAATCTGGTGAACTTCTCTCGTTCACAGCAGCTGTTACAGTTGTAGTTCAGTGTTTGGTGGGAATTATTATTATTATGTTTGAAGATTTAATTTATTTATTAGAGAGAGAGGGAGAGAGCATGAGCAGATGGAGTGGCAGGCAGAGGGAGAAGCAGGCTCCCCGCTGAGCAGGGAGACTGACTCAGGGCTGGATCCCAGGACCCTGAGGTCATGACCTGAGACGCTTAACCAACTGAGCCACCCAGATGCCCCTGGTGGGAATATTATTTTTTGTGATGACCTTCCTCCCCATATTCATGAGGTGGGACCTATATCTCCTGCTCTTCAATGTATTCAGCCGTCTGCCTTGTACAGTGTCCAGCAGCTATTCTCAAGTGGTTGGACGGCTCGTTCATAATCATCCAGAGTCATGAGTATCCAGCGTAACAGTTCTGCAGCTGCCCCGGGGCTCCTATTTGCTATCACCTATCTATGTCTGTATGCTCCCGGAGGGAGGGCCCAGGCCTTCTTTTGCTTACTGTTGTGGCTCCAGTCCAATGCCTAGTTCAGTGCCTGTGTGTATGGAGCACCACCTAGCACACCTCCCACTCCAGCCACTACCCCAGCCCCCAGTTCTGTGCAAGCATTCACCTACGTGGTGCAGGTATAATCTATTGGACCTCACTGGGCCCACAGCGCATAGCTCTCCCTTCCTGCCCTGGTGCTTCTCTGGCCCAAGGTGTGGAATCCTGGGAGAACCCACTTGACTCACAAGAATACACAAGCCAGAGGCCAGGGCATTAATGACTGTGGGGCCACTCTTGGTCCGTGGGGACAGTTACGAGATCCACTTCAGAAAGCTTCTCAAGAGGTCCAGGGGGTTGGGGCCTAGCAGCTCACAGTGCTAGCCAACTTTTTAATGCATCCTTGTGCTGCTGTCTTCCCCTCTGTCCTTTTTCAGTCTCCTGGCCTCTCACTCCTCCCTGGGATCACTTCCCAAATAAACCTCTTGTCTCAGGCTCTGCTTTCAGGGAAATCCAGGCTAAGACATGATGCAACAATTTGTTGTTGAAAGAATGAATGAATAATTTTTGAGCTTCCAATTTTCTCTGCCTTTCTTCTACTGCACTCTTAACCTAATAGGGGTGATGACAATGCTATTATTCTTTTGAGATGGCCCCAAAACATGAATCTCCATATTTTAGCTAACATTAAATTCTGAGTACAAAAGGAGACTTACTAACAAGACTGCCTGTCTTTAATAATGATAATTTAATGATAATAGTGGGAAATTTTGTTTTGTTCTCTTCAATTTCTCCTTCGCTAGGACTTAATTTTGACAGGAGGTAAAAATGAGACCATAACCATTGTATGGCTTGCTTTTGTAATGAATACGCTTATAACATATATTACATATATTACAGTCTTATGTAAAATGTGAACATCAAAGGAAGAAGTGTTTTCACTTTTTACGAAAATAAGGCTAAGCCCCCATTAATTACCTCCTTAATCTCCTTACCACCTCCCATTTTTATTGTTATTATGTTTTTTGCTATCATGGATTCTACATTAGCATCGGTGTTCCTTTATCAAGGTGGTCACACTGTCCTCTCCCAGTACTGTGGATTTAACTAAGTCTATTTATCCCCAAACTTAGTGATCAGTGTGCACACTCCATATGCATCCTGCTGCCTACTGATGGCAGGATTCTGGGATTCCAACTCAGTTTCATCACAGCCACAGTTTCTGTGTTCTGGAGCAAGTTGCTGTATCTTGTTTCCGACTGACTTTTCAGAAACAGTAGAAGACAACATAATAAAACTTAGAAATCCTTAAGAATCCCTATATGCATTTTCCAAGGGTAGTCCCAAGAAAATAGTTTCTATGGTCAAATATATATGAAGAAAGGTTGCATGTTTATCCGCCTGGTAGAGACCAGTAATGCACAATAGTGTTTTAAAGGCTCTAAGTCCTTCACTAAAAAAAAAAAAAGTGGTAATTTATCTTTGCTGATAAATGAATAACTACCTGACTACTGAAATTTTTCTTTTATGTAACACCAATTTTTTTAAAGATTTTATTTATTCTTTGAGAGAGAGAATGAGCGTGAGTGGGGGGGAGGGGCAGAGGGAGAGGGAGAAGCAGACTTCCCATTGAGCAGGGAGCCCTTGAGGCCTGGCCCTATCCCAGGACCCTGAGATCATGACCTAAGCCGAACAGCAGACACTTAACTGACGGAGTCATCCAGGCGCCCTGTAACACCAATTTTAACAACCCTTGGAATGAATGTTCTACAGAACATACTTTGGGTTTTACACAAATAAAAGTAACTAATTCTAGGCAAGTGGGAGGCAAGCAGATCTTCTTGGTGCAGTGGAGAATTCCCTGTCACTGTAAAAAGGTAAACGGTTTGACAATTAGAAAATGGACCATGATATGAAGCTCTTCGTGGCAAACGGAATTGCCTACAGTGACTAGGTAGAAATGAGAAAACCAGCCGGGTTGGGTACCGGGCAACCCACATGTGGGCAATGGAACTGGCACTCCCAGGTGCGGTCACCACGGAGCATCAGCTACTCTCCCCATGTACACGCACGGGCCCGGTACTGCCAGATTGTATGATTGCTCGTGAAACCGCCTTTCTATGGAAATTGTTCTATGGAACAATATATTGTTCTGTGAACACCCCTCTATTCAAAAATATTAGCTCAATAAAACAAAAAAATAAAAACACTGTAAAGGCCAAACAAAACACTTGGGCAGGCCAGATTTGGTCCATAGGACAATTGTCTTAAGTCCTCACAGTGATGTTCAGAAATGAGTGCCCCCACCCTCAATGATCTAAAACTGAGGATTTGGGAATTCCTGTGCCATGTTTTCAACAGTTGGCCTCCATCCCGATCAATTGGCCACCTCTTATTTTGCATGGCTTCTTGACTGCCTGGGAACCGACTTGATTGAAATATGTGACAAGAGAATGAAAATGCATTGAGTGAGAATGTGAAGGGACCTCCTATGGGGAAAGAATAAGGAATCTATATCGTCTGGGTTTCGATCATCTTATTCTTTCCAGCTATTTTCCACATAGCATGGAGTCATTGCATCGCCATCAAGCTTTCAGAAGATAATTTTAATAAATTCTTATGTTCAGAAATAGCTTTTATAATTTAAAGCTATTTTAAGACAACATATAATCGATCCCAACTTGCATAAACACAAGCCACTATGGATTCAAGATTTTATGATTGCTGGTCTTCTTTAAAACGGGGGTGGGGACAGGAATGAAAATGACTGATGAAACTTGACCAAAACAACATCATATCTCTCCTTTCAGCTTCTTTAAATCTTGCATAGTGATAGAGCTTTTGATCATGGTGAGGCAGAGAAGAAGCATTTTAACGGAAGAGCTGGGTGGGTGAAAAAGAAGAGCAGGGCAGAAGGAGTGAGTGCATGGGGTTACCACTCATCTAGGGCACAGAGTGAAAGGCACTTTCCATCTTTTAATTACCTTTTGAAGGTAATTTGACAATGCAACTAATGAGAAACTAATCTTTGGCATCTTGTCTAATCTTGTTTAAATCTTGTTTAATTCCAGAGTTAGTGGGTCATTAATGCAAGCAAATGGGTCATTCCTAGAGTGACAGACTTTCTCGAGTGCTGACCAGGTACCAGGCACCATACTGGGTATGGAGATTAAAAAAAAAAAAAAAGACACCACAAGGACCTTGTCCCCCAAGATGTCCCAGGTCAGGGAGGAGAAAACCACATTATTATAATGTGGTAAGTGAGTGCCACGAGAGACAGCTATATCCATGGCATCACAGGGACATGGAAGGAGTCACCTAACACAGCCTGGAGGTGGGTAGGAGATGGGAGGTGGACAGAGCAGGGAAGGAGTCTACAAGACGAAGGTAATTGATAGGGAAAAGCCATTCAACACTTGTTAATAAAGAAAGTTATATCATTTTAACTCAACATGGCCACAGGAACACTGTGGCCAGGAAGGCAAGTTCCTGAATAAGAGGCTTCTACATTTTAGATGGGTTGACTCTGTAATAGTGCCACACCAAATGAGTGTCAGTCCTCAGCTTTCATATGTAGATTGTTTTTATTATTCATTATCTAAAAGCAACCCTCAGTGACTGTACGCTTACAATCACTGGAGAAGCGGGCTGTGTGTGTTGAAAACTGTCAGACTTTTAGAAGTGCTTGCAATGCATATGTTTTCTCCTTTACAAGTGTGTCTTTATACCAAAACAGTACCTGCCACCTTTAAAATATAACAGAGCATGTGGCTTGTGAGTGTCCTCTTACGTCAAGAACCTCTTAACTATACTAAGCACAGTCCATGCACAATTGGCGTCCGCAGGTGCTGTTGAAATAGATTCACGAATTAGCTGCAGTTTCCATGAAAGTTTTTGCTTCATTGACTGACCTCATGTTTCTTTTTAAAAGTAAGACTTTAATGGGACCTTTGAACACCTCTGTGCTGGTCTTACCTAGTCACTGTTGCCTGCTTAAAACCTATGTGTTTAAAACAGTGAACTAGACCCCTTTGTGTCACCTTGAAAAGACGATGCTTTATGTCCACTATCTGAAAATTCTTGGCATATGGACTCTCCTAGCTCTGGCCCTTCCATTTGTTTTAGAGAGTCACTAACAGCTCCTCTTTCAAAAATGACTACTCCCGTAATAAAGATGAGAAACTATTGGTTGTCCCCTGTGACCAATCCCTGAGCCAGTCCTTCTTATAAAGACAAATAGATTAATACGGGTGTGACCCTGATGTCAGCTGACATCTCCAAGCCTCTGACTCCAAGTTACTGCTCTGTCGAGCTGTCCCTCACAGTTCATCTCCATAGCTCTCCTGTCATATTTGTTCTGCACCAACCTGGGTGACTTCTCATTGATTTCCACTGAAAACACCCACCCAGAACAATTATATATAGCGGCCTTTACTGAAACTTTTGTGCCATAGAGAGCATCTACGGGGCAGAAATGCGAACTGCTGAACATGGATCGTTAGGCACCTTTGTTGGTACAGGTCCCTAGGCCACCCTGCCATCAGAAATGGCTCCATCCTCACTGGCTCCCCCCGCCCAGATGAGCGCTCCCACCTTGTAACTCCGCCCTTCTCCCTCAAGACTCCCGCCATCTCCGTGCTTCCCCGTTTTCCAGGCCGCCCTCTCTCCATCTCTGTCCCTCGGGTCCCCTCATTTCATTAGACAGAGGAGCTGAGCTCCTGAGCCTGTCAGCGGACTCACCGAGGAAAGAAATCTACGGCAGGGCTCCCGAGCAGCTCACAGACTCACCGCTGCACCGCCAACGAGGCCAGAAAAAGGACGCGAACAGATAAAGACTCCGCAGCCCGAGCCAGAGCGAAGAGCCCCGGGCGCCACGGCCGCCCGCACAGAACAGTAGAAGCCTCCGCCGGCAGCCCCCCGACCTCGGGTGCGGATGCAGAGGCCGCCACCGGCCCCGCGGCCCGTGCTGCTGCTGCTGCCAAGGGATGTTGCCGGTGCTGCTCACCGGGGCCACCCCCGGGCCAGAAGGCCCGAACAGCTTCCTCTCTGCCCTGCTTCTGTGCATCGCTAGCTCCCAATTTCTAGTGCGGGGTGCAGGCAGCTGATCAGTCAAACCCATGACGTATGCCCATCCCTGCCGTGGGCCGCAAGAAGCCAGACAAAAGCATCCGGCGTTCTCGCTCCTACGGTGGAGACAGACTGCTTCCCACCCAACCTCATACAGGGGGAAGGCAAACACACAACCATCCGAAAGGGGTTCAGATGTCCAGCAGCCGGAAGTAAAAGGTGTCCGTGGCACTTTCCATTGCCTGTTTGTCTCCTGGCCTTTCTCTGGCCAGCCAAAGACTTACAATAGCCTTTGCCAAGGAAGGGCCACGTTCTCCATCCTTGCCTTCTAGAACACAGAAACTGTCAGCTTTGTTCTCTGAAGCGTTCCTGTCTTCTGCCCGAAATGACATTGCGTATTTCAGGCAACCTAAATTTTAGAAGCATCAAGGCAGGTGCTCGCACCCTTCTCAGGCTGCTGTTTAAGATGATACATCATGATTTATTTTTTCAGGTTCCATTTAAAGAAAAATTTGTAGACTATTTCTGTCCCTAAAGTTCAGTTTTTATTTTGAGTAGTTTCTAGTAAGTCCTGGGATTGTAACAGAAGGAGTAATTATAAGGACAAGAGATACTCTGTTGACTCCCAGAGGCTGTGTCTTCCTTCCAAGTTTTCTTCATACCTGCACTAACCATACACACCTGCATTGTCCGTATACTCAGTGTCTAATACTAACTACTGGGCACTTGAAATAGGGCAGATCCAAATTTCAGCACTTGAAATGTAGCAAAAGTATAAAAGACAAACCAGATTTTAAAGACTTAGTACTTACTTAGAATATAAAATAGCTCATCATTTTATATCAATTGTCTGTTGAAACTATATTATAGATATATTGAGTTCAGTAAAATATATTATTAAAATTCATTTCACCTGTTCCCTTTTTCCATTTTCTTTTTTTTTTTTTAAAGATTTTATTTATTTATTTGAGACAGAGAGAATGAGAGAGACAGAGAGCACATGAGGGGGGAGGGTCAGAGGGAGGAGCAGACTCCCTGCAGAGCAGGGAGCCCGATGCGGGACTCGATCCCGGGACTCCAGGATCATGACCTGAGCCGAAGGCAGTCGCTTAATCAACTGAGCCACCTAGGCGCCCCTTTTTCCATTTTCTAATGCAATTCCTAGAAAATTTGAAGTTACATTAGTGACTTATATAATGCTTATATTAACTGATTTGCACTCTGAAATACACTTATAATTTTTTTAAATTTCATTTTAATTCCAGTATAGTTAACATACAGTGTATTAGCTTCAGGTGTACAGTATAGTGATTCAGCAATTCCATATATTACTTAGTCTCATCATGGTAAGTGTATTCTTAATCCCCTTCACCTATTTCACCCATTCCCCCACCCAACTGATAATCATCTGTTTGTACTCCATAGTTAAGAGATTGGGTTTTTGTTTTTTTGTTGGGTTTGGTTTTTTGGGGTTTTTTTGGTTTGTCTCTTTTTTTTCCCCTCTCATTTTTTTTTTTTTTAATTTCTTAAATTCCACACATGAATGAAATCATTGGGTATTTTTCTTTCTCTTGACTGGTTTATTTCACTTAGCATTATTTTTTTTTTAAGATTTTATTTATTTATTTTGACAGAGAGAGAGAGACAGCGAGAGAGGGAACACAAGCGGGGGGAGTGGGATAGGGAGAAGCAGGCTTCCCGCCAAGCAGGCAGCCCAATGTGGGGCTCGATCCCAGGACCCTGGGATCATGACCTGAGCCAAAGGCAGACGTTTAACGCCTGAGCCACCCAGGCGCCCCTTCGCTTAGCATTATACTCTCTGGATCAATCCATGTTGTTTGCAAGGGGAAGGATTTCATTCTTTTTATGGCTGAATAATATTCCACTGTGTGTGTGTGTGTGTGTGTGTGTATAATTGTATATATATATATATATACACACCTATGCCACCTCTTCTTTATCCATTTATCTATCAATGCAAACTTGAGCTGCTTCCATAATTTGGTTATTATAGATAATGCTGCAATAAACATAGGGGTACATATATCCCTTTGAATTAGTGTTTTTGTATTCTTTAGGTAAATACTCAATAGTGACATTGCTGGATCATACGATTATTCTATTTTTAATTTTTTGAGGAACCTCCATACTGATTCCACAGTGGCTGCACCAGTTTGCACTCCCACCAACAGTGCACGAAGGTTCCTTTTTCTCCACATCTTTGCCAACACCTGTTGTTTCTTGTGTTTTTTATTTTAGCCACTCTGACAGGGATGAGGTGATATCTCAGTGTGGTTTTGATTTGCATTTCCCTGATGATGGGTGATGTTGAGCGTCTTTTCATGTGTCTTCCTTGAAGAAATGCCTGTTCATATCTTCTGCCCATTTTTAATGGGATTATTTGTTTTTTGGGTGTTGAGCTATATCAGTTCTTTATATATTTTGGATACTAACCCTTTATTGGATATATCATTTGCAGATATCTTCTCCCATTCAGTGCCTTTTAGCTTTGTTTTATGTTTCCTGTGCTGTGCAGAAGCTTTTTATTTTGATGTAGTCCCAATAGTTTATTTTTGCTTTTATCTTCCTTGCCTCAGGAGACATACCTGGAAGTCGACATAGTCGATGTCAGATAAATTACTGCCTGTGTTCCCTACTAAGATTTTTATGGTTTTAGGTCTCACATTTAGATCTTTAATCCATTGTGAGTTTATTTTTATGCTGTAAGAAAGTGGTCCAGTTCCATCGTTTTGCCATGTGGCTGTCCCATTTTCCCAACACAATTTGTTAAAGAGACTGCCTTTTTCCCATTGTATATTCTTGCCTCCTTTGTTGAAGAGTAATTTAGCATATAATCATGGGTTTCTTTCTGGGCTTTATATTCTGTTCTATTGATTTATGCATCTTATCCACAAAACATGAATCCTATCTGATAAAAATATTGTGAGGACTATGTTAGTTTGTAAGGAAAAGCACATGAAGTGTACTGTATCAGTTACCTATTGTTGCCTAAATTAGCAGCTTAAAACAATATACATTTATTGTCTCACAGTTTCAGTAGGTCAGAGATCCAAGCAGAGCTTAACTAGAGTCTCTCATTCATGAAATCAAAGTACTTCACAAAGTATTGCACAGTTTGATTAGTTGAGAAGCAAACCTCACAGAACAGCTTCATGTCAGCCAAGGTGACAAACACCATGTATGACACATTCAAACTGACAGATTTTGACATGTTCAAAATACAACATTAGTGCACATTGGGGATCCCTGGTGCCAGAAAGAAGGGTGACAGGGGGGCAAAGCTAGTCCTTAGTAGTTTCACCCTCGTCAATTTTAACTGAAGCACTCTCTTGAGCTTTGGCCAACATACAACATTTGATCTCCATGCCAATGGCTTTGACCAGGGATGGCACACTGTGTTACCCACCTGTCTGTGCTTATCCAGGATGTTCACAAGGGTTGATATCTCATCTGAAGGCTCAACTGAGGAAGGATCCACTTTGCAAGTTCACGCAGGGATGGTTGGCAGGATCCCACATCTTTGGGGAATGTTGGACTAAGGGCCTCATTTCCTAGATGGCTGTTCCTTGCCTGAGTATTTCGGGTATGACACTGGGCTTCATTAAAGCCAGCAAGGGAGAAAGTCTGCCCTTAAGGTGGAAGTCAGAATCTTTTGTAATCTAGTCATAGAAATCATATCCCCTCGATGTTAAGGTATTCTATGTTTAGAATTAAGTTGCTGAAAGTTAAGAGATTATTTAATGCTATGAATCCCAGGGGACAGAAATCATTTAGAGGTCATTTTAGACGCTCCTACCACAGGTACCTGGTACAGAATAAGTATGCTAGCTTTTGTCGTTTATGGCACTTATAGTCCAATGAGGGGTTGTTGAACTGTGAAGTGGAAGGGGAAATAGACAGCATCCTGGGAGCAAGTACGATGACCTTAAGGCAGGAGAGAGATGGGATATATTTGAGGCACTTGAAGAGGGCTGGTTTTGCTAGAGTATGAAGATACCATAGAGGAAATCAGGGATCAGGTGGCTGAAAGACACTGTAAGCCAGAAAAGGATTTGGGACTCTATCCTGAGGAAATGGAAAGCTATTGAACTTTCTGCAGGGAAGTTACATGATGAAATTTGAAAATATCACTCTGGCTACATTGCATGAAAGATGGGTTGGAGAGAAGCAAGAGTAGACATAGGAAGGCCATTTCGGGGGATTTCACAATGGTCCAGGTGAGAGGTAGTAATAGCTGGGACCAGAATGGTAGCAGGAGGTAAAATATTACAGATATATAATAACAGGACATGGTGAATAATGAGATGAGGAGACAGAGGTGCAGGGTGGAGAGGATGAGGCAAATGATGATACCAAGTCCACCCTTTAAGGAACTAGATGAGTAATGGCTTATATACTACCAAAGGGAATATTGTAGAAAGAGCATACTTTGAGGGAAAAGATGACTTGAGTCTTGGCAATAATGAATTTTAAGGACCCTGTAGAATATCTAGGATGTATGAGCTCATCTGCCAAATGCAGCTTTGAGAAGTGAAGAGAGTCTAGGACGGCTCTCAAGTCTTTAACCTGCAAGAGTTGCGTAGAAGATCTTTTTCTAGAAAAGGAGAATGAGAAGAAATGACCAGAGCAACTGGAGAAAAGTGAAAACCAATAGGAAAAGAGAATTTGTAGTCAAAGTGATTGGTCAACTGTGTGAAGTAATTCAGAAAGGTCGGGCACTGGCAAATGTCCAAAAAAACGAGGTGACTCAGGGTTATTTATGACTTTGGCACAAGCACTTCCGTAGAAGGGCAAACAGGGGAGCTTAGTTGGATTGATTTGAGGAGAAAATGGGAAGCAACATGATAGAGGCTACAGATATAAATATGCACAATACATCTGAAAAGTTTGCCTTTGAAGAAGTGGAGAGAAATATGGCCTCATCTGGAGGAGAAGATGGACTAAATTAAGAGCTTTGTTTTGTTGCATTTGTTTTAAATAGAAGAGTTTGCGTGCCATTAAACAGAGGTAGAAATTGGCTAGCAGAGACGGGGTTGGGTGGGGGGGTTAGAGGAGAGTAAGATGAACTGATACAGCAAGGTTCCTGAACAGGTGGTTATATCTGTAACCCAAAGTACCAGTGCAGGGGCTGGGTTTAGAAGGAGGGCTGTTCCATTTTAACAAGGCAAAGGAATAAAGGTTTTAGACTTCTTCCTGTTGGATTTGTAGATTTGGTATTAGAACATTGAATGTGTTCTGATAGAATGGCTTTTATTGCCTTTTCAAGAAATCCTTTCCCTTCAGGTGTTAGGTAGCCAAAGCATTCTAAATCCTTGCTACTCCAAGTGTGGTCTGTAGACCAGCAATATCAGCACTATCTCTGAGCTTGTTAGAAAAAGAGAATCTCAGGCCCCACCCCAGACCTCCCTTATCAAAATTGATTTTTAACAAGGTTCCCAGGTAATTTCTGTTTACTTCTTGAAGGGCCTTTCCATAATCATATAATCATTATCATAAATACTGATCTAAAGCTGATTTTTATCATACTACTAAGAAGAGAGTTGAATGCCTTGGTCCTTGACTGGAATCAAGGAGGCAGAAACATGAAGGATCACTTGGGAGTGGTCCTCTGTTAGCTTTGTGTAAACCATACAATAAAGAACTTCTTTAACTTCTGACACATTTGAAGCTGGAGATCTATGGGTGAAAACAAAGAATTTTTTTTAAAAAATCAAAATAGTTTTCCCTGCTAAAAAGCTGAATGGAATTTAAGCCTAAGTAGTAACTAAGGTGCTAACCAGCGAGCTGAGAGGTGTGGGAGGACTAGAAGCCAATACATATGGAATCATAGAGTCTTAGAGTTGGAAAGATATCAGGGATGATCCAATGCAAGTGCCCAGCCAGAACGAGAGTCCCTACATCACCCAGTCGTGTGGCTTCTTTTATCTCCCCTCTTCCACTCATAAGGAACTGGCTCCTTTTTCATCATTAGGACCCATTTTCGTCATTAGAAACCAGTTGCTATCAGAGTTTTCTTTCCTTATTTTTAATATTTCCCTGGAATTTCCACCCATCGGGCCCAATTTCGGCCATGATAGGCTATAAGAATGTTCACTGAATCCCCTTGTTGCACAACAACCCCCAATACACTTGCCACAGGAGTTTCATCCATCCTAAGTCCTCTCTTGGTATTTTCTTCAGATAGTCCCAATATTCACAGCTTCTGAAGTTCTCTTTATTCCAACCACCTCCTTCAGGATGCAGAATAACTTCGCAGTGTGCCAATGGGCAAAGCGATGCCTAACACATCATCTGACTAATAGTTACAACATTAATTTTCCATGATCTATTTTTCCATTATTGCAGTCTAATATCACTTTTAACTCTTAGCAGCCATTTCACACCCTTGGCATCTATTAAAAACTTGTGGCCAGTTGTAATCCTTTAATTTTTTTGTTTGTTTTCACATGGAGTGTTGCCAAAGTAGATATTTCTACACCTGCGTGTGTGCTAGAGTGTGTGTTAGCCTCAGATCTCTCTGTGGATCACTGGAGAGTCAAGGACTGGTCGCAAACCTGAGTCTGTGAAACTATACCATGACCCTAATCATGTTGATGCCACATGTGAGATATCAAAGAAAGCACCTTGTCCTCCTAAACACGTGCTCTTCTTCTAAAGAACAGCCTATTTATAAACTCTATCTTTTCAGAGGACCTGAGGTGACCAGGCGATTTACCTTTCTAGAAACTCATTTTTTATTCACAAACTTCCCTTCTTCTTACCAAGTATGTACCCTGAAATCCCTGCTTCCAACAATTCAATTCCCACCTAATTAATTTTCTTTTCCTCCCACCCAGGGTGACTGACTCTTGACTCTTTTTTTTTTTTTAAACAACTGAGCAGGCCAAGAAACCCAACCCCACTCCACCAACCAGAGCCCCGCCTCTGCCCCAGGAGGCCTGGAGTTGAAGGCCAAAGAGGGAGAGGGGACTGCAGCGCCCACTCTGTGGCAGGCTGGCTGGGGGAGCGTGGGCTCTGCTGCCTCATCCAGTTGGGACCGCCCAGGGTCGCTCCAGAAATTGCTGCTGCTGGGACTCATCAGGTGGCTGCTGGTGGCTCCCCACCACATTTTCCTTCTCCCTCTCCCTCTCTCTCCACAGATTGCTTCCCAAGAGGAGCCTGCTGCTGAAAACTCATCATCACACGTCCAGACGCCACACAGGAGGGTAAGGAGCTGGGGCCACGATCTCCAATCCCTGTCTTCTAGAATTGAGGGTGCATATGGGTGTGTGGGTGGGAGAGGGTGGAGGTGTCCGCAAGCTCGTGGTGGTGGAGCTATGTCGCTGACAGGCAGTCTACAGCCGGGCCATGTTGCTCATGTTCTGGGTCTGAAATTGGGAGCCAGCACACATTCTCTCGAAATGTAAGGAATGCCAGAGATCAGGAGAATGTCGTAGTAATAGAAATGCATGAGAGGGATGCCTTTAGAAAGTAAAATTACTTGTCATGTCCATTAATAAGTTTCCATCTCTAAAGCCTAATGCATGTTTTTCTTCCTTCATTTTATAGAGAAAGGAGGGACAAAGTAAAATTTGCAGGTTTTGTTCACAAAGTTTGGAATTCCATCTTCATTTTTATAGGAACCATGTAAACATTTAGTACGTGATAATGTTTAGATGAAATACAATCAGTTTCAACTCAATTGGTAGCACAAAAATCAGAGAACGCCTCAAATTCCCAGAAATGTTCCTATTGGCAAAATAGAAACTCCCCCTATAAAAAGAACACGTGTTTTACTTAACCATAAAATGAGTTTTTGTTCTCGATGTGCACCCATGGCTATCCTGACCTCTGTTTTATGTTAGAAGTGAAACGGTGAAGTGGGAAAGCCCCCTTAAGTTGGACTTAACTTAAAATGGCAAGCAGCAGAAGCTGGAGTGTTTCTATTCCCGGAGTCAGTGCTGATGAGCTGGGACAGATGCAGCGACTGGAATGTGACAGGACAGGGGGAAGGCGCAGCTGATTTGCCCCTTTGGCAAGGACACATTCTGGGATCCCAGCTCATTCTGGCATGAGAATGAGAGTGATACTTGAGCACACATGGCTTTTCAGCTTGCCCTGTGGAGAGGCTCTCCCAGGAGGCAAGGGGAGAAGGCGGCAGAAAAGAGAATGTTCTTAAATATAAAGTGGCAATTCTTTTCTATAATCAGTTGTAGGAGATTTTCATCTGAGAGCTGTGTCAGGCCAAGAGGAGCTTCTCTCTAGAGTAATTCTTTCACAGGGACTTGCCTGATCCTCAAAGAGTAGAATTACGTCACCATTTCTTGTCTGCACCGTCTTCAGCCCAGTGGTTCTGGGTTTATTTTGGGTCAGGGGTCTTTTTCAGAACCTCGTGTAAACTCTAGGCCCACTCCACAGAAGAAGACACATAAACACACATGCATAACATGTTTCATAATATTCTAGAAATTTCCATGGAATTCATGGACTCACTTAAAACCCAAGCAGGGTAGCTAGATAAAATACGGAACACCCAGACTACATTTGAATTTCAGATAAACCACAAACCAATTTTTTGTATAAGTATGTCCCAAAATACTGCAGGAGATATACTTACTCTAAAATATGACTCATGGTTGATCTGAAATTCCAATTTAACTGGACATCTTGTATTTTTATTGGCTAACTCTGGCAACCCAGACCCCGCTGCATGCCTCCCAGGTGAAGAATCCTGTCCCAGTTGGTGTGTCTGTATCTGATAGAGTTGATCCTAGGATTCTGAAAAACCATATTGAGGGGAGAAAAGATTTAGGACCAGACTTTGACAATTCTGGCAGCAAAAACCAGCTGTTTATTCTTAACACTGTGTCAAGTTTTAGAACTGAAAGTTACACATATCCTCATCTGACGGATGTTTAAACTGAATTTCTAATTCATTGATGTTTTGCCATAGGTCTATTAGATGGTTAAAGCAAAAAGAACACTAAAACCCAATTTCCAGTTCTGTGACAACCAAAGAGACATGAATCTGAAAAATTACATTTCCAACCACCCCCCCAACACATAAACATACAAAAGACTAGGAAGAGAAAGAGCTATTTTCCTGAAATTTCAACAAAACCCAAACCAAAAATTTTAGCACTGGATCCTTGTGTCCTGTATCCAGTCTTGGTGAATGGAATTACAGTTAACTTTGTGCATAGTTTCTGTATACTTTATAGATAAAAGCCAGACATAAGCCTCTAGCTAAGTTGAACCATATGGAATTAATGTTTGTTTTTAAACAAAAATTGATAATTTCATATTCAACCCAACACTTAAAAGGAAGTGCTTGTGCTCTGATCAACAAATTCATGCAGGGTCTCCTTGAACCTATTTCTATTTTTGGCTTACCCAAAAGTTTTCTATCTTTACTACCCATAACAGGATTAAGAAATCCACAGGTTCTGTTCATCCTCAGATTTGTTTTACATTCGAAAAGGCAATTCTCTTATTTCAGTGTTTGGAGTTACAAAGAACCATTTCATGTTCTCTATATCCAAATTTTTATTTGACAGCCTCAGGTCTGTGTCACTCAGTCTCTGTCTTCTCATGCTGGAAAGAGCTAACTTTTTAACCTGCCACAGATTTTAACCTACCCTGGCTTTAAGGGAGGTGATTATGGGGATCAGGACTCAATCTGGGTTTGAGTCTTTGCTCCACTATGCATTGCACGCTTGTGTGACCCTGGATATGTTTTTAAACTCTCTCTGAATCTTAATCTCTTCATTTGTAAAATGAACATAATATGACCATCTTTTCAGATTTCAGTGATGCTTAAATTAAAAAAAAAAATAATAAAGTCATGTAAAGTACTTAACCCAGGGCTCAGCACACACAGTAAGTTCTCAATTAATAAATTAATATAATTATTATTTTAATTAGAAATGGAGGTAACAGTTTACAATTAATACATAATATAGATTCATGCTCGGTGATTTATATTTAAGAATAATTATTAATGTACTTAAATTTGGCAAATACAAAAGACGATGAAAAATGCGATGGCTCACATGACTGCCCAGCTGTTTATTGGATGCCGAATGTATGATGACACTATCGTAATAGAAATGACACGAGAGCCAAGATCTGTGGTGGACAATGGGAGGAGAGTGTGGAGGTGCATCTCTATTACCCTTCTATCTAGTTGCTAATGGGCAGCTCTTCCAGGAACCCAAGAGGCTGCTCTGGGTAATCCTGGATGGAGCAGAGAGGGAAGGAGGCTGTGGTGTCTGTGGTCAGAGAAAGAGAATTCTCTGGGTTTTCTGCACAGAATGAAGGGATAGTTTGGAAGCATAGGGAGCCTCCTATAACCCTCTGCACCCTGTGCAAAGTCTTTTCTTTCACCCAAAAAGGAAAGGGATGGGAAAGGATTTGCAGTGCCTCCAAATAGCTGCTCATCCCATTACACCACCTCCTCTGCGGTAGCTGGTCCTCTCTCCAGCAAGTCTTACTATGGTAGGGGCTGTGTGAAAAGTGCAAGTTGTAGCTGTCTCAGGGAGTGTGTATAGTTCTTCCTTTCTTTGATCCCCCGGTGGGAGGGCTCCCCCGCCCCGCAGCTCCCTGGAGCTGGATGGAGAGGGAGAATCAAGCCTGTTGTGCTTTAAGAAAAACAGAGAAACAGTCTTGAAACTCTCCCAGCCATGGGCACCTCAGCAAGGCTGTGTGCTCCTCACCACGCAGACCATGACCCCAGTCAAAGCCCTGCCCAGGGAATGGTATCCATGGTGATTGCCCTGCTACCAAGCCTGGAGAATCCCTGAGCAGTTGGCCACAAGGCACTCACTCAGTTTAAAAAAAAGAAAAAGAAAAAAGCTTTAAAAAAATAATAACTAAAACCCTCATCCAACTCTGAATTAATATATAATTGAATCAATAGGAATGGGATGCTTTCAAAATTTATTACTTAATGTCTAGGTTATATCCTAGATTTGTCCAGCCTCAGAGGGGTGACTGATCCTCAGGCTTCTCTGAGGGGTCTGTGGTGTCCTGATTGGAGGAACAGGGCACAGACTAAGAACACCTGGGCAGGTGGATATACAGTCTCACCTCCAAGGTGCACACCTAGGAAAAGGATGTAGTGGCAGCTCTAGTAAAGAAAGATTGAATTTGCGAGCATCTCTGGGAAAATATGGCCACTAGGAAGTGGAATGTAGGCTCTGATTTCAGTGGTTTCTTAACCAGTCTCCTGTTTCTCTCCCTCCTCCTCCCCTAGAGCCAAAGAAGCCAGTTACCTCTACAAACTGATTTTGAGGGCTCTAAAATCCCTCTCTTATTTTAAAAATGTATATATTAAAATATTATTTAAAGTGTTAGTAGGAGCACGTGGCTGGCTCAGTAGGTAGAGCATGTGACTCTTGATCTCAGGGTTGTGGGTTCAAGCCCCACATTGAGCGTAAAAATTACTGTAAAATACAATCTTTTAAAAAAATTAATAATATTAAAATCAAATTAATTGAATTAATTGATATTATTTAAAATAGCATTTAAAGAATAAAATGATATATCCATAATAAACAGCTAACCCTTGAACAACACGGGGGTTCAGGGCGCCAACCTCCTACATAATCAAAAATCTGCATATAACTTTTGACTCCCCCAAAACTGAACTACTGCCATACACAATTTACTGGGGAGACAAACTCTTTATGCAGAGATGATTAGGGTCCCACAGCATGTTAAGAGAATATTTGCAACACTTGAGCTCACTGCAATAGCAACAGGAGGTGGCTACAAAATTCTTATGTAGTATAGTATGGACTACAGTTACTTTTATGCAGTTATGACTTCATACTGTATCTTTACATTTGTTCACATTTCTCTCAACTATAAATGGTGCCATGCATGGTCTGTAAGTGTTTGTATGCCTAAGTTTTGATAAAATCTAACTTTTTATAATAGATTTGTGTATATCTTATGGTAGTAAATGATAAAATAGACTAGTACCTATGTACATTTTATGCATTCATGACAGACCAAACTTTTTCTTAATTTTTCAGTATTTCTAGACTACATAGTTCATCTGTGTTTTCAAATTATTGCAAATCTCCCCAAAAATCTCCAATATACTTATTGTGGACCCACGCAGTTCAAACTTGTGCTGTTCAACAGTCAACTGTATATATATATATATATATATATAAAGGAAATAAAAAGTGGCAACAGGAAATAAGAGAAGGAAGGCCTGGAAGAACTACTGATTTCACTAGGGCCTCAGATTGTCTTCTCCCTTCCTGGAGATTTCTTAATCCTTCTTGATCATAAAGGAATTTATTGAGTTCAAGCCCTTCCCAGCATCCAACATCCTTTATGTATTGGCCTAATAGGCCCGCCCACTGTCTCCCTCATGACTCAGCTATCTGAGTCTGCGCATACCGTGCTGAGTCATGGCTCCCTGCTACAGCATGAGGCATTTCCTCTACTCCTAATGACCTTCTCCCTCCAATACCCACTCCTCTTAAAAATCCTTTGTTTGGTACCAGGACCAGCAAGACTCCTATTATCTTCAAACCTTCCCATCCTAACACCACTTCATCTAAATGATCAGAGAACATACTCTGTATGACTTCAGTGCTTTTAAATTTATGGAGACATGTTTTGTGGTCCAGCATAGGGTCTATCTTGGTGTACCATGTACACTTGAGGAGAATTTTTATCCTGCATTTGTTGGGTGTAGTGTTCTAGAAATATCAATTAAGTCAGGGTGATTAATAATGTTGTTTGATAATCTAAACCTTTACTGATGTTTTTTGTCTGAGAGACCGTTACTAACATTTTCAAATATAATTGAGGAATTGCCTATTTCTCCCTTTAATCCAGTCACATTGTTTTGCTTCACATAACTTTGAAGGTCTGTTATTTGCACATATACATTTATATTCGTTATATCCCATGATGATTTGAACTTCTAATCATTATGAAATTCCCTCTTCATCACTGGTAATTGTTTTTTTCTTGAAGTGTATTTCACCTGGATATTAACATATCTACTCCAGTCTTCTATTTCCATGGTAAATCTTTTTGTACGCACTTATTTTTTACCTATCTGTGTCTTTATATTTATAGTGAATCTCTTGTAGACAGCATATATTTGGGTCTTGCCTTTCTTATCCATCCTGAAAACCTGTGTCTTTTAATTACAATGTTTAATACAATAAGTAATACAATTGGATTTAGGTGTACCATTAAATTATTTGGAGGGGTTTTTTTTTTTTTTTTGGTCTCCTCTAATTTTTGTCCCTCTGTTCCAACTTTGCTGCCCTCTTTTGAATTCCATTTAAATTTACCTATTGGTTTCTCAGCTATACTTTGCATTCTTTAACTGGTTGTTTTAGGGCTCTACTGTCCATTACCAGTCATCAGTCAGATGTGGCTATTGAACACCTAAAGTGTAGCTGGTCCAAAATGAGCTGTGCTCATTTAATATAAATACACTTTGTGTTTTGAAGACTTAGGATTAAAAAAATGTAAAATATCACATTAATAATTTTATACCAATTACATATAGACATAATATTCTGTAGATATTAGGTTGAATAAACTATATTATTAAAATTAATTTCACCTGTTTCTTTTTAACATTTTAATGTCATACTACTGGAAATTTTTTAATTGCATATGTGACTCATGTTATATTTCTATTGGCCAGCACTAATCTAGAGATTACAATATGCAAAGTTAAACTCTCACAGCTACAAAAGTTAGTATTTACCACTTTACATAAAATATAGAAACCTTGTAATTGTATAGATTCACTTACCATCACCCCATCCTTTATGCTGTAATTGTCATATGTGCTACATCTAGAAATGTTAGAAACCCCACAAGACAATGTTATCAGTTTTGCTTTGAAGAGTTATATGCATTTTAAAGAAGCTCAGAGGGGAAAAAAAGTCTTTTATATGCATCCAGATATTTATTATTTCTGATGCTCTTCATTCCTTCCTGAAGCTTTAAGTTTCCATTGAGTTTTCCCTTTTGGGATCTCTCTTTTCCAAAATTCCCAGCTCACTTTCCAGAGGATGTGGTTGCCACAAACTCTATCCTCTGCTTCTTCAATGCAGCGATACTTCCTGTTGGAGTTGTAGCTGCCCTGTAAAGTACCAATTGCAGTCTGCTCTTAGGTGAAAAACCACCAAAAAGCCCCCCAAAAAACAAAAAACAAAACCCACCAAAAAACACCCCAAAATCTTGCAAGCGTAGGGGGACTCATCCTATGCTATTTCTTTTTTCCAACTCTTGACTCCTCTACAAAATCATCCTGCTTTTTACACTCCCTATAGACCCTTGGTAGTTTCCCCCTACCTCTCCCCCTACCCCCTCTAATCCATGCGCACCCCCTCACTCCCTAGAGCTCCTTCCTAAACTTAAGTGGTCTTTCAGAGGCTGGGGTCTTCCCAACAATACTATATGGTATTCCTAAAGGCAGAGTGAGCTAGTCAGCAATTTATCAAACTTAATTAAGGATACCTGAGGATACCTCAATTAAGTCTGATATAGGAGAATAACAATGTAGAAAAAGAAGATTTGAAACTGGAAATCATATATTAGTGCTCCTACAGTTCACCTTTGGATTCTTTTGGAATTCCCTGCTGGTCCTTTGTCTCCTTAGCCCCATCATATTGCTGTGTTGTCGAGGCCAGATTCTCTCTTTTCTCCAGAAACCTCAGAATTATACCCTGTCCCAAGGACAAGAATGATTCGGTACAGTATACCAGTTGTTAAAATAGAGATCCTTCTGTACAGAGTTGGTAAATGGGCAAATAAACAGCCAAGTAATTGCTGCCCTGACCTCCCCCTGAATCCCTCCCACCCCTCCATCCTTCTCTGAGAAGCCCCTGGGCCCCACTATTATCCAGCAACTGAAAACTTACACAGAGTCCTCCAGGGAATCCTCTGGAACCCAGCTCCAGAACCTATGAATCCATACCGTTTAGTAGGTGCCCCGTTTTGTCAGTTGTTGAATATTTAAATACCACCCTGTGTGCTGCCAATGAAAACAGGAGTTGCCGCTTATCCACAGGGGAGACATTCCAAGCCCCCCGGGTGATGCCTAAAACTGCAAACAGTACTGAAGCTTAGATATACTGTTTTTTCCTATACATATATACCTGTGATAAAGTTTATTTTATAAATTAGACACAGTAAGAGATTAACAACAGTAACTAATAATAAAATAGGACAATTATAACAACATACTATAATCAAAGGTGAACGTGGTCTCTCTCTCAAAATATCTTATTGTACTGTACTTACCCTTCTTGTGGGGATGTGAGATGATAAAATGCCTGCATGATAAGATGAAGTGAGGGGAATGATGTAGGCATTGTGACCATTGACCTTCTGTTGATATGTCAGGAGGATCATTGATTGCTTCCTGACCACAGTTGACCATGGGTAACTGAAACTGAAGAAAGCGAAACCACAGATAAAAAGGGGACTACTGTAATCATTTAATGATAGATAAACAGAATATTTACCATTTCAGTCTAAAACATCCATGTTACTCCTCAAGTTCAGAATTTCCTTCAAAATAATGAGTGGTTATGAGCCCTACATCTACATGAGTAGAAACTTCTCCAAAGGGGTTCTTCTAGGAAAATAGACAAGACTTTTCCCAAAGACACATTGGTGCTTCTACTCCAGATGGTAGAAACTGATGCTTAAAAAAAATATATTCTGCTGTGCTTGCTAGTTACTTGTTACCATTTTGTACTTATCATGTCTTGTCTGTCTCCCATAACTTACGTATTGTATGGCTCCATCATTTCCAGCACAGTGCTGCCTACACAGCAGGAGGTGTCTGATAACTGCTTGCTGAACAAAATTTTTTAAAATTTTCCCCAGAAAAATCCATCACGGGGACACTTACCACCTAAGTCAAATGCATTTGAAGACTAAACTGATGGTGGGTTGAAAATGTATTTCATAAGGTAAGGTTGCATCTGGCATTGCTTGCAAGAAAGAATGAGGAAGGACAAATGTGCTGCAGTCTGTAAACCAAATGTAAATATGAATATGACAATTTGAGCTTAATGAGGAAGACAAAAGCCCTGGCAAAGAGATAGATCTCTGTTTCCTACCTACTTGCTATGCTTCTTCCATGTGGAAAGGAATAAGGACAAACACAATAGAAAGGTTATGAAATTTTTAAACATACATTCCAGTAATTAAATTGAAGGGCCTTTCAAGGGAGATCAAAGCGAAGTTTTACCCTTCAGGATGAACTCAACAGTGTGACTTAAAAGAGACACATACATACACACACCCTTCAATAAACTATGAAACACCTAATACCTAAGTGTCCATCAGTAGGAAAAGAATAGCATAAGTTCTATATATCTTTAGTATGGGATACTATGCAACTATTAGAGAGAATAGGGTAAATTTATATGTGTCCTGATATGGAAGGAGGTACATTGTTACTGCTAGGTGAAAAAAGCAAACTGCTGAATAATAAAGCATAAACATGCTTTGATGTAAGTTCTCATAGAGTGGTATGCTGAAGCTGACTTGTACTGGCTCATGAGAACCAATTGTTATACCTTCAGGAGTTTGACAAGCTGGTTGTTAAGCAGTAGAGAGCTTAAAATCAACTACAATAAGTGTATTTGCCCAAAGAAATCCATACCTTACAAATAAGGGCTCCCCCACTCTTAGAGAGCTGATTTATCAGCACACCACTGCTCAAAAATGTGCAGATACGAGTTTGTATAAGCATATCAAATTATCTGGAATAATATATACCAAACTGTGAATTGTTGAATTTACACATACTGATTTTATAATCTTAAAAATGAAAAAAAAAAAAGAGTAATCTCACAAAAAAAGTGAATGCTACCATGCTGTAAGTAAAATCCATTGAAAAAGTCCAAGTATTACATTTTCTGATGACTATGCTCAATATTTTGAAAAATTCTAAAACAATTTAATCAATGATATTTTAAGGGCTATGCATGTGTTTGCTAAACTTAATATATTTCAAGTCTGTTTAATACTAAAGCTGCTCAGAGCTACCTTAAAGGTTCAGACCACTTCATACAGGTTTAAAAACTGGTTCAAATATTGGGGTGCCTGGGTGGCTCAGTTGGTTAAGCATCCAACTCTTGGTTTTGGCTCAGGTCATGATCTCAGGGTCATGAGATTGAGCCTATGTTGGGCTCCACTCTGGGCATGGAGTCTGCTTAAGATTCTCTCTCTCCCCCTCCCTCTGCCCCTCCTCTGCTCACTCACACTCTCTCGCTCTCAAAACAAACAAATAAATAAAAAACTGGTTCGGGCGCCTGGGTGGCTCAGATGGTTGGGCGTCTGCCTTTGGCTCAGGTCATGATCTCAGGGTCCTGGGATCGAGTCCCGCATCGGGTTCCCTGCTCAGTGCAGAGCCTGCTTCTCCCTCTCCCTCTGCCACTCCCTCTGCTTGTGCTCTTCTGTCTATCTCTCTGTCAAATAAATAAATAAAATCTTTAAAAATAAATAAATAAATAAAAATAAAAAACTGGTTCAAATATTTATAACATTGATAGTGAAAAATGGTTATTATCCATATAAATATATCTTTATGAGGATATATCTCTATGAGCACATTCCTAGATTTAGATTTAATGTCAAAGCAAAGACTGTATCAATTATACTCCATCAATAATGTATGGAGAGTACCACAGCAATATCTGATATTGTGAATGTTAAAAAATATTTTAACCATCTGATACTCAGAATGTGTCCACAAAAAAATAAAAAAGATCTCTGTATTTCAGTTGATAGTTCCCTGATTATAATTAGTTTAGCTTTAAAAAAAGTATTTATCAACTATTTCTATTTTATTTTCTGTGAACAACCTAGTTACCTAGTCACAGTCTTTGATAATTTTTAATTGGATTACCTTTTCCTTATTAATTAATTATTGGAGCTCTGTAAACATGTCAATTAACCTTTTATCTGTCAAGAATGTTAAAAACATCTTTCACTATCAATTGCTTGTCTTTTAAATAGTTGATGTTGTTTTATAGAAGTTTTGGGGGGTTTTTTTGTTTCTTGTCTTTTTGTTTTTTTGTATTCAGATACTTCAGTCTTTTCCCCTATGGCTTCTGGATTTTGGGTTATGCTTAAGAGGGCCTTTCCTACCCTAAAATTAAGACAAACAAACAAAAAACCTACTTTGTTCTAGTTCTTTTGTGTATGTGTGTGTATGTGTGTGTGTGAGTGTGATTTAGAGATTTCATCCATCTGGAAGTTATTTTAGTGACTATGTAGAGTGGAAATCAGTTGAACAAATGTATTGGTACAAGTCCGTACCTATTGACTTTTAAATTCCACAGTTATTCTGATATATATACATTTTACATGGATTCCTGAATTTTAGTATTTTTTTGAGGAAAACTTCAGAGTTATAATTCACTTTTTCAGGAGAGTAAACTAAGCCCTTCAAATGTTGTTTAACTACTATTCTAGAATTGCTGTACAGCTAGATCAGAGAGTATTTGGTCACTTCCTCTGCATAAAATGACTTAGCAGTATAGCTATTGAGAGGTCTCATTTGATAATATAAATCTTTCTAGAATTGTCTTCAGTGCTTGATGCGTCAATAAAATGTACATTTAGTTTAATGTAAGTCTTTACATCCACTTTGAGTTTTAATCTACATTATGTCATTTAAAAACTATTGTGAAAAAGAACAGTTTCTCAATGTAGCATTTCAAAGTCCAAAGCACCGTTAAAATAAAATGTAATGTATGGTGATTAGCATAACATAATAAAAAAAAAAGTAAAAAAAATAAAACCATGCTTTTTTTTTTTTTTTTTTTTTTAGCAAGTTCTTGCCTGTGACAGTGTGTTTGCCAACATGGCCCCCAAAAAGAAGACTGTCAGAAAGAGCAAAGGAGATATCAATGAGATGACCATAATCGTAGAAGATAGCCCCCTAAACAAACTAAATACTTTGAATGGGCTCCTAGAGGGAGGCAATGGCCTTAGCTGTATTTCTTCTGAATTAACAGATGCTTCTTATGGCCCCAACCTCTTGGAAGGCTTAAGTAAAATGAGGCAGGAGAACTTCCTTTGCGACCTAGTTATTGGCACCAAAACAAAGTCCTTTGACGTTCACAAGTCAGTGATGGCTTCGTGCAGTGAATACTTTTACAACATCCTAAAAAAAGACCCATCTACCCAAAGGGTGGATCTCAATGATATCTCACCACTGGGCCTGGCTACTGTCATCGCATATGCCTACACCGGAAAGCTGACGCTCTCTTTGTATACAATAGGAAGCATTATTTCTGCTGCTGTCTATCTTCAGATCCATACCCTTGTAAAGATGTGCAGTGATTTTCTGATCCGAGAGATGAGTGTTGAGAATTGCATGTACATTGCTAACATTGCTGAAACATACTCCCTGAAAAATGCAAAAGCAGCAGCCCAAAAATTTATCCGGGATAACTTCCTTGAATTTGCAGAATCAGATCAGTTTCTGAAACTTACATTTGAGCAAATTAATGAACTTCTTATAGATGATGACTTACAGTTGCCTTCTGAAATACTAGCATTCCAGATTGCAATGAAATGGTTAGAATTTGACCAAAAGAGAGTGAAATACGCTGCAGATCTTCTGAGCAATATCCGCTTTGGTACCATCTCAGCACAAGACCTGGTCAATTATGTTCAGTCTGTACCAAGAATGATGCAAGACGCTGATTGTCACAAACTTCTTGTAGATGCTATGAATTACCACTTACTTCCATACCATCAAAACACATTGCAGTCTAGGCGCACGAGAATCCGCGGGGGCTGTCGAGTCCTTGTCACTGTTGGGGGACGTCCAGGACTTACTGAGAAGTCCCTTAGTAGAGACATCCTGTACAGAGACCCTGAAAATGGATGGAGCAAACTGACAGAAATGCCAGCCAAGAGTTTTAATCAGTGTGTGGCTGTGATGGACGGGTTTCTTTATGTGGCCGGTGGTGAAGACCAGAATGATGCAAGAAATCAAGCCAAGCATGCAGTCAGCAATTTTTGCAGGTATTTGATCCTTTATTAGGAACTGAAATGGTTCAATATTATGAGGAAATTGCTCTGACATAGAAGTAAATGAGTCCTGCCTGTTAGCTTAGTTCATTGGCTCAGTAAATCAATAATAATAATAATGCCACATTTCATATATACAACAGTCCACATTACATGAAGTATATGCTTATATAAAATGCACTCTATATTTCTGAATAAGCCTATGAAATGAGCCAGGAAGATGTGGTTATTCTGATTTTACATGTGAGAAATCTGATACCTAGACAAGTTGTACCACAAGTGAGTGGTACACATTCTCTCATTTATAGTAAGGTGCCCTTCACAGTACACTGTTTTTCTGAAAAGAAACTGGATACAGATTTAGTTTTTAACACTAAGTGGTAAGAAAGGTCAAAATAATACAAAATTTCTTTTAAGTGACTGTTACTAATGACTGTCAGATTCATAATTGGCAAATACAATGAGATCATTAAAAATGTGGCAGGTAATTAGTTCTAAATATTTTTTGAAGACTGAATACTATAAAAAATGTCAATATCTTTGATGCATGTAGAAACAGTAAAGGTATAATATATCCTTCAGAAAATGGAATTCAAATGCCATGTTGTTTTTGTATATTTATAATAAAAAACACTCATATATATGAAATGTCAGGAAGTCATGCTTATATCATGGTAGAAATACAAAGTCGAACATAACTAATGAGCAAGATCTGAAAATTTATAAAGTATATCATGAAAATATTCTTTATTATTTCATTATATGTGTGTCATTTAAATGAATCCAAACGATTAACTTATTTTTGCCCTTTAATTTATAAGTATAGTTAAGTTTTGATTTGGAAGTTAAATGGGAGAAAAATGAACATCAAACTAATGCAAGGAGGTCTGTGTTTACAATACTTTGGAACTATGTGAACAGTTAAAACAGTTTTTCTATGACTGCTTATTTTTCTCCTGCTGATAACTCTGTTAAGTATTCAAGTAACTGTTTTTGCAGTATTGATTTCAGTGGTTATGGTATAACTGTAATATAGAACACTGAAAATATATATCTCTAAGCTAAAAAATCTTACCTACTAATAAGTGCTAGAAAATAGAGAAATATCAAATTAAGCCTCTGGTGATGCTTTTGGACACAAGTTCCATTGATCTCATTCTAAACAGAAGACTTGGTTGAGTGACTTAGCTTTACTGTTGCAGTGATCAGGTCAGGTGTATCCATGAGAACATGTTTGCGAGACATGGAGAAATCCAATTAGCCAACTCCTATCTTAATTAAGCAGTAAGAACGAGCCAGGAATGGCTGTTGTCTGAAGATGTGTGGAACTGACTTAAATGTGGCAGTGTTCCCTTTCTGATTGCCACGAATACCCAGCTTCCACCGCCTCCCCACAAGCGCATCTCATAAGCCCTCCCCGATGATGGACAGTGTGGAGTATAGAAGAAGAGGGACTGACAGTTTGGTCTCTGTGGGGACTTCTCCAAGAGGCCCGATAAAGGCAGTGGTTTTATTTTTTTTAAAGATTTTATTTATTTATTTGAGAGAGAGAGAGAAACAGCATGAGAGGGGATAGGGTCAGAGGGAGAAGCAGGCTCCCCGCTGAGCCGGGAGCCCGACGTGGGACTCGATCCCAGGACTCCGGGATCATGACCTGAGCTGAAGGCAGTCGCTTAACCAACTGAGCCACCCAGGCGCCCAAAGGCAGTGGTTTTATAAACGGGACTAGGGGGAGTCACAATGCCCGTCTTGTCTTTATCAAGTGTCACACTTCCTCACTGGCTGAGAAACAAACACCAGCCTCCAGGTGCGGAGCTGCGCTCTGTGCGTAGCGTAGCCTCCTTGCATCAAGAGGGTCACAATTTCCACGCTGTGGTTTGTGGAGTCACGTGGGTTCCCTGGCTGCCGCCAACAAGGCTGTCACACTTGCTCTGCCATTTTCAGATACGATCCCCGCTTCAACACCTGGATACACCTGGCCAGCATGAACCAGAAGCGCACGCACTTCAGCCTGAGCGTGTTCAACGGGCTCCTTTACGCCGTGGGCGGCCGCAATACCGAGGGCAGCCTGGCCTCGCTCGAGTGCTACGTGCCCTCCACCAACCAGTGGCAGCCCAAGACGCCCCTGGAGGTGGCGCGCTGCTGCCACGCCAGCGCGGTCACCGACGGCCGCGTGCTGGTGACCGGCGGGTACATCGGCAGCGCGTACTCGCGCTCCGTGTGCGCGTACGACCCGACCGGCGACGCGTGGCAGGAGCTGCCGGGCCTGAGCACGCCCCGAGGCTGGCACTGCGCGGTCACGCTGGGCGACAGGGTGTACGTGATGGGGGGCAGCCAGCTGGGGCCGCGCGGGGAGCGCGTGGACGTGCTGACGGTGGAGCGCTACAGCCCGGCCACCGGCCAGTGGAGCTACGCGGCGCCGCTGCTGGTGGGCGTGAGCACGGCGGGCGCCTCGGCGCTGCGCGGCCGCGCCTACCTGCTGGGGGGCTGGAACGAGGGCGAGAAGAAGTACAAGAAGTGCGTCCAGTGCTTCAGCCCCGAGCTCAACGAGTGGACCGAGGACGACGAGTTGCCCGAGGCCACCGTGGGCGTGTCCTGCTGCACGCTCTCGATGCCCAACAGCGTGACCCGGGAATCCCGAGCCAGCTCGGTGTCCTCGGTGCCAGTCAGTATCTGAACCCAGGTAGATGCGGGGACGCAGGAAGGGCGAATAGGCGTCGTGGGTTCCCTTTCGGTTAGCGAAAAGGAAAATATCTAACATTTACTACAGTGATTGCGTCTTACACATATCGAGGCGTATGTATCTTACATATCGAGGCGGATGTCTTGGTAGTTTTAAATTCCTGGTGTGGCGGGCGTAATCTACCTCTGTGTCTTTTATTTTATTTATTTTCTTTTTTTTTTTTTAAGCCGAATACAGGGCCCTGGCCAACAAAGAAAAGAAAGCATTTATTTCAGCGGCCACTGGGTGGCAGACAGAATTCGTTGTAGGCACTCTTCCCCCGGGGCATGTTCCCTTCATGGATAGCGGTTACACCCACACTTGAGATTTTTCTTCTACCCTTTGGTACACGTGAAGCTTATGTGAGCAAGCAATTTCATGCCCGAAAATTTATCTTCTTCTCTCGTCTTTTTCTTTAGGAAGTTAAAAGTATTTATTTATGGCTTTTATTTTAAAATGGAAGTCCATCTATATCCGTAAAGACTTAATTCTACATTTAAAAGCAGTTTCTTTTTCCATACATGAGAGTAAAGAATATTGAAAGGCGTCCCATGATAGTCATAAAGCTTAAAACAAAGTTTGACTGGAAAGTAACAGGGATTCCGCCCTGGGACTGTCACACTGACCCCTCTGGTTTATCCCTTATTCTCTTCCTCTGTGCCTCAGTCCCCAGGGTATTTGCTATGAAAAAAACTGCTCTCAAAGAAGGAACTACTAGTCATTTAGCTTATGGTGTAAATTTAGGTCATTTTGTTGCTTCCCCTAGAAGTATCTGCACTTTAACCTTTGTCCCCTATTAAAGGAATTGTATCATGGGAGCCTTACTCTGATCCTAAAAACTACACCAAGATGCAACCTTGACCCTAATATAAGCCCCAAGAAGAACACCAAATAAGACTATGGCCATAAGGACCATTAACTTAAAGCTTATATAGCCCAAAAGTTATGCATCTGATGCCGATAATTTGATTGCCCCCATTTTTTATATGGATGAGAATGAAGAGAACATTTGGAATTCTTGGGTTTGGCAATAACAGGATAAACGGCTTCTCCTGTTAGTAAATGTCACTGTTTCCAATTTCATAGCAATCCTCCTGATTTCTTAATTAAAACTCTAACACATTCATTTCACATGGAAATATCAATGCCCATTCTGTTCTATATGTTTTAACGTCATCTGCTCCAAATTAGCTTTGCAAATGAAAGTGTATCCACCTGATATCATTTTTCTTATATATTTGCCAAGTTTTTGGAGCAAGGGAATGATTGTAGTAAATGATACATATTTTCCTTTCTTATAATTTATCACTTTATTCTTTGGTGGTTTATTTGTTTTGGAGACGTGGCCTATCAATTATGGGTTATGTGCAATTGGGTTTTGAAAAATAAAACTATTTAAATGGTTAACCATGAGATAAGTGGAAATCTAACTGGGTTTTCATTAATCCCATTTCTCCTACCTTGTGTAGATAGGTTATTGCTAGAGTTACAATATTTATATTTAAAATATCTTATTTGAACTGTGAAAAGTGGTTCATATAGTACACTTTGTGGAACAATTTTGTATCATTTCCCCTCATGAAAAGTTCAATCTCTGCGTATTTAATGGTACCACTTGGTAAAGCGTACAACACTGTAAGCTGAGAACAAGGCATTATTAATGTAAAAACACTGGGCTGTTTCCTCCCACACACACAGAACATTCGGAGCTTCTCCAAGTAGGGAGCAGATCTAATGGCACCTACTCCCTTGACTCCTTCTCTGTCCACACTGGAAAATTAAGCTGTCTGAGAAAGTAGTTCATGGAGCAAGTGAAATCATTGAGCCCCTTGAGCTATCACTGTATGAACTATACATAACTTTTGTCCTTGCAGCATCATTGGTAAAATAAACTTTTCATGTTTAATAAATTATTTTGGCCACAACTGACAAAACCTATGTGAGGGTGACTCTGACATCTTTTAGTTTGGTATAAATGTATATTCTTGTACAATTGAGCAGCCTGTAGTATGTTATAAATTTTGAGAGAAAAAAAGGTGATTTATTACGGATCACAGGTCTTAAGTGGGCATAATCCCTGATGTACACTAGTAGATGTGTCTCCCACTGAGATCCTAGGGGTTTTGTGAAGTGGAGGGCCTAAGGCTTGGAATGAAATAGGAATCAATTAGTTGTAATATTTTATCTTGGAAGAATGAGGAGAGATTGAAACTAGAGGATTTTTCAGCCTTCAGAGTTTGGTAAGAGGTTGTACACAGACTTGGCAGTGGCTTTCTAGACATAAGACTGAAGACATGTTAGACCTGAATAAATCATTTGAAATGACCATGTAACGTATTTTTGACATGGTTTATCTGAAGACTCTGAAAACACACCCGTCTGGGCTTATCAGGTTCCTGGGTGCATTGCTGTTCTATCTTCTGTTTCAACAGTTAGGGCAATAAATAAAGACCGTATGAATTTCGAATACTGGAATTTCTGGCATAGCAAATTGGTAGGGAGCATGGAACCTAAGGATGGGTGAAGGTGTTATATCCTGGGACATCCCTCCCTGACAACTGAAAGACATGGAGGTCTATAGAATCAAAATAATGTGTTGGAACCATCGCTCCTAGAAAATGTGACAGTTTGTCCATGTTTCCCAGCTAGAAAACGACTTCATTTTTAATGTGTTTTAAGCTTACATTCAGCTACACTCCCAGCCTCAGGATCCAACCCTGGACCTCCTTTTATTTTTCTTAAAAAAAAAAAATAAAAGACGTATTATTTTTGTAATCGCAAAGTCCTGCGATTAAATAAAAGCATCAGTTCAGTCCATCAGAGGAGTAGCAGGTTACCCAGCAGCTGAAATGATAAGCTCTCTTTTTCTGAATGGGCCAGAGACCTGATGTGCAAGTCTCGAGGAAGCAAGACTTTAATGTAGTCTGTCTGCTTTTAGTTAGACTCTTGGTGCTCTGCTGTTGTCCCTGACGCACTAGTTGCTTTCATTGGCATTGGATGAGTTTTATGTTTACTTCCTCTGGTGTAAGACTGGCTTAGGATAGAAAGTCAGTGATGGTACAGATTAACATAATTCTAATCAATGGTAGTGGGGTGTTACGAGTGAAGAGGTGTAATTGGGGAAAGAAGGAAGTGAGAAAGTACTGAATGGTTCTGATTTAAGGCAGAGTAGCAATTATAATAAGTGTATTTTACAAACATGCATGTAACTAGAGGCTTCCCTGGAAATACGTAAGTGTTAAAAGGTCAATTTTTTGCTGGTTATCTTGGCCAAATATCTTCAGAAATCGATGCAAGATACTAGATAAAAGAAACTAGAATCACTTCGTTTAATTTTTTCCCTGAGTTACAAAGAAACACGTTTATGTAATCTTCTTTGAAGGACTCTTCTGCATTCTTTTCTGAATGAATGTTCTCTGAATGAGCTCTGTCCTCATCTGAGCCACTGATGAATACGTTCTCTAGCACAAGGCAGCATTACAAGGAATTATTTTTCAGTATGTCTCTTCATAGCAGTAAAAACTACAGCACAATTACCTAAACACTCCTCCTTGGTAATTATAAGAATTAAAGAATCTAAAACATTAAAGATTTACCCTGCAGCACATTCAGAGGGTAAAGACCATCAAAATTACCCTCCCAGAGAATTTGAGATAAAATACTTGTCTTGGACACTCCTTAAAAAACAAAAGCAAAAACAAAAACAAAAACAAAAAACCTTTGCATTTATTCAGCAAATTCTGGCAAAACAAATTCTTTGCTTAAAACATTCTGGTATTATAAAAGGAACAACAAACTAAAATGTATGTGGTATCTGTATCCTCATCACTATCAATAAAGCTGTATTCAGTAAGAGCTTAGTCAATGATCAAATGTGGGTAGTTTTGAAGTGTCCTTTGTGTGAGGATTGGAGTGTTTGGTTTTTTCCTCTAGTTAGTTTTCATGATGATTCACCTCAACAAAACACAACAACAACAAAAGAAATTACAAATAACTGAAGAGCTATTCCAATAGCTTGCAGACTAGTAAAAGAAAAATGTATAAAACATCAATAATGACTTGCTTGTAGCTCAGACAAAAGCCTACATTTGGTCTATCTCAGCCCTGACCACTTAGAAATCATAGATTAAGTGTGGTGGTTTCTAGCCTCCTTCTCACCCTGACCACAGCCAGCCCGGCACGGATTTGGGTTCGTCATCATTTTCAATGAAACTACATTTTAGGAAATGAAATTGTATTGCTGCCCCAGCAAACCCTCACAGCCCTACTCTTCCACCTTGCCTTCCAAATGAGCAAAGGAAATGTAAGCAACATAAGATGCTCAATCTTTGATCTGATCTAGTAGTTAAAGAATAACACTCAGTTGAGGCGGTCATTTCTAGAAAATTCTAAATGGCAGCAATTACTTGTTCTTAAACTTCTCCAAGCTTTGTAACTTTGTGATGAATTATTCTTTATACCAATGCCAATCTTCCACTCAGTTTCAGACCAGACATGTTCCTTAAAGAGTGGTGAGGAAGGGAGGCATTTTTCCCCAACGTTTGAACAAATACAGTAGCCTCTGGTTATATGGCTTATTTTCTTATCCCTTTCAGAGAAACACCTTTTAAAGTCAGGCTGATTCGTCTTGGAGAAATGACCATTCAGATTTTGCCTCAATATTCAGTCAGAGCTATAGAAGCAATGTTCAAAAAAGACCTTTTTTTTTTAAGATTTTATTTATTTATTTGTCAGAGAAAGAGAGAGAGCAGGAACACAAGCAGGGGGAGCTGAAGGCAGAGGGAGAAGCAGGCTCCCCACTGAGCAAGAAGCCTGATGTGGGACTAGATCCCAGGACCTTGGGATCATGACCCGAGCCGAAGGCAGATGCTTAACCGACTGAGCCACCCAGGCGTCCCCAAAAAACACCTTTTAAAATCACTATTTCTCTCACCCAGATGGGGTGATATGTCAAAATGGAAGAAACAAGACTATGATTTTGTAACAAACATTTCTCTGTACCCCAGCCCCACCTCCACCATTGCAACATGTACCCACAGGAGGGAAGTGTCCTGTGATATGAATGGAGGACTTAACGTCTTTATGTCTGGCTGTTTTTGCTTTGTGCTCACATTTAGGTTATCACCATAGGCTCTGCATTCAGAAATTCTTTTTCCATCTTGGAGACATCACTACCATCAGTTAGAGGGGGAAACTGAGCAGGATGCATTTTTAGTAAGCCAGGTATGAAGCGACCTATGTCAATTCTGCCTATATCACTTTGGCCAGAAATAGGCATATGGCCTTACCTCGATGCAAGGGAGCTGGAGGAAAAGACTTCAAGTGAGTCCAAGAGGAAGAAAGAATTTCATATAGCATCATCTCTGCACATTGAGTGATTACATTTTGGAAACCACTGCTCCCATCTTCCTTCCTGGTTGCCCATGGAGCAAAGAGCTTCCTAGGCAAACTGCCTCCCCTCAACCTCTGGATCTGCCTTCTCCTCTTTCCCTTTCCTGGCTCATAAGACTTGCACTCAACTCCTCTAGTGTATCTTGCCTTTTCCCTTCTGAAGGATAAGCCCAGACAACTCTTGCAGCCTTTTCTCAATTCAGGCCTCTTACAGGTCTACAGCATACATTAAATGTATTTGCTAAGCCTTGAGTGTTGGTATAAATCTGGTTCCCACAAACCATCAGGGGAATCTGTCCAGTATCAGAATCACCCCCTCATTCCTCCCTCCTTGGGTCTCCCTGTCCCTCTACTTCTAGAATACTCTAAACTCTTCTTGTTTTTTACCTCTTCTAAAACAATATTGACTATAAATCATACATCTGTGACTAAATTCCTCTCATTCCAGCCATAGGAGGAGGTTCCCAATGCACGATGGTCCGTGAGAACAGACACGTTGTGGAGAGTCTAAAAAGAGGAAAATGCAAGGATCTATTCTTAATCACCATAAGAAGAGAGGATTCCTTGGAGAGAGAGAGAAGGGAAATGAAATGGCTGTAAGCTGACCCCCAAGTCTTCTTCCCTAACCATTTTTTTCCTTCCCAAACCTTTATGCAACCTTTCCATTTGTTGCAGAGTCCCAAGTTGAGAAGTGTTTTATTCTATCACAGTTTTGCATAACAAAGGAAATATGTATGCAAAAAGAATTCTTTCCTTGTGTAGCAAATGTTCATTGAACATAACCATGTACCAAGCACACTGTTGGAATACCGTCATGAAAAGGTGCTGTGTTTCCCCAGGGCAAGTGAAGAACCAGAATTCCCAGCACACTCACGTTCAGGCAGAGCCAACCCAACAAAGTGCAATTACATTCACAGGCATTTACTTCTTGCCAAGTTTTGTGCTCTCTAGTGCGAAAGAGAAAGATAAGCCCAACTTACCACCTGCCCTCAGCTTAGTGGTAAAACTTTTTCTAATTGACTCCATTTGGAGTTTATTCTTTTGTTTTCCAACCCCATGCATCTGATCCTGCTCGGTCTTTCTCTGCCCTGCTCTGTGCTCTAGGAGGCTGACCCCCAGGGACTGCATCCTGTGGACTCAGACCCTTTGGTCCATAGGTTGTATTTACCCAGTGGAAGACCTCAGGAGAAAGTGGAGGGCAGAGGAGAGTGCTTGGGGCATTTCTTTCCTGTCCTTTCTGGGCTTCAGCACTGCGCTCAGGCCAAGCCAGCAACTCTGCAACTTCAGCTCCTACTGGGCAGGCCCTCCCCCCGCCCCACTCACCTCACCACCCTGGGATCAGGACCTGAGCCAAAGGCAGATGCTTAACCCACTGAGCCACCCAGGTGCCCCATTTCTTTAAATACTTCTCGAGGGCAGCCATGTTTCTGGCCACCCGGAGGAACCTGAAACGTTCGGAGCCTACCCATTGACACCCAGAGAACTTCTTCCAATTCAGGAATAAGAGCTAGAAGGAGGGACCCTGGGGAGCAGGGCACTTGCAGCCCAAACCCTGGCATCCTTCAGAACCCCCAGACCCACCTCCGTCAGTGGTTCTCTCATTTCTCTCAAGGTTAATGATACTGAGGACAAGGCAGAGTCCTGGGTGATAGACAGTAAGGCTCTGGGCCTGAGTTGACCAGAGATACTAGAAGAGTGAGATGTTGTATTAAAAAGATAAGAAGTGGCAAATTTGGCGGAAAGGGGAATTTGCCTGTTGTTCTTCGGAGACACAACGTGGAGGCACACTTCTGAAGGTGATGTGGGGGACTGCAGAGCAACCCCGCGCAACCTTGGGAGTCGTGCTCTGATGGTTGCAGGGCCATTGGAAGAGTCTCCCCATGGAATGCTTGCACTGAATGGGGACAGACTGGCTCCAGCAAAAATCCATGAAATATGAAGACATGTCAGCTCCCCCTTGATTTTTCCTGAATTTTTCCAGTTGAAATCCAGCTCAGTACGTTAGTACCTTTGGTAAAGCCCTCTGCCCCTGCCTGCACTCACCAAACACAAAAGAGAGAGGGAGCCTTCAGGGGTGGGAGGTCCCTGTGATCTCCATGGGCAGACCAGAGTTCTGGGCTGCAGAAGGAAACGTTGAATCAGAATAGTGAGCCTCCCCCAGGGATGGGGGTATATGAGCGCTCTACTGTGGCGTGCACCCCCATTAAGCCCTGACATGTGGGGACTGGGGTCTGGAGCAGCACTGATTTGATGCCTCCCAGGTTTGCTGCTGGGATTTTGCTGTAGGTTTGCAGGTAGAGCCGAGAGAGAGGCCAGTGCTCACAGGCTGGTCTTCGCTGGCTGCATCAGCCTTTTCCATTCTGCACCCACCTTGCCGCACCCCCCCTTCCTCCCCGCGGTGCACCATACAAACAATTTGCTTGGGCAGAGCAAAGTTAGATAGCACTGTTGTACAAAGTTAGATAGCACTGGCCTCCCCCTCTCCCTGTCCCACTAGTGGTCTGTCCTGGATGCAGGCAGGGGTTTGGGTCAGAGGTGGAACAGACTGCGGGGTTAGTAGTAGAGTAGTCGTGGCTCATAGGACACCGGCAACCAGAGGTGGCGCTGCAGCACCCTTTGGAGAGGCGGAGGGCCTGCCGACTGGCACAATGACCTTCCGGCAGTCCTGAGTAGCTGTCGGGAAGCTGGATCAATGCCCAATTCTCCCTGGGTCTCCTGGTGATTCTGGTATTTGCTTTTTTTTTTTTTTAGGGTTCTTTTTTTTAAATTTTATTATGTTATGTTAGTCACCATACAGTACATCATTAGTTTTTGATGTGGTGATCCACGATTCATTGTTTTTGTATAACACCCAGTGCTCCATGCAGTACGTGCCCTCTTTAATACCCACCACCAGGCTAACCCATCCCCCTCCCCGCCTCCCCTCTAAAACCCTGTTTGTTTCTCAGAGTCCACAGTCTCCCATGGTTCATCTCTCCCTCTGATTCCCCCCCTTCATTTTTCCCTTCCTTCCCCTAATGTCCTCCATGCTATTCCTTATGTTCCACAAGTAAGTGAAACCATATGATAATTGACTTTCTCTGCTTGACTTATTTCACTTAGCATAATCTCCTCCAGTCCCATCCATGTTGATGTAAAAGTTGGGTATTCATCTTTCCTGATGGCTGAGTAATATTCCATTGTATATATGGACCACATCTTCTTTATCCATTCATCTGTTGAAGGGCATCTCAGCTCTTTCCACAGTTTGGCTATTGCGGACATTGCCGCTATGAACATTGGGGTGCATATGGCCCTTCTTTTCACTACATCTGTGTCTTTGGGGTAAATACCCAGGAGTGCAATTGCTGGGTCATAGGGTAGCTCTATTTTTAAATTTTTGAGGCACCTCCACACTGTTTTCCAAAGTGGCTGTACCAACTTGCATTCCCACCAACAGTGTAAGAGGGTTCCCCTTTCTCCACAACCTCTCCAACATTTGTTGTTTCTTTCCCTATCCATTTTTGCCATTCTAACTGGTGTAAGGTGGTATCTCAATGTAGTTTTGATTTGAATTTCCCTGATGGCTAATGATGATGAACATTTTTTCATGTGTCTGTTAGCCATTTATATGTCTTCTTCAGAGAAGTGTCTTTTCCTATCTTCTGCCCACTTTTTGACTTGATTATTTGTTTTTGGGGGCGCCTGGGTGGCTCAGTTGTTAAGCGTCTGCCTTCAGCTCAGGTCATGATCCCAGGGTCCTGGGATCGAGCCCCGCATCGGGCTCCCTGCTCAGCGGGGAGCCTGCTTCTCCCTCTCCCACTCCCTCTGCTTGTGCTCCCTCTCTCACTGTGTTTCTCTCTGTCAAATAAATAAATAAAGTCTTTTAAAACATTAAAAAAAAAAAAGAGTCCATGTACTTTAAAGAGGAGGAAAAGAGCTAGGCAAAAGACTTTCTGCCAAGGGTGCAAGAATATGGTGAAGTCAGTGAGACCACGGGAATGCTTACAAGCCCAAGAAGGCCTCCAGTCACCACCAGCCGAGGTGAGTCCTCAATGTTACAAGCACCATGTTTGGCGGCACTTGAAAAAATCTGAACAAGTTCATCTCTTCCCTCGAGGATACGGGAGACCTTCCTGACAAATAATAGAAAAGTGAGACACCTCCATTTTCATTTCATTTCACAGAGCAATAAAGGCTCACCTTCAAGGGCAAACCCATGACCGCTTGCAGATGAATCAAAATCCCTCCAATCCCTAAAAACTGACATCAGAAATGTCTTAAAGGCTCTTGATTTCATCTCAGTCATGACCTCAGGGTCCTGGGATCGAGCCCCATGTCGGGCTCCATGCTCAGCACAGAGTCTGCTTAGGTTTCTCTCCCCCTCTTCCTCTACCCCTCCCACGCTTGCAAGCATGTGTGCTCACGCTCGCTCTCAAATAAATACATAAATGTCTTTTTTAAAAAAGAACATGTTACGAAATTTTGCAGAAAATCAAGGAGGTAATTTACCTCAGAAGTAGAGAAAAAACTCCTTAAAATGTAGGGCAGCATTGGCAGCATAAACTAGAAGCATGACTCCCAACAGGAAGATGGCTGGAGACCCAGGGAAAGAATTGCAACACGCAGCTTCCTTCTTTGAATGCTGGTTTGATCATCTCCTATGGGGGGAAAAAAAAAAGCTCAAGAGAGGTGGGTGGCGGCTTGGCCAACTGAGAGAAAGCACAACAAGCCAGGAACAGGGAATAGCCAAACATGCAAAAGTTGGCTGAAGCAGAGTTTAAACTCTAGTTTTCCCAAGTGGCCTCATAGCGGGCTGATTAATGTCCACAGCCTAATGTCTAGATCCTGTGCCTACATCATGTTACGTGGCAGAAGAGATTTAACAGATGTCATTAAGGTGATGGAGCTTGAGGTGAGGAGACGAGCCTGGATTAATCTAATCACCTGAGCCCTTAAAGTGAGAAATCTCTCCAGCTGCAAGGTAGTATCTCAATGTGGTTTTGATCTGAATTTCGTATTCCTGCAGAGATGCAGGAGAAGGGGAATTCGAGGAGCTTTCCAGGGTGCGAAGGATTGACTGCGCTGTTGCTGTCTCTGAGGCTGAGGTATCCATGGGCAAAGATTGAAGAAAGGCCTCTAGAAGCCACACCCAGCCCCCAGCTGGTGGTTAGCGAGGCGATGCGGCCCTCGGGCCTACGGCTGCAAGGCACTGGATTTTGCCAAGGACAACCTGAATGAGAGTGGAGTGAGCGAGTCTCCAGAAGAGCCCTTCCCGTCAACACCACCATGACAGCCTGGGGAAATCTGGAGCAGAGAAACCAGCCGAGCTAACCCACACTTCTAACCTGCAGAACTCAAAGGCAGTAAGTGTGTGTTGCTTTAAGGCACTGAGTTGGGGTCATTTGTTCAGCAATGGAAGAAAAATTAAAGCCCCTGCTATTCAATGAGCAGCTCTGACACAGGCCCAAGAGAATCAGGGCATCCCCTGATCCTCAGGTCCCCAGGGGAAGAGTAGGGTTAAGTTGGGAGGACCCTGGAAACCTGGGTCACGTGCAGGTTTGATTCAACTTTAAAAGTACCTGAACCCTGCGTAGCCAAAGCCACTGGCAATATGCCTGTGTTCTCTCCCTTTAAAAGTCATTTTGATGTATCTCTTTTTAGCTTAACTACTATGATGATGCCACATTTACTGTTAGGGCTGATAGAATGATAATTCCTAAGGTGTTTTTCAGATACAGATGGTTGATCTATAATTCTGGTGCATACATCATTTCCACTTCAGTGGACCCTGTAGAATATACATGATGTATTTTGCTCAAAGAAAAATGTCCATTATTACTTAAATGATCATTGAACTTTAACACAACCAAATGGAGACATTCAGAAGAATAAAGACCATTTCTTTCTCCTCCGAGCTGCTATTAGAAATCAGTAAAAGTCGGGACTCCTGGGTGACTCAGTCGGTTAAGCATCTGCCTTCAGCTCAGGTCATGATCCCAGAGTCCTGGGGTCGAGTCCTGTATCGGGCTCCTTGCTCAGCGGGGAGCCTGCTTCTCCCTCTGCCTGCCACAAACTCTCTCTCTCTCTCTCTGACAAATAAAGTATTAAAAAAGAAAGAAATCAGTAAAAGTAAGTTAATATTACCTCAAAATGTTTTGACTGGTTTTTAAAACAACACATACACACAACCCCAAATGGCAGCATCATCTCCAGCTAAACTTAGTAATATTTTTATTATTAATTCATAGGTTAGGGGATTTGACATTTTGCAACCATTTGTTTCTTATTTTTCTATTTCTTTTTAACTTTTATTTCATTTTTTATATTCCTTACTGTTTAAATGTTTCTGAACTTTATGCCGTCAAAATAAGTTTTCCTTTTATGAAAAAAATAAAGATCCTTCTCAAGCATTTCCTATGTCTAGCAACCTGCTAGGTGCTGTAGACCAAGATGGCTCACCCTTGTCTCACTGCCCCTGGGGGTTGGGGGGCCGGGAGGAGAAGTCTGGGGAGGCAGACACGCACACGAATTGTTGCTGTATGCGGGATACATGTAATTACAGGGGTAGGTATGCAGCCTCATGGGATTGCTGCAAGGGTGACAGATTCTTACCCGGAAGGGTCAAAGCAAAAGAGGCAAACTTGGAGCTGAATTTTTAAGAAGATTTTGGAATTCAGTGTGACTGGGGATTATATATTATGCTCAAAGACCTTTATCAAGTCTATGTATGCTCTTGCCTGTCTTGAATTTTGCCAAGAAATTTAGCAAGGGTTGACCCCAAAATGCCTCTTCTGTCGTCTTTGGAAAGGAGTCTAAACTGAGAATTGGAAGACTGGAATTTTATACCTAGACCCAGCATTTGCTACACAAATGGTTTGGGTCTCGGTTTTCGCAAAAATGGCAATTGATCATAACCGTCCTGCTTACTTCATAGGACAATTATAAAGACTGAATTAGTTCATGCATGTGAAAACATCAAGTCCCTCTACAAATTAATCGAGGTCACACCATTTCTATTCTGAGTTGCCGGCGGCCAATATTAATTACTATTATGTATTAAAAGAGACAGTAATCAGAGTAACAAAAATGTCTGATGCCTTAGAGTTTCATAGCACCTTTCCTCTGAAGCTTGGCACCTCTGTTCCCTCCTTAGGCCTTCTAATATCTTTCCGGGATAAGCTGGGGCCTGCGTCATTACCCCACACTTGCAGAAGAATGGGGAAGATGAAGTAGGAGGCCCAAGATCAACAGGCAGAATCAAGACTTGAGCCCCAGCTTTTGCCCCATCAGACCATTTTCCGGTACGCATAGTGCGCAGGGCACCAGGCAGGAATGACCGCGGTGCCTTCTCACGAATTATTTCAATAATCGCCCAGAACAGATAAAGATATATTTATTTTAAGTACAGATGCTCAGCAGTAAAGTTTATTCTCTTCAATCTTCAACTGGAATTAAAACACACACACACACACACACACACATACAAACATGCCTTTAAAATTTAAAAGGAGAAAGCCCTACCTGACTACCTCTCCTCTTTGTCCCGCAGGCTCCACCCATTCCAGGCACCTCCCCATCTCCACCTGTGGAAAATCCCCCATCCCTAAGCTCAGGTGCAGTGCCATTCTCTGATCCCAGCTGCCAGAAACATCTCCCTCTCTCGAAATCCCTGCGCTTAGACTAGTGGGTGAGAACCCAAGCTCCCAAGGCCGTCTGTTGTTGGGGTCTGAATCCCAGCCCTGATGCTTATGAGCAGCCTCTCTGCCTCTGGTCCCTTATCTGTCAGTGGGACACTGGTGGTGACACTAAAAAACAAGCAAAAACAACAAAAAGCATGGTCATTACAAGGTTATTAAAAAGATTAGCAAGGGGCACCTGGGTGTCGCAACTGGTTAAGCATCTTGACTCTTGATTTCAGCTCAGGTCATGATCTCAGGTTCATGAAATCGAGCCCCATGTCGGGCTGTTGGGCTCTGCACTGGGGGTGGAGCCTGCTTAAGATTTTCTCTCCCTCTCCCTCTGCCCCTCCCGGTCCCCCCCATCCCCCCTCACTCCCATTGTGTGTACACACTCTCTCTCCAAAAAAAAAAAAATAATAATAAGATAATGCATGTAGAGCATTAATGACACACAGCAATACCCAATAAATATTAGCTGTCCCATCCTCATCTGTTCTTTTGCAGGTTTTTCATCTGCAAAGGGGATAGGAACTGATTCCATAGCACCCCTCGCCTAGTGCATAAGAGAACATCCCAGCTCTGCTATTTATGAGCTCTGTGGGCTTAGCTTGTCATTTAATTTCTGTGTCTCACTTCCTCATCTGTAAAATGGGGAGAAGATGGAAATTAAAAGCAATAATGTCTATATATCTTAGCCATTATTTGGTGTTTAAGCGTCTATACTAAAATTATATTAAAGAGGTAAGGCTCTGATGTCACAGTGTTTCTCAGACTGTATTTTCTGACCTATACAGTTGAAATCATAGATCAAAATTAGGAGAGAGAGAGAGAAAATGCAATGTGAGGATGTTCAGGGCTGGAAAGACAGCTGCAGGCAGTCTTATGAGATATATTCTCCACGAGAGACAAGAGCCCCCAACTCTGCGATTGGAAAAGGGCCACCACCTCCTCCCTGATGAAGGGGAGAAGAAGGAGGAGATGGGGGAGAGCAGAGCAAGGAGGGGAGAAATAAGGGAACAAGGAAGCTGAACAAGAGTGGTGGCAGGGACGCCTGGGTGGCTCAATCTGTTGAGCAGCTGCTTTTGGCCCAGGTCGTGGTCCCAGGGTCCTGGGATCGAGTCCCACATCGGGCTCCTTGCTCAGTGGGGAGCCTGCTTCTCCCTCTCTGTCCCTCTGCTTGTACTCTCTCTGTCAAATGAAATCTTAAAAAAAAAAAAAAAAGAGTGGTGGCAGAGGGAAAGAGAAGGGAGAGGAGAGGGAGACAGAGACAGGAGAGGACAAGGGGACGAGAGAGATTTGTGAATAAGGAAGCCGGAGCCTAGTGACCACGCGTTGGAATGATACAACCCCTAGAGGTGTGGACATTCCCAGGGGTGGTCGTTTGTTCCAACAACTGAAGTTCAGACGTGGTAGATACCGGGGAACGCGTAAGATGGTCCCCCAACTAAATAGTCCCACATCCTACTTAACTGTCCTATTAATTCAGATAGGTGACAAATTCAGACTCAAGTCTATTTCCCACATTAATGTAATGTTTTTTCTTGGTTTTGATATAGGCTGAATATCTCAGCAATGCCACTAAATTTGAGGGGTGGGATGCCTGGGTGGCATAGTGGGTTAAGCCTCTGCCTTCAGCTCAGGTCATGATCCCAGGGTCCTGGGATCAAGCCCCACATCGGACTCCCTGCTCAGTTGGGAGCCTGCTTCTCCCTCTCCCTCTGCCTTCCACTCCCCCTGCCTGTGTTCTCTCTCTCTCTCCTTCTGATAAATAGATAAAATCTTTCAAAAGATAAAAAAAAAAATTGCAAATTTTTGGAAAAAAAATTTGAAGGGAAATTGTATGCCACTTTGTTGACAACTTTTTTTTTTTTTAATCAGGGGAAGATTACATGCTGTTTTACTAATTACTTAGATTACTCACCACTGGGAGACTCTCACTTCAGAGGTAAGGCCACTCTTGATGTGTAAGTCACGCCTCACCCTTTTATCAGTACATACTTGCACATTCAGGTGCAAGCATTTGACTCCATCATTATGACTTTATTAGAGTTGGTGCTGAGCAATAAATATACTATTTAATTTCTACTTACTTTCCTTTGTTTTTTTCTTTATGATTCAGTTGGGGCATTACACTGGGAGTTTTTAATTATGTAGAGAAGTATGTTATATTACCTATGAAAATCATTTTACAATAAAAGAGTTTTAATAAAAAAATTGTTATAGGCAGGGGGTGTTGGGACCGATGGGATTAAACCCCTGTCCTAGAAGTGGTTCTGACCCCTCCATTCCCTAATCCTTTCTCCTCTTGACCACTTCAACATAGGAGCCACTGGCCTGCAGGAGCTCCCCCAGGAAAAGCATTGGACTCTGGCTCTCTCTTTCCTGGGTCTCTGATACCTCACCCCAAATGTGTGTTGTGTATGGAAGTATGTAGACCTGCAGTCAATCACTATCACTATCACTAAATCTATTGTATAATAACATGATACAAAAATAGAACATTTAATTTTGAAACGTTGTGATATTTCCAGTTAGTGGGCCTAGTTGGAGAAAATATGATTGCTTAAAAATGGTGCCCATGTGGCCTAGATCATTCAAAGGTCAAGAGACATCTGTAACATCGTCCAATCACCAATGCTCTAGAGCTGAATTACAGAGGCTCTCATTCAGTCCCCTTCCTGCAAAGACGATCCTGCAACCTTGGGCAAGTACATAGATCCAAAGTTTGCATTAGCTGAAAAGGACATAAAAACACTGATTTTCAGTGAGGAAAACATGACAACATTAAGATCCAGGATGGGAGTATTTCCCAGGTAGAAAAGAAACAGAGTAATGGTTAAAGAAAAGACTTTGCAACCAGACCACCTGGGTTCATAATCTTAGCCCTGTGACCTCGAGTAAGTTTTACTTATCATTGCCATAAATTGGTTCCTTAGCTGTAAAGGGAGGAAAGCAATAGCACCTGCCCCTTAGGGTCCTTAAAAGACTAAAAACGTTATCTGCCGTCAAGCATGTAGAGAAGTGTTTGGCCATGGGACTCACTCAAGAACTGTTAGCCCTTAGACTTCTGTGTGGAAACGTTCCTTCCTGCACCGCAGAATGACTTTAGCCATGCTTGCTTGCGATTCTGCTCTACCAGGTACGTGGCGTTCTTTATAACCATGTCATCAAGTACAGATCAAATTAGAGGGGAAAGCTCTAAAGGGAAACAAAGACACCAGAGAATTCCTCTTTGACGGGCGCAGCCGAAGACAAAAGGAGTTATGTGATCACTAGCCATATATTCAGAAGAGTTTAGACAATACAGTGCTTTGTTATATTTCATGAGTTCATAGGACCCAAAGAAGCTAATACAGGAGAACAATAGCTGACATATCAGGTTTTTCAATCACACTATCAGTTGCTGACAGTTTGCCAAACTGCCTTTGGCCTGGCTCCGAATTCACATCACGAAAAGAGGGAAAGTATTAAAATGATCACTTCCATTGGACTTTGAAAGTCCCAGGTTATCTGCAAGATCCCTCAAAATAAAATCAGAATGTAGCCTCTGCATATGATGATGGAATTAATTACTAAGCTTACTTGACTACCGAGGTATCTAGATAGTGAGGAGGAAGACATTTAACAAACATGAGCAGAGGGGAGCGCGCTACAGAATTTGAGTTATTTGATGTCGGCCCACAGTTGGCATATTAGTTTTCTAGGACTGCCGTAACAAATTACCACAAACTGAGCAGTTTAAAACAATAGAAGTGTGTGCTTTCAACAGTTCTGAAGGCTAGAAGTCCAAAATCAAGGTGCCAACAAGGTTGGTTCCTTTTGGAGGCCTCTGACAGAGAGCCTGTTCCATGCTTCTGCCCTAGCTTCTGGAAGTTAGCACTCCTCCCTGATATTTCCTGGCTCGTGGTTACCTCACTCCAGTCTCTGCTTCTGTTGTCACGTGGCATTCTCCTCTGTGTGTGTGTCTGTGTCCAGATTTCCCTCTCCTTACAGAAACACCAGTCATACTGGATTAGGATCTACCCTAATGACTTCAACTTAACTTGATTACATATGCAAAGAACTTATTTCCAAATAAGGTGACATCTGCTGGTCCCAGGGGGTCAGCCTTTCACTGGATCTTTTGGGAAGACACGATCCGACTGATAACAGGTGGTGAATCTGCTAATTGCTGAAGAGAATCTAGTGTTAATCAAGTGCTACCCTGCGATCTGAGCATTTTCACTCCTTAGATAAGGAGGGCAAACGTGTTTAACCTTTGGACTTGATTTTGGCCAGGATAACTCTCTTCTAGTAGTTTTTCACTGAAGTTCTCTGTTGGGTATTTTTCTGCATTTCAGGAGAAATCACATTTACCTCATCTTTAAATCTATTAACTCTTTACTTGGATAAGCCACTCCAAAGAAAATAAAATTACAAAGGCTCTTTAGATGGTCACTGTTGCCAGTGAAATGGGGAAAAAGAAAGAGTAGAGGCCACCTAAGGGACGCTACTCAACTCTTACCAGAGGCTGTGTGTGAAGAATATTCGCTAGATGGGAGGAAAAAATAACAAATTAAAATTTAAAATTAAAAAACCTGCAATAACACATTCCAGCCCCTTCTGTATCTTAAAAGCAGGCAAGAAGTTTGGTTTAAGGCCATTAGCTTTTGAAGTTACAAATGTAAGAGAGAAGGTAAATGACAGTGACTTACAGTTCCATGCAGGCAAAATGGCTCCTCCTTCCCCCCTGTCCTTTAGGAAAAGACAATTAGAATAAAACAGTTTCTCATGGAGAGTATAAAACGTATTTATCTGTTTGTCTGTTTATTTCTATCATGGAACAGCCACAGTGGCCCACATCCCAAATCCGATTGCTGCCTGTTTTGTGCATAAAGTTTTATTGGAACACAGCTCTACCTGGTTGTCTTACTGTCTATCACAGATTCCTGCCACAATGGCAGACCGGAATGTTGCCAGAAAAGCCTAAGGTATTTACCATCTGGCCCTTAACAGAAAAAGTTGGCCAACCCTTTCTTTAGATTTAGGGGATTAGGAACTGAAGAATACCACAAGACAGCAAGCAAGAATGGATTACGCATGGGTCACAAGTAGTAACTTGCAGCAAATCTCTTGGCATTACCATTTCTTTGACAAGCCTATGGATTCAGTCATAAAAGCTTGGCATTAGTGCCTATTGGTACAAGCCAAGTCGGATTTAAACAACCAAAACCCTGAGTAATCATAATCATCCCCATGCCAAAAGTCAGTACCATGAACAATTAGAACCCTAGACCTGATGGAAATGAAGACTGAATCCCAGTCCAGTATAGCCCTTCTAGGGCTCAGAGTAGGGTATAAAAATCCTCTTCTACTTTTTGTAACTACTTTTTAGTGTTGGAATGAAATCTGGTACAGCATCTCCCTGCTATCGTGATTCTTGTACCTTGTCCCTCTCTCTGCCTGGGTCACCATACCGTGGGAGGGTATGCTCAAATAGTGCTGGAGACACCATGCCCTTCTCAGGGTTCCCCGAGAGTACCCCACACACCAGCGCTCTATAAAAAGTAACTGCCACTTTATCCCAGGGGCTGAGACTTCTCTCTAGGGCCCTGCACCCCTTCCGCAGGCCTCTTGCTTTGATCTGGTGCACCCACATTCTCAATCCAAACTGTGCCTCTCTGGCCAGCCCCTATGGAAGAATGTCTCAGTCCAACTGTCTGCCTGGCTTCCCATCAGATCATCTTTGACTCCAGGCCCTGCCACAGAAGTGCCAGACCTGATCTCTCCCAGTCTGCTCTGACCTCATCTTTTTCCCCCTGAGGGCACAATGTCCAATCCCTGACACTAAGCCACAGGGGCTTCCACATAACATATTGGCTGGTCCCTTTTTGCTGAATCTGTTTTTCCATGACAGTTTCTGGGTTAACTTGTCTTAGAACATACCAGAACTTGAAAGGTCTGCTAATCCTTTTCGCTCTAAGAGAATGAAGAAATTAGTATCTATCTCTATCTATCTATCTATCTGATCTATCATCTATCTATAGTACATTAGTGTATATAGTATTTATATAAATAGCATGTGTGCTTCATTGTCAGGCACACTTAGAAGTGAAAAGCATCTAATGTGTGTTATTTTATCAGGGTCTGAGCCCGCAATTGTAGTTTCTTCAGGGCTACATGGTATTCAGAGAGCTTCTGGAACCAAGCATTTACTTCTTTTTTTTTTTTTAATTTTTTACTGTTATGTTAATCACCACACATTACATCATTAGTTTTTTATGTAGTGTTCCATGATTCATTGTTTGTGCATAATACCCAGTGCTCCATGCAGAACGTGCCCTCTTCAATACCTATCACCAGGCTAACCCATCCTCCCACCCCCCTCCCCTCTAGAACCCTCAGTTTGTTTTTCAGAGTCCGTCGTCTCTCATGGTTCGTCTCCCCCTCCGATTTCCCCCCCTTCATTCTCCCCCCCCCCGCTATCTTCTTCTTTTTATTTTTTAACATATGATGTATTATTTGTTTCAGAGGTACAGGTCTGTGATTCAACAGTCTTACACAATTCACAGCGCTCACCATAGCACATACCCTCCCCGGTGTCTATCACCCAGCCACCCCATCCCTCCCACCCCCCCCAACTCCAGCAACCCTCAGTTTGTTTCCTGAGATTAAGAATTCCTCATATCAGTGAGGTCATATGGTACATGTCTTTCTCTGATTGAGTTATTTCGCTCAGCATAAGACCCTCCAGTTCCATCCACGTCGTTGCAAATGGCAAGATCTCATTCCTTTTGATGGCTGCAATGTGGTGTATATATATACAAGCATTTACTTCTAAGAACAGGATTCATCTTTAGGATGCTGAAACTCTAGTCTTATCTAGTATCTCTTTTTACTGTTGCTCAATTCCCGTTTTCAGGTGGAGAAGAAAGGCTTGGGAAATTTGCCTTTAAGTAGAATGAGATGGAAAGACTGCCTGTATTTATTTTTCTTATTTTATTTTTAAGCCACTGAAACTCAGTTTGGCCAATAGATAGGTGATCCTTGAACCCTCACCAGCTTTCTCTAAAACAAGCATTTTTCATCTTCCTAACAGAATATCTTTTATAGTTTCTCGTGTACAGCAAGAAAATACTAGCACAGAAGGAAACGCTAAGCGTAAGAGGCAGTCTGTTAATCTAGTATGACTCCACTGGGGCCATCTATTTTCATGTCTTGCTAAATTATCCATGATAATGATGTGCTGAGTTATTACTGCTCATTTCTTGAGCTTCGGGTCCCTCCATGACTGGTTTCTTGCCCTTTGAGCTCTTCTACCAGCTGGCTTTGGGAGACAGGGCTACATGAAAGCATGTGATAGAAATCAGGAAGCAAAGGTGCTGGTTCTCCAGCAAGAGCCAGACTGGAAACAGGCCTATTTCAAAGATCGTGCGGGACAAACCCATGCGGTCCTGTTCCTGATACTTCCTGTCTGGTGTCTGGTAGCAAGGTGGGATGGATAATAATTAATGGGCCTGTAGGGACCAGACCAATAACTTGGTAGCCCCTGGGAAATTTCAGACAGCGGATACGGGCTCCGGATACGAGATAATATGTTATCTTTAGACTCATTTAGAATAGCTGGAGCTAGAGCTGGGCCCACACAGCTTCAGGTAAAGGACCTCCCAGGGACATTTTGTCCAATGCAAAGTGCAGAAGATTCCTTATGTCTTTATTTGCTTTATTGTTGTCCTTATCACACAATATCATAAATGTTTATATCCCCCATTTAAACTCTGAGCTCCTTAAGGGTTTTGATCATATAATTTTCATGTTGAAGTCCCCAATGCCTACTGATCAATCAATTAATTCATCAATTAATCCATCAAGTTTAGGTTAAAAAAGAACACTGTATTTACACCCTTCAATTAGACCAAACAGGTGAGATACTAATGAGGCTTTAGGGACTCCTCCTGTGTGGATTAAAGGTGGTATCTTCCTCTCCCCTACCTCATTCTCTGAGGTCATTCACAAATGGACTGGGAATATTAGTCCCACTGTTGCCTTAAAACTAAAAGGCTCTGGATATGCGGTCCCGGCAGAACACGGAGGACTAATGAAATTTCTCCCCCTTCCCTTTCTGCCAGGGGGCATGAACTCCCTCCAAGCCGAGATGGAGGGATCCTCTGCTAGGACGGCAGAAGATTACTTCCATATCTCTGTGTTTCTGAATGTCCTATCTTTATTGAATCTGACCAAAGGGCATCTCTTGATCTTTTAGTGCTGACAGCATTGACCATTGTAGTACTTCCAGTGTTGCCCTGACCAAACCCTCTGCAAGTGTGCATGACTCATCAAGTCCCATCTTCTGGAGGTTACAGTAGTATGACTAGTACAGTAGGGTCATAGCCATGGCAATAGAGGTGACCAACCTGCCATTTACCCAAGAACAAAGACCACTGCAGGTTCTTTCCATTCTTTATCCTCCTGAATACTCAATTTATATCATTTCTGTAAATGAATCTAAATTTGCCTTTCTGTTCCTTAATCTTAGTCCTTCACTCGAGATTCAACAACCTTTATATAGCTCTTTACAACCCACTGGTTCACCATCGGAGTCTGACCTTCTGGACTTGGACAGAGCTCTGGTCAAATATTTGGTACAACAATAAAGACTTTCAAACTTTCAAAGAATAAGAACCAGAACCGCACAGCCAACCCCAATAAGTCTCCATGTCTCTCAGAAGTAACAACCATTTAGATGTTAAAAGACTAGCAGAGAGGGGCGCCTGGGTGGCTCAGTTGGTTAAGCGACTGCCTTCGGCTCAGGTCATGATCCTGGAGTCCCGGGATCGAGTCCCATATCGGGCTCCTTGCTCGGCAGGGGGTCTGCTTCTCCCTCTGACCCTCCCCCCTCTCATGTGCTCTCTCTATCTCATTCTCTCTCTCAAATAAATAAATAAAATCTTAAAAAAAAAAAAGACTAGCAGAGATACCTTAGGCTCCACAGCCCCCTGATTAAACTGACTATAAGAAGGGGGTGGAAAACAGAGAAGGGAATGGAGGGGAACCAACTAGAAGGTATGCTGGCTCGAAGCCACATGCCTTGTGGGGGAAACAAATTCTTTGACCACCCCCACCATGACTCCCAAACTTTTTGGAATCTTGACCATCCAGTCTTGATATGACAGCCTCCAATTCTGCACATGCATGAAAAGGAAATGCAATTCATTTAATGTTTTTAAATGACTGTGAATTAACAAGACTTTTATCGCAAGCATTTTGCAGCATCCTTTGTAACAACTCGCAAAACATTGGCTAAGAGGAACGCTGCTTTTTAAAATAAAATTGAGCCGTTGTGTAGCTGTTACAACCCTGTAGTCACGTCATGAGGTGAGCCTTCCTACAACAGTCCTAGGAAATAGCAGGTGCAGTTGGAACCTCAATCAGGGAGACAGTGAAAGCCAGATAGAGGTCCCAGGAGGTCCAGATACAGTTCCTGCAAATGAACTCCAGGACATAACCTCAGATCCTTCCGGTGAATCCTCCTTTACTTGAGCTACTTTCAGTTGCTTTCAATCCTTACAAACAAGTGATGCTTGCCTAGATCCTGCTGAATTGGCATGTAGAAAAAGGATATGTAGAGAGCAGTAAAAACCCTTGGCAGGCCCATGCCCTGCCTCCCTCTGACCATCAGAGCACAGCGCCTTGTGGGGAGTGGAAGGGAGACACCAAGGTTGCCTCAGCATCTGGAGTTACCGATGTGCTGCCCAGTTTTGCTATAACCAGATCTTGTGCTCTCCTACCTAAAAGAGCCATCTATCCATACATGAGTGTTTAACTGTGGATAAAAGGGGGCACTTTGCTTGGCTCCCTCGGCCAGTATCTTTGGATAGAGTGAGAGGAAAAGAGACACTAAACAACACGGAGAGGAAAAATAAAGATGGAGACTTGTGGCCAATATATTCCCACCCAAACACGCACACTCCATTCTACAGAGCGTGTAAAAGAAAAGACCCTAGATCTAGAAAAAGACTGTTTCATGAGAATGACACTTACTGGGCTTTTCAACAAAAACGTTTTGCCCTACAGACTGGTCGGGCTGCCTCATTTCCACTGTAAAACAAGCTCCAACTTGGTCTGGCCTGAAGGGGGAAATGTGAAGTTTGAAAAATGTTTATTTCCCCAGCTTCTTGCAGTGCCCCACCTCCCACATTATTGTGGTCACTTCCTGATTTCCACCCCCATGTACCCACAACTGCCTTATTTCCCTCATGCCCATGGCCTGATCAACACATACGGATCAGTGGTCATTTCCTGAAGTCTCTGCTTTCTGCCATATGACCGTGGGTGGTACTAGTTCACAAAGAAAGTAGTAGTGTAGACAAAAGGCTTTGGATTAGACAGGCTGACAGACACAACTAAGTAGCCCAGGGCCTTCTCTGGGCTCAATTTCCTAGTGTGTAAGATTTACACTCTCATGCACTGTTGGGAATGCAAACTGGTGCAACTGTGGAAAACAGTAGGGTGGTTCCTCAGAAAGTTAAAACTAGAACTCCCCTGTGATGCAATAATCATACTACTAGGGTTTTTACCTCCCAAACACAAAAACAGTAACTCAAAGGGATACATGCACCTCTATGTTTATAGCAGCATTATTTACCATAGCCAAATTATGGAATTATGGAAGCAGCCCAAGCGTCCACTAATAGATGAATGGAATGTATTCCACATTCCATGTATATATATATATATATATATATATATACACACACACACAATGGAATACTACTATATATATACAATGGAATATATACAATGGAATACTACTCAGCCATCAGAAAGGATGAAGTCTTGCCATTTGCAAGGACATCGATGGAGCTAGAGAATCTAATGCTAAGTGAAATCAGACAAAAACAAATACCATATGATTTCACTCATGTGGAATTTAAGAAACAAACAAAAAAACAAGCAAAGGGGGGGAAGAGAGAGAGATACAAACAAAAACACAGACTCTTCACTACAAGAGTAGTGCAAACAGGGTTACCAGAGGGGAGGGGGGTGGGGGAGGGGTGAAACAGGTGATGGGGATGAAGAAGCGCACTTGTGAGGAGCACCAAGTGATGTATGGCAGTGTTGGATCACTGTATTGTACACCTAAAACTAATATAACACTGTATGTTAACTCTACTGTAATGTAACATTTTTAAAAATGGAGATTTCTTCCCTCTTGGTGTTGCTGACTAGATGGAATGAGGTAGCAAATACAAAGCTCCAGGCTGAGGGTAGGCACATGGGAAGACTCTCCACACTTTCCTGTGGGGATCCTGGTCTTTCCTCCTGAGATAACAAAGTACTTGCCTCCTTAGAGCTAATGTAAGTGTAGGTCCAAAAGTGCATGGAATTGGAGGACAAGTTTACGAGGCAGAGAACAGAGGATGGAGGGCTTTCAGCTCCAGGGGGCTCTGGGCCCTCATGGGTGGAATATGCTTCCATATACCTACTAGGGTCTCAGATGAAAACCTCAGGATGCTGAGAAATAGAACTCAGTACAGTGCTGCGTTAGAATCAAAACCAGAATTGTGCAGATAAAATTTTATTGTGAAAGATATGAATTGGGAATGACAATTTGATGACATGAAATTAACTGATTTTATGTACTGAGATAAAAAAAAACATTTAAAGTCATTCTTACTGTTAAATGCTTAGCCAATTCAGAGTCCTTTGGGGGAACCAAAATGTCCCTTAATATGTTAAAAAAAATAAATGACTTATTTTAGAGCCTTAATAAATCTCTTTGACTCTTTGTTGGCAAAGACTTTAAACCTATCCCTTCCTGAAATTAATTTTGTTCATTAAATAACTTTTGATTCCAAGAAATTTCAAGCTTTCAGATTCCAGGCTTTGACCATGCGGGTGAAACACCAAATCCAGATAATGAGTTTGAGAGAATTTAGCTGATAGTGTGGCTGGACATTTCATTCCCTGAGGTATTTTAGAAAATGAAGTCTGTGGTTGTTAAATGTGAAGACAGGAATGCAAGTCACATTACTGTGTCAATCTTTAGTTGGTTGAAGTTGTTTTTTTTTTTAATATTTTATTTATTTATTTGAGAGAGAGAGCGGGCTCATGCATGAGCAGGGGGGAGGGAGTGCAAGCAGGGGGAGCAACAAGCAGAGGAAGAGGGAGAAGCAGATTCCCCGCTGAGCAAGGAGCCCACTGTAGGGACTCATCCCAGGACTCCAGGATCATGACCTGAGCCCAAAGCAGAGGCTTACCCGACTGAGCCACCCAGGTGCCCCTAGTTGGTTGTAGTTTTTAAATTTAACTAGTGAGTTAGTTATTCCCGCACCATAGTCCATAAAGAATAAGAGGCCACTTAGAAGATTTTATGAAAGATAGCTTGATAACATAAGTTACATAGAGGTGGAAACCAATGAGGAAAACAAAGGTAAGTTCCTGAAATAGAACTAGGAATGAATCCAACAAAAGATTAATTGTTTACTATATGAAGCTATTTAGTGATTTTGGAACCAACTTTTTAACCAGATGAGGAAAAATAGTTTGACATTTTATAAATAGGAAATATTTAACTTTTTACTCTTTCCAGTTTAAATTTTACCTATTTGAAGGACATTTCAAAAATATTCCGGTGCACATCTCAGGATCTTCTTCTTTTTTTTTTTTTTTAAAGATTTTATTTATTTATTTGAGAGAGAGAGAATGAGAGACAGAGAGCATGAGAGGGAGGAGGGTTAGAGGGAGAAGCAGACCCCCTGCCGAACAGGGACCCCGATGTGGGACTCGATCCCGGGACTCCAGGATCATGACCTGAGCCGAAGGCAGTCGCTTAACCGAGCCACCCAGGCGCCCCATCTCAGGATCTTCTAATAAGTCTTCTTAGAATCAAAATTTTATCTTATTGTCAAATTAAATGACTTTTTTCTACCTGATAGTTCAAAAATAAAGACTATTATACCATTAGAAAGTCTTGCAAGAAAGCAAATCTCAGCAATAGTGTGAACTCCTGGAAGTGATAAGATTGTTTTAGGGACTAAATAGAGAGATACATTTATATCTATCTATATATATATTTTTAAAGATTTTATTTATGTATTTGAGAGAGAGAATGAGAGACCGAGAGCATGAGAGGGAGGAGGGTCAGAGGGAGAAGCAGACTCCCCGCCGAGCAGGGAGCCTGATGTGGGACTCGATCCCGGGATTCCAGGATCATGACCTGAGCCGAAGGCAGTCCCTCAACCAACTGAGCCACCCAGGCGCCCCTATATCTATATATTTTTTAAGACAAAAAATTTCTGTAGGAATTGCTTGCAACTTTCTATTTCCAGGCTTTGAAGACTTCACGTACACCTTACACCTCCACTTAATAAACTAGTCTTTTACTTAAAGGATTTTTCCAATAAAGTTTTAGTCTTATCAGGTTTGGGTTTCAGTCAAGGCAGTCACCTTGCAGATTTCAGTGATACATAGTCCTTGGAGAATTCGGCATTCCCAATCTTAGATTTTCTAAGTCCTACTTTCCAGGATTCTATCCCATATTCTGTCCTACTGAATCATCAGAATACCCCAGAAATTCCAGCATTCTGGCAAAGAAAAAAAATGTGTGTGTAGGTAGGTATGTGTGTGTGTGTATATGTAATATATATTATATTGTATATAAACTATATATTAATATATATCATATTAAGGTGTACTTGCAATACTTTTTATTCCTAGGGTATATCCCAAAAGGTTTACACATTAAAGTACTGTTTTTTAAAGTCACTTGAAATAATTTTTCTCTGTATAGTTAAGCTACTGACTCAACACAGTAATCTTTATTTTACTTTGTTTTTAGGAATTACTTTTGAAATTTAATTTTATTTTTATAATTATATAAAATCTTTACATGGTTCCAAAATCAAATTCCCAAAACAAGGTATAATCCAAAGTGTAGTTTTTAATCTGTGTTTCCTTCACCCTATTCCCAATATAGATAACCATTTTCTTTTCAGTTTTTTTTAGATTATGCCCTTGTGTTGTTATGATTTCAAGTATAAGCAAATATACATTCGTATCCCTGCCACATTTGGGAGATAAAAAGTGGGATATTATATATTTTCTTTCATCTTGTTTTTTTCAGGTAACAATAAATCCTACAGAGTATATATCAATAGCAGCATTTAGAGATGCTCCTTATTTACAGCTGCATACTTCTCCATCGATGTGTGTCTGAGTCCCCTGTTGGCAAACATTTGGGTTATTTCCACCATCTTATTGTTACAAAGGGAGTTGCAATGAATAGTCACCTAAAGATTATAAATGAACTTTGGAGTTCATTATGGAAAACATAAATATTCTCAGACTATTTTGGAAATTGTTAGATAATTCATGGATTGAAGAATTTTGTTTGTTTAAACTTTTCTTAGTGTATGTTAGTTATGATTATATAAATATGTTTTCTACATTTTCTCATTTTTATTATATAGTAAAATTCCTTTTGCGTCCGGGTATATGACCAGCTGCTGCAAATGGTCCACGGATGTGTGACAAAGGTCTAGTCTCTGCTTGTAAAATACAAAGTCCAATATCTACCTACTGATTCAATCTTATTTACTTTACAATCTCTCCGAAATCTTGAGAAAAATGTGTTAATGCCTCTTACAATTTTATTTGTCATTTTCTCTTTACTATTCCAGAAACTTTTTTCTTTATTTCTTTTAAGAAGGCTCATGAATCTTACATCTTCATTGTGGATTATATCTTGTATCAATATGAAATGATCCTTGTTCTCCTGACAAATTATTTTTGCTTTTAATAACACTGGTATTACTACCTTTGTCTCCTTTCTTTCCTTCCTCTTCTTCCTTTGCTTCCCATTGCTTATCTTTTTATTTTTAACCTTCACAGCTGAGAACTGGCTGCCCGGTTTTCTGGCTAGTAACTGTCCTGAGTTCTTGAGCCAAAGAGTATGCAAAGCCTCTCTCAACCTCCAGCAAGATCTTCCATGTCAGGAGGCAAACCTTTGATAGCTACTGACAGGGATCATCTGTCAAGCTTCGTAAGATTGTCACTTAATGACATTCCTTCCCAGATTCCTCCTGCCGCTCAGGCTTCATTTCAGTGTCACTTGAATTGACGGTGGATTCGTCATTTTTATGTGGGTTCATCTGGATGAGATACTGGCTATATAAAATTAGAAGAGGTTGAACTGAAGCACATTCCATTTTAAACGAAGCCAGCTTGTCATGTTTTGAACATTCACTGCTCTTCGGTAATATGATTTGAAAATTAAGTTTGTATCATAAAAGCGTATCTTAAAGAGATCTTAATAGCTGAATAATGACACAAAAAAAGAAACAGTGTATCAGAGATGATAAAATGTAGTTATACATTTTTATTCTATGAATGTAAATATTTCAGACCTAAAGAAAATATATAACCTTGTCTTTTCACTTTGGGGTCAACTTATATTTTTTAAGTACTCATATTTTTATAGTGAGAACTTTAGATGAATTGGAAGTTTCAACAATGATAACTCAATTCTGTTACTCTGATATTTGTTTAAAAATTTTGAGAAAAAAATTGTTGAGCAAACCGAGTTCTTCAAACAGTACAAGTGGATCAATATACCATTGACTTGAAAATGGGTAAATGACAACTCTTCTATTAACCAATAAATGTAATTTATTAAATTATTTTTTCTCATGTATTATTTTAAAGATTTTATTTATTTATTTGACAGAGAGACAGCGAGAGAGGGAACACAAGCAGGGGAATGGGAGAGGGAGAAGCAGGCTTCCCGCAGAGCAAGGAGCCCAGTGCGGGGCTCGATCCTAGGACCCTGGGATCATGACCTGAGTTGAAGGCAGACGCTTAATGACTGAGCCACCCAGGCGCCCTTTTCTCATGTATTTTTGTTCTTTTCAACAGAAGTATATCCAATGTGTGCCTTAATTTGCCATCTTTGGAGGATTTTTATATTTAAAATATTTTAAAAGACTCTTCAGACAGAATAGTCCAATCTGCAGCTCAGAAAATATTATCATCATTCTTTTTTTAAAAAAGATTTTATTTATTTATTAGAGAGATAGCACAAGTAGGCAGAGAGGCAGGCAGAGGGAGAGGGAGAAGCAGACTACCCCCTGATCAGGGAGCTGGACGGCATGCAGGACTGATCCCAGAAGCCTGGGATCATGACCCCAGCTGAAGGCAGATGCTTAACCAACTGAGCCCCCTAGGCGCCCCTATTATCATCATTCTTAAAGACCATAAATTAAAACTCCTCCATCTTTCAAGTTGGAACACTGGGTCTCCAAATCACAGGACTGATTTTCTTTCACTTTTTATTTTGAAATAATTTCAAATTTATAGAGAAGTTGCAAAAACAGGAAAAAGAATCCTATATAACCCAAATTCATCAAATGTTAACATTTTGCCACATTTACTTTTCCAGTCTCTTTCTCTTCATTTCACTCTCTTTTCTCTTTTGATGTACACACACACACACACACACACACACACACACCCAGAACAAGAACATCCTCTCACACAACACTGCAATGGTAAGTTTAACAATGATATCATAATCAATACCTATCATTCAGTCTGTATTCAAATTCTTTCAATTTTCCCAATCATGGCCTTATGGCAACCTAGGATCCAACCCAGGATTCTGAGCTGCATTTAGCTGCCATGCCTCTTTCATCTCCTTTCATCTGGAAGAGTTCCTCAGCCTTTCTTTGTCTGGACGCATTTGAGTGCAGAAAGTCGTTAGAACAGAAGCTAGTTTATACTCTTCTCAACCCCTTCAGGAGTTGGCTTTGCCTTAGCAGATGAAACTTGGTGTCTGCTCTTTTTTTTTTTTTAAGATTTTATTTATTTATTTGTGTGTGTGTGAGAGAGAGAGAGAGAGAAAGAGAGAGAGAGAGAAAGCACAACCAGAGGGAATAGGAGGCAGAGGGAGAAGCCGGGTCCCCGCTGAGCAAGGAGCCCGATGCGGGACTTGATCCCAGGACCCTGGGATCATGACCTGAACCGAAGGCAGACGCTTAACTGACTGAGCCACCCAGATGTCCCGGTGTCTGCTCTTCTAACCTTCCAGAATCTATTCCTTAAGGGTGAATAAACCCAACAATTCATTTTCATGAGTTTTTATGTGTAGCATCTGAATCCACATACACATACAAAGACTCAAGGCAAACCTAAAAATAATAGTAATTGTGGCCGTGGTAGGTTGTATTACATGGAGCTTGCTCTGGTTCATATATTTACTCATTTGCTCCTTATGATAACTCCACGAGAGTGATACAAGTATTTTTTATATCCTTTTTATAACAGGAAACTAAGGCACAAAGACGTTAAGTAACTGGACAAAATTGCGCAGCTAGAGTATGGCAAAACCTGAACTTCAACCCCAACAATCTGGCACTAGAAGCTTCCGTGGTTCCTTCTCTCTCAAATGAATCTCCCCACCACTTGTATAAGCAGTCAGCCTGGAGAATGAGTACCTGGCCTTTATGATAGGTTGGCATGTGATACAGGTAGTAAAATCATAAGAACAATGTTCCGGTCTGCTTCATAAGCCCCATACTCTCCATCTGATCGAGGTGGGAAAAGAAGAGCCAGAGAAGCAGTAAGTTAGCAACAGACAGCAGTTCCCTGAAAGCAGGAACTGGCAGTATTTGAACAAAGTGTCACTGAGCCATATCAAGTAAGTTAAATATTTACTTAGCTGGCAGGGGTAAATATTACATTTTTAATTGTTACCCACTTTAACAACAGGTAGCTTGTATCTCCTGCATATGGAGGATCATATTATGTATTTTGGAAGGAACCCAAATAGAAGAAAGGGTCTCTGGGAGCAATACCCACTCATGAAAAGACAAAAGCTTAAGAATCTTTACTAAGAAGCACACATGTGTTGATATATTAGTATTACATAAAGAAAACACTGTTCCCACAAAACTCAAGGGAGCTGTTAGAGTAGGGAAAGTCTAAGAAGATAAGTTTCTCCTTGAATGTGTGAGTTTTAGAATGGGTTTAGAAAACCAAGGGGCTAAGTGGAGTTAAGAGTGTTCGGAGGAGGGTAAAGATATTACAGCTGCAAGGGGACCACACCCCGGAGGACCGACAGAGCGGGGAGAGTCCGGGGCTCGCTTCAGAAAGCTAAAGGATGCAAAGAACAAGTGTGATCAGCATTAACCTGTTCACTAGATGGCTTAAAAAAAAAATGAGCTCAGGGTCATACCTGTCAGGAAGAAGAGACTATCTTAAAGGAGAAAAGACTTTTGGTTAAAGAGGGATTTTTGTTTCATTTTGTTTTTTTAATAATGTCAAACCAACTAAGCTTGAAAGAGGAGTATGAAAACGGCCTCCTGGCTCAGGGTCAGAAGAAAAGCACTGAGGCTTTATAGAAAGTGATGTGTTCATGAGCAGTCAAGCTGAAGTCAGGCAGCCCCTCGCTGAGGTGAAAGTGACTAGGGTAGAAATGTTGATTTCCCCACACTATGCATTTTTTCATAGATATTCGTGAAAAATGAAATGGTAATTGGACACTGTAATGAGGTCAAGGGAGGGATCCCTTTTTTTTTTTTATTTGAGACAGAGAGAATGAGAGAGAGAGAGCACATGAGAGGGGGGAGGGTCAGAGGGAGAAGCAGGCTCCTTGCTGAGCAGGGAGCCCAATGCGGGACTCGATCCCGGGACTCCAGGATCATGACCTGAGCCGAAGGCAGTCGCTTAACCAACTGAGCCACCCAGGTGCCCGGGAGGGATCCCTTTTAAGTAAAGAGAGAACACTACACACTGGTTACAAATTCCATGTCTGAGACTGTGTCTAACCAGTGCCGTAGATATAAAATCCAACTCCTGGGCCCCTGGGTGGCTCAGTCGGTTAAGCGTCTGCCTTCGGCTTGGGACATGGTCCCCCGGCTCCTGGGATGGAGCTCCACATGGGGCTCTCTACTCAGTGGAGAGTCTGCTTCTCCTTCTCCCTCTGTGTGTGCAAGGTCTCTCTCTCTCTCAAATAAATAAATAAATCTTAAAAAAAAAAAAAAACCCTACTCCTGAGAACAGCTTTCATGACTCCAGTCATTGCAAAGATGTTCAGAAGAAACAGGAAATATGAGAAATAAAAACATTTGTGCAGAAAATTGTGGGGATTCTTGAAATAAAACTTCAAACTTTTCTGTATAAGGCGAAACTGCATATACTTTAAATTAAAAGGAAGGAACCAGAGGGATGCCTGGCTCAGTTGGTAAAGCACGCAACTCTTAATCTCAGGGTTGTGAGTTCAAGCCCTACATTGGGTGTGGTGCCCACTTAAAACAAAAATTTAGGGCACCTGGGTGGCTCAGTCGTTAAGCGTCTGCCTTCAGCTCAGGTCATGGTCCCAGGGTCCTGGGATGGAGCCCCGCATAGGGCTCACTGCTCCATGGAGAGCCTGCTTCTCCCTCTCCCCCTCCCCCTGCTTGTGTTCCCTCTCTTGCTGTGTCTCTCTGTCAAATAAATAAATAAAATCTTTTAAAAAATAAAAAAATAAAAAATAAATTTAAAAATAACCCACCAAAAAAAAAAAGTAAAAGGAAGGAACCAGAGAAATGTGATCATATAAAAATACCAAAGTCAGTTGCAGTTTTACATATGAGGGTTCAAGGCAAACTTAGAAATAATAGTAACCATGGAAGGCATAGTTAACACTTGTGTAGTGCTTACTCTGTATATGAGCATAAGTCCTACTGAGACACTAATTTTTTCATCACATCTCAAGAGTTTTGGAAAAAAAGTAGAAGATGGATTTATTAATCGACTCGGTAAAAACATTTGCTAAACACTAGGCATATAGAGATGAATTCAATATGGCCCCTTTTGGTCAATGAGCCCCCCAATCCAATGGAACTGGCAGATAACTACAGTCCATTGCTCCGGTGGCTACCAAGGACGAGGGTAACAAACATGAAGCTAATGAAAATTTGTTTTAGTGACACGTGGGGTTCCACTCAGTGGACTCCAAGAAACCCGCAGCCTTCCAGCCCCTCTTTTATCCCAAGAGTATCCTGGATCACTCATGATACTTTCTGGCATTCTTAGCATTGTCTTACTCTAAGACTTGACTCTGTTACCACCCCACTGCACACACACACACACACACACACCAAGGAAGGACAGTCTCGGTTGATTATTCCATCCACATTATCACCACTTCTCTCACAACCAATCTTGCCAGGTGGACCTTGCTGTTATTACCAAGCGGGGCTTCATCTCACTTCTGTTGGAGCTCTCCTACTAGAATTCCAAAAGGTTGTCTGGCTCCTGAAGATAATGTTTTTTTTGTAATTTTCTCTCTAAAGCAACTTGAAATACCTCTACTCTGATCAACCTTGAATAAGTTTCTTAACCACCTAGTAGCGAGGTTAAGAAACACACACACACACACACACACACACACTCCTTTGCCATTAATCTAAATTTCAGTCTTCTGAACGTCAATCCCAACTCCTCCACCCCCTGCCCCAAATTCCCAGGCAAATCTTTTTTTTTAAAGATTTTATTTATTTGACAGAGAGAGACACAGCAAGAGAGGGAACAAGCAGGGGAAGTGGGAGAGGGAGAGGCAGGCTTCCCGTGGAGCAGGGAGTCTGTCGCGGGGCTCGATCCCAGAACCCTGGGATCATGACCTGAGCCGAAGGCAGACGCTTAACGACTGAGCCACCCAGGCGACCTTTCCCAGGTAAATCTAATTATTGAGTCTTTGAGGCAGCCAGGCAGACCCATTTCCCCTGGGGACACGGTCACCTGCGTGCTCTGCTGTTTCATTCTGTGAGGGAGACACACCTGAAATGTGAGCTTTAGTGAATGAAAAGTAATCATGTAACAGTGCCTCCAGCTTACTTCAGCAAAAGAAAGGAAGTGAAAGTTAAGCCCTCGGCATATCCTTTTCACTGGAGAATCACCAAATCACAGTGACTCAGCACCATCGTACTTTTCTGGCATTGGTACCACTACTATTCCATTATGACCCAAACATTGCTCCAAATGTGTTACTCTATCAAACCTCACCAATGTTGCTAGAAAGAAACATATTTGATGCAGGGAAAATATATTTGTTAACACGAAAGAGGAAAGAGAGATTGCATGGCAGAAGCAGGCAGTGATTCAGTACAGATCAAAGTTCTTTTTCAAAAGGAATTTGTCGTTGGTTCACGCTCTTAGATGCGAGCTTTTGTTGACTCATTGTACAATATTCAAAGCTTCACTGAGCTAATGTTTAGAAATCCATTCACTATGGAAGCAAAGTCCAATATCAAATTCTTAAAAGCATGTGACTGGGTCTATTCATACCTGGGTACCCACACAGAGCATGACTGTAAAAAAATGGCATGATAACTGGACATGGAAGGAAGGTCAATAAAGGATGACTTTTCATCAGAACTAAGAAAGAACACTACAGATTGGCCCACAGCTGCCCTCTGCACTGACATTCAAATGCACACGTACACATTCTCACATGAAAACTCTTTTTTATATATTTTTTAAGATTCTATTTATTTGAGAGCAAGCAAGAGAGAGAGAATGAGCAGGGGGGAGTGACAGAAGCAGAGGAAGAAGCAGCAGACGCCCCACATAGCAGGGAGCCCCCCCACCCCCCCACCCCACCCATGCGGGACTCTATCCCAGCACCCTGGGATCATGACCTGAGCCGAAGACAGACGCTTAACAGGCCATAATACTCTTCTGACCTCTGTCATTACAGTTTTGTCTGTTCTTGAGATTTATATAATTCAAAACTATCAGATACATACTTTAATTTTAACTAATTTTTTAAAATGCAATACATTTGAAAGGTGTTTCTCCCTCAGCTCTGACCTCCAGCCACTCAACTCTTCTACCCAAGGGAATCAATGATACCAGCTTCGTGTGCATCTCTACAGAAATATTTATTCATATACATGCAAATGCACATGCATATACATAGTTTTCCTCCTCACACAAGTCTACAGAATGCTGTACACACAATGTCCTTTAGTTGCATTTTACACACACACACACACACACACACAGTATCATGGATATTGTTCCTATTCAAGACTTTCCTGATCTTTATTCTGCTGCAGAGTATTCCTTTCATGAACCAATTCCCTACTGATAGATATTTATTTATTGCCCAATTTTTTGCTATGATAAACCTTCTAGATATGTTATTCCACACACAGGGAAGGAAATCTGAGGGAAAACATTCTTAGAAGTAGAATTGTTGGGTCAAAGGACATATGTGTTTGCAATTTTTATAGATTTATAAAATTACTCCAATGACAGAGTTTTCCAGTTTAAACTCCACGGGCCTGTTTTCTCACACATTTACCAACGTAGGCTATTATTAAACTTTGGGATCTTTGCCAATCTGATAAGAAAAAAAATTTCCTCTTTGTAGATCTAATTTGCATTTCTCCTATTGTGAGTGCAGTTGAGCATATTTTCATGGGTATAAGGGCCATTTGTAGATCCTGTTCTGTGCACTCTCTTTTTATACCGTTTCTTCATGTTCCTATTTGATTGTTGGTTTATTTTTTGAAGATATTTCTTATATCCTAGGAAATTTAGCCTTTAATTGTGAAAAATCTTGCAGACATTCTCCCCAAATTCTTGTTTCTCTCTTGTCTTTCCTATATTAGCATTTGCCATACAGATTTTTTTTTTTTTTGCAGTTGAATTTAATTTTATGGCTTCTGACCTGTCCACTCAAAGATTATAAAAGAAGATTCTCCCATGCATTCTTTTGGTGGTTTAATTCTTTTGGTGTTTTAATTGTTTTTTTGTTTGTCTGTTGAAATGTCTGATTCATCTGGAATTTACTTGGGTATAAGATGTTAGGTGCAGATATAACTTCATCTTTTTCCAGATGATCGTTCAAGTTTACAAACACCATTTATTAAATAACTGTCTTTTCCCTATTGATTCAAATGGCATTTTTTTCATATTCTAAATTCTATTTGTGTTAGGGCACATTTCTATAACAAGAAACCAACCCGTGAAAATTCTCCTATAGCCCTGTGATCAAATAGGACCCAAACAGAGGTCTTGATTACCTCTGAAGTTATGCTCACAGGCCAGGGAATCAGCAGACAGCATAGCATGTTCAAGGAGCCACACTCAATGAACTACATGCAATAGAACCATCGGAAAGGAGCTTTAAAATAAATGTTTCAAATGTCAACGAGATAGAGGAAGGAAGAGAATCTGTAAGGCAAGAAAAGAACTTTTTAAGAAAAGGACATGCAGATTTGAAAGAGAGTTAAATGGAATAGATTGGCTTATAATATACTGATTTGACCTGAATTCAGCACTAAGTTGACCAATTATTAACTAAGCTTTGTTGTAAATTTTGCCTAAGAATAGAAAAAAAAAAAATGAAGGAAACAAATACAAATTGGACGATTAAAATGTTTTGATTATTCTAAAGTTATTTAGAAAAATTACTTTAAAAGAATCATTCTACGTGTTTTGTCTCAACTTCTGCAGTCATTGTTTGATAGTAAGTTTTATTGAGAGAAAAGGAGCATCATTTTACCTGAGTCAACACATGTTGCAGGTAGGAGCGGACAAAAGCTACTGATGAGAGAAGCATCATATTGTAATTAGTCTTCGCAGATTGGAGGTAACCTTGAAAACCAACACAAGTTAAAGGCGTTTCTGATTGGTAAGTTAAGTAATAACGGATATGGACACAGTACAGAGTTATGATTATCATCCCAGGGAGTCCAGGTGGTTACAATTTATTGTATATAAAAATAAATAAAGGGGAAAAAAGTAGTGCTATTGTGTAACATTTATGAATGTGGTTAGCTACAAATAACAGAAACTTAAAAACAGTAGCTTAAATACTATGCTTGTGCTGTACAAGAAGTTTGGGGAAGTCCAACATTGCTCTGGAGGCTCACCAGGCTTTTCCTGTTTTTTACTTCCACCATCCTGAGCATGAGGCTTTTCGTCTTCACGCTTGTCACCTTTTAGGAGAGCTGCTGCACACCCACGTATTGCATCTGTACCCCTGCCGGGAGACCAAGGGATGGGGAAGCAGGAAGGCTGGATCTGTGTCAGGAAAACCAAAGCTTCCACAGAAACCCTCCGCACGAATCTCGTGCAACACCGCAGGCTTCCGTGACCCCTCTGGCTGCAACACAGTCCTGTGATCCAAATAGTTTTAATTGGGCACAGTGAATAAAATTTGGGTCTTTTAGAAAGAAAGAGGGGATGCACATTGGCATCAGCAGATACAGGGTTACCCCCGGGCCTCGCGTGATATTATGACTCTGTTGATTATGAAACACTCAGAAAGTTAGGGGCCATTCCAACACACCTACTTTTGATAAACACTTATTCTCATTCATTTTTGCTTTGTCCTTCCTACTTGCAGGCAAAAGGTAAACTAAAGCACTCCGAGAATTTCCTCTCATTTTGTTATGACAAACCGGTCCATCTTTCTTTATCCATGACTGCAAGATGTAAAAGCTTATGAAAACAGAGAAAAATGTCATAGCCAATTTTGTGGCAAAAACTTGATCTGACCCAAGAAAAAGATATTTACAGTCTTCATTCAAATGAATTCGTGTGAACGTTTATTTCATATGTTGCAGAAATATTAACGTTTGATTAAGGAGTGCTGCCCCAGACTCTGCTTGGAATAAGATGTAATAAACAGTACAATCTAAATTTGAAAAGTTCTGAATTCCTAAATACTTCTATTCAATGGTTTGAATAGGGGATTGTGGAAGCACACTTAAGATAAACTCAATGTAAATACACAGTTTAGCAGAAAGCATAGGGTTGTAGCATAAGTAACTATAATTTCTTAAAAAAAGAAAGAAATCCTGAAATTTTGAGAACCTAGAAAAAGGTCAAATTAATTTGCTGCTTAGAATTGAGTAATTTAAACCATTTCTATAGTCACTTATTTATATCTAAATTTTAGGGGCGCCTGGGTAGCTCAGTCGGTTAAGCGTCTGCCTTCAGCTTGGGTCATGATCCCAGGGTCCTGGGATCGAGCGAGCCCCGCATCACATCAGGCTCCCTGCTCGGTGGGGAATTGGCTTCTCCCTCTCCCTCTGCCTCTCCTCCCCCCGCTTGTGCATTCTGTCTCTCAAATAAATAAATACAATCTTAAAAAAAAAGGATTGTTTCTAAATTTTAAACATTACATACATTTGAATGCTAAACTAGTCCTAGGACTAGTCCCAGAAATATCACTGGCCAGTATGACTCAATGTTAATATTTGCCCCCCTGTATCCCTGCACGATGTCCAGTGTAAAAGCTAAACTGGCTACACTAGAAGTCTTCCCTCTGTTTGCTACTCTGAGATGATCCTCCACCTGAAAATATCTAAGCAGAGACTTCTTAGCATTACCATGCAAATGATACCTAGTGGTTCCCTGTGAATACTTGGGGTGATACTCAAACTCCTACGGTAACACATTGATTTCCATGATAAATAATAACCAAGGTGTTCGATGTGCCATCTTGTTCAATATCTGTATTATGTTGTACAAGAAAGATATTATACAAGTAGTATATAAAGAGTACTGTAGGTACAAAAATGCAGTAAGCTCACCTTACTTGAGCTCTCTGCAGGGCTGCCGTGGGAGAGCTGAGCCCCATGGAGGTGACGAGGGCAGGGGGCAGGCACAGCACACAAGTGGGGAGGCAGAGGTTCTTAAAATACGCATTCTGATTTAGTAGGCCTGGAGTTGGGCCCTAGATTCTGCATTTCTCCCAAACTTCCAGGTGATGCAGATGCTGATTGGTGGACCACATTTTGAATAACAAGGCCCTAAAGCTTCTTCCAGCCCCGAGTTATAATCCTCTATAAAGGGATTCATATAATCTATCTGTGAAATGAACTACAAAATATAGAGTTATAATAGTTTACTACTGTTAGTCGCTTGGGAGGGCAGCCTACATCTCCAAATACACAAAGTCTTAGGGGAACTCCATGTGATTTAGCAATCCAGCTAGTTTGCCAAGAGGATAATGAAAAACATAATTGAGATGTGGGCGAAAACCTCCAAAGACTAAAAGCCTTTGCTCTGACATGCACCCTGAATATGGTTGTCCCTATGCCAAGATTTTACTAAAAGGTAATTAAGCCTAACCTTGAAAAAACATGTACTCTCAAGAGTCTCTTGAACCCTCTCAGCCTCAAGTGGAGTTAGGCAATTCTGGAGGACTCCGTTAACATTTTAGGTCTATTACTTGCAAGGAACATGTAGATCCCATAAACAAATAAGATGTTACTTAGATAATAGGCCATAAAAGAAGTAGGGCAAAGTGGAGAACCACGATAATCAAGAAGGACAAAAAGGAATTCAGAGTGAACCATTTCTACAAGGGCTATTCTACTAGATTTAAACTGGTCTCCTTGTTTCTAGGAACTTCAATACCAATTTATGCTTCTTTCCGTAGCCAAAGTCATCCTCCCCAAAGAGAATTTTTTACATGCTGTTCTGCTGTGAAGTCTAACAGAGAAAAAGAAACGCTCACTCTTTTTTAGAGAAAAAGAAATGCTCACAATTCTATAGGTTTTCCCAAAAACATACAGTTGTGTAACCACAACTACAGTCAAGATATTATAACACTACAGGGGTGTCTGGGTGGCTCCGTGGGTTAAGTGTCTGCCTTCAGCTCAGATCATGATCCCAGCGTCCTGGGATGAGCTCTGCGGAGCCGCAGGCTCCCTGCTCAGTGGGGAGTCTGCTTCTCCCTCTGCCTCTGCCCCTCCCCCTGCACATGTGCGCTCTCTCTCTCTCTCTCAAATAAATAAATAAAATCTTAACACAAAAAGATATTGAACACTTCTGTCATCCCCCAAATCCTTCCCTATCCCTATACAGCCCGTCCTTTCTGCAATCCCAGCTCTCGGCAACCAGTGATTGGCCTTCCGTGCCTATCGTTTTTTCTATTCCCAAATGTCATTTAGGGCCTTCTGAACTGGCTTCCTAACTTTGCACGATACTTTAGAGATTCGTCAATGCGGTGACCTGTGTCAGGACTTTGTTCCTTTCTGTCGCTGAGCAGGATTCCCATTGCAGTGCCATGAGGAGCCCTACTGGAGCCCATGGCAAAAGGAAAGCTAGGCCCCCTACATACATGTTTTTGTGTATTTTATGGGTATTTTCTTTCTAGAACAATTAAGTAGCTAAAAAATAGTGAAAATTTGAAAAATAGGCATATTAAAATTCACATTGAGTATAAAAATTTTATTTATATCGAAGCAGAATTTATTGTCATTTTACTTTCTGGGCTTCAATGGAAGCAAGCTCATCATTCGTATTTTCTAAATCTACTTCTTTGCTTATCTCATTTTCTTTTGCAGAAGATTATTGCATTAAGATTAGCATTGTTAAAAAAAATCTCAAGCTCACTTCCGGGGCACCTGGCTGGCTCCGTCGGTGGAATGTGCGACTCTTGATCTCAGTGTTGTGAATTCGAGCCCCATGTTGGATGTAGAGATTACTTAAAGATAAAATCTTTAAAAAAAAAAAATCACTTCCAAATTTGGGTAAGATCACTCTAAGTAAAGTTTGTCTGTCGGTTTTAGAAAATCCAAATTCAATATTGATTTTACATTACAACTTATTGATATTGTTTATTGCTTAAAACTATTTCAGATGAAATTTCTATAGGACTTAAATTGTCATAATATTTAAGAGCCAAATCAGTGGCTGGTTTTTGTAAGTCAGATGTAATCATAGAAAATACTAGTTCTCTAGTTAAAAATTTTAAATCTGAAAATGCTTTATTTAATTTTTCATATCTCCACCTCAAGTGTGAAATTAGGATACTTATACTCTCCATAGGTTTGGCTTAGTGTACATTTTTTTTTCATAATAATTGATACTCTCAGGCAGTGATTTGTAAATTTCTTTCTTCTTAATTTTCCTTTTCATTTATTTTCAAATTCTGGAAGTATATTCATATCTCTTGTTAAAGTTTTACATTCATCAAATATGCTTTAAAAGGAATTGAGTCATTTGTTATAAGCAAAAGGATAGGCCTTCTAAGCACATGTTTTCTTTTTTTTTTTTTTAAAGATTTTATTTATTTATTCATAAGAGACAGAAAGAGAGAGGGGGAGAAGCAGGCTCCCGCTGAGCAGGGAGCCCAATACGGGACTCGATCCCAGGACCCTGGGATCATGACCTGAGCTGAAGGCAGACGCTTAACCATCTGAGCCACCCAGGCGCCCAGTCACATGTTTTCAATATACAACTTTATTAACTTTTTTTGTTGGTTTAAAACATCATTCCATACACATAAGTCTCATAAAAATGTGTGATCTATTGCACCAACATGCTTTCAGTTACTGCATACTGTATTTTGTCATTTGATATCTTTTAATATTTGATAAATGTTTTTAATTTTTATATAAAGTGCCTTGATGCAATTGATCTTTATGCAAATGATCAGGTGTTCCATAATATCATTCTTAAGACAGACATCTGACATTAAATTCACCTAAAAAACTATATGTGCTTTATACCATACTAAAAACAGTTTATATTTTGGGGCGCCTGGGTGGCTCAGTTGGTTAAGTGACTGCCTTTGGCTCAGGTCATGATCCTGGAGTCCTGGGATCGAATCCCACATCGGACTCCCTGCTCGGCGGGGGGTCTTCTTCTCCCTCTGACCCTCCTCCCTCTCATGCTCTCTGTCTCTCATTCTCTCTCTCTCAAATAAATAAATAAAATCTTTAAAATAAATAAATAAATAAAAACAGTTTATATTTCGATTCACAGAAGCAACATTTTTGCATATTAAGACTATGAGCTGAGTATTGCATAAATTTGGCATAATCAATTTTAGGAGGAAATACTGGCTTGTACACCCTTAATATACACCAGCCATGTTTGCTCCATTACCATATCCCTGGCCATGAGCATTTTTATGTTAATACCATCCTTTCCAATTTATTAAAAATGTCACAAGCTAGACCATAGCCAGTTGTCTTATTTCAGTAATCCGTAGAACTTTCTTTTATTGATGCCATTATTCATAATGTGAATATACCTAATAATCTCACACACCTGTTCACAATGAGCTATATAAGGTATACAGTCAAAATTATTTTGCTTCTTTTACTCTCAATAATTTTTCAGATTTACTATGATTTCCTAGTAGCACTACTAAATTGTTTGATTTTTATTAGACAAATAAATCATGGATTCATTTTTATGATTAGCCATGTGATTAGCTTTATTGACATTAATGATCTATAAGTTTGACTAAATTCAGAAATTCCAGCATCTAGACTTCCAAAAATTTATTGCTACTTTCTAAGAAGTAAATTAATTTTGCACCAAACATAACATCTAAAATAACTTGCAAAATATTCCACAATTTTTGTTTCTCTAATTTTATTTCCTTCTGCAAAGCATTATCTATTAAACAGTTTGAATAACTTTTAAAAAATACTTCCATTTTAGTGAAGCATTATGATAAAACGTGGCATTTTTATGGCAAAAAAAAAATGCTTAAATCTTCCAATCTTTGAAACCTGTTTTTGAGTTGCAAATATCTGATTTTGAAACTTGTTTTTGAGTTGCAAAAATGATTTTGTAGTATCACTGATAAAAAGTATGCATAAAAAAATAAAGACAAAGACTTTTTAGAATAAATGAGCCAGTCATGATGAATTAATTTGCCTTTAGAACATTTTTTTAAAAACAGTCTCTTGAATGGGGCACCTGGGTGGCTCAGTCGTTAAGCATCTGCCTTTGGCTCAGGTCATGATCTCAGGGTCCTGGGATCGAGACCCACATCGGGCTCCGTGCTCGGCGGGAAACCTGCTTCTCCCTCTCCCACTCCCCCTGCTTGTGTTCCCTCTCTTGCTCCTCTCTCTGTCAAATAAATAAATAAAATCTTTAAAAAAAAAAATAGTCTCTTGAAATCCTCAGCCACTATGTGAAATAGATTCACTATAATCTGATTAGGTCTATTAAAGTCACTTTTTTTGCCGAGAATTGGTGGCTACAATGGAGCATTATTAAAATTTATTATAAATGGCATTTTCTTGCTCTCTTGTTTATACTCTTATTTACTAGTTTCCGAAATGTACATTTCCTTTTCTTCAGTTTTTTTCTTCACAATTCAAAAATGATTCTTTAGGTAACTCTGAATTTGCTGGTTCTATTCTAATAATATCATTATCATTTTCAGTGGTTAAAGTACTGTGTTTTCTAGCCAAACTCATAAGTGCCCCACGTAATTTTGATCCATTTCTATATGCATTCTTTCTCCTTTTCCTGAACATCATGTCATCAAATATGGCTTTTTAGATGCCATATTTCTGAAAAATGAGTTTTTAGTATAAATTTACAACATATTTATTTTTGATCCATATAAGGCTCAAATAAATATAATATAGTGAATTCAAATAACCTCAATTCATGTAAATTATGATATTTAACAATTAAACCTACGTGGTGTCAAAAATATAGAAACTCCCTCGTGAGCAGTTGGTAGAAAGGCAACTGGTACAGCAACATGGCAGTTCCTCAAAAACTCAAAAATAGAATTACCATATGGCCAGTTATTCAGCATTTGGATATATAGACCAAAGAATTGAAAGCAGGGTCTGAAAGAGACATGGTGCAACCATATTCATAGCAGCATTATTTACAATAGCCCAAAGGTGGAATCAACCCAAGTATCCATTGACAGATGGCACCCAGGCACCCCTATTTTATTTTTTAAATATTTATTAAATAGAATTTGTATACCTTACATCAGTGCTCTTACTGTTTTTTAAAATCACACACACATGGGGATACCTGGGTGGCTCAGTCGGTTAAGCATCTGCCTTCGGCTCAGGTCATGATCCCAGGGTTCTGGGATCAGAGTCCTGCATCAGGCTCCCCGCTCAGCGAGGAGCCTGCTTCTCCCTCTGCCTGCCACTCCCCCTGCTTGTGCTCTCTCTCTCTGGCAAATAAATAAATAAAATCTTTAAAAAAAAAATCACACACACATGTATTTGTAATAAAATAAAACTTTCCCATTTACCCTGCGGTACTATGGTTTGAAGTTATAAACCATGGAAAGAACTTACTTCGTTTGGGAACAATTGTCATGACTGTTGAAAGAAAATGCAAATTAGATCATTTTTTACTTCCTTGCACTTTCACCCCCAACTTGCTTAACTCTCAGGGTTCTATAAGTGAGGATCAGGTTCTGTTTTAAATTTGCATATTTTGTTCATTGTGTATTTTTTGTATTAGTTTTGATTTTGTTTAATATTGCATTAATATTATTTATCTTTGAATGTTTTGGTGCCCCTAAATTTTGTGCCTGAGGCAAGAATGTCATTTGCCTCACGCTGCTCCTAGGCCTGTTCCACTGTATGGATGTGCCAGGGCTGGTTTATCCAACTGAAAAATTTTGCATTGTTTCAAGTTTGGGGCAATTATGAATAAAGCCACTATAAATGTGCGTGTTGAGATTTTTGTGAGAACCTATGTTTTTATTTCATTTGAGTAAATGTCTGGGCATGCAGTTTGTTGTATATGAAGTGTACATTTACCTTTATACGAGACTGCCAACCATTTTCCAAACTGGCAATAACATTTTGCATTCTCACCAACAATTTATGAGAGTTTCAGTTGCTCTTCATCCTTGTCAGCACTTGGTACTGTCAGGTTTTTTTTTATCTGAGTCATTCTAATAGGTGTACAGCAGTATTCTGCTGTGGTTTTAATTTGCTTTTCTCTAATGCTCATGACTTATCCATGTAATGTTTTATGCCATGGGCCAATTAAGAACATGACATATGTACATATTTTGAAAAAGATAGGTTTAAAAGGCAAGATGCAAAATATCATATACTATGATCTTTTTGTGTAAATAAATATATATGCACATAAATGAAAGAACACATAAGAAATATTAACCATGATTCCTCTAGGGGAAGAAGAGAAGACTTTTACTTAATGCTTTTTGAACAGTTTAAATATTTTTATTTTTTTATTTTTTTACTTTTTTAGATTTTTTATTTATTTGACAGAGAGAGAGAGAATGCGAACATAAGCAGGGGGAGTGGGGGAGGGAGAAGCAGGCTCTCCGCTGAGCAGGGAGCCCGTTGCGGGGCTCCATCCCAGGACCCTGGGATCCTGACCTGAGCCGAAGGCAGACGTTTAACTAACTGAGCCACCCAGGTGCCCCAGTTTAAATATTTTTATAAACACGTGTTACTTTAATCGCTAAAGTACTGTTTAAAAAATTAATAAAACCCATTCCTCTTATGGGAAAATAGAATTTAAAAACCATCCCAAAAAACCAAAAGAACCTGAGCTCATCTCCGTAGCTCCAATCAGTCACATTCCTAACACAGACTCTTAGGGCCGCAGAAGCAAGGAGCAGGGAGGCAATGAGATCTCAAGAAATCCTATGTCAGCAGTAGGTAGGTATCACTTCCCGAAACTGCAACCTGTAGAGAACAGCTCCTCGCAGGTGTGCCAAAGCAACCTCACCTGTGCTGAGACAGGAAGGGCAAGGGGAAGGGCCCTTACAACTAAATCTGCCCCCCCTTTTTAGATTTATTTATTTGAGAGAGAGAGAGTGAGGGAGAGAAAGAGTGAGGAGGGGGGCGGGCAGAGGGAGAGAATCTCAAGCAGACTCCCCACTGAGCTCAGAGCCTGTCGTTGGGCTTGATCTGAGCAGAAACCAAGAGTCGGTGGCTCAACCGACTGAGCCACCCCTTTTTATCCATCTAGAAAAGCAGAAACTATTCCACCAGCCTCCCCTAGAAGACTTCCACTTATAGCTTGGAGGCTAAAACCAAGCCATGTGGCCACCCCTCGCTGCGAGGGAGCCTGGCCACTCAGACTCGCAGACAACCAGAGGGCCTGCCAACCAGCAGTGGTACCAGGGTGGTACACATCACCCGTGCTGGGAAAAGTGGGTTTTGAGTGCTTCTCTAAGAATACCTAAAATATGGCTCCTCGAACGCCGATTTACAAATAACATTGTCAAAGTAGTAAGTGAAAAAAACAAAACAAAACAAGTGTGCCAAAGAAACAGAGTGAAGAAAATACCTCTTCAGGAAACTGTGATTGTCCTTCTCAGAAAGACTTGAAGACAATCACATTTTATTCATAGTCATATTGTAAACGTGTTGTTATCCCACACTGGACCCTCTCCTTTTCCACTACCTTGTGAGACAATGAGACCAGTAGATGGGGTTACCTGAAACGAGGAACGTCGTAATTCCTGGACATTAGCAAAAGCCTGCTGTGTTCACACTGTGCCAGGCTCTGAGGAGCTTTCGATCCACACGGAGAAATAAGAGTTATAGACATTAACCAAATAGAGAAGTATGCCTACTCGTAATGAATCCTGTGCCAGACTGTGGGGTTCAAGCCACAGGAGGTTAGGATGTGAACACCAAGTTTGCCCCTCCTCGGCCAATCCTCCTCACAGGGGAGTTTTGAGTTTTTCTGACTGAGTCTGTGTCACCTTCCTTTCCTCTTTCTCACTCCTTTCCAGGACGATATTTGTCCCAATTCCACATGGCAGGGAGAGAGACATTTTCAACTTGTTTCTGGCACCAGCTCCCCCACAAGATAACTCTAAATACTCTTCCAAGCACAAAACGGGGAAAAACCTTCCTTCAACTTCATCCTTTTTTTTTTCTTTTGGAATCAGAGCTTCTGAAAAAGGAAAAAAAAAAAAAGTGTCTCCTTAAAACAGAAGCTGGCCAAAAAATGGTTTGTCCAGGATTTTTAAAAAGGGTGTGCACGGATGAATAGTTTTCAAATTATGTGTCCCGGAGAGGTGAGCCTTCTTTTGCCCTGGGGTAGTCACATGAGCGGCCTTTTTAGGCAAATAAATACAGAGCAAGAAAGCAGGCATTGTCCTGGGATTAGGATAGAACTCAAGCTTTTGTGTGTCAGTCAAGTCTGAGATCCTTGTGACATAAAATTCAACACTGGGGATACAGTGGGTCAATTTGAGTGAGTCCAGGGTCTTCTGGGAGTGGGGAAACTGGTTTAATCAACACCAGTTTGCAGATAGGTGAAGGTAGGGAGCTATCGAGGTGGACCAGGATGACTCTGAAATTAACTCTAGGGTCGCAGAGGTCTCAGTGAGTGAGGGGAGCTCAGGTCACAGGCCCCAGAGTGAATGGGGAAAGAATGCATGAAACATAGATCCTGCTGACACGGGAATGCCTCCTGGCCAGCCAGCAGGACATGGTGCTTGTGATCCAAGAAACAGGAGCTGAGCCTGGGCTTCTGAATGGATACAGCTGCAGCAAGGCCCAGAACTGAGGGATGGGATTCCCACTCGCCCCCAACAAACTGAGGTGCCAGGAGTTGAGCAGGAGGTACCATTTCAGAGGGGACTGTCATCACCTGCAGGTTGGGGAGGATTTGTTTTCTCCATAACAGGCTATGCCTGGTGGGGATGGGGGTGGGGAGGATGGCAACAGCTGATATATCACTTAAGAGTTAGACAAAGGCCCTTTTCAGACTTTAGAAGTACCATGGGGTGTGTGGGGGGCGGGGGGGGGGGTGGAGGGGGAGGAGGTTATTTCAACAATTCACAGAGAGGAACCTGATAGTGGGCTATTAGACTTCCTGTCAATCTGGCAACTGAGGTTCTCTAGCACTCTTACATGCACTCAATATGAAAATCGAAAAGAATGTGACCAACTGTACTCACATTTGTGAAGCAGGTAAAGCCAATCACACATATAGCATAACCCTCATCCAGGTTATTATCTGAAACAATACTTGAAGCAATATCAGAGGCATTATAATTTAGCAGTTGAAGGCAAAGGCTTTGAAACCAGACAAGCTGAGACCAAATTCTAGTTCTGCTACTTATTTCGGAAGTAATCCCAGGAAACATCAGGCGGAGAGCGAGGAAATAAAATAAGAAAAGGAAGGAAGCTAATAAAGGGTATGTAATCAAGCCATCTGTCATAGGGGGCAATTGGAGGACAATCCTGCTGGGGAACCCTAGCAGACAGAGCAGAGATTACCTCAGAGTTGTCCCAACCCAGGGCTAGGAAGCTGGGGTATTTATCCACCAACATCTGTCCACGATTGCTTCAGAGCAGCTCCCGTGGGCTCTCTGACACTCTTACTTGCCACAATGCTGCTAGCACATTCCCGGGACCAGAACAAAGCCCTCAGGTAGAGAATCTCAGGTGTTCACAGTAAGCAGGCTCGGACACAGAGGTAAGAGTGCCAGGAGGGTAGAATGGTCCACTGGCCCCGTCAGCCACACAGGTAACAGGGCTCACCCTCGGGCAATGCAGAAAGCACTTGCAGAGACATCCCACATTTTACCTTCAGTACCAACCTGAAAGATAGAGCTTTATTATCTCCATTTATGGAGGAATGAAACAGAGGATACAAGGTGTTAAATGACTTGCCAAAGTTGTATAATTAATGGGCACAGCAGGAGTTGGACCCAGATTTTCTCTTTCCAAGCACCATTTAAAAAAAAAAATCAACTACAGTAAGCCACCTTATAAATGGAGCTTTAAAGGATGGACAACTATTTGCCCATCAGAGTAACTGAGCCACCCAGGGCCTAGAAGCCTGGGCGCTATGAAAGAATACGCCCCCCTGGAGGGCTGCTGAAGTAGAGTCTTCAGTAGAACAGGAGGAGGAAGAAACTATTTAGAGTCTGGGCTGATACTCTGTTTTGTGACAGTGGGTGGTGAATTCCAGAGGGAATCATAGAAGGGTTTTCGGAAGTTGGGGTTGGGAGAGGAGGTGAGATAGAAGAGACAGAGAGAGTCCACAGAGCCCTGTGCAATTCTTAGACTTGCCTCCTCTCCCACCCCCTTACACACCACTCCCATCGTACTGACCTTGCTGTTCCTTGACCACTCCAAATCCCTCCCTGCACAGGGCCTTTGCATTCCTCTGCCTGCAGTGCTCCTCCTCAGATAGCCACTTGGCTGCACCCCTCACTTCCTTCAAGTCCCTGTTCAAATCCTTCCTTCTCAAGAAGACCTAACTATCCTGGCTACTCTATCTAGGCCATGTCGTGTCCTGACCATGCACCTAACCTCACACTCTCGATCCCCTGTTCTAATTTTTCTTTTTCCCCAGAACACTTATCACTTTCTGACTTCCTATATGGTTACTTACTTACTGTATGTATTGTGTGTTGCTAAAGCATAAACTGCAGAAGGACATCTCTGTTTTGTTCACTGATGTATCGCAAGCACCTAGAACAGTACCTGGCCAGTGGTGAGTGCTCAGTGAACACTGAGAAATGAGCGAATGAATGCCAACGCCCCTAAGCCCACAAAGGAACAATCAATGTACCATTCCATGCCTTCACCATAACTTAATGCCCCCGGCTTCCAAAGAGAGAAGAGGCTCCATCTTCTCCCTTCTCTGTCCCCCCACCCTCACCCCACATTCCCCGCTCCACTAGGTCTCAATCTTTCCTCCCCTCCTTGGCCAAACAACCAGAACCTTCCGCCTGGTGAAAGTGGGCATTTTCTTCTCAGTTTACTTTTAAGTGTTAGTGCTTTTGTTTGCTGAGGGAAACATATGGCAACACTTTATTTGATAACTGCATGTCTCCTTCATTTTTTTTTGGACACAGTAGAGGCCATGAACCATATTTTGCTCTCAGTCATATTTGTAAAAAAAAAGGGGGGGTAGGATCTATTAAATGGTCAGCATGAAGTCTGAACACTGCCCTTACATTGTCAACACCATGTTTACTTTGACATATTTCCAGTGTCTGAAAACATTTGCTCTAGTTCCAACAGTCAAGGTTAAGAGATAAGTATCTGAATGAGAGAAGAGGATGGAAACCAGCCCATGTGTCAAATGCTGGGGAAAAGACAGAGCTATGAGCTAGAGAGTAACAGAATCTTACTTTGGAAGGAAATCAGCAGGGTTTTTTTTAAAGCATTTAAATAATTCTAATATGTAAGCTGAGAACTAAAAACTGTATTTAAGTTCTTGGAGTGGTATTTCAAATTCTGATGCACCCTGCTAGGTGCCGTGGTGTAGAGTTTGATTTGACTCTTAAATAACTGGTTCCATTTCATACACCTAAAATCATAAGCAATTGAGTATACGAAGAACAGAGGAAATGCACAATAGGGAAAACTCCTGAGTAACACTCACTTTCAGTCTTAAAGAGTATAATCTGCTGTAGAGAGAACAGAGGAAGAGAGAACCCGACAGGACACGAAGAAGTCCCTGGCAGGGCCCTGTCAGCTGGTTCAAATACGGACAGATTGCACACTAATCAGAAAGCTCATCATGTTTTGTTCTTCCAATCAAACCCCCAAGGATAGAACAGTTCAACATCCAATATTCAGTTTCCCCTTCCATTCAATCAACCATCTATCCCAACATTCTGGGGGTTCAAGAGAGGGCCAAGCAAATGAGCTTTCAGTTATTGAAAAAGAAAAAAGACTGGGGCAGCCCCTCACACAAGGAGCTCCCAGCAGACTAGGAAAGACGTGCCAGGGAAAGTTTCAGGAAAATGCAGCCAGGGCTGAGAATCAGTGTGTTTGCAATGCCTGAATCAAAGTGAATGAAAACGAGCGCACGTCCAGTATTCCTGCAGTACCTTGTTCTGTCATATCCACTTACTTACAGAGCCCTCCTACATCTTTATTTATTTTGATCAGATTACCTCTTCTTTGGCTACTTTTATAAAGTACCATTGGCAGAATGAAAGAAGGTATGTCTTTTTCTTCCCCTTAAATTTTATTTTCTTTTATCGCCTCCATGAAGCAAGTAGGATTTTCAAACTTGGCTCTGAATTGCAACGGTACCAAAATAGTCCGGAAACTGTTCCACGAAGGAAATGCCAGTGTTATAGGCAAGAAAACTGATGTTCAGAAGCTTGCTCAGTGTCACCCACTGACAACTGTGGCGAGATTTTTTTTTACCTTTTTGCTCCTACATAATCTAGAAAAACTGACAGAAATTTCTATAGTGCTGCGTTATGCCCAGAATGGTGACATATGAAACCATTAGAAATGACTGAGTCAGATGAATCATTAAATTCTACTCCTGAAACCAATATTACACTACATGTTAACTAACTAGAATTTAAATAAAAACTGAAAACAAAACAACAACAAAAAGAAATGACAGAGTTGGACCCTGTCTAGAGGGTACATAGTCAGCCCCCGTGAGAAACATGGGCACATGCAGATGAGGTCACAGTGACAAGTGCAGCTTTTGAGAGAAAAATCTAATGATGTAAGAAAGTAGCCAGCATTTGACCTGCTTAATTTATGCTTAAAGTTGTACTAGGGGCTTTTCTACCAGACTCTAAAAGCAGTAAGGAAGACATTATTACAATGCTTCATCTAAGGGCCCTGGGTGGCTCAGTCGGTTAAGCGTCTGCCTCCAGCTCAGGTCGTGATCCCAGGGTCCTGGGATCGAGCCCCGCATTGGGCTCCCTGCTCGGTGGGAAGCCTGCTTCTCCCTCTCCCACTCCCCCTGCTTGTGTTCCTGCTCTCGCTATCTCTCTCTCTGTCAAATAAATAAATAAAATCTTTTAAATAAATAAATAAATAAATAATAAAAAATTAAAAAATAAACTCCAGTGTGGGATAAGTAACTGTTTTATGGTTATAGCATTTGTCAAATGCCCCTTATGGAAGGACCATTAGGTATACAATTAAAGTTTTTATACTTTGGGCTCAGAGAGACTTGGATCCAAAGCCCAGCTCTGCCACTTACCAGCCCAAGTTAATCACTTCACTTCATTGATCTATAGTTGTCTGCTCGGGAAAATAGGGACAATAGTATCTGCTTCAGGGGTGCCTGAAGGGGTGGATCAGGGGTGGATCTGCCTTCAGCTCAGGTCAAGATCCCAGGGTCCTGGGATGGAGCCCCGGGTTGGGCTTCCTGCTGAGCAGGGAGTCTGCTTTTCCCTCTCCCTCTGGCCCCTCCCCCCCACTCATGCTCACAAACAAATAAAACAAATCTTTAAAAAAAATAGTACCTGCTTCAGTAGAGTTGTAGTAAGGAGTAGGGACATTATTTATAAGGTGTCTGTCACATACCAATGCTCAACGCAATGGCAAATGTCATCAAATATTTTTTGTAATAATAATAATACCAATAATAACTTAGTCTTGTCAATCCTGGGCCTTACCAACACAATCACACTTAGCAATTGCCATTCAGCATCCAACTGACAAGCTCGGTTCCAGCAGCCAACCCAAGGCTATTAGAGACCCTGCAAATGGGTAGGGTCTGTAGTTCATGTTCCTGCCCCTAGCCTGGTATGCAACGTGCCCCAACCCAGCCTTGAGCCCAACACAGGCAATCTGTCTCTACCCCCAGTCATCTTTGTTCTTGGCTTTTGCACAAATTTCTTGGCCTACACTCTATTTCCCTTTCCAGGACAAACTTTCCCCTGAGACCCACCCATTTTATTAGGGCTCAAACATTCTCCTAGTTATTTCTAGCCTCCTCTCCATGCCAATAACCATAGTTGATCCAATAACATAGACCAACCCAAACCACAGCAACAATTATAACATCAACACTACCTAGAAACTCCCATGCAGACCCCATCCAGTCAACAGACCAAATGCTGGCCAGACTGGCCTGATTTGAGCCAGAATTTCCCTCTGGAGAGTAGGATATTGACTGCTGAATGAAGCACACTGCAAGCTGGAATAGACTTGAGGAAAAAGCATATGGCTTATTTGGAGAGAGAAGGAGGGACCGGATATATGGCTGGAAATTGCTAAATCAGAGCCCCATGCGTATTTTCCTGCTTTGTCCCCACCCCCTGTGTATGGCAAAGGTACCAGATGATGACAGTATCTATCGATGGCAAAGTCTTCAAAACACACCCATAGCCTTGAAAAGAGCTAAACATAACCATAACTATTCCTATATTTCCGAAAAATCCAGTTCTTATTAAGATTGAGATTAAGCACCTCTGAGTGTCCTAACTTAGTGGTCTGGCATGGTGTTTTAGCAAACTCTTCCTTGCATTTAATATCATTAGGTGGGGCTGACATAAGCTACTAAAAATTTAAACCCTTTTCTGATCGAGCAACATGTTAGTGCCAGTGAGAGAGAACCTGTTGACACATCTGGCTTACTAGGCTAGAAAGCAAAGAAAAAGAATCATTGTCCTTGGCTTCTAGTTAACATTCCTTCCTCTGTAGCTCCAGGGTCAGCAAACTGTTTCTGTTAAGGATCCAGTTAATAAATATTTTAAGCTTTGCTGTTCACATATAGTTTCTGTTCCTTCTTCTCCTTCTTCTATTTTATCTCAAATCATGTGAAGTTTTAAAAACCATTCTTAGCTCCTAGGCCATACAGAAGTAACTATGCTGTCCCACAGGCCATAGTTTATTGATCCGGCTTCCAAACCAACAACTCACAGATATCTGAGTAGTGGCCTTCAAACTGACATTTTAAGACAAAGTCCATTTATTTTACTTGGGATATTGTGCTCATTGGTAAAATTTCAGTTATCCTTGAATAAGCTTCCTGGCACTTATAAAAACTCCCAAGTTATTGGTAATTCATTGAGCTTATACTTAAGACTTGTGCATTTTACTATATGAAAGTTATGTCTCGGGATGCCTGGGTGTCTCAGTCTGTTAAGCATCTGCCTTTGGCTCAGGTCGTGATCCCAGGGTCCTGGGATCGAGTCCCACATGGGGCTCCTTGCTCAGCGAGAAGCCTGCTTCTCCCTCAGCTTGCTGCTCCCCCTGTTTGTGCTCTTTCTCTCTGACAAATAAATAAATAAAATCTTAAAAGAAAGAAAGTTATATCTCAATTTTTTTAAGTTTTAAAATGTATATTTATTTAATATCTGTTTGTGTCTATGTTGTTTTCCTTTTTAACTTTTTTAAAAGTAATCTCTACACCAAACATGGGGTTCAAACTCATGACCCCTTGATCAAGAGTCAGATGCTCCACCGACTGAGCCAGCCAGGTGCCCCTATCCTGCTTACCTTTCTATTTTTAGAACCACATCCAACTTGAAGTAGGCACTCATTTATTGTGTGTTATGGAGAGAAGAAGAGAGACAGGAGGATGGATGATGGTGGAGGGAGGTGTAGAAGAACATTATGAACACAATAACCCAGGACTGTAAACTAAGTTGACTCATAACTGAAAGGCCAGATTGCTTGAAAAACGCCTGTTACATAGACAAAACAAGGCACTTGCAGATGCCTGGCTTGAATAAACAAATAAAATTATTCTGTGAAAATCATAGAATTGTTGGGTCTGTGGTTACAAGGGTTCTTGCAAGTCATCTAGTGCAGCATAACAGAGGAATCCCTGACAGACTTATCAGGAGTGACCTCAGAAGTTATAACCAACTAGTCTACCAAACCAGAGAGATTTCAAAAATTCAATTGGATATCATTTCAGTATGCACGCTAGTTCTATGACGTTCCATAAAATTTGAATTGCAACCAAGTTGTATGTAAAAGACATTTGTTCACAAATCTTAAGAGTCAAGAAAAGAGGGATGGTGGCTTTCCCTGCAGAGAGAATTAGAAGTTTGAGGACTAAGTGACCTCTTGGCTTTGGAAATCACAGAGTCAATGATAAAGCTACAAAATCAGATTCACTGTGTCCTGGCCAGGTTGCCAAAAAGAATATACAGTAAGCTTCCTGGCTAAGATTTCCAGGCAGTAAGCAACATTAGGCAAGCTGAGACAGTTAATTCCCAAATTATATGGGACAATGAAATTATTTCCATGGGGAAGAAGTACCTTTCCACTCCAAGAAGATTCAGAATCAAGCACAGAAATACTAAAGATAACCAAAGCCATAGGTTGCTCTATTGAGACTAGAGTGTGTGTGCAAATTTAGTGTTTTCTGTATTAGGAATATTTAAGAAAAAATAAATCTATCAGAGTGTCAACCTTCTAATTAGAATTTAAATATGTAATTGAATAGTCATTATAGACTTCTATTTTGTTGTTGAAATCTTCTAAATTGGGAAGAAGCACTGGAACAGTAAAGAGAATTTTAAGTTTACTCTCCAGCTGAGCAAGCAGTTCTTTCTTGCAGATAACCTGAGAACCATGGGGGGCTGGGGGCCCTCTCTTACGGTCCCAGGATGCTGGATTTTTCAGTGGCAGATGAAATGACCCAACTGACCCTGAAACTCTTGGAGAAGGGACTGAAGCAAGAGCATGAGAATGTGGAAGGGGATTCTGAGGACCCCCACCTCAGGCCAGGGAAGACAGGCCAGATGCAGCCCTGCAGAGTGCTCTGAGGAGGAGGACAGAGCTGCTGCAGACCTCTGGGAACAGTGCCTCCTGGGGAGGTCTCCCAGATCCAAGACCTGAGGAGATGAACAGAGGAGGGTGCTGTGGGTCAGCATTGCTCCCAGAGGTCCCTCCCCTGGCCCCCTCCATGGGCATTTACCCTGCCATCTCCCCGCCCCCACCAGCCCTGGAACCACCAGAGATTATCCAACATTCAGTCCCCCAGCCTCCTGCCACCATCATTCAAAGGCTACCTCAGCAGCCACGCATCTCACAGATTCCCCCTCTCCAGGCCCTCCCCACTCAAAGGTCAGGACGCATTAAGGAAAGTCATCTGCCTCTCTCCTTGATTTCTAGGAATTCCTTACATATTCTAACATGGGTCCTTTTTGATGTATATACTGCAAATGTCAAGTCTTTCTGTGGCCTGCCTTTCACTCTCTTCGTGGTATCTTCATATGAACACAAGTTCTTAATTTTAATCAAGTTTTGTTTTCCAGGATTTTTCCTCAAAAAAAAAAAAAAGAATTTTAAGTTTGTTACAGTTATAAGTTTAATGTGTCAGATTTATAAGAATTATTTAAGCACTCAGAAAGGTGTGTTGGTCAAACAACTTTTAAAGCTACAGAACTGAAATAGAGTAAATATATAAATGCAACATAAAATGTTCAAAGATGCTTAATTAACAAATCTATAAATAGAACTAAATATTAGTCAAAGACTCCTACAAGTGATTGCAAAAATGTGCTTGGTTTATAAATGAAACAAGATTTGTGAGCTGAACCTTAAACCTTAAGGATTTTGAATCTGTAACTCTAATAAATGTATTATTAACTTCAAAAGCTTAAACAAGCCTATACATAGTCTTTTCTGCACTTAAAACAGCCCGTAAAGTATGCTGAAAAATTAACACAACGCTTTCATCATCAGCCCTCATTTCTTTGGTAGTTCCTCTTATGACATGATTTACACACATCTCAAAATTTCAGTTACCTCTTCTGAACCGTAATTCATCACTGTGCCTATGGGCACTTCTTCTAAAAATTCACATTGATGCTTATCAATTTAACATCTAAGAGATGCTTAGTGATTTAAAATCACCAAGATTTCTTGGTGCAATAACATAAACTCTAAAATTGAGGTAAAATGTAAAAGAACTGAAATTTTGAGAAAAGAGTCCAAATTAATCTGCTAATGTAGAGCTTCTTTGTGGCACAGAAATTAAGCCATACATGTTGGCACTTTGTCCCATCAGCATTATGCATTACCTTCTAAAAAATAACCTGCCTCCAATTCCCTGAAGTTGAAATTTAGGGACATTAGCAAAAACACTCCACCTAGCACAATCTGACAAGACGATACAGCTATAAATTCTCTTTCAATTCTACAAATATTGTTTTAGCATAGGAAAGTAGGGCTATTCGCTTTGAATTATTTTCTAGTAGTGGTAGTTTTAAATGATAAAATATATAGATAATGGATGAAAAGTAAAGCATAGGGAATATAGTCAATAATATTGTAATAACTTTGTAAGGTGATGGATGGTAACTGCACTTATTGTGATGGCCATTCTGTAATGTATGTAATTGTCAAATCACTGTGTTGTACACCCAAAACTAATATAAGATTGTATGTCACCTAACTTTTGATTTAAAAAAAAAAATACATACACACATAATGCTGTAATGGGCTTGAACATTTCCTGTGACTGTAGAACAGCATGGTAGTCATAAAATCTTTTTTTCCCCAAAAGAAAAGCAAAGTACATGAATGGAGGATGTCTCCAATTACAAAGTAAAAGGATAGAGGGATAGCCCAATTAGCAAAAAAGAAAAATAGATGTTAGGTAGATTTAATTAAAGTCCTTACTCAATTTCATCTAAGACTATGCTTTTCCTTATTGTAATTCAGAGGTTCTTGGCTACTTCAGTCATAATTGTATATGATTAAATTTAAGAACAAAAAAGGAATAAAGAGCCACTTCCTGCCTTTCATCACCTTCAGAGTAACCAGTACCAGACTTGCCCTTCTGCCATAAACAACTATAAATGACAAATAAATGAAGCAATTATTTTTAGACATTGGACCCCAGGCAGCACAGGATTGAAGTCATTGAAAGAAGGGAAGCCCCTGAAATGAACAGTACATTCACCCTGGGTTTTTGCCTAGGGAAACCTTCCAAACCATAGGACCAAGAAGTGAAGTTCTAGCAGGGCACAGAAGTCTCCCTGAGCTGAGGAGGCAGAGAGTGCTGCTGAAGGAATTTGTAAGGCCTGGTACCAGAGAGAATGGAGCTGCAAAGATGGGTTCCTAGAAGTCTGTGTGGGAGCTGTGGGCAGATCTGTGGCTGAGGACAGAGCTGCACACATGCAGGGCAAAAGCCTTGCAAGGCGCAGCAGAGAGAGGCTGCCGCAGGGTTAAGTGCTTAATGAGGTAGCTCAGTGCTGGAAGGCTTTGGAGTTCCAGCCCAGCCAGAGAGGGATACCTTGCTAGGCTCTTTGCCCACTTCCTGAGACCCCAAAAAGGCCATGTGACAGGAGGAAGTAATATGCCCTCAAATCTTGGGGGTTCTTTAGAGCAGAGGTTGGCAAAATTTTTTCTAACAAGGCCAGATAGAAAATGCTTTAGGCTTACAAGTCATATGTTCTCTTTCACAACCCTCAATTCTATCATTGTAGCATGAAAGCAGCCACAGACAACATGTAAATGATGAGCATAGTTGCATTCCCATAAAACTTTGTCTATAGACCTATAGGTGACCTAAGAGTTAGGATGGGCAGACAGGGACATAAACATAGCCATTGTAAATATATTTAAGGACACAACAGAAAAGATAAACATAGCAAACAGATGAGAAACCTCAGCATAAAAATGGATACTATAAAAAATAACCAGATGGAAGTTCTGTACTTGGAAATTACATTACCCAAAGTAAAGTATTCATGAAATAAGCATAACAGCAGACCAGAAACATATAAGAAAGAGTCAGTGAGCTTGAAGACAAATCAAAAGAAATTATTCAATCTGAAGAACAAGAGAAAAAAAATTGATAATGAATAGAGCCTCAGTAATGTCTAGAAAGACACCGATGATCTAACGTGTGTAATGGGAGTACCAGAATGAAAAGAGAAAGAGAACAGAGTATGAAAAATACAGTTGAAGGAAAGATGGATGAAATGTTCCTAAATTTGGTTTTTAGAAAGCCAATTTACAGATCCAAGAAGCTGGGAGAAGCTCATGCAAGATAAACACACACAAAGAAAAACACAAAGACATTTCATAGTCAAAATGCAGAAAAATCAAAGATGAGGAGAAAAATCTTAACAAGAGTCAGAGGAAAAAAAGGTACATTATATTCAGGTGAACTATAATACAAATTCAGACTGACATCTCAGCAAAAACAGTGGTAACAAAAAGTCAGAAAATGAATCTTTAAAGTGCTGCAGGGAAAAAAAATAAACCAGTATCAACTCAAAATACTATATCCAGCAAAATTACCATGAAAGGAGGGTAAAATAAAAACATTTCCAGGTGAATGAAAGCTGAAAGAATTTGCTGTCAGCTGATTTATAATATAAGAAATGCTAAGACAATTTTTCAGACTGAAAAAAAAAACAAAACCAAATGGAATCTCAGATTTATAGGAAGGCATGAAGAGCATGGAAAATTAGAAATATGTAGCTATATTAAAAAGGCTATCTTTATTTTCTCTTAGATCCTTTAGACAATTCTTTAAAGCAAAAGTAGTAACATTGTTGTGAATGGGGTTTACAAAATTCATAGAAATAAAATATATGGCAAGTTAGCATAAAGAATGGAGTAAAAGGAATTATACTGTTGAAAACTTTAATTTTACTTGAAGTGCTGTGTATTAATTTAAAATAGACACTGATTTAAAAAAAATAGGAGAAATAAGTAGGAATGTTAAAAATTTAATTAAACCAAAAGAAGGTGGGAAAGGAGTAACAGAGGAGCAAAGAACACATGATAAACAGAAAACAAATACAAATTGATAGACCCTAACCCGACCATCTCAACAACTACATAAAACGTCAATGGACTGTATACCCCAGTTAAAGGGCAGACTGTCAGACTGAATTTAAAAAGCAAGACTAAATTATATGCTCCCTATAAAAGGTGCAATTTAAATATATAAACACAGGGGTGCCTGGGTGGCTCAGTCGTTAAGTGTCTGCCTTCGGCTCAGGTCATGGTCCTGGGGTCCTGGGATCGAGCCCCACATCGGGCTCCCTGCTCAGCGGGGAGCCTGCTTCTCCTCTCCAGCTCCCCCTGCTTGTGTTCCCTCTCTCACTGTGTCTCTCTCTGTCAAATAAATAAATAAACTCTTTAAATAAATAAATATATATATATATATAAACACAAATATACAGAAGGAAAAAGATATATCATGCAAACAGTAAACGCAAGAAATTTAGTGAGGGCATATTAGTATCAATCAAAGTAGACTTCAAAGCAAAAAGAGTATTTCATATGATAAAAGGATCAATTCATCAGGAAGACATATTCCTAAATGTGTATGTTTCTAATATTAGAGCTTCAAAATGCACGAGAGGAAAACTAACAAAACAGAAGGGAGAAGTAGATAAATCCACAGCCATCAGCGGAAACTTTAGTGCCTTTCAGCAACTGACAGAACAATTTAAAAAACAGCCTAGCCAACACCTAGCAAATGAGTATTGCATCTGGTCTCTCTCTTGGAGGCATCTACTCTATCTCAGTATACTCAGAATAGATTGGAAAAGTTAAAATAACTCAGTACATCTTCTCCGATACACATTTTTATCAACTGCTCTTTTCTTATCACAACCTTATTTCCCTTTTTTTTAAGATTTTATTTATTTATTTATTTATTTATTTAGAGCATGCACGTGTGAGCGGTGGGAAGGGGCAGAGACAGAGAGAGAATCCCAAGCTCGGCATGGAGGCCCACACGGAACTCGATCTCATGACCCTGATATCATGATCTGAGCCAAAACCAAGAGTCGGTCGCTTAACCGGCTAAGCTACCCAGATGCCCAGTCACTACCTTATTTTTATAAAATTCTTAGAGCTGCTGATTTAGCTCATCCAATATATGGAGAATGTTATGGACTACATTCTGTTCCCCCAGAATTTGTATATAAAAGCCTTAAACCTCAGTATCTCAGAATGTGACTGTATTTGGAGATAGGTCCTTTAAAGAGGTGGGTAAGTTAAAAGTGGGGCTGTTTGGATGGGCTTTAATCCAATCTGATTGGATCTTGGATCTGTCTTTATAAGAGGAAATCTGGACACACACAGTGTCACCAGAGCTCCACACACATAGAGAAAGGACCAAGTGAGGACACAGTGAGAAGGTGATCATGTGTAAGCCAAGGACAGCGGCCTCAGAAGAAACTAAAGCTGCTGACACCTTGATCTTGGACTCCTAGCATGGCTGGCTAGGAACTGTACCACTGCCCGGCATCATGGGGCAGCATCGTCCTGCATATCATTAGCCAGGAGAAGGTCAAAATTCAAAACTGGAAACACAGCTTCTACTAAATGCATATCACTTTTGCACCTAATAACGTCAAAAAGTCATTACGTTGAACCATCGTTAAGTCTGGAACAGTCTGTACTATATAAGAAATGAGAACATTCAAAGATGGGCTGGAAGACTACGCTTAATGGTATTCCATGAATAGAAATACACAGGGAAAGACTCATGGCATGTTTGCCTTGACTAAAGAAGGCTTTGACACTTGAGTACAATGCGCCATAGTAAGATTCAGAGCCAAGTACTAGTATGACTTTAAAATAAACAGACAATGAAAAGGACAACTGAGTAAGTAAGAAATGAAGACACACTAAAACTTTCATCTTGACCCAGGTGTGTGCTTGGTTGACTCCAGTTCTATGAGACACTCAGAATTTAGAGGAGGCGGTGTGTCTAGTCCAACAGTCACATTTTATAAAGTGGAAGCTGAAGCCCGGAGAAATTAAGTGACTATCCAAGGTCACACAGCCAGTGGCAGAAATGGGCCTTGACCTAAGTCCCTAAACACCCAGGCTTCACTTCACAGTACCAAAAATGGGACAGTGAAGTCGATAATGTGATAATCGTGTGTTATAAAAAGCAGATAACGACAGTGTTCTCTGATACTAGCTTGACTCCAGTAATGAAAACATTTAGGGTCAAATGAAGAAGCAAAGACATTTTAATAAATGACAATAATCTGAGTATATTTTAACATGGAAAGAAAATAGCTTTTATTTAGTATTTGCTCTCATCTGTGAATGGCAGGCTATCTCTGAGAACAATAAGATAAAATTCCTATATAGCAATAAACTAATTATAGATCCTTTTTGGCATCACATAGTAGTACCTTTGGAAATATTAACAGAGAAGACAGTGCAGTGAGGGGAAAATTTTGAGTGGTGCTGGGGGCTGGGTAGGGGGAGAGAAAATCATAGCTGGCCTCACCTGATTGGCACTATTGGGCTCTAAAAATGTTCCAAGATCCATCTAGTATGAGTGGTGCTTAAAATGGGACTTAGGCAGGCAGGCCAAACCACCCAGACCAAGAGATAGGAGTTGGCATAAACTTCTGGAAAGGTGGGGGACCCTGATGGAGCCCTGATCAGGCTGATTGAGCTTACGGTCTTGTTGTCTAGATAGGTTCAAAGATAAAGTAGAAAGGAGTTCTCTCTAGAGTCAGCAGCTCAATCTAAAACACTCACTGCCTGGGGCACCTGGGTGGCTCAGTTGTTAAGGGTCTGCCTTCGGCTCGGGTCATGATCCCAGGGTCCTGGGATGGAGCCCCACATCCGGCTCCCTGCTCGGCAGGAGGCCTGCTTCTCCCTCTGCCACTCCCCCTGCTTGTATTCCCTCTCTCGCTGTGTCTCTGTCAAATAAATAAATAAAATCTTTCAAAAAGTAAATAAAAAATAAATAAAACACTCACTGCCTGTCATCATGAGTCTACACATCCATATAAATGATTTTCTACAAAGGCAAAGATTCGTTTATATGGTAATGGATGTGAGATTCGAAAACAGAAATAGTGATTTATATTTAATAATTTAAATGTATTTAGTGCTTTACGCTTTACTTCTGTGTTATAAAGAGGATGCAGAACTCAGAAATGTGAAGTGATTAGGTGGCATGGTGAGCACCCAAGACAAACGAGCCTCTTCAAGGTGGGGTCTGAAGCAGGTGCTGTCAGAGGTTATGGTGAGCGCAGCTGCATATGGTTCTACAAGCATGTCTCCTGGTGCCCCTCCCCAAAGGCCTCAGACAATCAGTTGCTCTATCCAGTGGGACCCTTTGACAAATCTTATGAAATATGTCTCAGAAACTTCCGTGGAGGCTTCCGGAGGGGGTGGAGCATTTATTCTTTGACCCTTCTCCCCCATTGGTCAAGGGTTACCTCATGGGGCATTATTAACTGCCCCCTCCCGTCCCTTCCTGTCCCTTCTTCCCTACCCCCACCCCCACTTTAATCTTGCACATGTATGAGTGCCAAGAAGGTTCCTATGAGCATCCCCACGAAGGGAATCACAAAAGCCCCCAAACAGGAAGTGAGGGGACTGGGGAGTTAGGTGAGACATTATTCGGGGGCACCTGCATGAAAGTGGTTGATGCCCACACGGAGCTGGTCACTGCAGCTGTGGCTGGAATAAAAGGGGGGTCTGAGAGGATGTGAAGTGATGCACGGCAAGCGTCCACTACCCAAGAGCATTTGGTCAAGGGGATCAAAGGGACTGACATTCGTCCTGTGCTCTGCTGTCCACATCATGTTCGCTAGTGCTGCCTACAGGCGCTTGGAAGAGGCGGCTTGCTTCTCTTATTTATACAAAGATGCCATGCAGGGTAGCAAAGGCCCTAGTTTTCCTCACCAGGGGCCGCATATCAGACTAGAATCTTAATTCTCATGTTCAAAAGTCTAAAACAAGCAAGAAAAAGAAATAAAAGGCACCCAAATTGGAAAATAAGAAGTAAAATGATCTCTGGTCAAAGATGGCATGATCTTTGTGGAATGTGGAACACTCTAAACACTACACATACATGTACAAACACACATGAGCCTATTACAACTAATAAAAGAAATTAGCAAAGTTATAGGATAAAAAGATCAACACACAAAAATCAGTTGCATTTCTATACACTACCAATGACCAATCTGAAAAGAAAATTAAGAAAATAATCCCATTTGCTATTCATCAGAAAGAACAAAATACTTAGAAATAAACTTAACCAAGGAGGTAAAAAACTGGTACACTGATAACTACGAAACATTGCCTGAAAAAAAAATCAAAGAAGATACCAAAAAAAAAAAAAAAAAAGTAAAGATGTCCCTTGCTCATGGATTGGAAGACTTAATATTGTTAAAATATCCATACTACCCAAGGTGATCTACAGATTCAATGCAATCCCTATCAAAACCCCAAAGGCATTTTTTTGCAGAAAAGGAAAAAGAAATCCTAAAATTCATATGGAATCTTAAGGGACTCAGGATAGCCAAAACAATTTTAAAACAGAACAAAGATGGAGGCCTCATACTTCCAGATTTCAAAGGATACTACAAAGCAAGAGTCATTAAGATGGTGTGGTACTTGTTGTAAAGACACATAGATAGACCAATAGAACAGAATAAAAAGCTCAGAAGTAACACCTTGCATATATATAATAATTTTCAATAAGACTACACAATGGGAAAAGAGTAGTTTCTTCAACAAATGATGTTGAGGAAACAGGATATCCACACCCACACCCCCCCCCCACACACACACACTCAAAATGAAGTTGAACCCTTACTTCACAACGGATGCAAAAATTAACTCAAAATGACTCACAAATTGCTTATGACACTCCATCGTTTAGATACCTGCTTCTTGCTATGGGATCCTTAACGGTGATTTCAAGGAGTTAGCTTTGCATCTTAGCTTGTTCATAGAAATTCTTTGAAGACTGAGGTTTTTGTTTTGTTTTTTTAAAGATTTTATTTATTTGTTTGACAGTGAGAGAGGGAACACAAGCAGGGGGAGTGGGAGAGGGAGAAGCAGGCTTCCCGCGGAGCAGGGAGCCCGATGCGGGGCTCGATCCCAGGACCCTGAGATCGTGACCTGAGCCGAAGGCAGACGCTTAACAACTGAGCCACCCGGGCACCCAAGACTGAGGTTTTATCAGCTGACTATGATAAAGGGCTTTGTCCATTATTGGCTGCAAAATTCCCGCATGGCTGTGGATAGCTGAGCTCTGCGGCTGCATCGGTGGGATCTAGAGTCATGGTGCCCTTTCTGCAAATCATTCTGTACGCCGTGACTAAGTGTGTGTGTGGTGTTAAACCTGTTTTAGTTGTTAAGAATCACTTCCTACTTAGAGTGAAAGCTAGAAATAAATGCTCTGTTGACTGTGTTACTATTAAACATTCTCCTCTTCTTGCTTCCCGCCCTCTTGCCAACAGTTGCTTGGGAGCTGGAACAAAACTATTTCCTCATCCAATGTTCTGTGAGTTGCCACAAGTTGTCCAAAGTGATACAGACAGCATTAGTTGAGAGGAGAACTAGAATCTAGATTTTTCTCATTATACAGGGGATGTTCTTTCAACTATATTTTCTGACTATAGTGATTGGTTAGCAATTCCAATTTTCCAAGAGTTTTATGTTTAAAAGATTCTTTGCTTGAAATTATTTGTAAATCCTAATGGTGAAAAAACTAACCAAAATCATGACTCTCCTTAACACAATTTTGTAAATGTAGGAAAGGAGAGGACAATTAACATGTATTGAGCATCTACTCTTCGATTGACCTGTACATACTTTATCTCATTTAATCCTCACTACACTGGAGGGTATTCGTTATTAGGTAGGAAATTTTGTCTATACAAAGCAGGAGACAAAGGCTAAAAGAAGTATCTATTCAAGTATACTTATTCGTATCATGCCCTGGCTTCCATCTCTCGTTGGTTAAAGATTGCCCCTTGGAATGTTATTCTCTGTACTTCCAGTTTGTGCATCTGTCGCCATGTCTCAGTGGGTTCCTGAAGACCAGAGAAGGAACAGGCCAGTAAGAGAGGCACAATACAGCTGAGGCCGGGCACAGCCAGGTTACACCTACACAGCTGGTTGCTGATGCCAGATGATGCACAAGAGGCGTCCCATACACCCCCCAACTACAAGCACATATCCATCTAGTCCATAATCTTCTTAATTCTAGCCCACACGCTGCTCTTGAGTCCTGCTGTCATGTTCTATGGGCCTACTGATCGCCACATGGTACCTAATAAATGTTCTGAAATACACAAAGAAGAATCTTTGGAGAAGATATTGCCATAACCCATCTTTTTTCTCAGTCCAAAATATTAGTGATATCCACACAGGGAGATTTTCAAAAGTGGTCCTTGCGATTGTAATCATCTTTTTTAGGAAAAAAAAAAAAAAAGCAAACTTGTAAACAATGATGAGTCACCAAACAGTTGGAAGTGTGATTTTTACTTTACAAAATTATAATTTTAAAGTATATAGCAGACAGTTTGGGGGTGAAAAATGCCAAACGAATATGGAGATGAAAGATTCCTGCAGACTGGAAAAGTATCGTTCAAGAATATGCAAGAAATGAGAAAACAAGCATTTGAGTTTCAACATAGGCAATTCAAAGCTAAAATGATGAAGAGGGGAAAAAAGTGATTGGTGCTATTTATAGAATTACTGTTTGCTATAAAGTAGATATGGAGCTCTAGAAAAGAAATGCGAACTCATTAAGCTGTAGAAATTACTATAGATATGGCTGGATGATATTTTTAGATAAACAAGGTTGCACATATATCCACCCACATTTTTATGCCCCTCAGCCCTTCCAGATTTAGTCACCCAGAGCATTTTTCCTTTTCAGCTCCAGGGCAGGTATGTACTATGTGGCAAAATGAATATAACGGTGGAGTCAAGCATTTGGCATTTCAGTTTTTTTCAAAAGGCTGGGCCGTGGCTGACACAGAGACACGGATCATTCGGTAACACGCATTCTCTGAATTGGAGAGAGAAAACTGAAGAGACCGGGATTTGTTCAAGAACTGTTGAGAGGGTAGATTCGACAGGATTTGTTAATTAATTGAGGAAGACGTCAAGGATGGTTCCTGAGCTTCCGTCCTAGTAACCACAGAGCTGGCAGTGCTCTGCCACTGTAGTTGGGACTGTACAGGAGCTGGGGGCAGGGGAAGCCAAGAGCAGGAGGGGGAGAAGGACTCAACCTTCAGTTTTAGACATGTGGAGACTGAGGGGCCTGGGAGACATCAACAAGGAGCTGCTCAGTAGATGGCTTGATTTCTGATGCTCAGGAAAGAGATTTTACCTGGAGACATTACATTGGAAGAGGTTAACATAGACGATAGGAAGCTATGTCCCCGATGAGCTCTCCCAGGAAGCGTGTGTGGATAAGAAGAGGGTTGTTGGAGTGGTGAGGGGTGGGAAGCATGGGGTTGCTGGGTGATAGACATTGGGGAGGGTATGTGCTATGGTGAGCGCTGTGAACTGTGAACAGTCTTACTGTTGAATCTCAGACCTGTACCTCTGAAACAAACAGTACATTATATGTTAAAAAAAAAAAAAAAGATAGTAGGAAGGGAAAAATGAAGTGGGGGAAATCGGGGGGGGGGGGACTATGGCCTCTGAGAAACAAAATGAGGGTTCTAGAGGGGAGGGGGGTGGGAGGATGGGTTAGCCTGGTGATGGGTATTAAAGAGGGCACATACTGAATGGAGCACTGGGTGTTATACACAAACAATGAATCATGGAACACTACATCAAAAACTAATGATGTAATATATGATGACTAACATCATAATAAAATACAATTTAAAGAATTTAAAAAAATTAAAAAAAGAAGAGAAGGTGACCCAAGACATAACCTGAAGAAGGAACGCCAACAGCTAAAGATGCTGAGATACAAAGGAGCCCTCAGAAAAGATTGCACAGTGTTCAGAGCCAAAAGCAGAAAACCAGAAGACAAAGCCTCAGTAGGAACGTACTTCACGGAGGGATTGGTCAGCAGTGTCGTCTGCTGCTGAGAGACTGAGGTAGAAACTGAAGAGCGTCCACTGGATTTAGTGACACGGAGTTCTTTGTGACCTCGGCGAGAAGCACTCGGTTGGCGTGGTGGAACGGACGCCTGATTACAGTGGTTGGAGGCATAGCAGGTGACAAAAGCATCACAGAGACAAGTGCTGCCTCCGCTGGGCTTGCAGCCAAGCCCTGGAACATTCACTTCCTAGAATGTATCCCTCAGAGCCACGGCACAGAGGGGACGAGTGGTGGGCGGGAATAACTCACCATGGTGATTTTTATATTTAAAACATAGGCTGTTGTTGAACTGAAAGGCAATAAATACTAATCGTTCACTAAGCAAACATTGACTATCACAGTGTTGCTAGACAGAGCCAGAACAAAAGCCCGGACAATCAGCTATTCTTCTATCCATCTACTAGCTAGAAATCTTACCCCTGACCAATTTCAATTTCAGATCTTGTACTAGAGATAATTAAAAAAAACAATAAAATGAAGATAAAGACCTCTACCAGTTCCCAAGCACATCAGGTTGTATACATTAACTATCTGCAGCTTCTTGTCTGCCAATCACAGAGTTTAACGGACAGGCAGTCTTGAGAAATGTTACAGTGTACCGCCACATTTTTACTCTCTGACTTCATCCTAATCCTGTGCTTGCATCAGGTTAAATTGCATTTTTTAAAGTTTTAAGAGATTAACAAATACCATTCTTATCAGTTAGCTTTACTGCATTTTCTTTCAAAGTTCTACATTATTAGAAAGGTATTTACTTGCAAGGCATATTCATTATATGCTGATACTTCTTGGCCCTGCACTGAAAGAGCTAAAGGGAAGGGAACTTGGGAAGAAACCTGACCTTTACAGTCTGCATCCCATTAGGGTTATTCAAATTCTAGCCCATCTTCTTTCAGGATGGCAATTCTTCCTTTTGTCACCTGTGAAGCATCAAGTAACAGTATGCTTGTAAATGATCCTCATTCATCACAAATGCATCTTTGGTATCAGTTGGTTTAATACAATCTCTCACGAGGGAGAAGACGAGAGAAAATAAAATAAATCTAACTTTGGGGCGCCTGGGTGGCTCAGTTGGTTAAGCGACTGCCTTCGGCTCAGGTCATGATCCTGGAGTCCCGGGATCCAGTCCCGCATCGGGCTCCCTGCTCGGCAGGGAGTCTGCTTCTCCCTCTGCCCTCTTCCCTCTCGTGCTCTCTGTCTCTCATTCTCTCTCTCTCAAATAAATAAATAAAATCTTTAAAAAAAAAAATAAAAAAAATAAAAAATAAATAAATCTAACTTTGTTGAAATATTGATTTGTTTCTGGTGGATCTCTGCCTGTTGGGTTTTGTCACAAGAAACAGCTCCCAAGAACAAACATTGAAGATGGATCCCCTCCAAAGAGAAAGAAAATGTACTCCCCCACAATGGTGTGGGAGGAAGTATGTTAATGTACTCATTAGTGAGCCATAAAATCATTCTCCTCTGGTCATAATCATCATGTGCCTTAATAGAAATCAGTGGACCAAAGAAACTCAAGCTCATAGGTGGCTTTTAGAGATGGACTGTGCTCTGACCCTTCTCCCTAGTCTCTTATTTTGCTTCTCTATGGTGAGGAAGAGACCTTGGGAGGGAAGAGAAGGAGAATTCTCAGTCAGTTTGTAAAGGAGTTGATTCAGACCACAGTGGCAGTTTATTTTTACTGTGTTCAGTCCTTTCTGCACCACACTTCCTTCCAGGTCTCTGCACACCGTGTCCACTCCCCTGATTTCCCTTTGATGCTACTAAAAAGTGAGCCCCATTTTTAACCATCTGATTTCCTTTCCCTCTTTCCCATAGCCACCTGGGTCACATCTGTTCTTTCCCTTTAATCTTGCTCAGTTTTCCTAACCCAGTAAGGGGGCATCCATTGGCCGTCTCCTGAGAAGCATCCGCTGCCATTCGAATCCCAGGCCCCACCTTTCCGCTCAAACCCATAGCTTAGACAGTACTCAACTGCTGATCTCAGTCCCTCCCCTCCCCTCCTCCTCCCTTTGTGGACTGAGGTGAATAAGGCCAAAGAAACAGGGGTTACAGCTTTTAATAGGACTGGGAGAGATGACCTACAGAAGGCAGTGAGTGTGTGGTCTCTGGTTGGAGCTTGAATAGTGACTTTAGACTTTCATAAGGCACGCAGAATAGGAGGGAGGCCAAAGAATGTGTGACTAATGGCCTCAAGGCCTACCTCATTGCCTTTCTCCCTTGAAAGGAATCTGCTGGGCCTTTTTCCATTTGCATTCCAAATATGTGATGCTTTCAGAACAAGAGTGCCCATGGGGCTCCAATGCAGAACCATCCATCCACACAGGATCCAATAAAAATTTCTTGATATTTCTGTCATGTGGACAGTGCTGACTTGGATTCTCTCTCTTCATATACTTCATTTGATCATTTTGCTGGGAATTTGGGAGATGAGGAACCCAACAGCGTCTTGCTGAGAGGAACCAGCTTTGCAAAAAACAGATTCAGCTTGCATTTCCCAATCTCCCATAATCTAGCATTTGCCATGACATTTGTGTGACTTCATTTTAGCCCTGAGCTTTTTCAAACTCTCTGCTGCATTTAACACACTGATCATCTATTCTTCATTTATTTAATCGTTTGGCAAATGTTGATTGAGTGTCTGTTTCATGCCAGGTGCTGTTCTGGGCACTAGGAATAGATACAACCATGAACAACACAGAAAAAATATCCCTGTCTTCGTGAACTTTACATTCTTATAAAATATTTCTGAATTCTTTGATATTTCGGCTTTCCCATTCTCTTTTCTCCAAGCTTGCTAACTGCCTTTTGAAAATGACTCCTTTCTTTCTCAGTCATAACCTCCTTTGGCCAAATTCATCCACTTCTGTGGTTCCACTGTCGCCTCTCAGCCCTCCAAACTACAGCTTCTCTGCTGGGATCCTGGACAATCTTTACAGTCCCCAAGAGGATGGGCATAGCATGTTCTCCTGCTTCCTGGGAAGAAGGAAGTGGTTATGCTTTTCACCATCCCACATTATTGTTCTTCAGTCTCACTGAGGTGGTATGTTTTCCAGGATTCAACCTGAAAACTCTAAACTCATATTTTATACAATAAACAGGGATACATACATTTATGTTTGCTCATATAGTATCCAGCTTATGCTGTAAGTTTGATAAAGAAAATTATTGTCTTGGATTCAACATGTACTGGAAACCTGAAATGAGCAAACACTGTGTTCAGTCTGGGGACTTACAGGCAAAGGGTGGGTTTAGCTTAAAGAAAAGCCAAAAGAGTAGGAAGCAGTAAAGAACCAATAAATAATTTTGCACCGCTTTGAAGCAAGGCCCAAGTATGAACATAGAACATCATACTGATTGTGATTTTGAAGGTTCAGGAAGTATCCAGGCAGAAGATAATCAAGTATAGATTAAGAAGATGGTTTTGGAGGTGATGAAGAGAACCAAATTTGAGAACTGCTGTGAAATAAATAGGGTTTACAAGGCCCCAGATAAGAGGGATAGAGGATTAATTGAAGTCAAAACTTAGGAGATATGTTCCTTAGGAGGAACATTCATACCTTTGCCAAAACATGAGATTATGACTGAGGATTTTTGGGTTGACTTTTGCTTTTTGCTCAACTTTGTTTGTTTTAGGTAAATTATAAAAGATTAATCTTGGTAGGTAGAGTAGAACAACTAAACCATTCCTATATCTAACTAGGATCTAGGGAATATTTTAAAAAGCAAGGAATCATTATCCTAAAAGAAAAAGGGCTTATGAAAGGGCTGTTGTTTTTATTTGGATAGGAAAACATTTGCTGTAGTTTAACTATGCAACATATTTTCAAAATCAGAGGTACTTCTTAATCTACTAAATTTCTGATATTTCTATTCATCTTCACTCAATCATTTTATAATTCCCAAAACTGTGACTTATCTCAACCATGTTTTAAATTTACCATTTATCATTACTAACATGTCGACCTCACAGATTTCTTAAGTCAATTTAGCTTAATATTCTTCTCAGAGCTCAAGAGAGCACTGATGTGGTTTGAAGTGGTGGGGTTCAGAGCTAATGGCCAAGAAAGAACTCTTGAGATGTCCTTGGTTCAAAAAGGTGGCTTTATGAAAGCACTGGGACAGGACCCATGGGCAGAAAGAGCTGCACTGGGTTCTGACAGGTGACTGATGATATACTTTCAAGTTGGAAGGGGGTTAGGGACAGCACAAGCCTCCAAGGTATTTGGAAACAAGGTTTCCAGGACCTTGAGGGGGCTAGCTATTGTTAGGAAAAGGTCATTTATTACTGTTAAGTAAAAACTCAGTCATGAGACCCTTCAGATGTGTATCACTGGGTCATATGCTTGGGGGATGATTTCCAACATATATCTTGGGGGGTAGAGACGAAGGAAGTTTCCAAAGGAATTCTTACATGTTAAAGTAGACTTATAGGATCCTAGGGATTGGGCTAGGATTGCCTTTTGCCCTTAGCAAAGTATTAACATCCAGGCAGCTGAGTTCCCAGAGGAATGTCACTCTGCCTGTTTCGAGGACCTGTCAGTGGGTTGTAAGTAGTAAGGAAATTTAGTTTTTCTTTTTGCTTTGTTTCCCACATCATTCCCCCACTGAACAATTTTGACCCTTAAATCTTTAAGGTTGCTAAGGATGGAAGGTCTCATCTTTCGTAACTTCTTCTGAATAGGGGCGTTGAGATGTCCCTACCTATAGGTCAACATTGGTCAGCTAGGCTTATATATATATAGGCATTACCAAAGGCAGCAGCAGCTGAATCCAAGGGAGACTGCATGTGTGAATCTCCCCAAGTGGAAAGGATCATCTGTCGGCTTGAAGTTATGGCAGCGAAGGAGTCTTGGCACCAGGTGGACAGACATGGGAGAAGACAACAAAACAGAATTAGAATAACAAAAAGAAAAGGAAGCCCAAATGAGAGTCCTTTGATAGTTGACAAAAATCCTCTTCCAGTCCAGGAGTTTAAACAATCATTAGAGGAAAAGAGGAAAGACAGGGGTCATTTAAAGTGCCAGTTAGAGGGCGCCTGGGTGGCTCAGATAGTTGGGTGTCTGCCTTCGGCTCGGGTCATGATCTCAGGGTCCTGGGATTGAGTCCTGCATCGGGCTCCCTGCTCCTTGGGAGCCTGCTTCTCCCTCTGCCTTTCTCTCTCGCTCTGTCTCTCATGAATAAAAAAAAAAAAAAACAACTTTAAAGTGCCAGTTAGAGTATTCATGTCAGTTAGAAACGCAGAAATATTTTTGTGGTAATCCGGGATGTGTACACAGCATTCTGTTTGTAGGATAGCACAAGTTCTACCCTGTGTAGCAGTTAAAACATCCAGTATCATTCTAGTTTGTAAAACTGCTTTGTGCATTTGTGTTACTTCAGTAATTAAGAGAGAAATGCCGTCTTGAGTGCAATTTAGGGCTTTGTTCGTGTACTTATTAAGAGCTTTCATGTGCCAAGCAACATCCTCTAGTCCCGAAGAGGGAACAAAGATGGATGCTCTGTGGTCATACCAATGAAACACAGAATGTGTCCATCATTGTTTTAAACTTGGAAGGTTGGATGGGTTGGTAATGGTTTTAATAATGCATCCGTGCATCCAGGCAAAACCAAGAGTACAGCGGCCTATCCAACCTGGGGGAAGCTATGGACACAAATTAGACATGCACAGCCATTGGGTCCCCTTAGGAGCCAGTCATCTAATTCTGGGCCTCCTTGAACTACAGTCAAGATATCGAGGGCTATTCAGTATTGGAGGACCATCTTTTGAATTTGTGGGTGACTGCGTGTCGAGCTTAGTTACATACAGGTGGTCACTGTATGCTTGGCTAAAGCCTCTACTTGCAATTTTATATCAACAGAGGTGGCTTCTAGGATAAATATGACTAAGGAATAAAACCATCAAGAAGCCCTCTTTAAGGTCTAGCCTTAACAATACCTAATTACTAGGAATCACTGACAAGTGGGAGAAGACTTGTCTCGGAGATAAGGGTATTCCCAAGTGCATCACCTAATCAATCAGGGAAAGTGGGATCATTCATTACCTCCACAAGTCCATAGTTAACCCCATGGAGGAAGGTATGCTCTGCCTTTTAAGGGGCAATTTTGTCATCCCAGCCACACAGAATTGGTCAAGGTGCTAGCTGAGTTTTACTGTTAAGGAATCAATCCCATTTTTCAGTTGTTCAAATAATCATATGCTCATGGGGTCTTGTTATTATCCCCACAGAGTAACAAGCAAGAAGATTGTCTATACATGAGCTACTGTGGAAATTTCTCTGATGTTTACCTCAAATTGTCTAGCTTAGGCAAACAACATTCAAGGCAATCAGAACTAGAATTTAACATCCACAAAGATGTGTTATTGAAACAATTTTTTTCTCTGAAATCACCCTTATTTCCAGAAACAGCCAAATTAAGACTAATTTGTTTGCAGAACAAATCCAATTTTTTAACAAACTTGGCCTAATTATTTACATAAGCTCAGCAAGAATAGTGATTGGTCATATACATCTTTTAAAATCCGCTTTGCTGGAACTTTTCATAAAGAATCTAGATTGGACTTTTAGTAGCCTCTCTAGGCCAGAAGCCAAGCCAAATATTTGCCATCAGACATGCCTGTAATACCTGTAGATTTGGGTGAATTCCTCTTCACGAGGTCCCCAAAGTATCCTGAGTTTCTTGCACCTGCCAGGAAGTGACATTCTTTACTCATCTGGTAGGGCTGCTGGGAACTCTATAAGCAAGGTATTAGGCCAACATTTCCAAGGGGCTTTATGGCTCCAGATTTCATAAAGTCAACCTCAATTCCTTAAAGCTGTCGGGTCATATCTGAGTCTATGCTTGTCTCTCTCAAATATGACATTCCAGTCAAAACCTTGGTAAAATAACCAGTGTTTCTAAAGGTGTCCTGCTATAAGGAGAACAGATTCTTATTTAACTTGTGCAAATGATTATGATTGCCATGGAAGAAAGAATACTTACTGAGATTTTTTGAATTTCAAAGGGTTCAGATAGAAAAAAATGAATGCTTCAATTTGTTCACAAATGAATACTTTATCACATTTCTGTAAATCATAGCTATCTCATGAGAAAGTTTCCTTATTCCGAAGAACAAACATTAGAGAACCAGCAATATTTCAAACAAGAGTCATGAAACTATAGTAATTTCTTCTCAACTCATTTAGTCCCACGCTACTAATTCCTGTTCAGTTTGAATGAAGCTTTTTAGTTAGTTCTGGAAATTCTTACCCATTTCAGTTTTGATCTTAAAGATATTAAATACCTATATTTGTTACAAAAGACCTTTATATGAATCTCCTTGAAGACAAACCAAGAACAATTATAAATGACAAAAACTCAGAAATGGACATTGTTAAGGATCTGATATGAGAGGTCATTATGAGGCAATTGATAAGGAAATTCAGTTATTTCTGACACAGAACACTTCAATGATCAGAATATCAAGTGATGACCTGAACCAGAACGTAACATACCAAATAAACAAACCTAATTAGTCAAAGAGACCTTGCTTATGATTTAAATCTTGAGGAATTTTGTTAAAACCTTAGCAACCAGGGCACCTGGGTGGCTCAGTCGTTAAGCGTCTGCCTTCGGCTCGGGTCATGATCCCGGGGTCCTGGGATCGAGCCCCGCATCGGGCTCTCTGCTTAGCCGGAAGCCTGCTTCTCCCTCTGCCTCTCCCCCTGCTTGTGATCCCTCTCTCGCTGTATCTCTCTGTCAAATAAATAGATAAAATCTTAAAAAAAAAAAAAAAAACCTTAGCAACCTTCAGGTGGCACAGTTGGCTAAGCATCAGATTCTTGGTTTCCGCTCAGGTTGTGATCTCAGGGTGGTGAGATGGATCCCCACGTGGAGCTCCACATTCAGCATGGAGTCTGCTTAAGACTCTCTCTTCCTGGGGGGGAGATCGGAGGGGAAGACGAACCATGAGAGACTATGGACTCCGAGAAACAGACTGAGGGTTTTGGAGGGGAGGGGAGTGGGAGGATGGGTTAGCCTGGTGATGGGTAATAAAGAGGGCACGTACTGCATGGAGCACTGGGTGTTATACGCAAACAATGAATCATGGAACATTACATCAAAAACTAATGATGGACTGTATGGTGATTAACATAACATAATAAAAAAAAAAGACTCTTCCTCCCTCCACCCTTCCCCCCAAAATAAATAAATAAATCTATAGATCTATAAATAAATAAATAAATAAATAAATAAATAAATAAATAAATCAAAACCTTAGCAAGCTTTAAAGCACATGGATAGATAGGATTCCAGATGGTTAAAGACCTGATAAAGACAAAGCATAGAAACTGGTTTTTCTGGGTAGGCAAAGAAAAGAGAAAACAACTTTGTTTACATTTTCTTATCAAGGGCAGACAAACAATTCAAGAAAACTTTGTCTTTTTAACTGAGAGAAAGCAGAATACCAGTGTACTTTTTAAAATCCATTCATTTGATCTTAGTTCCTCCTGACCACACAATAAAATTTCTTTCCAAAGATTCCCATCATAAACCTTCTACAACTTACTTTTGTATTCAGATTTTGTACCAAGCCATTTCTCTCCAAATGACCAGTCTCATTTAAGGCAACATTACCTTCTTTTACCTTCAACAAAAATGTATTCCCATTCCTTATATCTTTCTTACACATATAGAATTGCTTCCCTTATTCCCATCAGTCTTAATTATGTTTAGCAGGATTTTAACTCTTAGAAACCTTAGTCTCCAGTGAAAACCAAGTAGTTACCAAGTGTGAACTGTCACACCAGAATTCTTTAGATGGTAAATTTATGGATCAGTTAAGCACAATGCATGTTTTCCAACAGACCCAAATATCTGTAGCTTCTTTGCAATAAGAAGTCAAAAGCACAAACATACTATGTTCAGTAATTATGCTTTAGCCCTTTATTCTATTTGGAAAAGACCCAGATGTCCAATGAATTCAATCCACTTTATCATCCAAGCAAAACTTTAAAGTTACCAAGGACATTGAAAGCTATCTTAACAATTACCCATGAAAACTTTGAGACAGACAACATTAACCGTCATTTTAAGTCACCTTTTTCATAACAAATTGCAACAGAGATAACATGAGCTTATTTGACCTATAGTAAACCTTGGTAGAATAAAAGTTCCATATTTAATGCTGATAACTCTAAAGACATGTCCATTTTAATTAAACCAACAAACTCAAATTAGTTTAAATACCGAATTACGTTCTACCTAGGTCAGTCAACTTGTTCCCCACTGTCACTTTTTACCAGGGGCACCAGTGGGGCAATCTGAAGTGGGTGGTGTATGCAGGGCACACCCAAGATGGTGCAGGAACAAGGGGAGAGGGAGGGGGAGGCAGATGAGGTGAAGTGAAGGGTTGTCAGTTCTAAATCTCATCAGCTTGGACAGATGAGCAGACACCATGGTTTTCTCACCAGAGTGGAAATATGCAGCCCATATTGGGCCAGAGGAGACAGAGAACTTCCCTGAAACAAAGGGAGTTTCAGCAGCTACTTGGGAATATTCCTTCAAGTTCCTGTCCCGAGGTAGACTAACCCCAGGTGGCTCTAATTATAGCCAATAACCTGGAAAATGAATGAGGGAGAAGCCCCCACATGTATTAGGAGAAGGAACAGTGAGAGAGTCAGAGTCCCCTTCATTACTGATGGCCCGTGTTTCCTCCAGCAACCTGGCTTCTATTAGGAGGAGGCCTATTTAGATAATTGTCACCCAGTATGTCAGGAGGGAGTTTACTGGCCTGGTTACTGACCAAACACATTCTGAAAGAAGTCCTTAGGTCTCAGTCCTGATTTAGAGCCCTGAAGACCTGGACCTAGGGTACCTTCATCCATTGCCCTGTTTCTTGCAGAAGAGATCTAACTAATAGATCCTATTGAGGTAATGCAGTGTTACAGAAGATCAGTCCTTTCCCAAATTTTGCAATCTGAATTGTTTCCAGTGGGTTAAATGCATCCCAAGGGAGAGTTCTTGGGACCTGAAGAAGAGATAGGTCCATTACCAAGAAAATTCCCCCCTGACTCCTGGGTGGTGTCCCACACAAGATGTCAGAGGTTCCTAGTATCAAAGTGACCTGAGGTGTCCCTTGAACAAAAGCACTATGATCACCACCTGCCATTAAAGGCCCCTGCAGAAAGGATGACAGGGTCCCCCCACTTGCACACTGCATTCTAGACTGCAAAGTGGGTGCTGATGTATGCACTGAGAACCTTGCCTTGAAGGTCATGCCATGAAGGTCATACCTTATTTTACCTTGCCTTGAAGAACTCGCCATTTTTAACCCATGGAAAACAGAAGAAAAGTTTTACAAGGGGAAATTACCCAATTTTGTCATTTGAGTCGTTAGTAGAGGACATTGACAGCAAACAGTAAAGATGGAAATCCATCATGGTCTAAGGGGCATTCCAACACATGTAGCCTTTACAGCCAACTTCTCTAGAAAACGGTCCCAAGTTGGGTTTTAATTCAATCATGTACTGATTTCAGCCAGTTCTGAGTGGAGGTCCCGCAGCCAGAAGCAGCTAGACCAGGGATGTAGAGGGGATCACATTAGACCAATGAGAAGGAAACCTCACACGGGAGTCTTAAGACTGGCAGCCGTCCTGGACAGAAAACTTTGTATAAGGACAGGAATAAAGAAAGGGCATCAAGTTCCTGGGTCTTATTACCATTCCAGCCAGGGGACCAACTTCCAGCCAAAAGGCAGGCTTTTTCCTCCCCGTAGAGTAGCCACGGGTTTGAGGATCGCAGCCTGAGCAATTGACATGAAGGTGTTCCAATAGGACCATACTCCTTGAAGAGCCCCTGGAATGAGAGTAAAGGGAGAGAAGAGAAAAGTACTCACCACATCTGCACTGAGGTTCAGAGTCCAGATGAAAAGACTTGGAGCCCCTTGTTGTAATGCCAAATGATGTGGTTTGAAGTGGAGGGTTTCAGAGCTGATGGCCAAGAAAGAATTCTGAGATGTCTTTGGTGCAAAAAGGTGGTTTTATGAAAGCACGGGGACAGGACCCATGGGCAGAAAGAGCTGCACTGGGTTCTAACAGGTGACTGATGATATACTTTCAAGTTGGAAGGGGGTTAGGGACAGCACAAGCCTCCAAGGTATTTGGAAACAAGGTTTCCAGGACCTTGAGGGGGCTAGCTATTGTTAGGAAAAGGTCATTTATTACTGTTAAGTAAAAACTCAGTCATGAGACCCTTCAGATGTGTATCACTGGGTCATATGCTTGGGGGATGATTTCCAACATATATCTTGGGGGGTAGAGACGAAGGAAGTTTCCAAAGGAATTCTTACATGTTAAAGTAGACTTATAGGATCCTAGGGATTGGGCTAGGATTGCCTTTTGCCCTTAGCAAAGTATTAACATCCAGGCAGCTGAGTTCCCAGAGGAATGTCACTCTGCCTGTTTCGAGGACCTGTCAGTGGGTTGTAAGTAGTAAGGAAATTTAGTTTTTCTTTTTGCCTTTGTTTCCCACATCAAGCACAACACCCCACCCTCCAAGAACACCTTACCTTTGCTCTATGGTACTTTACTATTGTCAAAGCACTTTCATACACATTACATGATTTCATCTTCACAATGACCCTGTGAGGAAAGGAAAACAGACACTCTAATCCCCATTTTACAGATAAGGAAATCCAGGCTCAGTAAAACCACGCGAAGTGTCCCAAATCACAAGGCTATTGAGTCGAAAAATTGTTACTCTGAGTTTTCTGACTCCTAGTCCTCTGCTAGTTTCACTGTCCCATTTTTCTACTACCTTTCTATGCATCCAGTATCTGTACAGGGACGAGAATATACCTGTCTCTATCAAAGAATAATTATTAGCTGTGCCCTAACCATACCCTTCATGCTGCTCTCATTTCCCAAGAGCACCAGCCAGACTGTACCCAGACTTTATGCACACATAAAAAGTAGGAAAACAAAACACTATGAGCCAGTGACACAGAGATACTAAAAAAATATTCCAAAGTGTGTTCATAGATAAATAGATCAACATCTCTCCTTGCAACAACCCTAAACTTCCTCCCAACAAGAATGATAGCTCTGGGGAGAACTGAATTTCAGGATCACTGTGCATTGTTCTGTGCCTGATGAAAAGATGGTAAGCAATTTCCCCTGCCACACATCTCTTAGTGAAGGAGTAAAATAAATGGAAGGGACCGGCGTGGGTCCCTCCCTCCCTATCCTGTGTTCCTTCTGTCCATCAGAATGTCCAAGGGCATAAATACTTATAAGATTCTTGATACATGTTGCAGAATCATGTTGTCAATCATGCTTTGATAGGAAGCTGATTTCTCATATAAGGCCCATAACTTATTCAGAAGGCATCTGAAACTTTTTCACAGTAAAATGTGAATGTCTAAGAAAAAGTAGTAATAGTGTTACCCATCCCTAGCCTAAGGATTAAAATGTTAAGGGTAAGATTTGAGGTATCTGGGAAAGGCAATTTAGGGGGCCTAGCACCATATGTTACTCACTTCAGGTCCCTGTGTAGAAAGCCCCAAAGAGAGTCTCCTTTTGTAACAGATTATTTTTCCCTTAAAAAAGAGAATCTGAGTTCACTGAAGTAGGCTTTTGAATTTCATTATTTCACATACTAGGTACACAAGTAAAACATATAGTTCATCAATTTCATTGCATAAAAGACTTAAAAGAATGTGAGATTTTATTTGCCTCTTTATCAGCAACAGGTACCCAGTTCTATACCCATGTGCAGCATCTTCCTCTAAAAAGAAAAAAAAAAAAAAAAGAATTAAATCCTATTCTGGATAGGCTTCTTGTGATTATGATGTTAGGTAACTGAGTATGGGCTGGAACAATGGAAGACAGTAACTCATAGATGGTGAGCTCCTCATGATGGCAAAGGTCCTAAGCATAACAGTGACACTGGATGGGGAGATAGAGTATAGGAGAAGCTCATCAAAAACAAGGAGATCGGGGCGCCTGGGTGGCTCAATCGGTTAAGCATCTGCCTTTGGCTCAGGTCATGATCTCAGGAGTCCTGGGATCGGGCGCCCTGCTCCCTGGGAAGCCTGCTTCTCCCTCTCCCTCTGCCTGCCACTCCCCCTGCTTGTGTTCTCTCTCTCTCTCTCTGTCAAATAAATAAATAAAATCTTTAAAAAAAAATAAACCAAGGAGATCAAAAACTTCTGAAATGCCAGAGTGCCAGATGGTCATCCGTGTGGATGCAGACATCTCCTAGGGTGACGGCAGGGCATATGGCTGCAGGAAAGATGGAGAGCTAGGTGCCCAAAATTTAGTGAATGAGTAGAGAGACAAGGAGGTTTGTGGGCATCAGTATAAAAGGATAATATGACATAGCCAGACAGCATTAACCTCAGAGGCACAGAAAATTTATGTAAGGGTTGAGGCATAAACGCCTGGAAGTTGCAGTGAAATGGGAAAGAGACTGCAAACTGGCATCCAGACTCCCACATCCGGAGAACGTGGGAAAGCTATTAGCCTACATTTGAAAGAGCTGCAGGGGAAGTTCTTACTGTCTTCAGAAACAAGCCAGTCTTCAGGTAGGCAAGGGGACAAAGGGAAAATACTAGAAAGCCTGAAAGTATAGACGAGATTGTTAGTAAAGAAGTCTAGAGGAAGCATCAGGAAGATGAGCGAGATGAAGGAGAGAGGAGAGGAGAAAGGAGAGATTGGATCAGAGGAGAGAAATCACGGTTGAACTAATAAGGGAGAAGATAAATAATGACTTAGCTTTTGGTGGTGACCAGACCAATGGGCAAATCAACTTAAGTGAAAATATCTTTATAATACCTTCTTGTTGAAAGCTTGAACGGAAGTGGAACACCAACTATAGGAGTTCTTCTGGGTGCTGGGTGGAGAATGAGTATATGGCAGTAGTTCTCAGTGCTAAGGGCGCCTTAGAATCTCCCAAAGAACTTTTACAAAACGTAGATATCTAGGCTCCACTCCCAACCAATTAAATCAAAATCACTGAGAGTAGACCTGAACACTGGTAGTTTTTGGCAACAGAATTCTTTTTTTTTTTTCAGAGATTTTATTTTTTTATTATTTTTTAAGATTTTATTTATTTATTTGAGAGAGTGTTTGAGAGAGGGAAAGAGAGAGCACAAGCATGGGGAGGGGCAGAGGGAGAAGAAGACTCCTTGCCAAGCAGGGAGCCCAATGTGGGGCTCTATCCCAGGATCCTGGGATCATGACCTGAGCCAAAGGCAGATAGATGCTTCACTGACTGAGCCACCCAGGCGCCCTAGAGATTTAATTTTTAAGTAATCTCTACACCCAATGCAGGGCTCAAACTCGCAACCCTGAGATGAGAAGCTGCATACTCTACTGACTGAGCCAGCCAGGTGCCCTGGCAATGGTATTTTTTTAAGCTCTCCAGCTACTCTTACAGCCAGGGATGAGAACCACTGATAATATGGCAGTGGTTCTTAAAGTTGGTCGTGGACTATAGGTATCACCATAACCTGGGAACTTGTTAAAAATGCAAATTCTCAGGTGTTGCCCCAGACTTACTGAATCAGAATTCGGGTGGTTGGGCCCATCAACCCATGTTTTCACAAGCTCTCGGGATGACTGTGATGCATGTTGAGGTTTGAGAGGCAGTGGTAGAGGGGATGGCTTGGGGGGGGCTCACCTGCTGCCCAGTGGCCACGATAGCTGTGTGTGTAAGTATCCTTCATGGTCAGCAGAGTTATGTTCTCATCAGCATTGTATGAGAGTTCTTACTGCCCAGATCTTTTTGCATATAATTTTTGGACAGTTTGATAGGCAAAACACAAACACACACACACACACACACACAAATTGTTCATCTGACTTAAGACTGAAGATTTTTCATATGTTTATCATTATCATAAATCCTGCATGCTGCAGTTCAAACTATTTTATTTTATTTTTTTAACATCATTGCTGTTTATTTTTTAATTTAAATTCAACTAATTAACATACAATGTATTACTGGTTTCAGAGGTACAGGTCTGTGATTCATTAGTCATATACAACACCCAGTATTCATTACATCCCATGCCGTTCCTAACGTTCACCACCCAACCACCCCTCCCTTCACCCCCCTCCCCTTCAGCAACCCTCAGTCTGTTTCCTATGATTAAGAGTCTCTTATGGTTTGTCCTAATTTCTTTTATTTTAGTCTAAAATAAAAATAGAGACCAGCCAGTTACTATCGAGGGGAGGGGCAAACACACAGAAAACTTGCAAGGCGGTAGAAACTCTCCATTTAGCCTGCTTTATGAAGAATCATAGGATGAAGATAGTGTTTTAATCATGAACTTTCAACCTGAGAATATGAACATATACAATGACATCTGTTTGTAGTCTCCATTTTTATGAAAAAGGAAAGGGAACCACTCACAAAAAAAAAAATTTTTTTTTTGAGGGAAAGAAAACTAAGAAGAGGAAATTCCTCAAATTAAACGAGTTGAAATATTGGCAGTAGGTGCAATAAAACACACAGAGAAATGTGGTATACATTTCCTGAAAATGTTAGCTGTTCAAGGGAAGGGATCATGTTTCATATTTTCTTAAGTAAAACTTAGCATATCCAGGGTGGTCCATAAGTTTTAAATAATAACAATTTGCTCTCCAATCTGGCCTCATTTAGCTTCCTTTTTTCGCTGTAACATCCTGAATTTCTCCCAGGACTTAGCTTGCAATTCACTTAAAAAAGAAGAAAAAAGCTAAGAATAAACATATTTAGGGGGGAAGAAGGCAAAATAAAACAACAGTGTCCTCAAGTTTGGGCTCAACTAACAAATCATTTACAGAGGGGGAAAAAATGTGTTTTCATTTCAACATACAAATTCATTCAAATATTCATTACTGCTTACCTAGCCTAGTAATTGTTTCCTTCTTCCTTTCATGTCACTTTGCTGCAAGATTAATTTTCTTATAGCAACATTCAAAAGCTTTCAGTAACCTACCCCCCACTGATAACGCATGAAGTACAAACAAGCTGTTTACCAGGCAAAGGCCATGGGCAACCAGCTCTGGGGGAAACTACAGGAGAGACAGGAATGTATTGATCTTAAAAACTGAGAAATTGGGCGCCTGGGTGGCTCAGTTGTTAAGCATCTGCCTTTGGCTCAGGTCATGATCCCAGGGTCCTGGGATCGAGGCCCGCATCGGGCTCTCTGCTCCGTGGGAAGCCTGCTTCTCCCTCTCCCACTCCCCCTGCTTGTGTTCCCTCTCTTACTGTATCTCTCTCTGTCAAATAAATAAATAAAATCTTTAAAAAAAAAAAAACAAAAAACTGAGAAATTCCTGGAGAGACTAAAGGCCATCATCAACTTTGGGTGGAGAGGCTTGCAGAGATGGAGTAACAGGTAAAGAGAGCCCCACTAGATTGCTCTGCCTCTCTCTCAGATTTCCTTTGGATCACTGCCTGTCTCAGATCCACTGTGAGTCAGAAGGCAGCAAGAGTCCACAGAAGCAGGGAGGCTGACCATTCGCCCCAGGCACCCACTCCTCAAACCCCCTCAGCAAGCCCGCCTAAGGGCTAGTGGATCACGTATGAGACAATTGTCTTCTCCTTTTAAAACTTTAGAGGAGAATCCTGACCAGAGGAATCCTGTTGGGGAGGCAACAGATAAGTGGTTAACTGCAATCTGGTGTCTAGGACTTTCTGCCCTGGGGCTTATCTTCTAATACCTTAAAATCACAAAAGAGCCATGAACTAAGGCCTGAGCCTAGTATCTCATCTTTGTACTTGATGACTCCAGAGGAACATCATCAGCTGTGAAAAGATTGAGTGTGTGTGTGTGTGTGTGTATGTATAACTTGAAAGAAAGAATAGTAGATGGAATAAATAGCAAACTGAATATAGCCAAGGAATAAATTGTGAAATTGAAAGAGCAGACTGAGGAAATCTCCCAGAAAGCAGGGGAAAAAAAGGTTTTTGCATGGAGGATAAAAGTAGACAAGCTGACATACTGAAAATAGGAATCCAAAAGGAGAGAAGAAGAAAGGGCCGGGGCGGGGGGGGTGGGGGTGGAATATGTAAGGAAATAATAAAAACAAATATCCCTGAATTAAAGAAAGATGAAAGAACTCAGATGGAGAGAACTGAGTGTCCAATAAGAGAGATTAAGAACTCAGATACAGGATTGGAAAATTTAGGCACATCAAAGAGAAAAGGAAAATTCTCAGAACTTCTAGAGAAAAAAGAGCCTATCTCCTTCAAAGTTACAAGAATTAGACTGGCATCAGATTTTTTAATAGCAACACTGGATCCAAATATTTAGGGATTTTCTGTTCCTGATTTCTTTTTTTTTTTTTAAAGATTTTATTTATTTATTTGACAGAGACACAGCGAGAGCAGGGGGAGTGGGAGAGGGAGAAGCCAGTTTCCCGCTGAGCAGGGAGCCCAATGCGGGGCTCGATCCCAGGACCCTGGGATCATGACCTAAGCCGAAGGCAGACGCTTAACGACTGAGCCACCCAGGCGCCCCCTGTTCCTGATTTCTAATTTAATTCCACTGTGGCCTGAAAACACACTTTGTATGACTTGAAGCCTTTTAAATTTATGGAGACTTATCTTATGGCTCAGAATATGGTCTATCTTTAGCAGACACTTCAGCAAAGAAGATACATAGATGGCAAATAAGCACATGAAAAGAGGCTCAACACAATTAGTCATTAGGGATATGCAAATTAAAACTGTAAGGAAATACCTCTACACACCAACTATACCAAGTGTTGCCAAGAATATAGAGGAACTAGAACTCTCCTATGCTTCTGATTGGAATGTGAAGTGGTTCAACAACTTTGAAAAATAGTTGGGCTGTTTCTTAAGTTAAACATATACATACCATCTAACCAGTCATTCCATTCCAATGTATTGTCCAGGGAAAAAGAAAGTCTACGTTCATACAAAGACCTGTACTTGAACGCTCCTAGCAAATTTATGGCAATAGCCCAAACTGAAAACAATCTAAATGTCAATTAACGGGTGAATGGTTAAGCAAATAGCAGTATATTCACACAATGGAATTCTAGTCAGCAATACAAAGGAATGAACTATTGATACATATAATAGCATGAACAAACTTCAAAATCATTATGCTAAACAAAACAAAATCAAGGAGTATATACTGTTTGACCCATTTATATAAAATTCTAGAAAATGCAACTTATCTATAGCAATAAAAAGATCATTGGTTGCCTGGGGATGGGGAAGGAGGACAGGAAAGGGTGTGAGAACAGGATGACAAAAGAGCAAAAGAAAACTTTTGGGGGTGATAAAATATGTTCATTACCTTGATTATGGTGATGGTTTCAGAAATGTATGCATATATTAAAATTTATCAAAATCTATACTTTAAAATGCAGTTTGTTGTATGATACAAAGATAAAGTTGTGGGGCTCCTGGGTGGCTCAGTCAGTTAAGCGTCTGCCTTCAGCTCAGGTCATGATCCCAGGGTCCTGGGATCGAGCCCCACATCAGGCTCCCTGCTCAGCAGGAAGCCTGCTTCTCCTTTGCCCTCTGCCACTGTCCCTGCTTGTGCTCTCTCTCTGTCAGATAAATAAATAAAATCTTTGAAAACTAAATAAATAGGGGCGCCTGGGTGGCTCAGTTGGTTAAGCAACTGCCTTCGGCTCAGGTCATGATCCTGGAGTCCCGGAATCAAGTCCCACGTCGGGCTCCCTGCTCAGCAGGGAGTCTGCCTCTCTCTCTGACCCTCCCCCCTCTCATGCTCTCTATCTCATTCTCTGTCTCAAATAAATAAATAAAATCTTTAAAAAATAAAAATAAAAATAAATAAATAAATAAATAATAAATAAATAAACTAAAATAAAGAACTGAAAAATTAAAAAGGGAAACATTACCATCACACCAACCCTCCTTTCCTCCATTGGCGGCAGTTTGTTCCAGTACAACAGTTGTTTCCAGATTGCCGTGTTTCCAACCAGAGAGTCATGCCCTCCTCAGAGCCCTCAGCCTATCTCTGCAGGGCTCCTCCCCTAAATGTACAGGTTTTAATAATTTCAATCTCCTCTAATACGCTACAGAAATACTGGGGAAATATGAACACCACTTATTTAAGAAATAATTAAGGAAATTTCACTAATTTTTAAGGTAAGATCATATAGCATTAAAGTTATGTTTCCCAAAAAAAGTCCTTATCTTTTAAAGATTCACACTGAGGGGCACCTGGGTGGTGCATTCTGTTAAGTATCTGAGTCTTGGTTTTGGCTCAGGTCATGATCTCAGGGTCGTGAGATCGAGCCCCTGGCCGGGCTCCACACTCAATGCAGAGCCTGCTTAAGACTCTTCCTCTCCCTCTGTCCCTCCCTGCCGCATGCACTCTCTCTCAAATAAATAAATAAATCTTTAAAAAAAAAAAATCACGCTGAAATATTTACAGAGAAAACCATATGATGTCTGTAATTTGCTTCAAAATAATATAAGGGGAGGGATTGCTAAAGTAAATGGGGCTATGGATGAAACAAGATTAGACATGAATGGATAATTATTACAAATGGGTAATACATGGGAATTCATTATAATATTCTCCTTTTTTTATGTTTGAAATTTTTTACTATAAATGGTATGTTAGAGAGCATGCACACAATAATATTTGTATAATAAAACATGCACAGATAAAATATAAATATCAAAGGCATTAGATTGGTTGCTATTGGTGGAGGTGGGGACAGAAATGAGAAGTGGAAATAAAAGGAAATAAAAATGAATGAATGAATGAATGAATGAATGAATGAATGAAACAGAAAGGTCCAGCCCAGACCAATGGCCAATCTGCTATAAACTAAGGAGTGCAATTGGCTCAGCCTTCAGCACCTTAGAGGAAAACAATAATAACAACAACAAAGTCCTAAGTCTTTAGATTAGTATTTTAGGTCTTCTGGGTTTGGATTTGACCTATCACTTAAAACTTATTTTTTATTATTCACCTTCAAAATCTAACATTCCATCAAAACAAAATACTGTTGACTATGAACAGCCCATTCTCTGATTCCATGATGTAGTTCCTTGTGGTCCTACTGCCTAAAATTCTATGTCCGGGTCCCACCTCTACATAACAACTTTTCACCTCTCTGTCAAAGTCTAGCCCACATCCCACCTCTGCATGATGCTTTCCCCAATGCCCACCTTACAGTGGAGAGAAATCTATGTACAAGACAGACAGATAAACAGAATAGCACGTTATCGGAATTTTGCTTAAATAGTCATCCTTTTCTAATATGTATTAGAAGTTTTTGTTTGTCTCGGGTTTTTGTTTTGTTTTTGTATTTACCTTCTGTTCTAAAGATCCAGTTCTTTGCAGTATAGTATCCTAGGAAATATATCGGTTGTGTTCCTCTGTATATCCCATAATGCTTAGCACTTGTGTCTCAAATCTCAGAAGTGTTTCCTAAAATGATCAATGGTGGGGGTGGGGGGGGGCGGAGAAAAGGAAAGAAGAAAAGAAATGCTGGACTGAATGAAAAATTGAATTTCAATTCATGGTTCTTTTAAGGGTGAAAACTGGTCAACAAAGCATCCAAGCTCACTTAAAACCATAAATACGATTTAATAACAAAAGATGTTATCAATTTTATAATTTTTATTTCTCAGTTGTCTGGAGCTTTTTTTTTTTAAGCATTTAAGTGCATACATCAAACTGTATAAAAGAAACAAAAATACAAGATAAAAGCTGAAAAATTTGTCCAGAAGCCTTTTTGTGAGTACGCTGTGCCCACTTGATGCCTACTTCAACAGCAGTAAGGCGGAAAGGTGTTTCACACCTTTGCCCTCGAAGGAGATGTGTGCTTCCCACCCCTTGCTCTGTTTACCTCAGCTGACATGCCCAGCGAGAAGCAAAACCAGGCCTGGGGGCAGAAGAAACTCAGAACGTTTTATGGTAGGTGGCATAGCTGACTTTGAAGAGGCAGTCCTGAGTGCAAATCCCACGAATGCTTTTCAAAGTCGGTGATGTTGGGCAAGTCATTCAAGCTCTGATTTTCTCTGTTGAGCTGCTAATCTAAAAATGGGGTAACAGCTATTGTGGTCTGTTGCTGACTGCCCCGTCTCCATTTTCCTTTAAGTGACTTGATGCTTGGGGTGGGGTGGGGGGGAAGGGAGGCTGTTGCAGAGTTTTCTTGTTAAGAAGGTAATGAATGCGTTGGCACCACCTGGACATACTGTGGAGACTAGCATCTGGGAGGAAGGTCGACCAAAAAGAGGGTTAAAGTGTCCAGACAGGCAATAAGGTAAGGAGGGGCAGCAGAAGCTTCCCAGAAAGACTCAGAGACCATCTGGCTCTGAGCAGAGCTACTTCCAGACCAAAGAGAGCAAGCGCAGTTTGGCATTTGAGGCCCAGCCCCTTCTGGCCTCTGCACGCTGAAGCAGGAGAGACTAGGACAACCAATCAGTACTGGGTGGGCAGCATCCGCACCTCCTTGCTCTCTGTGCAGACCTGGGAAGTCTCGCGGGATCCTGCTTCCCGCCGCAGGAACCAGGACAGGAACGAGAGCACACAGGTCCGTTGTGGTGACACCAGCGAGCCAGCTTATACACCTGGTGTAAGGCATCCCTCCCAAGACTCCCAGAAATACCTAGCAGATGCATAGAAAAATGGGGAACTGAGGGGCAGGACTGAAGTCAAGCAATCACATTCTGGGCAGAAGAACCATGGTAAGTTGGATATTAAAATATAATGGTGGGCGCCTGGGTGGCTCAGTTGGTTGGGCGACTGCCTTCGGCTCAGGTCATGATCCTGGAGTCCCGGGATCGAGTCCCGCATCGGGCTCCCTGCTCGGCAGGGGGTCTGCTTCTCCCTCTGACCCTCCCCCCTCTCATGTGCTCTCTCTTTCTCATTCTCTCTCTCAAATAAATAAATAAATAAAATCTTTAAAAAAAAAAAAAAAAGAATCATACTAGCAGGGCGCCTGGGTGGCTCAGTTCGTTGAGCGACTGCCTTCGGCTCAGGTCATGATCCTGGAGTCCCGGGATCGAGTCCCGCATCGGGCTCCCTGCTCGGCAGGGAGTCTGCTTCTCCCTCTGACCCTCCTCCCTCTCATGCTCTCTCTATCTCATTCTCTCTGTCTCAAATAAATAAATAAAATCTTAAAAAATATATATATATATATAATGGTATTTCATTTTTTTTTAAGATTTTATTTATTTGTCAGAGAGAGAGAGCACAAGCAGGGGGAGTGGCAGGCAGAGGGAGCAGCAGAAAAAATGTAACTATTGTGTTGTGAAGGGATTTCTTTTTTCTTCATATCCCCCAACTAACCAAAGTTGACTCCTTTTTATACAAATACATATATATACATATATGTACACATACATATACATATATATACTTTCTATACATATACATTCTCTTCTCACCATTTAATGTCTGTTTGAATGTTAATATTCTACAGCATGTGGGCTACAACTCATTTTTTTTTAAAGGTTTTATTTATTTGTCAGAGAGAGAGAGCACAAGCAGGGGGAGCAGCAGGTGGGGGAGAGAGATAAGCAGGCTCCCCGCTAAGCAGGGAGCCCGATGTGGGACTTGGTCCCAGGACCGCAGGATCATGACCTGAGCCAAAGACAGATGCTTAATGACTGAGCCACCCCAGGCGCCCCAATAGTTATTTTATCTCTAAAAATTGGTGGTTATCATGGTTTACTCCAGGACATACAAAGACAGTAATAGTTTCTTAAAATGTAAAATTATAGCATATGTAGAAATATTCGCCTCCGGCTGCAATTTACTTTTAAAAGCTGTAGGAAAAGTATGCGTGTGTAATAAAAATAAATGTATTTCCTACTATTACCTATAACTTTCATCAGAGGTTAACAATTTTATTATTCTGGAATCCTCAATAATACAAGTATTTCAGGATTCAAACTGTTGGTAAACATGTTGTTTTGAACATCATTTGCCCAGAGAGGCCTTTCCTGACACGTGAAACAGCCACCCCCTGTCCCATCTAAACGATGTCCTCCTCCCCTCATTCTTTTACTGTCATAAAACATAATAATTTTAAATTATGCATTAATTCATATGGCTCTTTATTTAACACCAGTCTCTTCCTACCCAGCTTAGCTATAAACTGGGAGAAAACTACCAGGCCTTTTGCTCACTTGTTTGTCCCAGCATCTAGCACATTCCTGGCGCCCAGTAGGCACTTAATAAATACGCATTAGATCTATTCCTATTTCCCCAGTACCCCTACTTTACTCCTATACCTACCTCTCTTTATTGAACCCCGCCCTTCCCAGCTCCTCCATTAACCCCTGCAAAGTATTCACTGACTACTGGAACTAGAAGCAGGAGATGAACTAAAGCAACCAGATGGAGAGCTGCCCTCCAAGATGGTGCCACCACCACATGAAGTGAGCAGGAAATGCCCACAATTTCCAGAAATGCTACAGAAAATCAGGAAAGGTCAGGGAAAGAAAGGTCACTGATCTCAGTGTCCTTAGAGCCAAGAGCTGACTTTGCAGGAGAGTCCTGGGCCTGGGACCTTTGTTCTTCTATGGTATTGGGAAAGAGCAGGTGGCAGAGGGATGCCTGGAGAACTGGAAGTGAAGAAGCAAGGTGGTGAACACCTGGATTTGAGTTTAGATTCTGCCCTTTACTAGACATGTAACTTTACAAGTAGGCTTAAATCCTCAAAGGGTTGCTTTATTCAACTGGCAAATGGAAATGTTGTCTCCCACCTTGCATTGTTGAGAATTAAATGAGAGGATGCTTAAGAGTTTGAACACAATGACAGACCCACACTGTGGCCTCAGTTAATGGAACACAGCCTCCATAATCATCTGATCCTGGCCTTGCATTAGATAGATGAATGAGATGAATAAGCCTCCTTGATCTTTTCTTCTTTTGTAGGATGAATCATCTACCCAATTTCTTCCCCAGAAATGAGATACTATATCTTACATATGCAAAACTATAGAATTTTTTTTTTAATTTTACCATAGGCACTAATGAAAGAGACATTGTTCAGCTCCTACTGTACCCTCATACACTCAACTGGAGTACTGGGCACCCTGCAAGCTTTCTCACAAGATAAAGTGTGTTCATCTTACTGTCTGTGCAATGGGGCCTGAGCCCCTCTTGGAAGCCACTTGCAATACCTCCAATACAGTTTTAGAAATAGGATGGCAAGTGGGCCTGTGCATTTATTAATAGTATCTGTAGAGAACATTTTTCTGTAGAGACTTTTTTCAAAGCACTGTCATAAATGTTATGATGTTCAACCCTCACAATGACTATGAACCAGGGCTGGAATTATTATCATTCCCACTGGTTTCTTCTCTTACTTTTTTTTTTCTTAATCTTCCCCCTTTCCCCCCAGAACCCAGGCTAAGACATGAATTTATTTGCCCAAAGTAATATCACCAGCACGTGACTATATGAAGGAATGAATGGGTGAGTTATACTGAGCTGGTAGGTTAGGAATCGAAGACACTTTCTATCTTCTTTCCTTTCCCTCTCTTTATCCCTTTCTTCTTTCTTTCATTTTTCCCTCTGTTCTTTCTTCCTCTCTCCCATTTTCTGGTAACTTCTCATAATCTGCACCAGTTTTTATAGTCCTTCCCCTGGGACCCTGGAATGCAATACTAATGCGATTCCTAAACTACAAGCCTCAGAGAAAACAAAACATAATAGCCATTGTTTTTTATTATTTCAGCAGTGTGCTAAGTACAGTTACAAGAAATCCAGTGTTCACAAATCATGCAACGACACGTTAACTGAACTGAGCTGTTAACAGACTTGAAATGTTGAAGTAAATATTTGCCGGCTTACGTTGGCATATTTCTGCCTTTTAAATAAACTATCATATAATCATCTAAATATAAAACAAACAGCCTGAAACTGTCTAAACTAGCCATAACTTGAAAACTAAAACATGGAAACCTCAAGGCATGTTACTTTAGTTAAAAAGTGATGACCCTGAATCTCCTTTTTTACATCTAGAAATTTTTTTAAAAGTTTTTTTTTTAAAGTAATCTCTACACCCAATGTGGGGCTCGAACATACAACCCTGAGATCAAGAGTCTCATGTTCTACTGACTGAGCCAGCCAGGCGCTCCCATCTAGAAAATTTTTAAATAGGTAAGAGAGAGAAAACTCTTGTTGAGGATTCCATCTTCAAGCAGAATTTATCTTGTTTTTTTTACAAGGAAAAAAGAGGATTTATAAGCAACCTTGGGTGTAATATAATGAGCATGTATTCGCTTATTTATATCTTATAAACTTTGACATCATCAAACATAACAAATTTCTGAAAAATGTGATTATTTGTACTTTTCCTCTCTAGTTTTACATTCTAGATGGCTTCCACCATCTGCGCTAGGAACTTTTTATCAATATGGTCTACCTGCAGAATAGTATAGTGTAATGTTAACAAGAGCATGTTATTAATCATCGTTTTCATCACGAGTAATGTTCAAAAAAATAAAAACCGTAATCATGTAACAAGTCCAGTCAATGTAATTAACATCAAATTAAATATTCCTTGACATTTTGACACTATTTTGACTTACTGAATAAATCCCATCATAAATCTCTCATAAACCCTTCAGGCTTTAGATACTGTTTAGATATTATGCTTCTAAGGCCTATAGAGTCATAACAGAAACCAGGGACTATCAAAGGTAACTAAGGCATCTGTCTTTCCATAACATTTCCCACTGATTATCTCATTTTGAAGGAATCTAAGAAGGAAGCTATATGCCCTACCTGAAGATAAAGGCGGGGGGTGGGGGGAATTCTTCAACTGAGAGATTTTATCCCCAGCTGGAGCAAAGGGAATTTCTCCAGAGCTGGTGTCTCTTTCAGTATGCAATATAACAGCCCTGGTAGCTAAATCATTAGCAAAACTAACCAGAAGACAGTTTGACACACATAAATCATCATGATAACAATAGGTGCTGTTTACTATTTTCTTAAAAATGGCATCTAAATTATGGAGTTTATTTTCTTGTTGATTGTCTGTCTTCTCCCTCTAGAAGGAAAGCTCCATGAGAACAGAAATGTTGCCTTTCCCATTCACTCAGGATCTTCAGCACCAAGAACAGGACCCATGCAGAGTGGGTACCTAGTGCATATTTATTAAATAAACAAACACAAATTTAATCCAACTGGCAGAGAATTGCCTTAGTTACATAATCATGGAACTTCATATATTGTCCGAACTCCCAGACGTTCTTTGTAGTCCAGATCAACACTGGTACTAATTTCGCAGATAGTTTATGGACATATTTAATCCATGTTCTTAAATATTAAAAGACATCTGAAAAAAAATTTTCTTAGTTGTTTGTTTTGCATAGTGAAAACAAGAAGATAGTACCTAACTCTAACTTCAATAATAATATCTTTATGGACAAATTCTCACATTCAAGCTTTTGGCTATTGTTATAACCATTGCAGCCTAATTATGATTCAAAAAACCTAGTGAATTTCCCTATCACGCATGCCCACAACCACAGGACTGTGTCCCTGACCTTACTGAGGGCAAGGTGAATCCTGATTAGTTACCTGTATGTGGAAGTGGTTCATGATCTGTCACATAAGTTATGTTTGGTTTGCTGGACAGGAAAAAGGGCTTTGATATGTGCTTGAGAGACATTTCTGGACAGAGAATTTTCATTTTCAATACCATGAATTTTACTGAATGATACGATTATATGATACTAAAAAGGTGGGCTCTTTTACATCCATGGATTTACTTTATGGATCATCCTTAGGATTTTCCCTTAAAAAGGAACCATTTCTTGAGGGCAGCCATAGTAGCTCCTATGGTTCTCACCTCTCAAGGCTATTTGAGTGATTGGTGGTTCAACCCTTCATCTGCTTTTTGATTTTTCTCTGTATCTTCCTCCATGAGCACAAGACATAGCTATTATTCTAAAACCCAAAAATTATGAACAAAGAAGTCAAAGGGCATAGGAAGAGAAATAGAAATGTATAAAGAAAACCTTAAAATATCAAATTTAAGAGTTTCTTTTGTATAGTCTCAACCCGGTAAAGATGACGATATTTTGGAAGTCTACTGAATGAAATTACACCATCACTCTTGGGGCAAGGTGGGTCCTGAATTTGCAGTCAGAAGTCCTGGATTTAAGTGCAGGTTCTAGCATTCAACTTTTCTTTAGCTCAGTTTTTCATATCTAAAATGAAATCGCATTAAAATTCTGTAAGGTGTGAAAATGGGACATATATATTGAGGCAGCCTATTATATATTACGTTATATGTTATATTAAGGCAGCCTACATATTAAGACCTCTCGAAGGCAGGAGGTCAGATGAGGGTACTGTTGGGAAAGACTGTGAGGAAGAGATGGGGTGAACGTGAGCACTCAAGTCATCACCCTGATGAGGAGGGACCTCACCACCTGTCCCAAGCCAGTGACTCCTCTACCCAGAGAAGAAAGTCATTTCCTGGGCTAGCCTTCCCTTGTATTGTCTTCTTAAAAGACAGTTGACTGAGGATAGTTTTACAGGGGAAATGCAGGGGGAAAACTATCTGCTAAACTTCAACTCTTGAGGACCTCAGTTTGTGATGAAATATTCACTAATCAGTGTCCACTGCCAAGTGCTGGCAAGGTTGGAACAATAATGATGTGTTCTGGGCACCTGGGTGGCTCAGTCGGTTAAGTGTCTGCTTAGGTCATGATCTCAGGGTCCTGGGACCAATCAAGTCCTACATCGGGCTCCCTGCTCAGTGGGGGAGTCTGCTTCTTTCTCTGCCTCTCCCCCTGCTCGTATTTTTTCTCTCTCTCTCAAAAATAAATAAATAAAATCTTTTTAAAAAATGATGTGTTCTGATCTTAGCTTGTCCTCTAAATGGCCACTAGCTTGGCCACTACCAGTGTGACTTTTGGGCAAGACAAATAACTTCGCAGCCTGTTTCCTCCTCTGTAAAATTGCCCTACTCTACCAGTGTGTTAAAAGAATCAAATGAGATAAAAAAAATATGTAAAAGCTATACATCATACACAAATATGGGCTATTAGTGTGCTCATTCTTTGAGTCCAGTTCTTAGAAGTAGTGAGATATAGAAAGAAAATTCTGAAAGAGCAAATTAAATTTATAAAACACACCAAAGCTATCTACTATAACTTTATGGCTCAGAAATTAAAACTGTTAAGAAGATTAAGTAAGACTGTTGATGTAAAGCACAAAATTCAGTGTAAGTAGAAGAGAAATGTTCATTTGTTCACTCCTTAATTCCCCCTTTCTTCTGTCAAAGCACATCATAGGCCATAAAGGCCTACTCAAAATTTAGGTATTACTGTTGATATGATTGTGTTCTGTTTTCAGCAATGAGAGGAAAGTGGAATGAATTTGGACTCGGAAGGCAACCAGACCTGGAATCAAATCCAAGTCCTGCTGTTTTCTTGCTATTTACAAGTATGGCCTTTGAGTGTGCTTCCTAATCTGTGAGCCTCAGCTTCCTCCTCTGTAAAATGGGCTAACGCCTCATAGAAATCGTTCCCAACCCTTCTGATAACATTACACACCTTGAAAATGAGAATATTTTTACTGCAAAGGATGTTGCTGCCTGCAGTGAGATGTGACCAGACCACGAGGCTCTGGTCACCCATATCAGGTCCTCCTTTGCGACCACATGGGCTAAAGGGAATGCCATTTTGGCATTTCATTACTAGTTAGGGCACATTAGTATTCCAAGGCATGCTCTTTGGAAGGCTCTGCCTTATTTGTTCTGGGGGGGAGGAATAAAAGTGAATCTTCCTGGTCATAATAAATAAATGATTTCTTAGCTCCCCCTCCTTCCCTGGATCAGGGACAAACAGAACAACCTGCTTAGCTGGCTGCACACTCCTCCAAAGGTGACAGTTGGATTATGCCAGAGCAGAGCTGTCCACACTAAGTGATGCTTTGTGGCAACTCTCTCTTTGGTGAACTTACCACCACACCCTTCCATAGGAGCTGTGACCTGCCCACTTTAAGCATAGTTCCACAGTGTTCCTACCCAGGGCCAGGGAGGCAGCTGTGACCAGCAAGCTGTTGTCTACTTTGTGCAGGTGTCTACTTGGGGAAGGAGAAAGTAGAAGAGCCAGTGAAGGTTTGCCCGGACTACTCTTGCAGGGGAAACCCTGACAGTAGTTGTGAAACATTAAAAATTAAAGTGCCAGAGAGGATTTTCGTGGCCAGGAGAGAGCTTTTAACCCCGGCTTTTACAGGGGCTGGGCTTTTGAGTATTAGGGGAATGTCTTTCCAGGAAAGTCTAAAACATTTTACCTTCGCAACAGCAGAAAACATCCGTGACAAGAAGATCTTTTCCGAGCTTACTGCTACTTGAGTGTAGTAATGTTGTGTCTCCTAAAATTCCTACCTTGCCTTAACTGATGCAAAAGAAGTATCATTCATTTATCCCCCCATATGTGTCAGATGCTCTGCATGTTATTTTCAGTCTTTACAAGCACTCAGTGAAGTATCAATTTCCCCCCATTATACAGATGATGAAACTCAAGGACAGGAGCTTGCCCAAGGTCACAGAGCTAGAAGGGGCCAGAGCTGGGATTCCAAATCTGTTCTAACACCCAAACCAAGACTTTTCCTGTATTCCATGTTCTCTGCCCAGTAGTAACAGAGCTTTTAATAGATCTAATGAGTTTTCATTCTTTAAAACTGAATTTTTAAAAAAATGTAGGCAGGGAACTAAGAACTCTGCAATTTAATATTAATATTGGTATAAGTATATAACTGGTCTTACATGGACAGAAAATAAGACCAGGAGAGTAGACCAGAGCTGGATCAGTAAGTGGCCACAAGGAAAAGAGAAACAAGATAAAGAAGGGGCCCTACCCGCTCTTATCATGGGCTCCATCAACACACTGGAGACTAGTAGTATATTAAATAGCTGTATATATTTGTGCACACAATGACTGCAAATAAAATGATACTAACCATTGTATATATCAGTGCTTCTCCACTAGTCATTTTGATGACCTTAGAAACCCTTGCAAATATTTAAAGAAAGGTACCCACGGGGACACCTGGGTGGCTCAGTCGGTTAAGCATCTGCCTTCACCTCAGGTCATGAACCCTGGGTCCGGGGATCAAGTCCTGCATTGAGCTCCTTGCTCAGCGGGGAGCCTGCTTCTCCCCCTGCTTGTGCTCTATCTCTCTCTGACAAATAAAAAATATTAGAAATTTTAAAAAATAAAAAAGGTACCCATCTAATATTTAGAGTTAATCCTGATACGTGTAGACCAAGGTTTCTCAACCTTCACATTGTTGACATTTGGGGATGAATAATTCTTTGTGTGGGGCTCTCCTGTGCATTGTAGGATAGGTCGTTTTTAGAGGAGTTGATTTTTCCCCTCAAAATACCTATTAAATTTTAGCCTAAGTACTAAAATAAGCAGGAGAGGGTATTGTGTGAGGAAAAATACCTTCCAGAAGTACAATTAGGTTACTCCTTTGTTTTTGCTTTTAGGAACTGGTCTTATCGAAGCAAAATTGCTTGATATCCAGTACCATTTCCTTTCTAAATGATGTGATTATGATAAGTGCTTTTTTACATTTCATCATCCACAAATGATGGGGTGCTGTGTGCCAAAGTTCAATTATTTGGTGTTATCTGATCTAGGATGAAGTTCACATATATTTATGTGAACGAAGCTGAGTGAAATGGGAAGAAAAAGGTAGAGACTAAAATTAGGATCTTAAAAAAAAAGTAAACACATGCCTTAAAGACTGTACTCAGAATTGACAGTGGGCCTACTCTGACAATAATAATTGTCCCTGGCAGCCATTGTGGAACAGTTGATACTACATGTGACAAGGACGGATTTTTAGTTTTGTTTTTCAGTGCAGGGTCACATAAACTACAACGATAGCTAGAAAACTTGGAATAAAACCAATCGGTTAACACCAATCTTCAATTTCAGGACAAAGGAAATTGATTCCCAGTAAGGGATTAGCCTATTGCTCATTCCTTTTCATCTTCTTGAATCATCCCTTATACCAATTGCTCAAATTGTCTTTTACATTCCTCACTTAGAGCTAACTACCTGAGATCATACACCACTGAGATTTGCTTTAAATTACTGGGAGGGAGTGAATACCTGAAATGAGATTAGCCATGTGGTGATACTGAAGATGGGTAATAGTTACAATAGGTGTATTACACTATGTCCTCTGTACTTTTTTGTGCTTGTTTGGAAATGTCTGTAGTAAAAAGTTGTGTTTCTTTAACCATACTCCACTGAAAAAGTGGGAGTCTACTGGACTCAGCCATTACCTTTCCTGCCCCAACACATCAATCTTGGCATCCTCATCTTCTTTCCTAGCATCTCACAAGAAGGCCATGATACTGTTAGGAAAATTTCACCACTTGACATGTGCTTTGTATTCTATCATGCCTCCTGAGAGATCTTGTTTCCAAAGGCATCCTCTCTTGTTCCCATATCTTTAATCCCCCCCACACACACACTCCTACCCATCTTCTTTAAACATTCAAGATCTCCCCATCTTAATTAAAGGCCTTCACTTGGCAGAACAGACCTTTTGCAACTCTACATGAAAATAAGCATGTTTATACTTTAGAAAAATCCCTATGAACTAAAAGTCAGCTTTAAAAACCAAGTTGACAGAGGTTCTGTGTTTTGTTGACTTGGAATGACAATAGCACATCTCAGCAACATGCACTGGAAATACTACATAATATAAAAAGATTTGCACTTTTTCAACTAATTTAGTAGCATTGACATCAGAGAATGTGTAGGTTGGAAGGGAAACCTCATTTGAACAGGTGGAGAAGGAAGGGTCCCTGATGATAAAGAACACCACTTTACTTAGATTGGGCAGGTTACCCTGAGCTAGGGTGAAGACCAGTCTTTTGGATACCGTGCTTCTATGATAAAGCCCTGGGGGTACTTCTTCAATGTAGTCCAATCAAATTCCAAGTATAATGCAATGGTAGGGGAAAATAATCCTTTTTGCACTTTGTACCGCGTACACTTGAGAGATAGCTGTTTGTTTCTACCAATTAGTTAAAATACAAAGCACGAAAATCGTAAACGCCTCACTGTCTGAACAGAGGTCTTTTGGGGGCAAGGGAGTGTCAAAGGAGAGGAGGGCTTAGTGGAGTTAGAATGAAGAGCCCCCAAAAAGAAGCCCTCAGCTTCACCCAGCCTGTGAGGTACAGTAGAAAGTACACCGGAGTTCAGATCCCTGCATCGCCACTACCTGTTATTTACCATTACTGGATCTCGGTCGCCTTATCTATAAAATATGGCAACAAGCAGCGTTATTCTATGCATTCCAGATCAAAGTGCTTGGCGTAAAGCAGGTGCACCATGAAGAGTAAATTATTGAGACCCCCGGGAGAGCATCTCAGGGATGTTCAAGCCAACAGAACAGTAAGGGCTGGGGCAGATGACCGCAAGTAGCCTGAACCTGCAAAATTTCTTCCTCAGAGACCCTTAGGCACAACCCTTCTGCTTGCTCAGTTGATCTCTGCGGAGCTGCTGACTCAGGGAAAATTGGAACCGGCGTGACTACAGGGAAATGTATTTCTTCCTCCTTGCGGGGAGGCCGGAAAATGAACGAGTCTGAAATGGCTGCTGCAACACTCTGAACAGCAGCCGAGGTGGGGGTGGGGGTGGGGGAGTGTGAAGGGTGGAGGGCCGTCACTTTGCCCCCGAGCAGGATCCCCGCATTGACCTCTCGCACGGAACCGGCACAAAGTGCTGAGTCACTGGGAGGCGGCACCGCGCGTCTGGAGGCGGGCCCCGCGCAGTCACGTGGCGGGGGCTGGATCACAACAACGACGCGGCGTGCAGCCCCCGCGGCCCGCGCCGCTTCCTCCCGCGACTGAGCCGCTCTTCGAGCATGCTCAGCTCGGCCCCGCGGTGGCGCCGAGTCGCCAGCCTCCCAGCTCCACGGTCCGGGTTTTCCGGGCGGCCCTGGAGGCGGGGCTTGCGGCTGTCGCCGGGGTAGGAGGCGGGGAAGCGTTGTCTGGATCGCCGCTGGCAATGGTAGGTTCAGGCCCACTGAGTCCAGGTTTTTTCCGCGGAAGATGTGAAGAGGAATCCGCCGTTGGGCAAGGCTTGGAGAAGAGCTGGTTCTGCAGTCTACCAGAGCCTTTTCCCCTTAGCGATCGTTAAACCTGTAAAAGATCTGTCCGGGGCTGGTCGCTGAAAACCTACTCGTAGAAGTACTGAAGGAGAAGTAAACCTAAAAATGAAAAACACTGTCAAACAGAGGGGATTGATTGTCGTTGAATGTGACTTCTGTTGATCTGTGGTGGGTTTCTTCCCGCCCCGTAACAGCAGTTGGTAAAGGCACTGTGGCGGCCGTGGTTTAACTTTGACATAACTGACCGATAGTGCCACCATGCTGCACCTGATTTGAGATTGAACGGAGCCCGGGGGCTCTTCAGGGTACTGGCTCAGATTTCGGGTAGGAGAGGCCCCCTTTTGTGTCAACTGGAACCTGTGGCTGAATGACTCAAATTACAGTGTTAACTCTCACTACATTCAGTACCACGTAGGGCTTTGGCTAACCTTGAACTTAGTCTCTTACTGAACCACCCTGTCCATTAAAACGGAACTGATATTCTCCCAAGAGCCCAGCTTCAGGTATTGTGAGGAAATCCAGCAGGGGTGGGAGGAAAGTGTGTGCATTGCAAAGTGTAAATGTCTGCACCTGCTCTGTTTCAATTAAGAGGAATGTGAGCGACAGAGAGAATCTTAAATTTCCCATTAACCACCTTTAAAAACTAAACAGAAGCAGGTGAATTAATTTAAGCACTATACTGTATCTTAATATATCCAAAATACTGTTACAGCAACATGTGGTCAATATAAGATTATTAATGAAATATTTACATTTTTATTTTTGTACTGTCTTTGAATCTAGTATGTGTGTTACACTCACAGTACATCTCCTAGGCCACTAAATTTTCATTGGAAATGCTTGATCTGTATGTCCATGTCATAAAATTAACAGACAAAAAAGTAAATTCACATTCCCAACCTGCTCCAAATTTATGTAAAAGTGTTCCAGTAACGAAATGGAATATCAATTTTGAAATTTATATTTAAGTGGATTAAAATAAAACTAAAATTCAGTTTTACAGTCAAATTAGCCATGTTTCAAAGGCTCGGTAGCCACATGTGGTTGATGGCTATTGTGTTGAACAACGCAGGCCTATGCAAATGTGAGATGAGATTTTGAGAATAAAAAATGATCTTTTAGATGCCTCACCTGCATGTGAAACATGAGCAACACTGCCCCGCCAGCTCCCCAAACTCCCTGCCTTCCATAGAAAGCTAAGATTTATACAAGCGCTTTTCTAAAAAAAAAAAAAAAAAAAAAATCAAAAGGCATAAATCATCTCTCCAGAGGAAGTCACTAGTGTGGAGATATTTTTAAAATGATTTTATCCTAATGTAGAAAGAGATGCATGCATAAATGCAACCAAATTAAGGAGAGGAATAACTGGGACTCAACAGATAAACAGGAATGTGTCAGGTGGAGAATTCCAAGCAGGAAAAAACGGTGGAAAGCCAGGACCAAACAAGCCTGGTGATATTGGTGCAGAGGGTACAAGGAAGAGTGGGTGCAGAAGCTGAGGTTGCTGAGTCAGCCGTGAACAAATTAAAACGAGGCTTGATTTTTATTCTTGCTGTGAGCTGGGGATTGAAACATCTCTTGAGCTTCAAACACCCCCACAGCCGCACCCACACCCACACCCCACATACACACACTCCACTCTGGAAATTACAGCCAGACCTTGGGTTTCCATGTCCCCAATCCCTGAGAGGGGCACATCCACTATGAAGGGGTGTGGGAGAAGAGACTCCTATTACTCTATATCCATTCAGCAGTTAATGAGTACTTACTAAATGTTAACTTTGTAGTTGATGGAAGTGGGCACAATAAATACACTTTCTGGCCTCAGTACATGTGTGATCTAGTTGCTGTCACTTTTTCTCTCCTTGACACATCATCACTCTGTCAACACAGATTTCTGGGGGTGAGGTACCTCCTTTCTCTTTCCCACCAGGATAGGGTCAACTCCGGTTGTTTCTAATATCTTCTCCTTGGTAAGCTCACGTGAACATCATTTTAGTCACATAATGGATGAATATTAGGTTTTGCTTTTGGAGATGATTCCTTCAAAAAATCCATCTGGAGATGTTGTCAAAGTCCCTTTCGTTGCAATGAATGGTGTCTGGGCCATCCAAAGACTTTATCTCATCAAATAATTAATTTAGAGACTACACAAATACTTGTAATATTTACACATTGTATATACAGAAAACTTGTAGACAAATTGATTCCTCTTAATAACCAGGTAATTTATTGGCCATAGACTCTGAACGTCTGCATCGTGCACACTCTTACAACATCCATAAAAGATAGAATTAATATAATTTTGCACCGGTACGGAAATAGCGTGCCCAAGATGTCACAGTAAATAGTGGAAACTAGAATTTAACAGGTGTTTCATCTGACTCCCAAGCTATGGAGTTATTACCATACCCTGCACCTCTCATCTGTTTTTTATAAGCGTGAGGCTTTTTCTCACCTCAAAAAGAATATAGTGGGTTGTTATTAATTCCAATAACCAATTTTTTCCGCAACACAAAGTTTATCTCTTTGGATTAGAGAACACAGGTTTTTACGTAACTCCTTTGCCTAAAGCATGCGGGACCTCACTCCACCCACCGCCGCCCCTTTGACTCCGCCCCAACCACGCCTGCGCACGCCTCCTCCGAGGCCGCCTTTGAGCCTCTTTGGGCGCTCGGCCACGCCTCCTCTCCTGCACCGCCTTCTTTCCCCGCCCCCGCCCGTAGTCTTTAAAATCCGGAGCGACGGATCGCGCCCTGGAGCCGTGAGTCGATAGGAAGACTGGGCATGCTCTGTGGCGGCGCAGGTCTTGGTCACAAGTAGGAAGAAGCTAGTGCACGACACCGGTAAAGAGAAGCGAGAGCCGCCGCCGCACCGTGCCTGTGGGGTCCGTCGCTGCCGCCTCGGAGCAGGAGCGGGGCGGGAGCCGGAGCGGGCGAGGGGCGAGGCCGCCGGGCCGAGAGCCGCCCCGCCTGCCCTCCCGTCCTCTGCCTCTGTGTCCGCGCGGCGCGCCGGACCCCTGAGTCGGTCACCTGGGCGGCAAGGACCCCGCGCAGAGGAGCGGAGCGGACCGTCCCTCCGCCGGCTGCGGCCCAAGGGCGCCCCCGCGGGGCGGAGCAGCCGCTGCCGCCGCCGCCGTCTGCGGGCAGCTGAGTGTCCGGCTCGCGTCTGAGCGAGCGGCCGCCGTCAGCCCCGAGGAGGAGGAGGAGGGGGCAGCCATGGGGCTGCTGTCCCAGGGCTCGCCGCTGAGCTGGGAGGAGACCAAGCGCCACGCCGACCACGTGCGGCGGCACGGGATCCTCCAGTTCCTGCACATCTACCACGCCGTCAAGGACCGGCACAAGGACGTGCTCAAGTGGGGCGACGAGGTGAGCACCCGCGGCCTCCGCCCCCGCCGGGCGCCCCTGTCAGGCCACTCCCTCTCCTTTGTTCGGCGAGGCGCGCCCCGCGCCCCCACGGCGGTCCGCGTCCTGCGGTGCGCCCCGAGGGTCCCCAGACGCGTCCGCGCCGCGGCACGCTGTCGCTGCCCTCACCCGGCGGGCGTCCGGGGCTCTCCCGAGCATGGGGCCCTGCCCGAGCCTTCTCCCTAGACTTCTCTATCCCATTCATTCATTCTTAGGGTTCTCCCTTCATTCAACAAATGGGTTAGGCTCTGGGAGGGTGCGGGCGTAAGCAAGTGTGACATTCGGTGCTTCCAGGAGTTTTCAGTCTGGTATATCCGCTGGCCGCGTATCGCGATCTACCGTCAGGTGTCAAAATGCGCTTTTGCGATCAGTGAGAAAGGGACCAAGTTGTCCTAGAAAGGCCTTGCTGCTGGCAATCAGGTCTCGAGGATGTTCGCTTCTGCCCCATCTCATGCAGGTTACTTTTAAAACCCCAGCTGCTTCTCATCAGCTTTCTCGCACTCTCTTCACACTCCCTTCCTCACCCTCCCCGCTTCACCACCACTTTATAGGCATAGAACAGATATTATGGCTCAGTTTTCCTAAAGGGGAGGAAACTTCTTGTTCCTGTTTAATTCTGAATGGGAACTCTTGAAGCTTCGCAATTGGGATTTGTTGGTGCCTTTCTGTGGCCTGGATCCAGTGTCTAAACTTTACAAATCAGTGTTTCAACATGTGTTCTGCCTAGAGCTGAAATGTCTTTGCCTTTTCAGTTTGTTGAACCATTGTTTATTGGAATGATTTGGAAAGCATTGCCCCCTTTATATTTAGTTTTCGTCTGCCAAAGCTTTTTGTACTCTCCCTTCCCGTTTTTAAAAGTTACATGTAGATGCTATTTCAATAATTAAATGCTTTTGGGGCGCCTGGGTGGCTCAGTTGGTTAAGCGACTGCCTTCGGCTCAGGTCATGATCCTGGAGTCCCGGGATCGAGTCCCGCATCGGGCTCCCTGCTCGGCAGGGAGTCTGCTTCTCCCTCTGACCTTCCTCCCTCTCATGCTCTCTGTATCTCATTCTCTCTCTCTCTCTAATAAATAAATAAAATCTTTAAAAAAATAATAATAATTAAATGCTTTTTTGGAAAGTGCATCTGTTTGTTTTCACCATTTGTGTTCCGTGGCTTGCTCAGGTGTAAATTTATCTTTTAGTTGATGTTACTACCCTTGACCCAAGCGTCAGGGTGGTGCTGCGCCTGTTTCCTCACAAAATTAGTTCGTCTGTTTCTAAAGTTGGGAGATAATTCTGCTTTTTACAGTGGAATTGTGGTGTTTTAAGTTAGAAAAGTATAATAGTAATTCACATTTATACTAGAAGGGGTTTGCCATACTTTGGACAGAAAAGGGGTACAGTATTGTGTTTGGTGGTAATTCTTCAGTTTTATTCTAAAGTTCCTTGTTGCTTCATAGCATCTTCCGTTGTATATGTTCATTTATGTATTGTGTGCATTTAATGATCTGTCTTCTATCCCCCGACCCCCTGGTTTGTTTGGTTTTTTTTTCCTGTCCCACATCTCTTTGCTTCTTTCCCGCCCCCCCCCAATAAAGCAGCATCTTTTGGAGTGGGAAATTTACTGTCTAATAGAAGCCATGAAGTAGAAAAGTTATCTTAGATATTAAAAATAACACACTTCTCATAACTTTAAATTCTGCTTCAATTATGTGTAGGGGTGGAGTGTAGGATTTTCAAGAAGAGTAAAATTCCTGCCCACAAGTGTTGACAGTCCAGTCGGAAATAGGCAGCCTGACACATAGGGAAGAATTCAGATTGTGAAGGCTGCTCAGATGGTTAAAGAAAAAAGAAGAAGGAAAAAAAAAAAAAGCCTTACTCTACTTTCTACTCCTGAAATGGCACTTCACCTTAGTCCCCTGAAGTTGGTTCTCCCTCCCATCCCTGACCTGTGGTATTGCAGGAACGAGTTCTCCATTGTGGTATCTCTACGACTGGGCAGGGAGGAGGTGAGGTTTTGGAAGAGGGTAGGGAGTCTCATGCCGAAATATTTGCTGATGCCTCCAGTATCATGTTAAAGTAATCACTCTTATGTTACAGAACGTTATTTTTCAGACTGCAGGTCATGATCCATTAGCGGGTTGAGAAACACGTTTAGGTTCTCCCTAGACTTTTTTTCTCTCCAGAACTTTAAAAAAAAAAAAAAGTGAAATGGAATTGGATGAAGAGGGACCACTTTGTCATAAATAGCAAGTATAGCATGTCAGACTTTTGAGTTATTTGAGGGCACGTGTGAGCAGGTCTGTATTGAGTCGCATGTAAATTCTTAGTATGGTTGCCACTTAAGGAGTTTGAGAGCCAGACTCTCACATTTATCTTGAGAGGCTTCCTTGATGAGCTGAGCCTTTGAAAAAGAGCAGGAGAGAACTACTCCAGTGTTGGCGCCATTGCTTACACATAGGAACTCACGGATCACATCTGCTGAAGCAGAAGTCTGCAGGCAAGGCCAGGCAGCAAGCATGCATGTATCGTATGCAGAAGCCTTGAGAAGTAACTGAGAAACAGGCTGGGCAGATAAAAGGGGAGAAGGGTGTGGTGGGTGGTGTGGCCCTGGAGATGGAGGATGGCCTCGCCAGACCGAAAATGGTGTTTGAGATGTGATATGTTAGACTGCTTGGTGTGATACCAAATTACTGCTTTTTGTGGGAAGTTTTGGTCTTAGAAGCTTCCTCCTTGCCCCCCCCCCCCCCGCAAAAAAACAAAAACCAAAACCCTTAAAACTGTGGTTAGGAGACCCTGCCACTTTTGGAAATGCTCAGCCCTAGTTACTAGGACAATATTTATATCTGATGGTGTTTATCAGAACTCTGGATTTGTATTCCAGGGCCTGCCAAACTGCCTGTGTGATTGTGAGCCTCAGTTTCCTCTTGTGGAAAATGACAGGGTTGGACTCTCCTAGCTTTTATAGTTTGAGTAAGAACAGTTTCAATAAGATTTTTTCTTTAAATGTACATATTTCAAACCAGAATGTTACTTTTTGAAATTCACCTGCAGATAATCTTTAGACTGTTGAGTAAAGCCAAGGCTACCACCAATCGTTGTAAAAACGGTATTCTGAAGGTGTATGTCTGCTGGCTTTTTGGAAATCAAAAGTATTTTCCTGTGATAACCTTATGAATATGTAGATTCCCAGATCAGCTTACAGATGCATTTCACCTTTGGTGTAACGGGTCCTAACCCTAGCCACCATTTATGGTTTCTTTAGGAGATAGTTCTAAGTCCTGGATTGCCGGGAGAACAGTTCATTTTGCCCCAGGATGGGGACTGTGGGGGAGAGGTAAGAGGGCTCTTCTTGGGTGCTCTCTTGCCTGCTAAGCATTCTACATATGCAGAAAAGAAAGCACTTACCTTTTCACAGCTGACAAAAACTTTTCAGGTGCAGATTTTGTTTTTAACTGGAGTGTGCAGTAAGTACAACTTTTGAATTCACTCTAGTGTTAGCTGCCTGCCCGGCCTTTTCGGCTACTTAACAACAGAGACATTATCAGAATTGAAATCTGTCTGACTTCAGGTCCGTTTCTTAAACACGTAATACCAGGTTTTGGATTATTTACAATGTGTATGAGATTTCATCAAATCTCCTTTTACAGAGTTCACGCTACAGGTTATAGAGGTGTCAGAAAACAACATTTAAAAGCAAATGTATAGTTTTCCCAATTTTTCTAACCCAGTGTAGTGGCTCTTAAAGTTAAGAAGGTGAATTGTCTTCTAGTTAGCAGAGAAGTGCATGTGAACTTAGGAGAATATATGTCCTTAATATTTGAGTGTGTTCTTACCATGCATAAAGCCAACAAAACTGGGATGGGATATGTTAAGGGCTGATATGTCATCCATTGAGTTTGAAGGACAAATTTGCCTGTGTAGGTTAAGAATGCTTAAGTGACTATTTAGAAAATGCATAGCTTGTTAATTAATAAGCTTATGATCCTATAAAAAAATAACAGCTATAAATCTAGAATGGACAAACAGATTTTCATTTGAGTGTAAATTAACGTGTAGCTTTGGACAAATTGCTTTATCTCAACCTCAGTTTTTTTATCTATAAAATAGGATGATAATGCCTTATAGGGTTATAAAGATTAAATGAGAATGTTGATGAAATGGTTTACAAGTAAGTGCCTCGCCTTTTGAATGAAGACTCATAAATGGTAACTTAAAACATTCACTTGGAAGTTCTTCAATATCTGTTTATCTCATTTAAATAGCCATGGTCAAGCAGACTCTTAATGATAGAGCATAAACTGAGGGTTGCTGGGAGGGAGGTGGGGGCATGGGTTAAACAGGTGATGGGGATTAAGGAGGGCACTTATGTTGAGCGCCAGGTGTTTGTAGGTGATGAACCACTAAATTCTACACCCGAAACTAATATTAGTACTAACTAACTGGAATTTAAATGAAAACTTGAAGAAAAAAATAATTAAAAAAATAAATGGCTGTGGGGAATGGGGCATTCCATGTATGTGGGTATTTTCTTAACCAGTTAACTTAAATTTGTTTTTTCAGATAGAATTATATTCCATTAGCTTAGTTATTTTTGATGGTATTGATTGTATTTGAGAACTATAGTATTTCTTTTTTTTAATTCTTTTTTTTTTTTTTTTAAGATTTTATTTATTTATTTGAGAGAGAGAGAATGAGAGAGAGCACATGAGAGGGGGGAGGGTCAGAGGGAGAAGCAGACTCCCTGCCGAGCAGGGAGCCCGATGTGGGACTCGATCCAGGGACTCCAGGATCATGACCTGAGCCGAAGGCAGCACTTAACCAACTGAGCCACCCAGGCGCCCGAGAACTATAGTATTTCTAAATTGCATTTTAAAATCTAAATTTTGCCTTAATGCATTATTGGACACTGACCAGAATTAGATATGGAGTACAAATATTTCTTGATAGTCATTAGGAATGTTCAGGTTTCTTACATTGAGTATTTTGTGACCTGTAAAGCAAAGTTGTTTTATCTTTCACTTTGCTATCACTGTGGACATTGTTTTAACAGTATTTATTATTCACCTGTCTCTAAAGCACAGTGGTGAAATCAAGGAAAAATAAATTTGTGTTTCTGAACTTTTTATATACTCAAGGCATCTGAATGTGTTGTTAAATTTAGAAAACTATATTGGGGGCATTACTGACGTTGCTGGTATTGGATGGGCCATATTCTCATAAGTTTGCAAGTTAGTATTCTCTGTTTATACATACTTTAACCAAGTTAGGTGGATTTTTAAAAACTCTTTACCACCTTTATTTTGATATAATTGACATACAGTAAACTGCACATACTTAAAATATACAGTTTGCTAGTTTGATAAGTTCTGATATATGTATATACTTGTGAAACTACCACCACAATCAAAATAATATACATCATCTCTAAAACTGTCCTTGTGCCTCTTCCTAATTCCCCTCTTCCCTCCCCACTTCCACAGGCAACCATTGATCTGCTTTCTGGCACCATAGTAGACTTTGCATTTCCTAGAGTTTTATATCTAGGAAATCATAAAGCATGTACTTTTTTGGTCTGGCTTTTTAAGCTGCTTGTATATTTTGAGATTCATTTTATTGCATGTTCTTTTGAATTACTGAGTAATATGCCATTGCATGGATATACTACAATTTATTCATTTGGATTGTATCCAATTTTTAGCTATTACAAGCAAAACTTGTATCAACATTAATGTATGTGCCTTTGTATGGATTTATGCTTTTATCTACCTTGATTATTCCCTAGGAGCGATTTGTTTTAATTTTTTTTTTTTTTTTTTAAAGATTTCATTTATTTATTTGACAGAGACACAGCAAGAGAAGGAATACAAGCAGGGGGAGTGGGAGAGGGAGATGCGGACCAGGGAGCCTGATGCAGGGCTTGATCCCAGGACCCTGGGATCATGACCTGAGCTGAAGGCAGACGCTTAATGACTGAGCCACCCAGGTGCCCCGATTTGTTTTAATTTTTAAAGAAACTAACAAACTTTTTAAAAATGGTTGAACCATTTTACATTCCTAGCAGCCATGTATACCAGTTTGTTTGTCCATATCCTTGTCTACACGTGGTATAGTCAGTTTCTTTAATTTTAGCCATTCTAATAAGTATGTGATGGTATTTCATTGTATTTTTAATATGCATTTCCCTTGACCAGTGGTGATGAGTATCTTTTCATGAGATTATTTGCCATCTGTATGCCTTTTTTGTGAAGTGTGCTTAAAGCCATTTGCCTAGTTGAGTTTTGATAGTTCTTTATATATTCTAGATATAGTTCTTACCAGATAATTTACATTGCACATGTTCTTCCAGTCTATTTTCATTCTGTTAATAAGGGTGTCTTTTGAAGAACAGAGTAGTTGTTCATTTTAATGAAGTCCAGTTTGTCTGCTTGTTCTTTTATGGATCATACTTTTGGTGTGGTATCTAAGAAATCTTTCCTTAATCCAAGATCACAAATGTTTTCTCCTGTATTTTCTTCTAGAAGTTTTATAATCTTAGGCTTTACATTTAGGTCTATGATCCATTTTGAGTTAGCTTTGTCTATGGTGTAAGGTATGGATTTTTGATGTGGGTTGCCCCAGCACCATTTGTTGAAAAGACCATCCTTTCTCCACTGCCAGAGGTACATGGCCTTTGTAGCTTGTCGAATTCCAGTAGTCTGTCTGTTCATGTGGCTTTATTTCTGGATTCTTTGTACTGTTCCACTGATCTGTCTATCTTTATGCCAGTACTATACTCTTTTTATAGCTATAGCTTTATAGTACGTTGTGAGATCAGGCAGTGTTAGGTCTCCAACTTTCTTCTTTTTCAACTTGTTTTGACTTTTCTAGGCCCTTTGAATTTCTACAGGATTTTTAGAACCAGCTTGGCAATTTCTACCAAGAACAAACCCTCCTGGGATTTTGACAGCAATTGCATTCAATCTGTAGATCGATTTGGGAAGAATTGACATCTTAATGAGTCTTCTGACCCATGAACAAGTAAACCTTTAATTTCTCTTATCCATGTTTTTTTAGTTTTTAACTTACAAGTCTTTCACATCTTTTGTTAGATTTATCATGGTTTCATTTTTTTTCCTATTGTAAATGGTATTATGTTGCAATTTCTGATTCTTCATTGCTGATAGATTGAAATAAAATTGACTTTTATATATATATCTTCTGCAACCTTACTAAACTTGAACATGTGGGATACAGTTATAACAATGGTTTTAATGTCTTAGCTAATTTTTTTGTCTTTGTTATTTAAGATTAAGTTCAGTTTTATTTTTTTCTGAATAAGTTTCCTTCTCTGCATGCCTGGTTATCTTTGATTGGATGTCAGATATTATGAATTTTACCTTGTTGGGTGCTTCTTCTTTGTATATTCCTAACTATTCTTTAAGCCTTGTTCTACAATACAGTTATTTGGAGGTAGTTCAGTCCTTTGAGGTCTTGATTTTATAATTAAGCAGATCTGGAGAAGTCTCTAGTTTAGGGCTAATCCTTCTACTGAGGCAAGACCTTTGTGAATATTTTCCCCATTGCCCCTGAATTAGGACTTATTCTATTCTGGCTTGTGGGAACACACTTGGCCCCAGCTTTGGGTACTTGCCTCCTGTATGTGTTGATTTACTACTGAATCCTTAAGGGAGAGCCCTCTGCAGATCTCCAGGGTTCTCTGTGCAGCTCTTTTCTGTGGTACTTGGTCCTGTGAACTCTAATTGATTTGGTTTCCTCAGGCCTTCAGCTCCCTCTCTCTTCAATTCAGGGAGTACTCCAAGTTCTGCTTCACCTTCCTGCCCATGAGCCTAGAGCCTCTCTTCCAGGCAGTAAGTTGGGGCAATTAAAGAGCTCACTTCGCTTTTCTCCCCCATATCTCAGGAATCTCTGCCTTGTGTTACTGCTATCCAGTGTCTTGAAAAAGCTATTCCATACACTCTCTCTCATTTTGGCTATTTCAGGTGGGAAGGTAAAACTGGTTGCTTTTACTCCGTCTTGAGCAGAAGTAGAAGTCTTTCCCATTTTTTCTACAGCTCTGTTCTCCTTTCTCTGTAAACTTTGTCCAAAGGCTGGCAGCCCTCATGGTTATAAGATACCTCCAGCAACCAACATTTAGCCAAGTTTTTATTTTTTATTAATAAATAAAATATTTATTTTTAAGTAATCTCCACACCCATCGTGGGCCTTGAACTCACAACCCCAAGACTGAGTTGCATACTCTTCCAACTGAGCCAGCCAGGTGCCCTTAGCCAAGTTTTTTTAAAGTCAGGATTTTCTTTGCCTTTATGCTATGATGTTCATCACTTAGTATCCCTGTTTTCATCCTGTGACTGGGTATTTGGTGAAAACACATTATTTGAAAAGTTTGCGTACATTTTATGAATAGACTTTAATTTGAAGATGGAAGTCTAAGCCCCGAGTCTTCCCCTGAATGATTGTGTGATCTTAGATATAGAACTTAAATTCGTAAGACCATAATTTCCTTATCTGTAAGACTAATCACAAAAACCTACCATTTAGTTTTGAATTGCATGTTTACATATATATAGTTTTTAATTGTATTTTTAACAATTTAACTTTCAGAATACTCTAAATTCCATTCAACTTATAAAAATCAGGAAATGAATACAAGAAATGGTAGAATCTATTTCCTTACCCTGTCACCTTTTGGGTTTTAGTATTGGTCTAAGATAATATACTTCACTGGCTACTGACAAAGTAACCTAATTATAAAGCCATGGATACTAGGTTTCTAGAAATTTTTTAATGTCTTAAGCCTATTTGAGCCTCACAAACTTTCCATTAAAAGCAAGATGGGGGGCACCTGGGTGGCTCAGTCGTTAAGCGTCTGCCTTCAGCTCAGGTCATGATCCCAGGGTCCTGGGATCGAGCCCCACATCGGGCTCCCTGCTCCGCGGGAAGCCTGCTTCTCCCTCTCCTATTCCCCCTGCTTGTATTCCCTCTCTCGCTGTGTCTCTCTCTGTCAAATAAATAAATAAAATCTTTAAAAAAAAAAAAAAAGCAAGATGGTATTGCAAAAATGTTTTCTTGAAAACTGATATTTAAGTTTTACTTACATATGGCAAAACACTAAAAGCTTTATTTCCATGATGGATAATTTTTAAATTAAGTATTTATTGTGTACTTCCTAATATATCAAGGACTTCCTGTGTTAGGTCATGGGGTTGAAGAGAGAAATCAAGACAAGTGAGAAGCTCTCTACCCTTGAATTCTGGTGGAAGGCAGGTGGGTGGACGAGCGGGAGGGAGGAGAGGAGGAGTTTGCTGTATATCTAGAGATTCTGGGAGTCTTATGGATGGAAGGTGGGGATGGAAGGTCTCAAAGGGAGATGGAGAAGCAAGGAAAGGGAATGCACAAATGTGAGATTATGGAGGTGCCTGATGTTGAGGGAGTATTGCTGTAACACAGGACCAAAGCAGGGAAAAGGGAATGGCTAGAAGTTGAGGCTGGAAAGGTGGGTTGGGTTCAGGTTGTTGAAGGTCCTTTGTAATAGGCCATGTCAGGAGACATAGTATTGTAAGTCCAAGACTGGTACAAGGGGATTTCTTCTAGGCCCCTTTGGTTATAGTGTGAAATGGAATGGGTTGGGAGGAATAACTAGAGACAAGGAGCCCACACTACAGAGGACATGTCATTGCTAGGAGAGAGAAGAGAGTGTAGCCTAGGACTCTGGAGATAAAGATTTGTGTATATTAAAGAGATACTTTAGGGCACCTGGGTGGCTCAGTCAGTTAAGCGTCTACCTTTGGCTCAGATCATGATCCCAGGGTCCTGGGATCGAGCCCTGCATCGGGCTCCCTGCTCCACAGGAATCCTGCTTCTCCCTCTGCTTGCCTCTGCCCCTGCTTGTGAGCTCTCTCTGTGTCTCTCTCTCTGTCTCTCTCTCTGACAAATAAAATCTTAAGGGAAAAAAAAAAGAGATACTTAAGAGAAGGAGTGAAAGGACCTGGCTGGCACATGAGGGGTTAGGTTATGTCTCTCATACGCGTTCCTGGCAAAGATGACCAAGTGAGTAAGAGTCCCTGCAAGGATGGTTCCTCGGGGAACAGTTGGTTTGGATATTCTGTTCTGGAACCCTTTAATTTAAGGAGCCCTGTACTCCTTTAGGAGAAATACCAGGTAGACAGGAGAAAGCTGGAGCAACATCTGAGCTGACTGTGTGTGTATGGTGGGGCAGCCACAGGCCTAAAGATGGTGGTTAAAACCAAAGTGGAGAGTGAGCTAGCCCAGGGAGAAGAAACCTTGGCGGTGCCTCAGAACCCTGATGAATACACGTGGGATCCTGAGAGGAAACCGTGTGAGGGGTAGTAGCCCTGTCATGTACAGGAAGAAGAGCACGCTTTCAAGAGCTGTGGAAGGATGGGAACTGAAGTGAAGCCACTGGATTTGCTGGTTGGGGAGGGACTGGAGGCTTTGGCAACAGCCTATCTGGAACATATTAAGAATTTGGGAGAAAAGCAAAAGTTGGTTTCTGGCCAAAATAAATGGCACAAAGCCCGTAGATGTTTTCACAGCTCATAGGGTCCTTGAAATCTTGATTATAATTTTAGAAAGAAACAGAATTGACCTATTTTTGTTGAATTGGATAGCATGTGGGTTTGGGTATCACTTAAGTAGTACCTCCATGGCTATTAAGTTGTCTCTGTAACATATTGACAATGATTGTAATGGATTGAGTATATTAGAATGATGTCCCTGAGTCTCCACTTAAAGATTGGGTTTCTCAGACATTATTTAAGACATTAGGGAAACATGATTAAACCTCAGACTTCTAGCCAAAAGAGCTCATTTCAGATATATCTTTTTTTTTTTTTTTAAAGATTTTATTTATTTGACAGAGAAAGACACAGTGAGAGAGGGAACACAAGCAGGGGGAGTGAGAGAGGGAGAAGCAGGCTCCCCGCTGAGCAAGGAGCCCGATGCGGGGCTCGATCCCAGGACCCTGGGATCGCGACCTGAGATGAAGGCAGACACTTAACGACTGAGCCACCCAGGCGCCCCATTTTGGATATATCTTGATAGGTATTCAGAAACCTTGGTTATCTGGATTGGTATATCCTTGGAGAGTTGATATGGCTACAATTCTGTTGGACACTCTTTGGAGAGATTTCTGTATGCTTGGGTTTTCTGTGTCTGTCATGGTCAGACAGACCATTTGGGATTTGGTAGTTAAACTTATTTCCAGAACAGGATTACAAAAGAACCCCAAACCAGATGTTCCTCATTGCATAAATGTTCACACAGATCCACTGGTCTTGTCTCCCTTCCCCCCGAGGTCCTTTTTTTAGTCCTTTGGATTTGGTTAATGCTTTTTTTTTCCTTTTTTTTTTTTCCTCCTGGATGCTGATGTAGCAGAGTTAAAACAAAACTGTTAGGCAAGAGACTCCATGACCCTTTTCCTGGAAGCTAGTAAGAATCTAGGCTGTGACTCTGCCCCATGTGGATTACCTGCAGGGGTCATGGGCTGGGGTACACGGGGCTTCACATATTTTAATGCTCTGGAGAGAGAGTCGAGATCTGGAAGTACCTTCAAAAGCTGGTTGGCACTTGTCTGAAGTGTTTTCAAGAGTTCAGGGTTGCAGCAGTGACCTGCAACCCTGAAAGTTAACATTTTTTTCATTTGAAAAGTTTTTGTTTGAAAGGATATGCTCTGAGCACTTTAAACCTCAGACAAACCTGAAGAGGTTATTTAGGAGTGTGTCCTTCATTTCCTTCTGGAAATGTTCACATGTTTACACAAGTTGGGTACTTGGAAGTTACCTTTTTATCTAGCGTGCTTTCAGACAGCCCTGCCTGTGCTTAAGCATGGTAGTCCTCTCTTCTTGGCCCCCCAAGGCTGCCACTGCTGTATTAAATTATATCTAGCGGTCCTGATCCTGGGGGCTTTAGTACTCAGAGGACTAGGAAGTAAACAGAAGGCTTCTAAGTATAAAGTGTATGCACTTTACTCCTAAAAGTGTCTCAAGCCCTCACCCAGAGCACTCATTTAATACACAATTCCTGAAAGCTTGGCATCTGGTTTCTCAACCCAGGATGAACTATAAACCAATCGATTCAGAGAGCAGCTGTGAAAAGCACATCTAGACGTGGCAGCCCATTGTACCTCAAAGAACCTTGCTCTGCTGTGATTCTAGTTAAAGAAATAAAATTGCTAATGAAGTCTGAAGCCTTAATAAAAAGTGAAAATGTGTTTAGGATCTTCCAATTGATAGCAGAAGAGGATGTAATCAATTTTAGAAAGACTTCCGCTGATATATACATAAACATTTTTAAGAGATATATGCTTAAAAGGGGTAAGCTTTGGGTAATAAGACAATGCATTTGAATAAAATTACCTTCCTGGCAGTGCATACTGAGTAACATATTTGAGAGTGAAAGAAAAATGGATGATCATATAAGAATTTCTAGAAGAGGGCGCCTGGGTGGCTCAGTTGGTTAAGCGACTGCCTTCGGCTCAGGTCATGATCCTGGAGTCCCTGGATCGAGTCCCGCATCGGGCTCCCTGCTCGGCAGAGAGTCTGCTTCTCCCTCTGACCCTCCCGACCCTCCCCCTCTCATGTGCTCTCTCTCTCAGTCTCTCTCTCTCAAATAAATAAATAAAATCTTTAAAAAAAAAAAAAAAAAAAAAAAAAGAATTTCTAGAAGAGCTTAATAGAAATACAGAAATATAGATTTCCCCCACCAACCAAAAGTAGAGCATCCCTATGAAACATTTTGTAACCCAAAATGGTGTAAAAAGAAGAAGCAATTACCGTTAATATGTATGGAAAAAATTTTGAGTGTTCCCAGACCCCAAAAATAACCTTAGATATTTTTTTTTTTTGATACTTTAGGACATGTCTTGCTCATGGATGCACAAAATAAACCAAGATAAAGCCGAGATGCTCACTGACAAAGGTCAGAACTATGCCTACTTTAGGCTGACATGCTTGGTGTGGTTCCCAAGGAAGGGACTTGACTACATTCTCGATGTTTGGGGTGCCCATTGTGTCTAAAGGGGCTTGCTGAGAGGATGTTATTTTCGCCTTTTTCTGTAAAGGCAAAAAAAAAAAAAACCTTCAGATTTCTTTCATTTAGCAAAAACAGGTACAGTTATCCCCCACTTTCTGAAAATTTTGCATTACGGCATTTTGCTTTTATGAAAGACCTACATTAGTATGTTTTTCACTAACGAAAGAAATCCAAAGAGGATTTTTGCTTTTATGGGGGGTGGGGGGGCAGCAGTTACCATGCTAATGCAGGTCTTTTGTAAAAGCAAGTGGCCTACCACAAACTTTTGGAAAACAGGGAACACTCTTCTCTCTATACCAATTCCCCTTACGAAATTTTTTTTTTTCTTTTAAAGATATTATTTATTTGACAGAGACACAGCAAGAGAGGGAACACAAGCATGGTTTTATAGGAACACTGTGCTTTCCGATAATGGGGAAACCTTTGCTAATTGTAGGTCTGTCATACAAACGAAATGGCTTGGTTCAAATTTTTGAAAAGCAGGGGGATACTTGTATTGCTTTAAAGCTGGAAGGGACTCCCCCCCCCCCCCCCCCATTTTTCCAAATGATGAAACTAAGGCCCAGAGTCTAAGACAAATTCCAAATGTCTGTAATGGTAATATTTCTAAGAAAAGAGGGAAAATTAAGACTGTTCTGAGCAGGGTGGTGCCCCCTTGGGGATGGGGACAAGAAAGAGGTCCTAGTGCTGAGGGAGCGGGGTGGTCAGCAAAGGTTTCTCTGAAAAGGTAGCACTTAATCTGTGATCCACAGGAGCCAGCTGTTTGAAGGGATGAGGTGAAATCTTCTCAAGCAGAGAGAAGTGCTGTCAAGGCCCTGACTTGGTTGTTGGAAGAACAGAAGTGTGGCCCCAAAATGGTGGGGAAGAGGGAGGTTTGAAACAAAGGAGGCAGAGCCAGAAGACTGGCGCTAATGCTCTGGGTGAGGGGTGTGGGGTTTTTTGCTCAGTGTGGGCTGCTTGAAAGTTTCAAAGAGGGGAATGACGGGATCTGCTTGGTGCAGGAACCCAGGACTACTTGACTGCAGAATTAGGTGGTGGTCCACACTACCAGCTTTCACTTTTGGCTGAGTCCTATAGTACCTGAAACAAATGCCAAATGAAATATTTTGGTGAAATGGTACTTCCCTTCCCATGAGTGACCTATTCTGGTAGTCTCTATTTCAAGAGTTTTGTGTAATGTTGATTACAGCCTACTTTGGCTCACTACAAGGGTTGTAACTGATGTTTGGAAAACACCTCTATTCTGTCTCAATAAACTTACCCCGCCCACGAGCTAAAAACAATAGCCACTAGCATCTGAGTGGTGCTGTGTACTTACTCCTGCTTCAGGCAGTTTACACGCAGTTTTTACGTACTCCCTCCCAGAAACTGAAGGACTCCAAAGCCTGCTGCCCCCATATACCAGCTCCCAAATAAGCAGGAGGAAAAGCACTCTGACCGTCTTCATGGGCTCCAACCCAAGATGAGATTGAAGGTGGGCAGAAAAAGAAAAAGAGGAAGGGCTGGTGGTGATAAAGGAAGTAGACTTTTTGTTTGAGTGAAAATATAAATGTCTTAGAGCCCCAGATGCTTCAGTATTTTTCGTTACCAGATGGCCAGTGATTCCCTTCTCGGGAAATGCCCCATCCTTTCAAAATTATAATTCTGAATATGCTTGGTAAATTTCTCGGTCTGCAGGACAAATGCTAACGGGTTTAGTCACGTGACTGCAGCCTCCCAGCTAATCTTCTGCTGGCGGTGGAGCCCTTTATATGAACATCGGGCTGACCTCACTCGATAGTTATGCAGCCCGTGCCAGCCTCAGCCCAGGGCAGCAGGTAGTGGGCCAGAATCAGGCGCTTCGACTTACCTCTTTCACATGAATTTCAAATAGGGCAGGAAAGGAGTTCGCGTGAACAGCAGTCTCCATCTTTCACATCCCAACCTAAGGTTAGAATAGCTCTCAGTGGGATATGCCCAAACATCCAGGTGGTGTTCCTGAGGGGGAGCCCTGACGCTGCCTTTATGAGATATGAGTACGAAAGAGTGAGCTCGATTCTTGTGACGGTGGAATATAGCATTAAACTTGGAGGTGTTCAATCCCTGCCCCCCACCCCCTGCCCTGTCACTGGGGGCATAGGTGAGCCTCTCTGGGCACAGCAGTCACTTTGGAGGTGGAATTTCTCTGTTTTAGCATTGGTTCTCAGTCTCTTTAGAAAGCACTTTTTTTTTTTTTTTTAAACCCCTTTGGTGGGTTAGTCTACCACTAGTTCTAAAAACTAAAACTCCAGATTTCTATTTCTCGGGCAGTCCTTGAATTTAGGCCAACCTAACTTATACCTTGAAGGAATGTGCTTGTTTTCTTGCCCAGCTCTAGGAGTGCGTTCAGGCAGAGCTGGGTACCACCACGGAGAGCGGGTAGTCTCTCCAGCACCAGCGTGCCCCCTGCTAAAGCCCTAAGCTCGCCTACACCTGGTAGGAGCCACCTCAGAGGTTCGTGATGCACGCCCCGCAACACTGAGCACTGCAGAGCAGTCGATCCAAAGCAGCCTCTATCTGGATGGGGACCAGATTACCTCCTTCCTTGTTAGCCACGCGGTGACCAGGATTCTAGCAGAGGAATATGTTCACAGGAAAGAGCCAAGGAATTCATTTGTCCTTAGAACCCAGAAGCTGTAGGTCTAAAGTACAGATGTTTTGAGATAAATGAAAACTATATTTACAATAGTGTTTCTTCAGGAGGACTTGTCTTCTGGTTTAGGTTTAGGTTGTTTTAACTGCTGAGTTGCCTGTGTTAAGTTGGTAGCCACAGGAAGCATCACATTGGTAACTTTACTTGATGGAACTACCTTTTGTGGTGTTAATTTGTGTGAGAAGACTGGTTAGGTTGTGCTAGATTTGATTAGAAAGAAGGTAGGAATGCCTTTAACATGGTCTTTTTTCTTTTCTTTTTTTTTTTTTTTTAAGATTTTATTTATTTGCACAAGAAGGCAGAGTGGCAGGCAGAGGGAGAGGGAGAAGCAGGCTCCCCGCCGAGCAGGGAGCCCGATGTGGGGCTCGATCCCAGGACCCTGGGATCATGACCTGAGCCGAAGGCAGACGCTTAACCGACTTGAGCCACCCAGGTGTCCCTTAAGTCCCTTAACATGGTCTTTATAACCATCAGAAAATTAAAACTGATACATGCCTGAAGTGTAGTGGTATGGTTAAAAAAATAGACGTAAAGTCAGAGGCCCAGAAAATAAATGTCTCATGCTACTAACAGCACATGAAAGCAGATCTACTTTGAGGGATTTTCTATGTCATGAATTAGCATGCCCAGGTACAATTCCAGGGTTGTGGTTTCTTCTGGGTTTTAGTCCAGTGTGGTCCAACAGAACTCTGCAGTAATAGAAATATTTGCTTTACTCAGTAGGGTAGCCACTAGCCCTATGTTGCTAGTGGAACTTGGGAACTGGATTTTTAATTTGAGTTAAATCTAAATCTGAATAGCCACATGTGCCTACTATCTACTAGAATGGACAATGTGATGTTTTTTCTTTAGTGAAAGGTGTCATTATGTCTCTTATTTTCCCTGGCAACTCCCATTTTCTTCCTTTTTTTTTTTTTAAAGATTTTATTATTTATTTGAGAGAGAGACCAACAGCAGAAGCAGGGAGGAGAGGGAGAAGCAGGCTCCCCGCTGAGCAGGGAGCCCGACACGGAGCTCCATCCCAGGACCCTGACCTGAGCCAAAGGCAGACAGCTTAACCAACTGAGCCACCTGGGCGCCTCTTCTTTCCCTCTTTTACAGTCTTCAGTTTTTTCACTTAGGCTTCTTCGTGTTACTAATCTTGGCATGTGAAAAATTTTTCTCTGTGTGGGCCAAGATGATGATTCAAGGAAGTTACTTCACTGAATCATACAGGAAATTCACTGATGGTTATGTATTGTTAAAATTGAGATTAACATATTATAAATAAAAAGCAGCACACTCTGTAAGCTGAAGTCCTAATCTAGGATGCCAACAGAAGACCAGGTCAGGGTGAGGCCACATTTATTTTGGTTTCCTAAAGTGTAAACTTCCCTAGAGTACACCCTGTGTAATTCTGTGGTACGAAATGACATTTCATAGTAGGAGAGAAAGTCAAAATACATCCAATAATTTAAGAATTTGATAGAACTTTAGACTAAACTACTAAAGCATTTCTTTGGGGACCATAGGGCCGTTTAATATAACCTATCAGCAGTTTAAAACCTCACCGTAAACAAGGCTGCACAAAAGCACGTGTGTTACAGATTCTACCTTATGGTTACTAGTCCCCCCAAAGTGTTCAGACGTAACCGCATAAAACAGTGGTTTTGGTATTTGCAGTGCTGTTAGATGTGTCTCACCTGGGAGTCCACCTTCAATCACATTGAGCCACATCAAATTTCATTACATCCATATTAGAATTTCTTACTCAAGTGGAAGCACAGCTCTTCTTTTGGTCTCGTCATGCACGTCTTCCCTATTTAAGTACAGGTGTTTAAAAATAAGCATCCCTGCAGCTAGCACCTCTTTGGGTGCTCTCAGTTTGTGTATCTTGCTAGGTATGGAAAAGGATGCCATCCGACTGGATGGTCGAGTGTGCCCAGAAGTAATGGTCATTTGTATTTTGCCATGTGAGAAAACAGTCTTTGGACAGAAGGCATGGCTGCGAGCTTTAAAACTGCTTCTAATCTAGAGAAGGACTGTTGTGGCGTGATCTCTATGGGGTGGACCCAGTTTATCTGCATCTCTGACCAGCCAGACCTGTGATTGTGCTGCAGTCAGAATGGTGGCTGGGGAAAGCATGGGAGTCTTCTGGGAGGTTGTTGAAACATCAGTAGACCCTCTCCTTCGTCTGGCCAGTCCCTTTCCTCCAAGAAGCCTTCTGATCCCCTAGACTGGATCAGTTCTACTGCATACGCACAGTTCTACTTGGTCATCCCGAGCACTCTCCCAGATCGTTTGGCTCTGTTACGTTACTGTCCGTGACTTGAGAACCACAGTGGAAGCTTGAGAACAGAGCCACACCTGCCTGATTCTTCACCGTATTGCCAACACCTACTAATACTGGGCCTGGTTGAGTGGGTAAAAGGACAGAGGGGTGGGAGCAGACAGCAAGATCATGGGTTTGGGTGCTGAGCGGGCATGAACTCTGACTGGATCCTTAACCCTCAAAGTGGCTGTGGGCTTGCTTTGGAGTTAGCGTAAAGAGAAAACAGGGTCTCTGAGAAGCGACAGGTAGTTCCAGCAGGCATCAAGACAACCACCAACAGTGGAGTAGAGCAGCTGGCCCTGAACCCCAAATTTTGAGTTTCGGTAGGATGGCTGGAGACAATTTCTCAAAGTAGAACCTCCCTAACACAGGGAACTGCCTCTAACTGCTTCTGAGCCTTATAGAACCTAGATTGCTTTCCTAATGGAACACCATTTTTACCTCCAGGGAGTAGAAATTTTCTACTTTCTACTTTCGTAAGCTCCTTGAAATCCTTACCTTCATGGTAGAGTATAAAAAAATTTTTTTTTTTTTTTTTTACAAAGGAAATTTATTTTAAATTAGTGGTAAATGCCATGTAAAGACAACATGAGTCCTAAAAAAATTAATATTTTGATATTAATGGTTACTCTTGTTATCTTGAACTCTGATGCCACAAGTATTTCACTGTCTGCTATACATCCAGCATTGTCCTGAGTACTTACATCACCCTCAATTAAGATTCTTTACTTCTGTTGGCCTACTTTTGGATGAACATAAAGCACCTCATGCTTGTGTAAACCTGCACTGAATGACTAGTGGGTTATTGTGTTCAGGTCATTCCTAGCAACACTCTATAATACGTAGCCTACATAATAGTCTTTTGAATGGGCCTTTGTCTTCGATTCAGCAGCTCCAAGATACTAGTGGCTTTTTACCCTAGTGGGATAAAATTTAGCCTTTTTGGCAATGAAATCTAAATTTTAATTTTCATTTGTAGAAAAAGTGCACATTTTAAAATGAGTGTCTCACCTAGTGGTAAGTTATTTTGATTGTGTCTATTCTCCCCCCATTTAAAAAGATAAATGACGAGTACCACATAGCAGTGTCCCTAAGTTACATTTAACCGGGAATAGAGAGCCCAGGGGCTATTTCTGCTACTTTGAAATACTATATTGATTACACAAATTTGAATTAGTCACTCTGCAGACCACTTATAATGCCTTCGGGTTTGGGTATGTGTTCAGTGTACATAGATGTTGCTATAACTCTGATTACGCAGCCCGCATGCTATTTGAAGTTAGGAAGCAGGTATGTTTGATCCTTGGAATCTGTTGTGTTCAGAAGGGCCTCTATGTCCCTTCTGTTATTTTCTCTTTGATTTTATCTTTTTCTCTCTCATCCTTTGGATGCAAAAAGGAAGTTTAAGATGGGGACAAAATCCAGATATAATAAAATCCTGTGGCATTAGGTATTCTACACGGGGAAAGCATTGCCTTAATGTGTCATTTTATTATCACTCAACAGCTAGCTCACTGAACCAAACTCCATTTTGGCTCTAGTTTGGCTGTTAGGAAAGATCGAGTTAATCATTTGATGTTTGTGTGATCTGGAATTAGAAATAAACATAAATGTATTGAAGTGGGTGGGGGAGGGGTTTAAAAAGATAACAAAGACAAGAACTGAAAGAACCATCCTGAGCACTGAGGCAGAAAATCAAAGCGACTGGGGAGGCGGGAGGTGGTTACTTCCGAGCACCTTAAATTTGAGTTGGAAAAATGTTTAGGGAGTTCTTAAGGCTTCCAACTGAACTTTCATTTTATCCAAAAGTAAGCACGTTTGTTTTTTGTCTCCTTGGGTAAATATTCTGATGTGTTTCTGTTTCATTTGCTTAATGATATCATGGATGATTATTTTTTAACTAAGGAGAGTTTGGTTTGTAAGCATTTTAAATGTCATCCGTTTGGCTGATATTTAAAGCTCAGGCTGAGGGGCGCCTGGGTGGCTCAGTTGGTTAAGCGACTGCCTTCGGCTCAGGTCATGATCCTGGAGTCCTGGGATCAAGTCCCACGTTGGGCTCCCTGCTCAGCAGGGAGTCTGCTTTTCCCTCTGACCCTCCCCTCTCTCATTCTCTCTCTGTCTCTCAAATAAATAAATAAATAAAATTTTTTAAAAAAATAAAAAATAAAACTCAGGCTGAGTTTGAGCTTTTTGTTCTTCTGCCCTTCCCATGCTTTAAACTCATGGTCTCAGTGATTTTGAAAACTAAGGATTTCAATTATTTCAAAACTAGGAAACCAACAAGAGTTACTGCACTTTAGCTTATATAAGTGGTACAAAAATTCTTGCTCATTTTGATAATAGATAAATGATGGGAACCCAGTAAGCTAGGAAGTGTCTCTTCATCTGTCTTGCAGGAAACATGCTCTCTGGTTAAGAAGAGAACACAGATAGTTGATGATGCCGTGCAGATATGTTGGAGCCAGTGATCAAAGGAGGAAGTACTGAAGTAGGAAGATTCCTCCTCAGAGAGGCAGAGCTGGGCTAAGGCATCTGTTGAAATCTATAACTGTAACAGCACTGTCTCTATGATGTCAGGCCCACTTCATAAAATAAAGCATAATCAATTTGTGAGATTTTCAGCCACTATTATATCATGTCCCTGCCTCATATAGCTTATAACGATTCTTTTTTAAAGATTTTTATTTGAGAAAAAGATAGCAACAGATCGTGAGAGCACAGGCCGGGAGGAGAGGGAGAAGCAGGCTCCCTCCTTAGCAGGGAGCCTGATGCAGGGCTCGATCCCAGGACCCCAGGATCATGAACTGAGCTGAAAGCAGACACTTAACTGACTGAGCCCCCCCCCAGGCACCCCATAACGGTTTTTCTAAAAGCTTATCATTACTAACCAAGATTGGCATCCTTTAGAGTCCTAGCAGCAAGGTGTGCTGTGCTTCGAGGCCAGGCGGGCTAGGTTCACATCCCTGCCCTTACACTGTGGACTTGGGCAGTTTATTCAGCCTCTCTGGGCATATTTGCACATTTGTAAAATAGGTGATCATGCCTACTTCAAATGATGGATTTGGAGATTAGGATCCACATACGAAAATTCACAGCATACCCTTTCGCATTATGCTCATTTAAAAGTAAACTTGCTTCTAACACTTAGGATATTTTTATATATCCATCCTGAGACTTAGCAAAGTTTCTTGTTCCATCAGCTCTTAGCTTCTCCATCCAGATCCAGGACTCCTGGATAGCTATCTGTACTTAAATCTGGGAGCAATTCCGGATTCTGCAGCCCAGTTTTCAGGCATTTGACATTGAGTGATTGTACAAGTGCAAATTTCACATTTCTGGTTCATGTAGCTAAACCAAATAGTCTTACCTATTTCTTGAACTAAAAAGTTCTAATAGAAAAGCAAGAATAGGAACTTAAACTCATCAGTAAGACAGCTATCTTAGTTCAGGCTACTGTAACATTTACCATAGGTTAGGTGGCTTAAACAACAGACATATTTCTCATGGTTCTGTAGGTTGGAAAGTCCAAGATTAAAGGTGGCGGGAGATTTATTTCCAGATGAGGGCTCTCTTCCTGGCTTACAAACAGCTGCCTTCTTGCTGTGTCTTCACATGGTGGCAAGAGAGATCATCTTTCTCATTTCTTCTAGTAAGGACACTAATCCCATCCCATTGGGGATTAAAGGCTTGAACATATGAATTTGGGGGAGTGGGACACAAACATTCAGTCCATAGCAACAACTAATAAAAGGTAGTTGAAAGTTTAATTTTTACTGTTTAAACCTGCCAGGCTATTTTCTATGGTTACTAACATTTTTCCCCTTTATAATTCCATTTCTTAGCTGAGGTGTAAAACTGTCTCTTGTTGAACACAGACTGTGTCTGTGGTAATGGATGGCTAACTGAAACACCGTCCAAGACCAGGCAGGTACACATAATAAAGAATAGGCCACCGCAGACCAGAGCATGCCCCCTCAGAGGAGAGCAGCTCATACCCCACCCAGTAGAAATGGGCTTCTGGGTATTTGTTTTTAAGGCTGGAAATCTGGATTTATATGTGAAATGTCAGGTTGATACTGGATTGTTGCTTTTTTTTTTCTTTTTTTTATGATAAGCTAAACAAAGTATTTCTGCTGACTGGTCTGCTTCGTGGGGCACCAGTTGATCACCTTTTCTTTTCTCTGTCCCAGTATCTTGTCCAAAGGGTACTTTGAAGTGTTTGCCTGAATGGTCTGATTCCATACCTTTTCACTTACATATGGATAATGTTTTATTTCAGCCATAAATCATGATTCATAATCTTCACTGTTTACACCAACTATCATGATTAAAAGCATGTGATTTCAGGGAAAACAAAAGCAGGCTCTATTTGTACTCTGCCCAGAAAAGTCTCACTTTGGTATTTAACTCCTGATTTTTATCAGAATTCCACCAGGTATTGTTATAAATGCACTAGTGCACCTTGCCTTGTAAATTGCATATGGTTTCAGGGTGGGGAAGTTGTCTTAAGTTACTCTTGAAAAACCAAAATTAAATTGTTGAAACTCCTAAAATAACTTCTCCATACTGGTGGTTTATGATTATGATTTAACTCTCCAACAGTGAGACTTACAATGGGAGTTAATAACCTGCCAGTAAATGAGGATAATCTACCATGATAATCTGCTCAGATAACCACTTTCGTAAACTTCCGGTAAGCCACTTGAGGAAATAAATTTAAAAATGCAGTTTCTTTTTGTAATTGCAATTTATAGAATTTTAGCTTTGAAATACTTTTAAAGTACAATCTGTCAAAATGGGTATCTTGACTTTTCTTTGGGATACTAAGTAGAGCAGGAGAAAGAAGTAATGAAGGAATAAGTTCTGGTTCTCAAACAGTGGCCCTATTGACTGATGGCTTTCTCCAGTTTTTCTTATTATGCAAAAGAACAGTCATTGTGTGCCATGTAGCGTAAGCAAATGTGACTGTCAAGTTACTGTGGGTCCTTTCCAGCCTTCACATCTCCCTGCCTTCTCCTGAAGATGACCCTGAACACGAGTCTGGAAGGAGGTTAATCTTTCTTTTACTTTCAACAGGTGGAATACATGTTGGTGTCTTTTGATCATGAAAATAAGAAAGTCCGGTTGGTCCTGTCCGGAGAGGAAGTTCTTGAAACTCTACAAGAAAAGGGGGAAAGGACAAACCCAAAGTAAGCTGATAAACCAAAGGGTTGCTTTAGTGTTTCTGAACCTGCTAGAACTACTAAAGTAGAATCATTCTTCAGATGTAGGAGGCAGGATGGCATCGCCTGGTTCCCCTACTTCATAGATGGGTGTAACCTTGGGCAAGTTACTTAATGTCTCTATGCCTCTCTTTCTTCATCTGTAAAGTAGAGATAGTAATACCTCCTGTGTAGGGTGTTGACATTTTAAATACTTAATGTATTTAAGCACTTAGAACTATCAACACAGTATAAAGCCTGCTTACTATTACTAAATGTTAAAAAAAAACATGGACAGAGTGTTACTGAGATCCCAAACCATGGTGCCAGATAAAACTTACACTGAGTTTATTTGGCTGGTAGGATGTTTTTTAATACTTCTCTAAGTAGACAAAGAGGTGAAGGGGCATGTACTTTTCAGTTCCATTTTCCTACTCCGGCAACTTCGGGAGGCAGCATTTGAGTTTGGAGGCCAACAGTGAACTGAAAGAGCCCCTATGGCCTCCTCCCCTTTCTCACAAAGTGGACTAGCTTGTCTTGAAGAGTGAGTGGGCTGTGTGTGGTTTTCAGTTACTTACAAATATTTTGGATATTTGTACTTCTAACCCTCACCTAGTTGAAGAGCTCAGGAGAATGACCAGCCTTTGGGAACTGTAAAGGAGTTCTTAGCTTCATTTAATATGGAGTGGTGTCTCCATTTTTGGAAGTGACTTTTTAAAAACTTCCAAAAATTGAGTAGACGGCAGCAAAATATGAGGGAATGGAATTTTTCCTCCTCTGTAGCCATCCTACCCTGTGGAGACCAGAGTATGGCAGTTACATGATTGAAGGTACACCCGGACAGCCGTATGGAGGAACAATGTCCGAGTTCAACACAGTCGAAGACAACATGAGGAAACGTCGGAAGGAAGCGACTTCTTTATTAGGAGAAAACCAGGCTCTCTGCACAATAACTTCATTTCCCAGGTTAGTTCCTAAATGAACATGCCCCAGCAGATCGTTCAGAGCTTTAGGTTCTAAAAGAACAGATCATGACCCACGCATTTGACCATACAGTTCTACTTTACAGACAGTTCGTACTTTATATGCTGCATTTGATAGAATCTGTAATGTTAGAGCCACAGGCAAAATTGCGTGCCAGTTTCAGCAGGCGGGTGGTGGCCCGGGGCACTGTGGTGAGAGCATTCGTCTGGCCTCAGTGGGCAAGACCGTGAGGACCACCGTGACTGCTAGCATCGTGGTGGCATCCACCCCAGGTCGGGGTGGAGGGAGCGGCGCGTCTGCCAGGCAGTTCTGACCCTGTAAGGAGTAGCTGAGTCAGATGATTATCAGGTGCTCTTCTCACTCGACTCTCACCGTTGCTTCCTTGGGCCTGTTTGCCTGCTGGCAGATGCTGGTATTGGTGGCCGGTGGGATGGTCACCTGGTGGAGGGCTGGCATCCGTGCTCCCAGGCCACTGCTGATACATCCTAACTGTGAATGAGGGGGGTCATTAGGCCATGTTTGAGTCTTGTGTTGAAAAGGAAATTTACAGGTTGTCATCAAATCTAGTTATGGCTGAAAGTTGCTAAAAATAAATATAAAAAAAACCATAAATAGTGAAGCTATGCTCTTAGCTAGAATGAGGTACATAAATATCGTACAGTTACACATAGGAGCTCTGCATAGGAATGCAGTTCTACCAAATTGTAAATCTGACTTACCTGTGCTAGCTGTCAGATTGTGGCAAAGTATGCTTCCTCCTCAGGGTTCAAAAGAGCTTTGGGGATTGGTATCCATAGACTGAAACACTTAGAACTATTTTTATACCATCCCTCTTTTTTCTGATAAATGTCCATAATGAACTCAGGTGTTCGGAATCCTACCACTGGTCTTGGAAGGGATTTTCTTTTTAAAAATCTTCAGTGTAACATCTAAATGGTTGAAACCCTATTTAAGCAACTCAAACATTTAGAGATACATCTCTTATTTTCTGTGATTGCTTTGTTCCATTAGGCAGGCCACTCCCTGCTTCCTGCCAGAAGAAAAGCCCCAGCTGGATGAGGGTGGACAGGTTTGCTTGGAAGAGAGTTGGCATAGTCCTTTGCGCCTAGTGTTTTAAGGAGGAGGTAAAAAAAAAAAAAAAAAATCATGACTGCCTTTCACTCAGATACTTGAGAGCCTGCTCCATGCCAGAGCCATGCAGTGTGGGGATGCAGTCATGAATACAAAGAGATAGACAGTCTTTGCCTCTGCGGAGACTGAGTGATCAGATAGCCACAGATCTAGGGAATATAAAGTTGAAGTGCTGGGAGGAAAAGATGTGGAGCAGAGAGTGGGACGTGGTTGTCAGGTGGACTCTGTGAGGTGGGGAAGAGGATTGGAGTGATGTCCAGAGTCCTGGTACGACTTTACTACGAGTGGGGAGGGGAGGGACAGCCTAGAGAGAGTGAGCAGAGTGGGCAAATGTCCCAGGATGAATAGGGAGAGCACGGAGCCTCTTGAGAACCAGAAGAAGGCTGGCCGGTGGGGCCAGGACTCTGAGAGGGAAGGGGAGGCTGGGCAGGTAGTTGGTGGGCCAGATCCTGTTAACTGAGAATTTGGGTTGCTATCCTAAAAGCAGTAGGAGTTACTATAAAGGGAGCGCTGAGACAGAGGAATAAATTTTATTCTAAAAATCTAATTTTTTTAAAAACTTATATTTTTTGACGGGAGGGTATTTTTGGACTTGTAAACAAAACAAGAATAATAATTATTTAGTTGGAGAAGCCTCACCTTCTATCAGTCGTAAATGATAAGGAAAGTTTTGTTTTGGCATCAAGAGAGAAAGGAATACTTGGTTTCTTAAGTGTAAACTGTGTGATTTTTCTCTGTAAAGAGGCAAAACTCTGTATCGTGGAGCTATAATCCAAAACCATGCCCAAGTGAATATTTAAATTTAAATTAATGACACTTAAATAGAAATTTTAGTTTCTCAGTCACACTAGGCTCAGTTCAGGTGCTCACTAGGCACATGTATTGGACACACTGGTATTGGACAGGGTGGACATGAAATCTTCCAGTGCTGCAGAAGGGTTTGTGGGATGGTGCCAGTCTGGAAGAAAAACAGTGCTGTAGGAGTCTGAGGATCAGAGTTCTGACTGTCTCTGTCCTGCCAAACACATTTTCATTCTCCCTCCATTCAGTCTAATTCTGGTTGCCTCAGAATCCTCAAGGTTGAAGTCTGCCACTCTTACAGGATTTTCCCTAAGTTTGCAGGCTCCTAGTAAATAATGCACACAGCTGCAAGAATTCTCAGGAACCTTCATTATAGCTGGAAACGGTTTTCCAGATAAGATCAGCAAATTCCATTGTTGTTCACAAGGCGGATATGGGCAGCCAACAGGTGCTTTATTTTATAAAAGGTAGGGGCTGAACATAAGGCATGGGTAGTCTTGGCTCTTAAGCCCAGAGTTTCCTACCACTGATCTAAAGCCCTGCCAAGAGCCTCCCTTGTTTTGTATTCACAAACTTTGTCGGTCTTTGTCCTGTCTCACAGCACATTTAACAATGACCTTAAAATTCTTAACTTGAAGAGCTGGATGTGGAATTTGAACTTTACTTTTAGGGATAAAGACAGAGGTTCCTTTTTCTGTGTTGGAATTAAAGCTCTTGGTTAGGTCAAGTAAGAGAATAGGGTTGGGTCTTAGACATCAGAGGGAGATCTTGGAGGCGGATGGGGACACCTGTAGAGACACTACGTAATCCTGAGGGACTCATGAGGTGATCTGTAGAGGCAAAAAGCAGGAGAGCCCTTTGATATTTGAACAAGGCTTATCAACAGGTTGGGGGCAGTGGGGCTGTGCAGGGGTCAAAAAACAATCAGATGAGAGATGAGATGGTAAAGGAAGACCATCGGACGCTGTGTAGAGGGAACCCATAGCCTGTGACAATTGACGTGACCTAGCCAAGGGACTTCTGTGCTGTTGGTGCTCTCTGTTAAATGAAGAGATGGATAGGACGTGAAGAAGCACTCTAGAGATCCCGAGTGAATGGATAAAGTCTCTTAACAGGCTGTAATCGCCAAAGATGTCGGTGAGGAAGACCAAGTACAAGGGGGGTGTTTGTAAAGCACGGTACTTACACAGCATTCATGTGCTAGACTCCTGGTAGGGGGGAAAGTAGACGGTGGGTGGTTCTTAATAGGTGCAGTGATGGTGAGACGTTATTAACTTCTGAAAACAAATCCTACCTACTTAGTTCTTCAATTTGTTGTAGATTAGGCTGTCCTGGGTTCACGCTGCCAGAGTTCAAACCCAGTCCAGTTGAAGGAGGAGCTTCCAAGTCCCTCTTCTTTCCTGATGAAGCCATAAACAAGCACCCCCGCTTCAGGTGAGTATGGCTCTGCCTTTAAACACAGATGTCCCTCACTCTTACCCGTGCCTGCTGAGAGTAAGGCGCTCCTTCCTAGAATCCTTGCTGAGCACTTACTGAACTCAGCCTCCTATTGTAATGAACCGGAGAACCCAGCAGGATATACACATGTGACTGCTTGATCCTTGCTTTTTAGAGCACAGCTCGACTTGCCCATCTTACAGGTCATCTTAAAGTCGTTGGCTTAGCCACTGTCATCTTAAGTGTACAGATTTTTTCAGTCCTAGGTTTATAAGCGCCTATTTGGGGAAGTTTTCTTAGTTATTCCTACCTTTTCTCCCCCTCTCTGTGATCTCATTCCACTTACTATACTTTCATGACAAGGCAAGATATGTACAACTCTTTACCTTCTATTCTATTAACTTCTAGCTCTAGTAGCTTGTAGTTTCATTCCTGGGTTCAAAGTGGCTTCAGGGCCCACAACAGTTTGATCTTACTTTGTACCTTGAATCTCCTCTATAGTCCTAAACTAGGCTCCTGACCTGCAGGTGAGGCCCTTGGGACTTGCCAGTGTTGATTCCTTTGACAGGTCTGCACACCTGTTAACATGCAGAGTCTTTTGATGGAACAGATTTATAGATGGAGTTTCCAACTTCAAATGTTACAGTGTGCCCAAGGGGAAAATAGATTCAGCTGCAAGAAAAGATAAGATTATGCTGGATGCCAAAAGGTAGATGCATCAGAGACCCTCCTTAGAGAAAGGAGAGGATGCTTCTGATGGAGGGGATCCTGGCAACCGTGGGAAAGAGCTGGTCCACAAGCTGAGTCTGCATCACCACTGTCCACTAGAATCATGTCAGCCTCAGATGTTTAAAATTTTCTAAGTCACATGAAAATAAAAAAGATGAATTTAATTTTATTATATGTTATTTAGTTTTTATCCAAAATTATTTCAATATGTCAATATTTTTAAATTATTGATAAGATATTTTACCTTATTTTTGTGTTTTGTAGTAAGTCTTCAAAATCTGGTGTGTATAATATCCTCAGAGCATATTTTAATTAGGACTAGCCCCATTTCAAGTGCACAGCAGCCACAGTGTGCCTGGTGGCTTCTGGATTAGACACTGTGGGTCTAGAGAATAGGTATTAATACTGCCAATTGGGAGGGATAGTAACAAGGTATTGGAGCTCCAGAGATGCCTAGGGAAAGTAAGTATTAAAGCTTGAAGTCTTCGGAGTAGACATGGGATGTGTTAGAAACGTATGGTGAGACCAGATCACCAGCAGACCCCAGACACTTGAATTTGATTTGAGAAGTTACAGCAAGCTGGGGTATCTGGGGTTGAACAGGGGAGACAGTGGCGTTCTTGAGTAAGAGGCAGAGGAAGTGGTGTTAATGCAAAGCCTTCTCACAGAAAATTCCCTCAGAATATCTTGATGCACATAAATATTCTATAGGATTGCCTCAGAGAGTTAGTTTGAGGTAGGATTTCATTCTATTTACTTGTATATGATCAAATTCTTCTTTTACATGGTGGTTCTTAGGAGGCCGATTTATGACGTTTGGTTGTCTTTCAGTACCCTAACAAGAAATATCCGACACAGGAGAGGAGAAAAGGTTGTCATCAATGTACCAAGTAAGTCCACAGCGGATGGTGGGGTGGGAGAGGCACCTGGGGAATTGCTGTTTAAATCTTGAATCTCACCCTTGTCCCCCTTTTTTTTTTTTCCTTTAATTTAATTCTACAGTATTTAAGGACAAGAATACACCCTCTCCATTTATAGAAGCATTTCCTGAGGATGAGGAGGCAACCAAGGCTTCTAAGCCTGATCATATTTACATGGATGCCATGGGATTTGGGATGGGCAATTGCTGTCTTCAGGTATTGTTTCAAATACACAGAGAGGCAGAGTGCCCTCATCCATTTCTACTTACTAGTTTTCTTTATAGATTCGCATTTTTTACAATTACATTGTAATCAGGTTGAAACGAAAGCCAAGTGTGCCTTTCTGAAAACCAGTGATTTTTAGTAAATTCATTGGTAGCTATCTCTTGATGGAGAATCTCCAGTTTACTACAAAGATAAATGGTTGTTACTTAACTTACAGTGCGAAATATTCTATGATCCCTGCCTCTGTTCTTTCTGGTGATGGTCGGGCCTAGAGCTTGTAACATCATTCAGATCTCTGTTTCTGAAAGTAACCTCTGGATGCACTCCAGTGACCTTGTGATCCAAGGGAAGGATTGTTTGGACTTGAAATGTTCATATTCAGGCAAGGCCATCTAGTGGTATAAAAAGAACTACTGAGCAGCCCGTGTTTGCCTTGCCCCTGGCTAAGTCACATAGGTGGTACAGCCTTTCTGTGTTTTCTCCATTAAAACTTCCCGTGGATCTAGTCAGATGGCTGGTGCCCCTGGCAGGAACTGTACCCAAGCTCACTTAGGACCTGGGTGGGCGGGCACAGGACCCTCCTGGTGGCAGTGGGCCTGTGGTTGGCCTGCAGCTGGGCCTCCTACTCATGGGTTTGGGTAGCTCTCCTCACTTCTTTTCATCTTGGTTTTCTCCTTGGTTAACCGGAAGGTTTATATTAAATCCCTTTCTAGGTCTGACTCTAAGCTAATATTTACTTTGCTGTTTTTTATCAATGGAAGTGCTGGTTTTAACCTTTCCTTTGCTTAAAATCATAAGAACAGGAGTAGGAGTTGCACAACGTATAAAGTGAAAATTGAAAACTTCCAGTAAAAAGGCTACTTGTTATTGTCCAAGGAGATTGTATGCAGTTCGGATTATTTCTGAAGATTAGAACTGGCGTCCTTAGAGGCCTGGAGTAGTGTGAAGCCTAGCCCCACATCAGTCACTGGGCCTCCAGTCTGCCCAGTCTCCATCCAGAGGCCAAAAAACTCTGCATTCCCATCATCTCAATTGCAGTGTAGACAGGCGCCTTCTTGCACATAAAGCTCTGATGTGCTTATTTTTACAACTCTGTAAAATGAACATTGAATGCCAGAGTCCGATTGCTCCATGTTGAATGTGTTTACATAACCATCTCTTTTTTTTTTTTTTCTTCTGATTTTCCTGACTCACAAAGGCAGTATAAAGTGTGTGGTCTTCCAAAAAAACAGGCCAGTAAGTTTCCTTACAAAGGGTCACATTTCATAAAAAAGAGACCTTTTTACTTTTACCTGCATATCTGCTTTTCTATCTTAATTACAAATGTTTTTAAAGAGAACCATTAAGCTCTAGAACTTACAGTGCATGGCTTTAAAATTGTAACAGTGCAATTGGAGTACTGATTGCCTTTTCTCGGTTTAATATTAAACCAGAGTGCCTGGCCAGGGACAGCACAGTTACTTCATTCCAAAGGGATAGTCTTTCTCTTGAAATACCATACAAATAAATGTGTTCTAACATTTTTATTACCTGTAGATGCAATTTTCCATCCAAATTTACGCTTTGTCATGGGTTTAGGATGAAGTTTTCTTTTTGTTGGTAGCACGTCCAAGACCCTACTTTGAATACTCCACTTAAAAAATTATTAGCATGAATCACATAAAGTTTATGGGAAATGAGATGAATTCCACACATCACCACAGAAAACACCCTGCTTTGTGTCTCTCAAGTGGAAAACTAGAAACTGCTTGTTAAAGTAAAGTAGAAAATGTTTTAAAGTAATTTTTTAAGGTTAATGGAAGACTTAACTGTACAAAACAGAAAGTCACATAATCACACTCAAATGCTTGACTCTTGGGGAGTTTTCCAGGAATCATTTAATAAGTTCGTGCACGTTGTAATAGGTATTTCTCCCTCTAAGAAAAATCAGGTGCCTTCAAAAGTGGGTTCTAGGTAAATTTTAGATTAGACATTTAGTTTTCTAACATCTATTTTTCATACTTCCTCTTTTTTCCCCTCTGTTTCCTAGTGACACTGCTTTTCCTCTTATGAGATACTTTAAAGGGACACCAGAAGCCAAAACTGTTCATACTTTTGAAGGCATAAGAACTCCCCCCCGCACCCCCCCGCACCCCCGCACTTCACTGTTGTAACTTAACTGTGGAATTCCAGGTGCGAATTTTCTTAAGCATACTTTTTTCCAGGATTTGCCTGTGAATTGTCTAGTAAATACTAAGTCATCTAAGAGAAGCCAATCTGTCCCAGCAGAGAAGTATGTAAATACTTGGCTTACTGTCTCCCGTTTCCTCGCTTGACATGTTATCCTTAGCCTTGCACAAGCTGATTTCTGAGTTCCCACCTCTTTGCAGAAACTGCCCTTGTTTTGGTGAAGAGTGACCCAATTGCCAACCCTGCTTAGGCTCTTCCTTTAACCTTTGATAGTCTTATTCCTTGAGGTCTAGGACACAACTCTTCTCTATGTTGTATTAATTTGTAATGGCTGGTTAATTGCCAGGGCATTTTAATTAAAATATAGCGTTGAATCATTAACAGAAATTATAGCAAGTTGTCTAAATAATTATTTTTCTGTAGTTACCACACTGACGTGAATATAATTCTCCAGGTAGACGGTGAATCTCCTAACAGAAGTTCTTTGTTAAAAAAGCAAAATTGAGACCTGGCTAAAACTGGGAAATAACAGGTTGGGATTATAACAGTAAACATTCACTCTGCTACTCTTTCAAGGATTAAGCCCTTATTTATTTCCTACACCAACACTAAATTCAAAATATCATTATTAAATAACAGAGGACAGGAAAACTGTTCCCCATTTGCAGTTAATACAGATATGCTATAACCCAACCAGGATTTGTGTTCCTAGTCTCTTCCACTGCTCCCCACCCCAAGGCAGGCAGGCCTTTTTTGGTTTCTTTTGGGTAACTGTTTCTACAACATTTGTACTAATGAATGATACGATTTTTTTTTCTCTGCCTAACTCTGAAATGTTCTACTTACGCCTCTTCTGCAGGCTTCCTGGGTGATCCTGCCCATCTTCAGAACATTATCTGAGCTTCCTCCATAAATACTTCTTCACCCCAGACTTGTCTTCTGGGCATTAGCCCTGGAGACCCAGCCACTTAAAGCGTTTCTTTACGTGCTCCTTTCCTTCATATGCCCGTCGTGTCTTGGTGCCTCTGCTCACTGTCTGTCCCAGGAACACCCAAGCCAAAACCTAAGTCACACCTTTATTCTCTCTACCCCCGCCCCACCCCGGCTCCTAGCGGCCACTGCTTTGACTCCGGTGTGCCGCCTCCTACAGCCCTCCTTGGTTAGTCAGCTGCAGTATTTTAACTGCTCTCCCTTCCTCCAGTCTCACTGTGTCCCAGGCTATTCCTGTACTTGCCACCAGTGAGCTTTGAAATCCATTATGAGCATCTCTATCCTTTTGTACCAAAATTTCTCTAACCGTTGAGCTAACTGAAGTGCCTGGGATGCTGTCGAGGGAAATAAGTCACGGCGATGCCTTGCTGAACTTGCCATTTACCTAGTGTCTTCCTTTCCTTTCCTGACATTTTAATCCTATTTAACTTAGGAAATGGTTATATTAGTTGTGAACATGATCAAATGCCATTGTTTGGCAAAATTCATCCAAGGCAACTTTTAAAAACAAAACTGCTGTGTTAATAAGTGTTGTTAGCTGTGGAGTGACCGTTGCACACCATGCCCTCTGTCTTCCCTGGCCATCCTCCTCCTCAGACTCGACTCCTTGGGGAGGATGTTGATGATTCATCATTGTTAATAACCTGTAATTTTTAAACAGGTAACGTTCCAAGCCTGCAGCATATCTGAAGCCAGATACCTGTACGATCAGTTGGCCACTATCTGTCCAATTGTCGTAAGTAGAAACGACATCTTACTTAAAAGACTTCTTTGTAGAGAGAGTGCTTGTGCAACATTTGCTGACTCTGTGCCATTTAAGTCCAGTTAAGACTTTATTCAGAAATGAACTAACATAAAGAGTTTGCATTTAGAGCTAATGGACTTACTCCAAGCTGTAGAAGTTTACTATTGCTAGTAAGACATCTGTGTGTTAAAGTGTCAAGTTTGAGTGTAGCCGTTTCCCCTCTCCTGTCCTTCACATTCAGCATGACAGAGGGGATGATTAAATGAATCCCATCCAAGGATTTGAGTCCCTTTTGGTATCTTTCACTATGAAAAAGCAAGCACAGAGGAGTAGAGCTCCATAGGGCTCACCTAAACTGATTCTTCTAGACCAGAGATAACTGCATGGTGCTTTTCTCAGCGTGTAAGTGACACTTTGAACCTGCAGGTGCTGACTCTTGTTTGTTTTTAGATGGCTTTGAGCGCTGCATCTCCCTTTTACCGAGGCTATGTGTCTGACATTGATTGTCGCTGGGGAGTGATTTCTGCATCTGTAGATGATAGAACTCGGGAGGAGAGAGGACTGGAGGTGGGAGTGATTTTCCTTAATAGTCTTTTTTAAAAAATCAAGCAGGTAAAATGGGGTTATTGTAATAACTTATAATGTTGAAGTCTCCCTTAAATTTTTATCTTGAGTGGTTTAGTCACAGGTGGGAAGAAATTCACAGGTTATAAATTTGTCTTTGATGTCATAGTGTTTGTTTTGGGGTGAATATATAGGAAACATGATTTGGTTGGGGTAAGGAGTTTTCATCACTTTTTGAAATCTATATTTGTTTCCTCCTCTTCTAAAACTTAGTGATGCTTTTTTTCCCCCCTATATTTTGGAACTAAGTGCTGATGGGCTATTGTTACCAAAAGGCTTTTGATACTGCATGAGTGCTTTGTATATGAGCTTTCTGCTGTGGAATCTGTGGTCAAAGATTATTTTGCCCCATATAAAGGGTTAGATTTGCCTACTAAGGGTAGGTTAGTGCCTCTTATTTGCATGTTGAACTGTGACTGTGTACCTCTCCAACCTGGAGTGTGCGTCAAAACCACCTTTGAAGATCTTTAAAAATAGACACCCAGGCCCATTTTAGACCTAATGAACAAATATCTCCAGAACTGGGACCTGGACATGGTTTTTAAATGAGCCTCTGATGTTCTCAGCCAGGGCTGCACTGGTCTGCTCTGGTCTTCATGTGAGTGCTGTTGAACATGTTGCCTGAGTAGAATAAAACTTTAAGGGAGAAATGATTTTAATAGCTCTGTTTTACGTTAATAGGTTTGCTTTCAACCTTGGCATATATTTTCCTAGCTTAATAAGAATGAAGGCGATCTGCTTTAAAAAAAAAAAAAAAAGTATACTTAAGTCATATCAGAGAGCAGCTACTTAAGTTACTTCCAGATTTTTAAAAAACAATTTTCCCTGATAACGTCTCAGGATTAACTTTTTTTCAGGTTGGATATTTATATATAATTATTACATATAAAACATAAAAGCATTTATTTCCAGAGCATTTTATATGACATTCATTCGTATTTTTTTTCAATTTTAGCCACTGAAGAACAATAACTATAGGATCAGTAAGTCCCGATACGATTCGATAGACAGTTACTTATCTGAGTGTGGTGAGAAGTACAATGACATCGACTTGACGATAGATAAAGAAATCTACGAACAACTGTTGCAGGAAGGTGAGCAGCCACTCCTTTTCTCTAGATTTGATTACACACTTTTAGTTATTCAAAGCTCTTTAGAACTTGTTGCTGACTTCTGGTCTGGTTTCTATTTTTAGTGTGAAGTCTCTTAACTTTTCTTATGAGGCTGCTTGTTCCTAAAGTTTCAAGTTCCAAATACTTGTGAGATCTTCTTGACTTTTAGCAAAGGAACTTACTTTGGAGGTCTGTATCTAGGTCCACACCAGTGCCCCACCAGGCATTGTGTAAGTAGCAAAGAAAATTCTGGCACTTTCTCAGGGTCTGTAGGATAAAACCCTGGGCAACATGCAGATACTGAACAAACCAGCCACTTCCTAAGCTTTTAGATGCCCTGTCTTCAAACTTGCTGAGCTGTCCTGTCTTCTTACTGGACTTAGACACAATGGAGCCTGTGGCTTTGATGGGAGTCTGGTGTAACCTCTCTTGACAGGCATTGATCGTCTCCTGGCCCAGCATGTTGCTCATCTCTTCATTAGAGACCCACTGACTCTGTTCGAAGAGAAAATACACTTGGATGATGCCAATGAATCTGACCATTTTGAGGTATCACCTCTGTTTTAAATGCATTGCACTTCACTAACCAAGATGGAGGCCATTTTCTGTACCTGTGAGCAGTTATAGGAGAAATCTCTTGACGCCTTTCACTGTCTAGTGCAATAAAGAATTAAGAAATTTTAGATTGGTTTAAAGTACCCTTATTTTATGATTCTGACAAGTTATATCTGATTTTGCATTTTTTCTGTATTTTCTCTTGATTGCAGAAAGGTGAAAAATTCAAACTTGCTGCGTAAAAAAAAATGGCATCAATTATTTCTGTGCTGCCAACATATCACCCAACTTTTGTTAAACACTTTGTTTTCCTAGTAGGTCACACACCAAGGAAATACTACATTGTACCTTTTTGTATTTGTAAATTAAGGAGTATTTGGTATCAGCAATGAATAATTTTCCCTTATTAAATATCAAGCCATCTTAATATTATCCTGGACATGTGGAAAGTTGGTTTTATTGTCTGCTTTTTTTTATTATAGAATATTCAGTCCACAAATTGGCAGACGATGAGATTTAAACCCCCTCCTCCAAACTCAGATATTGGATGGAGAGTAGAATTCCGACCCATGGAGGTAAGATGCACATCAGCAGGAAGTGATTCGATCATGCCCGTCCTCTGCCCATTACCCTTCTAATGCTCTTCTCAGAGGCTCTTCAAATACACATCAAATACGTGCATGATAAAAGCAGGTCCAAAACCTAAAGATTGACTTCTGAGAATAGATTGTGGACAGAGGGCTTCCAAGCCCCACGTGGTGAAGTAGGAGCTGGCTTGGGCATGACATGATCTGAGGAGGGGCCTGTCAGGGAAGAGCATGTTTGTGTAGTTGGTCCATAACTTCTCTGGGCTCCTGCTTGTCTAGGTTCAGTTAACAGACTTTGAGAACTCTGCATATGTGGTGTTTGTGGTGCTGCTTACCAGAGTGATCCTTTCATACAAACTGGATTTTCTCATTCCACTATCAAAGGTAAGAATGTCGGTATAGTGATGGGTTTGGGTATCTACAGATTATTATCTGTTGCTTATTTATGTATAATATTTATTTTAGATCTGACCTGATTGAGAATTTTCACCATTTAGAATAAAATGGCTTCTCCTCTACCCTATTCTTTTTCCTTTTAAACCAAAGCTTATGCTGTAGATTTTGGTACTGCATTAGTAGAGATTCCTGGAAAACAAAAAGTGCTAACAGTAGCTCCTTAGCCTGTTTGAAAGAGATTTAGGGTTGCTTTTGTTTTTTTGTTGTTGTTGTTTTTTAAAGATTTTATTTATTTATTTGACAGAGACAGTGAGAGAGGGAACACAAGCCGGGGCAGTGGGAGAGGGAGAAGCAGGCTTCCCACTGAGCAGGGAGCCCGACGCGGGGCTCGATCCCAGGACCCTGGGATCATGACCTGAGCCGAAGGCAGACGCTTAACGACTGAGCCACCCAGGTGCCCCTTAGGGTTGCTTTTGAATAACTACTTTATTTCTAGAAGCTTTCAATTTAGGATGATGGTTGGAGAGAATCCACAAGTTGATTTCATCCTCCCCCAAATGCCGTTTTGGTTATGATAGTAAAATAGGAGAGGGGCAAGTGTAACTGCTGGGATGCAGGAAAAGGTCACCTCAGTGGAACCAAACTGGAGATGTTTCTGGAGAAGGTAGATTGGACTATCAGAAAAACAACTACTAGTTCATCAGCTCCAGCCCAATAAAAACTCAAAAAGGAGCTCTCTGGAAGCTGTTTCCCAGCAGAGCCTTGGAACAATTCCAGACTGTGAGACAGCAGCTAATTAACTGGAGACCTTTGCTTCCAGGGCCAGTGGGTCCCTGGGCGCAGCAAGTGGCTGGGAAAGGTTGCTGGGCTGAGTGAGGGGTCTGCTGAGGATTTAGTGCCAAAGAAAGGAGAGGTAGAGCAGCCCTGTCAGAGCAAGCACGGAAGGAAAAAAGAAATGCCTAGCTCAGCCTCTGTCCCACCTCACTCCCTACTATCTCCATGAGGGGGATCTCCAGCCTGTACCTGTCCCACCCGCACACCCTGAGGGAAGTTTGGCCTCAGCCTGTCTCTGCCTGCTCTTAACACCTAGGCCAAAAGTAACCCATAGGATTCTATGGGCCATTTGCCCATACAGGTAGACCTGCTAAGGGGGATCAGCCCCTGTAAGGAAGAGTCCCTGGAAGTTCCCCATCTATGCCTTTGTTAACAAATATGAATAGATGTCTGAAAGTCAGTGGAAAATGGATAACTTTTAATGCCTTAAGGGAAGGGCCCAGCTGGGCTTACAGAATGCATTCCCCTCAGTGAAATATAGTTAATTCAAGCAACTGGAAAGAATTCTTAAAGAAATTCTAATTAGTGCCCTTGAAAAAATTCTAGAGAAAATAACCAAGCACTATGGAGGAGAGAGCATTTGGAGAAGAGTTCGTAGAAAAAGCTACGCTTTTAAAACTCAGTATATTCACCAGTTAAAGCCAACGATGTTAAAGATCCAAGTTGATAATCTAGGAACCAAATTGAGATTTATCTCAGGATGACAAGAAAATGGAAATCATGGAAAAACTGAAACATGGCGAATTCCTCTGGAAAGTTCAATGTTTACAATCATTTAGAAGAGAATGATCTATATAAAAAAATGAGATCCAGTAATCTGAGAAATAGAATTTTCCCTGAGTGAGAGTCCTTTGAGGATGGGACAGAAATATTTAAAGAACCCAAATCTAGGAATTTCTGAATCCTAAAGAGAAAAATCAGCCATCTGAATGGGAGAGAAAGATCAGATAGTGCCAAGAGGAAAAAAAAAAATGAGTTGATATCCCTCCTCATCTCCAACATTAAATGCTGAGATGGAGAAAAGTCTACAGAATCCTGAGGGGTAAGGAAAACAGAATTGTCTTCCCAAACTGGAAATTCCAGGTGATTCCATCAACACTTAACAGATTATTAGTGCTAATGGTATGCCAGAACTCTTACCTACCAAGGGGACAGTGGAAGAATTTTTACTTCTAACCTGCTAGTTAAAAGGAGTGGGAAAAGAACAAAGAGAACCTTTTCAGTGCCACAAAAGTTAGGGGTGGGGCAAGGGAGTGATATGATATAGCCCAGAGAACATAAAATGGTGAAAATAAGATGAAAACAAATGTGAATAGACTAAACTATCTTGTTAAAAAGCTAAAACAGATGATATAAAAGAGCAACATAATGGTGTAAGGTGTTTGCATCCCTAAAACAAGACAGGGAACTGGATAATGACCTTTTAAAGAGAGAGCAGAAATGACAAATTGATAACAGACAAAAGTGTGAGAATAAAGTATTAAATAGAGAAAGCCGTTTTCTGTATTCTTCCAAGATAGTATTGGAGCCATGATTTCTGTTTTGTATGTTAAAGTGTAGCCGGCCTTTCTCAGAAGCACAAAAGAATTAAAGGCACTGTAGTGTGGTGGCTCTGATGTGGCTGCATTGTTAGCATTAAATTCGTAAATCACCTGTACTCCTTACCGGCTTTTTAACCTGAACAAGGTACTTAGCATCCCAGTGCCTCTGTTTGCATGTGTAGATTTGGGGATAAGTAGGCTTTTATAAGAACATGTGGGATTCATGGAGGTAAATCACTTAGAGTGCCTTGCCTGTTACTCAGTGCCTGACAGGCCATGTAACCAAAGAAAGAGAAAGGCTCTTGGGGAATTAAATGGCACAGTTAATAAGCTGGCTTTGTATAGTCGTCCTCACAAATCTCCTACCACAGCACATGTTTTGCCAAGCGCCCTAAGGAAGATTTTCTTCACCTTTCAAAAGTAAACACCATACAGGATGCATTCCCACCAAAATCAACAAAAAGATGTTCAAGAGAAATTTAACTGTTGGAAATCTAAAATTACTTTCCTTGTAGGTATTAAATGAACTCAAAACTAGGTTGCTGGCAAAGCTAGTCTCTAAAGGGAAAATCATAGCTTTAAATACTTAAGAGATTTAAAGTAAACCTTAGCAGTCAAACTGATAATCTAAAGTGCAGTAGTAAAGTATACTTCTAAAGAGGAATTCATAAAAGCAAAAATTAAAATGATCTTTAGGAACTTTTGTCAGGAGTAAGAAAAAAATATCAAATGAAAACTTGTTCATAGCCATGATGGAATTTATACTGTTATTTGGATATGTTCATAGAAGTGTCTAGATTATTTAGGTCGTGTCTCAAAAAAAATAAAAATAACAGTAGAAATTGAGTATGGGAGACAGGCTCTACAGTAATCAAATACTTGGCACCATCCATCCTAGTTCAACATGACCCTTTAGCTTATGTATGTTAAGATTCTCCTAAATTTCGTTATGAGAAATAAGAGACTAAAAAGTGTTACAAGCTCTACTTCAAAAGTCACTGGAAAAATAGAGAATTCACAATCAAGAGTTTTTTGTACATGGAGACAAATGAAAATAAAAACACAATGGTCCAAATTTGGGAGACAGAGTATTACAGTGATACAAGCCTACCACAAGAAACAAGAAAAATTCCGAAGAGCCTTATGCCTAAAGGGACTAGAGAAAGGAGAACAAAGCCCCAAATTAGTAGGAGGTAGGAAATACAGCTCAGAACAGAAATAAATGAAATAGACACTAAAACAATAGAAAAGATCAATGGAACCAAGAGCTGGTTCTTTGAAAAGATAAATGAAATTGAAACACCTTTAGATTCCTCAAGTAAAAGAGAACACAGTAAAATCAGAGATGAAAAAAAAGTAACAGCTGACACCACAGAAATACAAAGGATTGTAAGAGACTACTACAGAAAATTATATGCCAACAGATTGGACAAACAAGAAGAAATGGATAAATTCCTAGAAATAGTATATTCCAAAACTGAATCCAGAAGAAATAGAAAATCTGAACAGACCAAATACTATATAGTAATGAAGATGAACTGATAATCCAAAAACTCAAAAGTCCAGGACCAGATGGATTTACAGGTGAATTCTACCAAACATTTAAAGAAGAGTTAATACCTATTTCCCTCAAACTGTTGCAAAAAAAAAAAAAAAGAGGAAGAAGAGCTTCCATATACATTCTATGAGGCCAGCATTACCCTATTACCAAAACCAGATGAAGATGTATGGGTGAGTATCTTTGATGAACAGAGATGCAAAATCCTCAATAAGATATTAGAAAACCATATTCAACAACACATTAAAAGGATCATTCACCATGATCAAGTGAGATTTATTCTGGGGATGCAAGGATTGTTCAGTAGTTGCAAATCTTTTAATGTGGTACACCACATTAATGGAGTGGAGGATAAAAATCATTATTTCAGTGGATGCAAAAAAAAAAAAAAAATTTGGCAAAATTCAGCATCCATTCATGAATACTCCCAACAAAGTGGGTTTAGAGGGAACATAATAAAGGCCATATATGAAAAACCCATGGCTAACATACTCAGTGGTGAAAAACTGAGAGCTTTTCCTCTAAGATCAGGAACAAGACAAGGATATCTATTCCTACCACTTTTATTCAGCATAGTACTAGAAGTCATCCTAGTCCCAGGATTCTGACAAGAAAAAGAAATGCATCCACATTGGTAAGGAGTAAGTTAAACTCATTTGCAGATGACATGATACTATATAGGAAACTCTAAAGACTACACCAAAAAAACTCTGAGGTAATAAATGAATTGGTAAAGCTGTAGGCTATAAAATTCACAGAAATCTGTTGCATTTCTATACACAATAACAAAGCAGAAAGTAAAATTTATATACAATTAAGCAAAAAAGAAAATACCTAGAAATAAACTTAACCAAGGAGTGAAAAACCTGTACTCTGAAAACTATAAAACAATGATGAAAGAAACTGAAGATGACACTAACAAATGGAAAGATACCATGCTTATGGACTGGAAGAATATTGTTAAAATGTCCCTGCTAAAACAATCTGCAGATTCAGTGCAATTCCTATCAAAATACCAATAGTATTTTTCATAGAATAATCCTAAAATTTGTTTGGAACAACAACAAAAAAACCCTCTCCCAAATAGCCAAAGCAATCTTGAGAAAGAACAAAGCTGGGGGTATCACAATCCCAGATTTCAAGATATACTACAAAGCTATTACAGTTGAAACAGTAAGGTACTGGCCCAAAGGTAGACACGTAGGTCAGTGGAACAGAATAGAGAGCCCCAAAATAAACCCACTCTTATGTGGTCAGTCTATGACAGAGGAGGCAAGAATATACAATGGGAAAAAGACCATCTCTTCAATAAATAGTACTGGAAAAACTGGACAGCAACATGCAAAAGAATGAAACTGAACCACTTTCTTAAACCAGATACAAAAATAAACTCAAAATTGATTGAAGACCTAAATGTGAGACCTAAAACCATAAAACTCATAGAAGAAAACATAAGCAGTAATCTTTGACACATACCTTAGCCATATTTTTCTAGATACATCTCTGGCAAGGGAAATGAGTAAAAATCTGTAACCACATCAAACTAAAAAGGTTTTGCACAGAAAAGGAAACAATCAGCAAAACAAAAAGGCAACATGCTGAATAGAAGATATCTGCAAATGTTATATCTGTTAATATCCAGAATATATATATATATATAAAAAAGTTCACGCACACACAAAACAAAATCCGATTAAAAAATGGACAGAGGGCTTGAATAGACATTTTTCCAAAGAAGACCTGCAAATGGCCAGCAGACATATGAAAAGTTGTTCACTCACCGTCAGGGATATGCAAATCGAAACCACAATGAGATATCTTACACCTGTCAAAATGGCTAGAATCAAAAAGACAAGATATAGCAATGTTGGTGAGGATGAGGAGAAAAAGAAACCCTTTGTGCACTGTTGGTGGGAATGTAAGTTAGTGAAGCCACTGTGGAAAACCATATGGAGGTTCCTCAGAAAAATAGAATTACAATATGATTTAGTAATTCCACTACTGGGTGTTACCTGAAGAAAAAATATTAATTCAAAAAGATATACACCCCTATTATGTTTATTGCAGCATTATTTCCAATAGCCAAGATATGGAAGCGATCCAAGTGTCCACCAATAGATGGAGAAAAAAGATGTGGTTATATGTACAATGGAATAGTACTCAGCCATAAAAAATGAGATGTTGCCATTTGCGACAGCAGAAATGGACCTAAAGAGTATTATTCTAAGTCAGAGAAAGACCAGTTCCTTGTGATTTCACTTCTATGTAGAATCTAAAAAAAAAAAAAAATGAACAAAACAGAATCAGACCCTTAAATACAGAGAACAAACCGATGGTTGCCAGAGGGGAGGGAGTGGGGGAGTGAGCAAAATGGGGAAGGGCAGCAGGTGGTACAGGCTTCCAGTTATCAAGGACTAAGTCCTAGGGAGGAAAGCGTAAGGACAGGGAATATAGTTAGTGGTACTTTAGTGTTGTATGGTGACAGATGGGAGCTACATTTGTTGCAAGCACAGCATAATGGATTCAGTTGTTGAATCACTATTTTGTACACCAGAAATGAAGCTTTGATATAAAATAGATACAGATAGCTGGGACCCACAATCGCAGGCTCTGATTTAACTGATCTGGTGTGTGGCCTGGGCATACCACATGATCCAGCAGTCTTACTGCTGAGTATATTTTTTTTTTCCTTTTTCTTTTTTTTTCTTTTTTAAGTAGGCTCCATGCCCATCATAGAGCCCCATCATAGAGCCCCAACCTCACGACCCTGAGATCAAGACCTGAGCTGAGATCAAGAGTCTGATGCTTAGCCGACTGAGCCACCCAGGCATTCCTGGGTATATATAGATTTTTTAAAAAGTTTTTTGAGCTCATGTATAGTTGCTGTGGCCAGAACTACCAGATGGACCCTCTGTTCTTAGAGGGCTAACCTTATTCCATATTTGACAATCTGTCGACTCTTTTCCTCTCCTCACCACAGTGAGGCAGCAAATCCCCCGTGGTAGGGAGGGCACAGCACTGAACCAGAAGTTCTCTCTGGGTTCTCTGCCTTTGGTTACCCTGGCATCTTGGGTGAGTCACTGTGCTGTGAGAAGAGAACCAACCCCTTGCCCTCCAGGGATTTCCTACTAGGCTCAGTCACAGCTTTGTTTCTAAAGGTGTTTTGGAGTACAGGAAGCCCATGTGAATGTAAGTTTTTGTTGTGTTTTTTAAAGTAAACTTAGAATTCCCCCGTTCTTATTAAAAAGCACATGCCCATCTGTAGTTGGAGGACACAGGCCGCACATAAAAGTGAAAAGTCTGTTCCTCCAACAGAAAGCGTTGAAGGGAAAATTAGAATTCTTATGGGGTGAGTCTTAATTGCAAAAGCGAGGAAGGCACCACAACTTCTATGTTGGATCGAGAATGTTCTGACGTAGCCATGATTATTTTTCTCCCTTAGGTTGATGAAAACATGAAAGTTGCACAGAAACGCGATGCTGTCTTGCAGGGAATGTTTTATTTCAGGAAAGATATTTGCAAAGGTATTACATTCTCTTGGATTTCTAGGGTCACTTACTTTAGGCTACAGCACGCTGCTCAAGCGCCTCTGTCCTGTCCTCTGGCAGGTGGCACCACCATGGTGGACGGCTACAGCAAGGCCCAGAACAGCACGGAACAGGCAGTAGAGGAGTACACCCTGATGAGCATAGACACCATCATCAACGGGAAGGTAGGGGCCCTGCTCCACGCCCCTCACCGCCTCCACCCGTGGCCAGAGCACTAATGATGTGCCCTGCTTCTCGTAGGAAGCTGTGTTTCCTGGACTGATCCCAATTCTGAACTCTTACCTTGAAAACATGGAAGTGGATGTGGACACCAGATGCAGTATTCTGAACTACCTAAAGCTAATTAAGAAGAGAGCATCTGGTATGGCATCCTTTGCTTTTTCTTTCTTGTTTTAAATCTTAATGTAGGCAGAACCTTTACAGTCTTACAGTCTTCAGTTTCTTAACATAGTCTTTTCAGGTATACTGTATTTTATCAGTGCATTCTTTTTCACACTTGATGTCTCTGCAATGGGATGCACCTTATAATCATTGACCGTTTAATTGGCAGTGGTTTTTCTCGTACCAGTTCATCAAGCAGTGATGCGTCTTTAAGTCCATAGCATCTTAGACAATGAACTAGAGTATCTAGATTGCCTGTTAGTCATTTATGGGCAGCTGTGTTTGTTGTACATCACCACGGGCGCTCTCTTTAGGGCTAAGTAACTCTAGGTTACAGGAGCGACAGCTAGGACGTCTGGTTCTTCAGCCTGCTTCTGATCCAGTGAGTGCCCCAAAACCCCTCTTTGTTTGTTTTGAGATCACATTGATGGTGCCTAACAAGGGCCTGGCACAAGGGAGCAGTCAGCTGTAAGAGTAATAGTAATGGCGTCTGACATTTCCCTTGAGACTTTCATGGAGTCACATAAGATATACCCCGAAACGGCGTGTCTGCCAGTTCCTCCCTTCATTCATTCTACTTAACTATTCCTTATTTTCTCCACCTCTTTGATCGAAGATGGTTCTGGGAACTTCAGACCCTACACTTCCTGAATCAGTAACAGCTCCAGCCAAATGGGAGGACACATGCTCTACTACACGTTTTAGCTCCTGGTTTTGGATTTCTTTCCAGTTTGGTTGAAGAATAATTGACATACATCATAGCATAAACGTAAGGCCTACGGCAGGATGGTTTGATTTACATATATGATGAAGCGATTACCACAGTAGGCTCAGTCAAGATCCTCTTCTTATATAGACAGAAGAAAAGAAAAAGAAAATTTCTCCTTGTGATGAGAACTCCTAGGGTCTACTGTCCTACCAACTTCCACGTCACACATCAGTGTTAGCTGTAGTCCTCGCGTACGTGACATCCTTAGTGGCTTCCCGTTTCTGAAGAGCTGGCAGTGCCCCTGTGTGGGTAACATCGAACCTTGGGATGTGTGTGCTAGTTGCCTGCAACCTAAAATTCTTCCCCAGGAGGAATTCTTCCAACTTCCCCAGCCTCTGCCATGTGGGTACACCAGAAGGTCATACTGATTTTTCTTTAGGATTGTGTTTATGCCAGTCACCAAAGTGAACTTACTGTAAAAAAAAAAAAAAAAAAAACTTATGTTGTCTTAATTTTTCCCCCTTCAGGAGAACTAATGACAGTTGCCAGGTGGATGAGAGAGTTTATCGCAAACCATCCTGACTACAAGCAAGACAGTGTGATAACTGATGAAATGAACTATAGCCTTATTTTAAAGTGTAACCAAATTGCAAATGAATTATGTGAATGCCCAGAGTTACTTGGACCAGCATTTAGGAAAGTAAAATACAGTGGAAGTAAAACTGACTCTTCCAACTAGACCTTCTGCCGAAGGAAAAACACATTACTATTTTATTGGAGAACTGACTGCAGTACTCCTCGGCCCGTGTGTGGGATGAAGACCAAATTCTAGAATGGCACTCTCGGGCCAGTCGGCCAGAGATGGGTTTAGAGGCTTTCCTTCAGTAGGTAAATCTAGAGTTTATACAGCATACATGTACATAGTAAAATATTTTTATGATTAACAATGTATTTTAATAACATTGTATCTAAAGTCCTTGTGAACCGGCTTGTACATTTTTCAGTTCTTACTCTGGAATACCTACTGTCTGAGCAGTTTTGTAAATGTAATGTACTTGTCACTGTACTATACCTGCATTCCAGAGTTTAAGATGTTTACTGTAAATTTTTGGTTTTGGTTTTTTTTTTTTAAGACTTTACCTGGGACCTGATTCACTGAAATTTATCACTTCTCTTTAAAAAAAGTTAGTCTTGTTAATTTTCTTTGAGTCTTCTTTGTTGTGTACTTAAAATCACTATTGAATCCCTTGAAATGCTTCCAGGGTAACCTTGGGTTTCTGGCACCTTGTCTCTAATGTTTCTTTTATAATTGGAATAGCTAACAGCTTGGTCACCCTGCCTCAAGCTTTCACCTCTAAATAAAATCCATTGAACTGAAGGCTGTTATAAAAGGTACTTCTTTGTTTAAATTTGCTGATTTAGGCATTAAGTTTAAAGAGCAGTCTGTAGAAAGAAAGACTATTACTTTGAATTCACCTGTGGTGAACTGGGGGGGTGATTTTTTTTTTAATTATTAAAAAAAGGGGCAGAATTCTCTTCCTGTACATACCAAGAGTAATGTCAGAAATAGCACCAGCCCTGTTGTGGCCCCTTTTGGTTCTGATCGCTGCTATATATATACTTCAATTTTCAAATCAAAAGCAGTTGCTCAAGTCTTTGTTTTGTTACTTTTTCTCTAGTTTCCAGTAAACATATTGACATTCTCCTAAAGACCATTCTAGATTTTACCTGGGAAATATTCCACATAATACTTACCTTCTCTATGAAAACCATGAATGAATCATGATGTGCACTAAGTTTTGTGAATCAGGACCCTACATGTTCAATTGTAAATAATTTAAGTTTACATAATTGTTAGTGCTTTTGTTGGTTTTTTTTTTCCCCCAATTAGTTAGGTCCTAACTGCTTCTGAAATAACTATGTATAGCAGATTATGCAAACTTTTATAGGCATAAATATTTAAGTTGTAATGCTAATTTTAACAAACTGCGATAAAGCTGCTTCAGCTAAGCCTGTTTGTGTATAAATACTATGCTTTGTGCGATGTTTCATACATGTATTTTGAAGGATTTAAGAATGCCTGTTTTTCATTTGCAGTTTGCTTGTATAAATCAGGTTGTAAAAAGGCAGATGAACTAAAAATGTTTGTGGTATGAGGAAATAAAAGAATGGAATTAGCATTCTGACAGCTTTCGGATGTGTGAGTTCCACAGCTAAATGGAGGGTGATGGGGATTGTTGTAATTAGCCCAGATCCTCCATGACATTTTTTTTTTTTTAAGATTTTATGACAGTGCGAGCGAGTGCGCACAAGCAGGGGAGAGAGGGAGAAGCAGACTCCCTGCTGAGCAGGGAGCCTGACACGGGGCTGGAACCCAGGACCCTGGGATCATGACCTGAGCCGACAGCAGACGCTTAACGACTGAGCCACCCAGGTTCCCCAGTGACATTTCTTCATTGCAATCCTCCGATGTTTTTAGAAAGAAGCCTGGTCTCAAAACAGGTGCCTCCACTCCTTTAGGAGCTGTCCACCCCCAGGGGGAGGGGAGAGACCTGCTGGACGGATGACAGGACCCCTGGCAGTGGATGTTTCTTTCAGTCCAGACTACTGCCGTGCTGAGTCAGTGGTCACAGGGGTGGTGCTGTGTCCACTGTAAGCTAGAGACACAGGACTGTGAATCAGCAAGCCTGGCCAAGAGCTGTTGCCAACCCATGTGTTTGGATCAACATCCTCTCCTCCCCCTGAGCCCCTTATAACATGATGGTCAGTCCACTTTTCTTAGCTCGGACTTCTTTATCTGAATGATCCTAGGGCAGGACTTGTCAAACTAATCTGCATCCAGATCTGCTGGGATCTTAGTAAGTTGCACATTCTGGCTTAGTGGGCCTGGGGTGGGGTCTGTTTTCCACTTCTAAAACGCTCCCAGGAGATGCTGAGGCTGCTGCTCTGTGGGTCCCTTTTGAGTAACAAGGACTTAGATCATGCTCTGTACCTCAGCTATAGTCATTTTAAGTCTCGAGTGACACTTGTCTTTAGTTCTAATGTGTTGTATCTAGATTCTTCTCTTCCCAAAAACCAGACCGCCACCTTTCCTGAGTTTTACCATCTGAGCCCAACAGAGAATTTGGGGTTTTAGGAACAGAACTGCACTCACTTTACCTCCAGTCGCCCTGCCAGCACTTCATCCACCCACCAAAATGCCTCCTGAGAGGAACACGTGGTGATACCCCAGCTTGCACCCACTTCAGCTATCCTGTTGGGGACACTCTGTACAGACAGCCCTGAAACTGCCCAGCCTATGCCCACTTCAGCTCTGGGCATACTACCAGGGCAGGCCCAACGTGGAATGTCCTGGGACCCTTCCCCCCCCACCAAATCATGCCAGCCACAATTCCTGCCATCCACACCTCCAGCCAGCCAGTCACCAAGCACACACAATCTACACAGGAGACAACCAGGCACAAGACCATTCCTTCAAGTTTAGAAGTAGCTATTCCACCTAATTCACAGAAACACAAAAGGTCAAGCAAAATGAGACATAGAAATATGCTCCAAATGAAAGGACGACAAAAATCTCAGAAAAAAATAAATGAAACAGATAACCAATCTACTTGATAAGGAATTCAAAGTAATCATAAAGATGCTCACTGGACTGGAGAGAAGAGTGGATGAACTCAATATCAACAAGAGATAGAAAATTTTAAAAAGCTGAAGAAAGACTACAATAACAAAAATATACTACAGGGAATCAACACAGAACATGCAGAAGAATGTATCAGCAAATGGGAAGACAAGAGTAATAAAAATCACCCACACTGAACAGCAAAAAGAAACGCATTTTTTTTTAAATGAAGACAGGTTAAGAGATTGCTTGAACATCAAACACAAAACATTCACATTATAGGGGCCCAAGAAAGAGAAGAGAGGAAGAAAGGGGCAGAAAACTTATTAGAGAAATAATAGTTTGGGAATTCCTTAATCTGGGGAAGAAAATAGACATCCAGGTTGAGGAAGTACAGAGTTTCAAACAAGATGAACCCAAACAGGCCCACACCACAATATGTAATAATTACAATGTCAGAGATTAAAGAGAAGATTAAAAAAAAAAAAAAAAAAGAGAAAAGCAACTGGTTATATATATAAGGAAATATCATAGGGCTATCAGCTGAGTTTTCAGCAGAAACTTTGCAGTCCAGAAGGAAGTAGCACAAGATATTTAAAGTGCTAAAGAAAAAAATCTACAACCAAGAATACTCCACCTGACAAGGTTATAATTCAGAATCGAAGGAAACAAGCCTTACAAGACATAGTAAAGGGACTTCTTTAAGTGGAAAAGAAAAAACCATGATTAGAAGAAAATTATGAAAGGAAAAAATTTCATGAGCAAAAGCACACACACAGTAAAGAGACTAGACCAGTCACTTACAAAGGTAGTATGAAGGTTAAAAGAAAAAGCAGTGAAATCAATTATATCTAAAAATTAGTTAAGGGGATTTTTAAAAGATGTAAAATATGACAACATACATAAAACATGGAAGAGGGGGAGTAAAAATTTAGTGATTTTTAAATGTGTTTGAACTTAAGTGACAACATAGACCGCTATATTCTTAGGATGTTATATATGAATTTCATGCTAAACACAAACCAAAAACCTAAACAGACAAAAAAAATTTAAAGAATAAAAGCATAACGCTAAAGAAACTCATCAATCACAAGAGAAAAAAATTAGGAACAGAGAAGAACTTCAAAAATAACCAGAAACAATTAACAAAATTGCAATAAGTTCATACCTATCAATAATTCCTTTAAATGTAAATGCCCTATATGCTCCAATCGAAAAACATGGGATGACTAAATGTATAAAACAGTAAGACCCATTTATATGCTGCCTATAACGGATTCACTTCAGACCTAAAGACAAATGCAACTGAAAGTGAAGGGATGGAAAAAATATTCCATGCACATGGAAGGGAAAAGAAGAAAAAGCCAGTTAGCAATACTTAGACAAAATAGACTTTAAAACAATAATAACAAGATACAAAGAAGGGCATTACATAATGAAGAGATTGATCAGAGAAGAGGATAGAACAATTATAAATATCTAGGCACCCAACATGGGAGCACCTAAATACAGAAACCAAATATTAACAAAGAAATAGACAGTAATACAATAATAGTAGGGGACTTTAACATCCCACTTACATCAGTGAATAGATCAGCCAGCCAAAAAATAAAGAAGGAAACTGTTTTTAAATATCACATTAGACCAGATGGACTTAACAGATATATACAGAATATTCCACCCCAAAATAACAGCATATACATTCTTTCAAGTGAACATGGAACATTCTCCAGGAGAGATCACATGTTAGGCCACAAAACAAGCCTCAATATATTTAAGGAGATTAAATTCATATCAAGCATCTTTTCATGGCATAATGATATAAAACTAGAAATCAAAAGAAAAAACTGGAAAAAAATCACAAACATGTGGAGGCTAAACAACATGCTACTAAACAAGTCAACCAAGAAATGAAAGAGGAAATTTAAAAATTCATGAGAGAAAGGAAAATGAACATCCAACAGTCCAAAAATCTTTAGGATCCAGCAAAAGCAGTTCTAAGAGGAAAATTTATAGAGATAGGCACACATGGAGAAACAAGAAAAATCTCAAACAATCTAAACTTACACATAAAGGAACTAGAACAAGAACAAAGCCCAAGGTTAGTTGAAGGAAGGAAATAATAAAGAACAGAGTGGAAATAAATGATATAGAGACTTTCAAAAGAAATAGAAAAGATCCCTGAGACCAAAGGCTACTTCTTTGAAAAGATAAACAAAATTGATAAATCTTTAGCTGACTCATCAAGAAAAAAACGGAGGATTCATATAAATAAAATCAGAAATGAAAGAGAAATAACAATTGATACCACAGAAATATGAAGGTTTATAAAAGAATACTACAAAAAATTATAGGCCACCAAATTGAACAACTAAGAAGAAATGGATAAATTCCTAGAAATGTATAAATCAGGAAGAAATAGAAAATCTTAACAAACCAGTTACAACAAAATTGAACTGGTAATCAACTCTCAACAAACAAAAGTCCAGGACCACCAGATGGCTTTACATGTGAATTCTACCAAACATTTAAAAAAGAGTTAACACCTATTCGTCTCAAGCTTTTCCAAAAAAGAAGAGGAAGGAAAGCTTCTAAATACATTCTTTAGGCCATCATTACCCTGCTATAAACACCAAAGACACTACAAGAAAAAAGAAAACTACAGGCCAATATCCCTGATGAATATAGATGCAGAAACCCTCAATAAAAAAATAGCAAACAGCACTCAACAATACTTCAAATCATTCACAATCAAGTGCAAGAATGGTTCAAATTTTCAAATCAATTAAAGTGATACACCACATTGACAAAACAAAGGATAAAAATCATGTGATCATCTCAGATGTTGAAGAAGCATTTGACAAAATTCAACATCTGTTCATGATGAAAACTTTTTTTTAAAAGATTTTATTTATTTATTTGAGAGAGAGAATGAGATAGAGCATGAGAGGGGGGAGGGTCAGAGGGAGAAGCAGACTCCCTGCTGAATAGGGAGCCCGATGCGGGACTCGCTCCCGGGACTCCAGGATCATGACCTGAGCCAAAGGCAGTCGCTTAACCAACTGAGCCACCCAGGTGCCCTGTTCATGATGAAAACTCTTAACAAAACAGGTTTAGAGGGAATATACCTCAACATAATAAAAGCCATACATGAAAAACTCACAGCTAACATCATATTCAATGATGGAAAAACTGAGAGCTTTTCCTCTAAGATCAGGAACAACCACTTTTATTCAACATAGTACTGGAAGTCCTAGCCCCAGCAATCTTTTCTTACCTAAGAAAAAGAAATAGAAACCATCAAAATTGGTAAGGAAGAAGTAATACTGTCTCTATTTGCAGATGACAGATACCATACATAGAAAACCCTAAAGACTCCACCAAAAAACTACTCAAAGTAATAAATGAATTCAGTAAAGTTGCAGGATACAAAATTAATACCCAGAAATAGGTTGTTTCCTTTTTTTTTTTTTTTGAATGCTATATAGGTTATTTATTTTATTACGTTACGTTAATCACCATACATTACATCATTAGTTTTTGATGTAGTGTTCCATGATTCATTGTTTGCGTATAACACCCAGTGATCCATTCAGTACATGCCCTCCTTAATACCCATCACCAGGCTAACCCATTCCCCCACCCCCCCCTCCCCTCTAGAACCCTCTGTTTGTTTCTCAGAGTCCATAGTCTCTCATGGTTCATCTCCCCCTTCAATTTCCCCCCTTTATGTTGTGTTTCTATACACTAATAATGAAGTAGCAGAAAGAGAAATCAAGAAAACAGTTTCATTTACAGTTGCACCAAAAATAATAAAATACCTACGAATAAACTTAACCAAGGATTGAAAAACCTGTACTCCGAAAACTATAAATCACTGATGCAAGAAATTGAAGATGACATAAACAAATGGAAAGACATAGCATGCTTATAGCTTGGAAAAATTAATATCATTAAATGTCCATACCACCTAAAGCAATCTATAGACTCAATGCAATCCCTCTCAAAATACCAACAGCATTTTTCACAGAAATAGAACAAAAAATACTAAAATTTGTATCAAACTACAAAAGATGCCAAATAACCAAAGCAATCTTAAAAAAGAAGAACAAGCTCCTAGGTATCACAATCCCAGATTTCAAGATGTACTATAAAGCTATAGTAATCAAAACAGTATGGTACAGACATATAGGTCAATGGAACAGAATAGAAAGTCCAGAAACCCATTCTTATATAGTTAATCTATGACAAAGGAGGCAAGAATATACAATGGAGAAAAAGTTTCTTCAATAAAGAAAGGGAAAGCTCGGGCGCCTGGGTGGCTCAGTCGTTAAGCGTCTGCCTTCAGCTCAGGTCATGGTCCCAGGGTCCTGGGATAAAGCCCCACATCGGGCTCCCTGCTCAGCGGGAAGCCTGCTTCTCCCTCTCTCACTCCCCCTGCTTGTATTCCCTCTCTTGCTGTGTCTCTGTCAAATAAATAAAATCTTAAAAAAAAAAAAAGAAAAAGGGAAAGCTGGACACCTACATGCAAAGGAATGAAACTGGACCACTTTCTTACACCATACACAAAAATAAACTCAAAATGGATTAAGGACCTAAATGAGAGACCTGAAATCATAAAGCTTCTAGAAGAAAAGATAAGCAATAATCTCTTTGCGATCAGCCTTGGCAACATATTCATGGATCTGTCTCTTTGTAGGGGCAAGGGAAACAAAGCAAAAATAAGCCATTGGGACTATACCAAAATAAAAAGGTTTTATACAGTGAAGGAAACCATTAACAAAACAAAAAGGCAACCTACTGAATGGGAGACGATATTTGCAAATGATAGATCTGACAAGAAGTTAATATCTAATATATATTAAGAACCTATACAACTCAACACCAAGAAAACAACCAATCTGATTTAAAAAATGGGCAGAGGACCTGAATAGACACTTTCCCAAAGAAGACATACAGGTGGCCAACAGACACAAGAAAGAGGCTCAACGTCACTCATCATCAGGGAAATGCAAATCAATACCGCAGTGAGCTATCACCTTACTCCTGTATGAATGGTTAGACTCAAAAAGACAAGAAATAACAAGTGTTGGTGAGAATGTGCAGGAAAGGGAACTTTGTGCACTGTTGGTAGGAATGTAAATTGGCGTAGCAACTATGAAAAACAGTATGGGTTTCCTCAAAAAATTAAAAATAGAAATGTCATAAGATCCAGTAATTCCACTACTATTTACTCAAAGAAAGTGAAAAGGTTAATTTGAAAAGATAAAAGCACCTCTATGGTTATTGCAGCATTATTTACAATAGCCAAGATATGTAAGCAATCCATGCATCTATTGACACAGGGACACACACACACACACTGAAATATTGCTCAGCCATCAAAAAGAATGAGATATTGCCATTTGTAACAACATGGATGGATCTAGAGGGTATTATGCTAAGTGAAATAAATCAGGCAAAGAAAGATGAATACTGTATGATTTTATTTATATGTGGAGCTTAACAAAAAAGCAAGCCAACAAACAAGCAGAAACAGACCCATAAGTACAACGAACAAACAAATGGTTGTCAGAGGAGAAGGAGTAAGGAGATGGGAAAAATGGGTGAAGGGAAGTGGGAGGTACAGGCTTCCAGTTATAGGATGAATAAATCATGGAATATAAGTTATAGAGAATAGAGTCAGTTATATTGTAGTAGCATCGTGTGGTGACAGATGGTAGCTACATTTGAGGTCAGCATAGCATAACATACAGAGTAGTCAAATCACTCTGTTGTACATTTGAAACTAATGTAACATTTGTGTGTTAACCTATTTCAATTAAAAAAAAATGACTTACAGACTTGAATGTTAAACCTGAAACCATAAACCTCTTAGGAAAAAAAGGTGGTAAGCTTCTTGACATTAATCTTGGCGATGATTCTTCAGATTCAACACCAAAAGCAAAGGCAGAAAAAACAAAAATAAACAACTAGGTCTACATCAAACTGAAAAGCTTCTGCACAGCAGAGTAACCATCAACAAAATGAAAAGGCAACCTACTGAATGAGAGAAAATATTTGCAAATCTTCTATCAAATAAAATGTTAATATCAAAACTCTATAAAGAACTCATACAACTCAATAGAATAAAAGCAATCCTATTTGAAAATGGGCAGAGGATCTGCAAAGACATTTTCCCAAAGGAAATATACAAATGGCCAACAGGTACATAACAGGTACATAAAAAGGTATTCAACAACATTCATCATCAGGGAAATGCAAATCAAAACCACAAAAAGTGAGATATCACTTCACACCTGTTAGAATGACTCTTATCAAAAAGACAAGAAATAAATGTTGGCGAGAATGTGGAAAAAAGAAACTGCTCATGAAATGTTAGTGGAAGTGTAAATTTGTGCAGCCACTATGGAAAACAGTACACAGAGGTTCTTCAAAAAATTAGAACGAGTACTGCCATATAATCCAGAAATTCCATGGGTGTATATCTGAAGAAAATTAAAACACTAACTTGAAAATTAAAACACTAACACTATCTGCAACCCCTCACCACCATGTTCACTGCAGCATTATTACAATAGCCAAGACAGGAAAGCAAACTAAGTGTCCATCAGTGGTTGAATAAATAAATCAAGTAGACTTGGGGGAAAAGATGGCAGAGGAGTAGGGGACCCTATTCCAACTGGTCCCTGGAATTGAGCTGGATATCTACCAGACCACTCTGAACACCCACAAAATCAGCCTGAGGTGTAAGAAGATAGATCTGGATCTCTACAAACAGAATATGTCAGGCAGTTGGTTTTGAGGTCCAAAGCGGGGAGCCGTGATTCCGGGGCAGATATCGAAGGATAAATGGAAGGGGGAGGGAGCCAGCCTTCGGGGATCCTACACCACCAGTGAGTGATAGCCTCCTGCGCTGGGGACGGGGCACAGATTCACAGACTGGTAGTGGCAGGGAAAGGACATTAGGGCAGCCCCCTGGACTGAAACTGGATTGGCAGGGCCACATGTGTGAACTGGGGGTGGCTGGCGGTTTTAGAAGCACAAAGGGCAGACATGTGCCCTGACCTGGAGGCGACTGGGAGCGCTGCGGAGGGGCGCACAACCCAGGATGCTGCAGTTTATAGCAGCACAGACAGAAATGGAGACAGTGTGGCCTGGAGAGCTCACTGAAGAACAGACTGCGATCTCTCTGCTCTGAGGCAGAGGGTTGGAAATGGTCTCTTCTGCTCTGACTCTCGGAAGAGATGCAGAAAGCCACAAGGGAAAGCTGCCAGAGAACAAAAGCCCCAAAAAACTGGTTTCCACTGAGCCCATCCCCCACCACAGGGGGCAGGGCAACTCTGCCCAAATAGGGTTGCCTGAGTAACAGCGCAGCAGGCCCCTCCCCCAGAAGACAGGCTGGGAAAACAAGAGGCCAGCAACCCTAAGGTTCCTAGAAAACAGGTGCATCTTGCTTGGGTTGTGGTCAATAATTTGGACTCTATACATTCCCTCAACCGCCCCTCAACAGAGTGACTAGGAGGAGGAACCCCCAAAATAGGAAAGACTCAGAGACTATGACTTATACCATAGATTTACAAATGGATACAGATATAACCAAGATGTCGGAGATGGAATTCAGGGTAGCAATTGTGAAGACAATAGCTAGAGTGGAGAAATCGATTAATGGCAACAGAAAGTCTCTAAGGGCAGAAATAAAAGCTGAATTGGCAGAATTTAAAAATGCTATCAATGAGATCCAATCTAATCTAGATTATCTAACAACTAGGGTAAGTGAGGCAGAAGAATGAATTAGTGATCTAGAAGACCAATTAATAGACAAGAAGGGAAAAGAGGAGGCCAGGGAAAAACAACTCAGAATCCACGAAAATAGAGAAATAAGTGACACCATGAAACATTCCAATGTCAGAATTACTGGTATCCCTGAGCGGGTGGAGAGAGAGGACTAGAAGATATATTTGAGCATATCGTAGCTGAGAATTTCCCTAATCTGGGGAATGAAACAAACATTCATGTCCTAGAGGCTGAGAGGACCCCTCCCAAGATCAAGGAAAACAGGCCAACACCCTGGCATGTAGCAGTAAAACTTGCAAATCTTAGAACCAAAGACACCATCTTAAGGGCAGTTAGGGGGAAGAGATTCCTTATGTACAGAGGGAGGAACATCAGAATAACATCAGACCTATCCACAGAGACCTGGCAAGCCAGAAAGGCTTGGCAAGACATATTCAGCGTACTAAATGAGAAGAACATGCAGCCAAGAATACTTTATCCAGCAAGGCTTTCATTTAGAATGGATGGAGAGATGCAGAGCTTCCACAACCGGCAGAAACTGAAAGAATATGTGACCATTAAGCCGGCCCTGCAAGAAATGTTAAGGGGGGTTCTATAAAAGGAGAAAGACCCCAAGAGTGATATACAACAGAAATTTACAGGGACAATCTATAAAAACAACGTCTTCACAGGCAACATGATGACAATAAATTAGTATCTTTCAATAATCACTCTCAATGTGAACGACCTAAATGCTCCTATAAAACGGCACAGGGTTGCAGTTTGGATAAAAAGACAGGACCTATCCATATGCTGTCTACAAGAGACTCATTTTGAACCTAAAGATACATCCAGACTGAAAGTGAATGGATGGAGATCCATCTTCCATGCCAGCGGGACTCAAAAGAAAGCTGGGGTAACAATTCTTATATCAGACAAATCAGATTTTAAACTAAAGACTATAGTTAGAGACACAGAAGGGCACTATATCATTCTTAAAGGGTCTATCCAACAAGAAGCACTAACAATTGTAAATATCTATGCCCCCAACATGGGAGCAGCCATCTACATAAGCCACCTGTTAACCAAAATAAAGAGTCATACTGATAACAATACGTTAATTATAGGAGACCTCAATACTCCTCTCTCAGCAATAGACAGATCATCTAAGCAGAAAATCAACAAAGAAACAAGAGCTTTGAATAACACACTGGACCAGATGGACCTCATAGATATTTACAGAACATTCCACCCTAAAACAACAGAATACTCATTCTTCTCAAGCGCACATGGAACTTGCTCCAGAATAGACCACATACTGGGTCACAAATCAGGTCTCAAGCAATACCAAAAGACTGAGATTATTCCCTGCATATTCTCAGACCACAACGCTTTAAAACTGGAACTCAGTCACAAAAAAAAAAAAAATTGGCAGAAATTCAAACACTTGGAAGCTAAAAACCACTCTGCTCAAGAATGTTTGGGTCAACCAGGAAATCAAAGAAGAACTTAAACAATTCATGGAAATCAATGAGAATGAAAACACATCGGTCCAAAACCTATGGGATACTGCAAAGGCAGTCCTAAGGGCGAAATACATAGCCATCCAAGCCTCACTCAAAAAATAGAAAAATCCTGAATTCACCAACTAACTCTACACCTCAAAGAACTAGAGAAAAAGCAACAAACAATGCCTAAGCCACGCATTAGAAGAGAAATAAAGATTAGAGCAGAGATCAATGAATTAGAAACCAGAAACACAGTAGATCAGATCAATGAAACTAGAAGTTGGTTCTTTGAAAGAATTAATAAGATTGATAAACCACTGGCCAGACTTATCCAAAAGAAAAGAGAAAGGACCTAAATTAATAAAATTATAAATGAAAGTGGAGAGATCACAACTAACACCAAGGAAATAGAAACAATTATTAGAAATTATTATCAACAACTATATGCCAATAAACTGAGCAACCTGGAAGAAATGGATACCTTCCTGGAACCTATAAACTGCCAAGACTAAAACAGGAAGAAATTGACAACCTGAATAGGCCAATAACCAGTAACGAGATTGAAGCAGTGATCAAAAACCTCCCAAAAAACAAGAGTCCAGGGCCTGATGGATTCCCTGGGGAATTCTACCAAACATTCAAAGAAGAAATAATACCTATTCTACTGAAGCTGTTTCAAAAACTAGAAACAGAAGGAAAGCTTCCAGACTCATTCTATGAGGCCAGCATTACCTTAATCCCCAAACCAGGCAAAGACCCCATCAAAAAGGAGAATTTCAGACCGATATCCCTGATGTATATGGATTCCAAAATTCTCAACAAAATCTTAGCTAATAGGATCCAACAATACATTAAAAGGATCATCCACCACGACCAAGTGGGATTTATCTCCAGGATGCAAGGGTGGTTCAACATTCGCAAATCGATCAATGTGATAGAACACATTAATAAGAGGTGAGAGAAGAAACATATGGCCCTCTCGATGCAGAAAAAGCATTTGACAAAAATACAGCATCCTTTCCTGATTAAAACTCTTCAGAGTATAGGGATAGAGGGAACATTCCTCAAGTTCATAAAATCCATCTATGAAAAACCCACAGCAAATATCATCCTCAATGGGGAAAAGCTGAGAGCCTTTCCCCTAAGATCAGGAACACGTCAAGGATGCCCACTCTCACCACTGTTGTTCAACATAGTACTAGAAGTACTAGCAACAGCAATCAGACAACAAAAAGAAATAAACGGTATTCAAATTGGCAAAGAAGAAGTCAAACTCTCTCTTTTCACAGATGACCTGATACTTTATGTGGAAAACCCAAAAGACTCCACCCCCAAATTACTAGAACTCATACAGCAATTCAGTAATGTGGCAGGATACAAAATCAATGCACAGAAATCAGTTCCTTTTTATACACTAACAATGCAACTGTAGAAAGAGAATTTAGAGAAATGGTTCCATTTACAATAGCACCAAAAACCATAAGATACCTCGGAATAAACCTAACCAAAGAGGTAAAGGATCTATACTCTAGGAAATACAAAACACTCATGAAAGAAATTGAAGAAGACACAAAAAGATGGAAAAACATTCTATGTTCATGGATTGGAAGAATAAACATTGTTAAAATGTCTATGCTACCCAGAGCAATCTATACCTTCAATGCCATCCTGATCAAAATTCCAATGACATTTTTCGAAGTGCTGGAACAAACAATCCTAAAATTTATATGGAACCAGAAAAGACCCCAATCACCGAGGAAATGTTGAAAAAGAAAAACAAAGTTGGGGGCATCACGTTGCCCAATTTCAAGCTATATTACAGAGTAGTGATCACCAAGACAGCATGGTACTGGCACAAAAACAGACATATAGACCAATGGAACAGAAAAGAGAGCCCAGATATGGACCCTCAACTCTATGGTCAAATAATCTTCAACAAAGCTGGGAAAAATATGCAATGGAAAAAAGACAGTCTCTTCAATAAATGGTGCTGGGAAAATTGGACAGCCACATGCAGAAGAATGAAACTTGACCATTCTCTAACACTATACACAAATATAAACTCAAAATGGATGAAAACCTCCATGTGAGACAGGAGTCCACCAAAATTCTAGAGGACAACATAGGCAGTAACTTCTTTGACATCGGCCACAGCAACTTCTTTCAAGATACATTTCCAAAGGCTAGTGAAACAAAAGCAAAAATGAACTTTTGGGACTTCATCAAGATAAAAAGCTTCTGCACAGCAAAGGAAACAGTCAACAAAACAAAGAGGCAACCCACAGAATGGGAGAAGGTATTTGCAAATGACACTACAGATAAAGGGCTGGTATCCAAGATCTATAAAGAACTTCTCAAACTCAACACCCAAAAAACAAATAATCAAGTCAAAAAGTGGGCAGAAGAGATGAACAGACACTTCTCTGAAGAAGACATACAAATGGCTAACAGACACATGAAAAAATGTTCATCATCATTAGCCATCAGGGAAATGCAAATCAAAACCACATTGAGATACCACCTTACACCAGTTAGAATGGCAAAACTTGACAAGGCAAGAAAAAAACAAATGTTGGAGAGGTCATAGAAAAAGGGGAACCCTCTTATACTGTTGGTGGGAAGGCAAGTTGGTACAGCCACTTTGGAAAACAGTGTGGAGGTGCCTCAAAAAATTACAAATAGAGCTACCCTATGACCCAGCAGTTGCACTCCTGGGTATTTACCCCAAAGACACAGATGTAGTGAAAAGAAGGGCCATATGCACCCCAATGTTCCTAGCGGCAATGTCTGCAATAGCCAAACTGTGGAAAGAGCCGAGATGCCCTTCAACAGGTGAATGGATAAAGAAGACGTGGTCCATATATACAATGGAATATTACTCAGCCACCAGAGAGGATGAATACCCGACTTTTACATCAACATGGATGGGACTGGAGGAGATTATGCTAAGTGAAATAAGTCAAGCAGAGAAAGTCAATTATCATATGGTTTCACTTATTTGTGGAACATAAGGAATATCATGGAGGACATTAGGAGAAGGAAGGGAAAAATGAAAGGGGGGAAATCAGAGGGGGAGACGAACCATGAGAGATTATGGACTCTGAGAAACAAACTGAGGTTTCTAGAGGGGAGGATGGTGGGGGGATGGGTTAGCCCAGTGATGGGTATTAAGGAGGGCACATACTGCATGGAGCACTGGGTGTTATATGAAAACAATGAATCGTGGATCACTACATCAAAAACTAATGATGTATTGTATGGTGACTAACATAACATAATAAAATTTAAAAAAATAAACCAAGTATGGTATACATATACACAATGGAATACTATTCAGCCATAAAAAAACGAAAGAAATACTGCTGCCTGTGACAACATGGATGGACCCTGAGGTCATTATATTAAGTGAAATTAGTCAAACAGAGAAAGACAAAATACAGTATAATCTCACTTATATGTGGATAGTTAAAACAGACATACCCACAAACTCATAGATAGAGAACAGATTAGTGGTCGCCAGAAGTAGGGGGTGAGGGGTGGGAGAAATGGGGTGAATGGGATCAAAAGGTACAAACTTCCAGTTATAAAATAAATCATGGGGATATAATGCAGAGCATGGTAACTGTTGATAATACTATATTGCATGTTTGAAAGTTGCTAAGAGAATAGACTTAAAGTTATTATAAGAAAAAACTTTTTTGTAACTATGTATAGACAGATGTTAACTAGACTCATTATAGTAATCATTTTGCCATATATATATGAAATTATTATGTAGTACACATGAAACTAATATTACATGTCCATTATACCTCAATTAAAAAAAGGAAGAGCAATGTACTATAACACAAGGATAGAAAAGAACTGTTCCAACATGAATGAATTTCACAAATGTCATGTTGAGTAGAGAATCCAGATTTTTAAAAAATATATACTGTATGATTCAATTTATAAGTTCAAGAACAGACAGCACTAAGCTACAATTATCCAACCCCACCAGTGGTTGCCTCTGGGTGGGAGTGAACTAGTACCAACTGGAAAGAAATAAAAAAAACTTCTATAGTGCTAGACTCACTCTACATCTTAATCTGGGTGATGATTCATGGTTATAAATATGTTTAAAAATGACTAAGCTGTACACTTAAAATGAGCTCACTTTAAACATTTTATGTATGTTATACCTCAAACAGGGAATAAAAGTGGGTACAAATGATTTAGAAGGAACTTCTGAAGACATCCAAATGGCCAACAGACACATGAAAAAGGCTCAACGTCACTCGGCATCAGGGAAATCCAAATCAAAACCTCAATGAGATACCACCTCACACCAGTCAGAATGGCTAAAATTAACAAGTCAGGAAATGACAGATGTTGATGGGGATGCGGAAGAAGGGGAACCCTCCTACACTGTTGGTGGGAATGCAAGCTGGTGCAGCCACTGTGGAAAACAATATGGAGGTTCCTCAAAAAATTGAAAATAGAGCTACCCTACAATCCAGCAATTGCACTACTGGGTATTTACCCCAAAGATACAAATGTAGGGATCCGAAGGGGTACGTGCACCCCGATGTTTATAGCAGCAATGTCCACAATAGCCAAAGTGTGTAAAGAGCCAAGATGTCCATCGACAGATGAATGGATAAAGAAGATGTGGTATACAATGGAATATTATGCAGCCATCAAAAGGAATGAGATCTTGCCATTTGCAACGACCTGGATGGAACTGGAGGGTATTATGCTGAGCGAAATAAGTCAAACAGAGAAAGACATGTATCATATGACCTCACTGATATGAGGACTTCTTAATCTCAGAAAACAAACTGAGGGTTGCTGGAGTCGGGGACGGGGTGACTGGGTGATAGACACTGGGGAGGGTATGTGCTCTGGTAAGCACTGTGAATTGTGCAAGACTGTTGAATCTCAGATCCGTACCTCTGAAACAAATAATGCAATATATGTTAAGAAAAAAAAAAAAAGAAGATAGCAGGAGGGGAAGAATGAACGGGGGGAAATCGGAGGGGGAGACGAACCATGAGAGACGATGGACTCTGAAAAACAAACTGAGGGTTCTAGAGGGGAGGGGGGTGGGAGGATGGGTTAGCCTGGTGATGGGTATTAAAGAGGGCACGTTCTGCATGGAGCACTGGGTGTTATGCACAAACAATGAATCATGGAACACTACATCTAAAACTAATGATGTAATGTATGGTGATTAACATAACAATAAAAAAATTTTTATAAAATTAAAAAAAAGGAACTTCTGAGCAAAAACTAGCATTTTTTTATACCTTTGAATCCATTATGCTTTCACTATAACCTCTTTTTTTTCTACCACTTAGGACAAGGAATAGCTTACTCAAACCCACCAGAGAAATGGACAGCTTGGGTCCGTGTTAGCAGCGTTGTGTTTTCAAGCACAGGTCAGTAGTCGTATATGAGAGTATATGCTGCTATAGACAAATTAACCGATCAGAGCACAACATTTCAAGGCTAAAACAGAACAAGCTTCCCTGTAAAAGCAGCACCTCTGTGACTTTTTTAAAATTTTTAAATTTTTAATTTTTTTTAAGACCATAGTTATTTGTCAGAGAGAGAGCGCACACAGAAGCAGGCAGAGGGAGAAGCAGGCTCCCCACTGAGCAAAGACCCCAATGCAGGGCTCGATCCCAGGACCCTGGAATCATGACCTGAGCCAAAGGCAGACGCTTAAGCTACTGAGCCACTCAGGCATCCCTTCCCTGTGACGTTTTTAACTTTAGTATTTCTCTCCTTCTTTACCCTCTCCTTTGACAGAATCCACACCAACCTACTCATAATCCTTCTCAAGGGCAGCCATATCCTCACAGGCCTCAGAAAACTCTCCTTCCTCCATGTCCTCACCCACATGCCAGTGAACAAAGGCACACTTGGCCTACATCAGGTCAAACTTGTGGTCCAGGGGAGCCAAGGCCTCAGCGATGGCCGTGGTGTTGCTCAGCGTGCACACAGCTCACTGTACTTTGGCCAGGTCTCTAGGTACCACAGTGGCAGGCTGGTAATTAATGCCCACTTTGAAGCCAGTGGGGCACCAGTCCACAAACTGGATGCTGCGCTTGGTCTTGATGGTGGCAATGGCAGCATTGACATCTTTGGGAACCACGTCACCACAGTAGAACAGGCAGCAAGCCATGGCAAGGGTCACATTTCCCCATCTGGTTGTCTGACTCAAAGCATGCATTGGTGATCTCTGCTACAGTCAGCTGTTCATGGTAGGCTTTCTCAGCAGAGATGACAGGGGCATAGGTGGCCAGAGGGAAGTGGATGCAGGGATAGGGCATCTGGTTGGTCTGGAATTCTGTCAGATCAACATTCAGGGCTCCATCACATCTGAGGGAAGCAGTGATGGAGGACACCATCTGACCTATCAACCTATTCAGGTTACTGTAGGTTTGGCGTTCAATATTGAGGTTTCTATGACAGATGTCATAGATGGCCTCATTGTCTACCATGAAGGGACAATCTGAGTGCTCCAGGGTGCTGTGGGTGGTGAGGATGGAGTTGTAGGGCTCAGCTACTGCTGTGGAAACCCAGGGGCTGGGTAAATGGAGAACTCCAGCTTGGACTTCTTGCTACCATCAACAGACTTTCCATCAGTAGGGAGGTGAACCTGGAACCAGCTCCTCCTCCAAAGCTGTGGAAAACCAAGAAGCCCTGAAGACTGTGTGTCCGTCAGCAAGTTTCTGAATTTGGTTCAAGTCAAGGTCAATGATCTCTTGCCAATGGTGCAGTGTGCCCTTGGGCATATTGGCAGCATCTTCCCGGCCTGTGAGTTCCTCAGAGTGGACAAGATGGCGGTAGGTGCCAGTGCGAACTTCATCAATGACCGTGGGGTCCAGGTCTACAAACACGGCCCTGGGCACATGCATGCCAATGCCCATCTCACTGAAGAAGGTGTTGAAGGAGTCATCTCCTCCCCCAGTGGTCCTGTCACTTGGCATCTGACCATCGGGCTGGATGCTGTGTTCCAGGCAATAGAGCTCCCAGCAGGCATTGCCAATCTGGGCACCAGCCTGGCCAACACGGATGGAGATGCACTCATGCATGGCTGCTGCATTGCGGCTGCCGAGCAGATGGCGGGGAGGAAGAGGAGACTGTTGCTTCTTACAGCAGGACTCTGAGGTGGTCTGTGTAAGAGAATCTGCCTCATCATGCCCTCTTAATGAAAGCTGTTTAACAGCTAATGCCTCAGTCAAAAATATTATGTGCTGAAGTTCCTAGCAAAGTTGTCAGGACTGGGTTAAGAGGGGATACAAGTACTTCTAGTTTAAAGCAAGAGCATAGATTTTAGTTCAAATCCTCATATTTATACATATCAGCGAGGGGACTTTAGGCAGTGCATAACTTTTGTCTCTATTTCGTCTGTAAAAGACACATGAGAATACTTCGCAGAGTTGCTATGGGATGGAAATGAGATAATGCACATAAAGGCAAAGTACATCAACTGTACTGTTTTTACTCCCTACTCTTTAGCCCTAGAGAGTCAGAGGACACTGTTGTATTCAAGAGGACACAACCTGCATCTCCCTGCTACCAACATATTTTCTTAATGGCCTTTGAAATAATTTACCTTGCCAAGAATGCAGTGGAGGAGTCAGCAGAGAAAAAAAAATGTATCCATAACTTAGGAACTTAAATTTCTGGGGGAAAATGAAACATGAGCATGTCCTCACATGTTTTTCTATCCTTAGTTAGAGGATATTATCTTACAAGTTATATCTGCAAGATATAAGATATCCTATATATATCTATATCTATATATATCTATATATCTATATCTAGATATCTATCTATATCTATCTATCTATATCTATATAGATATAGATAGATAGATAGATAGATAGATAGATAGATAGATAGAGATATATATAGGATATATCTGCAAGTTATCTTGCAAACACAGTCCTGGTGAGTTATCTAGAACATTTTTTTTTTCTCTTTCCAAAATAAAACCCTATGTCCTGAATTCCATTGCCTCTCTTGTAAAGCAGAGGAGCTTGGCATATTCAAGATTCTTGGTTGCAAGTGACAGAAAACCGTGTACCGACTAGCTTTAAATAAAAAGGAATTATACGGGTTTGCATCACCAGAGCATCCAAGAGGTGACATGAGTTTCAAGCACAGTTTTCTGGATGCTCAAATGCCTCCAGGTCCTGGTGTCTCCATCCCTGTTTGCTTCCCCTAATCCACAGCAGCTGCAGCAACTCCAGGCATACATCTCCTCGCTGGGAGATCCCGGTGGAAAAGAGCTCGTTAGCATAAGCCCATAGGAAAGTCTGGGTCTGTCTCTAATTTCACAAAGAATCATGATGTGCTGTAACAGTCAAGAGACTGGTTTCTAGTTCTGATACTATTCCTAGAATTTGTACGATGATCTTGGGAAGTCATTTGCTCTCCCCACGCCTCATTCGCCCAATAAAGGGATAAAATCTCAATGCTATCTTGGGTCTGTTCCAGAGCAGATTACTTCTTCATTTTTTCACAGTAGAGGCTTTTTCCTCTGGAGTTAAAGAATAGTGCCCTCTGATGGTTTATTCTATAGTTGCCTTTTTATTTAGTTTCACAGGTTTACATTTTCCAATTCACGAAGAGAAATAGTCTAAAAAAAGTTACCATGAAATGAAATTCCATATTGAAATCTATTTTATTTCTACTCTCATTTTAAAATGAAGAAAGGCTTGTGTTCTAACACGAGCAGTTAAAGCTATGGATTTCATATTTATTACTGTTTTAGTTGTATCCACACATTTTCTTAGGTGGTATTTTCATTGTTATTCATATTTTTAATCTCTTACGATTTCTTTTTTGACCCATGTGTTATTTAGTGGCATGTTACTTCATTTCAAAATTTTGGGGAATTTTCTAGATATCTTTTTTTATTATTGATGTCTAACAATTTCTTTTCTTAATATAAGATTTACTTATTTCAGAGAGAGAGAGAGCGAGCAAGTGGGGGGGAGGGGCAGAGGGAGAGAGAGAATCTCAAGCAGACTCCCCGCTGAGTGAGGGCTGACGTGGGGCTCGATCTTAGGACCCTGAGATCACGACCTGAGCCAAAAACCAGTTGGATGCTTAACCGACTGAGTCACCCAGGTGCCCAATGTCTAACAATTGTGGTCATACAATAGTCTGTGTGATTTAAAGCTTTAAATTTTAGACTTGTCTTATAGGTCAATATATGGTCTCTCCTGATGAATACCCCATGTTCACATGGAAAGTGTATCTGACCTGTGCAGTGTGTGGTGTTTTTTACTACGTTGAGTTTTTTATAATACTCAACTCTTCTGAATCTCTGTCCTTCCCTTTGTCTGCTTTACTGTCAATTACTGAGAGTGGAGTGTTGAATCTCAAAATAGGATTGAGGATTTGTCCAGTTCTCCATTTAATTTTGTCAACTTTTGCCGCGTATATACTATGAAACTCTGTTAGCAGTTACTTTCACATTCAGGATCGGTAAGTCTCCTTAATGAATTGACCCATTTAACATAACAAAATGTCCCTTTTTATCTCTGGTAATACTCCTTATTTTGATGTTTACTGTGTCTGACATTAATATAGCCACACCACCTTTCTAATGATTAGTGCTAGTATACTAAATATTTTCTACCATTTTACTTACAACCTATCTATGATTTTATACTTCAGTGTGTCCCTTGTAAACACCTCAAGAGTGGGGTCTTTAAAAAAATCTTTTTAAATTAAAGGTCATAGTCCACTAACCTTTATTGTAATATAATAATCGATATGGTTGGGTTTAAGGGTCTCATCTTGTTATTCATTTCCTAGTTGTTTTAGCTGCACTTTGTTCCTTCAATCCTGCTTTCTTGCCATCTTTTGGTATTCTACCTTATCTCTATTGACTTAGTTATATCTTTTTTTTTTAATGATTCCTCTTTCTGTGTCTTTTAAACGGTTACAATATGCATGTCTAACTTATCATGGTTTGGCATGGATTAACACTGTCAGTTCATATATAATGTTATGAACCATACTACACTGTACTTTCATTTACCTCCTCCCATTCTTTGTGCTGTTGTTGTCGTGTATTTTACTAGTATGTACATTATGCTACCCATAATCCAATGTTGATATTTTACTCTAAAAGTAAAATGTTGGGGCACCTGGGTGGCTCAGTCAGTTAAGCTTCTGCCTTCAGCTCGGGTCATGATCCCAGGGTCCTGGGATCAAGCCCCGCATCGGGCTCCCTGCTCAGCGGGGAGTCTGCTTCTCCCTCTCCCTCTGTTCCTCCCCCAACCCCACCCCCCACTCATGCTCTCTCTCTGCATGTTCTCTCCCCAATAAATAAATCTTAAAAAAAAAAAAAAAGTAAAATGTCTTTTAAGGCCTTACATCTAAAATATATAAAGAACTCTCAAAACTCAACAGTAAAAAGGAAATAATCCAATTATAAAAAGGACAAAATATATGAAGAGATATTTCACTAAAGAGGAGAGAGGCAGATGGCCAAAAAAGCATATGAGATGTTCAACATCTAAGGGCATGGAAATTAAAGCCACAATGAGCTATCACTACACACCTACAACAAAAGCTAAAATAAAAAATAGCAATAATACTAAATGTTGGTAAGGATGCCCCCGTACTGGATCACTTGCACATTGCTGTAAAGTGGTGCACTCTGGAAAACAGCTTGGCAATTTTTTATAAAACTAAACATGTAATTACCATTCTTACCCAGCAGTTGCACTCTTGGGCATTTACCTCAGAGAAATGAGAACTTATATTTACACAAAACCGGTACATGAATATTCCTAGCAGCTTTATTCCTGGTAGCCAAATACAGGAAACAACCCAGATGTCCTTTGAGGAGTGAGTGGTTTAACTGTGGTACATCTATCATCAAATATTACTCAGCAATACAACAGATATACACAACAATCTAGGTGAGTGTCCATGAGTTATACTGAATGAGAAAAGTGGTTGCCAGAGTTGAGGGATGGGGTGGAAAGAGTGCAGGAGAGAAGTAGGTATGGTTATAAAAGAATAGTACAAGAGGTCTTTGTGGATGGTGGGTCTATTCTGTAGCTAGACTGTGATATTATATACATGGACCTGTGCACGTGATACAATTACAGAGAACTAAAAATACACACATAAATGAGTATAAGTAAAACTGGGGAAATCTGAATAAGATCGATGAATTATATCAATGTCAATATCTTGGTTGTGGTACTATATTATAGTTCTGTGAATTGTTTACATTGGAGAGAATTGAGTAAGAGGTACATGGGATCTCTGTATTATCTCTTATGACTGTATATGAATCTTTATCAAAATAGGGGTGCCTGGGTGGCTCAGTCTGCTGAGCGTCTGCCTTCAGCTCAGGTCATAATCCCAGGGTCTTGGGATTGAGCCCCGAGGACAGGCTCCTTGCTCAGCGGGGAGTCTTCTCCTTTGCCCTCTGCCCTTCCCCATGCTTGTGCGCTCTCGCTCTCTCTCTCAAAAAAATCTTAAAAAAAAAAAAAAAAAATGCAACTGTGCCATGCACCAGGAGCTATAAAGAGATAGCAAATGTTTTTATTATCATGGAGACACAGAGTTAGGAAGCCAATGGTTTTAGAAACAGCAAAGTCTGACTGGTCATGCCTGGGAAACAATTTAACTGTGAGAAGTGAACTTTGTGGTCTGATAATCATACTGGTTAACATTAATAGCACAGTTCTAATGCTTGATATGAAGCCTCTCATTGGATCTGTACTACAACCTTCTGAAGTAGTATATTATTATTATTATTATTATGGCGATTTTGCAGGTGAGGAAATCAAAGCATAGTCAGATTAAATAACTTTCCCAAGTCATAAAAAAAAGAAGAAAGAAAACCCAAGGCAGTCCTGTTTTGGCCAATCTTGAGTGATATTTCAGCATTATATAAAGGGCACTTGGTTATTTGTCAAAATGTTGGGTTCTAATTGCAGTATGCTACTGATTCACAATTTTAACTTGAGAAGTGATTCAACCACTTGATTACCCCATTTGAAAAAAGAAATTGGAGTACATTTCTAGAATCCTCACCACATGGGCATTCTATATTTTTATGATTCCCCAATTCTAGAATGAATGGTAGAAAGAATGTTTTCCATCCCCATTTTGACAGTTAACTCATCTCCAGCGACATTGTTCCTTTCTCCTTTTCCCTCATTTAAGTGTTTACTGAACATCCACTGTAGGCTGTATGTTGAGTATTTGGTTTTATTTTAGTTCCTGATGCTCCCCTCCCCCTACCTATCTCTACCTCTCCCTGCAGAAGGCTTCCCTAATGCCTTCAGTGATGGCAAATTTCAGATAAGATAGCAATCATTTACTGAGTGCTTACCAAGCACAAAAGAGGAACACAGGTGATGTCATTTGGTCAACACAAAACCCAGTGAAATGGGTTTTTATACTTGTGTCTTGGAAAAGGTAAATGTCTGAGTTAAGGACAGTCACTGATTGTGGAAGGTTGAGGCAGGTCTCAAACCCTAACCTCCGTAACTCAGACACACCTGGCAACATTGTCTATGCCTTGAAACCTTCCAGAAGGTCATTTTTTAAGGAGGTGGATTATCCCATTATGATTTTTTTTTTTAACTTTCTCACTTTCCTTTCTGAAACTTTACATTTGATAACCAATCATTTTAAAAGCACCTTGGAATTCCAGAAGCTCCCTTAAGGTGGCAGTATAAGTATAATCCATGTCTGTGCAAGCTTCAGTGTCAACTTGCAAGTGATGTACTTCCGCAAATGAGCCTTTGGTCAGTTCTGGAGTTATAGAAAATGTAAAATTAGGGCACTCTGGATGGGAAAAAAAGAGTTTTGAGCATCCAGGATATTGACCTCAGAGAAATTCAACCAACTTGCAAAACAAAGGAAATAACTTCCTATGAGGACAAAGCAAAGCACCTACTTGTTGCTGCCTACCCATTTGATAACCAGCCTTGGTCATCTTCCAGCAGCAAACACAATAGCCTTACAGATGTTTTCCCATTTCCTCTGCCCCCTTGAAACCAAGCATTTGAGAATAAACAGTCTATGTCTTCTTTCTTGATTTGCTTCAGTGGTTGTAAACAAGGGAACCACTGGCATATAGAAATGACACATATTTTTCTTTAACACATATGAATCCCTGCCCTGGACTAAACGAAAAAGACAGAATGATTCAGCCAACGTTCTCAAAGTGTTTGGTCAGGACAAAAAACAACCAGGCAATAAACATTTATGGAGTTACATCCAAGTATAACAGACATCTTTGGGCTGTCTGCCCAGCACATGACTGTGTTTTTGGAGAAATGTCTCATCCACCCACAAAATTAGTTCCCAGGAGCCATGTTTTTACTTCATGACTCTTGGTCATAGCTGATTGAATTAGAGGTAAACACCTGACTGCAGAGGAGGTAATTCATTGGCTGGCCAGAAGTCAACTGCCTTCTCTTTTGAGGACTCCAGCTGAGAGACAGAGTTGCACCTTACTGAGTCCCCTCACGGCTGGAGCATTAGGGAGAAAGCCCAAGGATTCTTGCTGCTGAGGCCCTCGTTGTTCAACCTTCCTCAAATTCTAGGTGGTACCCTAGGTGGTTTTTGCTGAAGCTTATTTTGAATGGGTTTCCATTACATGCATTTCCTATGAAACACACCAAAGTCCTGTGCAAAATCCAGTAAGAATATAAGAAGGGATGTACAACTTGTGCCCTGCCCCCCACCCCCAGGAATGGGTAATCTTTCTTGCTAGAGAAGAGAACTGGGGTTCTGGAATTCAACTCAGATCCATCACCCTGAGAATGTCCTTTGTCTCTCTCAGAGCCTGAACTTTGTTCTCAGTAAACATGGAAATGATAACATCTGCCTAATAAAGTCATCTCCAACAGGCAGTGTCCATCTGGCCAGGTACCTGGCTCACAAGAGATGCTCAATAGGTGTCAGCGTCCGCCTCTGCATTTTGAGCAGGTCCTTTGCCTGGTCTCAAATGCAAGTCACACAAACACTGTGGAGTTATTAATAGGAAATATATTTATTCTTATAAATAAATAAATATATATATATGTGTATATATACACACACACACACACACATATGTATATGTGTATATATATCCATAATAATGGTTGTTTAGCCAGGGGTAGATTCTCTGTTTGGAACCTGCCAGGGCAGAGGGTAGGTAAGGAGGGGGGCAAAGTGGGGGGGGGGGGCGGTCCTGCTCCCAAGAAATAGTTTTGTGGACAATAAGATTGAGGCCTGTTTCTTGACAGAAGAGGTGTGAGTAGCTCCTATATTTTAAGCCAATGTTGAAGGTTGAGTAGAAAAGTCTGGAGGAACCCTTGAGCCCCCATGCTTGGGAATACTGGAGCAGGGAGAGTGTAATCCTCCTAACTGGACAGCTTCCCCTTCCTGCTAATGGTCTCTTCTGTGAAGAAAATTTTCACATAATCAACTCATTCTCATGAAAGAGCCCAATATGGGTACCCTTCTCTAGGCATTTTCAAAGAAGTTAGTGAGAATAACACAAACAGAAAAAATAATCTATTCATGGAATTTCAGAAATCATTGGGGAAACCTTTCTTCCTAAGGTGGCTTTAAGTCACCCCATTATAATGGGACACTACATCATCTGCTGTGCCTAGAGAAAAGATTCCTAGGCCCTGGAGCTCCTGGGTTGTTACTTAAGTTATCACTGCCCTGTTACTGAGAAGATATTGACAATGCAGTGGTAAGTTGCATCTGGCAGCCGGCTCAATATTCATTGAGCATCCACTCAATGGTAGGGACTGTTGAACTGGAAATACAGCATGCCCAAGACAAACAGTTCCTCCCCCTCAAAAATTCTGCATGAGTATACACCAAGTGTTATACATAGGCCTTGTGACTTAAGACTTTTTTTCATAGTCCAGATTCCCTGGATTCATTTCTGAGTTCTATGGAGAACACAGAAGAGCTATTTCCTGAAAGCCCTTTAAAACAGTGGGGCACCGGGCACCTGGGTGGCTCAGATGGTTGGGTGTCTGCCTTCGGCTCAGGTCATGATCCCGGGGTCCCGGGATCGAGTCCCGCATCGGGCTCCCTGCTCCTTGGGGGCCTGCTTCTCCCTCTGCCTCTCTCTCTCTCTGTCTGTCATGAATAAATAGATGAAATCTTTAAAACAAAAACAAAACAGTGGGGCACCAATACTTCTCTACATTATTCCTTCTAAAAACAAAAACACAGAAAGCAGAGCACTTTTTCGCTTTCCTGCTGAAGGTTGAATAGCTTTGCTACCCCAAGCATTCCACCATCAATAGACACTACTGTCACTTATCAGGTGTTATATACCTACTTGGGCCCCACAGTCTGGCTGTCCAGGGTGGTTAAGTATGAAGGTGACAGACTTGCTTGTGAGCATGCATGAGACAGCCACTAGGAACATACTGAAGTTTACTGGAACTTGCCATGAAGCAAAGGCCAACAAAACATCATCTACACTGTTGAAAAGAGAAAAGCAACATTTTCAAAGTTAAAGGACTATGTGTAAGTAAGATTCCCTCTGAAAAAGTAAACAAGATGTGAAATAAGGATCCAGGCTTGCTTTGGTATCACAATGCTCACCAGAATGGTATCCAAAATCTTTTAGTTTTTTTTCCTCCCCCTTTTTAATAAATGCCCCAAATAAAGCAAGTCTGAGTTTGGTCAAGAGAGCTTAGGTTGCATTCTTTGATAGATGAGGAAGGGATGAATTTAACACACTGCTAAGCTTAAAAAAAAAAAAAAAAAAGAAAGAAAAGAACAAGACTAAGGAAGATTCTCGCTTCTTATTTTCTGTCTCAAAAAAGCCCCTGGTAAGAGGAAGTTACTATTAGTGAAATGAATGTTTAGTATTATCAGAGTCACTTACAATAAATCGCTGTTTGTGTAGAGGACACCAGCTTAAGAAATCATTTACCTGAGGGGCGCCTGGGTGGCTCAGTCGTTAAGCGTCTACTTTCAGCTCAGGTCATGATCCCAGGGTCCTGAGATCGAGCCCCACATCGGGCTCCCTGCTCAGCGGGAAGCCTGCTTCTCCTTTCTCCACTCCCCCTGCTTGTGTTCCCTCTCTCGCTGTGTCTCTCTCTGTCAAATAAATAAATAAAATCTTAAAAAAAAAAAATCATTTACCTGAGAGTTATTGAAAACAGTAATACATAGTTGACTAACATGTACTTTGTATGTTATGTGTATATACTGTATTCTTAATGTAAGCTAGAGAAAAGAAAATGTTATTTCCTTTAATTAAAATATCATTAAGAAAATAATAAGGAAGAGAAAATACATTTATAGTACTATACTTATTGAAAAAAATCCACATATAAATGAACCCTTGCTGTTTAAACCTATGTGGTTCAAAGCTCAACTGTATAATCAAATATCAAATCATTATGCTGTACACCTGAAACTAATATAATGCTATATGTCCTTTATACCTCAACAACAACAAATTATCCTCAATGAAAAAAAAGATATTCAAAAGACTATTATAAATTTTAATTTGATGGAAAACTTATTTCAAAACATCATAAAAAAAAGAAGATGAATAACAAACTGGGCAGAATATTTGTCACAATATGACAAAAGGTAAATGTCCTTAATATATAAAGAATTCATAAACATTGAAAAGTAAGATATTAAGACTGCCCAGAAAAGGTAAAGGATATGAAAAACTATTCATAAAAGAGATAAAGCTTAGAAAGACATCCTGTGAGGGGTGCCTGGTGTCCAAACTTTAAGTGTTGGAGGTAATACAAAGAATATCACCTGGAACTTGGCCAGGGCAGACAGAATGGCAATGCAGTGTTTTGGGGGCTGTTTTGGTTTTGGTTTGGTTTTATTGAAGTACAGTTGGCATACAATATTACATTAGTTTCAGGTATACAACGTAAGTCTAGTTACCGTCTGTTACCATATACAGTTATTATAATATTATTGACTATATAGCCTGTGCTATACTTTACATGCCCGTGACTTAAGTATTTTGTAGCCTGTTAAGCCTCTTTACCTATTTTGCACATCCCCCCACCCTTCTCCCTTCTGACAGCCACCAGTTTGTTCTCTGAATGTTTTGTTCATTTTTTGTTCGTTTTCTAGATTCACAGGAAGTGAAATCACACAGTATTTGTCTTTTCCTAACTTCCTTCACTTTTTCTAACTTCCTTCACTTAACATAATATGCTCTAGATTCATCCATGTTTTCACAACAACTTCTTTATACATACCACATCTTCTTTCACTTATCTATCAATAGACACTTAGGTGGCTTCCATAATGTGGCTATCGTAAATAATGCTACAATGAACGTAAGAGTGCATGTATCTTTCAAATTGGTGTTTTCGTATTCTTTATCCATAGTATAGTCAAATTTATAGAGACCAAAGATAAATGGTTGTTGCCGAGGGTAAGAGGAATGTTTAGTTGTTTAATGAACACAAAGTTTAGTTTTGCAAGATGAAAAAAGTTCTGGATATTGGTTGTACAGCAATCTGAATATATTTAACACTACTGAGCTTTACGCTTAAAAACGCTTAAGATGTTAACTTTTATATTATGTGTACTTTATCACACTTAAATTTTTTTATAAAAAAATAATAAGAAAAGCTAATGAGTATATGGAAAACTATACAAACTCACTTGTAATCAAGAAAGTGAAAATTAAAACGGGATCAGTTTTTACTGATCAAATTAGCATTTTTAGGGTGTCATACTTGACACTGACATAGATATAGCAAAATGGGTGCTTTACCGTATTCAATAGCACTAAGCCTAAGAGCCTTAAAATATTCATATCTTTACCCAGAAAGTCCATCTTTTGCAATCCATTCTAAGAAATACAGAGTGTTTATATATATAATGTATATTTATGCATATTAAGATTCCCTTCACAGTGTTTTTTTTTTTTTTAAGATTTTATTTATTTGCGAGAGAATGAGAGACAGAGAGCATGAGAGGGAGGAGGGTCAGAGGGAGAAGCAGACTCCCCGCCGAGCAGGGAGCCCGATGCGGGACTCGATCCCGGGACTCCAGGATCAGGACCTGAGCCGAAGGCAGTCGCCCAACCAACTGAGCCACCCAGGCGCCCCCACAGTGTTATTTATAATAAAGAAAATTAGACAACCCAAAGTCTACCAACAAGGAAATCGTTTCAAATGTTAACGTATGGAATAAATGTTATGTAGCATTTTGCAACCATTAGAAATTATATTTATGAACAATTTCTAATGACATGAGAAAATGGTTAAGATGCAATTTTTAGTACCTGAAGTAGGGCATAGAACTTAATATGTGATATATGAGTTATGCAATAAATATAGGTGAGCAGAGTAAAAAAAATGGAAACAATTTGAGATGTGTACAGTGATTTCTTCTGTTGGGTCAAACTTAGGGTGATTTTATTTCATTCTTTGTACTTTTTTTTCATTTTTCAATTTTTTTTTCTATTGGATCTACAGTCATTCAAGACCCTCAGTAGAACATGTGATCTTTATCTTCAGTTACCTACCAGCTTTGTTAGCCGGTGGTTCTCAATTAGCTGACATTAGGGTTAATATCAATTAGCTCTTTTTCAGCTCTCAAGTTCAGTTCTCATATTTGTGCCCTAGACTCAAGTCATAAAATGAGTCCTAGCAATATTACTTATTTTTATTTTGTTTTATTTGTTTGTATGTAGTAAAATACACACACAAGATTATTACAATTTTTAATGACAACATTTTGGGTTTTTTTAAGTAAGAGCAATTAAATATATTCCTAACAGTATCACCACAATTTTTATATTGCCATAAATAAGCTTTTTTCAGCTTTGTTCTATAGAACACCTTTCTGAAAAGAATTATCAGAGAAATCACTGAGAAAGGGGTTCCATTATATAATAAGTTGGGGAACCTTGCTACTTTTTTTTCCTCTAAAACTTATTTCACTATGAACTTCTGTTAACAAGTAATGGCTGTGAAATTGTTTCCTAGGAACCCATTTGGGAAGTGCTACAGTAATAGGTGTGATAACAGAGTGATGGTACATGTAAGAATGTATTTTTTGGAAAAAGTAGGGCTAAAATACTTAATAGATGATTTCAGTGGTGTTATGGCCTGAATTATGTACCCTCCCAAAATCATATGTTGACGTTCTAATCCCCAGTATCTGAGGCTATGACTCTATTTGGAGATAAGATCTTTAAAGAGCTGATTAAGTTAAAATTAGGTCACTAGGATGAGCTCTAATCCAACATAATTGGTGTCCTCATAAGAGGAAATTTGAACACAGACACACACAGGAAGAAGACCTTGTGAAGACAGAGGGAGAGGATGACCATCTACAAGCCAAGGAGAGAAGCCTCCGAAGAAACCAGCTCTGCCAACACCTTGATCTTGGACTTGCCTCTATAACTGGGAGAAGTTTTACTGCTGTGGTTTACATCACCCAGTCTGTGGAACTTTGTTATTGCAGCCTTTGTAAATGAATACAAGTGATGTACACCACTGTTCAGGTGGAAGTAGGAGGATCGTGATAGGAGTGGCAGAAGGTCCCCTGGTAGGGAGGAATACTTGACCACTGATGTTGCTTAGAATTCTGGGAGCATGGTGATACTAAAACTGCTTTTAAGCTCTGTATGGATAATGTAGACCTTATTACCTGTACCTGGGTGTGTTGCTCCCTTCACCATCCCTCTTGGCACCCCTTGATTTAACTGTGTCATGGTTTGAACTGTATTCTCCCAAAAGATACGTTGATGCCCTAATCCCCACTACCTGTGAATGTTACCTTACTTGGAAATAAGTCTTTGCAGATATAATTAAGATAAGGTCATATTGGATGAAGGCAGGTCTTAAACTCAAGGACTGGTGTCCTTAGAAAGATCTGAAAACACACAGGGACAAATGACTTATGAAGATGAAAGCAGAGATTGAAGTTGTTCTGCCACAAACAAAGTAATGCCCAGGACTGCTGGCAAGGAAGGATCCTTCCCAAGAGTCTTCTGAGAGATCATGGCCCTGCCAACACCTTGGTTTAAGATTTCTAGTTTTCAGAATGGTGACAGAATAAATTTCTGTTGTTTAAGCTTCCCAGTTTGTTGTGTTTTGCTACGGCAGCCCCAGGAAACTAATACAACCAAGAGAAGTTGAAACTTACTGATTACGGAATTAAACAATTCACTTCATATTTCAAAGTTTACCTACCATGTAGAATACCAATTACTTACCTATATCCTCCTAGTCTGAGCTCCTGGTTGACTGACCAATTAGAAAAGATGGACATGTCCTGAGCTCCCTGAATGATCTAGGCAGGCTACCAGCCTCTCTATGGTTCTAGAATGTTCTGTGATGACTCATTACTTACAAGTACCAAGAAAGAGAAAGGACCCTTCCCAATATCCTTTGATTCTGTTGTAACTCCATACAATATTTTAAATGTGAAACAGCAGAATATAAGTTTTCTGCTATAACCGTGTTACCTTGAACAATGCTTGGCATACAGGAGACAATAAATTTTGGTCAAAGAAATGAATGAGCACGTAATTCCCACAATGTAAGATGAGCACTATCCATTCACACCTCTGTTTTCCATCACTCCAGAGACTTTCTTCAGTCAGATCAAGCACTGTTCTAAAATCACTCTTTCTTCGTAGGCAGTTTCTAGTCTTCACCCTCAGGAGTAAGGTAGATCTTCGCCTGTCCGACCTAACCCCCCCAGACCTCTAAGGTGGCCTTTAGAAACAAGTATCAAGGGGCCCCCCAGAAGCCTTCAAACATCCTGTATGGCAGTGACCTGAAGCCTAATCAGCTGATACCCTTGCTGAGACCAAAGCAAAACCCTGGGCTGCAGGTGGATGTGGGATGCAGTGAAGGTCAGCCTCAACTGTGGCACAATTTTGCGAGGTGCCATCTCTGTTCAGAATATGAAGCGAATTCCCTATTCCTTATTTAGGAGATCGACCTATGACTCCTGGCCTGTGTTGTTTTGTAGAGTGCTGATACGAAAACAGCAATGAGATAATTTAAGAGAAATAAGGTTGCATCAGGCCTGTGGGAACAGGCTCTCCTTAGAGAGAAGCTTATGGCATTTGTCAGACTCCCCTGGGCTCCAGCCTTGCTGCCTGCAAGGAGCCTGGCACTTTGGGGTATCTTCTCTCTTTTGTCCATAGTTTCTGACCCAAACTTCTCATTTGTTCATAAGCCATTTTCTCTTCCTTCTACCTCCCCACTCTGAGGGCACAGGCCCCCATCCTGGTGTATAATTCCTTTCATCTCAGGGAGCAGTAACTTCCTGGGCCTTTGCTTCTGAGCTCAGGAAAAAGAACAAATAGCCACAGAAGAAATCATTTGGGGCCTGGACAAACTGTTCTTTTGCCAATGATACTGGATCTGAACTGACCTCCCTTCTCCCGCCCCTGTCAGAACTTGCTATCACACCAGGCTCACTTCTTGCCCAGAAGACAACGTGTGGCCACACTGCAAGGGGGAGCTGGCCTGGTGATGGACAATGTGGACCTTTACACAGTGAGCACACTGTGGCCTGGCCCTGACCTCCCGCACAGGCTCATCACTCCTTAGGCTTGACTCCACTGGGATCAGCTCTCAGACACTCTCAAAGACATGAGGCCAGCTCCTCCTCTGCACTGTTGCATGTGCTCTTTCTTCTGCCTGGAACTTTTCTTCCTTCTTCTCTCTTGGATGACTCATTTTTCAAAACTGAGGTCAGTGTCTCTTAAAATCCAAAATTCTTACTTTGGCTTACAAAGATCACAGTGACTTAGCCCAGCTTCCTCTCTGATCTCGCTCTCCTAACCCTCTCTCATCTCACTCTACTCAGATCACACTGGGCTCCCTCCTGTCCCTTCAGCTTCCAAACACACCCTGCCCCAGGACCTTTGGACATACTATTTCCTCTGCCTGATATGCTCTTCTCCACACTCTTCACATAACTCACTCCTCATTTCAGTCCTCTTCCTACATAGATGGTGCTCTCTCAGGAGGCCATTGATGATCCCCATGTAAAATAGTGTTTGCGCCCTCCTACACACACATCATCATGCTTGATCCACCCCCACGTTTGTCTTCATTGTACATATCACAATCTGTTTTTTTTTTTATTTTTTAGAGAGTGTGCATGCAATCAGGAGGGAGGGGCAGAGGGGAAGGGAGAGAATCTCAAGCAGACTCCACACTGAGCATGGAGCCCAATGTGGGGCTCCATCTCACAACCCTGAGATCATGACCTGAGCCAAAACCAAGAGTCAGATGCTTAACTGACTGAGCCACCCAGGCATTCCCTCACAATCTGATTTTATGATACATATATATGTGTTCTGTTCGTTGTCTGCTTCCCCCAGGAGGATGTAAATGTGATGGCTGCAGGGACATTTGTGTTCACCAGTGCATGATAAGCCTCCTAGGACAGCACCTGGCATGCAGTGTGCCCCAGTACCCCAGTACATAGCAGCTAAAGAAAGATTGTTTCTAACTTGATATTCTGGTTGCTCTAGGCATATCTGTGAATAAAGAGAGAACTCTAGGTAAGGCTCTTGTGCATTGGACTCAAATGACATATACACACGTGCATGGATGTGTGTATTACTGGTTCAAAGCACCAAAGTGGGAGTTTTATTTCATGTTCTCTATAAAGGGCATAATATGATTGTACGAGTTTCCCTCATAGTTCTTTTGGGGCACACTGCTCTGACAATGCGTTCTCTGCCTACCTCCTAAGCAAGCAGGGATGCCCGTTGAGCTATCCCTTTATCCAAACTCCACACTGAAAATTAAGGCTGGCTCTATGGGTGCGCAACCAGTCCAACCGTACAGGGTTCTGCACTCAGTCCCACACCTGTTTCAGTGCTCTGCTGCTCTTGTCTTGAAATCCTTAATAATTTTTTAAGAGGCCTCTCTTTTTCATTTTGCATTAGGCCCCGCAAATTATGTAGCTAGTCTTCCTTAAAATGGAGTCTCGCTCAAAGTGTGTCAGTTCTCTGAGGAGTCTCAGTTCTCAAGTACCCACAGGATATCCCTCCGGGTTCCATGGAGAGCAAGAGAAATGCAATTTGCTGCCTTTCCCAAATAGTCTGCCCATTCCCTGACCCTCTTTCCCAACCACTTCTTTTTTTTTTGGATCTTGTCTTTTTTTTTTTAATTTTATTTTATTACGTTATGTTAATCACCATACATTCCATCATTAGTTTTTGATGTAGCGTTCCATGATTCATTGTTTGCATATAACACCCAGTGCTCCATGCAGAACGTGCCCTCTTTAATACCCATCACCAGGCTAACCCCAACCACTTCTGGGTGATCACCATACACAAACTCATGCTCTCTCCTCATGACAGGCCTTGTATTTATCTCTCGTAAGGACCCTGGGGTCACATCAAGGGTCAACCTTGAAGAATTCTTTCTGAGTCTCCCCCGTGGGCTGCTCTGCAGGGATTTGAGTTTCCTAAGCTCTAGTACAGTCTATTCTGGTACCTGCCAGGTCATTGCTTAGGGGAGGTAGGATACTGCTCTCTCTTGGCTGCTAAATTTCTGGTGAACAGGACTTTTGGAGTCAGGAAGAATTTTCTTGGATATCCAAAGCTAAAAATTCTTCTGTGGCAGCTTGGAATATCATAAACTACTTCCCTACCCTCCACCATTTGCAAACTCTAGCCCACTTGCAATATAACACAGTGCCTGGCACATAGTAGGCCCTCAATAAATAACCACTGAAAAAACATGGAGATTTCTCTGAAAGGAAAGTGAAGCAGTAGTCTGAGGCTATCCTTCTTGCTGTGAATATTGTACATGTGTATTCTCTTTTGTGTTTCCCTTCTGTACCAAGCTGACTCAATTACTAGATCTTTAGCATGAGGATATTTCTAGGAAGCTTGATTTAGCTGGAAAGGGTTTTCCAAGCCACTCATCACAATCTGCCCTAAATTTTATATACATATGTATGTATGTTCTTGTTTCCTTTGTAACTGCAAGCTCCTTCAAGACACTGTGGACAGGGTCTGATTCACTTTAGTGAGCACCACAGCAACTAGTTTAGTGTCTTGCATTTGATTGTTTCTTATAAATAATTGCTAAATCTATAAATAAAGAGACAAAGCAACATCTCATTGAGTCTGAAATACTTCTGCAGATTTCCTCCCCATATCCGTGATGAAATCTCACAGCTCTGAATGTTTTGCTTCTATACTCACGCTCTCTGCCCTCCACCTTTGGCCAAGATATGTGACCCATCTGCTTGGAGATTAGACCCCTCAACTGTGCACCTCCCCAGGCCATCACACCCCCTCTAAGACCAGCCTTCTCAAGCACCCTTCTTGTCAAAACCCCTCACTCTGTAATCACAGACGCCCAAAACACCATTATTCTCCCACCCCTTTCTCTTTTTCCCCTTTTCTTGTACTGCCTTTTGAAAGAATGAGCTACAATTCACTACATTCATTTACTCATTTAACATCAGGACTGGCCTCATGGGCATATGACTACTGCCATCACTGGTCAGATGCGGCCCTGCCTTAATACTCTGCTGTTGCCCTAAAGCACTTAATAACTTTATCTTTGAATTTGTCAGGTGGGACAATGAAGGTTGGAGCCTTAGTTCATATGCAATCTCACCTCTTTCAACACCTACTTCCCTCCCCTGGCTCCCTGTGCCCTACCAGCCTCCACCACTCAGTAACCACTGTACCCTGTGCCCCAGCAGAGGTCTCAGCATCCCAGTGCCAGGTGCCAAGAGGGCTGGGGTCCCTGCCTGCCAGGTCTCAGGGCAGACCCTCATGCCTATGAGGGTCTGCACTTATTTCATGAGAATCCCTGTGCCCAAAGCAGCATCATTTAAATAGAAAATAGAAAATTCTTGGGCGTCTGGGTGGCTCAGATGGTTAAGTGTCTGCCTTAGGCTCAGGTCATGATCCCAGGGTCCTGGGATCGAGTCCCGCATCAGGCTCCCTGCTCCTTGGGAGCCTGCTTCTCCCTCTGCCTCTCTCTCTCTCTGTCTCTCATGAATAAATAAATAAAATCTTTAAAAAAAATATATAGAAAATTCTTTAAGAAAAATTCCCACAAAACATGTTGAATCACTATACCACACACTTGAAACTAATATAATGCTGTATGTTAACTAACTGGAATTAAAATAAAAACCTAAAATAAAAAAGAAAATCCCCAAAAATAAAACAAACAAAACAGATCAAGACAGATCAAGAGAGACTCTGGAAGAAAGGAAAGTGCTTTTATTTTCACTTTTGAATTCAGAGCCCTGCATTTTCATTTCGCACTCAACCCCAGTAAACTATGTGATCAGCCCTGTTTAACAGTTATTGATTGGTATATATTAGGAAATGTGGGGGATTCTAAAGAAATGAAGACATGGTCCTACCCTCTCCATCTAGGATTTCACAGTGTAATTCTGGGGAAGTCAAACATACTCAGATGAAATAGCTCCCTAACGATGAAAGGCAGGTGGAATAAAATAGGACTCCCAGTGTTACAGGGTATTGCCATGACCATGTGATGCACCTTCAAAACTTGTTTTGGTATGAGGCAGCACATTTAGAGATTGTCAATGAACCCTGAATTGCCAAACCAATTGAACCTCCCAAGTCTTCACCCTGCTCCTTCTTTCCAGGCAGGAGACACTGTTGAGGAGTTAAAAATAGAACTACCCGATAACTTAGCAGTTGTACTACTAGGTATTTACCCAAGGAATACAAAAACACTAATTCAAAAAAATATATGCTCCCCTATGGTTATTGCAGCCATTATTTACAATAGCCATATTATGGAAGCAGCCCAAATGTTCATCAATTAATGAATGGATAAAGAAGATGTGGTGTGTATGTATGTCCATGTGTGTGTGTATAACGGGTATTATTCAGCCATAAAAAGAATGAAATCTTGCCACTTGCAATGACATGGATGGAGCCAGAGAATATAATGCTAAGTAAAATAAGTCAGTCAGAGAAAGATAAATATATGATTTCACTCATGTGTGTAATAACACAACAAATGAACAAAAGAAAAAAAGAGAGAAAGAGACAACCAAGAAACAGACTCTTTTTTAAGATTTTATTTATTTGAGAGAGAGAGAGAGAGATAGTGACAGAGATAGCAAGAGAGAGCAGGAGCAGGGAGGAGAGGGAGAAGCAGGCTCTCCACTGAGCAGGGAGCCCGATGCAGTGTTCAATCACAGGGCCCTGGGATCATGACGTGAGCTGAAGGCAGATGCTTAACTGACTGAGCCACCAAGCCACCCCAAGAAACAGACTCTTAACTATAGAGAACAAACTGATGGTTACCAGAGGGGCAATGGATGGGGGGGATGGGTGAAACAGGTGATGGGGACTAAAGAGTACACTTATCATGATGAGCACTGAGTAATGTATAGAATTATCGAATCACTATATTGTACATCTGAAACTAATATAACACTGTATGTTAACTATACTGGAATTAAAATAAAAAAAATAATAAACTGCATCAACTCTGAGTCTATCCCTCCAACATACTTCAAACGAATATGGTATATTCCCCTATTGTTACCTTTTATAACATGTTTCCCAGTTAGAGTTGTGAGATTTAGCAAATAAATATACAGAATATCCAGTTAAATTTGAGTTCTATATAAACAACAAATAAATTTTTGGTATAAGTATATCCCATGCAATATTTGTGACATACTAAAAATACTCTTTGTTTTTCTGAAATTCAAATTTAACTGGTTGTTTTATCTGACAGCCCTGTGGGCCCCAATCCTTCTTTAAGCTTCCTCTAAAATAAGGGGAAATACATTCAACTCAATTCAATAAGTATTTTAGCCCCTACTGGGAGGTCAATGGATAGTGGATGGATATTCAAAGATGAGGAGGATATAATCTCTCACCTTGGGGAATTTACAACCTATGGTCTAGACAGAAGTACAGAAATAACTGAAGCACACAGTCCTGCCTTCATACTCTGTGGGAGAAGCCAGGGTATAAATATGGAATATATGTCGCTTGAGAGATCCAAGCATACAAGTTAAGGGAGGGTTCAAGGTAAAGGAAATCACATCAGTTGTGTTTGGTGGGTCAGTCATTTGGTTGTGGCATGGAAAATGATAGTAAGAGGGGTTAGTGAAGGGGCAGGCTGGCCTCTTGGGAAACATGCCTTTTAAAGGGTGGTGGGCTTTCAGAGGAGAAGTGAGGAAAGAGAGCTCTATGTTGAAGAAACTGCAAGAGCAAAAGCATGGGGTAGGGGAGGAAGAAGGCAGGGTCTCAGTGGGGAGGGGTGTGGGGTGTGGATATCTGTTCCTGGGTCAGAAAAGTTGTCAAATAGGGTCAAAGCATATGATGGGAACAGTGTGAAGTAAATTTTAAAACTGAGGTTGAGGCCACACTAGGACAGGCCTTGAGTAAGAGACAGACACATTTTTCTTCTCTGTAGGACTGACCTCAGTTGCCTGGTCAATGTTTGCCTCTGTGCTCCTGTTCAGTTCACTTCTCTTGAATGAACAGGGGGCTAGGGCATGTTGGGATGGAGGCGGTATGCAGGTGGCAGACTGTGTCTCTTTGTCCCTGGTCTCTATGGAAGGATCACCTAACTGATACCAGAAAGTAGGAAAGAGGAATAGGTGGAGTCAGAGAGGCAACAGGTAACATTTATGGACCTGTGCTTACACACAAGGCACCACACTTCTTGTTCATGCACTCTCTCATTTAATCCTCACACTAACTTTAGAGGGGACGTATGGTCTCAAGGTCCAGCTGATGACACGGAGGTTCACAGAAGCAAGTTAGAGTCAGGGTTTGAATCCAAATGCAACTGAAAGTAAGGCTAAAGGAAGAGATGAAGAATAAGGTTTCTGAAAGACGGCAAGTATGAGTGTGGGAGGAAAGGCAATGATTCAATCACACTAAAGCATTGGAGAATGGTTTTGTTCCAAGTAGCCTGTGAAGACAATGTATGAAGGGGTCCGTTGTATAACAGAAAGGCTGACTTGATAGAAACACTGTGCAATGGGCAGGTCAAAGTGCGTGTTTTAATTAAGGCAGGAAATGTAAACAGATATTCATCTCCCCCTACCCCCCCAATTTTACTTTTTCTCTTACACTCTAACAATGGATGAATAGTAATGGTTCTTCAAAGCAAGCTGGGTGCATTTTTCATTTCTCATGAACATTTATTCTTGATTGAGTCTATGCTGACAGGCTCATTTTTTCTTTCTCTCTGTCTCTCTGCTTCTTCCCACTACACACTGCTCACTGCTGTGGATTAAGCATCCCTTATGTGCACACACATATTTACATACGTTCCATTTCTGGTTCAGGTGCAAGCATGGGCTGTGCTATCCTTGTGTACCATGAAGATGAAACACAACATTGTTTGCAAATTAGAAAGAATTGTTGAAAATAAAAACTTAAAAAGAGTAAAAATGAATGAATGAATGAATAAATAAATAAATAAGAAAGGACTGTAAAGTTATACCTATTATTACCTGAAAACTTTGGCCGGAGAGACTTTATTGCAGTATTCAAAAAGTCATTCCATCCCAGTTCCTTCTCCTATAATTGAAAAATAATAAAAGCTTGATCTGGTTTTATGTTGGCTTTGATGACAGTTATTCAGAAGAGTGACAAAAAGCAGCTCATCTTATATTGATTCTAAGACCTGTTTCCATCCCTAACATACACTCGATAAATTATGCCAAATGAAATGCCATCTCTTTCAATCCCTCCTCAGATTACCTTTGTGAAAGGCAGGTTTGTAACAGATCTGACTGAGCAAATTGTTCAGTTAGCTCAGTATGTGAGACTGTTCCCACAGAGATCTATCTACTTCCAAGTATCAATGAGAAGAAATTTTTTTTTAAAGATTTTATTTATTTATTTGAGACAGAGAGAATGAGAGACAGAGAGCATGAGAGGGAGGAGGGTCAGAGGGAGAAGCAGACTCCCTGCCGAGCAGGGAGCCCGATGTGGGACTCGATCCCGGGACTCCAGGATCATGACCTGAGCCGAAGGCAGTCGCTTAACCAACTGAGCCACCCAGGCGCCCCTCAATGAGAAGAAATTTAACACAAGAGTTTGCTTACTTTAAATTTTTAAATTTTCAAGTAAGATGTTGGTTGGATGTAGCTGAGGAGCCCTTTCTTTCTTCTATCATTGGGTTTGCTGAGTGAAACATCCAAAACTGAGATGTCAGAAGGCAATGGGACTTGCCAGTCAGGAGAGGCCCACATTGAAAAGTACACACAAGAGCTGAGATGGCACGTGCCCTTGGGGACATGCCCAGTTGTGGGAAAAGGAATGAAGCTGAAATCAAGGGTGCAGGCAGAGAAAAGCTGGTGGGAAAGGAAAATGACAGGACCAAACAGAGGGACAAAACTCAGAGATTCAGCAGGAGTTAAGAGGCAGGGAGATTATAATACTACAGTTGCTCTCATTTAAGGTGAGCCTTCCCTGTGCCAGGAACTGTGCTAGGTACTTTGCATATCTTATTTGATTCCTGTAGTAACACTGAATAGTGGAAGTCGGGATCCCCATTTTGAATGAGTAGGGGTAGTGGTTATGAAAGTAATTGAAGATAATTAGCTTAGAGAGGTAAGTATTGTGCTAAGACTCCTGGAACATGTTGACATTAGGTCTCAAGAGTGGGGCCCACTCAAAGATTTGTGCTGGGGAGCAGACCTTAGTGTCCTGCAGAACTTCAGAGAAGGACAGACTCCCAGTTTTATACGGAGTGGGACATGAGGCAGAGAACCACAATGGGTTGAAGTAACTCTAGCTATGTGAAGAGAGGATTGATGGACAGGGAACCTGGCATGTCACAGCAAAGAGTTGACATCTAGGTTTTGAACAAATCACTTATGATCGTGGAAATTCTCCAAGTCAGGATTCATATAACAGGCCACAGTGTTGGAATCATTTCTCCAGCATTTCTTGGCCATTTCCAGGGTCAATACCAAACTCAATGGGTAGGACATACTAAACATACATATAACAAAGACATCATGTAACTGGTATATTCATTCCCATTTGGTGATTAGCCAAGCTGGAATTTGAGATAAGAATAGAATTGTAGAGATTAAGCAGAAAAAAGAATTGGGAATGAAATCAGGTGAAATTCCACCAATCCCCATCTTTTGAGTGAGTTCAAGAAGAGAAGAGCGCAGGGCACCTGGGTGGCTCAGTCATTAAGCGTCTGCCTTCGGCTCAGGTCATTATCTTGAGGTCATGGGACTGAGCCCCATGTCGGGCTCCCTGCTCGGCGGGAAGCCTGCTTCTCCCTCCCCCACTTCCCCTGCTTGTGTTCCCTCTTTTGCTGTCTCTCTCTGTCAAATAAATAAATAAAATGTTAAAAAAAAAAAAGAGCAAAAGTTATTTGCCGTGTACATGAATGTTCAATGTGGCACTATTCACAATAGCCAAAAGGTTGAGAAAACCCAAATGTCAATCAATAGATGAATGGATAAACAAAATGTGGTGTATTCATACAATGGGATATTATTCAGCCATAAGAAGGAGTGAAGTACTAATGCATGCTACAACATGAGTGAACCTTGAAACATGCCAAATAAAAGAAGCCAGGCACAAAATATCATATACTATTTTGATATTTTTATCAAAAAATATTCTGATTCTATTTTATGAAATATACAGAACAGGTAAACAGAAAATTGGTGGTTGGGAGGAAGAGGCAATAGGATGCAAAACCACAGCATTAACAGGTATAGGGTTTTATTTTGGAGGAAAATGTTTTGGAACTAGACAGAAATAGTGGTTGTACAACACTGTAAATGGACTAATGCCACTGAATTGTTTAACTTAAAATGGTTTATTTTATTTTATAGGAGTTTCATCTTGATTTTTTTAAAAGGTTATTTGTTATGAAAATTGCAGTAGATGCTAGGTGACTATTTCTCCCAGTCATTTTTTTAACTTCTGAACCCATGATGGTGGGGCCAATGCTCCTTTAAACTGCATCCATTTGGCCATATAGATTGAATGACACTTATTCTGAAGCAGAAACCAAGACACATGGCCCAATAAAGGATATTTTTTAGTCGTAAATTTATTCCTATGAGATATAAAAATAAAACCATGTTTACTTCTACTTAAAAGACAGACTTTTATTAAAAATGAAAAGGTACATGAAATCAGAATCATTCTGGAAATTCTGGGACCTACATTTGCATCGCCTATCCTTAATAAGATGCTTATGATCCTCATGTTTGGTTCATTAGCCCAAAGGTCTGTGCTTATACTTATTATGATAACCTCCTTTCTAAAGCTTCATTTTTCTTCCTCCAGCACCTCTAGGTACGTACAAGTAACTGAAGTCCAACACCTGCAGGCTGATTCCCTAGTGACTTATGAACCAGAACACTCTCAGCTAACCAACATAGTAAGAGCCCTATTCACCTATAGGACACCTGGATTCAGTGTTTTTTTCCTGGGGCTGGGGATCTCACGTACATTCTCCAGGTATAAACCTGTATTTTTTTTGAACTGTCTAGATTTTCTTTATTCCCTGTCAACTTAGGACCTAAGTACACCCTACAAATCTACAAAGATTTGAAATTATATAAAAATATTATAAGCATATATACATTTTTCTGATAAAATTGTCTAGTCACACCATTAAATCAGTAGTTCTCAAACTTAGCTTTTGTCAAAATCAGTTGGGGACTTACTAAAACATGGATCACTGGGCCTTACCTCCAAAGTTTCTGATTCAGTAGATCTGGGGTGGGGCGCAACGTCTTGTATTCTTTTTTTTTTTTTTTAATTTATTTATTTGACAGAAAGAGACACAGCGAGAGAGGGAACACAAGCAGAGGGAGTGCGAGAGGGAGAAGCAGGCTCCCCACGGAGCAGGGAGCCCGATGCGGGGCTCGATCCCGGGACTCCGGGATCATGACCTGAGCCGAAGGCAGATGCGTAACGACTGAGCCACCCAGGTGCCCCACGTCTTGTATTCTTAACAAGTTCCTGGGTAATGATGTTGCTGCCGGTTAGGGACTAACTTTGTAAATCACAGCATCAGTCTCAAAGAGGTCTGTGGTCTAGGATTCTGAGGACTTAGGCAACTAAAAGGCTTCACACTGGATTCTGATTTACACTACAATTCCTTGATAGGATTTGAGTCCTGTTTTCCATCACAGCACATTCAGAATCAACCAAGCCCTTGAGAGCTCCTTTATATTTACAGATTGGCTTTTACTAAAATATTAATTACATAACTTTGCAACCACTGTGGAACATCTTGGACCTACCCAGGTCTCCCAAGCAAGTAGCTAGGGTACTACTCCTAAACAGATGCATCTCTCCCCAGCTTGGACAAAACCAAGACTCCTTGACCCACCCATCTACATGTACGGACTGAACAGAGTTTTCCCTGGCATTCCAGACAGACAAATTATGGTTGTAGCCAACTTCTGGATGACCTGCCCGACTGCCAAGGCAGTGTCTTCATCCCCAACTTCTTCTTCATTACTAGATTCAAAATTGCAAATTACAACTTAATAGTCAAGCAATTTAGTGTATTACAAATACACTTTATTTTTAATGCAATAGAACAGAGAAGAGAAGAAAAAATATCCCAGTACATTATTCCTAAAAAATATTGCTTCTAAAACTTTTATTTCCATTATGTTTATATGTTTCTTGTGTATGTGTGTGCATGTATATGTGTGGATGTCAGAGGTATATAGACAGGCCACAGTGTAAAATGTACTTCTCACTATGCAACACAGTCAAAAATGTTTGAAAGCCTATACTCTATTTGCTAGCTGGCCTTGAAAGGCAGGAAAGCAACAAGTTTCAATGTCATTTTCCATTAGATAAAATTATTTGCCTAAAGAATCTAGAATGTCTGATTGAAGCCTTCAAAGTCAGCGTCTTTCCTCATCTGTCAACCAGTATATTGGGGAGCTTCTCAGCACTTCAGTGCTTTTTGGACAAGAATTATCTTGCTTTTCATTCCAAATTACTATCAATTATTAAATCACCAACTTCTTCTTTCCCTAGCTTCCAGGGATTCTTGATTATTCATGATAAGAAGGGACATGGCTACAACACAAAAGTGGAAATCCACAGTGACCTGAAAGCTTCTTTTCCAGTGATTTTCTACATCCTTCTCAAAAACTAAGATTGAACAGAAACATAAAATGGTCATATTCCCTGTCTTTGTCACCTCCATTATGTGCCACCCATTCTCTTTTGTGGGAACCCACTACCTAAGCAGAGCAGGGTAGTTTTCACCAACTCAGATCTGTAAAACCCAAAAGAAAATAAAACAAAACAACGGGCAGATCTGTGAAAAAACAAAAACAGCAATGGGGCGCCATTTCTGTTAACTCTACCTTAACCTCAGACTCTGTTCCCCCTTCAGTAGTCATTCTTCTATCAACTCCAAAGTTGAACTTGGCCCCCAAGCACACTGAATTTCATCCAATGGGCTGGGGAAGGAAGTAGCAGTGGTTGCTAACACTGCAGCCTCCATGTTTAGCCTCTATGTAATTTTACATATGATCATGAACTATAGGGTTAGGCTTCAGGCAGTCTCATGACTAAGATCAAGTATGTCCTGACGTCTTTGAACACTGACTGCTTAGGGAGATACATGGTAAGAGCAAGGCTTAATCAAGGTAATTAAGCTTATACAAGAAGACCTTGAGAATGGAAAGCTCTGGGAACATCCTACCCCCATCCCCTCAGAATCGGAAGCTGCCATCCACTTCAGGCCAGAACTGGCTTTCCTGAATGAACTATAAACTATGAACAGGAAGTGCGTGCGTGTGTGTGTGTGTGTGTGTGTGTAAAGCCTTATAATTAAGAAATCTACGAAAATGAGAATTCTATGCCTACTGGTATTTTGTCCTATGCCCTAAGATTTTCTGTTGATAGAAACAATATTCATTTTTGTATGTGGCATATAGATGATTTAAAAATTTTTAAACTGTTCACTTCAACATCTATTGATTTCTATGCTTTTAATTCCACTTCTGTTTGTATCCAAAGAGTAATATGATCCTATCCTAATCTGAGATGCTAGAAATTATTAGTGTGTTCTTTGAGACCCTGTAAATGTCCATATGTGTAAGTCCAGCTAATGAGTTACTTAAGTTTGTGAAGCAAATGGATGCAGCTGCTGCCTGTCTTACCCTAGGAAGTTGTCTTGGCTTAGAGCATGCAGAATTATTAGAAGTTGCAAGAAAGCTAATTGACAATTCACAATTTTTTTGCGTAGCTTATGTGCTCCTTACGTGCTTCAAAAAAAAAAAGTTGGGGGGCAACAAATTTTTAAAGTATTTGCCTTTTGCAGTCACTTCTAATGGCTGTTACTAGAACGGATACTCATCTCTCCACCAAAGAGGTTTGAACAAGGCTCAAAGTTTCAGTACTATTAAGACAGATGCTAGATTAAGAAACTGAGACCTATTATTTATCAAGAAGAAAACTGGTGTCTGAGTTCTGAGCACCTGAAGGTCTAGAGCTATATTCATCCTTAACTATATTAGGAAGCTGGGGATTTGGGGGTCAGAGCCAACCTCCTTCACATTCCTGTGGTCCTAAGGCACTGCCTCCATGCAAGGCTGACCATTGGGCTTTCCCTATTTAGGGCCTACTGGAGTAGTTTTGACTTTTACTAGATGGTTAAATAGTCCAGCAAACACAAGTAACCCACCAATCCTTAAAAATATATACCTAAAAAAACCACCACATGGTTTCATTACAAATAGCACATTGATAACTAAATAAAAATTGCTGCATTACAGTTAAGTTATAGTGGTCAACTTAAATTAAAGGCTGATGCTCTAACACTTTAGAGGAGACTCTGTAACCAAAGTGTAACCAAAGTTTACTTGGTGGGCCTCAGGCTCCAAAAGGGGAAAGTCCCAAGGATATCTTCCAAGACAAAGAATTTTCTGAATTTGTGAATTTACTTATATGAAAAAAATTTTTGAAAGGTGTAAGTTAAATCACATTTATTTGAAGTTGGGATTATCACAAAAAACTATGCTGTTTGATCACTATACAAATAATATCTGAACATTTTATTTTTGTGTATCTTTCTCCATGAAAAAGGAAATTGGGGTTAATACAGATAATTCTCTTTAGGACAACAGCCAAAAAAATATTTTGTGTTCTTCCCCTGATTAAGGGGCTTGCTTTTATTTCTAAATCCATAGGCATATAAATAGAAAAATAACATTTAACCCAGGAAACTGTGTGTCACATTGAATTGATGGGAGAATGGCCAATAACCCTTAAACTTTTGTCTCTCCAACCTTACTTTGACCCCTTACTACAGGACATTCTTTTGTAGGATGCCACTGGAAGTAAATCCAGTTCCAATGAAAATAAAAGCTACCTCTATTCTTAGTCTTTAATGAGACAGCATTGTTGACACTCAGGTATCTTCCTGGAGCACTATGCAAGTCCTTGGAAGTTGGGAAACTGCTGTTTCATGTTTATGATAGTATGCAAGCAGAGGCTCAAACTAAAAAGTTCTGCAGCTTTTCCTCAGGCTAGTAAGCCTGGAGCAGCCATGTTGCTTTTAAGAAAGGTTGAGTTGCAGAGCAAGATAAAGTTTACTTTCTAACTTATTTTTTGGAGCCTACTCAGTAGGCTGAGTACTAGAGTACTAAGAGTACTAGAACAAATAAAATACTAAGAGTACTAAGAACAAATCAAATATCCATAATCTCAAAGAAAACTCACAGATATGTACAAATAAAGCAGGAGACAGGAACAATAAAAAGATAGTGACATAACTCAAAGGGACCATAGACTAAATATAAAATGCAAAACTATAAAACTGAATGGTAGGTGATAAATCTAGATATACTTATTTTTAACTAGATAAATATTTGCAATTTAATCTAGATAGATCTAAGTGACCTTAAGTTTAGCAATGGTCTTTTAGATACAGCACCAGAAGTCCAATCCATGAGAAAAAACATTGATCAACTGGACTCTATTAGAATTAAAAACAACTGCTCTACAAAAGAAACTGTTAAGAGAATGAAAAGACAAGCCACCAAAGGAGACTTTATCAGATATCTGATAAGCATATCTGACAAAAGGCTTATATCTAAAATACACAAAGAACTATTAAACTCAGCAATGAGAAAACAAACAATCCAATTTAAAAATGGGCAAAAGATCTGAACAGACACCTCACCCCAAAAGATGGCAAATAAGCATATGAAAGGTGCTCTACATACGTCATCAGGGAATTGCAAATTAGAACAAAAATGAGATAACACTGCACACTTATTAAAATGGCTAAAATCTCAAACACTGGCAACACCAAATGCTGGTGAGGATGTGGAGCAACAGGAACTTTCATTCAATGCTGGTATCAATGCAAAATGGTACTGCCACTTTGGAAGATATTTTGGCAGTTTCTTATAAAACTAAACATACTGTTACCATAAAGCTCAGCAATTGCACTCCTTGGTATTTACCCAAAGAAGCTGAAAACTTATGTCCACAAAAAAAACTTTCACATGTATGTTTATGATAGCTTTATTCTTATAAATTACCAAAATTTGGGAGCAACCAAGTTGTCTTTCAATAGGTGAATGGATAATAAATTGTGGTACATGCAAAAAATGAAATATTATTCAGCAAAAAAGAAATAAACTTGCAAACCACAAAAAGACATGGAGAAAACTTAAATGCATATTGTTAAGTTAAAGAAGCAAATCTGAAAAGGCCACATACTATATGATTTCAACTATATGACATTCTGGAAAAGGCAAAACTATGAAGACAGTAAAAAGATCCATGGTTGCCAAGAATTCAGAAGGCTGGGGAGAGGCACGAATAGGTAGAGCACAGGTCACATTTAGGGCAGTGAAACTATTCTGTATTATTAGGTCAAGGTGGATATAGGACATTATACATTTGTCAAAACCCATAGAATTGCATAACAGGAAGAGTGAACCCTAATGTAAATTAGGGACTTTCATTAATAATAATGAACCAACATTGGCTCATCAATTATAACAAATGTACCATACTAATTCAAGATGTTAGTAATAGGAGAAACTGTGAAGAGAGAGCAGGAAGGGGGAGTATATGGAAACTCTGTACTTTTTACACAATTTTTCTGTAAACCTAAAACTGCTCTAAAAATAAAGTCTATTTTAGAAAAAAGATAGCAATAGGGGTTCAGGACATTATGGGAGCACAGAGGAACAAATTAAATCTGGTACTGGGGAAGTGATGGAAGACTTCCTGGAGGAGGCAAACTCTGTACTGAGTCTCAAAGAAAGGGAGGAATCAGAGAGAAAAGAGGACTATAGGTAGAGAGGATAACACAAGTGTAGCAGGCTGAATAAACGCCACCCAATGAGGTCAAGTCCTAATCCCTGGAACCCTCAAATGTTATTTAAAAAGGGGTCTTTGCAGAAGTGATTAAATTAAGAATCTTGTCATGGGGGATTATCCTGGATTTTCCAGGTGGGCTCTAAATCCAGTCATAAGCACCCTTTTAAGATAGAGGTAGAGGGAGGCTACACATACAGAGAAGAGAAGGTGTTGGAAAAGTGCAGGCACAGACTGGCGTGATGTGACCACAAGCCAAGAAATGAAGGCTGCTACTAGAAGCTGAAAGAGACAAGGAATGGATTCTCCCCCAGAGTCTCTGGACACCTTGATTTCAGCCCAGTGAAACTGATGTTGAACTTCTGGCCTCCAGAACTGTGCAAGATAAATTCCTGTTGTTTACAAGGCATCAAGTTTGTGGTCATTAGCTACAAAAGCTACAGGGAACTAATTCAACAAGCAAATACAATAATGCATTTCCAGAGTACCTACTTTACTGGACACTATTCTTAGTGCTCCACACATACTGATTCACTTAATCCTTACAACAATGAATGAAGTAGATAGTATTACTACCTTCATCCCCATTTTACATAGGGGAAACTAAGACTCGGCTTAGGTAACTCGACTGAGGTCACACATACTACTAGTAAATGACATAGGTGGCTTTCAAGGCCAGGCAGTCTGGCTCCAGAATTCTTGTGTTTAACTACCAGGTGACACTGTTCTTGGACAGGAGAAGCTGTGGCATATTTAGTGGATACAAAAAATGCAGTTTGATGAGAGAAGCAATGAATGGCAAGATAAGCTAAAGAAATAAGCCTTATCACACAAGGGTTTTGGACGTCATCTAAAAGTCAGACTTCAGCATGCAGCATCAGAATCACCCAGAGAGCTTGTTTATACCCCAGTTTCTTTTTTTTATTATGTTCAATTAGCCAACATATAGTACCTCATTAGTTTTTGATGTAGTGTTCAACGATTCATTAGTTGCATATAACACCCAGTGCTCATCACAACTCGTGCCCTCCTTAATACCCATCACCTGGTTACCCCATTCCCCCACCCCCTCCTCCCTTCTATAACCCTCAGTTTCTTTCCTGGAGTTCAGAGTCTCTCATGGTTTGTCTACCTCTCTGATTTTTGAGCCTCATCCTCCATTTCTGACTTACTAGGTCTGAGGTGGGGCCTGAAAATTTCCATTTCTAGCAATTCCCACGTGATGCTGCTACTGCTGGTCTGGGGGACCATGAGGAGAAGCTATTCAATGGTTTCAAGCAGAAGTAACACTTTTAGAATTGCATTTTATTTAGTTACCTAAAGGTTATGTGGAAGGCATTCAACAGCATCAGAAACAAAAGCTCGGTGTTTAAAATAGTTAAAAATGTAAGTAGAGTTGGGTATAGTTCTTCAACGAGTAGCTCTAGCATCTGTGAGACCCTGGCTAAGTTACAGAACCTGTCCAACCTCAGATAGCTCATCTATAAAGTGGAAGTCAAATCTTGAGGGTGAAATAAGCTAAATAAACTATAACAGTTCACACATGAAAGACATTTTTATGTTTAGTATTATTATAAAGAGGAGTAGGGCAGAGGTTCACCCCTCAGGATGGATTCTGGGTGAGCTGAGACTTTCTTTTTGCTTTTTAATATAGTTTATCTTCACATAACTATTCTTATAGGAATCCACTCATATTGGTTAGTATAATGTAATTTAGTTAAACTTACCCAACACAATTTGCACCAAAGTTGTACATGGTTTAAATTAAAAAAAAAAAAATGACTTGCAATCTGGATCATTTTTAATCTTTCACAAATGTGCAAAAGATCCTCCTTCAAATGCTGCTAAAGAAGGCAGCATGAACCCTGAGAAATTTGATTTTAGTTTTCTTCAGAAAAATAACGTGTTACATTGTAAAAACTTAAAAGTTGAAGCAACAAAGCATTTTTATAATGTTTTAATGCTAACTTATAGAAATTCAATAACTCTAGTGTAGCCTTAGGGTAGGGAAAGGGTATGTTCACATGTGAGACAAGTTTAATAGCTGTGTACATTTGGTTACTATTTTATGTGGCTTCTAAATCTATATACTCTAAGAGTCAACCGGTTCCCTAAGTCTGAGTTAATACTGTCTATCAGTCTGAAGGACATTTTGAAAAACAGATCAGTTTTAAACAGTTCTAAAATTGAAAGGTTTTAAGTGAGCATTTTTTAAAAATTAAGTGAATTAGACTGATTTGTACCAGATATATAGATTCAGACAGTGAATAATGTGCCCAGTCTTTCAAGGTGCTGAAAATATTTTCTGTGTTAGGCCATTAATCTTGATCACATTTCACTGATACATAGAAAAAGTAGGTCTTGTCCTCCTTAAGTTTTATATGGAGAATAAGGCACTGAAAGTCGAAGGTCACTGAAGAAATCTGTTTTAGAATTGCCACTGGATTCTGGGCTTCCTGAATCTCTTCTGGAGGATTTTGTTAGATTTCACTGATGACCTTAAATAGAATTCATGTGGATTTTTAATCAGGAGGCATCTAGTCAACCAGAGTACTAAAAACCTTAACAAACATTTATACTAGAAAACATGTCAGAAGATTATCAGCTTTTTTCTTGTTTTCCAATATACTGACCAAAAAATGCCTCATTATTGTTTTACTTTATTGTTCCTTAAGAAATGTTTTTTTCATATAGGCATGGACCATTTTATTATCTTCTGTGAATTGCCTTTTCCAATCCTTTGCTAGTTTTTCTATTATGTCTTTTTTTTATTAAGGATATTAATTCTTTGTTATATTTTTGAAAATCTTTCTTCCTACTCTATTGCTGATATAAAGGAATCACAATCTTTGATGTACACAGAGAATATAGTTTCTTTATTTTGTCCATTATCCTCATGAGCTCCACTTGCTAAAGAGAAGGGATAATTAACTAAATGTCAGAGCAATTTACCCCTTAATCTTATTTAATAATTTAAATAGTCTTTTTAGGTAATGCTCACTTTTAGAAGATAATTGTTTAGTCAGTCTTGTATGCACCCCACCACCACTATCTCCACATTTACTCCTACTTCTTCCAAGATGGGACTTAGTATATTCTAGGGGATGGACTAATGTGAGATCAGGGGACAAGTGAAAGTGTCCTAAGGACTGTGCACAGTAAGTGCCATCTGCAGAATGGCTGGCTTGATACTCACTGGGTTACAGTTGGCCCATCCAAACCACATGTATTCTGTAAGCATCTACTTCTGGCATCTTCAGCTGGTGACACCAAGGTTGATTTATTCTCAATTTAGAAAGAACCACAGCCCCACTCCACACCTGCCACTACCACTGCCTTGGTTTCTCCCAGTCCTTGCAGAGTTGCAGACTCCACTGAGCATCTGCCACATATTTTACCCTGCCCTCCAACCCAGATGACCAACAGTCAGTGTTTGAGACCAGGCTAACTCACCCTCCTGATAGTGGGCTCCATGGCTTTCAGGTAGGTGTGTCCACTTAGCATCGCAAGGAACTCAAACATAAAACCCTCTACTTACCTCTCCCCCTCTCCTAACCTTATTGGACATCACCAGTAGGTGCACAACACCTCCATACAACTGTCTCCTCCAGCACCCATACACAGGGTAAAGAAGCCCTTCTGCCTTTGATGTTCTCCTCAGTTGATGTGCCATGAAACTCCTCTCTTAGGACATGTGTCTCTATCTACTCTCCTGCCACGTTGTCCGGTTCCTCTTCTCACAGTCCCTCAGGACTGGAAAGGGTGAGATTTTTTCTGTTTATCTTCCTGTCTGGCTGAGACCTCTCTATGGTGAAAATGCTGTGGTCTGTCTCCAGTTTCTCTCTCTTGATATACTTATTTCTTACAGCAAAATTCTATTCTTAATGCCAGATGCTGACTATTAACTCTTTCTCTTGGCATTGTTAAATCAATTATTTTTTAAACCTTATAAATGTAATTTATGCTGTCTTTCATTGTTCACCAATTTTTGAATATTCAAACCCATCTGTCTTTTCCTTCATGGATGTTTTCAGTTTTCTATTTTCACCAGAAGACTGTACATAACTCAAAATTATAAAAACATGTTTCAATAATTGTATTTGGTTTCTTATTTTTCATGTTTAGCCCTGTAAGCCATATGAGTTTTGGAATCTAACTTTATTCTTTTCTACACTTAACCGACTGAGCCACCCAAGAGCTCCCCTTACCATCATTTTAATGGAGTCTGAGTAGGAAGAGTAGATAATGGTTTGTACTTAATCCACTACCTGAATTAAAATAATTTGTCTGGTTTACATGTCTTCTGTTTACATGTCTACTCTATGGGTGTGTGTGTGTGTGTGTGTGTGTGTGCCCCCTGTGATTTCAGGGGATGAATCTGAGGGGAGAATGATATGTGCTCAATCTACATCTTAATCCAGTCTTCTAAAGCCTTCTTTCATTGTAAAGCAACTCCTCAAGACCTGTATTTCCATAAATATGTTTTAGGGAATATTAGACTGCAACATACATTCATTCTTAGTCTCAGACTGGATTTCAAGTGTTTTGCAGACTAATTAAGTATTGGAAGAAGACTTTCTGGCACCTCCAGCACCCTGAAAGTTATTTAGCTTATAACCAGTCACTACAAGCTCTTGGTAGAGTTGGCAATACATAGTATGGATACCAACATCCCCTACAGATGGCACATATTCTCAAAGTTAACTTTCCCCTAAACTTTCCTCTTCCACCAACAACATCACTGAAGGGCCCAGAACCCCATTTTCTAGGTGCTATCATGACATAAAAGCTTGGAAAAGCCACCTGTAGTAGTACCTTCTTTCTTTCTTTCTTCTACTTTAACTAATCTTTCCCAAATCAGGCCTTCATGCTGAACCCAAATGCCAAATCAGGCCTCTTTTAAGGTAAAAGTAATGCTGCCCCATCCATCTAATTCCAATAGAAATAGATGTTATTTATAAACTAGGGTAAAATTTATACAGAACCACAAAAGACCCCAAAGAGCTAAAGCAATTTTGAGAAAGAGGAAAGTTGGAGGCATTCTGCTCCCTGATTTCAAATATTACAAAACTACAGTAACCCAAAAGTATGGTATTGGTGTAAAAACATACACACAAAAAAATCAATAGAACAGAATAGAAAGTCGGGAAATAAACCCACAAATATATGGTCAATTTACAACAAAGGAGCCAAGAATATACAATGGAGAAAGGACAATCTCTTCAACAAAGGGTGTTGGGAAAACTAGACAGACATGTGACAAAAGAAAAAAAACTGGGCCAATCTTACATCATACACAAAAATCAACTCAAAATGAATTACAGACTTTAATGTAAGACTTGAAACTATAAAAATTCTAGAAGAAAACATAGGTGGTAATCTCCTTGATACTGGTCTTGGCAATAATTTTTTGGATTTGACACCAAAAACAAACAAAAACAAAAATAAACAAGTGAGACTACATCACAAACTAAAAAGCTGCTGCACAGCAAAAAGAACTTATCAATAAAATGAAAAGGAGAAAATATTTCTCAATCATAATCTGAGAAAGGGTTAATATCCAAAATATATAAAGAGTTCATACAACACATTAGGAAAAAAACAATGCATTTTATTTTATTTTATTTTTTTAAAGATTTTATTTATTTATTTGACAGAGAGAAACACAGCGAGAGAGGGAACACAAGCAGGGGGAGTGGGAGAGGGAGAAGCAGGCTTCCCACCGAGCAGGAAGCTCAATGTGGGGCTCGATCCCAGGACCCTAGGATCATGACCCGAGCCGAAGGCAGACGCTTAATGACTGAGCCACCCAGGTGCCCCCAAAATAATGCATTTTAAAAATGAGCTGACAATAAGGTGAATGTGAGGAGCTTGAGAAGATAGCAGAGTAGGAGGACCCTGAGTTCACCCCATCCCACATTTATAACTAGATATCATCCACATCCAAGTAGATAAAACCAGAAAGCGATCTAAGGACTGACAGAACAAACTCCATAACTAAATATACAGAAGAAGCTGCACCTGAAAGGTTAGGAAGGTCAGAAAGCTGGAGGGAGACTGCCTGCAAGAGGGAGGGAGCTGTACACATGGATAAGGAAGAGAAATGGGCACTCACACCAGGGAACTTGCACAGGGAAGATAGTATTTGGCTTTAAAAAATAGAGGGGTTGAATTTCATAAGTTTGTATAACCAGTGGGACTTAAACCCTGGAGCCTGACTCAGCACTGGGCAAGCAGAGAGGGTCAATGATAGCTGGGTCACTGCCCTTAAAAAGATAGCAGCCTGTGCAGAGAGGGAACATAAAAATGAAAGTTTACACAACAACAGGGGCAAAAAGGACACAGATTTGTTCATACTGATTTCAAAGCATGTTGGAAGACTTCTCCAAAAATGAGGGAGCTGGCAGGTGCCACTTTCCTCTCCCACCACCAGCATAAACACAGGGCTATCTGCAAGAGGTGGGACTGCACAGACATTTGCTACCTAACCTGCTAGCAGTATGCTCCACCCACAAGTTCTCCTGAGGACTCAACCTCTCCAAAGCCTGCTAGCCTCAGCCCTGGGCTCAGGGCAAATTTTGTTAAAGCCATGCATAAGTACCCTGCACAGCCATCAGGTGCACAGATGCCATGCAGTGCCCAGACACCACGCCCCACCCAGCCATTCACCCCCAGTCACTGTAGTGCACTGAGCCCAGATGAGCCGAGGCATCACTGCACACTGTGCCCAGCCTCATATCCCTGGTCACAATGGCACACAGCCCCCAGCTACTACAGCACTTCAGGGGATCCAGCACAGGACTAGTGACCCCGCACAAATTTTGCTAATACTGACATCCCACTCCCAAGTTCCCCCACAGATATGGGCCCTCAGACCTAGCCTGTTTGGGTCCCACTAACACCACAGAGAGCAAGCACAGCTCACGACAGGCAGAGAATTAGGGCGGATGACTACACTGAAAGGAAAAGTGACTCAGACCCAACAGCAGGGCATAAGCAACATACATAGAATATTCTCCTAAAGTGCCAAGTTCTGGTGAACAGGGGACACTGCATTGCAGGGCACTCCAGGACCTCTTTTTCATTAGGCCATCACTTTCAAGTGCAGGAGACATAGTTGACTTTCTTAACACACAGAGACAGACACAGAGAGGCAGATAAAATGAGAAGACAGCAAAATTTATCCCAAATGAAAAAAAACAGCCAGAGATCTAAGCAAAAGAGATATAAGTAATTTGCCTGGTAGAGAATTTAAATCACTGATCATAAGGATACTCACTGAACTTGAAAAAAGAGTGGAAGACGTCAGTGAGACCCTTAACGCAGAGATAAGGAACAACATAGCAGTCATAAAGAGCTCAGAAAATGAAATGAAAAACATGTTTGACAGAATGAACAGCAGGCTGGAAGAAGCAGAGGAACAAATTAATGACCTAGAAGACAAAGTAATGGAAAGTAATCAAGCTGAACAAAAGAGAGAAAGAAGAATTATACAAAACAAGAATAGACTTGGGGAACACAGTGACTCCATCAAACATTATAACATTCATATTACAGGAGTCCCAGAAGAAGAAGAAGAGAGAAAAGGGGGCAGAGAATTTATTTGGAGAAATAATAGCTGAAAACGTCTTGACTCTGGAGAAGGAACAGATATCCAGATCCAGGAGACACAGAGAACTCCCATCAAAAATCAACAAAAGCAGATCCATACCAGATATATTGTAATTAAATTGGCAAAATATAGTAATAAAGAAAAAATTTTAAAAGCAGTAAGGTGAAAGAAGACAGTAACATACAATGGAAAAGCCATACGGCTAGTAGGGGATTTTCAGCAGAAACATGGCAAACCAGAAGGAAACAGCATATATTGGAAGTGCTAAATGGGAAAAATCTGCAGCCAAGAATACTCTATCCAGGAAGGTTATCATTCAGAATAGAAGGAGAGATAAAGAGTTTCCCAGAGAGGGGAAGAATGAAGCGGGGGAAATCGGGGGGGTAGACGAACCATGAGAGACGATGGACTCTGAAAAACAAACAGGGTTCTAGAGGGGAGGGGGGTGGGAGGATGGGTTAGCCTGGTGGTGGGTATTGAGGAGGGCATATTCTGCATGGAGCACTGGGTGTTATGCACAAACAATGAATCATGGAACACTTCATCTAAAATTAATGATGTAATGTATGGGGATTAACATAAGAATAAAAAAAAAAAAAGTTTCCCAGAAAATAAAAACTAAAGTTCATGACCACTAAACCAGACCTGCAAGAAATATTAAAGAGGACTCTTTGAGTGGAAAGGAGAGACCAAAAGTGACAGTATAAAGGTAGGAAACACAAAAGCAGTAAAAATGAATATTTATGTATGATGCATGAGAAACTATGGACTCCAAGAAACAAACTGAGGGTTTTAGAGGGGAGGGGGATGGGGGGATGGGTTAGCCCGGTGATGGGTATTAAGGAGGGCACGTATTGCATGGAGAATGGGGTGTTATATGAAAACAATAAATCATGGATCACTACATCAAAAACTAATGATGTGCTGTATGGTGACTAACATAACATAATAAAATAAAATTAAATTAAGTTAAAAAAATAAGTCAAGGAATTCACAAGACAAAAGTTTGTAAAATATGACAACATTTACCTAAAATGTGGGGAACAGGTGAGTAAAGAAAATGTAGGGAATAGAGGAATAAAGAATAGGTTCAAATGTAAAAGACCATCAAATTAATACAATTAATCAAGTTTATATACAGAAGAGGTTATATACAAACCTAATGGTAACTACAGATCAAAAACCACTAATAAATATGCAAAGAATAAAGAGAAAGAAATCCAAATATATCATTAAAGAAAACCAGCAAACCATGAAGGAGAGAAAGACAAGAAAGGATCAGAGAAAATCTTCAAAAACAACCACAAAACAAATAATAAAATGACAATAAGTACATATCTATCGATAATTACTTTGAATGTAAATGGACTAGATGCTCCAATCAAAAGCTATAAGGTGACAGAATGGATTAAAAAAAACAAGATCCATCTATATGTTGCCTACAAGAGCATATATTTTACACCACCTAAAGACTCATTTTACACCACCTAAAGACACCTGCAGATTAAAAGTGAGGAGAGTGAAAAACATCTATTATGTAAATGAATGTCAAAAGAAAGCTGGAGTAGCAACACTTATATTGTACAAAATAAACTTCAAAACAAAGACTGTAATGAGAGACAAAGAAGGACACTATGTAATAATAAAGGGGAAATTCTAACAAGAATATATAACAATTGTAAATATTTATGCACCCAACACAGGACCACCACAATACATAAAACAGTTAATAACAAACATAAAGGAATTAATAATAATATAATAATAATAGTAGAGGACACCCCACTTACATCAATGCACAGGTCACCTAAAAGGAAATCAGCAAGAAAACAATACTTTGGATGACACACAGGAATGGATGAATTTAACAAATATATTCAGAACATTGACTCCTAAAACAGCAAAATACACATCTTTTTCAAGTGCACATGGAACATTCTCCAGAAAAGATCACATATTAGTCCACAAAATATTCTCAACAAATTCAAGAAGATCGAAGTCATACCATGCATCTTTTCTGACCACAATGCTATGAGACTAGAAGTCAACTGTAAGAAAATATCTGGAAACACCTCAAATACATGGAGGTTAAATAACATGCTACTAAACAATGAATGAGTCAACAAGGAAATAAAAGAAGAAATTAAAAAGTCTATGGAAAAAAATGAAAATGAAAACACAATGGTCCAAAACTTTTGGGATACAGCAAAAGGAGTTCTAAGAGGAAAGTTTATAGCAATACAGGCCTACCTCAAGAAGCAAGAAAAATCTCAAATAAATAACCAAACCTTACACCAAAAGGAACTAGAAAAAGAACAACAACAACAAAAACCCCTAAAACCAACAGAAGGAAGGAAATAATAAAGATTAAAGCAGAAATAAATTATATTAAGGATACAAACATAATGATTTAAAGGGGCACATGCACCCCAAAGTTTACAGCAATGTCCACAATAGCCAAAATATGGAAAGAGCCCAGATGTCCCTCAACAGATGAATGGGTAAAGATGTAGTATATACATATACAGTGGAATATTACTCAGCCACCAAAAAGAATGAAATCTTGCCATTTGCAACAATGTGGATGGAACTAGAGGGTATTATTCTAAGTGAAATAAGTCAGTCAGAAAATGACTATCATATCTCATTCATATGTGGAATTTAAGGAAAAAAACAGATGAACATAGGGGAACGGAAAGAAAAATAACATGAAATCAGAGAGGAAGACAAACCATAAGAGACTTTTAACTCTAGGAAACAAACTGAGTGTTGCTGGAGGGAAGGTGGGGGAGATGGTGTAACTGGGTGATGGGCATTAAAGAGGGCACTTGATTTAATGAGTACTGGGTGTTATATGCAACTGATGAATCACTGAACTCTACTCATGACACTAATAATACACTATATGTTAATTAATTGATTTTAAATTTAAAAAAGAAATAAATGATATAGAAACTGAAAAAAAAAAAAAACCCCACAATAGAACAGATCAATGAAACCAGGGGCTGGTTCTGTGAAAAAACTAATAAAACTGATAAACGTCTAGTTAGACTTATCAAGAAAAAAGAGAAAGGACTCAAATAAAATCACAAATGACAGAGAAGAAATAACAACCAACACCACAGAAATACAAACAATTATGAGAACATTATGAAAAACTGTATGCCAACAAATTGGACAACATAGAAGAAATGGATAAATTCCTAGAAACATATAAGCTATCAAAATTGAAAAAGGAAGAAACAAGAAATGTGAACAAAACAATAACCAGTAAAGAAATTGAATCAGTAATCAAAAAACTCCCAACAAACATCTGGTCCAGGACCAGATGGCTCCCCAGGGGAATACCACCAAACATTAAAAGAAGACTTAATACTTATTCTTCTCAAATATTCCAAGTAATAGCAGAGGAAGGAAAACTTCCAGATTCATTCTATGAGGCCAATATTATCCTGATACCAAAACCAGATAAAGACACCACCACTAAAAAAGAGAACTACAGGTCAATATCTCTGATGGACACAGATGCAAAAATCTTCAACAAATACTAGCAAACTGAATTCAACAATACATTAAAAAAACCTCAAGTGAGGTTTATTCCTGGGTTGCAAGGGTGATTCAGTATTTGCAAATCAATGTGATACATTACATCAATAAGAGAAATGGTAAGAATCATATAATCATTTCAATAGATGCAGAAAAACCACTTGCCATAGTACAGCATCCATTCATGATAAAAATGCTCAACAAAGTAGGTTTAGAGGGAACATACCTCAACATAATAAAGACAATATATTTAAAAACCCCGCATCTAACATCATCATTAATGGGGAACAATTAAGAGCTTTTCCCCTAAGTTCAGGAACAAGACCAGGATGTCCACTCTCACCACTTTTATTCAACATAGTACTAGCCACAGCAATCAGATAACAAAAAGGAAGAAAAAGCATCCAAATTGGCAAGGAAGAAGTAAAACTGTCACTATTTGCAGATGATATGATACTCTATCTAGAAAAACTGAACGACGCCACCAAAACGCTACTAGAACTGATCAATGAATTCAGTAAAGTTGCAGGATACAAAATCAAATGTACAGAAATTTGTTGGATTTCTATACATTAATAATGAAGTAGCACAAAGAGAAATTAAGAAAACAATCCAATTTGCAATTGCACCAAAACCATAGATACCTAGAAATAAACCTAACCAAGGAGGTGAAAGACCTATACTCTGAAAACTGTAAAACACTGATGAAAGAAATTGAAGATGACACAAAGAAATGGAAAGATATTCCATGCTCATGGATTCAAAGAACAAATATTTTTAAAATGTCTATACTACCTAAAGCAATACACACAATGCAGCCCCTATTAAATACTAACAACATTTTTTCACAGAACTAGAATGAACAATCCTATAATTTGTATGGAACCACAAAAGACCCTGAATACTCAAAGCAATTCTGAAAAAGAAAAACAAAGCTGGGGTCATCATGATTCTGGGCTTCAATCTATATTACAAAGCTGTAGTCATTAGGACAGTATGGTACTGACACAAAAACTGACACACAGATCAATGGAACAGAATAGAAAGCCCCAGAAATAGATCCACAACTATATGGTCAATTTATCTTCAACAAAGCAGGGAAGAATATCCAATGGGAAAAAGACAATCTCCTCAACTAATGCTGTTGGGAAAACTGGACAGCAACATGTAAAAGAAAGAAAATGGATTAAAGACCTAAATGTGAGACCTGAAACCATAAAACTCCTAAAATAAAACATAGCAGTAATCTCCTGGACATCAGCCTTAGCAACATTTGTCTCCTCAGGCAAGGAAAATGAAAGCAAAAATAAACTGTTGGAATTGAACTAGGCTAACACCATCTCAGACAAATCTTCCATGATCACTGCTCTGTGACCTGAAGCCTTCTTGAGCACAGCCTCATTCACATTCTTTCTTCTTGTCTAACCACACATATAATAACCCTTAGGTACAATCTTGGGGCATAAGATAGACCACCAGTCAAATGCTGTTCTTGTGGCTTTATGAAAGGAGGTCACTGCCCTTCATGGGAGGAGAAGGAAGAGGAAACAACTAAGTCACAGATGACTTCTTACCAAGCCTGGATACCCCATTGCCAAGAGACTAGGGGTGGAGCAAGACTGCCTCAATGTGAGAACTATGAGGGTAATCAGAGGCCTAACGTAGAGCTCACAACTTAGTTTTTGCTAAAAAAAATAAACAAAAAACTATGGCCTTAGCGGATACTGGAACAGAAGGCGCCCTAATTCATGGTAATCCAGAATGGCACTCAGGGACTGGCAGCCATTAATGGTGATGGGGGAAATACCATAAGGGTGAAGCAAACAGTAATGTACTTGGGAATAGGTAAAAGCCCACCTGCCCCTTATGAGGTTTTTATTTTCCCAATACCTGAGAATATATTAGGCATGGATATTCTCTTGGGAAAAATGCTACAAACCTCTGTAGGAGAATTTCACTTTTGAGATAGGGTAATTAAAGCTAACCTATGTGGAATTGCAAGGGATCCTGTGTTACTCCCTCTCCTGCACCAGGCTGTAAATGTAATGCAATATCAGTTGCCAAGAGGATTTGAGGAAATATCTGCCACTATACAGGAATTATCAAAAGAACAAATAACAAGGCCAGCACAAAGTTCCTATAATAGCTGTGTATGGCTTGTGAAAAAACTGGACGTCACCTAGAGAATGACCATTGATTATAGATAAGTGATTATGGTTGTTCCTGAAATACATGCTGCTGTCCCTAATATCACCCAAATCACTGAACAAATAGTACATGATTTTGGATTTAGCCAACATTTTCTTTAGTATTCCTTTGCATCCTGAATCATAAGACCAATTCATTTTCGCATGGGATGGTCAAGAGTGGACATTCCAGGTATTGCCACAAGCTTATTTGCATAGCTCCACTATCTGCCATGATATGATTGCCCATGGTTTGTCTTTATAACCACCCACCACCCATAGTTAAAAGGTTCCATTATATTGATGATGTGATTCTAAATTCTGAAGACTTGTCTCTGTTATGGTCTTATTTGAATGCTCTCTGCTCTCATTTGAGAAAGTGAGGATGGGCCATCGATCCACAGAAAGTACAAGGCCGGGGTGCCTGGGTGGCTCAGTCATTAAGTGTCTGCCTTCGGCTTGGGTCATGATCCCGGGGTTCTGGGATCGAGCCCCGCATCAGGCTCCCTGCCCCGCAGGAAGTCTGCTTCTCCCTCTCCCATTCCCCCTGCTTGTGTTCCCTAACTCGCTATCTCTCTGTCAAAAAATAAATAAAATCTTTAAAAAAAAAAAAAAAAGAAAGTACAAGGCCGTGGGCCATCAGTAAAGTTTTTAGGGGTTACTTAATCAGGTAAGACACATCTTATATCAGGCTCTGTAAATGACTAGATCCAACAATTTCCCATCCCTAACACAGTGAAGCAACTGTAAGTTTCAGGTGTACTGGAGGGCCTTTATCCTGCATCTAGCACAATGCCTGAACCCTCTCTACCATATGGTACAAAAGGGAACACATTGGCGTTGGGTAGAAGAACATCAAACTGCCTTTGATCAAGCTCGGATATCAGTTGTTCAAGCACAGGCCTTAGGAACGCCTTCATCTGGTATCCCCATGACCCTAGATGATACCTAAGTGGCCTTAGATGTGACACCAGATGGGATAAGTTGGGCATTATGGCAGGAACAGCATGGAAAGATTGCCCCATTAGGCTTTTGGTCACAACTCTGGAAGGGAGTAGAGATACAATATTCTCCTATTGAACAACAAGTTTTGGGGGTCTATAAGGCCCTTCAAAAATGGAGCCCTTAATGGCCACTCTTTTGGTAACTGCCCAGACTGGGTTGCCTATAAAAGTGTGGACAGATGATATATTCACAAGACTAGCATCTGCCACAGCACAGGCCCCTACATTGTAAAAAAGGCATCTTACTTAGAACCAGGGAGTATTCTCTCCATTAGTCCATTGGGAGCTGAATTGCACGCTAACTTGGGGCCAGTAAAATATAAAATCTTTACCTTTCCCCCAGAACTTCCTATGGAAACTTCTTCACAAGTAAACAAAGACACATACCTTTTCCTGAAGATTCTCCAGTAGAGGGAATCCTAATCACTGGACTGTGGTAACAGTCCAACCTCAGACTATCTGGTTTGAAACTGGAGATCATAAAAGCAGCCAGTGGGCTGAATTGAGGGCTTCCTGGATGGTATGCATGCATAAACCTTGGCCCCTTAACTTCTGCACAGTTGGGCTGTCTATAAGGGTTTGACAACCTGGGTGGCCCAAAGGTCTTGGGACAACTGCTAGGTTTTACAGAAACCATTATGGAAAGCAGAATTATGGAAAGGTCTATGGGAAAGGACCCTGCTGCCTCCCTTACTGTTCTTCATGTCTTAGCACGTATGCCTGTTTTACCTCCTGGGAATACTGAGGCAGACAATAAAGATCAGGGCCCTTGCCCCTGTACAAAGTTCAGAACTGGCTGTATGGATTCATAAGCACATGGGCATCATAGTGCTAATATGGGTTGGAATACAGCAAAGAAAGCTGCATGCCCTTCCTTATATTGACATCCTAGCAGTCGTCAGCAAGTGCCTGATCTTCTCCCTTCTGAGACTTAGGAAGGTTTCACACAACACACGATGCAATCACTGTGCAACCCAACCAGTTTTAGACTGACAAATTGATTATACAGGCCCTCTACTCATGAGTCGAGAGAAAAAATACACCCTAACTTGTGTGGATACAACCATTGGGCTCATGCAAGTCTTCTTCTGTAAAAGGGCCAATCAAAATGCTACTATCAATGGCCTAGAACAACTTTGTGTCATATACAGATATCCCTGAAAGATAGTGATAGGGGAACACATTTCACCCGGACTGGGCTTGTGAGTGGGACATACATTGGCAATTTCATTTATCTTATAATCCATAGCTGTCAGGCTAATTGAAAAGAAGAATGGCGTTCTTAAAGCTCAATTCAGAGCCCTCCTACACACCACAGTTGTACAGATGGCCAGAAGCCATACCCTTGTTAAATTTAATTGGAACAGGCTACGGCACCACCCTCTATGCATGATTAGATACCAAAACCAGTGCACCGATGACTATTGTCCAAAAAACAAGGCCTGCAGCACTGGTTCCTGAGCTCATAGCAGGCCAGAGACAAGTGTGGTTCTGCACTGCTTAGCCCATCCTCCCATGGGAGGAAACATTTGGATGGGGGTTGGAATGGCAACCTCCTCCAGCATGGATAGACCGTTTCTTTCCAGAGTGTAAGAAATGTACTAGACAGCTAAAGGGGTCCCTGTTGATCCTGCTAAAGTCAGGGCCAAAATAGCCAATATATACATAATCTGGACAGGCATCTATACTCTGAGTTGGTTACATAATGTGGTCATTTGCATCACCTTTAATTTTATATATATAGGGTAATTCTTTGCCCCCTGGGCAACATGTCTGGTATGTCCCTCCCTCTCATGAGCTTCAGGCTACCTCTGTCCTCATGACAAAGAGAGAAGCCATGAACATCATCTTAATAGATGGAGGGGATCTCCCCAGACAAGTACCTACTAAGCATTTATTCTTTCATCCTTAGCCTGTTGCTCCTCTCTTTTTCAAGTGAAGGAAAATTTCTCTGCAATGGGCACAGACCTACATGGTTGGTTTACAATGAGATTCATGCTAGATATGTCATCTGCTCCCTTTATTCAAGTTACCATTTCCATGTTATGATGCTGGGTGTCACTCCTACAGGGAAATGATCCCAGGCCCACTTTAAGCCAGTGGTTATCAAGCTGGTTTAGAACCTGGGACTACAATGCCAAAAAATATTCCTCCTTCTCTGTTGTGTAACCAGTATAGAGCTCCTTTCCCATTACTGTCTGTACTACTGCTGTGGCTTATGCCTTCAACTTGAACACCATCTGGCAAAAACCTGCCCCAAAGAGCCCCTTTCTGATGACTCAGGGGATATCATGAAAGAGGTGGGTGCGTGAAATTGTAAGAGCCAGAATTGAGGAGTGTGGTGTGTGCACCAGACTAATGCCATTTTGGAGAAATCTGCCATGATGCTCACTCTGTGACCTGAAGTCTTCTTGAGCATACTCCCTTCCTCCCTGTTCTTTCTTTTTATCCCACCATACATGTAATAACCCTTAAGTATACCCTGTGTCATAACATCCTTGATCTACTTGGAGATATGACTGCATTTCCTCCCAGGTGGTCTACCAGCACATACCCGCTGGCCTCCAGGGCTATAAAAGTAGGTCTTATGGGAGGTAGGATTGCAGAGATCTACTTTTCTTGCAGTCACTTGAGACATGCTTTTTCTGTGCATAAGTCTCTAATAAGCCATTTCTCACCCAGCTGGGCTTGTCAGCCTTTCTCTTTGGTCTTACTGCTCCTTTGGCCTTTCAACGTAGTTTTACAGATAATTTCATGGAACAGGACTACACCAAAATAAAACTCTTTTGCACAGCAAAGAAAGCTATCAACTAAACAAAAAGGCAACCTAATATACTGGAGAATATATTTGCAAATGATATATTTGATAAGGAGTTAATATCCAGAATACATAAAGAATTTATATAACTCAACACATAACAAAAAAATCCAATTTAAAAATGAGCAGAGAACCTGAATAGACAGGTTTCTGAATAGACATACAGATGGCCAAGAGAAGTATGAAAAGATGCCCAACATGACTAACATCAGGGAAATACAGATCAAAATCACAACGAGATATCACCTTACACCTGTCCAAATGGCTAGTACCAAAAAGAAAGAATAACAAGTTCTGGCAAGGATGTGGAGCAAAGGGAACCCTTATGCACTGTTGGTGAGAATGTACATTGGTGCAGCCACTGTGGAAAATAGAGGTTCCTCAAAAAAATAAAAATAGTAATAGAAATATGATCCAGTAATTCCACTACTGGGTATTTATCCAAAGAAAATAAAAACACTAATTTGAAAAGATATATGTACCCTTATGTTTATCACAGCATTATTTATAATAGCCAAGATATGAAAGCAACCCATGTCCATTGATAAATGAATAAAGATGTGGTACACACACACACACACACACACACACACACTGGAATATTACTCAGCCATAAAAAGAATGAGATCTTGCCATTTGTGACAATATGGATGGACCTAGAGGGTATTATGCTAAGTGAAACAAGTCAGACAAAGAAGGACAAATACCATATGCTTTCACTTACATGTGGAACCTCCCCCGCAAAAAAAAAAAAAACCCAAATGAACAAAGAGTGACAACAACAAAACCCTCAGACTCTTAAATACAAAAACTGGTAATCACCAGAAAGGAGACCGGTGGCAGGATGGGCAAAATAGATAAAGAGGATCAAGAAGTAAAACTTCCAGTTATAAAATAAATCCATCACAAAGATGAAAAGTACAGCATAGGAAATATTGTCAATAATATGTAATAACATGGTATGGTGACAGATGGTGACTACTTATTGTGGTGAACACTGAATAATGCATAGAACAGTTGAATCAATATGTTGAATACCTGAAACTAATATAGTATTGTATGTAAATTATACTTCAATAAAAAAATGTATTACTTTCAAGCTCATTTCCCCAAAATACAGGTCTTCCTTGACTTACAATGGGGTTACATACTGATAAACCTAAGTTGAAAATATTTTAAGTCAAAAATGCATTTAATACATCTAACATACCAAATATGGTAGCCTAGCTTAATTGTGCTCAGACACTTACATTAGCCCACAGTCGGGCAAAACCATCTAACACAAACCCTATTTTATAATAGTGTTAAATATCTCATGTACTTTACTGAATACTATACTAAAAGTGAAAAACAGAATGTTTTATGAGTACAAAATGGTTATAAATATATTACTTGTTTACCCTTGTGATTATGGGGCTGGTTGGGAGCTGTGGCTTGCTCCTGATGCCTAGGATCATAAGAGAGTATTATATTGCATTTAGCTAGCCTGGGAAAGATCAAAATTCAAATTCCAAGTATGGTTCTTATTGAGTGTGTCTTGCTTTCATGCCATAGTAAAGTCAAAAAATCTTAAGTCAAACCATCGTAAGTTAGGGGCTGTCTGTAGTTGTTAATACTTTTTTTTTTCCTAATTTTTTTACACATTTTTAAACAAAACTGGAATCATTTTATACACATATACATACATATGTAAAAATTACACTATGCTCTTAAAATATCTTAATTATTATACCATGAACATTTAAAAGTGTCAAAGTATTAATTTAAAAAAATTAATATCAACTGGAATTACAGAACTCAAAACAAAATAAAATTACATGCACATTAAGAAGCCTCACTCCATCTTGATCTATCTACCCATCCACCACCATTCGCACCACCAAAGATTCCACCCAAGTTCCATCTTTACCCTTATCATCACTGTTACTGTTACCATCACCACCACCACCCTCTCTACACTAGAGAGTAACCACTTCATTAAGTGTTCTTTTACTTTGGGGCATGTGGGATGTTTCCAATATTTTTACCACCATAAATAATATTTACAACAATTTTTTAACAGTATCGCCATGACTTGGCAGAGTTTCATGACATTCTATTCACTATATTCTATTTTTCAGCCAAACATCAAAGAAGAAATATATATATATATTTTAAGATTTTATTTATTTATTTGACAGAGAGAGACACAGTGAGAGAGGGAACACAAGCAGGGGGAGTGGGAGAGGGAGAAGCAGGCTTCCCGTGGAGCAAGGAGCCCGACGCGGGGCTCGATCCCAGGATCCTGGGATCATGATCTGAGCCGAAGGCAAACGCTTAACAACTGAGCCACCCAGATCCTCCCAAAGAAGAAATATATTATTCATTAATTTATACTTTCGTGTTTTACCTAAATCGTGAAGCTAAAGTGTTCCTTAGAATTAGTCTAGTTTAGTTCAATCCCCTCACTTTATAGAAGTAGGAAAGTAAAACAGTGTGTGACATGTCCAAGGTTACAAGCTAGTTAGCTGGGGGACAGGGACAGTTAGCAGGAGGACAGCTTCACTATCTGCTTCATCATTGCTCCCCAACCCCCAGGACTGATTCTCTGGCTGGTATGACTGACTGGGGTAGTCGCCCCCCGCTCTCCCATCAGTAGTCCGATATATTGCTCTTGAATCTACATGCTTGGTTGATGTAGATAACCTTCCCAGAAATAAAGAAGTCTTAAAGAGAAAAGTGCCTGCATTTCTCTGCTAGAATATCCTGGCTGAACCATCTTCAGGTTAAACATCAGGTACATAAGAAACAAAGTGAAAACTGAGAAACTAAGAAGGGGGATGTTTCCAAAGCTTCAGCATTTCTTCTAAATCACGCAGCAGAATCCAGCCAGCTGTCAAGGCAAGAGACAATCTGTGAAACTAGATTCCACCCAAGTTCCTTGGACATCCTCCCTTTCCTTGTTCTTTTCTCTTAAGGCAATATGGAAAATTCCCTGGGACTGAGAAGTCTTTGTCAGCAATATATGTCTGAGAATTTATTTCAAGATAGTATACAGATAGTGCACAACATGTATGTAAAATGATTTTCATTGCAGCCTTAGTTATAATGAAAATTGGAAAATAAACTAAATTATATTTCCTCAGTATACATCTTATCTGCCTCTACAGGTTCTCTCAGCCTTACCTATGTTTTAGACCCTGGTTCCCTTTGCTTTTTTTTTTTTTTTTTTAAGATTTTATTTATTTATTTGAGAGAGAGAGAATGAGAGAGAACACATGAGAGGGGATAGGGTCAGAGGGCAAAGCAGGCTCCCTGCCGAGCAGGGAGCCCGATGCGGGACTCGATCCCGGGACTCCAGGATCATGACCTGAGCCGAAGGCAGTCGCTTAACCAACTGAGCCACCCAGGCGCCCTGGTTCCCTTTGCTTTCTTTACTTTAGCTATTGCTATGTTGACCCATTCTTTTTTTTCTTTTTTCTTTTTTTTTTTAAGATTTTATTTATTTGACAGCGAGAGAGGGAACACAAGCAGCGGGAGTGGGAGAGGGAGAAGCAGGCTTCCCGTGGAGCAGGGAGCCCGATGCGGGGCTCGATCCCAAGACCCTGGGATCATGACCCGAGCTGAAGGCAGACGCTTAACGACTGAGCCACCCAGGCACCCCTATGTTGACCCATTCTGCATAGACCCATAAAAGTCCACCTGCTGGGTCCAATCAGCCACACTCATAGTCTCCGGCTCTTTCTGACACTTCAAATGGAGAACTGCACTGCAGAATGGATCTGGCTTGGCAAATGGCTGCCAAAGATGCTGAGTGACGAGAGAGGGTATGAGGGAGTAAACTTCCTTGTGAGGAAAATTTTGACTGATGGAAAAGAGAAGAAAGGGAGCTGGCAGACAAACTCCTTCTCCCTTCCTCCCTCCAAGGATGTTCTGAGGCATGACTTCATATAGTCTTTCTGGGTATATGTTGCATCATAGGACAAGTATACCTGTGAAGGAACAGGTTTTACCTCTTATAGTCTCATCATGAAACAAAAGACATCAGGTGGCATGGTTTCCCTTCTTTCACTACTTCATGCATTCTTTCCTTCTCTCTTGCTGCCTTGGGATTGCACCTCCCAAATAAAACATAAACATCTATTGCTTGTCTTGGGTTCTGTTTCATAGGGAACCTAGGCTGGGGCAAATTGGTTTTAAAAATTGGTCTTAAAAATGAAGTTGTTGGGCGCCTGGTGGCTCAGATGGTTAAGTATCTGTCTTTGGCTCAGGTCATGATCCCTGCTCATCAGGGAGTCTGCTTCTCCCTCTCCCTCTGCCCCTTCCCCCTCTGCGCATGCTCTTTCTCTCTCAAATAATAAAATCTTTTTTAAAAAATTGAAGCCGTCAACAGTAGCAACTCAAAATGATGATGTATACCTATATTTTCTTTTTTTTTTAATTTTTTAAATTTTATTATGTTATGTTAGTCACCATACAGTACATCATTTAATTTTTGATATGGTGATCCATGATCCATTGTTTTCATATAACACCCAGTGCTCCATGCAATACGTGCCCTCCTTAATACCCATCACCAGGCTAACCAATCCCTCCTACCCCATCCCCTCTAAAATCCTGTTTCTCAAAGTCCATAGTCTCTCATGGTTCATCTCTCCCTCCGATATCCCTTCATTTTTCCCTTCCTTCTCTTAATGTCCTCCATGCTATTCTTTATGTTCCACAAATAAGTGAAACCATATGATAATTGACTTTCTCTGCTTGGCTTATTTCGCTTAGCATAATCTCCTCCAGTCCCATCCATGTTGATGTAAAAGTTGGCTATTCATCCTTTCTGATGGCTGAGTAATATTCCATTGTATATATGGAACACGTCATCTTTATCCATTCGTCTGTTGAAGGGCATCTCGGCTCTTTCCACAGTTTGGCTATTGCGGACATTGCTGCTATGAACATTGGGTGCATATGGCCCTTCTTTTCACTACATTTGTGTCTTTGGGGTAAACACCCAGGAGTGCAATTGCTGGGTCATAGGGTAGCTCTATTTTTTAATTTTCTGAGGGACCTCCACTCTGTTTTCCAAAGTGGCTGTACCAACTTGCATTCCCACCAACAGTGTAAGAGGGTTCCCCTTTCTCTACAACCTCTCCAACATTTGTTGTTTCTTTCCCTGTCCATTTTGGCCACTCTAACTGGTGTAAGGTGGTATCTCAGTGTGGTTTTGATTTGAATTTCCCTGATGGCTAATGATGATGAACATTTTTTCATGTACACCTATATTTTCTAATTTGGAAAGAGCTCTGAGTCATATTTTTGGAGGGAAGTTAACCCTGGTTGTTTCTAGATAGTAAGATTTTGGACATTTCTTTTTCTTTTTTTTTAACCATCATGGATTGTTATTACAGTTGTTTTAAAGATTTTATTTATTTATTTACTTGAGAGAGAGCACATACAAGCAGGGGGAGGAACAGAGAGGGACAAGCAGACTCCAGGCTGAGTGCAGGGCCCCACACAGGGCTCAATCCCATGACCTGAGATCATGACATGAGCTGAAACCAAGAGTCTGACACCCAACCAACTGAGCCACCCAGGTGCCCCTATCGTTACAGTTTTTACAAAAAGTATGCATTAAACTTATAAACAATAATTTCTGAGAGTGCAATTTTTACACTAAAGTGTTGACAAAATTTTCAACACTATATAATTTGTTCCAATGAGTAAGTTTTAAGTATAAATATCTTATCAATGCCAAATCTACATGGACATAGTTTTTACACATGTAAATAGGTACATAATATACAAAGTAACTAAATAATTTTTGAATGGAATTTTTTTTTTTAAGATTTTATTTATTTATTTGACAGAGAGAGACACAGCGAGAGAGGGAACACAAGCAGGGGGAGTGGGGGAAGGAGAAGCAGGCTTCCCGCCGAGCAGAAAGCCCGATGCGGGGCTCGATCCCAGGACCCTGGGACCATGACCTGAGCTGAAGGCAGACGCTTAACGACTGAGCCACCCAGGCGCCCCTTTGAATGGAATTTTTATCTAATCAATTTCTTTTTCTCAAATTAGGTTGTCTACTGATAAATCACTTTATTCAGTGTCCAGTTTCAGAAATGCCATTTAATAATTTTCTATTTACAAAGAACAACAGTCCTTTTATGACACTCAGAGATTTTTGGCTTGTAGCCTTGTAGACAGAGTTCACTGTACTATTTTTAACTATCCACATAAATTGGTCATAAAAGGATGGTATTTGGGGTTAGTTCAGTCAGTTCCCTGCAGAATTCAATAATAAACCTGTAGCTAAACTTAGAAATGCTATTTTATCATTTACATGTGAAGTGGGCCTTTTTTTCCCATTTATGGTATATCTGCCGATTTAAATAAGCAACTTATATTTGAGTAAAGCTTTTCATCCAAGTGTGCAACCTAAATGGAAAAACTTAAAGCCAAATCAAAACATGCTAAAAAATAAAGATGCTGTCAAATTTTAGATCCAAATAAATTATGAAATAGGATTCTAAATTCAGATATGATGCCAGTGTACAGAGATAGTATGACAAAGGTTACAGAAAGAACTATAATCAACTGAAGAAAATAGTCATTATTTTAAGCCTATATGAATGAAATTACCAGCACTCCCTCATTCTCCTTCTAACTGGATGGATTCTGTAGTTTCTTGTACATTTTTCTTGCAGTATCTAAAGTTCTCTGATGACCAAAGCATGTAACACATGTGGTCTGTTCTGTCTTGTCCTCCAGGCTCCACCAGTGGTGCAATAGTGACAATACTAAGAAAATTCCCTCCATCCTTCGTGGCTCTCCCCAGTCCTTCCACACTTCTCATGCTAGGAGTCGAACTTACATTAACTATATGATATGCTCTTCCTCTTGTCATTACTAATATCAGTTTCATCACTTCTAAGGATATTTTGCTGTCCTTCCAAGAGAGGAAAAAAAAAAAAAACTTTTCCAAAAGCATTTCAACACTTCTGTAAGACCTCAGGCAAAAACATGTTCCCATTTTGCTTGTCTGCACCTGGAGCCACTAGACAGGTCTGCCCTATTTTTCTTCCCACGCTACCATCTTCACCACTTTATATGACGCTCTGTCACACATCCACCTATTCATTTAACAAGGATTTTTCAGTGTACATTGGACTCCGTCACTGTGCTCAGTTCTGGAAATTTCAGTCCTCCTGGAGCTCCCTTTCTAGTGAGGGAGTAGACATAGATCAAATTATCACCGAATGCATAATTATAAACTCTGGTAAGCATTGTGAAGAAACATTCCAAAAAGCTAATAGAGCATATAATGAAGATAATGATCTATTTTGGCAGACAGAAGGCATGTTCCAGGGAAGGCTTTCCTAAGCAAGTAACAGTCCACTTGCTTCTCTAAGCAAATAACATTCATGCTGATATCCAAAGGAGTTTTCTACGCAAAAAGGAGTGTGCCAGGCAGAAGGAAAAGGTTGTGACAATTCATGATATGTTCAGTGAATGAAAGAATTTTGGTATACTGGAGTTACATAAATTTGGAAGGTTAGAGGGTGCCTAAATTCTACAAAATTCTGGCCAGGATGTGTAGGCACAAAGCCATTCACCACCCTCCCCACTTTCTCTAGTATCTCATTTCTGGAGCTGTCCCTTGTAACATGTTCCAGTGTTCTCCCTTCCAAGAGTCCCACCTAGGAGGCTTTACAGAAGTAGAACCTCCAAGGTCCCAGCCAGACAACATGGTGACCATAAAATGAACTTACTTCTGGTATAGTACATTGTATGCAACTTTATAGATTATGAAGTGTAATCAGTGAGGATCTTAGCAGCAAAGGATGGTACAGTACACCAGGCTGGCAAGAATCAAGAGCTGCTTTCATGTGCAGTTCAGGAGAGAGATGGGAAAAGAGCAGTTTCAGGAATCTGAATGGATAAACTGTATGGAGAGGGCACCTGACAAAAGATATTACCTTTGATAAAGGTATCCTGTATCCTGGGGGAAGAAGGTGTCCAACCTCTCTCCTCCCATCCTCCAATCTCTTGCCACTGCTGAAACCCCACCAAAGCCACACACATGGGTCATCGTCCCAAAACACAGAACAGAATGGAGAATGGAGGATAGGCAAACCAGGTGACCTAGTCGGGGTGGGTTAAAGCATAGTGCCCCATTTTAAATCTTAGGTGAGCCACTTAGAAAGTGTGTGATCTCAGGAATACTAACCCATCTCCAGGTGCCTCAATTTCCTCATCTTTAAAATGGAAATGATGACAATTACACATTGGTTTGCTTCAAGGGTTCATAAAGTGTTCATCCTAGTGCCTGACATGTGATCAGTGCCTCTAAGTGTTCTTAATATTCTCCTTTATAGAAGAAACTGAAGTTCAGACAAGGTAAGTGACTTAGTCAAGCTCCCATTGTCAGAAGGGAAACAATCAAAGCCAGAATCCAGGCCTCTTATCTCTGCCTTAACCTGTCTCTTTCACTCTCTTCTCCAGAACTGATAACATAGCTACCAAACTGACTAAAATATAACTCAGTAAGCATATTCTGAATCTTGTCTCTGTCCATTTTTGTAATAGTCACATCTCCCCCCCATACTTTATTGAGATACAATTGACATATAACATTGTGTAACTTTAAGGCACAAAATGTATCAATTTGATGCCCTTATTTACTGTAATGTGACTACCACTGTAGTTTTAAGTAACATCTCTATCACATCACATAATTACCATTTCTTTTTTATGGTGAGAACATTTAAGATCCACTCTCTTACCAACTTCCAAGCACACTTCTTAAAAATTTATTAACAGAGGACAGGGAAATATTTCTCATATTCTCTATAACTTAATGTAAATAGGAACCTGCACCTTCCAGACAGCTTATAATTGTAGATCCTATCACAGTAAACATGAGGTTGGCAATAACAGGGCCTCTTTGGACTTCTCAATGGAAACTCCTAGATGTGTAATCAATTTAGGAGCCTCCGTGGTGTTCTCATTTACTCAGAGAGAACTGAGGTAATTATGCATCATATTTCACTAATTGAAAAGCCTCAAAAGAATTAAAACTTCAAATAGTTGGAGTGGGTGGAAACAACCATCCTCCCAGTCTTTAGAAAAATTCTCCAAGAAGTTCCTGATCTGAGACAAGTATCCACAAAACATCCACTGGGAAGCCCCCTGTGTGGAGTGCCCTGGGAACCCCCGGACTGTGCACTCCTCAGTTCTACCACAAGGCCGGGGTACTTATGCATGGGGTATAAGAGATGACAACAAAAATTATATGTCAACAAATTAAGCAACCTAGAATAAATGGGAAAATTTCTAGAAACACGATCTCTCAAAAGTGAATCAGGAAGAAATAGAAAATCTAAACCGACCAAGTACTAGTAACAGAATTAAATGGGATTCACAGGTGAATCCTACCAAACATTTAAAGAAGAATTAATACCTAGTCTCCTTAAACTATTCCAAAAAAAAAAAAAAAAAAAACCAGAAGAGGAAGTAAAACTTTCAAATTCATTTGAAAAGGCCAGCATTATCCTGATATTAAACCCAAAGACACTACAAAAAAAGAAAACTACAGGCCAATATCTCTGATGAACATAGATGCAAAAGTCCTCAATAAAATATCAGCAACTGCATTCAACAATACATTAAAAGGATTATTCACCATGATCAAGTGGAATTTATTTCAGGGAAGCAAGGATGGTTTAATATTCACAAATCAATCAACATGATACACCACATTAACAAAACAAAAAACAAAATCACCTCAATAGATGCAAAAAAAAAAAAAAAGCATTTGACAAAATTCAACATTTTTTCATAAAAATTCAATGAAGAGTGTTTAAAGGGAACACACCTCAACATAATGAGGATGACATGTGAAAGACCCATAACTAACATCAAACTCAACTGTGAAAAAAATGGGAATTTTTCCTCTAAGATCAGGAACAAGATGAGGATGTTCACTGTCACCACTTTCTTTCTGCATAGTACTGGAAGTTCTACCTATAACAACCAGACAAGAAAAAGAAACAGGAGGCATCCATATTGCTAAGGAAGAAGTAAAACTGTCACTATTTGCAGATGACATGATACTATTTATAGAAAACCCTAAATGTTTTACCAGAAAATCATTAAAAATGATAAATGAATTCAGTAAGTTCACAGGACACAAAATTAATATGCAGAAGTCTTTTGCATTTCTTTTTTTAAACTTAATTTTATTTTATTTAAATTCAACTAATTAACATCTAATGTATTATTAGTTTCAGAGGTAGTATTCAGTGATTCATCAGTTATATAACACCCAGTGCTCATTGCATCATGTGCCCTCAATACCCATGAACCAGTTACCCCATCCCCCCACCCTTCTCCACTCCAGCAACCCTCAGTTTGTTTCCTATGATTAAGAGTCTCTTATGGTTTGTCTCCCTCTCTGATTATGTCTTATTTTATTTTTCCCTTCCTTCATCTATGTTCCTCTGTTTTGTTTCTTAAATTCCACATATGAGTGAAATCATATGATAATTGCCTAACTATGATTGATTTATTTCACTTAGCATAATACCCTCTAGTTCTTTCCATGTCATTACAAATGGCAAGATTTCATTTTTTTTGATGCCTGAGTAATCTTCCATTTTATATATATATACATCTTCACTATCCATTCTAAACAGATATCTTTTTTTAATTTAAATTCAATTAGCCAACTTATAGTACATCATTAGTTTCAGATGTAGTGCTCAATAATTTATTAGTTTCATGTAACACCCAGTGCTCATCACATCATGAGCCCTCCTTAATGCTCATCACCCTATCCCCAAACCCACCTCACCTCCAGCAACCCTCAGTTTGTTTCCTATAGTTAAGAGTCTCTCACTTCTCCAAAGAAGACACACAAATGGCTAACAGACACATGAAAAATGCTCAACATCACTAGCCATCAGAGAAATACAAATCAAAACCACAATGAGATACTACCTCACACCTGTCAAAATGGCTAAAATTAACAACACAGGTAATAACATGTTGAGGATTCAGAGAAAGGGGAACCCTCTTACACTGTTGGTGGGAATGCAAGCTGGTACAGATGCTTTGGAAAACAGTATGGAGGTTCCTCAAGAAGTTAAAGATAGAGCTACCCTATGACCCAGCAATTGCACTACTGGGTATTTACCCCAAAGATGCAGATGTAGGGAAAAGAAGGGGCACATCTTCCCCAGTGTTCATAGCAGCAATGTCCACAATAGCCAAACCGTGGAAGGAGTCAAGATGTCCTTCAACAGATGAATGGATAAAGAAGATGTGGTCCATATATACAATGTAATATTACTCAGCCATCAGAAAGGATGAATACCCACCATGTGCATCGACATGAATGGAACTGGAGGGGATTATACTAAGTGAAGTAAGTCAAGCAGAGAAAGACAATTATCATATGGTTTCACTCATAGGTGGGACGTAAGCAATAGCACGGGGAGGACCATAGGGGAAGGGAGGGAAATCTGAAGGGGGAGAAATCAGAGAGGGAGATGCACCATGAGAGACTACGGACCCTGGGAAACAAACTGAGGGTTTCAGAGGGAAGGGGGTAGGGGGGATGGGTGATGGGTATTAAGGAGGGCATGTGTTGTGATGAGCACTGGGTGTTATACACAACTAATGAATCATTGAACACTACATCAAAAACTAATAATGTACTATACAGTGGCTAACTGAACATAATAAAAATTTTTTTTTATTTAAAAAAAAGAGTCTCTCATGGATTTTCTCCCTCTCTGATGACTTCCCTTCCCATTCTGTTTTCCCTCCTTCCCCTAAGGTTCTCTGCCCTTTTCTCATTTTCCACATATGAGTGAAACCATATGATAATTGTCTTTCTCTGATTGACTTATTTCACTCAGCATTTCTATACACTAATAACAAAGTAGAAGAAAGAGAAATTAAGACAACAACTCCATTTATAATTGCACTAAAAAGAATAAAATACCTAGGAATAAATTTAACTAAGGAATCTGCACTCTGAAAACTATGAAACACTGGTGAAGGAAATGGAAGGTGATGCAAACAGATGGAAAGATTTTCCATGCTCATGGATTAGAAGAACCAATATTGTTAAAATGTCTGTACTAAAAGCCCAAATTTCCATTAACTGATAAATGAAGAAGATATAGCATACATACACACACACACACACACACACACTGGAATATTACTCCACCATCAAAAAGAATGAAATCTTGCCATTTGCAACAATGTGGATGGAGCTAAAGAGTATCATGCTCAGTGAAATACATTGGTCAGAGAAAGACAAATACCATTTGATTTCATTCATATGTGGAATTTAAGAAACAAAACAGATGAACATAGAGGGGAGAAAGAGAGGCAAATCAGGAAACAGACTCTCAGCTATAGAGAAAAAAATAATAGGTGATGTGTATTAAGGAGGGTGCTTGTGATGAACACTAGGTGGTGTTTGTATGTGATGAATCATTAAATTCGACACCTGAAACTGATATTACACTGTATGTTAACTAACTGGGATTTAAATAAAAACTTGAAAAAAATAAAATAAAATGTCCATACTACCCAAGGTCATCTACAGATTCAATGCAGTCCCTATCAAAATACCAATAGCATTTTTCACAGAACTAGAACAAATAATCCTAAAATTTATATGGAGCCACAAAGATCCCAAATAACCAAAGCAATCTTAAGGAAAACAGAGTTAAAGACATCACAATCCCAGATTTCAGGATATTCTACAAAGCTATAGCAATCACTAGGTGATGGCCCTTGGTCCCAGTGGCAGCTGGGTTGCAGGTCAACTGGAGAAGGTTCCCCTTGCCTCTCCCCCATGGAGAAGGCAGTGCCGAAGGCTGCAGCCCCTGATGCTCTCACCTCCATCTCTATGGCAATAGTAATGAAGGCCAATGAAGGCCCTGGCCCTGCAGCTCAAGAAGCAGTGGCCAGTGCAGCCTGGGTGGGTGTGTAAGCGGAGGTGACCAGGGCCAGATCATGGAGCAGAAGTCACATGGCTGGCCTCCAACTGGGCTGGAGCTACTCTGCCAGGGTTTGAAACTTTAAATGAGAATAAAGAGTATTATTTACAAGGAAATGAGAGTGAATAAGTCATCTCTCACTGCTTCCAACCTTTTTTTCACGAGAGACTGTATTAAACTTATGTATTTGAGGATTGCACAATCCTGCTTCCAGCACCAGCGGTTTCTCTGTTTTGTGATCAGTGTGACTCACAAGAACTTCTTTAGTAACAAACAAAATGACCCAGGGGTGTGGAAAATATGACTTTTACATTGGTCTGGGATTGGCTATAAGCTCCAGCATTTTCATTGGTGGGAGTTTTATTTTGGGGGGGGGGGAAGAGGGTCTTCTGTGACTTGCCAGAAAAGGGTCCATGAGAACAGGTCAAGGTGGCCATGCATATTTTAAAGAATAGGTGTTATCTGAAAACAATGGATCATGGATCACTACCTCAAAAACTAATAATGTACTGTATGGTGACTAACATAACATAATAAAATTAAATTTAAGAAAAAAGAATGGTTGTGCTGGGCTGAATTGCTATCAATGGGAGCAGATGAGGCAGCCAACTTTGCTGCATATGCCTTTGCACCAACCACCCTAGTGACTCCGTTAGAAGCTCTCAGCGTCCTAGTAAGTGCCATTCTTTCATCATACTTGCTGAATGACTCAGTCTTCATGGGAAGAAATGGATGTTTGCTAAGTATTCTAGGGTCTACAGTTACGGTCATTCATGCTCCAAAAGAAGAGGAGATAGAGACTTTAAGTGAAATGTCTCACAAGCTAAGTGATCCAAGTTTTGTGATCATTATGTCATTGATCTTAATCTTCATTGTGGGACCTCACCATGGATAGACAAACATTCTTCTGTCCATAACAACCTGATCTGTAATCGGAGTGTTTTCAGCCTCCTGTGTTAAGGGCCTGGACATTGCTGTCAAAGAGCTGTTTGCTGGAAAGACTGTGCTGTGACATCCCCTGGCCTGGATCCGGCTGCTGAGCTTTATAGTCTGTGTGAGCACACAGATTAATTATCTAAATTACCCTGGATATAGTCAACCCTTCCATTGTGACTCCCAATATATTATGTATTCTTTACAACATTGGTTTTAACTTGTTCAGCTATTCTTTTGAAGGAGTGGCAAGATATGTCTGTTGAGGATGTCATTGGTACTTTGAGTGGCTTCTTTACAATCATTGTGGAAATATTCTTGTTGCATGCCTTGCATGCCAAAGAAAACCATCAACAAAATGAAAATACAACTTACTGAATGGGGGAAGATATTTGCAAATGATATATCCAAAGGAGTTAACCTCCAAAATACATAAAGAACTTATACAACTCCGCACCAAAAAAGCAAATAATCTGATTTTTAAATGGGCAGAAGACCTGAAGAGACATTTTTCCAAAGAAGACATCCAGATGGCCAACAGACACATGAAAAGATGCTCAACACCATTCATCATCAGGAAAATGCAAATCAAAACCACAATGAGATATCACCTTATACCAGTCAGAATGACTAATATCGTGGATCAAAAAGACAATAAATAACCAGTGTTGGCATGAATGTAGAGAAAAAGCAACTCTTGTACACTATTGATGGGAATGTAAATTGATGCAATCACTGTGGAAAGCAGTATGAAGATTTCTCAGAAAATTAAAAATGGAGAAGATCCAGTCCAAGATGGCAATGTAGGAAGACTCTGAATTCACCTCCACAGACATACCAAATCTATCCCTAATTATAAAGCAATTCCACCTTAAGAAAAACAGGGCTGGGGCGCCTGGGTGGCGTCTGCCTTTGGCTCAGGTCATGACCCCGGGGTCCTGGGATTGAGCCCCGCATTGGGCTCCCTGCTCTGCGGGAAGCCCACTTCTCCCTCTCCCACTCCCCCTGCTTGTGTTCCCTCTCTCACTGTCTCTCTCTCCCTGTCAAATAAATAAATAAAATCTTGGAAGGAAGGAAGGAAGGAAGGAAGGAAGGAAGGAAGGAAGGAAGGAAGGAAGGAAGGAAGGAAGGAAGAAAGAAAGAAAGAAAGAAAGAAAGAAAGAAAGAAAGAAAGAAAGAAAGAAAGAAAGAAAGAAAGAAAGAACTGAGGGCTAACTGAAGAGCTTCTGTACAATAAAAGACAGAGGGAATGGCAAGAGAGAGGAAAGCACAGTAGCAAAGGGAACCCCTACCTCAATGCTGCATACTGTAGAGGGAAGGGAGAGTACAGAGGGACCAAGAGTAGATTCATCATTTCATGGAAAACAAATAGCCACAGTTTCAAAGATAAACTATTACATAAAAGATTCAGCCTTAGAACCCTGACAAACTGCAGGGGAGCTGCTAGAACTTTCTCTGTGTTAGAGGGGATGTTGAATGCTATGGTTTACACTCCCTGTCCACCTCTAGGGTGCAGATGGGAGCACTGTCTGGATGTCATAGCCAGCCTGCCACATCAGGAACACTGGGTCCCTAGTCCACACCAGCCCCAGATGCTCTGGGACACAGAAAAATAGCTATGGTTTAAAATAGCAACTAGTATATAAAATAGCAACCCTAGAACTCTGCCAAATGAAGCCATTGGAACTTGTCACAGTTTACACTTCCTCTCCGCCTTGATAACATGAATGGGCATACTGTCCAGGTGCCCTAACTGGCTTGCCACCTCACACCACACCAACTCCAACCATCCCACCCTAGTAGCTCCTGGTACACAACAGGACACCCCTGGTCAGTGCTCACTACAGCTCCAGCTGTCACGCAAAGATGACACAGATGCAGAGAACCCTGGAACACTCCAGGCCTGCACCACTCTGGCTTCATACAGATTGCTAGGGCACCCCTGGCACAGAATGCTCCAGGTTCTCCTGGCTGGCACCTGCTTCAGCTCCAGCCACCTCACCAGTGTCCCTGGCATGGAGCACCCCAAGAAATTCTGGCCCAATCTGCTTCAGTTGTGGCCACTTGGCCAAGACACCCTCTGAGCAAATACCCCCAGGACACACTGGCCAGCAAGGGCCTTGGCTCCAGTCACCCTAACGGGGCACCCCCTGTTCTCAGCACCCCAGGGAAGCCAAAGACACCCTGACTTGCATCCCCTGTCCTGCACTCACTTTGGCTTTAGCTGTTCTGCCAGGGTGCCCTCTGTGTGAAGAGCTCCAAGACTCCCCATCTTGTACCCACCTCATCTTTAGCTGTCCTGTCAAGATGCCTTCTACACATAGAGTCCCAGGACCCCTTCTACCTCTTAAGCTTTAGTTTTTATGCGAGGGCCCCATTGCATGAAACACCCTGGGATTCTCCCAGGCTGTGCTGGCCTCAGCTCCTGTTGCCCCACCAGGGACCCCTGGTACTGAGTACCCCAGGACACCCACTTTGGCTTCAGCTGTCCTGTTAGGGTGTCCTCTCTGCATATTCTTGAGACCCTCCTTGCCTGTGCCCACTTCAACTTTAGCTGCCCACTTCATGGAGAGCCCCTGGACCGCCTGGCTGACACGTCACCTCAGCTCTAGCAACTTTACCAGGGTACCTACTGTGCAGAGAGGCTTGGAACATCCAAGTATATATCCACTTCAGCTTCAGATGTCCTACCAGGGCACCCTCTATGCAGGGAGCCCTGGGAACCCCCAGCTCGCACTTACTTCAACTTCACCTGTCCTACCAGGATGCTTTCTGTACATAGCACCTCAGGGCCCCACCGGCCTCACCAACTTCAGCTTTAGCTGTCCTGTCATATGCTCTCTATGCAAAGAGCACAGGAATAACACTAGCCTGTGTCCACTTCAGCTCTATCCCACCAGTGTGCCCACTGCACAGATCACACTGCGACCCCTCAGCTTGTGCCCACTGCAGCTTCAGCTGTACTGCCAGGGAACCCTCTGTATGAAGAGCCCCAAGACAGCCTAACTTATGCCCATTCAGCTCCAGCCATCCCACCAGGGCAGTGCCAGCACAGAGTGCCCTGTGACCCCCAACCCAAACCAACTACAGCTCCACCCAACCAGCAAAGGCCACCAAACACACAGTCTACACAGGGGATGAACAAACACAAGACCATTTTTCAAGTTTAGGGGAAGCAGCTGTTCCGTCTAATTCATTAAAAAAAAAAAAAAAACCACAGAAAATCAAACAAAATGGGGTGACAGAAGAATATGCTCCAAAAGAAAGAACAAGACAAAACCCTCAGAAAAAGAAGAAATGAGGACAAACAATATGCCTGATAAATAGTTTAAAGTAATGATCATAAACATGTTCATCAGACTGGAGAGAAGAGTGAAAAAAAATCAGAGAGGCCTTCAACAAAGAAATAGAAAATATTAGAAAGGACTAAGAGTCTCTCATGGTTTTTCTCCCTCTCTGATGACTTTCCATTCAGTTTTCCCTTCCTTCCCCTATGATCCTCTGAGCTGTTTCTTATATTCCACATATGAGTGAAACCATATGATAATTATCTTTCTCTGATTGACTTGACTCTAAACTATGGGAAACAAACTGAGGGTTGCTGGAAGGGGGATGGGTGGGGGAATGGGGCAATTGGGTGATGGGCACTAAGGAGGGCACATGATGTAATGAGCACTGAGTGTTATATGCAACTGATGAATTATTGAACTTTACATCTCAAGTTAAGATGTACTATATGTTGGCTAATTAAATTTAAATGAATGAATGAATGAAAGAAAGAAAAAGAAAATATTAAAAAGAACTAATCAGAGTTGAAGAATACAATAATTAAAATAAATACATTACAGGGAATCAATAGATTAAAAGATGCAGAAGAACAGATCACCAACTTGGAAGACAGGATTATGGAAAGTACTCAAGCTGAACAGCAAAAATAAAAAGAATTTTAATAAATGAAGATAGATTAAGGGATCTCTTGGACAACATCAAGCCCAAAAACATTTGGATTATCAGGATCTCAAAGGATAAGAGAGAGAGAGAGAGAGAGAGAGAGGGGAAGAAAACTTATTTGAGGAAATAAGCTGAAAACCTCCCTAACCTATGGAAGGAATTAGATATCCAAGTTGAGGAGGCACAAAGTTCCAAGCAAGAAAAACCAAAGGAAGTTCACACCATGACACATAATAATTAAAATATTGAAGATTAAAGATAAAAAGAATTTTATTTTTTATATATTTTTAAATTTGAATTCAATTACCCAACATAGAGTACATCATTAGTTTTTGATGTAGTGTTCAATGACTCACTAGTTGTGTATAACACCCAGTGCTCATCACATCATGTGCCCTCCTTAATGCCCATAATGCAGTTACCCGATCCCTCCACCCACCTCTCCTTCCGTGACGCTCAGTTTGTTCCCAGAGTCAAGAGTCTCTCATGGTTTGTCTCCCTCTCTGATTTCTCCCCCTTCGGATTTCCCTCCCTTCCTCTATGGTCCTCCCTGTATTTCTTATGTTCCACCTATGAGTGAAACCATACAATAATTGTCATTCTCTGCTTGACTTATTTCACTTAGCATAATACCTTCCAGTTCCATCCATGTCAATGCACATGGTGGGTATTCATCCTTTCTGATGGCTGAGTAATATTACATTGTATATATGGACCACATCTTTTTTTTTTTTTTTAAAGATTTTATTTATTTATTTGAGAGAGAGAGAATGAGAGACAGAGAGCACAAGAGGGAAGAGGGTCAGAGGGAGAAGCAGACCCCCGCTGAGCAGGGAGCCCAATGCGGGACTTGATCCCGGGACTCCAGGATCATGACCTGAGCCGAAGGCAGTCGCTCAACCAACTGAGCCACCCAGGCGCCCTGAACCACATCTTCTTTATCCATTCATCTGAAGGACATCTTTACCCCTTCCACGGTTTGGCTATTGTGGACATTGCTGCTATGAACATTAGGGTGCATGTGCCCCTTCTTTTTCCTACATCTGTATCTTTGGGGTAAATACCCAGTAGTGCAATTGCTGGGTCATAGGGTAGCTCTATTTTTAACTTCTTGAGGAACCTCCATACTGTTTTCCAAAGTGTCTGTACCAGCTTGCATTCCCACCAACAGTGTAAGAGGTTTCCCTTTTCTCTGAATCCTCAACAACATGTTATTACCTGTGTTGTTAATTTTAGCCATTTTGACAGGTGTGAGGTAGTATCTCATTGTGGTTTTGATTTGTATTTCTCTAATGATATGTGATATTGAGCATCTTTTCATGTGGCCCATCTGGATGTCTTCTTTGGAAAAATGTCTATTCATGCCTTCTGCCCTATTTCTTAACTGGATTATTTGTTTTTTTGGGTGTTGAGTTTGATAAGTTCTTTATAGATCTTGGATACCAGCCCTTTATCAGATATGTCATTTGCAAATATCTTCTCCCATTCCCATAAAGGAGGTTATATATAAATCTCAGGGCAACCACAAACCCAAGACCTATAATAGATATGCAAATAATATAGAAAAAGAAAACCAAAACTAACACTACAGAAAGTAATCAATCACAAAGAAACAGAGCAAGAAAGGAAGAAAGAAACAGAAAAGCACTACAAAATAACCAGAAAACAACTAACAAAACGGCAATAAGTACATACCTATCAATAATTACTTTAAACATAAGTGGTCTAAATGCTCCATCAAAAGACATAGAGTGGCAGAAGAGATTAAAAATAAAGACCCATCAACATGCTGCCAACAAGAGACTCACTTCAGATTTAAAGACAAATATAGACTGAAAGTGAAAGCAAAGAAAAAGTATTCCATGCAAATGGAAGTAAAAAGAAAAAGAAAATCCATAGTAGCAATATATATATATATCAGACAAGATATACTTTAAAACAAAAACTGTAACAAGAGACAAAGAAGGGCAATACATAATGATAAAGGGATCAATGTGAAAAGAAGTTTGTAAATATTATAATTGTAATAATTGTAAATATCTATGCACACAACATGGGAGCACCTAAATACATAAAGCAAATATTAAGAGATATAAAGGGAGAAACTGACAGTAAAACAATAATAGTAGGGGACTTTAACACCCCATTTACATCAATGGATAGATTATCTAGGCAGATAATCAATAAGGAAACAGTGTCTTTGAACAACAGGACAGACCAGATGGACTTAACAGATACATACAGAATAGTTCATTCAAAAACAGAATACACATTTTTTTCAAGTACACATGGAAAATTCTCCAGGATAGATCACATTAGGCTGCAAAAAAAAGTCTCAATATGTTGAAGAGGATTAAAATAGTATCATGCATCTTTACCAACCACAATGGTTGAATGATATGAATGAAAATGAAACTAGAAATCTGTAACAAGAAAAAAATTGGAAAACACACAAACACATGGAGGCTAAACAACATACTACTAACCAACCAATGGGTCAACAAAGAAATCAATAAGAAATTAAAGAATACATGGAGACAAATGAAAATGAAATACAGTGGTCCAAAATCTTTTGGATATGGCAAAAGTAGTTCTGACAGGGAAATTTATAGTGATATTGGTCTAACTCAAAAAACAAGAAAAGGCTCAAATAAACTATCTAACTTCACACTTAAAGTAACTAGAAAAAGAGAAACAAAGTCCAGGGTGAGTAAAAGGACAGAATAATGAAGATTAGAGGAGAAACAAATGACAGACACTAAAAATTCAATAGAGAAGATCGATGAAACCAGGATCTGATTCTCTGAAAAGATAAACAAATTGATAAACCTTTGGTCAGATTCATCAAGAAAAAACAAAGAGGACACAAATAAGTACTATAAAAAATGAACAGGGAGAAATAATGACTGACACTACAAAGACACAAAAGATTATAAGAGGATATTGTGAAAAATTCTATATCAACAAATTGGAAAACAGAAGAAATGGATAAATTTCCAGAAACCTATAATCTTCTAAAACTGAATTACAAAAAAATAGCAAATCTGAAGACTTATTTTTAGTAACTAAATTAAATCAGTAATCAAAAAACTACCAAAAAAATAAATAAAATGCCAGGACCAGATGGACTCACAAAAGTCTTCTACCAAATATTTTTAAAAGATTTAACAACTATACTTGTCAAACTATTCCAAAAAATGGAAGGGATGGGTACCAAGGAGGGCACTGTTGTGGGCCCTGGGTATTGCATGTAAGTGATGAATCACTAAATTCTACACCTGAAACTAATATTATACTGTATGTTAACTAGCTAGAATTTAAATTAAAATTTGGAGGAAAAAAGAGGGACGGAAAGTTTCCAACTACATTCTATGATGCCAGCATTACCCTAATATCAAAACCAGACAAAGATACAAAAAAAAAAAAAAAAGAAAGAAAACTATAGGCCAATATCCATGATGAACATAAATGTAAAAATCCTTAACATAATATTACCAAACTGCATTCAGCAATACATTAAAAGGATTATACATGCAATGAAGTGGGATTTATTCCAGAGACTCAAGGATAGTTCAATATTCACAGACAAATCAGTGTGAAACATAAATCAAGAAAACCAAGTATAAAATTATATGATCATCTCAATAGTTGCAGAAAAAGCATTTGACAAAATTCAACATTTGTTCATGATAAAAACTCTCAACAAAGTGGGTTTAGAGGAAACCTACCTCAACACATAATAAAGGCTATTTATGACAAATCCACAGCTAACATCATACTCAAAGGTGAAAAATTGAAAGCATTTCCTTTAAGATCAGAAACAAGACAAGGATATACATTCTCATCACTTTCTCCAACTTCCAATAGTACTGGGAGTCCTAGCCATTTCAATCAGACAAGAAGAAGAAATAGAAGGGATAAAGATTGGTAAGGAAGAAGTAAAACTGTCACTCTTTGTAGAGGACATAATACTATACATAGAAAATCCTAAAGATTCCATCAAAGAACTATTCAAAGCAATAGGTGAATTCTGTCAAGTTGCAGGACACAAAATTAATTCACAGAAATTGGTAGTGCTTTTATACACTAATAACAAAATAGCAGAAAGAGAAATTAAGAAAACAATTCCATTTACAATTGCATCAAAACCAATAAGATACCCAGGAATAAATTTAACTAAGGAAGTGAAAGACTTCTACTCTGAGAACTATAAAACATTGATGAAAGAAATTGAAGTGACACAAACAAAAGGATATACCATGCTCATGGAGTAAAAGAATATTGTTAAAATGTTCATACTACCCAAAGCAATCTACATATTCAATGCAGTCCCTATCAAAACACCAACAGCATTTTTCACAGAACTAGAACAAATATTACTAAAATTTGTATGGAACCACAAAAGACCCTGAGTAGTCAAAGCAATCTTGAGAAAGAACAAACCTGGCAGTATCACAATTCCAGATTTTAAGATATACTACAAAGCTATAGTAATCAAACAGTGTGGTACTGTCACCCACACCTATATGGTCAATCTATGACAAAGGAAGCAAGATTATACAATGGGGAAAAGCATGAATCTTTCTTCAAATAAATGGTGCTGTGAAAACTGGATAGCTACATGCAAAAGAAAGGAACTGGACCACTTCCTTACATCATACATAAAAATAAACTGCAAATGGATTAATGACCTAAATGTGAGACCTGAAACCATAAAACTCCTAGAAAATAACATAGGCAGCAATCTCCTTCACATCAGCTATAGCCACATTTTTCTAGATATGTCTCCTAAAGCAAGGGAAACAAAAGCAAAAATAGATATTGGGACTACATTAAAATAAAAAGCTTTTGCACAGTAAAGGAAAATCAACAAAATTCAAAGGCTGGGGTGCCTAGGTGGCTCAGTCATTAAGCATCTGCCTTCGGCTCAGGTCATGATCCCAGGGTCCTGAGATCGAGTCCCGCATCAGGCTCCCTGCTCAGCAGGAAGCCTTCTTCTCCCACTCCCACTCCCCCAGCTTGTGTTCCCTCTCTCGCTGTCTTTTCTCTCTGTTAAATAAATAAATAAAATCTTTAAAAAAAAATTAAAAGGCAATCTACTGAATGGGAGAATATATTTGCAAATTACATATCCAAAAGGAATAACCAAAACATATAAAGAATCTATATATCTCACAGATAAACCCCACAAATAATCCAATTAAACAAATGGGCAGAGGACCTGAATAGACATTTTTCCAAAGAAGACATACAGATGGCCGACACATAAAAACATACATCAACATAATTAAGCATCAGGGAAACACAAATCAAAACCAAAATGAGATATAAACTTATACCTGTCAGAATGGCTAGAATCAAAAAGACAAGAAATAACAAGTGTTGGTAAGGATGTGAAGAAAATGGCACCCTTGTGCACTGTTGATGAGAATGCAAACTGGTATATTTCCACTGTGGAAAACAGTATGGAGGTCCTCAAAAAATTAAAGATAGAAATACTATATGAGGTGCAGTCAGTTAAGCATCCAACTCTTAGTTTCAGCTCAGGTCATGATCTCAGGGTAATAAGATTGAGACCCACATCTGATAAAGGGGGTTGGAAATACAGGCTTCCAGTCATGGAATAAATAAGTCACAGGAATAAAAGTTACAGTATAAGGAATACACTCAATGGTATTGAAATAGCATTGTCTGATAACAGATGGTAGCTAAACTTCCGGCGAACATAACATATAAACTTGTCAAATCACTATGTTTACATCTGAAACTAAAGTAACATTTTGTATCAACTGCAGTCAAAGTTTTTTAAAAATAAGAATGTATGTGTGTGTGTGTGTACTGCATTTTCTTTATTCATTATCTATTAATGGACTTAGGTTGCTTCTATTACTTAGCTGTTGTTAAAAATCCTGCAATATAAGATTGGGTATCTGTTTTCAAATTAGTGTTTGAATATCTCTCAGCTATAAAAAATGAATGAGATCTTGACATCTGCAATAACATGGATGAACCTAGAGGGCATTATGCTAAGTGAAATAAGTCCAATGGTGAAAAACAAATACTATATGATTTCCCTTATATGTGGAACCTAAAAAACAACACAAATGGACACACAAGAAACCAAAAATACAGATAGCAAACTGGTGGTTGACAGAGGGGAGGAGGTTGGAGGTATGGTTGAAACAGGTAAAGAGGATTAAGAGGTACAAGTTTCCAGTTATAAAATAAATAAGTTACAGAATTAAAAGTAGAGCATAGGGAATGTATTTGATAATAATGTTGTACAGTGACAGATGGTAACTACACTTACTGTAGTGAGCATAACATAAAAATAGAACTGTTGAATCACTACGTTGTATACCTGAAACTAATATAACATTGTATGTCAACTATACTTCAACTTAAAAAGGAACAAAAACTAAAACCCTTAGAAGAAAACATAAAGGTAAATCTTCATGACTTTGGACTTGCCAAAGGATTCTTAAATTTGATATCAAAAGCACAAGCAATCAAAGAAATACGTATGTTGGACTTCATCAAAATTAGAAATTTTTGTGCTTCAAAGGACAGCATCAAGAAAGTAAAAGACAACCCACAGGATGGGAGAAAATATTGGCATTCATATATCTCAAAAGGGATATGTGTCTGGAATACATAAAGAACTCTTACAACTCAATAATAAAAAGATAAATACCCCAATGAAAAATGGACAAAAGATCTTGTATTAGTCATCTCAAGCCGCCATAAAAAAATATCATGGACTGTGTAGTTTAAACAACAGATATTTATTTCTCACATTTCTGGAGGCTGGAAAGTCCAAGATCAAGGTGATACCAGATTGAGTTCCTGATGTAGGCCCTCTTCCTTAGCCTGCAGACAGCAGCCTTCTCACTTTGTCCTCACAGAGAGAAAGAGAAAGCTAGGCTTTCTTCCTCTTTTAATAAGAACACTAATCCCATCATAGGATCCCACCCGCCCACGCCCCATGACCTTATCTAAACCTAGTTACCTCCCAAAGGCCTTGGCTCCAAATACCATTACAATGAGGGTTAGGGCTCTAACATATGAAACTAGGCAGGGACACACATTTGGTCCATAATAGATCTAAATAAGCATTTCTCAAAAAAATATGCAGATGACAAATAAGTCCATGAAGAGGTTCTTGACAGCATTTGGGACATGCAAATCAAAACCATAATGAAACACCACTTTGTCCCATAAGATGGCTAGAATCAATCAGATAATAAGTGTTGGCAAGGATGTGAAGAAATCAGTACCTTCATACACCTGCTGGTGGGAATGTAAAATAGTGCAGCCACTTTGGTAAACAGCCTAGCAGTTCCTCAAATGATTAAACATAGATTTACCATATGACCCAGCAATTCTACCTCTAGGTAAATACCAAGAAAAATGAAAACTTACATCCACACAGAAATTTATAAATGACTGTTTACAGCAGCACTATTTACAATAGCCAAAAGATGGAAACAACTCGAAAGTCTATCAATGGGCAAATGGATAAACAAAATATGGTATATTCATATAATGAAATGTATGGAATATTATTCAGCCATAAAAAGGAATAAAGTGTTAATACATGCTACAACATAGATGAATCTTGAAAACATGCTGTGTGAAAGAAGGCAGTCTCACACATACACACACACACACACAACTACATACTATATGATTTCATTCATATTAAAGTCCAGAATAGGGAAATCTACAAAAATAGAAAGTAGATTAGTGATTGCTAGAGCTGGGGGAGAGGGAAATGGGAGATGGGGATGATAGCTAAAGGGTACAGAGTTTCTTTTTAAGGCGATGAAAATATTTTAAAATTGACTCTGGTGATGTTTGTATGTATCTGTGAATATACTAAAAATCATTACATTTCACACTTTAAATGGATTAAGTGGCTAAGTTGTACAGTATGTTAATTATATCTCCATAAAGCTTTTTTAAAAAACTTTATACAGTTTTGTTTTGAATATGATAATTATAGTATCTGATGTCTTTGCAGTTTCTTTCTTCATTCATAAAAGTATGTTTTCTTGTCTATTTGTTGGCCTTCATTCATTGGCTCATATTAGGTTGATCTTTATACCTAGAAATCCTAGGCCATTAAATGAGGCATGCTTTCTTCCAGAGATGATTTCCATTTGTTTCTTCCAGTGGTCCAACGACACTATTAACCTGGGACAAATTTGACTCCCTTTAGGATCTCCTGCTTAATCCAGGAGTCTTAAGTTTATCTGCCCCATTCTATGCAGACCCAAGATTTGGTCTAGTTTCAGTGCTGATGTTAGCATTTAATGCAGCCTCACTTTGTGTGTCTGCTCATAATTCACTTCTCTCAAATTTATTTATTTGGGTTGGGTTTGTGGGCCTGGACATTTTCCTTATCTTCTAAGGCCAGAAATGCAATAAAACTTAAGTCTAATGCAGGATCTAATTGTTTTACAGTAGGGGTCTTTGTAGAATGTAGATGACCATATTGCCCAAAATGGAAGTCTCTCATGCAGGGTTATTCTTTTTTTTTTTTTTTTTTTTTTTTAGCATCAGTATTCACAGGAAAATCGTTTCATTGAATATGATTAACTTGACCCATTATTCCTCCCTTTTTATTCTAGCACTTATGAATATCAAGAATTCTATACTTGTCTTCCTTCCAAAGGAAAGCATTAAGGCATTTAATTAACAGATGCTATATGACTCATGGCAAGTTTGTTTCAATAGGTCTTTCCACTAGTTCACCAACCCCATCTGCTTTGCTAGCCAGATACCCATCATCCAAACCAAAGGTGGAATTATCTTCATTATTAGTTCTCGTAGAAAACATTTATCAAAAGATTACCATGAGAAAGATATTGCATAAGTACTTTACTTGGATTATCTCATGTATTTATCACCACAGTCTTACAAGGGATGTATCAATATTATTCCTACTTTACATGGACCCACAACTATATGGTCAACAAATCTTTGACAAAGCAGGAAAGAATATCCAATGGGAAAAAAGAGTCTCTTCAACAAAAGGTGTTGGGAAAACTAGACAGCCACATGTAGAAGAATGAAACTGGACCACTTTCTTACATCATACACAAAAATAAATTCAAAATGAACGAAAGACCCAAATGTGAAACAGGAAACCATCAAAGTCCTAGAGGAGAATACAAGCAGCAACCTCTTTGACCTTGGTGGCAGCAACTCTTGCTAGACACATCTCCAAAGGCAAGAGAAACAAAAGCAAAAATGAGCTATTGGGATTTCATCAAGATAAAAGACTTCTGCACAAACTAAGAGGCAGCTTATGGAATGGGAGAAGATATCTGCAAATGACATATCTGATAAAGGGTTAGTATCCAAAATCTATAAAGAGCTTATCAAACTCAACACCCAAAAAACAAATAATCCAGTTAAGAAATGGGCAGAAGGCATAAATAGACATTTTTCCAAAGAAGACACCCAGATGGTCAATAGACATATGAAAAGATGCTCAATATCACGCATCATCAGGGAAATACAAATCAAAACCACGATGAAATACCACCTCACACCTGTCAAAATGGTTAAAATTAACAACACAGGTAACAACAGGTATTGGTGAGGATGTGGAGAAAGGGGAACACTCTTACACTGTTGATGGGAATGCAAACTGGTGTAGCCAGCCTGGAGAACAGTATGGAGGTTCCTCAAACAGTTAAAAATAGAACTACCCTATTACCAAGCAATTGCACTACTAGGTATTTACCCAAAAGATACAAAAATACAGATTCAAAGGGGTACATGCACTCCAATGTATATAGCAGCATTATCAACAATAGCCAAACTATGGAGAGAGCCCAAATGTTCATCAACTGAAGAATGGATAAAGAAGATGTAGTGTGTGTGTGTGTGTGTGTGCGTGTATGAATATTACAGCCATCAAAGAGAATGAAATTTTGCCATTTGCCACTTGCAACAATGTGCATGGAGCTACAGTGTATTATGCTAAGTAAAATAAATCAGCCAGAGAAAATACCATATGATTTAACTCATATGTGAAATTTAAGAAACAAAACAGATGAACATAGGGGAAGAGGGAAAAAGAGAGGGAGGCAAACAGTTAAGAGATTCTTAACTATAGAGAATAACTGAGGGTTGCTGGAGGGGAGGTGAGCAGGGGATGGGCTAAATGGGTGATGGATATTAAGGAGGGCACTTGTGTTGGGCACTAGGTGTTATATGTAAGTGATGAATCACTAAATTCTATTCCTGAAACCAATATTATACTATATGTTAACTAGAATTTAAATTAAAATTTGAAAAAAAATTATTCCCACTTTAAAGATGAGGTAAATGAGACTCAAAGAGGTTAAGTAACTTAATAAATGTATTAGCAGGGGTAAAAGCTAGAGACCCAACGAAGACCCAGTAATAATTCAGGGGTTTATTTCTCACATTATAGTCTAGAGTCAGCATAACAGGTTGGCAGGCAACTTTGTTTCATGTGGTCATTCAGAAACCCAGTTCCTTGCAATTTATTTCTTTACCATCTCCTAGTACTTTGCCCTCATCTGCGGGCTCAAAACTGTTTTGTGGGAAAGACAAAAAGAGCCTAGAGAAGGCATGCTTACTGTCTGAAGACCTCAGCCGGGAAGGGACACACATTTTTTTTCCAATTCCACTGAGTCACATGGCCACACTTAACTGCAAGTGATCCTGGAAAAGAAGGTGAAGTGAGATAGCTCTATGCCTGACTATAATACCATCAGTATAGAAAAGGTGAAGAATGGATTTTTATGGACAGTCTCTGATGAAATTAATATTAGGAAACTGTCCCTTTCACCCAAGAAACCCTCATCTCTCATTTGGACTAATTACGTGATATCCCTACTTCCACTCTAAAATCTCTGTATTGCATTCCTCACACAAAGTCAGAGTAATTCATTATGAATATGTCAGATTGCTCAAAATCTCTATGGCTTCTCTTCTGATCTAAAACAAAATCCAAACTCCTTATCATTTCTGACAAGCCCCACCCAATGTTGCTTATGACCACTGCTCAGGCTTCATTTTTCCTTTCTTCCCATGCTTACTCTTGCTCCAGTCACAGTGGTCATTTTGCTCTTTCTTAAGCAGGTCAAGCAAGCTACCACCTCTGACCCTTTGCATCTGCTGTTATAACAAGAAGCCAGCAAAATAAACTCAAGACAAAGAGTATTGCAGGCAGAGGGAAGGTCTAGAACAATAAGGGTGAAAGTGAGACTGATATGTCCAATGAACCAAAGATGTTCAATGCGGACATAGCAAGTATAAAATAGTGGAGAAGGCAGTAGGTGGCAAGAATGTAGAATTGGCATGGGCTGGTCCTGTAGGGCTTTGTAGGCAGGGTAAGGAGTCTGAATTTTACCAGAACACAATGATGGGAAGTACCTGAAGGTTTTTAAACAGGAGAATGTATTACAAAGCCGTGGTCACCAAGACAGCATGGTACTGGCACAAAAACAGACACACAGACCAATGGAACAGAATAGAGAGCCCAGATATGGACCTTCAACTCTATGGTCAAATAATCTTCAACAAAGCAGGAAAAAATATGCAATGGAAAAAAGACAGTCTCTTCAATAAATAGTGCTGGGAAAATTGGACAGCTATATACAGAAGAATGAAACTCGACCATTCTCTAACACCATACACAAAGATAAACTCAAAATGGATGAAAGACCTAAATGTGAGACAGGAATCCATCAAAATTCTAGAGGAGAACATAGGCAGTTAACTTCTTCGATATTGGCCACAGCAACTTCTTTCAAGATACATCCCCAAAGGCAAGTGAAACAAAAGTGAAAATGAATTTTTGGGACTTCATCAAGATAAAAATCTTCTGCACAGCAAAGGAAACAGTCAACAAAACAAAGGGGTAACCCATAGAATGGGAGAAGATATTTGCAAATGATACTACAGATAAAGGGCTGGTATCCAAGATCTATAAAGAACTTCTCAAACTCAACACCCAAAAAACAAATAATCAAGTCAAAAAGTGGGCAGAAGATAGGAAAAGACACTTCTCCAAAGAAGACATACAGATGGCTAACAGACACATGAAAAAAGGTTCATCATCATTAGCCATCAGGGAAATTCAAATCAAAACCACATTGAGATACCACCGTACACCAGTTAGAATGGCAAAAATGGACAGGGAAAGAAACAACAAATGTTGGAGAGGTTGTAGAGAAAGGGGAACCCTCTTACACTGTTGGTGGGAATGCAAGTTGGTACAGCCACTTTGGAAAACAGTGTGGAGGTTCCTCAAAAAGTTACAAATAGAGCTACCCTATAACCCAGCAATTGCACTCCTGGGTATTTACCCCAAAGACACAGATGTAGGAAAAAGAAGGGGCACATGCACCCCAATGTTCATAGCAGCAATGTTTGCAATAGCCAAACTGTGGAAAGAGCCGAGATGCCCTTCAACAGATGAATGGATAAAGAAGATGTGGTCCATATATACAATGGAACATTATTCAGCCTTCAGAAAGGATGAATACCCGACTTTTACATCAACATGGATGGAACTGGAGGAGATTATGCTAAGTGAAATAAGTCAAGCAGAGAAAGTCAATTATCATATGGTTTCACTTATTTGTGGAATGTAAGGAATATCATGGAGGACATTAGGAGAAGGAAGGGAAAAATGAAAGGGGGGATATCAGAGGGGGAGATGAGCCATGAGAGACCATGGACTCCAGGAAACAAACTGAGGGTTTCAGAGGGGAGGTGGGTGGGGGGATGGGTTAGCCTGGTCATGGGTATTAAAGAAGGCACGTATTGCATGGAGCACTGGGTGTTATATGAAAACAATGAATCATGGAACACTACATCAAAAACTAACGATGTACTGTATGGTGACATAACATAATAAATTAAATTTAAAAAATAAACAGGAGGCAACATTATCTGATTTAAGTTATAAAATAATTGTTCATGTTTATGTGTAGACAGTAGCCACACACCTAGAGGCAGGAAGACAGGATGTTTTGCTCTTACCCATTCAAACGTCTCCACCTACTCTCAACTAGTTTTTTACTTACCAGCACAAGTTCTCTGCACCATAGTCTATTCTTTTTCCCTAAGTATAACCTCTTCTATTAATGAATGGTTGAATGAATGAATGAATGAATGAATGAATGAATGAATTTGTATCTTAACATTAATACATTGTAGGACCTTATTCATATTCAATAAGCATTCAGTGAGCATTAAAAAAATATGTAAGGTCCAATACTCTGCTGCAATTAGTACAAATATGACTGAGTTACTCTCCTGGCTTTTAAGTTTTTAGTTAATTAAGGAAGATATCACATACATCTATATCTAAGACACCAGCCAGAAAGTGTTAAGTGCAATATAAGAGTTGCAAGCTAATATCTATGAAGAGTTCAAAAGAATGGATGACCACTCCAGGAGGACAAATCACAAAAGATATCATATTTGAATGGAGTAAGGCTTGAATAGGTGAAAATGGTCAGGAAGGGCATTTAGGTCTATGAAAATAAATTAAGAATCTTAGAGCAGAAAGAGATATTAGAGGTCATTTAGTCCAAAACTGAGTTTCCACAAGCTTATCAAATTATTTTATAGCCAAAAAAGTACTCTTTCAACTTCAGGCCTTCCTGCTAAACCTTAAATGTAGTTTGGTAATGAGACCCCAACCTTGAGGAGCCACAAAATTCTGGTGTAAATCTTCAGGTTATGGCTCAGCCAGTAATAAAAATACAAAATAACAGATAAGCTTTGAAGAGAAACTGTCTAGATTATCTGTTACAGTGTCTTCTATTATCCATCCCATAGTATCTCTGGTGCTCCTCTGTCCTTCTAATTCAAGTATGTAATCTACTTTCATGTTAGTATGAACTAACTTCTGCTTGTCTTGGAAGCTAACCTTAGTCAATAATAAATGTGTACTTTGGAATTTTGTCTATTTGAACATTCACAAACTGCCTCTAGCCTTTAAAAACCTCAGAAGTTTTAGACTGACTCATATAAAGAAAAATCATTGTAATATTCACTAGAGAGAAGAAAACCACTGATTAAAACTCAGAGTTGACAAAGTAAATAGAGTATGTTCAAAAAAGATTAGTGAGTTGATACTGTCATGGCTCTGTAACATTGGACTTGAACCTCAACTGATAATAAGTATTTACACTTAACATTCACATGAAGGTTGTGTCTACAGACCTCAATAGTTTCATGATACTTCCAAATAAAGATACTTTAACGTATCTTTCAATTTCCACTGCTTAATAGAGTAGCATGCCATAGCATGCCTTATAGATCAAGGGTGCATACATTTTCAGGGCTGGAGGATTAGGTAAAAAGTCATTACAAGTCTGCATCCAGGCTGGGTTGGCAAGAAGCCTTTAGCTTTTTTCTGACAGTGTTGCTTTTTTTGTTTGTTTGTTTGGTTTGGTTTTTATTAATTATACATTTTTTTCTTTTTTTCTCTTTTTTATTGTTCAGTTAGCCAACATAGTACATCATTAGTTTTTGATGTAGTGTTCAACAACTCATTAGTCACATATAACACCCAGTGCTCATCACCACATGTGCCCTTCTTAATACCCATCACCCAGTTACCCCATCCCCTCACCCCTTCCCTTCTGTAACCCTCAGTTTGTTTCCTGGAGTCTAGAGTCTTTCATGGTTTTTCTCCCTCTCTGATTTCTTCCCATTCAGTTTTCCCTCCCTTTCCCTGTTTGCAAGGACGTAGACAGTGTTGCTTTTGAGACAACAAAAAGTTAAATTGGTAAGTATTCCAAGGGCAATACTTTGTACCTTGCATTATATCAATAACACTGGGCATTAGGGAAAAGGGAAAAGATGTAGTCTCTGCATTTAGGAAATGTACACAATTGTTGGAAAGTATATTTGTGTATCTATATAGTATGAGAAAGAGTAAGAGTGAGAAAGAGAAATGGAAGCAAAATATAGATAATATTTGTACTACAGACATTAGAAAAGGAGACGTTAACTAGACAGAAGTTAGTCAGAGAAAGATTCATGGAGGACAGAGAGGCTTCAAACAAGGGTGGGATATATGAGTTGTATTAAAAAAAGAGAAAGTATTCCAGATAAAGAGAATGGCACAAGCAAAGACACCAAGGCATTCCCTCCTTCCTCTATTAATCCATTCAATAATCATTTAATAAGTACTTAGTTCACACCAGGACCAGTAATCAGTATCTTCAAAGATTAGCTGAAAGGTGAAATCATGCTCCTCACCTTTATAGGAATGGCTTAGGAGTCATTCAATCTTCTAACAGAACATCTACTCTGTAATCAGCTTTTGTTAAATATTAATTAAAAAGTTGAGGTTTCCGGGCACCTGGGTGGCTCAGTTGGTTAAGCGACTGCCTTCGGCTCAGGTCATGATCCTGGAGTCCCTGGATCAAGTCCTGCATCGGGTTCCCTGCTCGGTGGGGAGTCTGCTTCTCCCTCTGACCCTCCCCCCTCTCATGTGCTCTCTCTCATTCTCTCTCTCTCAAATAAATAAATAAAATAAAATTTAAAAAAAATAAAAAAGTTGAGGTTTCCACTACTTTCCCCATGCATGTATTTTTTAATACCCTCTATTCATTTCACCCATATTCTCATATCTGTCACGGGACTGCTTTTCACCTGCTGCTCTCTCAGCCCACAGTTAGGAGGTCACTAGGACCAGCTAGTAGAAACTCGGCCAAGATGCGTGGGTTGAAGTTCAGCAATGAAGGACTCAAAAGCAAAACTGCCCAAGAGCAACGTAAAGGGTGATCATAATTTAGAGCAACCAAATATCACTGTCATCTGGCAGTGAGGGCACTACCTCCTGGGAGAATATAGGGACAGTGACCTGTCAGCCAAAACTAAATGTAAACAAATAGAATCATACTCCTCTCCCCACCCTGAACCCTGACAGCTTAGGCTCACATCCATTCTAATGCAGGAGCAGCTCCAGAGAATGTTGTGAAATGGATTTTTGATCTTCAGTGCCCTATTACCCTCTCCTTTAGTTCTCTTTTAGTGGCTCTTTCTCTGTCCATTTATTTTTTTCTTCAGATCAGCCACAGGCTTTCCAGAGCCCCTTTCCCAACATGGGTGGACTTTTCTTTTGCACACATGAAGGCATGTCATCATTACTAGAGAAAATCATACAATTCAGCAGGTTGGTTTTCTTGTATTCATCATAATCTACTTCAACAGGAAAATAGAAGTCATACTCTCTTCCTACAATGCAATTTATACCTACCTGTATATTCACGTTTGTTAATATCTTTCCTACCTTTTCAACATAGAATTGTGATTAAGAGCAGGTTAGACTAGGTTCAAAGCCCAGCTCCACCGCTTACCAGCAATGTGATCTTAGCTTGTCTATAAGTTTTTTAGCCTCTGTTGCCCTCAGTTTCCTCAAGAATAAAATAGGGGTAATTTTAGAACCCACTTCATTGGGTTGTTGTGAGCTTGTAAAGGAAAGCCATTGGCCATTACTGTGATCAATAAAACAAGCTCTAAGTTTATTTATTTGCCAGGCAAGGCCACATGCATCTGTGAAGAAGGTCACAGGGAAGGGGGTATATAAATAAATAAAGGAACAGTTGGGTTTCCCAGTGGTAAACTAATTAAGGATAAAAAGTTTGCCCTCTGGATAAGGAAGAATGAATCCATAGGTCTATATTAGTCCCATTTTTCATTGGCCAAGAAAAAATCTTCAGTTAGTTTTAATGGGGCTCTGCCATTCAAGTTCACATAGAGTTCCTTTTTTTTTTTTAATTTTATTTTATTATATTATGTTAGTCACCATACAATACATCATTAGTTTTTGTGGTAGTGATCCATGATCCATTGTTTTCGTATAACACCCCGTGCTCCATGCAGTACGTGCCCTCCTTAATACCCATCACCGGGCTAACCCATCCCCCCAATCCCCTCCCCTCTAAAGCCCTCAGTTTGTTTCTCAGAGTCCATAGTCTCTCATGGTTCATCTCTCACACAGAGCTCTTTGTCATTTTTCCAGCTTCAGTTGGTTAGAACCAGCTATGGTGAACCAGTTTTGGTATTTCCTAAATAAGTGATGTTATAAGGGGGGAATATATCTTTATTTGGAAGATTAAATTATTTAATCCATGTAAAGCATTTAGAACACTGCCTGGCATATAATAAACCCTCAATAAATATTAACTTTTATTATTTATTACTAAAATGTTGTGAATCATATTATCTTTCACCATCTCAGGGATTTTACTCATGAATTTTCAACTCACTCCCTCTCTACTGGATCATTCCTGACAACATTCAAATATATTCTAGAACCTTTATACAAAAGCCCTCTCTTTCACTTAGTAAAGAAAAGATGGAACCTTAAATTCAATGATGAAAAGAGATTTATTTTATAAATGACTTTGGGAAACCAAGTAGCAATCTAAAAATAAAACTAAAGTTGTATCAATACTTCCTAATTTATAGCAGGAAAATTTCCTATTGTATCAAAGATTTCGGTTGAAATAATAATACTATAAATGTGCTATCAGAAATCATGAAAAATTTTAGGTATCCTGCCAGGGCACCTGCTGAGCAGAGAGCCCCAAGGCCTTTCAGCTCATACCCTGCCTCAGCTCCAGCAGCTCTGCCAGGACATGCTCTGTGTGGAGGGCCCCAGAATACCTTAGTTTACACCCAATCCACTTCAGCTTCAGCTATCCTGTCAAGGTGTCCTCAGTGCAAACAGGCCCGAGATCCCTGGGCTTGCACCTACTTCGGCTTTAGCTGTTCAGGCAGGCTGCCTACTCTGTGGAGAGCCTCAGCTCCCTGGCTTGCTAACACTTCAGCTTCAGCTGTCCTGCCAGGGCATTTTCCTCATAGAACCTCAGGACCACACTGGCTCATGAACACTTCAGCTCTTGCCATCCCATCAGGGCAGAAAGAGTATGGAGTGCCCCATAACCCCCAGTCATGTCAGCCACAGCTCAGCCAGCCAGCAAAAGTCCACCAGATACACACAGTACACACAGGGAATGACTATACATAAGACCATTCTTCAAGTTTAGAAGTATCTATTCCACCTAATTCATAAAAACAAACACAGAAAGTCAAGCAAAATGGAGAGACAAAGGAATATGCTCCAAACAAAAGAACAAAACAAAAATCTCAGAAAAAGAACTAAGTGAAACAGAGATAAGCAATACACCTAATAAAGACTTTAAAGTAATGATTATAAAGATGCTCACTGGACTGGATAGAAGAGTGGAAGAACTCAACAAAGAGATAGTAAATATAAAAAGAACCAGTCAGAGTTGAAGAATACAATAACTGAAATAGAAAATACACTAGAGGAAATGGTAGATTAGATGATGCAAAGGAATGAATCAGTGAATTGGAAGACAGAATATACAAAGAACTCATGCTGAGCAGCAAAGTAAAAAAAAAAAAAAAGAACTTAAAAAATGAGCGTAGGTTAACTTTTTAGGCAACATCAAGCACATAAACATTCACATTATAGGTGATAGGGGTCTCAGAAGGAGGAGAAAGGGAAAGGGGCAGAAAATTTATTTGAATAAATAGCTGAAAACTTCCCTAACAAAGGAAAGGAATAGACATCCAAGTTCAGGAGCATAAAGAGTTCCAAACAAAATGAACCCAAGGAATTTCATACAATGACACATAATAATTGAAATGTTAAGGGTCAAATATTAAAAGAGAATTTTAAAAGCAGCCAGGAAGATGCAAAAAGTTATGTACAAGAGAAAATCCATGAGGCTATCAACTCATTTTTCAGCAGAAATTTGCAGGACAGAAGGGAGTGGCATGATGTATTCCAAGAGCTGAAAAGAAAAACTTAAACCAATAATACTCTACTTATTATCAGTCAGAATTGAAGGAGAGATAGTTTCCAGACAAACAAAAGTTAAAGGAGTTCATTACCATTAAATCAGTCTTACAAGATATGTTTTTGTTTTGGTTTTTGGTTTTTGGTTTTGGGTATTTTTTTGTTTGGTTGGTTTTGAGTTTGGAGGGTTTTTTTGCAGAAAGACTTATTATTTTTTAATCCAGGACACAATCTTTCATAATAAATAAGTACTTATTAAATGTCCTTTGAATGAATGAAGTAACATTATTTTAACTATACATAGACTATATTATTTATTGTGTGAGAAAGTGGGACCTTTTTACAAAGAGAATGTCTGAATAGTTTTTACTTTTGGTTTTGGTGAGATATTATTTTACTTAAAATGGCATATCTGGAGTCCATTTTTTCCAACAGTGACTCTAAAAGTATCTTTTTTTTTTTTTTTAAAGAAATTCTGCTTCATGTCTTAAGAAAGGTCAAGGGATTTATAGTTTAAAAATCTGGTTAGTATTTTGAGTGTTTTATGTACTTTAAATTGGGAGGACCATAACAGATTTGCAAGAGTTATAATAACAGGAGTGGAAATAGCAAGCCTCAAGAATTGAAACATGTTTACTGAAGGAGCGAAAAAAAAAAAAAAAGAACTAACTTGTAAGGTTACAAGAAATGTTAAAGGGATTTCTTTAAGTGGAAAGGAAAAGGCCATAGTTAGAAAATATTTTAAATAATGTGTTCAAAATTAAATGACAATCAAATTAATATAAACTGCTATATACTGAGGATGTCATATATGAATCTAATGCTAAGCCATGCATCTTTTATGGCAATGGTATGAAACTAAAAATCAATTCCCCCAAAATTTTTTAAAACTGGAGAAAACCAAAACATGTGAAGGTTAAACAACATACTACTAAACAACCAATGGGTCAATGAAGAAATCAAAGAAGCAATTTAAAAAATAAATGGAGAAGAATGAAAATGAAAACAGAACGGTCCAAAATCTTTGGAACTCACCAAAAGCAGCTCTAACATGGAAATTTATAGTAATACAGGTCTCAAGAGAAAAAGAAAAGGCTCAAATAAACAATCTAACATTACACTTAAAGGAACTAGAAAAAGAACAAACAAAGCCCAAGATGAGTAGAAAAAAGGAAACAATAAAGATCAAAACAGAAATAAATGAAGTGGAGACTAAAAAAAACAATAGAAAAGATCAGTGAAAGCAAGACTTTGGTTCTTTAAAGGTAAAGAAAATTGATAAACCCTTAGCCAAATTTATCAAGAAAAAAAGAGAGGACCCAAATAAATAAAATCAGAAACAAAAGAGTAGAAGTAATGACCAATACCACAGAAATACAAAGAGACTACTATGAAAAATTATATGCCAACAAATTGGGCAACCAAGAAGAAATGTATAAATTCCTAAAAACATAAAATATTCCAAAATTGAATGGGGAAGAAACAGAAAATCTAAAGATAGATTATTAGTAAAAAAAAAAAAATTAATTTGGTAATCAAACTCCCAACAAAAAAAAGTCTAGGACAAGATGGTTCACAGGTAAATTTTACCAAACATTTAAAGAAAAATTAACACCCATTTTGAAAATATTCCAAAAAATAGAAAAGGACAGAGAGCTTCCAAATACAATCAATGAAGTCAGCATTACCCTGACATTAAAACCAGACGAGGATATTACAAAAAAAAAAAAGAGAGAAAGCTACAGACCAGTATCTCTGATGAACATAAATGCAAAATCCTTAACAAAATAGTAGCACAATGCATTCAACAATACATTAAGGATTATTCATCATGATCAAATGGGATTAATCCCTGGGATGCAAGGATGTGGTTCAGTATTCACATAACAATCAACATGATACACTACATTAACAAAATGAAGAATAAAAAATCATATGATTACGTCAACAGATGCAGAAAAAACATTGGACAAAATTCAACATCCATGGGGATCCTGGGTGGCTCAGTCATTAAGCGGCTGCCTTTGGCTTGGGTCATGATCCCAGGGTCCTGGGATCGAGCCCTGCATAGGGCTCCCTGCTCAGCAGGAAACCTGCTTCTCCTTCTCCCACTCCCCCCTGCTTGTGTTCCCTCTCTTGCTGTCTCTCTCTCTGTCAAATAAATAAATAAAATCTTTAAAAAAAAAAAAAAAAAGAAAGTGAATTCAGTAAAGTTGCAGGATACAAAATTAACACACAGAAATCTATTGCATTTCTATACACTAATAACAAAGTAGCAGAAAGATAATTTAAGAAAACAATTTCATTTACAATTGCACCAAGAAGAATGTAATACCTAGGAATAAACATAACCAAGGAGGGGAAAGACTTGTACTCTAAAAACTGTAAGACATTGATAAAAGAAATTGAAGATGATACAAATGGAAAGATATAGTATGCTTGTGTATATGAAGATTATTAAAATGTTCAGACTACCCAAAGCAATCTACAGATTCAATGTAATCCCTGTCAAAACACTGACAGCATTTTTCACAGAACTAGAACAAATATTACTAAAATTTTTATGAAACCACAAAGACCCCAAATAGCCAAAGCAATTTTTTAAAAGAGGAACAAAGCTGGAGACATCACAGTTTCAGATTTCAAGATATACTACAAAACAGTATGGTATCTGCACGAAAGTAGACACACAGATCAGTGTGAGAGTCCAGAAATAAACCCACACCTATATCTTCAATTAATCTACGACAAAGGAGGCAAGAATATACAATGGGGAAAAGACAATCTCTCCAATAAATGGTGCTGGGAAAACTGGACAGCTATATTTAAAAGAATGAAACTGGAGTGCTTTCTCACACCTTACACAAAAATAAACTCTAAATGCATTAAAGTCCTAAATGTGAGACCTGAAACCATAAAACTTCTAGAAGAAAACATAGATAGTAATCTCTTTGACTTCAGCCATAGCAACATTTTTCTAGATATGTCTCCTAAGGCAAGGGAATATAAAAGTAAAAATATACCATTGGGACTATACTAAAATAAAATGCTTTTGTAAGGCAAAAGAAACCAACAAAACAAAAAGGCAGTCTACTGAATGGGAGAAGATATTTGCAAATGATATATCCAATAAGGGTTAATATCCAAAATATATAAAGAACTTCTACAACTCAATACCAAAAAAAGAAAAATAATCCAAGAAAAAAAATGGCAAAGGATCTGAATAGATATTTTTCCAAAGAAGACATACAGATGGCAAATAGTCATGTGAAAAAACATTCAACCTTGCTAATCATCAAAGGAAATGCAAATCAAAACCAAAATGAGATGTGACCTTATACCCATCAGAATGGCTACAATCAAAAAGACAATAAATAACAAGTGTTGGCAAGGATGTGGAGACAAAGGAAACCTTGTGCACTGTTAGTGGGAATGTATATTGGTACAGCTACTCTGGAAACGAGTATGAAAGTTCACAAAAAATAAAAAATAGAAATACCATATGATCCAGTAATTCCAATACTGGGTATTTACCCAAAGAAAATGAAAGCACTAATTCAAAAAGATATATGCATCCCTATGTTTATTACAGCATTTTTTACAATAGCTAAGATATGGAAGCAACCCAAGTGTCCATTTCTGGATGAATGGATAGAGAAGAGGTGGTATACGTAAACAATGGAATAGTGCTTGGCCAGAAAAAAAAAAAAAAAAAAAAAGGATGAGATCTTGCCATTTGCAACAACATGGATGGACTTAGAAGGTATTATGTTAAGTGAAATAAGTCAGACAAAGAAAGACAAATGCCACATGATTTCACTTATATGTGGAATCTATAAAACAAACAAAAAAAGAATAAACAAACAAAAAGCAGAAACAGACCCATAAAGACAGAGAACAAACTGTCAGGCTGTCAGATGGCTGCCAGAGGGGAGAGGAGTGGGCTGATGGGCAAATGAGTGAAGGGGAAAGAAAGATACAAGCTTTCAGTTATGAAAAGAATAACTCACAGGAGTAAAAGTTACAGCATAAGGAATATAGCCAATGGCATTGTAATAGCATGTTTGTTTGTTTGTTTAAGATTTTTTTATTTATTTTTTGACACAGAGAGAGACACAGCGAGAGAGAGAACACAAGCAGGGGGAGTGGGAGAGGGAGAAGCAGGCTTCCCGCTGAACAGGGAGCCCGATGTGGGGCTCGATCCCAGAACCCTGGGACCATGACCTGAGCTGAAGGCAGCCACTTAGCCAACTGAGCCACCCAGGTGCCCCAATAGCATTATATGTTGACAGATAGTAGATACATTTGTAATGAGTACAGCATAACTTATAAACTTGTTGAATCACTATGTTGTACACCTGAAATTAATATATCACTGTTTGTCAATTATACTTCAATGTAAAAAAAGAAATTATGAGAGAATTTTTTAATAAACTCAGAGTAGGAAAAGCCTCCCTAACTATGATACAAAACTCAAGGACCATAAACAAAAAGATTTACAAATTTGACAATGTAAAAATCAACACTTCTGCAAGGGAAGAGCCAGCAAGAACAAATTTCAAAGACAATAAATTAGGAAAATGTATCTGCAATAGCATCTTGGAAACAAAGGGCTACTTTTCCTAACAGGTGGGGTATACAATATGCTAAGAAAAAAAACCAATACCCCAATTTTAAAAAATGGACAACTCCCCAAAAAGGAAATATAAATGACTCTTAAATATGAAAATATGTCAATCTCACTCATGAAGAATACAAATTAAAATTATCCCAAACTACTATTTTTCACTCATCAGATTAGCAAAGGTCAAAAAATAAATAATGTCGGTGTTGATGAGGTTATGAAGGAAATGGCATTTTCATATTACTGATAGGAATGTAAATTGGTAGGACTGTGAATGGAATGGAATGATCCATTCAAAAAGTGTTGCAAGGATCTTTAATCTAAGGAGGAAAGAAAATGAACAAGGCCAAAACTAGGTAAGTCCATGATGCTGTTGTTCAAAGTGCAAAAAGGCAAGTCTGGTGGGGGGGTGCCACCAACTCTTTTCACAGATAATGGCCATATTGCAGCAACCAAAATAAAATATGTATGACTGAAAACAAGAATATAAAAGACAGCTTGAAGATACATATCATATGAAATGAAAAAAGATGGACATTATTAGAGATGATTACTGATATGGAATACAGACAAGGGAGATGCAATATAAAAACGATTGGTATTCCTAAAGAAAGGAGGCAAATAGCAAAATAAAAAGATCTGAAAGATTTAATAACAAAAAATAAAGACTGAAACCATTAGAAAACTTTTCCCAGGAAAATTTGATAAGGAATATTTAATGCCTAGACATATCATGAACTAAACTAAAAACTTTAAGGACATCCATGGAGAAAAAGAAAATTTCCAAATGTGAGGGCTGACTAGGAAGTGCAGAATCAGACTAACCTCAGACTTCTCTGCAGCAACATTTAATGCCAGGAGACAGTGGAGCTCTATTTATAAAATTCTAAGGAAGGAAGGGATAATTTGGGGCCCAACAATTCTGTCCTTTACACATAAAGGACAGAAACAGACTTTCTCAAGTAAGCAACAGTACATGAAATTTAGTACTCAGGAGTTCTCTGAAAAAGTCATCCAACTATAAAATCCAGCAAACCAACAAATAAGTGAAAATAAAGAACCTAGAAATGGAGGTTCTATGGCCAATGAATGGTGGATAATTAAAAACAACACTGTGAGAATTATAGGAAAGAACAAATGCATGAATCTTAATGTAAAAATAGTAATAGGATTAACAGAAATATGGTCTTAAAGGGATGAGATTGGAAAAATGTCAAGTTTTTCATCTTCAGAGCAGGAAGTTCATAGATATTGTTTAAATTGAAGCATTTTGGGGATGCCTGGGTGGCTCCATTGGCTGAGTGTCTGCCTCCGGCTTCAGTCATGATCCCAGGGCCCTGGGATCAAGCCCCACATTGGGCTCCCTGTTCAGTGGGGAGACTGCTTCTCCCTCTCCCTCTATTCTCCACTCGTGCTCTCTCATTCTACCTCTATCTCAAATAAGTAAACAGAATCTTTAAAGAAAATAAAAATAGGGGTGCCTGGGTGGCTCAGGCATTAAGCATCTGCCTTCAGCTCAGGTCATGATCCCAGGGTCCTGGGATCAAGCCCCGCATCAGGCTCCCTGCTCAGCGGGAAGCCTGCTTCTCCCACTCCCCCTGCTTGTGTTCCCTCTCTCGCTGTGTCTCTCTCTGTCAAGTAAATAAATAAAATCTTTAAAAAATAAAATAAAATAAAAATAAATGGAAGCATTTTCGTGTTTTTTTAAGTGAGAAACTCAAAATTTTAGAGTTATCTTTTAATAAATAAAAGTGCTTATATGAACAAATTATTATTAATCTGAGGTTGAGCAATTCTGCAATTTCATTTGCTTTTCTGTTAAATTCAACTAAAGATAAATTTAATACTTCTTACTTTGAAAAGCACTTAGATCCTATTTTCATGAATTATATCTATATACATAATAGATATATAAAGAGATGACTAAGATGATGTCTGCCAAGTATTAATGATAATTATTTCTGGGTAGTTGATGGTGAGTGTTTTGCTTGGGGTTTTTTATGTTTTATTTTGCTTCTTTTCTCTAACTTTTCCATAGTACTTAATTTCTTGTGTTAGGTATGAATCAGTTTTACAAAACCAGTAGTTTTTAAATGGTTCCTGCCTTCTGAATTATCACAAGGGATGGCTGGGGAGAGGGTAGTTGACCAGAAGGCCCACTGATCATGGATCTCACATTCACAAAGATCAGAAACTTAGATTATGGGGGGTTCTCTCCAAATAAAGACACATGTACCGTAACTGAGATACGCTAGCAACATTAAACATTTAAAACACAGCACATTTTTTTTTAAGATTTTATTTATTTATTTGAGAGAGAGTGCAAGAGAGCACAGGGGGAGAGGGAGAAGCAGACTTCCCACTGAGCAGGGAGCCCAACGCAGGGCCAATCCCAAGACCCCGGGATCATGACCTGAGCTGAAGGCATACGCTTCAGTACATTTTCTTTTTTTAAAAGTCACACCTGGATGATTGAGATGTCCATGTCTCTTTTACAACTTTGCATATATTATCCAAAGTTAAGAAATTCTGATTAACACACTGGGAAGGATACGGCCCCTAGGAGAACTCCTCTAGGCTCCCTTCTCCTTCTTAGATAATACCCAGCTTAGAGATTTCTATCAGGCAAATACCAGGCAACCCTGACACCACAGATTCCAGCACTGAATAAAAGGATAACCAATGCAAAGGTCTTCTTTGTAAGCTAGAATGCTTGTAGCTGATTACTTCGATTTTGGCTTCACTGTGGCTTACCTTTGCTCTGCTCTGCTCTGATAACTGAATACCTAATCTTACTACTTGACTTCATCAAGAACTCACTAGTTTTCTTACAAATAGATTTCTGATTAGATTATCCACTTATCTTTGGCAATCTGAATTTACATCACACTGTGGTTTTCAGTTCCCACCTCTCCCTTCCCTCACTGCTCCTGGCATAATGTGATACTGGACAACATAGACTAAGGAAGTAGTAAAACTCACTTGCTCATTAAAGTTTCTATGGCAATGAAGGGTGAATAATATTCATAAAAGCACTGAGAAATTCTATCCAGATCAACATCCAGGATGATAAATTGAGCTCCTCATGGGAAAGTAGTTTAGGATTGTCACTGTCCCAGAGGTGTGATAAAAATAGTCTTGAACGTGGAGTTTGAAGATGGAGATTCAAATCCTAGCTCTGCAGTAGCAGACTTCCCATACAAGAAATCCTGACAACTCCAATCCTTATTAAGAAGCAAAGAGGGGCACCTGGATGGCTCAGTCGTTAAGCGTCTGCCTTCGGCTCAGGTCATGATCCCAGGGTTCTGGGATCAAGCCCCACATCGGGCTCCCTGCTTGGCAGGAAGCCTGCTTCTCCCCCTCCCACTCCTCCTGCTTGTGCTCCTTCTCTCGCTGTCTCTCTCCGTCAAATAAATAAATAAAATCTTTAAAAAAAAAAAAAAGAAAAGAAACAAAGAGTACCAGTAAGGGTAACTACATAGGTAAATATAAAAGATAGCATATATATATTTGAGTTAGGAACTTTTCATCTTCTATCTAATTTAAAAGACAATTGCATAAAGCAATATCTACAAAACTGTTGATGGACTTAAAATGTGTAAAGATGTAATTGCAGCACAATCATAGCAAAAAGAGTGGGGGAAGCATGATAATGGAATACAAAAAAATATTGGGAGTTGTTTGGCTAAGCTGGTAGAGCATTCGACTCTTGATCTTGGGGTTGTGAGTTTGAGCCCCATGATGGGGGTAGAGTTTATTTTAAAAATAAACTTCAAAAAAGATAAATTAAAAAAATAAAGTTAAATTTCAAAATAGAGAAAATAATCCCAGCTCTGCCAATTGTATAACCATGAACAATCTCTTTTTTACCAAACCTGAGTCTCAATGTTCTCCATACACAGAGTATAATATTTATCTTATTCGTAAGTAAAACATTTATTTTACAAAGTTGTTGAGAGGATTAAGTGAAAACAGTGTTCTGGAAACATTTTGTACAATGATTTGCACAGGTACTCAATAAATGCTAGAACAGCCTCTTCTGGGTAGTGGGTTACCAGGCAGTTTATTATACTATTTTCTCTACTTTTCTGTCTCCTGAAAACTGTTTATAGTTAAAAAAAAATCTTTTTTCGAGGAAGGAAAGATGTCAGAGGAGTAGGGGACCTTATTTCAACTGGTCCCCGGAATTGAGCTGGATATCTACCAGACCACTCTGAGCACCCACAAAACCAGCCTGAGATGTAAGAAGATCTGGATCTCTACAAACAGAATATCGCAGGCGGTTGGTTTTGAGGTAGGAAGCGGGGAGCCGTGATTCTGTGAGCAGATATCAGAGGATAAACGGCAGCGGGAGGGAGCCTGGACATGGGGATCCTATACCGCCGGTGAGCGACAGCCTCGTGTGCCAGGGACAGGCACAGACTCCCAGACCAGTAGCAGCAGGGAAAGTACTTTAGGGCAGCCCCCGGGGCGGAAACCCAGAACAACGGGTCGAACGGGCAAACTGGGAGCGGCTGGCGGTTTTGGAAGCACAAAGGACAGAGACATGCTCTGACCTGAGGCAGGATGGGGAGCGCTGTGGAGGGGTGCACAACCCAGGATGCTGCAGTTTATAGCAGCACGGACAGAAATGGAGACGGTGTGGCCTGGAGAGCTCACTGAAGAACAGACTGAGTTCTCTCTGCTCTGAGGCAGAGGGTTGGAAATGGTCTCTTCTGCTCTGACTTGCAGAAGAGACATGGAAAGCCGCCAGGGAAAGGCGCCAGAGAACAAAAGCCCCAAAGACTGATTCCCACTGAGCCCATCCCCCACCACAGGGGCGCAGGGCAACTCTGCCCAAACAGGGTTGCCTGAGTCACAGCGCGGCAGGCCCCTCCGCAGAAGACAGGCTGGAAAAACAAGTGGCCAGCAACCCTAAGGTCCCTAGAAAACAGGTGCATCTTGCTTGGGTTCTGGTCAATAATTTGGATTCTATACATTCCCTCAACCACCCATCAACAGAATGACTACGAGGAGGAGCCCCCAAAACAGAAAAGACTCAGAGATTATGACTTAAGCTGCAGATTTACAAATGGATGCAGATATAACCAAGATGTCAGAGATGGAATTCAGGCTAGCAATTGTGAATACAATGGCTAGAAAGGAGAAATCAATTAATGGCAACATAGAGTCTCTAAGGGCAGAAATGAAAGCTGAATTGGCAGAACTTAAAAATGCTATCAGTGAGATCCAGTCTAATCTAGATAATGTAACAGCTAGGGTAAGCGAGGCAGAAGAACGAATAAGTGACCTGGAAGACAATATAATAGATAAAAAGGGAAAAGAGGAGGCCAGGGAAAAACAACTCAGAATCCATGAAAATAGAATGAGAGAAATAAGTGACACCATGGAGCATTTCAATGTCAGAATAATTGGAATCCCGGATGGAGTGGAGAGAGAGAGAGAGGACTAGAAGATGTATTTGAGCAAATCGTAGCTGAGAACTTCCCTAATCTGGGGAATGAAACAAACATTCATGTCCTAGAGACAGAGAGGACTCCTCCCAAGATCAAGGAAAACAGGCCAAAACCCCGGCATGTAACAGTAAAACTCGCAAATCTTAGAACCAAGGAAACCATCTTAAGGGCAGTTGGGGGAAGAGATTCCTTACATACAGAGGGAGGAACATCAGAATAACGTCAGATCTATCCACAGAGACCTGGCAAGCCAGAAAGGCCTGGCAAGACATATTCAGGGTACTAAATGAGAAGAACATGCAGCCAAGAATACTTTATCCAGCAAGGCTTTCATTTAGAATGGATGGAGAGATGCAGAGCTTCCACGACCGGCAGAAACTGAAAGAATATGTGACCACTAAGTTGGCCCTGCAAGAAATATTAAGGGGGGGTTCTATAAAAGGAGGAAGACCCCAAGAGTGATATACAACAGAAATTCACAGGGACAATCTATAAAAACAACATCTTCACAGGCAACATGATGACAATTAATTCATATCTTTCAATAATCACTCTCAACGTGAATGGCCTAAATGCTCCCATAAAACGGCACAGGGTTGCAGATTGGATAAAAAGACAGGACCCATCCATATGCTGCCTACAAGAGACTCATTTTGAACCTAAAGATACGTCCAGACTGAAAGTGAAGGGATGGAGATCCATCTTCCATGCCAGCTGACTTCAAAAGAAAGCTGGGGTAGCAATTCTTATATCAGACAAATTAGATTTTAAACTAAAGTCTGTAATTAGAGACACAGAAGGACACTATGTCATTCTTAAAGGGTCTATCCAACAAGAAGATCTAACAATTGTAAATATCTATGCCCCCAACATGGGAGCAGCCATCAACATAAGCCAACTGTTAACCAAAATAAAGAGTCATATTGATAACAATACGTTAATTGTAGGAGACCTCAATACTCCACTCTCTGCAATGGACAGATCATCTAAGCAGAAAATCAACAAGGAAACAAGAGCTTTGAATGATACATTGGACCAGATGGACCTCATAGATATATACAGAACATTCCACCCTAAAGCAACAGAATACTCATTCTTCTCGAGCACACATGGAACCTTCTCCAGAATAGACCACATACTGGGTCACAAATCAGGTCTCAAAAAATACCAAAAGATTGAGATTATTCCCTGCATATTCCCAGACCACAATGCTTTAAAACTGGAACTCAATCACAAGAAAAAATTTGGCAGAAATTCAAACACTTGGAAGCTGAAGACCACTCTGCTCAAGAATGTTTGGGTCAACCAGGAAATCAAAGAAGAACTTAAACAATTCATGGAAATCAATGAGAATGAAAACACATCGGTCCAAAACCTATGGGATACTGCAAAAGCAGTCCTAAGGGGGAAATACATAGCCATCCAAGCCTCACTCAGAAAAATAGAAAAATCCCGAATTCACCAACTAACTCTACACCTTAAAGAACTAGATAGAGAAGGGGCGCCTGGGTGGCTCAGCCGTTAAGCGTCTGCCTTCGGCTCAGGTCATGATCCCAGGGTCCTGGGATCGAACCCTGCATCAGGCTCCCTGCTTGGCGGGAAGCCTGCTTCTCCCTCTCCCATTCCCCCTGCTTGTGTTCCTTCTCTTGCTGTGTCTCTCTCTGTCAAATAAATAAAATCTTTAAAAAAAAAAAAAAAACTAGAGAAAAAGCAACAAACGATGCCTAAGCCATGCATTAGAAGAGAAATAATTAAAATTAAAGCAGAGATCAATGAATTAGAAACCAGGAACATAGGAGAACAGACCAACAAAACTAGAAGTTGGTTCTTTGAAAGAATAAGATCGATAAACCATTGGCCAGACTTATCCAAAAGAAAAGAGAAAGGACCCAAATTAATAAAATTATGAATGAATGGGGAGAGATCACAACTAACACCAAGGAAATAGAAACAATTATTAGAAATTATTATCAACAACTATATGCCAATAAACTGAGCAATCTGGATGAAATGGAGGCCTTCCTGGAAACCTATAAGCTGCCCAGACTGAAACAGGAAGAAATTGACAACCTGAATAGGCCAATAACCAGTAACGAGATTGAAGCAGTGATCCAAAACCTCCCAAAAAACAAGAGTCTAGGGCCTGATGGATTCCCTGGGGAATTCTACCAAACATTCAAAGAAGAAATAATACCTATTCTACTGAAGTTGTTTCAAAAAATAGAAACAGAAGGAAAACTTCCAAGCTCATACTATGAGGCCAGCATTACCTTAATCCCCAAACCAGGCAAAGACCCCATCAAAAAGGAGAATTTCAGACCAATATCCCTGATGAATATGGATTCCAAAATTCTCAACAAAATCCTAGCTAATAGGATCCAACAATACATTAAAAGGATCATCCACCACGACCAAGTGGGATTTATCCCTGGGATGCAAGGGTGGTTCAACATTCATAAATCAATCAATGTGATAGAACACATTAATAAGAGGAGGGAGAAGAACCATATGGTCCTCTCAACTGATGCAGAAAAAGCATTTGACAAAATACAACATCCTTTCCTGATTAAAACTCTTCAGAGTATAGGGATAGAGAGAACATTCCTCAAGTTCATAAAATCCATCTATGAAAAACCCACAGCAAATATCATCCTCAATGGGGAAAAGCTGAGAGCCTTTCCCTTAAGATCAGGAACACGTCAAGGATGCCCACTCTCGCCACTATTGTTCAACATAGTACTAGAAGTCCTAGCAACAACAATCAGATAACAAAAAGAAATAAAAGGTATTCAAATTGGCAAAGAAGAAGTCAAACTCTCTCTTTTCGCAGACGACATGATACTTTATGTGGAAAACCCAAAAGACTCCACCCCCAAATTACTAGAACTTCTACAGCAATTCAGTAATGTGGCAGGATATAAAATCAATGCACAGAAATCAGTTGCTTTCTTATACACTAACAACACAACTGTAGAAAGAGAAATTAAAGAAACGATTCCATTTACAATAGCACCAAAAACCATAAGATACCTCGGAATAAACCTAACCAAAGAGGTAAAGGATCTATACTCTAGGAAATACAAAACACTCATGAAAGAAATTGAAGAAGACACAAAAAGATGGAAAAACATTCAATGCTCATGGATTGGAAGAATAAACATTGTTAAAATGTCTATGCTACCCAATGCCATCCCGATCAAAACTCCAATGACATTTTTCAAAGTGCTGGAAAAAAAATCCTAAAATTTGTATGGAATCAGAAAAGACCCTTAATCGCCAAGGAAATGTTGAAAAAGAAAAAGCTGGGGGCAACATGTTGCCCGATTTCAAGCTATATTACAAAGCTGTGATCACCAAGACAGCATGGTACTGGCACAAAAACAGACATATAGACCAATGGAACAGAATAGAGAACCCAGATATGGACCCTCAACTCTATGGTCAAATAATCTTTGACAAAGCAAGAAAAAATATGCAATGGAAAAAAGACAGTCTCTTCAATAAATGGTGCTGGGAAAATTGGACAACCACATGCAGAAGAATGAAACTCGACCATCCTCTAACACCATTCACAAAGATAAACTCAAAGTGGATGAAAGACCTCAATGTGAGACATGAATCCATCAAAATCCTAGAGCAGAACATAGGCAGTAACCCCTTTGACATCGCCCACAGCAACTTCTTTCAAGATACATCTCCAAAAGCTAGTGAAACAAAAGCAAAAATGAACTTCTGGGACTTCATCAAGATAAAAAGCTTCTGCACAGCAAAGGAAACAGTCAACAAAACAAAGAGGCAACCCACAGAATGGGAGAAGGTATTTGCAAATGACACTACAGATAAAGGGCTGGTATCCAAGATCTATAAAGAACTTCTTAAACTCAACACCCAAAAAACAAATAATCAAGTCAAAAAGTGGGCAGAAGAGATGAACAGACACTTCTCTGAAGAAGACATACAAATGGCTAACAGACACATGAAAAAATGTTCATCATCATTAGCCATCAGGGAAATGCAAATCAAAACCACATTGAGATACCACCTTACACTAGTTAGAATGGCAAAAATGGACAGGGAAAGAAAGAACAAATGTTGGAGAGGTTGTGGAGAAAGGGGAACCCTCTTACACTGTTGGTGGGAATGCAAGTTGGTACAGCCACTTTGGAAAACAGTGTGGAGGTTCCTCAAAAAGTTACAAATAGAGCTACCCTATGACCCAGCAATTGCACCACTGGGTATTTACCCCAAAGACACAGATGTAGTGAAAAGAAGGGCCACATGCACCCCAATGTTCATAGCAGCAATGTCCGCAATAGCCAAACTGTGGTATATGTGCTGCCGAAGCGAGCACAATAGCCAAACTGTGGAAAGAGCCGAGATGCCCTTCAACAGACGAATGGATAAAGAAGATGTGGTCCATATATACAATGGAATATTACTCAACCACCAGAAAGGATGAATACCCAACTTTTACATCAACATGGATGGGACTGGAGGAGATTATGCTAAGTGAAATAAGTCAAGCAGAGAAAGTCAATTATCATATGGTTTCACTTATTTGTGGAACATAAGGAATAGCATGGAGGACATTAGGAGAAGGAAAGGAAAAATGAAGGGGGGGAATCAGAGGGAGAGATGAACCATGAGAGACTGTGGACGCTGAGAAACAAACAGGGTTTTAGAGGGGAGGGGGAAGGGGGGATTGGTTAGCCCGGGGATTAAGGAGGGCACATATTGCATGGAGCACTAGGTGTTATAAGAAAACAATGGATTGTGGATCACCACATCAAAAACTAATGATGTATATTATGGTGACTAACATAACATAATAAAATTTAAAAAAAAATTTTTTTTTCCCAGCTGCCTTCCTTTTATGATGGGGTGGGGTGTACTTTCTGACTTAAACTATAATTTTATAAATGAACATGGAGAAAGAGGAAGATAACTAAATGACTGAATCAGTTGTCTCCACAGGGATTTTCTTAAAGGATGAGACATGAATTAGTAAGTTCTCAACTCCACTTTTCATGGAGCTATGTCACATAATCTTGAAATGCAAAAAAAGTAACGAATGTCACTTCTGAGATTAAGTCACTTGCTTGCTCTGGGTAAAGCAAGAGGCCGTGTTGTAAGCCGTCCTATGGAGAGGCCCATGAGCAAGGAACAGCCATGTGTGTGAACTTGGAAATGGATCCATCTCCAATTGAGCCTGGAAATGACTTCAGCTCTGCTGACACCTTGATGGCAGCCTCATAAAAGACCCTAAACCCCAAGACCCAGATAAGCAGCACCAGATTCCTGACTCATAGAAACTGCAAGATAATAAATGTTGTTTTCAGCTGCTTAATGTTGGTATAATTTTTTATATTACATTGCACAACTAATATACACATCTCTTGGCAAAAGGATTCACTGTAGAATGTCTATAAAAATTTCCTATGGATTGAAAATAGTATAAGCTTTTTCAGAAATCAACTTACATTCAATCTTTTCAGGAACATTTCTGAAACACTATCAACAAATATGAAGCATATTTCTGATGGCATACATAGTAGTTATACTCACCACTCAGAATATTCTTTAAAATTTTAAAGTTAAAATTTGATCAATTGTTGCCTTAAGATTCTTCTTGTCTGTTTGTCTTGCCCAGTGTTATTATCCCAATTCTTCTACATGAAATCAATTCGTTAAAAAAAAGAATAAGGAGGAGGAGAAGAAAAAGGAAAAAAAAAAAAAAAAGAATAAAAAACATCAGTAGAGGTCATCTGGTTTTCACTGACCACAAAGGAATTACAAACTAGCGTTTTAAAAACACTTTGAATTCCAGGAAGAATCACTGAGAAAAATAATCTCCTACTTTGATGTGTATTCCCTAGCTGAATCGTAATGAGAACTCCTGTATTTTCTGGGACAGTCCCAATTTCAAATTGTCTGCTCCACTTTCCCCTAAATCAACCTGTACTTGCCAAATCACATGTCTTGATTTTGGTTTAGAAATTATGGAAATTTGAGGCGCCTGGGTGGCTCAGTCGTTAAGCGTCTGCCTTCAGCTCAGGTCATGATCCCAGGGTCCTGGGATCAAGCCCCACATCGGGCTCCCTGCTCGGCGGGAAGCCTGCTTCTCCCTCTCCCACTCCCCCCACTTGTGTTCCCTCTCTCGCTGTGTCCCTCTCTGCTGAATAGATAAATAAAAATCTTTAAAAAAAAAAAATTATGGGCCTTTGTAATCATGAATTGCTCTTGAACTTGGCTTGTGTCATTGTTGGCAAAATATATCAACTCACCTATTACTCATTTATCAAGTTCCTTGGATAGCTTCACACTGCTAGGACAGTCCAACAAAGGGCTGGAAACTTACAGAAGCTTATCTACTATCTGGGGAAACTGAACAAGCATATATGATGGCACATAGCAATTAATTAAATGACATATGGATGCAATAGATAATTCAGTGTACTGTCAGAGTCAGGATTGAACATAAAGTAGGTCTCTGAGGGTGGTGAGAAGCACAAAGTGGGGCACAATGAACTGACAGCATAAGAAAAGAGAACACATATTGAGGTATACATTGAAGGCAGGTTGAATATGAAGGATGTCCCTAGTCCAGTGCTATGCGTCTGATCATTGTAATAATATCACTCATATCATGCCTACTGCATGCCAAGCTCTGTGTTAAATGCTTCACATATATCATCTCATTTTCTCTTTATAAATAAGATTCTTCTAATGTGCCCTTTGCAGACAAGAATGCTGACTTAGATTAAGTAACTCATCTGCCATCACGAGCTAATATGTGGAAGAGCCAAGATTTAAGTCCCAGTTTAAATGACATGAAAGCCCAAGCTCCTAGGCATGATAACATCCTGATGTCAAGTAGAGAAAACAGTCAAAGAAACATTAATTCTTGTTCCTTTAGGCCAGAACCGCCATCTTCCAGTAGTTCACCAAAATGACCAATACAAAGGGAAAGAGGAGAGGTACCCGCTATATGTTCTCTAGACCTTTTAGAAAACACGGAGTTGTTCCTTTGGCCACATACATGCGAATCTATAAGAAAGGTGATGTTGTGGACATCAAGGGAATGGGCACTGTTCAAAAAGTAAGGCCCCACAGATGTTACCATGGCAAAACTAGAAGAGTCTACAATGTTACTCAGCATGCTGTTGGCATTGTTGTAAACAAACATGTTAAGGGCAAGATTCTTGCCAAGAGAATTAATGTACGCACTGAGCATATTAAACACTCAAAGAGCCGAGACAGCTTCCTGAAGCGTGTGAAGGAAAATGATCAGAAAAAGAAGGAAGCCAAAGAGAAGGTACTTGGGTTCAAGTGAAGCACCAGCCTGCCCCACGCAGAGAAGCACAGTTTGTGAGAACTAATGGAAAGGAGCCTAAACTGCTGCAACCCATTCCCTATGAGTTCATGGCATGATAAATGTAAAGAAAATAAAAGACCTCAAGACTGTTAAAAAGAAAAAAAAAAGAGAGAGAGAGAGAGAGACCCCCCCCCCTCCCCAGCCACCTCGAGCTGTGGCCCGGCGCGCAGCTCCCCAGCCCCCTTCTCCTCCTCGGATGTGGCTGGAGCTTGAGGCGCGCAGGGCCTGAGACGCCACAAACCCGGACCTGGAGCAGCTCGGAGGTGGTGAATAATAGCTCTTCAAGTCTGCAATAAAAAATGGCCTCCAATAAAACTACATTGCAAAAAATGGGAAAGAAACAAAATGCAAAGAGTAAAAAAGTAGAAGAGGCAGAGCCTGAAGAATTTGTGGTGGAAAAAGTACTGGGCGGACGTGTAGTGAATGGGAAGGTGGAGTAGTTCCTGAAGTGGAAGGGATTTACAGATGCTGACAATACTTGGGAACCTGAAGAAAAATTTAGATTGTCCAGAGTTAATTGAAGCATTTCTTAATTCTCAAAAAGCTGGTAAAGAAAAAGATGGTACAAAAAGAAAATCTTTATCTGACAATGAATCTGATGATAGCAAATCAAAGGAGAAAAGAGATGCTGCTGATAAACCAAGAGGTTTTGCCAGAGGTCTTGATCCTGAACGAATAATTGGTGCCACAGAATTAATGAATTAATGTTTCTCATGAAATGGAAAGATTCAGATGAGGCAGACTTGGTGCTGGCAAAAGAGGCAAATATGAAGTGTCCTCAGATTGTAATTGCTTTTTATGAAGAGAGACTAACTTAGCATTCTTGTCCAGAAGATGAAGCTCAATAATTGTTTGCATTGCTTTATATATATATATATATATATAATCTGGGTCTTTGTTTTTTGATTTATTAGTGTGAAGAAATAATATTCTAATGAAAATCACGTTTGATATGTTTGTTTTGAAGTAGTATTGGGGAGTTGTTGGATTTTTTTACATCTATAGCATTGGTTACTTTGAACAAATAAAAGCTTTCTGTAGCTGCTTCCTTTATCAGAAAAAAATATTTGAGACCATGGTATATTATCCCCCTGCATTAGAGAACACCTTTTCTAAGGGGGAAATCTTCATAGTCGTTACTCAGTCAGAATTTGTGTTTAACTCCTATATGCCTAAGGACCATTCTGGATTTTTTGTTTATTTAGGGGGTTTTTGTGTGTATACTTAAAATACATACATAAATGGTTTTTGTTATTTTAACACTCACCAAAACAAAAACAGCATTTATAACCATGGATAAGCCCGTGTTTCTGGGATGTTATCATTTTCAGCAACTTAAGAAATAAATCACTTAAAGTTAAACTGAAGTTTTTCCTGAAGCCTTAACCTTTCAAATTTTTAAATTGGACAATTTAAAAGCAGCCATATCAGAATCCATACTCATATCTACAGTCATAAATGCAAGTTCATTTGCAAGATCCCTGAAAGGAAAACTTTATCACCACCAACAGCCTCCCCACCCAAATGACAAAACTAGACAAGTCCTGGTGTGTTTTAATTAGGTAAGCAAAACTTAGTTAAATGGACATTTAAAGTTTCCTTCTAGTGAACCATTCCTTTTCAAGAAGTTGAAATCTCTGTGCTGTATTGACTAAAAGGTCATGATTCATGGAATGTCTAAGACTTTGTTCATGGAAACCTAATCATAATCAGATGGTTAGAGATGTTGGCAATTTAGCACCTGCTGGAATAAATAGGTGGACAGACTTTTATAATCCAAATTCTTAACCTGCATGTATTTTCTTTACCCCAACTCGTTCCTGACATGTAGGCTCAGTCTTCTCAGTATTTGAGTTACTGGTTCAGCAGAAACCAGGAAAAACAATAACTTTGTAGTCAGAATGTTATCCAAGTGTATATTGTTTACTTTATTGTAAATACTGGTAAACAGTGGTCAATAAATAGTTTTATGTTCAGAAAAAAGAAAAAAGAAACATTAATTCTTAAACTCTTCTGTAAACTCTTCATAGGTAAGTGCTGATATTCACCTGGGTGTTTCACCTAATGGTTAGTGGGGACAGATTAAATACAGGGATGCTAGGCAGTGTAGGAAGCACGTGCCCTTCCCTTCTTGTCACACTACTATCCTGCTGTGGAACTTTGCTAAACCATGGACATTTGGTTCCTCTGCATGGTCTTCAAGGTCATGGTCACCTCTAAATATTATGTGCAGTACTTATTTTGCATGCAAAAGACTTCTCGTGACTACCAAAAATATCTGAACACAATGGTGGGCTGTATTGATTTAAAACACCCCTTTTTGTAGCTCTGAGCTACTGATCCTACAACCTATTAAGCATTCCTTTGTTCTCCTTGAATGTAGCAACAAATGCAAGTAGATAGATAGCTTTAAAAATTATGCTTCATGAATATCATGCTGCTCACTTTGGACCAAAGTGCAAAACCTTGAGGCAAAATGAAAGCTCTAACTTTGCAAAGAAGTTAAATGACAAAAAACATATAAATTCTTAAGAAGGTGGGAGGAACCATGAGAGACTATGGACTCTGAGAAACAAACAGGGTTTTAGAGGGGAGAGGGGTGGGGGGATGGGTTAGCCCAGTGATGGGTATTAAGGAGGGTACGCACTGCATGGAGCACTGGGTGTTATATGAAAACAATGAATCATCAAAAACTAATGATGTATTGTATGGTGACTAACATAATAAAATTTAAAAAAGAAAAAAAAAGATGGGAGGAAGCTTGTTTTTTATCATCCCTAATTTTACTCCCAAACCTCATTTGATGGTATAAAATACATTTCTATGACTAGAAATGGTCACTTTCCAGGAATTTTGATATTATTTTATTCTAAGGAAAACAGTATTTCTATAGTTTGTATACTATATTTTAATTGGACATATTTTCACATTAAATTATTGCTTGTTTCTGTTTTACTTCCTTTTTTTTCCAATAGACTCACTAAATTCAGCTTCACATAATCCCCTGAACAGTATCTCCAAAACTGCAGTGTTGTGTTTAACCTATTTCTATGAACAAATAAACTGTTTTCCTCCATACTTTACATGAAAATCTCTTCTTATTGTTTCATTCACCATATTTATTTCTGGGATGTTATTTCCCATAAAACCTCTTTCTTATTACAGATAATGAGAAACATAAACAGCTTGGACCTTGTAATGTAGAATAATAAGAACGTTCCAGAGTTCTAGTAGTTAAATTATAGCTAAGTCTTCCTCATGTCAACATGCATAGCTTAAAAATCTCAACTGGGGCCTGAATTGTATTCTATTCCAGAATTTGAGATTTCATTCACTGTGTTCTTCTATTCCAGAATTTGGAATCTCATTGGAATACTACAGGAGACTAGTAAGTCAGAAACTGAAAGGTTGAAGATTTTGCCCTACTTGAAAGCTAATAAGTAAGACTGCTACATATAGTTTTATACAAATACTGCATACTGACAGAACACACACACTTTAGATCAGAAACAAAGACCGTTGATTAATCACGACAAAATCAGCTGCCAAGGCAGTATCTTGTGCGGGTTCCCAAAGCCCCAGTCCCATACGGTGACGCAGTGAGGGCCCAATGTACTGGGGTTCCTCATAAGACAAGAACCCCCAAATTAGGAAAAACTGATTTATTTGGAGCTGCCGGTGACCTGCCCATTCTCTTCTCCGGAGAGAAAGGAGTTATCTTTCCTCTGGAATGTAAGCAAGTCTTTCCAGAGGGAGGAGGAGGATTTTACTACCCTGGAATGTGTCTGGGGAGGGTGACATTTCTAGGCTTTATTATCTCTAGCTTCCAAGGTCATTTATTCTTCATATATCCTTGAACAGATAATCCAAAAAGTGTAGGAATGCCATGGAGAATTGCTTTCGACACAGCTCTAAGTAGGGACAGAATGTAAGTGCAGCCTCCAGAAGCAATTTACCAGAAACAAATCCCACAAGTGTCAGGCCTCCCTCCCAGACCAGCCCACACCTGGATGCTCTGGGTCCCCAGCTACCCAACACTACCTCAGGGAGAAGTCGAATCCCAAAACCTGGTAGACTATTAACTAAAACAAACAAACACAAACAGAAAAGACCTGGGACAGAGGAAAAAACATTAAATACAAAAGTAATAAGATAGGAATCAGAGAAATCAGATAACAGCTTCAAATGATGCTTGGGAGAGAATGGTTTTTAGAAAAATTTCCAGGCTGATCTGAATGACTCATTGCTTTCTTATACAATAACCTTGGCCAAGGGAGGGAAGAAAACATTAAGGGGCTTATCAGGTTAGACAGTGTCCCTGGAATCTGGAGGTTGCTCAAAGAGCCCTCAGATTAAGCCAAAGGAGAGATGATATTATCCAAGATGGATTCAGAGTAGAAGAGGGCTTATCCTGTAACGTCCATATCCACAGACCATACAGTCTGGCTGCTTATTATGTAGGCAGACAATTCTGCCAAGAGAAACTCACATCAGCAGCTTCCAAGATTGTGACCAATTAAGACAGGTCCTTAGTATATTTCCATTTCTCGGTGTGAAAGGCTGGTCTGAAATGGGACAGGCTATCATTGACAAGCCCCATCAACATACTGCTTGGAAACACTGAAGTGGTTCTTTGGCAAGAATAGCTTTGAAACTAGGTTACGCTCTCAGCAACAAATCACCAAGTGTTCCTGGGGGCGCCTGGGTGGCTCAGTCGTTAAGCGTCTGCCTTCGGCTTGGGTCATGATCTCAGGGTCCTAGGATCAAGCCCCGCATAGGGCTCCCTGCTCTGCAGGAAGCCTGCTTCTCCCTCTCCCACTCCCCCTGCTTGTGTTCCCTCTCTCACTGTGTCTCTCTCTGTCAAATAAATAAAATCTTTAAAAAAAAAAATCACCAAGTGTTCCTAAAAAATTGAAGGCATCTTGTCTGGAAAAGAGGCATTACCTCAACTTTCTAGCTCAGGTATTCTCTTCTGGTGCTCACTAGCTGAGGAGGCAGACCACCAAGATACAATCTCTCTGGACTTTGATTTGCTGAGAAAAATGGCCCTTCAGACTCCTTGTGATATTTTGGGAACATTAAGCTGAGTAAAATTCAGGGTCATCTAACAGGTTAATGATCCAAATCATTAAAGGGGATACACTAAACTTCCTTCCCACAAGAACAATGTCAGTCATTTGACTTCTAAAAACGAGGACACTAAGGAAAGAGAAGTTGAGATGGGAAAAATTGGGGGTAGCTTGCATGCTCTTTAAAGTTCATGTTCTAGGGCGCCTGGGTGGCTCAGTTGGTTAAGCGACTGCCTTCAGCTCAGGTCATGATCCTGGAGTCCCGGGATCGAGTCCCACATCGGACTCCCTGCTCAGTGGGGAGTCTGCTTCTCCCTCTGACCCTCCCCCCTCTCATGTGCTCTCTCTCTCTCATTCTCTCTCTCAAATAAATAAATAAAATCTTAAAAAAAATGTAAAGTTCATGTTCTAATTTAAGAGGAAGAAGGTTTAGAGGGATCTTCTCTCTGCGTACAAGTTATATATTGAAAAATATACAAGATTGTTTTTCCTTTGCTTTAGAATGCTAGATGCTATACATTTTTAACTGCTTAATTTATCATCTACCTCTCTTATAACTAAATTATGTTTTATGTACTATGACTACATTAAGTTCTCTTTGCAAACCAGCCATCCTGCCTTCATTTGTGTATCATTTGTGTAAATACTGTATTCACAATTCTCTCAAGCTTCTAACCATTAAGAATATTTTCTTAGGTACTGAATTATTCAAACTCAGATTTTCCACAAGTATGGTTTAATCCATCAGATCTGGGACAAAGTTAAATGTGATGAAAACAATACTTTCAAGTCCTTAACCTCTTCCTATTTCCTAGGTGTGTTCAAACTATTAACTCTCAGGAAAATATTTCTTCACTACAAATAAGGTTTTCCCAGACAAGTTTTGATGATCACCTCAGGCAGACAAACCCAAAGTTGCCACAAGCAGGTCAATCTAACATGAAGGACACACCATTAATGAACAGCCATTTCACTCTAAAAAATAAATTCCCACCAACAGAAGTATACTCAGACAGATATCATTGAATATTATAAAAGAAGGAAATCCTGTCTCTCTTAAACAGAATCCAGAACCTCCAAAGCTTATAGCTGGGACTTAAAAATCCAGATAGGAAAGGTCTCTGAAAAAGTGGCTTCAGTCCTACTATGAGGTAGGCAGAATTCTATCTAAGGTGACCCCCAAATAACGTTCACCCTTGTGTAATCCCCCTTTCCTTGAAGTATGGATAGAATCTATGAATAGATGAGATCTCATTCCCAGAATTAGGTTACATTATATGGCACAGTTGACTTTTTTTTTTAACTGTAGTAAAAAAAAAAATTATGTACAATTTATCACCTTAACTTTAAAGTGTACAGTTCAGTCAAGTTAAGCATATTCACATTGTTGTACAACAGATCTCTGGACTTTTTCATCTTGTGAAATTAAAACTCTATAGCAACTTCCATTTCCCCCTCTCCCCAGATCCTGACAATCTCCATTCTATTTTCTGTTTCTGTGAATTTGAGTGCTTTGGACAACTCATATAAGTAGAATCATACAGTGTTTGTCTTTTTGTACCTGACTTATTTCAATTAATATCCTCAAGATTCATGTGTTTTGTAGCATTGGACAAGATTTCCTTCCTTTTGAGACTGAGTTATATTCCATTGTATATATATATACCACATTTTATTTATCCATTTCTCCATCAGTGGACATTTGGGTTGCTTCTATTTCTTGGCTGTTGTGAATAATGCTGCAATGAACATGGGTGTGCAAATATCTCTTTGAGACGCTGCTTTCAATTATTTTGGATATATACCCAGAAGTGGGATTGCTGGATTATATGGTAGTTCTGATTTAAAATTTGCCTTTAAATTTTTTGAGAAACTATCGTTACTATTTCCCATAGCAGCTGCACCATTTTACATTCCCACCAAAGGTGTACAACAGTTCCAATTTTTCCACATCCTTGCTGACATTTGTTATTTTCTGTTTTTTATTTTCTGTTGTTTTCTGTTTTTATGGGTGTGAGATGATATTTCATTGTGGTTTTTATTTGCTTTTCTCTAATGATTAGTGATGTTGAACATCTTTTCATATGCTTGTTGGCCATTTATATCATCTTTGGAGAAATGTCTATTCAAGTTCTTTACTCATTGTTTAATTAGGTTATTTGTTTTTGCTGTTTAGTTGTAGGAGTTCTTTATTCTGGCTATTATCTACTTACCAGATATATGATTTGCAGATATTTTCTCCAATTCTATACATTGTTTTTCACTGCTGATTTTTTCATTTGACACATAGAAGTTTTTAAGCTTGGTATGGTACATATTTTTTTTTTTTTTTTTTGCTTTTGTTGCTTGTATGTTTGGTATCATATCTAAGAAATCACTGCCAAATTCAATCTCATAAAGTTTTTCCTGTTTTCTTCTAGGAGTTCTATAATTTGGGGTCTTACATTTAGACCTTTAATCCATCTTGGGTTAATTTTTGTATATGGTGGAAGATAAGGGTCTAATTTCATTCTTTTGCATGTGGATATATAGCTTTCCTAGCACCATTTCTTGGAGACATTGTCTTTTCCCCATTGAGTTGTCTTAGGGAAAATCATGTGACCACATATATGAACATTTATTTCTGGGCTCTCTATTCTATTTCATTGCTCTATATTGGCACAGTAAACTTTAAGAAAGAAAAATTATTTGGGTGTGTCTAACCTCATCACATGAGCCATTTAAGAGCAGAGAGTTTTCTCTGACTGGCCACATGGGCAAAGTAACATGAGCAATATTTGACAAAAGTATGTTGCAGAGATGGAGGAAGACATGTGGCTAGGACCTGAGAGCTAACAACTAAGGAAATAAATCTAAATAAGCTTGAAGTGGATATTTCCCTAGTTGAAACTTCTGATGATGATACAGCCATCCAATACCTTGATTGCAAACTTATGAGACCCTGAACAGAGAACCCAGTAAAAACATGCCAGACTTCTGACACACAGAAATGGTGAAGTAATAAATTTGTGATTTTGAGCTGATTAATTTATTTTATTTGTTACACGGCAATAGAAAACTAATGCACCCAAAGTTATACCTTCCTCTTTCAAGTAGGTCATCTAATTGCTGGGGTCATTTGTCCACTGGACTCTGGGGTTCCTTTATCCTCACCAAAGTTGGCTAACTTTAGTTGGCTAAAACATTTTTTCTTTATTTTTTTATTTTTCTTCTTTTATTTACTTATCTTTAGAGAAGAATTTTTAATTAATCTATTCGAGTTTGTAAATAGAAAATACAGATACAGGTTTCACAAATCAAAATATGTAACAAGATATAGTGAAAACTCTTCCTGCCACTGTTATCCTTCATTGGCCCTATTCTCACCTGACAACCCTCTCCCTAGAAACCACAGCTTTTAGTTTCTTGATATTCTTCCTGAGTTATTTTAAATACACATATGTAACAAAGATTGCTAATTACTTCCAATATCAAGTCTCCTCTTCTTAAATAGTATTAGAATTTTAATTTGGGCATAAGGCTACTAGGAATAAAAACTATATTTCCCAGGCTCCCTTATAGCTAGGTGTGACTAGAAGGGGTATAAAGAGAAGGGCTATGTGGCAGTTTCCAGGAAACGTCCCTGGTGTAGGCCCTTTGCCTCTTCTTCTCATTCTCCATCCCACTGCCTGGAAGGTGGATGTTTCCATTGACTGAGAACAAGGCCATACCCTAAGGATAAGGGGCTTGTGAGCTAGAAGGAACCTGGCTCCCTGGGTGTACCATGCAACAGAGCCCATCTCAGGTCTGGACTACCTTCACCCAGACATTTACGGAGGGAAGTAATCTTTTTTTTTTTTCAAGTCACTGTTCTTTTTGGGAATTATCTCTTGAAGCTAAACCTAATTCCTAACTAGTACAGCTTACCCTTGAACACCCTGGGGGTTAGGGGCACCCTCCCCCATGCAACTGAAAATCCATATATAACTTTTCTGACTTTCCAAAAATTTAACTACTAATAATCTACTGTTGACCAGAAGCCTTACCGATAAAATAAACATTTGATTAACACATATTCTGTATGTTATACATATTATATACTATATTCTTAAAATAAAGTAAGCCAGAGAAAAGAAAATGTTATTGAGAAAATCATAAGGGGGTGCCCGGGTGGTTCAGTCAGTTGAGTGTCCAACTCTTGATTTTGGCTCAGTTCATGATCTTAGGGTGGTGGGATTTAGCCCCAAGTCACACTCCACACTCAGCACTAAGTCTGCTTCACATTCTTTCTCCCTCTCCCTCTGCCCCTCCCACCCACTCGCATGTATGCACTCTCTCACTCTCTCTCTCTAAAATTTTTAAAAATCATAAGAAAAAATTTATTTACAGCACTATACTATTTTTCCAACAAAATCCACGTATAAGTAGACCTACACAGTTCAAACCTCTGTTGTTCAAGGGTCAACTGTACAATATCTAAGAAAATACATAGATACATTCTCCCTACCCTTATTTTTACAAAAAAATAATAAATTATTACATAGCTCTGTATTTTGCTTCTTTGACTTAATATATCTTATAGATCTTTCCTTTACGTATTGTCAGGGATGGGAAGAAGTAGATGGCACACTATAAACAGGTGATCAAGAGAAAAATAGCAAGACTATTTACAAAAATAACAGGACTATTTATGATGATTTTTGCAGGCTTAGGAGAAACCAGTAAGGGAGAAGGAAGCCACTAGTACCCTCAGGCCTGAAAAGGTAAGTAGATGAATTGGTTATCAGAACCCAGAAAAATCTGTTGCTGCACAACAGGGTGACCCACCAGAAGAAAACATAGCCACTGCCAACATTTACCTCATCGGGGAGGAAGCCCAAGGCATGTACTAACCTCTTTCTTCCCATTCTTCAATCTTCTGTTGGTGCCTCCTGAATCCAACCAAAAGCCAGATAACAAGAGAGCCTGGATGATACAATCCATAAATGTCAGCCTCCTAGAGTCCAGAGCAATATGGGAAAAGGTGGAGAGTTTATCTGAAGAAAATATCCAGCATTGTCCACTCATGTTACTTCTCAGCACCTACTTTATCCTTTGTCTAGATGAGAAATGTGTCTTCAAAACGGGAACATAAAGTCCCACCAGCTACCACACCATCATAAGGGAATATCATTCAGTCATATTTCAAAATCATTAAACTTTACTTGCTACATTGCTCTTCATTTAAATTATCAGCAGGTTCTATAAATTCAATGCAATCCCTATCAAAATTTCACTTGTCTTTCTTGTGGAAATGGACACACTGATCCTAAAATTCAAAAGGAAATGAAAAGGACCCCAAAGAGGGAAACACACACACATGCACACACACAGAGAATGAAGAGCGAAGTTGAAAGGCTCCCATTTCCTGATTTTAAAACTTACTACAAAGCAACAATAATCAAAACACTGTGCTATCAGCATAAGGATAGATAGTTCACTCAGTGAACTATTTATCTAAAAAAAAAAGCAGGGGGGGCCAAAAATGGCCAGAGAGTAAGTCTTAGTTTTCAATTTAACAAGACTGCCTGACTGTCTTACCTGGAAAAGCATTCCTCCTTTGGGAACCTGGGCCTCCAAATCACTGTATTCAAGGTTACGGGAATAGAAAAGGAAAATTCGGAAAGTGAGTCATAAAGAATAATGAGAGGCCAAGCATTACCTTGATCCCAAAATCAGACAAAGACCCCATCAAAAAGGAGAATTACAGACCAATATCCCTGATGAACATGGATGCAAAAATTCTCACCAAAATACTAGCCAATAGGATCCAACAGTACATTAAAAGGATTATTCACCACGACCAAGTGGGATTTATTCCTGAGCTGCAAGGTTAGTTCAACATCCACAAATCAATCAGTGTGATACAATACATTAATAAAAGAAAGAACAAGAACCATATGATCCTCTCAATAGATGCAGAAAAAGCATTTGACAAAGTACAGCATCCTTTCTTGATTAAAACTCTTCACAGTGTAGGGATAGAGGGTACATACCTCAATATCATAAAAGTGATCTATGAAAAACCCACAGCGAATATCATTCTCAATGGGGAAAAACTGAGAGCTTTCCCCCTAAGGTCAGGAACATGGCAGGGATGTCCACTCTCACCACTGCTATTCAACATAGTACTAGAAGTCCTAGCCACAGCAAAGTGGCAAAGAAGAAGTCAAACTCTCACTCTTTGCACACGATATGATACTTTATGTGGAAAACCCCAAAAATTCCACCCCAAAACTGCTAGAACTCATACAGGAATTCAGTAAAGTGGCAGGATATAAAATCAATGCACAGAAATCGGTTGCATTTCTATACACCAACAACAAGAATGAAGAAAATTAAGGAGTCAATCCCATTTACAATTGCACCCAAAACCATAAGATACCTAGGAATAAATCTAACCAAAGAGGCAAAGAATCTGTACTCAGAAAACTATAAAATACTCATGAAAGAAATTGAGGAAAACACAAAGAAATGAAAAAATGTTCCATGCTCATGGAATGGAAGAACAAATATTGTGAAGATGTCAATGCTACCTGGAGCAATCTATGCATTTAATGCAATCCCTAACAAAATACCATCCACTTTTTTCAAAGATATGGAACAAATAATCCTAAAATTCGTATGGAACAAGAAAAGACCCTGAATAGCAGAGGAATGTTGAAAAAGAAAAGCAAAGCTGGCAGCATCACAATTCTGGACTTCAAGCTCTATTACAAAGCTGTAATCATCAAGACAGTATGGTACTGGCACAAAAACAGACACATAGATCAATGGAACAGAACAGAGAGCCCAGAAATGGACCTTCAACTCTATGGTCAACTCATCTTCGACAAAGCAGGAAAGAATGTCCAATGGAAAAAAGAGAGTCTCTTCAACAAATGGTGTTGGGAAAATTGGACAGCCACATGCAGAAGAATGAAACTGGACCATTTCCTTACACCACACACAAAAACAGACTCAAAATGGATGAAAGACTAAATGTGAGACAGGAGTCCATCAAAATCCTTGAGGAGAACACAGGCAGCAACCTCTTCGACCTCAGCCACAGAAACTTTTTCCTAGAAACATCGCCAAAGGCAAAGGAAGCAAGGACAAAAATGAACTATTGGGACTTCATCAAGAAAAAAAGCTTTTGCACAGCAAACAGTCAACAAAACTGAAAGATGACCGACAGAATGAGAGAAGATATTTGCAAATGACATATCAGATAAAGGGCTAGTATCCACAATCTATAAAGAACTTTTCAAACTCAACACCCAAAGAACAAAGAATCCAATCAAGAAATGGGCAGAAGACATGAACAGACATTTTTCCAAAGAAGACATCCAAATGGTCAACAGACACATGAAAAAGTGCTCAACATCGCTCGGCATCAGGGAAATCCAAATCAAAACCTCAATGAGATACCGCCTCATGCCAGTCAGAATGGCTAAAATTAACAAGTCAGGAAACGACAGATGTTGGCGGGGATGTGGAGAAAGGGGAACCCTCCTACACTGTTGGTGGGAATGCAAGCTGGTGCAGCCACTCTGGAAAACCGTATGGAGGTTCCTCAAAAAGTTGAAAATAGAGCTACTGTATGACCCAGCAATTGCACCACTGGGTATTTACCCCAAACATACAAATGTAGTGGTCCAAAGGGGTACGTGCACCCCGATGTTTATAGCAGCAATGTCCACAATAGCCAAACTGTGTAAAGAGCCAAGATGTCCATCGACAGATGAATGGATAAAGAAGATGTGGTATATATATATACAATAGAATATTATGCAGCCATCAAAAAAAAAAATGAAATCTTGCCATTTGCAACGACGTGGATGGAACTGGAGGGTATTATGCTAAGCAAAATAAGTCAATCAGAGAAAGATATGTATCATATGATCTCACTGATTTGAGGAATTCTTAATCTCAGGAAACAAACTGAGGGTTGCTGGAGTGGTGGGGGTGGGAGGGATGGGGTGGCTGGGTGATAGACATTGGGGAGGGTATGTGCTATGGTGAGCACTGTGAATTGTGTAAGACTTGAATCACAGACCTGTACCTCTGAAACAAATAATACATTATATGTTAAAAAAAAAAAAAAAAAAAGAAGAAGATAGTAGGAAGGGAAGAATGAAAGGGGGGAAATCGGAGGAAAAGACGAAACATGAGAGACTGGACTCTGAGAAACAAACTGAGGGTTCTAGAGGGGAGGGGGGGTGGGGGAATGGGTTAGCCTGGTGATGGGTATTAAAAAGGGCACGTTCTGCATGGAGCACTGGGTGTTATATGCAAACAATGAATCATAGAACACATCATCAAAAACTAATGATGTAATGTATAGTGATTAACATAACATAATAAAAAATTAAATTAAAAAATAAATTAATTAAAAAGAAAAATGTAAATAATTAAAAAAAAGAATAATGAGAGGCCATTCCCACCTCTACCCTTTGATTGTTGGACCCCTGGATCCTGACTATAAGGCAGATACCACCACAGGGTGGTCCCCACGTGAAAGCATATACTGCATTCTGTGGAAAAGCACTTCAGCTTTCAGTAGATTTTCCCACCATTTTTTCAAGGTAGCTGCTTCTGGGTGATGGGGCATATGGTAAGATCAACAAATTCTGAGAACAAGAGCCCTTTGTTACAACATCTTTGTCATAAAATGTGACTCTGGTCAGGGTCAGTGCCAAAGCGAATACCGTGCTAACGGATAAAAACCTTCTTCAAGTCAACAAATTCTGGAAACAGCACTGTGGGAAGGGAAAGCAAATCTATAACTTGAATATGTATTTATCTGTTAAGAACAAATTACTGCCCCCTTCATGATAAAAGGATCTCATGTAATCAACCTGCCACCAGGTGCTTGGCTGATCCCTCCAGGGAATGGTGCCACAGTAGGAGGTCACCCTTGATCACTGCTATTGATAGGTTGAGCATTCAAACTGTGAGCACTGGGTGTTATACGCAACTAATGAATCATTGAACACTACATCAAAAACTAATGATGTTCTGTATGGTGGCTAACTGAACTTAATAAAAAAAAATAAAGTTACACTAAATACAAGTTAAAAAAAAAAACCGTGTTGACAACCAGATCACCTGGGTGAGGTTAAATCACTGCTGCCAAGGAGGGCATATTGCACGGTGTCTTATTAAGCAAGCAAAGAAATCTGTTAAGAGGGGCTGACTGATCCTCTTGTCCTCAAATTACGAAGAAACTCCTCTGCAATGCATGACCTTTGGTGAACGTTCACATGGGTCAAAAATAGTTTCACATTCTGTGACCATTCAATCTACCTACTTCACCGCCACCACATTTCTTTGTCCTTAACTCTCCAGTCTTGTTCTCTCCCCAATAAGCAGATTAGTCCATTAGTTACTGCCTATAAATTAGGATTGATCCATACATCAGGTCATTTCTCCTTCCATGCAAAGTGGACAACCCGATGTGGACAACCAATCCATATGATGTTCTATCCACTGGGAAAACTTTCCTTTTACCACACTTTCTGGGCCATCTCTAAGTAAGGCTGAAAAGCAGTGGCCATCTGCATTTGCTGGTACCAGCATACCATAAATAATAGACCCAGAAGTAAAGCAGGCTTGTGCCTTTTCCTCCTCTGTTTATAGGGAATCCCCACATGGCCTGTAGTCTAAGTTGAGTGAGACATAGCAATGCATTAGCCACAGACGCCACAGGAGTCTGAGCTGCCTGATCATGCAGTCACTTGTGTCTGCCAGACCTACTCAGCTTGGTCTTGGATAGTCTATCCCCATTTAACATTGGAATGCTGCTGCATGTGTCCAATTTTATGATTTTGTGGGTCCAATAACATCCAGTTCATGATGGGTCATTTGGGACAGAGTTGATTAGTATGCCATAATCAGACGTTCATTCAGTCATTACCAGGACCCAGTAATAATCCAGGAGTTGCTATTCCAAGAGGGCATAGTTGTCAGAAGAGGAGAACATGACCTTATTCTGAAATCCTAGGAGTCTGGGTTCTGATTCTTTTACTGGGTCTTACAGGAGGCTCCACAAAGCATTTGTGTCAACCACAGAGGTCACTGGGCCTACTGGGTTGTAAGACATAAGTGGCAGACATTTTGCATCACTGCCTTGACTTGCTAGAGTCGTTTCATTGGGTATCACCTACAATTGACCCAGCATGTAGATCAGAGCATCTTGCCCAAATGTAGTATATGTTGCCTCCAAAAGCAGAAGAGGCCCACCAATTGTGCCCCTTTCTTCATGGTACAAGGTACAAAGTGAAGAATCTTCTCTCTCACTTCAGGGGGGCTATCCAAACATGCCCAAGTCCCCTGGATTTCCATAGATACATCCCCCACTGTGGCCAAGCCCCTTGCTGGGTTTATTTCCCATCCTCTGGCGTGCATGCTTTCTACTGTGGCAAATAGGGTCCTGGCTACTTCTCACTCACCAGGGGTGTTAATATAACTTTATTAATACAGAACAATGTGACATTCTGTGAGATATCCAGACGATCGAGTTCCCTCTAGCCTATGTTGTGACAGAAATAGAACGGACTTAGCCCTTAAGTAAAATAATAACAATACTAATCTCCCTGCTTCATGAAGGCAAACAGCTTTTGGTATCTTTGCTGATAGCGATGAACAAAAACATCTATGATAGGGGCGCCTGGATGGCTCAGTCAGTTAAGCGGCTGCCTTCAGCTCAGGTCATGAACCCAGGGTCCTGGGATCGAGCCCCACGTCGGGTTTCCTGCTCAGCAGAGAGCCTGCTTCTTCCTCTCCCTCTGCCTGCCGCTCTGCCTACTTGTGCTCTCTCTCTGTCAAGTAAATAAATAAAAACCTTTTTTAAAAATCTATGATAAATCAATAGCAGAATACTAGTAGAGGGTAGTGAGGGGCTGCGCTAATTTGTGCCACTTAAGATGCTATATTCAGATCCTCAGCTGAGCTTGGTACTACTCCCAAATAAATTTGAAATAATCTACATTCTCCAAGATGCTCTGGTTTTTGCATTGTCCAAACAGGTGAGTTAAATGGAGATATGGTAGGAATTACCCATTCTGTGTTGTCTTTGAGTGAGTCATTGGTGTCTATAATTCCCCCAGAGATGTGGTGTTGCTTTTTGTTTACTATCTTGGGTTGGAGGTCAGATGAGGGCAGTGCCAGGGGCTTCTATTTGACCTCTTGCTACCTAATGCCATTTCATGGGTCAGGGAGCCAGTATGAGGGTTCATCAATTTGCACAGTATATCTGTTGTCACTACCATCTGGGACAAGGGAAATGAGCACAGATGGGTCCAGGATCCACTTTGCAATAGGCTTGGAACAAGACTTCATCTATTACCTAAATTCTCTAAGTCCTTTCTCAATAGAGGAAACTACAATGGCATTTGGGGGTCTCCAGAAATTAGCATCGCATTAGAACCAGTAACTGGTAACTCCAGGGAGGTCTGGGTATAAATTTTTTCTACTGTATAGTCACCCTGTTAAATGAATACAGGTTCCTCCAAGGGAGGTTTGTGGCCACACTGCAGAGTCCTTCCTCTTTTTTTTTTTTTTTAAGATTTTATTTATTTATTTGAGAGAGAGAGAATGAGAGACCGAGAGCACGAGAGGGAAGAGAGTCAGAGGGAGAAGCAGACCCCCTGCTGAGCAGGGAGCCCGGTATGGGACTCGATCCCGGGACGCCAGGATCATAACCCGAGCCGAAGGCAGTCGCCCAACCAACTGAGCCACCCAGGCGTCCTGCAGAGTCCTTCCTCAATGGGTCTTACCTCTTCCTCAATCAATGGGCTCCAAGCCTGTGTACTGTCTTAGATCTGGAAACCGAACAAGACACCAGGTCAGATTTCTGCCCACCTTCCCTAGAATATTTTTCTGCTTTTCGGGTCAAGCTACTAGTTCAAGCAACCTTAGAAGTCTGCCCATCTACTTCATTCCTAAGGACTCTGTGATCAATTAGCCACCATCACAGAGCCCTACAGATCAAAATCGCTAATTTCCACTCAGAAACCCTCATGGCTTATTGTAGTAATGTACTCCTTGCCCCTTGCTGCCACTTGGCCTCCACCACACCAGGATTCCATTATTCCCATTGAAACTCCATTGCAGCATCTCCTACCCTCACTTCCAACCCAAAGAGTATGGCCGCCCCAGGACTGTTCAAAGATGCTGGTGCTCCTTTCACTGATAATGTACTTTCTAATGTCTCAGGAAATGAGTCTCCTCCAGACCTTCTAGGGGGACATAGCAATTTGCACATAAACAATTAATTAAAACATTTTTCTCTCCCTAAGCCTTTGGACTTCTCTCTGTACAGTATTCCAGGGAACTTATAACATATCATTCTCAGTGATTATATGTCAATACGAAGTCCAGACTTTAGTAAAATATCTCCACATACAACACAGCACAGTGAAGTTCCCCAGAGCTACCTACCTCTACCCTAGGCTTGGATGGGGAGCAATATTGCCAGAACTCTGTCCAACAGGAGACAAACACTGCCACTGCCAACCTGAGGCCTAGAGGAGAGAGAACCAAGGAACTAACTCCTGTTGGTGTTTCCTCCTGACCTTACCAATGGAAGCCAGAGGCCAATGGAGCCCAGTCGATTCATTCCAGAAAGGGTAGCCTTCCAGAGAACAAAACAGGGCAAAGAAGGTAAACAGTGAATTTGGAGAAGAAAATAAACACTATCCAGTGTACATGTCAATGTATAAACATTAATTTTTAATGACTGCATAGTATTTCATTGTATGAATATACCAGAAAGTTATATGTAACAGTCCTCTGCTCACGGATATTTAGGCTGTTTCCAATCTTGTTGTTGTCAACAATACTGTTATCAATACTATATTATAATGAATAACTTTCACATATATTTTTACGATAGGACATAAGTACCAAATTTACATTTTAAGTATGCCATTCAATGTCATTGAGTACATTGACATTACCATGCAACCATCACCACCATCCATCTCCAGACGGTTTCCTCTTCCCAAACTGAAACTCTGCACCCATTAAACAATAACTCCCCATTTATTGCTCCCCACCAGGCCCTAGTAACCACTATTCTGCTTTCTGTCCTTACGTATTTGACTACTCTAGGTACCTCATATAAGTGGGAGCGTATTTGTCCTGTTGTATCTGGGTTATTTCATTTAGCCATTTATTTACAAGCTGCTTGTGGCTTATTTCACCTATTTCACTGAGACAAAATGCATCCATGTTGTAGCATAGATCAGAATTTCATTCTTTTTTAAGGCTGAACAACATACATTCCTTTGTATGTATGCACATATGGTATTTTGCATGTATAGTCACATACATGGGATAGAAATAGAATCACTTGATCTAAGGATGTATACATTTATAATTTTTATGTCTATTGCTGAACTACACACTCCCTCACAATGCAGTAAAGGTTTTGTAGCAATTTATACTCCCATCAACAATCTATGAGAGTATCTAATTCCTATATCCTTGCTAACACAGTATGTTGACTTTTAGATATCTGCCAATTGGATAAATAAAAGAAAAAGATAGGGCGCCCGGGTGGCTCAGTTGGTTAAGCGACTGCCTTCGGCTCAGGTCATGATCCTGGAGTCCAGGGATCGAGTCCCACACTGGGCTCCCTGCTCAGCGGGGAGTCTGCTTCTCCCTCTGACCCTCCCCCCCTCATGCTCTATCTCATTCTCTCTCTCTCTCAAATAAATAAAATCTAAAAAAAAAAAAGATAAAGATAAAAAGATAGTACTATAAGTCTTTTATTATAAGTTGAGGATTGTATGTTTTAGGTGGGAAATGGGGACACTTTGAAATAATAAATATTTACTAAATATTAAGGAATAGTCAAAAGAAATTAGGAGAGGGCTATTTTTTAAAATTCATCTTAGAGCGTAAAGATATTATATGTATCATAGCTGCCTAGCACCCATTTGCAGGCTGTCTTGACATTTCTACACTCTAACCCAAAAGGACTAGCACAACTCACAAGGCTATTACTTTGGATCCTTTCTATTTGGGGGCCTGTCATCAGGTGGCAAGTGCCTTCTTGGTGGCCACAAGGGTCCCTCTTTTTGATGACTAACCCTTCTACTGAGAGAGAGAGGGAGACAGAGAGAGAGAGACTGCTGCTCCTTCCTAGGGTCTTTGGTCTTGATTTTGGTTTCTTGTCTGTAAAGTACACCATGACCAGGTAATGGATGCCAGAGCTGACATCAGCCTTCAGATGAGAAAGAAAGAGTTGGCAGTGATATCTGTCATCCCACTGATCACCAGAGTGATACCGCGTCTCTAGGTGTTATCAACTTTCTCATGGCTGCTCACCAATCTTTCCAAAGCTATGCACTCAAAAATGCTAAACCAGACACAGGGGCTTAACAGGATAACTATGTCTTAATGTGAATCACAGACAATCCTGACAGAGCAGTCACGTCAGAACTAGTGTTCCTCAAACTTGTTTGATAATAAGAATCATTTGGTGTGTTTGTTAAAAATCCAATTTGCCAGGCCCCTTCCCTGGAGATTCTGTTCCTTTTTTTTTTTATTTTATTTATTTTGACAGAGAGAGGCACAGCGAGAGGGAACACAAGCAGAGGGAGTGGGAGAGGGAGAGGTAGGCTTCCCACCGAGCAGGGAGCCCAATGCGGGGCTCTATCCCAGGACCCTGGGACCATGACCTGAGCCGAAGGCAGATACTTAAGACTAAGCCACCCAGGCGCCCCTGGAGATTCTGTTTCTGTAGGTCATGAAAGGTAAACAGTGTGCTCAGGTCATGTGAGCAGTAAATGGCAGAGCCAGGACTCTTTGATTTCAAAGTCCTGCTCTTACACATTCTTACACACAATTACTAATTATATACATTTGGGCAAGTCACTTAATAACTGCCCTTTACAGAGGATTTTACAGTTTATGAAACAATTTCACGCTATTATTTAATTCTTACAATCCTATGAAGTTGATAATATTACCCCCACTTTATAGAGGCGGAGAAAAGTCAAGTGATTGCCTAAGGCAGGGGTCACATTCAAATGCCTCTACAGACCAGGCAGTTTCATCCATTTTTTTTTCAATCACCGATTCATTAATTTATCTCTTTAACAAGTAAGCATTTACTCATTTATCCATTTAAGAAGTACTTATTGAGCATTGATGATGAGGGATGCAGTAGTGAATGTATAAAACCCTTGCCTTCATGGAGGTCACATTCGAGGAGGAAAATAACAAGCTCATACAGAACAAATGAAAAAGATAATTTTAGAATATGATAAGTACTATGAAAGCAATAAAACATCATTCTGAGTGGGAGTGGGAGGCACTTTGCCTATGGTTGTCTGCTATGAGAGCGTCTAGCCTACATGTGTCTATTAAGCATTTGAAATATGGCTACTCCACATGGAGATATGTCATAAGTATAAAATCACACTGGATTTCAAAGACTTGGCACAAAAAAAAAGAACGTAAAATATCCCGATCATAATTTGTATATTTATTACAAGTTGACATGATATTTTAAACACATTGGATGCAATAAAATATATTATTAAAATCAATTTCACCTGGTTCTTTTTACTTGTTTTTAATGTAATGTAAAATTACATGTGTGGCTCATATTTGTGACTCCCGTCATACGTCCTTTGAATGTTGCTGATCCAGATGGACCAAGGAAAGCCTTTCAGAAGCAGAGACCTCAGTGATGAGAGAGTTAACCATAAGAAGATCTGAGAGATGGGCTTCCCCAGGAAGAGGGAACCGTGGGGGAAACTCACATAAGATGGGCTGTGACTCTCGACCTTGGCGAACAACAAGGAGTGGTGGAATACAGGAGTGTTTCCCACCCAAATCATTCAAATCCAAGATGTTTAAACACCGTGAAGAACAAGAAGTGAGTAGGTTCGAGGGGTAGCGGGAGCGGAGAGCGGACCCCAGAGAGCCCCGAGCAGGCCCGCCGCGGCCGCCGGGCTAGTTACCCTCACACCCCGGGACGAGTCGCAGCTGCCGCCGCCGGCCCCAGTCACCGTCACCGCAACCATGAGCCGCGAGGCCGAGACCCAGCAGCCGCCCGCCGTCCCCGCCGTCAGCGCAGCCGACACCAAGCCCCGCAGCGGCCCGGGGGGCCTCCCATCGGCGGCGCCTGCCGGCGGGGACAAAAACCTCATCGCAACGAAGGTTTTGGGAACGGTAAAGTGGTTCAATATAAGACACGGATCTGGTTTCACCAACGGGAATGACACCAAGGAGGATGTATTTGCACACCAGACCACCGTAAAGAAGAATAGGCCCAGGAAGTACCTTCGCAGTGTAGGAGATGGAGAGACTGCGGACTCTGATGGGGCTGAAGGAGAAAAGGGTGCGGGGGCAGCAAATGTGCCAGGCCCTGGGGGAGTTCCAGTGCAAGGCAGCAAACATGCAGCAGACCGTAACCATTATAGACGCTGTCCGCGTCGCAGGGGTCCTCCACGCAATTCCCAGCAGAATCACCAGCAGAGTGAGAGTGGGGAAAAGAACGAGGCATCGGAAAGTGCTCCCGAAGGCCGGGCCCAACAGCGCCAGCCCTCCCGCGGGTGACGGTTCCCACCTTACTACATGCGGAGACCCTATGGGCGCGGACCACCGTATTCCAACCCTCCTGTGCAGGGAGAAGTGATGGAGGGTGCTGACAACCAGGGTGCAGGAGAACAAGGTAGACCAGTGAGACCGAATATGTATCGGGGTTAGAGACCACGACTCCGCAGGGGTCCTCCTCGCCGAAGACAGCCTGGAGAGGATGGCAATGAGGAAGATAAGGAAAATCAAGGAGACGAGACCCAAGGTCAGCAGCCACCTCAACGTAGGTACCACGGCAACTTCAATTACCGACCCAGACGCCCAGAAAACCCTAAACCACAAGATGGCAAAGAGACAAAAGCAGCCGATCCACCAGCTGAGAATTCGTCCGCTCCCAAGGCTGAGCAGGGCGGGGCTGAGTAAATGCCGGCTTACCATCTCTACCATCATCCGGTTTAGTCATCCACCAGGAAGAAATGAAGATGAAATTCCAGCAATAAGAAATGAACAAAAGATTGGAGCTGAAGACCTTAAGTGCTTGCTTTTTGCCCACTGACCAGATAAATAGAACCATCTGCATTATCTATGTAGCATGGGGTTTTTATTATTTTTACCTAAAGACGTCTCTTCTTGGTAATGACAAACGTGTTTAAAAAAAAAACAAAACTGGTTTTTCTCAATACACCTTTAAAGGTTTTTTAAATTGTTTCATATCTGGTCAAGTTGAGATTTTTAAGAACCTCATTTTTAATTTGTAATAAAAAGTTTACAACTTGATTTTTTCAAAAAATTCACAAACAGCAAGCACCCGTTAATAAAGGTCTTAAATAATAAAAAAAAAAAAAAAAAAAAAAGAATAAGAACTAAGTGCCTGAGTTGTTTTCTACCTTGGTCACCCTGCCTTTAGATCCTACTGTTCCCCACCCTTAAAAGAAGTAAAAGTACCCTGCATGGGAAAGCCAGATCGGCCCTGTCAATTCAATCAGCTGGGCTGAGCAGTGGGCAGCACTCAGCCCTCCCTCAAATCCAATCACACAGCCAGGAAATACTAGGAGAATTTTTCTTCTGATTTCAAATCCCATGTTCTTTCCACTTAGCCTGTTTGGGGCAACAGATTCCTTTGAGAATCTGAGGAACACTATGGGCCAAGTCTCCCTCCATTACTACCACCGCAATATGCCCACATTAATGCCACATATAATTTAAGGGGCTGAGAGGTCCTCCTCCAAAGCCCACTTATGAACCCCAGACTGAACTCTGTGGTATAGATATCTGGCTCCCTTCTATGCACCAAAACTATAACATGGAGATAAGGACATCAGTTTCCTTTACATCACTGAAATACTGTGAGGACCAAACGAGATGATGTTAGTGAAACTGCTGTCTGAATATAAGGTATTATGGTTACATTCAGCCAGGATTTAAGGGCCCATAATTGTAGTGCTAACGCCTTGCAGGGATTTTTTTACCTGAAGATTTACCAAGATTTGGAATTAGAGATTTACCAAGAAATGGAAGAGCCCAAGTAATTTTCAAATGATATAAGAAATTTGGGGGAATCTATTCTAGATCAGTGTTTCTCAATACTGCCTGTATCTTAGAATCACTAAGAGAACTTTTTAAAAATTCTGATGAAATAGTACAACCCCTGAGAAGGGAATAAGTAATTTCTAGAAAATTTGCATGTGGCTTCTGACCCAGGAACCCTACTTCCAGGACTCAATTTCAAAGATATGATGGTAAATTTTGAAAAGAAGGTGAGTACAAGGCTATTCATTGCCTCACTATTTCCAGTAGCAAAAGCCTGGAAACAACCCAAATGCTGAGAGAGAAAGGATTAACATGGTTAAGACCGAACCTTTGCAGGCTAGTTTTCCAGAAAAGTAGTGGGCCTCCTGTGACTCTCCCTGGAAATCTCTGTGGCCCTGTGCTTCAGGTGATCAATTCTAGTCAGCTTAAATCTCAGCACCCATCCCCCCCATCCTAATGATGCCAGGGTCAGGGCTGGAACTCAATCCTGAACACTTCTGTGGAAAATCCTGCCAGAAAGCCACCTCCAAGAGGTATAACTACATGGCTTGGACCTCAGCCCCCTGATCACTGTGGGAGGGCTGGTGATTCTCCTAACCTGAAAAACTGATGTGGCAGGATCAGACCAGGAACTAGGAGATGCCTCACTATATTGCAATGGCATCCAGTCCTGATGATGGAGGAGTCAGTGCTTCCTCCATCTTTTAACTTAAATGCCCCATGGCACAAGAAAGGGACTCTGGGGTTCAGATCCACCTAGGACAGAAAAGGAGAGACTAATCCTGTAAGTTTTTCCTAGTGAGTCCTGTGCTAGCAGGCCTGATATGCACACTACTTGATCATTTGCCCATTTTTACACTCAGCTGGTACAATGAGCTGGCATCTGGCCAGGCAGTCACTATAACTTTCTGGAAAATAATCAGCAGATCAGGAATCAAAGTCCAACTAGGGGGTAGGACAAATCTCCTTCAGGTAGCATCGCCAGCTGTTGGGATGGTTAGTCACTAATTGTACGTGGGAATCTCATGAAACCTCAGCAACAAAAGACCCAGAGGGTAAAGACCTCTTGGAATAGAATTATTTTGTTGTTAGTAATAACCTGGCAAGAGAGTTTCTGAGGAAGGAGTGGCTCCATTGAAATGAAGGCTGAACCAGCACCTGATACTAGTACCTTTCTATAATCACTGAAGAATGTTTACCTTGGGGTGCCTGGGTGGCTCCGTTGGTTAGGCGTCCAACTCTTGGTTTCTGCTTGGGTCATGATCTCAGGGTCGTGGGATCTAGCCCCAAGTTAGGCTCTGTGCTCAGTGGGGAGTCTGCTTGGGATTCTCTCTCTCCCTCTGCTCCTCCCCCTCCCCCTTACATGCTCGCTCTCTCTCTCTCAAATAACAAATAAATAAATCTTTAAAAAAAGAAAGAAATGGGCGCCTGGGTGGCTCAGTTGGTTAAGCGACTGCCTTCGGCTCAGGTCATGATCCTGGAGTCCCTGGATCGAGTCCCGCATTGGGCTCCCTGCTCGGCAGGGAGCCTGCTTCTGCCTCTGACCCTCCCCCCTCTCATGTGCTCTCTCTCTCTCATTCTCTGTCTCAAATAAATAAATAAAATCTTAAAAAAAATAAAAAATAAAAATAAAAAAATAAAAATAAATAAAAAAAGAAAGAAAGAATGTTTACCTTATGCCTGACCACTTAGTACCTGAGATGGAGGGGTGTTAGAAAAAGGCACAGATCACCCTAAAGACTGGCACAAGGAGGCTCCCAAAATTATACTCCCTCCCTTCTAGAATAACTAGTAAAATAGGCAAAATGAAACAAAAGAACTTGACTTTGTACTTTGTCTAGTTCCATTAGTCCATTGAGAAATTGCAAAATGGTGATAATCTAATTCTATTATTCCTTTTTCATTTATTAGAATTTTTCCATAAAGAACTTTTCTTCATCTACTTTTTTTACATCTTGAGGTACCATGCAGGAAAGGCAAGAAACTTCCAGGCTCATTTCCTATATTTCCTGTCCCAGATTCAACCCATGTATTTCTCCAAAAAAGTTTTGGTACTTTTTGGTGAGAAATTATGTTTACAAACTATAATATGGGCTTACAGGTGCTTATTGCTTCTAGGCTGGTTATTTTTTATATGCCTTTTTTTGTAAACAGAGTTAGGACAAACCTATTTTTTTTAAAGAAGATATATTAGGATTTTATTCTGACCTTTCCAATTCAAACTTAGGGTTAAAAAGGTTTTATATACCTATCTTGTTTTATGTTTGTACCTGTTTTTTGTCTCCTGAAAACTTAGTTCCTTATGACATTAGCATAATAAGTTTGCTCTACCTTACCTGCCAAGATACATCCTCTGATCACAGAGAAAGACAACCAGACTTGACATGCCCACTGATGTGAAACAACAGGAAATACACACATCATCACCTAAGAAATATCCTTGCTAAAAAATTCCAACCTGACGGGGTACCTGGGTGGCTTAGTCATTAAGCGTCTGCCTTCAGCTCAGGTCATGATCCTAGGGTCTTGGGATCGAGCCACACATCGTGCTCCCTGCTCAGTGGGAAGCCTGCTTCTCCCTCTCCCACTCCCCCTGCTTGTGTTGTCTCTCTCGCTGTGTCTCTCTCTGTCAAAAAATAAGATCTTTTTAAAAAATTTTAAAAAATTAAAATTCCAACCTGAAAATGAAGTAGACCTAATTATTGATTTTCTCAAAATCAGGAAATAAAGTAATATGATAGGACCATATGGATGCAGTCCGCAAAGTTCAAAATGTAAGGAGTTTAGGGAAGATGGTGGAGTAGAAGGATCCTGAGATCACCTTGTCCCCCCCGCCCCACACACACACCAAGATAACAGCCACATTTATGCAACTAACTCAGAATATGATCTGAAGACTGGCAGAACAGACCTTCCACAGCTAATCATAGAGAGAAGGCCACATTGAAAAGGGTAGGAGGGGTGGAGGCACAGCCAAGAACCAAACCCCCAGTAAGATTAACAACAAACAAGAGTGACATCCCAAGCATGGAGAAGTGAGAGGATCAGACCCCACCCCAGGCACTGGAGACCCACACTGGGAAGACAAGTCTTTATAGCATCTGGGTTTGAAAACCAATGGGGCTTAACCCAAGGAGCTTTAGTGGGCCTTAATTCTAGTAGCTTTTAAAAAACAGCAAGCTTAACTCCAGGAGAGCTAGAGGGTGATAGGAAACTGAGTCCCTGAGCTTAAAAAGCCTAAAAACTCAGCCTGAGACACAGCACAGAAGCAGCAGTTTGAAGAGTACATGGGGTATACATTAAGGAGATTTACTGACTAATCTTAATGCAGGAGGGGTGGGGATCTTTAAGAGATTTCTCCTGGATCTCAGCAACAAAAAAGCTAGCAGTCTCCACTTCTCTTCCCCTCCCTCAGCCTAGATACCAGGACACTTGCTTGAGCTAGAGCTGCACTATCCATCTACCTTGCTAGCATCTACCCTTGTTTCCCTACTGACAGTCCCACTCAACCCTCCCACCTTGGTAAGCACCCATCCAAAGCTGCTCTTGCCCTGCCACGCCTTGTAGGCAGCCCTTGCAAGACTCAACACTACTCAGAAGTGACTCCTGCCCTGGGAAGAGGGGGAGATAGCCGCAGACACCAGCATGCCTGAAGTTCCAGCAGTCTAGCCTCTCAGCTGGCTATGCAGGGAACAAGCCCTGCCCTCCAGGGCACCCGCAACTATGGCAGAAAGGCTAACTGCAGATAGCTAGGCTGCCTGCTAGCCCCAACCACCAATTATCACACAGTGACCTCAGACAGGCCTTTCAACAGTGTTAGGACCAAACCCCGCCCAGTGCACTCAGAGCAGCTCATTTCAGCCAACTGAGCTAAAGGCAAATGGAGCTAAGCCACAACAGGAGGATGCATGCAGCCCACACTGGGGGCACCCTGGAGCACCAGGTTCTGTTGACCTACAAGGGGATTGCATTATGGGGCATCATAGGACCTCTTCCATATAAGGCCACTACTTTCAAGACTAGAAGATGTAGCTGTAGCTATTACATCCCTAATACATAGAAACAAACACAGAGGGTTAAACAAAATGAAGAGACACAAAAACATGTCCCAAATTAAAGAATAAAACAAAACTACAATATAGAGCTACATGAAAGGGAGATAAGCAACATGCCTAATAAAGAATTCAAAGTAATGATCATAAAAATATTCACTGGACTTGAGAAAAGAGATGATGAGCTCACTGAGAACTTCAACAGAAATAAATATAAATAAAGAACCAGTCACAGATGAAGAATTCAATAACTAAAATTAAAAAGACACTAGAGGGAATCAAGAACAGATTAGACGAGCAGATGAACAGATTAGTGATCTGGAAGACAGCATAATGGAAAGCAACCAAGCTGAACAGAAAAAAGAATAATAAAAAATGAGAATAGGTTAAAGGAACTCAGCAACATCATCAAACATAGTAACATTTGCATTATAGGAATCCCAGAAGAAAAAGACAGAGAGAAGGGAACAGAGAGCTGAAGGGGCACCTGGGTGACTCAGTCGACTGAGCGTCCAACTCTTGATTTCAGCTCAGGTCATGATCTCAGGGTCATGAGATTGAGCCTCATGTTGGGCTCCATGCTGGGCATGGAGCTTGCTTAAAATCTTCCCTCTCCCTCTCTTTTCCCCTCCCCCCACTTGTGTGTGCATGTGTGCACATAATCTCGAAAGAAAGAAAAGAAAGAAAAGGAAAGAAAGAAAAGAAAGAAAAGAAAGAAAAGAAAGAAAGAAAGAAAAGGGAAAAAAAGCAAAAAAAAAAGAAAGGAAAGGAAAGGTAGAAAAGAATAGCTGAAAACTTCCATAATCTGGGAAGGAAACAGACGTCCAGGTCCAGGAATCACAGAGCTCCAAACAAGATGAACCCTAAAAGGTCCACACAAAGACACTTAATAATTAAAATGACAAAAAGTAGTGATAAGGAGAGAATTTTACAAAGTAATGAGAGAAAAGAAAACAGTTACATATATAAGGCCATCAGCTGATTTTTCAGCAGAAACTTTGCAGACCAGAGAAAGTGGCATAATATATTCAAAGTGCTGAAAAGTACAAACCTACAACTGAGAATACTCTACTCAGCAAGGTTATCACTCATAATTGAAGGAGAGATCAAAAGATTCCCAAACAAAAAAAGTTAAAGGAGTTTATCACCACTAAACCAGTCTTACAGGAAACGTTAGAGGGAATTCTTTAAGTGTAAAAAAAATGCTATAAGCAGAAGGAAATTATGAAAGGAAAAAAAGTCACCAGTAAAAGCAAACATATAATAAAGGCAGTAGATTAATCACTTATAAATCACTCATGGAGATTAAAACAAAAATGCAGTAAAATCAATTATCTACACAAAATAGTCAAGGGATACAAAAAAAATATGTAAAAAATGACATTGTATATATAAAATATGAGAGAGTAAAAATTTAGAGCTTTTAGAATGTGCTTAAGTGAACATCAATTTAATACGGATTGCTATAAATATAAGATGTTATATATGAACCCAATGATAACCATAAATTAAAAACCTATAATAGAGGGGAACCTGGGTGGCTCAGTGGGACTTTAAGACCCCACTTAGAGCAATGGATAGATCATCCAGGCAGAAAATCAACAAGGAAACAGTGGTTTTGAATGACACATTAGACCAGACTGATCTAACAGATACAGAACATTCCATCCAAACACAGCAGTATACACATTCTCTGCAAGTGTACATGGAACATTCTCCAGGATAGATCATATGTTGGGCCTCAAAACAAGTCTCAATAAATTTAAGAAGATTAAAATCATATTATGCATCTTTGCTGACCACAAAAATATGAAACAAGAAATCATTTAAAAGAAAAAAATCTGAGAAAAATGTGGAGGCTAACTTGCTACTAAACAACCAATGGGTCAACCAAGAAACCAAATAGGAAATCAAAAAAATATATGGGGACAAATGAAATGAAAACACAACAGTCCAAAATCTTTGGAATACAATAAAAACAGTTCTAAGAGGGAAGTTTATAAGAGGCCTACCTCAAGAAATAAGAAAAATCTCAAATAAACAACTTAACCTTACATCTAAAAAGAGGTAGAAAAGAGCAAACAAAGCCCAACCTATTTAAAGGAAGAAAATAATTAAGATCAGAGCAGTAATAAATGAAATAGGGACCAAAAAAAAAAAAATTACTGAAATCAGGAGTTGGTTCTTTGAGAAGATAAACAAAATTGATAAACCTTTAGCCACATTCATCAAGAAAAAAAAAAGATGACACAAATAAGTAAACTCAGAAACAAAAGGGGAAGTAACTTATATCACAGAAATACAAAGGATTAAAAGAGATTATTATGAAAAATTATATGCCAACAAATTGGACAACTAGAAGAAATGAATCAATTCCTAGAAACATAAAGTCTTCCAAAACTGGATCAGGAATAAATATAGTATCTGAACAGAGTGATTACTTGTAATAAGACTGAATCAGTAATCAAAGACAAAAACCTCCCAACTAATAAGAGTCCAAGAGCAGATGGCTTCATAGGTGAACTCTACCAAACATTTAAAGAATTAAAGCCTATTCTCAGGTGCCTGGGTAGCTCAGTCAGTTAAGCATCTGCCTTTGGCTCAGGTCATGATCCCAGTGTCCTGGGATGGAGTCCCACATCAGGCTCCCTACTCAGCAGGGAGTCTGCTTCTCCCTCTCCCTTTCCTACACACTCTCTCTCGGTCTCTCCGTCAAGTAAATAAATAAAATCTTTAAAAAAAAGAATACCTATTCTTTGCAAAATATTGCAAAAAAGAGAGAGAAAGGAAAGCTTCCAAATTTTATCTACAAGGCCAGCATTACCCTCATACCAAAATCAAACAGACACAAAAAACAAAACAAAACAAAAACAAAAACAAGCTATAGGCCAATATAACCAATGAACAAAGATGCAAAAATCCTCAACAAAATATTAGCAAACTGAATTCAACAATACATTTTAAAGATCATTTGCCATGATCAAGTGGGATTTATTCCAGGGTTGCAAGTGTGGTTCAATATGCACAAATCAATAAATGTGATACATATTTCCAAGAGAAAGGATAAAAACCATATAATCATCTCAATAGATGCCAAGAAAGCATTTGACAGAATCCAACATTTGTTCATGATAAAAACTCTCAAGAAAATGGGTTTAAAGGGAACATCCTTAAACAGAATAAGGACCATATATGAGAACCCACAGCTAACATCATACTCAATGGGGGAAAAACTGTTCCTCATCTTAGAGGAACAAGAATGCCCACTCTCACCACTTTTACTCAACATGTACTGGAAGTCCTAGCCACAGCAACCAGACAAGAAAAAGAAATAAAGGGCATCCAACCTGATAAGGAAGAAGCAAAACTGTCACTATTTGCAGATGACATGATACTATATATGGAAGACATTAAAGACTCCACCAGAAAACTATTATAACTGAAAAGTTAATTCAGTAAAGCTTTGGATACAAAGTTAATACACAAAAATATTTTGCATTTCTCTACACTAATAATGAATTCCATTTAAATACCATTTAAAATTGCACCACCCCTTCCGCTACTCGTGCTCTCTTTCTCTCTTTCAAACAGATAAATAAAGTCTTCAAATATATATATATCTCCATCCATTAGTCTCAGGAGCAGGAAACATAAAAGGCTTTCATAACACATAGAAGATTTAAAAAAAAAAAAGACTAAAAAATAATAATACACAGAAGACAGAGACCTAAACAAAATGCCAAGACAGAAGAATTCACCCCAAATGAAAGAACAAGAAGAGGTCACAGCTGGGATCTAATCAAAACAGATATAAGTAATATGCCTACTCCAGAATTTAAAGAAACAATCATAAGGATACTAGCTGGGCTTGAGAAAACTATAGAAGATACCAGGAAGTCCCTTACCATGGAGATAAAAGACCTAAGAACTAGTCAGGCAGAAATAAAAAATGCTATAACCAAGATGCAAAATCAACTAAATGTAATGATCACAAGATGGAAGAAGCAGAGGAACAAATAAGTGATACAGAAGATAAAAGGATGGAAAATAATGAAGCTGAAAAGAAGAGGGAAAGAAAAATATTGGATCACAAATGTAAACCTCGGGAACTCAGCAACCCTATAAAGCATGATAACATTCGCATCATAGGAGTCCCAGAAGAAGAAGAGAGGGGAAAGAGGCCAGAAGATTTGAGCAAATTATCCCTGAAAACTTCTCTAATCTAGGGAAGGAAACATATCCAAATCCAGTAGGCACAGAGAACTCCCATCAAAATCAACAAAAGCAGGCCAACACCAAGAAATATCATAGCAAAATTTGCGAAATAAGAAAAGAATCCTGAAAGCAGCAAGGGAAAAGAAAACCCTAACCCTTAAGGGAAGACAAATCAGGTTAGTAGCAGATCTAGCCAAAGAAACTTAGCAGGTGAGAAGACAGTGGCCTAATACATTCAACATGCTGAATGGGAAAAATATGCAACCAAGAATACTTTATCCAGCAAGGCTGTCATTCCAAATAGAAGGAAAGATAAGGAGTTTCCCAGACAAACAAAAACTAAAATAGTTCATGACCACTAAACCAGCCCTGCAAGAAATATGAAAGGGAACTCTTTGAGTTGGAAAGAAAGACCAAAAGGAACAAAGACTAGAAAGAAACAAAGAAAATCCCCAGAAACACTAACTTTACAGGTAATACAATGGAACTAAATTTATATCTATCAATAATCACTCTGAATGTAAATGGACTAAATGCTCCAATCAAAAGACATGGTGTATCAGAATGGATAAAAGAACAAAACCCATCTATATGCTACCTACAAGAGACACATTTTATTTTTTTAAGATTTTATTTATTTATTTGACAGAGTACAAGCAGGTAGAGCAGCAGGAAGAGGGAGAAGCAGGCTCCCACTGAGCAGAGAGCCTGATGCGGGGCTCAATCCCATGACCCCAGGATCACGATTTGAGCCGAAGGCAGGCACCTAACCAACTGAGCCACCCAGGTGCCCCAAGACTCATTTTAGACCTAAAGACACCTGTATATTGAAAGTGAGAGGATGAATAATGATTTATTATGCTAATGAACATCAGAAGAAAGCTGGAGTAGCCATACTTATATCAGAAAACTAGATTTTAAATGAAAGACTATAACAAGAGATGAGGAAGGGCACTATATCACAATAAAGGGGTCCATTGAACAAGAAGATCTAACAATTATAAATATTTATGCCCCCACTTGGGAGCAACCAAATATATAAATCAATTAATAACAAACATAAAGAAACTCACTGATAACAGTACAATAATAGTAGGGGACTTTAACACCCCACTTACAGCAATGGACAGATCATCTAAGCAGAAAATCAACAACGAAACAATGGCTTTGAATGACACACTGGACCAGATGGACTTAACAGAAATATTCAGAACATTTCATCCTAAAGCAGCAGAATACACCTTCTTTTGTACTGCACATGGAATATTCTCCAGAATAGAATACATACTGGGTCACACACAAATCAGGCCTCAACCAGTACAAAAAGATGGAGATCATACCACACATATTTTCAGGCCACACTATGAAATTTGAAGTCAACCACAAGAAAAAATTTGGCAAGACCACAAATACATGGAGGTTAAAGATCACCCTACTAAAGAATGAATGGGTTAACTAGGAAATTAAAGAAGAAATTTTAAAAATACATGGAGCAAATGAAAATGAAAACATGACAGTCCAAACCTTTGGAATGCAGCAAAGACAGTCATAAGAGGGAAGTACATAGCAATACAGGCCAACCTCAAGAAGCAAGAAAAATCTCAAATACACAACCTGACCTTACACCTAAAGGAGCTAGAAAAAAAACATCAAATAAAGCTTAAGCCAGCAGAAAAAGGGAAATAATAAAGACTAGAGCAGAAATAAAGATATGGAAATAAAACAAAACAAAAACAACACAGTAGAACAGATCAATGAAACTAGGAACTTTGGTTCTTTGAAAGAATTAATAAAATTGATAAGCCCCTAGCCAGACTTATCAAAAAGAAAAGAGAAAGGACCCAAATAAATAAAATCACAAATGAGAGATCACTACCAATACCGTAGAAATAAAAACAATGATAACAGAATATTATGAAAAATTATATGGAAACAAATTGGGCAATCTGGAAGAAATGGATAAATTCCTAGAAACATATAAACTACCAAACAGGAAGAAATAGGAAATTTGAACAGACCTACAACCAGCAAAGAAATTGAATCACTAATCAAAAATCTCCCAATAAACAGAAGTCCAGGGCCAGATGGCTTCCTAGGGGAATTCTACCAAACATTTAAGAACAGGTAATACCGATTCTTTTCAAACTGTTTCAAAAAATAGAAATGGAAGGAAAACTTCCAAACTCATTCTAGAAGGCCAGCATTACCTTAGTTCCAAAACCAAAAACCCCACTCAAAAGAATTATAGACCAATATCCCTGATGAACATGGATGTAAAAATTCTCAACAAAATACTAGCAAGTTGAATCCAACAATACATTAAAACAATTATTCACCACGATCAAGTTGGATTTATTCCTGGGTTGCAAATGTGGTTCAATATTCACAAATCAATCAATGTGATATACCACATTAATAAAAGAAAGGGCAAGAACCATATGATCCTGTCAATAGATGCAGAAAAAACATTTGACAAAGTACAGCATCCATTCCTGATAAAAACCCTCAAAAAAGTAGAGACCAAGGGAACATACCTCAACATCATAATGGCCATTTATGAAAGACACACAGCTAGTATCATCCTCAATAGGGAAAAACTGAAAGCTTTTCCTCTATGGTCATGAACAAACAGAGATGTCCACTCTTACCACTGTTACTTAACGTAGTACTGGAAGTCCCAGCCTCAGGAATCAGACAACAAAAAGAAATAAAAGAATCCAAATTGGCAAGGAAGAACTTTCACTATTTGCAGACAACCTGATATTCTATGTAGAAAACCTTAAAGACTTCACCAAAAAATTGTTAGAACTGATACATGAATTCAGCAAAGTCACAGGATACAAAATCAATGTACAGAGATCTGTTGCATTTCTAAACACCAATAATAAAGCAGCAGAAAAAGAAATCAAGGAATTGATCCCATTTACAATTGCAACAAAAACCATAAGACACCTAGGAATAAACCTAACCAAGGAAGAAAAAGATCTGTACTCTGAAAACTATGGAACACTTATGAAAGAAATTAAAGAGAACACAAAGAAATGGGAAAACATCCCATGCTCATGGATTGGAAGAACAAATATTGTTAAAATGTCTATACTACCCAAAGCAATCTACACATTTAATGCAATTCTTATCAAAATACCACCAGCATTTTTTTATAGAACTAGAACAAACAATCCTAAAATTTGTATGGAACCACAAAAGACCCCAAATACCCAAAGCAATCTTGAAAAAGAAAAGCAAAGCTGGAGACATCACAATTCCAGACAGGGAACCATCAAAGTCCTAGAGGAGAACATAGGCAACAACCTCTTTGACCTCAATGGTAGCAACTTACTAAACATGTCTCCAGAGGCAAGGGGAACAAAAGCAAAAATGAGCTATTAGGACTTCATCAAGATAAAAGACTTCTGCACGGTGAAGGAAACAATCAACAAAACTAAAAGGCAGCCTATGGAATGGGAGAAGATATCTGCAAAGATATCTGATAAGGGGTTAGTATCCAAAATCTATAAAGAGCTTATCAAACTCAACACCCAAAAAACAAATAATCCAGTTAAGAAATGGGCAGAAGACATGAATAGACATTTTTCCAAAGAAGACATCCAGATGGCCAACAGACACATGAAAAGATGCTTGATATCACTCATCAGGGAAATACAAATCAAAACCAGAATGAGATAACATCTCATACCTGTCAGAATGGCTCAAATAACAACTCAGGAAACAATAGATGTTGGAAAGGATGCAGAGAAAGGGCGACCCTCTTACACTGTTGGTGGGAATGCAAACTGGTATAGCCACTCTGGAGAACAGTATGTAGGTTCCTCAAAAAGTTAAAAATAGGTGTGCCTGGGTGGCTCAGTCTTTAAGGGTCTGCCTTCAGCTCAGGTCATGGTCCAGGGGGAAGGGGGTTCCTGGGATTGAGTCCTGCATTGGGCTCCCTGCTCCAAGGGAAGCCTGCTTCTCTCTCTCCCACTCCCCCTGCTTGTGTTCCCTCTCTTGCTGTGTCTCTGTCAAATAAATAAATAAATAAATCTTTACCCAAAAAAAGTTAAAAATAGAACTACCCTATTACCAAGCAATTGCACTACTAGGTATTTACCCAAATGATACTAAAGTCCTGATTTGAAGGGGCACATTCAGCCCGATGTTTATAGCAGCATTATCAGCAATAGCCAAATCATGGAAAGAGCCTAAATGTCCATCAACTGATAAATGGATAAAGAAGATGTACATACCACCTATATATAGTTCCATATGTATATAATGGAATATTACTTGGCCATCAAAAAGAATAAAATCTTGCCATTTGCAAGGACATGGATAGAACTAGAGTGTATTACGGTAATTGATATAAGTCAGTCAGAAAAAGACAAATACCATATGATTTCACTCATACGTGGAACTTAAGAAACAAAACTGACAAACATAGGGAGGAAAAAAAGAGAGACAAATCATAAGAGACTCTAAATTATAGAGAACAAATTGAGAGTTGCTGGAGGGGAGGAGGGCAAGGGGCTGGGCTAAATGGGTGATGGGTATTAAGGAAGGCACTTGTGATGAGCACTGGGTGTTATATGTAAGTGATCAATCATTAAATTCTACTCCTGAAACCAATATTACACTACATGTTAACTAGAATTTAAATAAAAACTTCAAAAAAAAAATATAGAGCAAGAAATAAATTCATGCTTTTATAGTTAATTAATCAATGACAAGGAAGACAAGAATATGCAGTAGGGAAAAGACAGTCTCTTTAATAAATGGTGCTGGAAAACTGGACAGCTACATTTAAAAAAATGAAACTGGGCCACTTTTTTACACCATACACCAAAATAAACTCAACATTTATTAAAAACCTAAATGTAAGAACTGAAACCATAGAAGAAAACATAGGCCACGATCTCTTGGACATTATCCTTAGCAACATATTTATGGATATGCCTCTTCAGGCAAGGGAGACAAAAGCAAAAATAAACTATGGAACTACACTAAAATAAAAAGCTTTTGCACAGCAGAGGAAACCATCAACAAAACAAAAAGACAACCCAGGGATTGAGAGAAGATATTTGTAAGTGATATATCTGATAGGGGGTTAATATCCAAAACATAAAAATAACTTCTGCAACTCAGCACCCACCTAAAAAGATCAGTTTTATCTTACTAAAAAATGGACAAAGGACCTGAATAGACATCTTAAGAAGACATACAGATGGCCAACAGACACATGAAAAGATGCTCAACATCACTAATCATCAGGGATATGCAAATCAAAGCACAATGAGCTATCACCTCATACCAGTCAGATGGCTAGACTCAAAAAGACAAGAAATGACAAGTGTTAGTGACAACTTGGAGAAAAGGGAACCCTTGTGCACTACTGGTGAGAATGTAAATTGGTGCAACCACTGTGGAAAACAGTATGGATGTTCCTCAAAAAAGTAAAAGTAGAAATACCATAGGATCCAGTAATTCCACTACTCAGTATTTACCCAAAGAAAACAAAAACACTAATTTGAAAAGATATATGTACCCCTGTTTATTGCAGCATTTACAATAGCCAAGATATGGAAGCAACCCAAGTGTCCATTAATAAATAAATGGATAAAGAAGATGTGGTATGTATGTGTGTGTGAGTGTGTATAATGGAATATTATTCAGCCATAAAAAGGAATGATATCTTGCCATTTGCAACAACATGGATGGACCTAGAGTGTATTATGCTAAGTGAAATAAGTCAAAGAAAGACAAATACCATATGATTTCACTTATATGTGAAATCTAAAAAAACAAAATAAAGAAAAGAACAAACTAACAAAAAAATACAAACAGACTCCTAAATACAAAAAACAAACTGGTGGTTGCCAGAGGAGAGGGTGGTGGTGGGGGAACAGGTAGAGTAGATAAAGGGCATTAAGAATTACAAACGTCCAGTTATACATTAAATAAGTCACAGAGATTAAAAGTACAGCATAGGGAATATAGTCAATACTACTGTAATAATGTTGCATCATGATAGATGGTGACTACGCTTATCCTGGCAAGCACTGTGTAATGCATAGAACTGTCAAATCAATGTATTGTACACTTGCAACTAATATAACACTGTATGTTAATTATAATTTAATAAAAAATAAACAGTTTTTCATGGTGCCTGGGTGGCTCAGTTGGCTAAGCATCCAACTCTTGATTTTGGCTCAGGTAATGATCTCAGTGTCCTGTAATCGAGCCCCTCGTCAGGCTCTGCACTCAACAGGGAGTCTGCTTTTGCCTCTCTCTTTGCCCCTCTCCCTTTGCCCCTCCCCCTGCTCATACTCACTCTGTTTCTCTCTCCCCCCACCAATAAGTAAATAAATAAATCTTTTTTTAAAAATCAAATAAACAATTTTTTAAAAGGGGAAAAAACAACTGTGCTTTCCTGGGAAACTCCAGCTGATCATGAGGTATCACCCCTTTTGCATATTGTTGGATTTGATTTACTAAAATTTTGCTTAGAATTTTTGCATTTATGTTTATGAAGGACATTGATCTGTAGTTTTCTTGTGATGTCTTTATCTGGTGTTTATCAAGACCTGATAGTCTTGTACAATGAGCTGGGAAATATTCCCTTCTCTTCATTTTCCAGAAGTGTTTATGTAGCATTAGAATTTTATCTTCCTTAGATGTTTAATACAATTCACAAGTGAAGCCATTTGTACACAGGTTTCTTTCTCCCCCAGCTTTGAGGTATAATTAACAAAAATTGTGTGTGTGTGTGTGTGTATTTTTTTTAAAACCTAAAATGTGGGAAACTCCACAAAACAAATGACCAGTTTTTTTGAAAAGAAAAAAGTTACAAAGAAGAAAAAGAGTGCAGAGGAACCTCTAGATTAAAATAAAGGTAAGAGGTATAGTAACCAATGCAATATGTAGACATTACATGGATCCTAATTAAAACAAACCTACTTCAAAAAGTTGTTTGAGACAATTGGGGAAATGTGACAACTGACTGGATATTTGTTACATTAGGAATTTTATTTATTATTTTAGCTATGATATTGTGCTTTATATATAATTTTAGATAACATATCTAAGTAATCAAAGATGATATGATATACTTTCGGTGATTTTCTACAGAACAATTAAATAGTGATAAAGAGTGAGAGAGATTACGGAAGAAGTAATATTGGTCATTTGTTAATAATTGTTGAATCTGGATAATATATATATGAGAATGGCATCATTATACTATTCTTTTTTTTTTTTTTTTTTTTTTTAAAGATTTTATTTATGTGATAGAGTGAGAAAGCACAAGCAGGTGGAGGGGCAGAGGCAGAGGGAGAAGCAGGCTCCCCCTTGAGCAGGGAGCCCAATGTGGGGTTCGATCCCAGGACCCTGAGATCATGACCTGAGCCGAAGGCAGATGCTTAACCATTTGAGCCACCCAGGTGCCCCTATACTATTCTATCTTTATCTTGGCAGACGAAGTTCTATCTTTAACTTTTCCATAATCAAGTTTTTTTTTTAATTCTAATAGCAAAACCTTATGCCAGAGACTCTTATTCATTTGGTCTGGGATGTTTTTAAAGCTCCAGATAATTCTAGAGTAGAGCTAGCATTGAGAACTAACATTACAGGCTGAGTTTCTTAAGGACAAGAGCTGTGTCATGGTCCTTTTTATATTCCAAGCAGTACTGGGCACATAGCACCATCTCAGTAATGTTGAATATTTAATGAAATTATAAGAACGGCACTCTTTATTTTTATCTGACATGGGAAAGATGAGGAAAGACTGAAAAAACATTGCAACCTCAAATGGAGGCCAGATAAAATAAACTAAGAACCTGCAGCCTGCTTGATGGCCCTCTGCACCAACTTTACCATGTCCTCCTTCTGCCACCCCAACCTCCTCCTCCAACCAAAGGGAAAATTGTCTTCATTTTAGGGCCACTCCACTTATCCTCCAGACAGTCTGGATAAATTATAATAAACAAGTCTGCCAGGGACAAAATAAAATCAGAAACAGTTTTGTTATGTGAAAAGAGGTTTTTAAAATTATTAATCCACACTCTTTCTAGAATCAAAGGTACCAGGATCATCAATGAAAAGTCACCCTTTTTTATAGATTTTATTTGTTTGAGAGAGAGAGTGGGAGTGAGAGAGAGAGAACCTAAAGCAGACTCCCTGCTGAGCACAGAACCCGATGCAGGGCTCAATCCCATGACCTGAGCCAAAACCAAGAGTCAGGTACTTAAAAGACTGAACCACCCAGGCACCCTGAAAATTCACTCTTAACTAGCCATCAGATCTGTCATTTTTGTAGCAATCAGCTGGAGAGCAAGGATCATGCTGCCAGGTTTAAATCTCATAGAAGTGTTTGGAGGGAATCAGTATCTCCTTTGCTTTACACCTACCCATGGCGGGCTGTACCTGCCTGCCAATGGGCACCTTACAGGGACGGCTGGATTCAGGCAACTGATGATCTCTCACCAGGACATCTGGGGCTGGTCCCTTCCTTTTCAGATATTTATTTATATCCAGCTGCTTTCTGAACATCCCATAAACACCTCAGACTCATCCAAAAATGACTTCATTTTTTTCTGCCAAAACTTCTCTTCCTCTCATATGCTCTAACTCTAATGATGGTACCTCCATACACCTAATCTAGAAACCCATGTTAACCTTATTATTCCTCTTCCTCAAACTGGACATCTAGGGAGGTAGGTCCTGCCAATGACATGGCCTATGTATTTCCCAGCTCCATGCCTATCTCCGTGTTGTAGTTCAGGTTTTCTACTACAGCAGGTGTCTCTTCAAATCCACCTGCCCACTTTAGCAGAATAATCTACCTAAAATGATATGTCCATGTTATTCCCAATGATCTCCTTCATTTTCTAAATTAAGTCTAAGCTCCTTAATTGGGTATACAAGGCCCTCTGTGATCTGGCCTTTGCATACTTACACAGTCTCATCTCTCACCACCCCGACTGGGCATTTTATGTACTAGCAATTTAAAAATATTTGTAAGTCCACACATCCTGTTTCTTGCTCCTGTGCTTTTGGTAGGATTATTTCTCAGCATGGAATGTCCCTTCTCTCTAATCTCGTATCCTCTTATCCGTCTTCACAACCTTACCCATACCTTCTTCCTCTAAGTCCCAACCAAGACATTACCCAAAGTGGTTGGAGAGATGGCAGTTATCGACCTGAGTGGTGTTGAAACCATGGTATGGCTTAGTTCAGCCAGAAAAAGTATAAAGACTGAGCATAAAAGACCATCTTTTGTCTTTGATCTTCATTTTAAAGCTTCTCTTCTCTCCTTAATGTTCTCCTTGACACTTGGTTTAACCTGATTTCTTTGTACCAAAATTGATGTGCCCTGGAAGAAAGAAGAATCCACAGTGTGATTTGCCTGTCCAGATTCCCTGGGAATAGTTTGACAAAGGGATGCCTCCTGAGACCAAGTGTATCAGGGACAAGAATGAAAATGGTGTACTAAGAGAAAAAAGTAAATAGTTAAAAATATGAATGACAGGGCGCCTGGGTGGCTCAGTCGTTGAGCGTCTGCCTTCGGCTCAAGTCATGATCCTGGGGTCCTGGAATCGAGTCCCACATCAAGCTCCCTGCTCGGCAGGAGGCCTGCTTCTCCCTCTCCCACTCCCCCTGCTTGTGTTCCTGCTCTCGCTGTCTCTCTCTGTCAAATAAATAAAATCTTTTAAAAAAAAATATATGAATGACAACAGAAGTCAGGGAGAAGGATGAAAAGTGGGTGAGTGAGGAATTATATAAAATATAAACAGAAATAGGAAAGGCACTGCTATATTGAAAATAGATGTAAAAATCCCCAATAAAATATTAGCAAACCACATTCAACAACACATTAAAAGGATCATTCACCACAATCAAGTGGGATTTATTCCAGGGATGCAAGATTGGTTCAATATTCACAAAATCAATGTACTATAACACATTAACAAAACAAATGATATAAGTCATATTATCTCACTAGGTGCAGAAAAAGTATTTGACAAAACTCAACATCAATTCATGATAGAAACTCTCAACTCTCAAAGTGGGTTTAGAGGGAATATACCACAACATAATAAAGGCCATATATGAAAACCACACAGCTAACATCATATTCAATAGAGAAAAACAGGGAGTTTTTCCTCTAGGAAAAACAAGGATGTCCACCCTCACCGCTTTCATTCAACATAGTAGTGGAAATCCTAGCTGCAGCAATAAGAGAAGGAAAATAGAGGACATCCAAATTGGTAAGGAAGGAATTAAACTGTCACTACTTGCAGATGATATGATACTGTACATAGAAAACCTGAGATCTCCACCAAAAAACTATTAGAATTAATGAATTCAGTAAAGTTGCAGGATACAAAATTGTTATACAGAAATGTGTTGCATTTTTATACATTAATAACAAAGTAGCAGAAAGAGAAGTCAAGAAAATAATTTCATTTACAATTACATCAAAAACAATAAATACCTAGGAATAAACTTTACCAAGCACGTGAAGGACCCATACTCTGAAAACTATAAGACACTGATGAAAGAAATTGAAGGCAACACAAACGTAAAGACATAATATGGTCTATGTGTTTGAAGAATTAATACTGATTTTTAAAATGTTCATACCATTCAAAGCTATCTATAGACTCAGTACAATCCCTATCAAAATACCAACAGCATTTTTCACAGAACTAGAACAAATAATACTAAAATTTGTATGGAACTACAAAACCCCCAAATAGTTAAAAGCAATCTTGAGAAAGAACAAAACTGGAGGTATCACAATCCCAGATTTCAAGATAGACTACAGAGCTGTAGTAATCAAAACAATATGGCACTAGTACAAAAATAGACACATAGATCAATGGAACATAATAGAGAGCTCAGAAATAAACCCACACTTATATGGTCAATCAAACTACAACACAGAGGGGCAAGGATAGCATATTCTTTGCAATAGAATTTCACAATAGAATATTGCAAAGACAATCTCTGCAATAAATGGTGGTGGGAAAACTGGACAGCTACACGCAAAAGAATGAAATTGGGCCACTTTCTTACACCATAAACAAAAATAAACTCCAAATGGATTAAAGACCTAAATGTGAGACCTGAAACCATAAAAGTCCTAAAACAAAATATAGGCAGTAATTGCTTTGACATCAGTCTTATTGTCTCCTCAGGCAAGGGAAACAAAAGCAGAAATAAACTATTAGGATAACACCAAAATAAAAAGCTTTTGCACACTGAAGGAAACCATCAACAAAACAAAAAGGCAGCCTACTGAATAGAAGATATTTGCAAATAGTATATCCAATAAGTGGTTAATATCCAAGATACATGAACTGCTTGTACAATCCAACACCAAAAAAAATGAATAATCTGATTAAATAATGGGCAGAGGACCTGAATAGACATTTTTCCAAAGAAGATATGTAGATGGCCAACAGACACGTGAAAAGATGCTCAGCATCACTAAACATCAAGGAAATGCAAATCAAAACCATGAGTGGGGCACCTGGGTGGCTCAGTTGGTTAAGGGTCTGCCTTTGGCTCAGGTCACGATCATGGGGTTCTTAGATTGAGCCCCAAGCAGGGCTCCCTGCTCAGCAGGGAGTCTGCTTCTCCCTCTGCCTCTTCCCCTGGCTCATGCTCTCTCCCTTTCTCTGTCAAATAAATAAAGAAAATCTTAAAAAAAAGAAAAACCATAATGAGTTATCATCTCACACCAGTCAGAATGGCTAGAATCAAAAAGACAAGAAATAATAAGTGTTAGTGAGGATGTGGAGAAAAAGCACTGTTGGTGGGAATGCAAATTGTTGCAGCCACTATGGAAAATAGTATGGAGGTTCCTCAAAATTTAAAAATAAAAATACAATATGATCCAGTAATGCAACTATTGAGTATTTACCCCCCAAAAAAAAACACTTATTCAAAAAAATATATGCACTCCTTTGTTTTTTGTAGCAGTATTTACAATAGCCAACACATGGAAGCAACCCAAGTATCCATCAACAGATGAATGCATAAAGAAGTAGTAATGTGTATGTATATACATACATATACACACATAAATATATACATCAGCCATAAAAAAGAATGAGATATTGCCATGTGCAACAACATGAATGGATGTAGAGGGTGTTATTCTAAGTGAGATAAGTCAGAGAAAGAAACAACATATGATTTTACTTGTATGTGGAATCTAAAAACCAAAACTCATGAACAAACAAAAAACAGAAACAGACCCATAGATACAAAGAAAAAACTGATAGCTGCCAGAGGAAGAGTAGTGGGGGGATGGGCAAAATGGGTAAAGGGGCATGGGCAGTATAGGCTTCCAGTTATCTAATGAATAATTTACAGGGTGAAAGTATAGGAAATGTCATCTATGGTATTGTAATAGCATTGTTTGGTGACTGATAGTAGTACACTTGTGTGAGCAGAGCATAATGGATAGAGTTATCGAATATTCTATTGTATACCTGAAACTAATATAACATTGTATGTCAGTTACACTTCCATTAAAAAATGTCTTTAAAACATAAAAAAAAATTAAAAGCTGCTGTTCATCAAAAGATGCCATTAAGGGGCACCTGGGTGGCACATCTGGTGAAGCATCCAACTCTTGGTTTCAACTCAGGGTGTGATCTCAGAGTCATGAGATCAAGCCCTGAATTGGGCTCGCACTCAGTGCAGAGTCTGCTTAAGACTTTCCCTCTGCCCTTCCCCACTGCTCTCTCTCTCAAATAAATAAATCTTTAAAAAAAAAAAAAGTGCCATTAAGAAAATGAATAGACATGCCAAAGACTAGGAGCAAGTATTCATAATAAATAAATCTGACAAAGGACTTTTAACTAGGATATATAAAGTACCCCTATAATGCATTAATAAGAAGATGAACAACCCAATTTTTTAAAGATTTTAAAGAGAGAGAGTGTGAGCAGGAGGCAGGGGGATGCAGAGGGAGAGGAAGAAGCAGACTCCCCGCAGAACAGGGAACCTCACACCCCTAGCTGGATCCCAGGACCCTGAGATCATGACCTGAGCTGAAGGTAAATGGTTAACCGGTTAACCAGCTGAGCCACCAGGCACCCCAATAACCCAATTTTTTAAATGGGTACAAGACTTGAACAGACACTTCACAAAAGAAGGCATATGAATGTCTAATAAACACATAAAGAGGTACTCAAGAGGATTAGTTGTTAGGGAAGTGTAAATTCACTTTAATAAGATATTGCAAATTCACTAGAATGATTAAAATTTTGAAGAATGGAGACATCACATATTAGCAGGAGTGTGGAGCAAACAATTTTTTTTTTCCTCAAACAGCACTTTTATCATTGCTTGTGGGAATGTAAAATGGTACAACCACTTTAGAAAACTGTTTGGAAGTTTCTTAAATAGTTAAACATACATCTAATCCCATGACCCAGCAATGCTAATGCTAGTGTTTATCCAAAGAAAATAAGACGTATGTCCACAAAAAGCCTTATATGAGAATGTTCATAACAGCTTTATTCAGAATAACCAAAAACTGGAAATAGCCCAGCTGTCCATCAATAGAATAAGCAAGCTGTGGTATAGTCATACAATGGGATACTATTCAATAATAAAAATCAACAGACTACTAACTACATGAATGAATCTCAAAAATGCTGTACCAAGTTTAAGAAGTCAGACACAAAAGAGTACAAAATGTATAATTCCAGGTACATGAAGTTCTGTAGCTGATCAATTCATGTGTTAGAATGGTGGTTACCTCTGTAAGTGGTGGGTGTTGACTGGGCAAGGGTGTGAGGGACCTTTCTGGTTGATGGAAATATATCTACACCTTGATTATTTTGATAGAGGTATGAGTTCTATGGGTGTAAGCATTTGTTAAAACTGGTTTAACTGTATGCTTAAGATTGTGCATTTCACAGTCCTCTAAATTCTATCTCAATCAAAAAACAAGTCATTGGGTGCCTGGTTGGCTCAGTCGTTAAGCGTCTGCCTTCAGCTCAGGTCATGATCCCAGGGTCCCGGGATTGAGTCCCACATTGGGCTCCCAGCTTGGCAGGAAGCCTGCCTTTCCCTCTCCCACTCCCCCTGCTTGTGTTCCTACTCTCGCTATCTCTCTCTCTCTGTCAAATAAATAAACAAAATCTTAAAAAAAAAAAACAAACACAACACAACTCATTTCCTGCAAACAACTGCATTGTGCATTCTCTAGCACTTTAATACTTTCACTTTCAATAAAGAGTACATAAAGATTTGAAGTTTATTCCTATACATGCCCACCTTTACCTTGTTGCCTTTTGGACCACAATGAAAAGAGTTATCAGGAGCATCATGTGGAAAAATAAGGGTCACTATGTCACTAGCTATAAACCACAGCAGACCAGAATATCAGGTAACATAAATTGAATTACCAATTTCAAATAGAAAGAGATTTTACTTACTTGAGAGAGAGACAGAGAGAGCACAAGCAGGGGGAGCGGCAGAGGGAGAGGGAGAAGCAGGCTTCTCACTGAGTGGGGAGCCCAACGTGGGGCTCCATCCCAGGACCCTGGGATCATGACCTGAGCCAAAGGCAGACCCTTAACCGACTGAGCCACCCAGGTGCCCCTTAGCTACTTTTAAATGACCAAGCTAGATATTTGAAAGCAAAGGTCACTTTCCTTTAATTTTAAGGGAGCAATGTCTTAAATAACAAGTCCATCTGCACCACTATTTCTGTGCTTCATCAGGAACTAATAATGTGCAAGATATTTAAACTAAAATACAGCTCACAATATTAATTTTTATTTATTTTAGGAGACCAGAGATAGATGAACTAAACAGTTTATTTATTTGTATTTTAACAGCACACAGTATGGACAATAAACCTAGTTTTTTGGTGATTCAAATTTAGCAGTCTTTTTGTGAGGCAATGTAATTAAAGTTATCCCTTGTTTCCTTACAATATTCATCTCCTGGTCTCAAGACTTTCTATTGTGATCAGAGTAGATATTTTCCCATTCATTCTTTATTTTCTTGACCTATTGACAAAGATTCTCTCCTTGACCCAAACTCTAGCCAGGTTTCGCTGAGCCCTTTTCCTTACTAGGCCCCAACCTTGGCCTATAATGACTTGAACAAACATTAACATAGTTTCTAACAGCTCAAAGCCAAATCCCTAGGATGACCTTAGCCCCTCCTAAAGCATCTGCCTGAGAAAACCCAAGGCTGCCAAAAGAATTCATTGTTTATTTCAGCCAACACCTGAAGATAGAACGGGCTACTGTCTCCCAGTTTCTATGGGAAGGTAGGAGCTTGACTTTAGTAACTGCCAGTTAGCAAACCCAGATGGGTTTCACATGGACACCCACCCACAGCCTCTGGCTTTTTGTAAGTTTTCGCTTCCCTAATTATACAGAGCCCTCACTCATTCTCCTCCCTATTCCTTCTTTCTCTCTTTAAGATGCCCAACCACCTCTGTACAAATCAAAGTTCACACTGGACTCTTTTCCCTGTTGCAATAATATATTACTGTTTAAAATCTGCCCTTACCACTTTAATATCTCTCTTTGATACTATTTAGCTGTCACCAAAACCAAGTTGAGCAGGGTAGAGCCTACAGGAGGCTCACAGTCAAGTAACAGAAATAAGGCACACACAAAATAAATATAAACGCAGCTACTACAGTATAAGGACAAAAGAGTGGCCCAGAGATTTTGGAGTAGAATGACAGAATTGGATCAAGAAAGCTTTTTGGAAACAATGAATTTTGAGAAAGCAATGAGAGTGTATACATAGTTTAAAAAAGAGCAGGGGCACCTGGGTGGCGCAGTCCATTAAGCAACCGACTCTTGGTTTCTGCTCAAGTCCTGATCTCAGGGTCGTGAGATTGAGCCCCACATCAGGCTCCACACTCAGTGGAGACTCTCTCTCTCTTCACTGCTTAAGACTCTCTCTCCCACCCTCCCTCTGTCCCTCCCCCTTCAAATAAATAAATAAATCTTTAAGAAATAAATAAAAAAGAGCAAAAGGTTACATCCAACCCAGTCCTGCCAGACATGGAAACCAATGATTTGCATGGATATCGTTTGAGCACAGACAAGTTTAGCAAGAGTGGAGGGGTAAGCGTCCTAAAGGAACAAAAGAGTATTGGGAGTTAATCCTGGCTGATAGAAAGTCTGTAACCCAGGAGAACACCTGCTTCGGGTTTAGTCACAGAGCATCCCACAACAGTCGCCACCCTGAGCTGCAATGGGCTCTTTCCCAACATAGCCAAGGACAGGATCTACACAATGTAAAGGGGAGACAGTGTGCAAACCAGGAAAGGCTTTCCAGCCTCAGGTAGAGACCCTTGGGAGAATATTCCGAGAAGCAGCCCGGGATGCAGGCGAGAGGAGAAGCTGAATCCGGCCCCCCGCGCGTTTCAGGTGCGGCTTCTCTGCTGCAGCTCACAACACAAAGGACCAGAGTCACTTGAAGCCAGTTACTTGAGGTCAGGATGCAGGTAGAGATTCAGTTTGTTTCCTCTCACTTTTCAGGGTTTGTTGTTATGGTTTTGTTGTGTTGTTTTGTTTTGCTACTCCCCTAGTTCAGTTGGCTAAGGCCACAATCTGAAAACCGACTCTCCTGCCCCGATAGCACAGCCTATGTTTATGTCACCTATAAACACTCTGATGACAGCGTTCGGAAGTCCCCAAGCCCTTCCAATCAATTGGCTTCGGAAGCATCTCTAAAACCATCTCCAGCGATTCCCTGGCTCAGATCTCCACTACACTGTAACCATCAACTGCAAGTTTCTTCATTGTTCCACTGTTTCCAGCTCTCCTCTCCACTCAATCCCAGTGTGTCAGAGATCCTATCCATCATCTAAGACACAGATCTGATTTTGTCACATCTCTACTGAGAAACCCTCAGTGTCTCGCCACACTACTTCACTGATCAGGTCCAAGCCTGCGGCACAGAGGCATGTGGCCCAAGAGCATTTTCTTTCTCACAGTCCATCACTCCTTCCCTCTCAGGCCAGCCCGGATCACCTAGATCCCTCTCCTCCTCTCTTCTAAGCGTGAGAGCGTTGCCATTTTTCAGTTATGCCAAGCATTTTCATTTCTCTATGCCTTTGCTTGCATTGGGCATGCTGCCTCTGATGCCTTGCTCCCCACACCCCACCTCTGACCAGCACTTTTTTTTTTTTTTTTTTATTTGAGAGAGAATGAGAGAGAGCACATGAGAGGGGGGAGGGTCAGAGGGAGAAGCAGACTCCCTGCCAAGCAGGGAGCCCGATGCGGGACTCGATCCAGGGACTCCAGGATCATGACATGAGCCGAAGGCATTGGCTTAACCAACTGAGCCACCCAGGCGCCCTGACCAGCACTCTTTACACAGCCTTCAACACCAGCTCAAGTCCTCCTTCCTCCCTCCACGAACCCGTCCCGACTTCTCCAGGCAAAAGGAATTCTTCCTTCCAGGCTGCCCCCAAAACGTCTCTCTCTATTGCCCTTCTTATTGCTTCACCCTTTATTTAACCCTGTAAATATACCATTTGTTTAAATGGTCTCTTACCAGATTATAAAATCCTGGAACGTAGAAATGGAATTACACCCACAATTTGACCCATAATGATTCTATTGCCACAAAATGTTTACCATTTGCTCATAGGTCTTCATCTTCTTTCCATATAGACTGTAAATTTCTTGGAGAGTTAAATCATTTTGTTCCTTCCCTCTTTCACTTCAACCCTTACTATTGTGATGAATCTAGGTTATCCTTTTATCTGTGAAAGGTAAATTAGGGCTAACATTTGGTAATTCTAAGAGCAAACAGTGGCAACCCAAGAAATACACTTACTGACTTCACAAGGACTGCTTAGGCAATATTTATACTCAGGACCTGAACAGTAAGTACCCTTTGTCTCACTTTTATTTTGTTGTGGTAGGAACACATGAGATCTACCCTTTTGAATTTTTAAGTATATGATATGATATTGTTAACTATAGATACAATGTTTCATCTCCTTTTTCATTTTCATTTTTAAAATAGTATGTATTAAAAATAATTCAAGGGTGCCTGGGTGGCTCAGTTGGTTAAGCGACTGCCTTTGGCTCAGTTCATGATCCTGGAGTCCCGGGATCGAGTTCCACATCGGACTCCCTGCTCAGCGGAGAGTCTGCTTCTCCCTCTGACCCTCCTCCCTCTCATGCTCTCGGTCTCTCATTCTCTCTCTCACAAATAAATAAAATCTTAAAAAAAATTTAAAAAAATAATTCAAGTTGTACAGATGTGCATAAGGTAAAAAGTAAAAATCTCTGCGGCCCTTGCCTGCCCCCACTTCTCTCCTTAGAGCTTTCATACCCATTATCTGTCAACAGGTTTTCTGTGCCCTTAGAGGATTTGTATATGCAGGAAGAGGCATATATAGTATTACTCTTCACACACCCCTCCCGCCCCCGCATGGAATCATGATGTATATGCCTTTATGTAATCTAGTCTTTTTCATTTATTTAAAAAAAAACCTTAAATACATTCCTGTGGGGGTGCCTGGGTGGCTCAGCCGTTAAGTGTCTGCCTTCAGCTCAGGTCATGATCCCAGAGTCCTGGGATTGAGCCCCGCATCGGGCTCCCTGCTCCACGGGAAGCCTGCTCCTCCCTGTCCCACTCCCCCTGCTTGTGTTCCCTCTCTCGCTGTGTCTCTGTCAAATAAATAAATTAAAAAATCTTAAAAAAAAAAAAAAAATCCTGTGTCAGAACATAAAGAGATGCCTCATTTTTTTCAGCAACTGGGTGGAATTCTCGTTCTCTTGTTCTCTAATTTATCTCAGTGGACTGTTTCCAACTTTCTGCCATCGCAAAGGCTGCAAACCACAGCTGCCTGTAGTTCAAGGGTTTCTCGGGCCAGCAGTTACGTGATTGATGTTCACGGCATCAGAGAAGACCAGCTCAGCACCTGCATGCTGCCCTGACTTCACGGAGGCTGCATACCCTTGGACTGATGGTGTCTTCACACGCCTGGTTTCACCACTGATTTCTCGGGTAAGACGATTTCTCTGAGCCCTTCAGCTAGAGAGCCATTTCTGCGGTTGGCCAGAGTGTCTGCTGTTGTCAGGGCAACATGTACGCACCTGTGCTGTGTTCTCTTCTAGTTCGCACCGGGTACAATATTGGAGAATACTGGTATTTGTGATGCTCTGTTACAGCATCTTTCTCTGTCAGGACATGAAGCACTTTTGAGCCAATGCTACCCAGAAAAACAAAAGTGATTGAAACAAGAAATTTTGAAAACATAAGCTTTTTTGTCTAAATTAACCATAGAAGTACATAATGCTTACAATTGGCAATTGAGTGGACATGGGGCATGGATTTGGCAATGGCGGCAGCGGACATTATAGCCAGTTTCATTCGGCTAAGCAGGATGCTCCTCAAGGGAGTAAGGCAAAAAGGGATTTTTTTGAATTTTTAAACTTTTCTGAATTTTCAGATACTTGTCTTTATCGACCTGCCTTGCTTAGAAAATTCCAGGCATCAACAAAGCTCAGAAATGTTATTTCCCTCTTTCCAGCTGAACCTGATGAGAACCGATCACAGTGACCACTTCCCTATGGTTTCTAGAAACACAGTCTCACAACTGAAGTTCTAGGTCTGGGCTCTGCTGAAGTCACCACGAGCAAAGTTTCAAAAAAGAAAAAAATGTGGGGGAGATGGTAGGTGATTCCCTTAATTTCATACTCCCCGAATGCACTAGTCTCCACCCCTAGCCAATACCATGGGTTTAAATAAATAGGACTACAGCAACTGGGGATTCAGAGCATCTGACCAAATGATGACAAATTCTCCGAGTCATTTTTAAAGCCTGCATTTTTAAAGCCCATGTTTAATAGGATAGCCTCTGGTCAGGTCAAAGTCTTATGAAATTCACAGCTCCTGGCATGACCTATCCTGCAGAAGAGTAATCAAATTATACATTAGGCTATTAAAGTGAAAGCTTATGCAGTGGGATACTTTAATCAGAACTGGAAAAGTGGTGTGATTCCCTCCTTCTGGGCATTTGCCTTATTAATGAAATGTGGCCAAAGGTCCCATGCTGACCAGACACAAACGTCCAAATGTTGAGTAAATGTGTAACAGGAGGGAAACAAAGACAACTCCAAAGGTGACCGGGGCACAAAGGATTGGTTGTTTAAATGTAAAACACACAAAATCTGCTAAGCAAAATTAGAATGAAAAACTAGGAATATGTATATGTATTTCTAGCTAAGATATATATGCATAAATTGTGTTTTTATAAACAAAAATAACAGGAAGGAAATAAAGCAACACTAGTGAGTTATGATGGGTAGTTTGGGTCATTTTCTTCAAACTTTAGCATTCTATAATTCAACTTTTCTACAATGAATCTATATTAGTTTTATATACCGAAACACATACAAAAAGTAGGGTTTTTTTTTTAACTAAACAGATGCTCAACCCAAACAGCTGGAATCAGTGTATATTTAAAAGCAAAAATAAATAAATTTTAAAGATTAAAACATAAATAAAAGCAGAATTCAACACTCCCTGCTATAGAGACCCTATCATGATTCTTAGCCAAAGCATATTGGGATGGGGCAGAGGCTTTGGCCGAGAGATTGTGGGAAGTCTGGTTTGGCTCATGTTTCCAATAACCCTCCTCGTTCTGAGACCAGCAAAGGCAGGCGAAGACAGGTGCTCCTGCTTGATGGTTAAATGATGATCAAATTGAAATCAGTGACTCAACAGCTCTATTAGGAGGACACAGAATCACACCTCCTGATCTCAATCTGCAACTGATGATCAACATGTCATTAGAAGCCCACCTCACAATTATTAAATAAAGCAAAGATGCTGAAAATAAAACAGTTTTTCTTCTCCAACAAAGAAAAAGAGCCAAGAGAACCATGGACAAGACTCTTAATTCTTCTGATCCTAGAGATGTGAAAAAATATTGCCAAGCTGGAAGACAAGAAGCATCTGGTTATTTTGCAAAGAGAAAAGTCGACTACAAAAAAACAAGGAAAGGACATAAAGGTACATGGATTGAAGCATTCTTGGTCAGAAAGAGCAGGAGCTGATGTAGTGCTTGACACTTGCTGGAGTGTGTCTACTGAGGCAATGGTTGAATATTTTAAGGAAAAGTTAAAAATACACTATCTGTATCAGGCTCTACCAGGCATGAACTTAAAGAGACATCTATGTATGTGGAAGGAAATAACAGCCAGTTTACCACACAACCTGGCTATCACATACCACTTACTGAAGAACCTACCGCTGATAGGAAGAAAACACATCTTTGTTTTTATCAAATAAACTCAGGAAAATAGTACTAAAAAAACCTATGAGTTTCAAAAGAGGTTTGTCCCAGTGCTTACGATGTCCACTGCAATGGGTTTTTTTTTTTAATATTATTTATTTATTTGAGAGAGAGAGCACCTGAGCATGAGGGCTGGTGGGGGGAGGAAGGAGGGGGAGAAGGGCAGAGGGAGAGGGATAGGGAGAAGCAGACTCCCCACTAGGCAGGGATCCTGACACGGAGCAGGATCCCAGGACCCTGAGATCATGACCTGAGCTGAAGGCAGACATCTAACCCACTAGGCCACCCAGGTGCCCCAACTGCAGTATTTAAAAAGGCTGCCCCCTTGGGGTGCCTGGGTGGCTCGGACGGTTAAGCGTCTGCCTTCAGCTCAGGTCATGATCCCAGGGTCCTGGGATTGAGCCCCGCATTGGGCTCCTGGCTCAGCTGGGAGCCTGCTTCTCCCTCTCCCTCTGCATCTCCCCCTGCTCATGCTGTCTCTCTCTATCTCTGTGTGTCAAATGAATAAATAAAAATCTTTAAAAAAAAAAAAAAAAGGCTGCCCTCATCAGCCAAGTTGCCTTGGGACTGACCAGCCTAAAGAAAGCCTAACCTATGGTGTTTCCATCAGAGTGTCAGGAGCAGAAGAGACTGCCTAAGTATGTACACCTCCAGTCTGCAAGTGTAGACTACAGTCAGTTGAAATCTGCCAGATCATCTTTGCCCATCTTTTTCTTAGCTGTTTATAGGCATGGATTTTCACTCATGCATCTGTTGGGGAACATCATCAAAAGACATGATTGCCTATTGACCTGTGAGCCAGACCCAGACACTCAGGGGTTTCCCCACTTCCCCTGTCCTTGGGATGTGGGTTCTGCTTGCCTCTCCTGCTCCCAGAGGCAGCTCCAAGGACACAGCCTTGAGATGGTCATTTGGTTATTGAGAACATTGACACTGTATACATGACTGCCCAGTTAAGGCCACCTTATAAACTTTTAAGATTTGGCTGGTGGGTGTGAGCCACAACCGTGCAGTATGATGACTGTTGTATTATTAGATTACCAATTTTTCTTTTCTGAAAATACATTTGAGCATCACATCTGGAGAAACTACAACTTTAAGGGAGCCAATCTCATTTATTTTCCAAAGATGGAAGCAAAAACTGAATTACCCTTATAATGCCAAGTGGTCATTATTGGTTGGGTTTGTTGTTTAAATTTTGTCAAGAAAATAATCCCATTTCACTCATTGTGACTTTTGGGTCATTAGGGAAGTAGGGATGACTCCTGGTTCTGATAACCTGTGTGCCTCTCTAACTTAAAGCCATGTGAGAGGCTCCATTCCCAATTTCTGAGTCAAGCTGAATTAACCCCAAGCCAGGGCACAGGAAACTGTTATTTGCAAAGATTACTGTTACCATTTAGAAATAGGTACACTACCTAAATTTCCTTTAGAGAAAAACTATCCACTTACAAAAAACTGCCTTGGCAAATCAGTCCTGGTTTGACTAATCATTTTGGCTTTTTAAATGAGTGTTACACAAGGTGGATGCGCGATGAGCCAACACTGCACTGTGGATACATATATGTGTTTATAAGCTATTAGAACAGACCGTGCTGTGTACAGAACTGTTGCTTTGAACCAATATTTGCAAAACATGCAAACTTCTGTATCTGTATTTGGAAAAAAATAAAACCGGTTTTTGTTGCTCAAGAAAATTTTTTTTTTCCTCATCTTGCTGCAATCCAAGATAAGCCTTGTATGCAACTTCCCTTTGCGTATTAAACCTGCCACCTACAAACCTGCAGTGGCCCCCAGTTTCCTCCATCTCTCCCTGCCCTCTGAGTACAGAGGCTGGTTTCAGATTTCACCAGGGAAACTCCAGGATGGTGAACCAACAGCAACCCATGCCATCCTCCCGGAAGGAATTCACCAAGATTTTCATAGTCTAGTCACTACACTTGAGTGCACAGAGTCAACATTTATTAGATACTTCTGAACTTGATCATTTCAATGAATATTTTTGACATTTAGGGGGGGAAAATGCCCAATTTCCTCCCCTGAGCTGTTCTAGCAGCTGCAGGTAGGTATTACACAGACCTGTGCTATCAAAGTCTCTTGGGGTTGCTCTCCAGTGCAGTTGAAGATCCCATGGCCATAGCGAACCACAGCCCTTGGAAACATGCTGAAAAATGCTTTTTAATTAAAAAAAAAAATGTATCGTAACCATCACAGCTTGCCCTTAAAGGACTATAATCTTTTTCTTCTTTAGGTCTTGATGGCTCCTATACCTCTCTTATGAAATATTGTATTTTACCTTTTATTATTGTTTTTGTATTTCCATCATCAAACTGAAAGCTCTTTGAGGCAAGATTTGTCTTATTCATCTTTTTTTCCTTGTCTTCCTCATCTTTGTATGATCTCTAACATTTAGCAAGTGGTAGAAACTCTGGAAATATGTGTTGAGATGAATTAAATATAATAATTTGGCATCAACCATATGAGTGATATTGTCCTACGTAATTGGTACAAAATATCCAAAATTGCATTCATTATATCATTCACATCTAGCCATCAAAAGCCTGTTCTTCGCCCTGCATTTTTAATGGCTAATGTCACTAACATCCTCTCAGATACCTGTCTATCACCCTCACGGATTCTCTCCAGCAGCCACTTAGTTGTATTGTTTCTCCTTGTGCAGCTTCTCTTCCCTCTTCTCATTTCTTCTGTCCTGCTATAGGTCTAGTATTTCCTAACAGGCTCTGTGGAAGACCCTACTAATTTGTCTTGGTCCTCCCTGGTGAACCCTTCTCACCGCCACCAGGGAAACCTCACTCATACAGATAACTATTTTTCTTCTGCAAAAACTTCAAAACATTCTCAGTTACCCAAAACCTAAATGGCTTCTCCAAGGCCCTCTACTCCTATCTCAACCAGGCCTAATTTCCAGCTCATTAGTTCACCAGCCCCACCCTCAAGCAGGCCCTTTGTCATTCTAGGTCTTTGCCCAGACAGTTCCCTAAAATTTCTATTGAAATTCAGATTTATGTAGTGTCGAGTTTAACAAAGAGTGACAGGGAGGTACCTGGAACTTCTTCAGCTATCAGCAGTCATGCATTTCTTTAGCTGTAAGAGTACAGAAGAACTAAAGCTGGAGGTACTCAACATCTCTCCTATGCTATATACCATGCGGGGATCATACTCCTTGAGAGCAAAACAATGAATGTACATTTTGACTCTGCAAGGGGCAGGGATTTTTGTCTGTTCTGTTCCCTGATTTCCCAAGTTCTTAGAACAGTGCCTATCACATGGCATAAACTAAATAAATACCCATTAAATGGGGGGAAAGCATCATCAGGCATATTGTATATGGGAGAAATTGGAGTCAAGATGCTTTTCATGTGTGCCCGCTCGGTACCTGACAGTGCATGAACCCTGGGGACACAATAGGCATCAGGAAACCATGTCCCACTCTTGAGGAGCTTAGAGCTCATGAAAGGAGACCAGCATCGAGGGGTTATTTGGAATAATTCAAGTGGGGAATCTTTGCTGTTAGGCCTCTGATTCCTCAACTGTCAAGGAAGAAATCAGCTAAATCTTCTATGGTCCCTGCCCCCTTCTTGTCTTAAACATGCTGTGTATATTTTCCAGACAAAAGCCCCTAGAGGCCTGGGCTGTGCCCTCTCATCTTTGTACTCCCCATAGTACCTGGTACAGTACCTTGCAACTCATTGTTACTATTACTTACTTTTGTCATCAAACTGACTGGGCTTCAATTGTCTAATTTTTAAAACAGAAATAAAGGTAGAGGTAAAGAAGAAAATTTCTCCAAACATTCTATTAAGAAAAGGATACCCCCAATAAATAAATCCTATGATGTGAGGCAACACAGAAAAGAACAGGCAGGAAGGCTTCCACACATTCAGACAATGACCATGCTTTGGGCAATTTCTTAACAACATTAAGCCTTGGCTTCCTTATATACATACTGTATGAATAATCATACCTACCTTACAAGATTAAGACAATTTAATCAGATAATGAATGTGAAATTATGGGGCACTTTCGTGGCTCAACTGGTTAAGCGTCTGCCTTTGGCTCAGGTTGGGATCTCAGGGTCCTGGGACCAAGTCCCACACGGGGCTCCCAGCTCAGCGGGAGTCTGCTTCTCCCTCTGCCCCTCACCCCCACTCATGTTCTCTCTCAAATAAACAAAATCTTTAAAAAAAAAAAAAGTATGTGAAATCACTCCCTAAGTATGAAGAACATTCACTACCATTAGTTAAGACTATTCCCATATGTGTGGTTACAAACCCACTTTGCACCTCCACCACCTTCTTTCCTAACCTAGTCCACCAAGTAAGAGTGTAGAAAGATTTTGCCTTTTGTCTCATAACTTCCCTAGATTTAAACTATTGCCTGTCTCACATGTAGAATTTAAAATGTAGGTAAAAATCGAGTCTATTATTGTTGGAAGTATTTGTTGATTAACATGGGGAAAAAATATAAGAAAGTTAGGAAAATAGATTAAACATTATATGTACTTTTGGTTCATCGCATTTAGGGAAAAAAATGACATACCAAAAAATAAGGAAATTATTCAAAGAAGGAAAACAAAAGTTCACAAAGACATTTACTGCAAAATTATTTACAACTATGGAGAATCATGGCTTTTACCCAGCTCTAGTAAAGCAGAATTTATGTAACAGATTCTTGAGTTCACCCCCAGTTTTTTGGATTCAGTAGATTTGGTCCAACACCTACAAATTTGCAGTGGTTTAAGCAATGGATTTAAGCAATGATTTAAACAACGGCTATGGTGCTATTATTAAATGGACATTTCAAAAAAGATAATGTAGGGGCAGCTGAGTGGCTCAGTTGGTTAAGTGACTGACTCTTGATTTTGGCTCAGATCATGATCTCAGGGTCCTGGGATGGAGCCCTGCATCAGGGCGGGCTCTGCACTCAGCCAGGAGTCTGCTTGTTCCTCTCGCTCTCCCTCTGCCCCATCCCCCCCATGAGGATGTAGCAACATGGAAACATGTAGCAACATGGAAAAACATTGTAATTGCTTAAAGGATGTAAAAATCTATGTTCATTCAGAACCAACCAATACGTGGGTTTGAGATTTTATGAATTCTTCAGAAAAAACAAACAGCTGATAGCAGTGGTTTCTGCCCTTCCCGTAAAGGCTTCTAATTAGCGGAGTAAATAGTTACTGGATTTTAGCAAAATAGCTTAATTTGTCAGGAGACAAGAGGACAAGACACAATACAGAACCATGCCATTAATCTATCATAAAAACACAGACGACAGCAACTACTACCAGAAATCGAGAATGCAGAAATGTTGGCATCATGACAATTTAGTGTGCAGATATTATAGTCACACACATATAAGACCATGTGGCTCTCCCAGAACCATCAAAAAAATTAAAGAACTTTGACTTTACCATTCATTGGTGTTGCTAGATTAAAAGGTTTAGGTATCCTTTTTAATCCCTAAGCACCTTCAGCTGAACTACATTCTCTGGCACTACAGATAAGATGAATCAAGAAGTTTGCTAATTAAAAAAAAAAAAATCTCAGAGCAGGGAGGAGCAGAGGGAGAGAATCTCAAGCAGACTCCACACACAGCATGAGCCCGACATGGGGCTCGATTTCACAACCCTGAGATCGTCACCTGAGCTGAAACCAAGAGTCGGACGCCTAACCAACTGAGCCACCCAGGCACCCCAAGAAGTTTGCTAATTTATAAAATAGTGATTTTTTAGTAGTATCCTGTTTGGAGCCCAATCTTAATAGTTAATCTCGGATAATTCAAGCATTTAATAGATGAGTACCTTTTCCCCATGCCTCGCCTTTTTCCTGGGAATCTGTGTAACACTCCTATGTCCCATTGAAGTGGGAAGCGGTGAATGCTAGAATCGTTACTAGGTTGAGTTAAACCAGCTGTGACTTAAAGATTCAAGCCAAAGTAGATCTTCTCTGTTTTCAGATAACTACCTCTAGTTCCTACTTTGTGGAGAGTAAACCTAGCCATGAAACACGGAGCACAGAAATAGCTTTCTTTTCAGAACTGACAAAAAGAAATAATTTACTCTAGTAACTCAATGACTTGTGATATCTAGAAACATAATGCAAACTCTTAGCCATGATCTGGCCAACACAATCAGGGCTAAGGGTAAACTCCCACCGAAAGCACTATTTACACCTGAGCTAGGCTGTAGGAATTTGGATGATATTAAAAACCTACTCCTTCATCCCATACCAGCACAATGCTATACACGGTCCAGGAACTGACTTTCGAGCAATATTGGACTGGTTAGACCAGGACATAACCCTAGGCCTTTTAGGGATCTTTTAAAAGAACAAAGCCACACTAAACCTAAAAACAGCAATAAATATAAATATACAGAGAGATAAAAAGCTTCTTTGGTGCAAACTTTATAGCAGCTCTACCATGCTTCTGATTTCTTTTGGGCAGAGAATGCCCCTGCATCGTTTTGTAGAGTATTAAACTCATATTCTGAGTATACGGAATTTTCTTCCGGGAACAAGGCTTTCTCCCCCATATAGTCCCAGCGTCAGAGCCATTTTCAGCTCAACTCAGGTGAAATTTTAATTCTAGAGAGGCCCACATCCTTCTGACCTGGGTGGACCTGGTGGTGTGGCCCCAGCAATGGCTCTTCTTAATCTGGGGCAAGCCCAAAGAACTGGACTGTTTCCTAAACGGGTGAAGGGCTGGAAGGATGTGTTGGAGTCAGGTCCAGGGGACCAGTGTAGCTCAAACTCCTGAGAACCCACAAGATCAGCGCTCAAGCAGTTCTGGATCTTCTAACTCCCCCTGGCTTCCCTGAGCCTCAGACCAAATTGAACAAATTTGTCTCCCATTGTTGTCCTCTCACCTTCTCCTATACGACTAGTCTTTGAGCCCAGGACACATTCCTGAGTTGGGGTCAGCACTTACCTCGCTTCTGGGTGACTGAAAACTTCACGAGTAACAGGACAATGTCAAACGTGTGAAGATGATCATTCTCCAAGAGCAATACAATTTTGGAGGAGTGGGTTTCTATCACCGAGGGAGTCAAGATGGATGATCCTTCTCACAGTTATATACAAAAGATCCTGTGGCACTAGGAGAAAACCTCCCAAGCCAGCACTTCTTTACAGAAGCCGGAGCAGCTGAAAAGCATCACCATAAACACACTGAAGAAATCCCATTGTTGTGATTAACCTCACCTGCACTTCACCCTGTCTCTCACCTCACCTGTACCTCTCACCTCAGATTAAAAAGCTCTTTCACACATGGTATTCATTTGATCCCATGACAATTAAGAAACATCATGCTGGGATAAATGCCAAGTTATCCTGTTACTGCAGAGAAAACACTATCTCTAGAAGGTTCCCACTTTAGCCACAAAGAAAGCCCTTTCTGGATTAAGTCCTATTGTGCATCCCCTCTCCCTGCCCATCCAGGCTTTTCCATATGCATCTTTTTATACATAACCTATTCGCCAAATCTTAAATTCTTGGATTCATCATAATGTGCTATGCTCTTGCCCTCCTTGCAAGCAGCCTTCCTGGTGCCACAGACATTAGTGAACCCTTCACCACAGAAATTTATTCATCCTCTCCCAGGGTCCTCCATTGTCTAACCCAGTGCTATCCAATAAAACATAAATGAGGAAGCCACGTTTGTAATTTAAAAGTTTCTAGTAGCCACATTTTTTATGAGTAAAAAGGAATAAGTGAAATTAATTTTTAATGTGGTTAAAACATACATAAAATTCACATTTTAAACATTTTTAAGTGTACAATTCAGAGGCATTTAGTGTATTTACGATGCTGTGCAAACATCACCAGTATCCATTTCCAGAACATTTTCATTATCCCAAACAGAAATTCTATAACCATTAAATAGTAACTCCCCAATTCCTCTGGCCCCAGGTAACCTTTATTCTTCTTTCTGTCTCTATGAATTCTAGGTGCCTCATATAAGTGGACTCAAACAATGTTTGTCCTTTTGCCACTGGCTTTTTTCATTTATTTCACTTTTGAGGTTCATCTATGTTGTAGCATGTATCAAATTTTCATTCCTTTTTTTTTTTTTAAGATTTTATTTATTTATTTGAGACAGAGAGCATGAGAGGGAGGAGGGTCAGAGGGAGAAGCAGACTCCCTGCCGAGCAGGGAGCCCGATGCGGGACTCGATCCAGGGACTCCAGGATCATGACCTGAGCCGAAGGCAGTCGCCCAACCAACTGAGCCACCCAGGCGCCCCATTTTCATTCCTTTTTAAGAGGCGGTCTTGCTGCGGCCACAGCTCTTCTAGCCGCCTGACAATGTCGTCTCATTTAGTAGAGCAGCCGCCGCCCCCGCACAACAACAACAACAACTGCGAGGAAGGTGAACAGCCTTTGCCCCCGCCAGCCGGCCTCAACAGTTCCTGGGTGTAGCTACCCATGAACAGCAGCAATGGCAATGATAATGGCAATGGGAAAAATGGGGGGCTAGAACATGTACCTTCCTCATCCTCTATCCACGATGGAGACATGGAGAAGATTCTTTTGGATGCACAACATGAATCAGGACAGAGTAGTTCAAGAGCCAGCTCTTACTATGACAACCCTTCCCCACAAGAAGATGGGCAGATTATGTTTGATGTGGAGATGCACACCAGCAAGGACCATAGCTCTCAGTCAGAAGAAGAAGTTCCAGAAGGAGAGAAAGAAGTCGATGCTTCAAAGAAAAGCATCAACTGGGTGTCCGACTGGTCCAGTAGACCTGAAAACATTCCACCTAAGGAGTTCCACTTCAGACACCCCAAACACTCCGTCTCTTTAAGCATGAGGAAAAGTGGGGCCATGAAGAAAGGGGGTATTTTCTCCGCAGAATTCCTTAAGGTGTTCATTCCGTCTCTCTTCCTCTCTCATGTTTTGGCTTTGGGCCTAGGCATCTACATTGGGAAGCAACTGAGCACACCTTCTGCCAGCACCTACTGAAGGGAAGAACAGCCCCAGAGAAGCGGAGAAGCGTGTGACCTGTGAAGTGGTGTATTGTCACAGTAGTTTATTTGAACTTGAGACCATTGTAAGCGTGACCCAGCCTACCACCCTATTTTTACATATCCAAGTTCCAGTAACTCTCAAACCCAGTATTTTATTCAAACTCTGTTGAGGCATTTTACTAACCTCATTCCCTTTTTGGCCTGTAAGACACTTTAGAATTTCCTAACAGAGTTTACTGTTATTTAGAAATTTGCAAGGGCTTCTTTTCCGCAAATGCCACCAGCAGATTATAATTTTGTCAACAATGCTATCGTCTCCTTTTAGTGCCACCAGACTTAGACCTGCATCATTCATGGTATAAATTTTACTCTTGCAAGATAACTACCATCTCTCTCTTCAAATGAGATCAGGTTATCAAATGATAGAACAGCTTTTTGTTTTGTTTTTTATTTTGTTTTTTCAAGGCAAAGCAAACTCCCCTAAGCTTGAATTTATAGTTATTTAAAAAGAAAACAAGCAAAAAAAAAACAAGACACACACAAAAAAATATCCTGGGCAATAAAAAATTATTTTAAACAAACAAAAAATTTTCATTCCTTTTTAAGGCTGAATAATATTCAAATATATATATCCCATTTTGCTTATGAACTCATCTGTTGGTGGACATTTGGGTGTGACCATCTTTCAGTTATTTGCTGCTATGAACATTGGTGTACAAGTAAGCCTCTGAGTCCCTGCTTTCAATTCTTTGGGTATATACCTAGAATTACTCTAAAAATATTTTTTACTTGACCCAATATATCCAAAATAGTACCACTTCAACATGTAATCCTTAGAGAAAAATGAGATCTTTTATAATCTTCTTTTGTATGAGGTCAAAATCCAGTTGAGATGATAAATTGTCACCAAAATTCATCTGTATTCAGATTTCACAAAATTTATAAAAAAGTAGAATCATATAGCCACGTTGTCCCACATGTACTTTAGGACATGTAAATTAATAAAAATTAAACAGAATTTAAAATTCAGTTCCTCAGTCATATTGCAAATGCTCAATCCCCCTATGTGGCCAGTGGCTTCCATACTGAACAGTGAGGATCTAACCGACAGGGTAGAAATGCTTCTCTCTGCCCCCTGCATCTGAGCTGCCTACCTTCTCAGCCCGCTTCCCACTATTCCCCAACATGGATTCTAGAGGGACAGATTCGGAGCATTAATTCAAGAAATATTTATTGAGCACTGACAATGGGCCAACCATTGCTAATGGCTGAATATGATAGGAAACAAAACCATGTTTGCACGGAGCCTAAAACAGATGGGGCCAGCAGACATAAAAACAAGTAATTTCAGAAATAACTGTATCTTATAAATTGTTATAAGCCCTATGAGAAAAAATGGTACAAGGCCGGCACAGGCAGATGTGAAAGAGATCATCACACAAATAACAATATCTTAGAAAATTTTGAAAAGTGCATGGGGAAACAAAAGGATCTGATGAGAGTTATAACAGTTGGTTTTATTTAGAAGGGGAGCTGCTCAAAGGAAACAACTCAAAGCTGAGATAGAACAGATGAGCTAGGAAAAGGGGTACAAAAAGGGGACAGGGTAGTGAAGTGACCAGGCAGAGGGGACGGCCTGGGATGAGAAAAATTTTCATCTCTGAGAAACAAAGAGATGAAGAATACAGTGCAAGTAGAGACAGTGGTGCCCTGGGAGGATGGGCAGGTAAGCAGGACATGCTTCATGCAGGGCTTCACATCATAGGAAGGATTTGGGATTTAGGACCAAGTGCAATGGGATGTTAAAGGATGTTGAGGGATATTGGGTTGGATTTTTTTTTTTTTTTTTTTTTTTTTAAGGCCATTCTGGCTGCGTGGTGAAGAAAAGTCCTGAGTCTTCAGCTTGGGCCTAAAGGGGCCTTCCTTTCCTTCTTCTGCATTTGACCTACATTGCTTGGTGAGAGCTCATCCATAATTCTTGCCTTGTATTTACCTATTGTCACTTTATGTGCTGTCTTCCTTTACTGTTATTCATACACTAACTCACTAATGCGCCTTAACCCAATTGTGATCTTTTCCAGCAGGCGGGAAAAGCTTCTCGCTCATCTTTGTATACCCACAGCATGGAGCATGGAGGAGATATACTCAGCCAATCTGTTAAATCGGATTGAGTTAAAAGTCTGATCATAGCTTGCTACTTTCTACCCGCAAAAAGCGTTCTGTGACCTAATTTACTCTGTCTTTAATCCAACTTTTCTGTACTCTGTTTGCCACAAAGACTAAAGTCCCTGAACAAGACCCGGGCAGCCTTCCAGCGTCCCTCCTGGCAACACTTAATTACGAAAAGGGGTTTTGTTTCAGGTCAAGTAAGGGTTGCAAAAGGCATCAGCCCGACACGTGACCCCGCGTTTCAGAACTTCAAGGAACTCTCCTTCCAGAACCCTTCAAAGTTTTGGCATGAAAAGTATGCACTTAACAGAGTTCTCAAGAAACACAAACCCACCTCCAAGAGGTGCTTGCACTTGGCTATGTCTTTAGCTAAGGACTCCAAAAGCGTTAGATTTCTTTCCACCTTCCACGTACTGTGGATTGAAATTTCATGATCTCTGGGAAAGAAATGTGGAAAGGGCCCAAACTTTATAACTTACAAACCTGTGACCTTGGCCAAATTAATCTGCAGCCTGTTTTGACATCTGAAAGAAGTGATAATACCTATTCCTACAGACTGGTTAGGAGAATTAAATGAGAAGTGAAAACATCTAGCAGCGGTTTGTAATCAAATTGCTTTCTGTGCCTTTAAGTGTTTGGGGGGCGGGGTGAGGGGGTGAGGGAGACTTTTGCCACCGCTAGAAAAGCCACTAGGTATCCCCTTATCTTTCCTGGTGAATAAGATATTATGAAAGATAAATCAGACGGGGGGGGGAGCCCATTTATGAAATATTCCAAAAGAAATATTTTCAATTTCACAATTTATGAGGATACAAGTAAATATAATTTTAACCTCAACAGGAGCAGCCTTTTGTTATACCTCACTCTAGGCAGTGGACACACGTTAACAAAGTCTACACAAGAAGCCGAATTCACGGATTATTAAAAAAAAAAAAAAAAATGACTAAAATGTGAGTAACGATTTAAAGCTTCTCTGCAGAGGCTTTTCCCCAGCACCAGACTTGGGCTGAGGTGCTCACAGACTACATTTTCTTGCTGCCTCATCTCTGCCTCATCTCCCCCTTTTCTCCCACCCCACACAGTTGCACCCAGTCGCGCGTCTCGGGACCGGGAACGTAACACACGCCCATCTGGATGTGAGGGGCGCGGGGACCCCCGGTGTCAAGGCCACTTTCCGTTCTTCCCCCAAGGCCCCCGGTCATCCTCCGATCCCAAGACTCCGCAGTCCGGACGGCGCAACCGTCCGCTCCCTGGTTCAGCGCTTCCCCAGCCCCAAGTCCCGGGCCGGGGCTGCACCGAGAAGAGAACGGTCAATGCCCGGGAATGACCCGGCCTGGGGGCGAGCTCGGGGCGGGGAAGGAGCGAGCGCGCGCCTCGCGAGGCCCCGCCCCATCGCCAGATGCGGCGCTGTTGGTGCGCGGTGATTGGCGGGTGCGGCCGCGGGATGAATGGGGTGACCGGGGCGGGGGAGCTGGGCGGGGACGCCGAGGGCGCCTGGCGGGGGGAGAGCGGCCGAGGGGCGCTGGGCGGCGGCGGCACCGCCCTGTGCGGCGGGCGGCCAACGGTCCCCACGCCCAGAGGGTGGAGGAGGGGGGCCCGGTGGGCGGGCTCTGGTTCCACGGGAGGGGCGCGCGTGTGGGGCCCGGAAGTGATAGGGGCCCCAGAGGGCTGCGATCCAGACGAGCGGGTGGGGGTGGGGAAGGGAGAAGCTGCGCCTGCCCCCCAGGCCACCGGCTAAGGGCGTCCCCACCTCCTGAGAATCCCTTCTAGGTGCCCTGAGCGTGTGGTGCAAACAGGGTCTTGCTCTTCCGAGTGAGAGCTGTTATTGGAATTCTTGTCTGGACATCCCTGTGTGGACACGCAGCTTTTTTCCACTCCTACACCAGTACCCTTTTTTAAACTTCATATTTCACGTTCGGTCATTCAACAAATATCTATTGTGTGCCTACTTTATGCCTGACACACCCCAGTGGGCAAGGCAGATTTGTTTCTAACAAATTTTAAAGTTCAAAGGCTAATTAGGCAGGTAGGAATAAAAAAGGCTAATTAGGCATGTAGAAATAAAAATAAGCAACCAAAACAATTACAGATTGTGCAAAGTGCTGTGAACTAAGTATTAACTAGTGACTGAAATGCAAAGAGAGACTGATTTTACCCAGGATAATAGGAAGGACCTATCTGAAAGGGTGACTTCCTAGTTGAAACCTGGAAAAGGGGGAGGTGAGCAGTTTTAAGGAGAGAGTATAGCCTTTGTAAAGGCCCTGATGCTTCAATCCCCTTTTCTCATCCTCTGCAACATCTGAATTTTCATAGCACTTTTTTTGCATTTCTTAAGGCATGTCACTTTTTACCAAGTATTGTAGTTTTATTATCTCAATTCCTGGCATATACCAGGTCCCCAAAGAATATTCAGTAAATATATACTTAGCATCCACTGATTTCCAGATATGCTACTAGGTGCCCAGGATAATTTAAAAAGTGAATTGAGCATTCATGAGTGTTTCCTGAATATGAATTTTGTATTTTTATGTTTGTCCTGTACATCCACTGTGGCACCATTTATCCCTGGTCTTTGGGAATTTTTCTTGACCACAAGGAAACTTTCCAGGCTTTCATGCTTTCAGAGCTTAATTGATCCAATAAACTAATTGGGCCTACCTATTAGTAAATGAAAGTACAGTGTGTTATTTTTCTTATATAATGTGTGTGTCTGTTTTTCTGCTTGTGTTTTATTAGTTACTAACCTGCAACGCCTTAATTCAAAGCAATAAATAAAATGAAAATTTGAAGGACTTGACTAGCCCTCTGAGTTGAAAAATATGTATTGATGTTGGGCTGAGAATGTTGGTCCCTTCTAAGTAAGCTCTCATTCCACAGAGCAGTACCTTGCTTTGTTTACCAAGTGGCCTGCCTTGATCTCTACCTCCTCCTTTTGAAATTTGGCAACCTACTCCCACATATGTAAATGTTTTCCTGTGATATGAGAAAAGCACATTGGGAAAGGCAACTTCTTATAATTAAAATATTGACATAGTTATCAAAATACGAGCCATACATTGATTGTTCCGACAAGTAAATAAACTTTATTTCGATTATTCTCTGATTCTGTTTTGTTTTTTTGGTTTTTTTTTTAAGATTTTATTTATTTATTTGAGACAGAGAGAATGAGAGACAGAGAGCATGGGAGGGAGGAGGGCCAGAGGGAGAAGCAGGCTCCCCGCCAAGCAGGGAGCCCGATGCGGGACTCGATCCCGGGACTCCAGGACCATGACCCAAGCCGAAGGCAGTCGCCTAACCGACTGAGCCACCCAGGCGCCCTCTGATTCTGTTTTAAAAAGTAAAACTCTTGATTTATCTGCATTAGTTGTCTATTGTTTTGTAACAAATGATCCCCAAACAGTGGCTTCAAATGATATTTTTTTCTGTCAAAGTTTCTATAGGTGAAGAATTGGGGCATTGCTCACTTAACTGGGTTTTATGTTTCAGGGTTTTCACAGTCTACAAGATATTGACTGGACCTGGAGTCATCTTAAGGCTTTGCTAAGGAAGGAGGCATTTCCAAGTTCACTCATGTGCTCATTGGCAAGATTCAGTTCCTTGTGGGCTATCATACTGAGGACCTCAGCTCCTAGATGTCAGTTGGCCAGAGGCCATACTTAGTTTCTTGTTTTGTGAGCATGTCCAACATGGCACATTTGCTTCATCAAAGTATGCAATCCAAAAAGCTGGACAAAGAGTGCCAGTAAGATAGCAGTCAGTTTTTTCCTAAACTAATCTTTGAAAGCCATTCCATTATTTTTTCCATGTTCTTTCCATCTGTTAGGAGCAAGTTACTAGGTCCAGCCCTTGGGAATGAAGATCAGGTGCGAGAGATCACTGGAAGCACTTTCAGAAGTTGCCAATCACAGGACACCTGGGCGGCTCAGTAGGTTAAGCGTCTGCCCTTGACTCAGGTCATGATCCCAGGGTCCTGGGATCAAGTCCTGCATTGCGCCCCTTGCTCAGCTGGGAGCCTGCTTCTTTCTCTACCTGAAGCTCCCCCTGCTTGTGATCTCTCTCTCTCTGACAAATAAATAAAATCTTTAAAAAAAAAAAGTTCCAGTCATATTATCAGAGCACATTAAGCTGATGAAATGAATTTGGGACTCTAAAAGTCTTCCTTGCATACCGTGAAACAGCTTCTTATGTCTTATTTGCTGTCTTTATCATGAAGAAAGTAAATGGTCTTTTGAGAGTGTAGTTCAGTAAACTTTTATGTCTACTAAATATCTGGCATAGCACAAAGCTAGAGGAACAAAGATGATACATGACACATTTTCTGGCCTTGAGTTGGGGCAGAGAGATATAAGCAAATAATTATAATATTAATATTATAAGTGATAATAAAAAAAAAAAGACCTGCACAGAGTGCTCCGATTATGGGGAGAATAGGAAAGAAACATTCTGTTCTAGGTCACATTCAAGGAAGCAAAAAGGGTAGGAGGGGTAGAGACAAAAAAATCAAGAAAAGGCTATAGTTTAAGACTATGTAGAAGTTAATCTTATTGATCAGCAAAATGCAAAAGTAATGACATACTATTATACCTTTTATTTCTAGACTTTAAATAGCCTAAAATTGCCTCAGTTTTATGCATCTAGGGTATCTAACAGCTTTTTAAATTTTATACCTGAGTTCATTTTATTGAGATACATCTGACAGAGTGCAGTGTGTCATTTAATCATTCCGATTAGAAGACAATCTTGTAATGCTCTTTAGTTGAAAGAGAATTGACTCAGTGAAACTAACCTTAGGGAATACACTTAAATTTGAAAAAAAAAATGTGCTTCACAGTCAGATGCCAAGAAATAGTTTGCAAAAATAATTGAACTGCCACACACACTTGTAGATTTTCAGGTGAGTCTCACGATTCATTCACTCTCGGCAAACAGTGAACTTGAGATTGTGAAAAGAAATTGTATGACCAGGGCGCCTGGGTGGCTCAGTTGGTTAAGCGACTGCCTTCGGCTCAGGTCATGATCCTGGAGTCCCTGGATCGAGTCCCGCATCGGGCTCCCTGCTAGGCAGGGAGTCTGCTTCTCCCTCTGACCCTCCCCCCTCTCTTGTGCTCTCTCTCTCTCATTCTCTCTGTCTCAAATAAATAAATAAAATCTTTAAAAAAAAAAAAAAGAAATTGTATGACCAGTTTTTGCCATATAAGGGCATGTCTGATATTGCAAGTGCACAAAAGCAAGGCCTTTTGTAATACATATAACTAAAATATCACATGATCTTTAGCATGACTAAATCATATATGATATGATAACCTTCTGATATGGAGAACCTGTTTTGTGAATGACAGAATAAGGGCAAAGCATATTCTGTAGCATATCACCAGTACCAAAATCATAAGGAGCACTTGCAGAACACACTGCTTAACCAGAACATATTCCTCAACAATAGACACCACATGGCTGCTCTTGGCCAGTTGCACATGATTTTTGGCTAGAAGTTTGGTTATTGTCTGCTTTTGTCTACTCCCTAGAAATCTTTAACTCTTTCATGTGTTAAAGAATTTTAAAAAATCAAGTTATGAACGTTATGAAATAACCAGCAAAGTAAAAGACACATTGAGAATCTGTACTGGTTTAAAATCTTATCTTTAACATAGCTAAGCATTTGAAGAAGTTGAGAAATGAGATTTGAATTCCATCTTAATATTAAAAGTAAATATATAGTATGTCAGACAATGATAAGTGCTAAGGAGAAAAATTAAGCAGTGTAAAAAGTTTCCAGAATTTGGGAGGCAGGGAGGGAGATGTTGCAAATTTAGAGAGTTTAAGGAGAACTCTCTAGGAAGATGATATTTAGAGAGATCAGAATGGAGCAAGAGTGTAAGTCTTGGAGATTTTGGGGTGAGATTATACTAGGCATGGTGGAAGAGTAAGGATAAAGGCCCTGAGGCAAGTCTAGTGCTAAGGAGGTGATTGCGGGTAGAAGACAAAGTAGCTTTAGAAGGTCAGAGAAATGGTACAGGTGCTAAGTCATGAAGCACCTTATAAGCTATTGTAAGAGTTTTGATTTTTACTCTTTTTTTTTTAAGTTTTATTTATTTATTTGAGAAAGAGAATGAGATAGAGAGCATGAGAGGGGGGAGGGGCAGAGAGAGAAGCAGATTCCCTGCTGAGCAGGGAGCCCGACGTGGGACTCAATCCCAGGACTCCAGGATCATGACCTGAGCCGAAGGCAGTCGCTTAACCGACTGAGCCACCCAGGCGCCCTTGATTTTTACTCTTAAATGAGATGAGAGGTTGATCGATGGTTTAAGTACACAAGTGACACCATCTGGCTTTGGTTTTAAGAGGATCACTCAGGCTGCTGGGTTGAAAATAGACTGCAGGAGGCAAAAGCAGTAGAGGTCCAGGCTATTGGAAAATTCTGGGCAACAGTTTATGGTAACTTAAACCAGTGGTTGTGGTAAACTTGGTGAAAAGTAATAAGATTCTGGATAAATTTTGAAGATCGAGTAGACAGAATTTACCTGATGCATGCATGTAGGATGTCAGAGGAAGACAGAAGCTAAACATAACTCTAAGGTGTTTGGCTTGAGAAACTGAATGAATAGAGTTGTCATTTACAAAGCTGGGGAAAACTATGGATTTGAGGGAGAATCAAGAGTTCATTTTTTATTATTTTCAGTTTGAGATGCCTTTTAGACATCTAAGAAAAGTCATTAATAGGCAGTTACGTATATAAGTCTAGACTTCCGGAGAATATACATTTGGGAGAAATACATTTGGGAGTCAGTAGAGATAGAACCCAAAGTCATGAAAGAGGATGATAATAATGCCTAGGAAGTAAATGTATATAGAGAGGATTGAGGACACAGACCCCTTTCATTGTCCAGTTGCTCCTGGATAGAGTACTAAAAAGTATATAAAAGGAAGTGGAGAAGAAAAACTAGAGAATCCAGAAATAGTTCAAATTGTTCATTCATTCAACAGATATTTATGAGCATCTGCTATTTGCCAGAGGTTCTACCAGCCATTGGGAAAACATGGTAGACCAGGCATGGGCAGTGCCTTCAAGTAGTTCACACCCATCAGGATGAACACTCAAGGACAAGAATAGAGATAAATCCCAGTACAATGAAGAGGAGTAGCAGCAGAGTAACAATGGAAGTGTAGAAAAGATTCCTTGTTCTGGGGAGGAAAGGAAACTGCCTTTAATCTATCTGCCTCTAACAAAGACAAGTCAGGCCAATGGGAACCCCTGGCAACAAGGTAACAGAAAATACAAATTAGCAGATAAGAAAAAAGTAAGATCATCGAGAAGGGGGGGGGGAGTAGGAGCCAACAGAGACTTCATAGTGACATCCTTAGCATAAACTAGCTTATGCTTGTCCTATATTTTAGTCAACTTTCAAATGTCCAGAGGCAAACATAGACTTATGCCTTGTCTTAAAAGACAGGTTTCATTATGTTACACAAATACCTCCTAAGCACATAAAGTATTTCATCCTGAAATGAAACAAGTCTCATTAATAAGAATTGTATTCTAATGAAACTTTCAATTGTATTTCTTTTTTTTTAAGATTATATTTTTAAGTAACCTCCACACCCAACGTGGGGTTCAAACTCACAACCCTGAGATCAAGAGTCACATGCTCTACTGACTGAGCCAGCCAGGCACCCCTCAATTATATTTCTTAATTCAACTACAGATGCTATAAAAATGGAACATATTTCCCAGGATGTTAAATACTTTCTTTCTCAAGAGCAATATTGATATTGCAAGAGAGGGAACACAAGCAGGGGGAGTGGGAGTGGGAGAGGGAGAGGCAGGCTTCCTGCAGAGCAGGGAGCCCGATGTGGGGCTCGATGTGGGGCTCGATGCGGGGCTCGATGCAGGGCTCGTTGCAGGGCTTGATCCAGGACCCTGGGATCATGACCTGAGCCGAAGGCAGATGCTTAACGACTGAGCCACCCAGGCGCCCCTGAAGTAACTTTCCAATATGCTTGGAAGTGTGTGGTTGGAGGAGATTTCAAACCATCGATGAAAACTAAGAGCAGAAGGAAAAATGCTACCAGAATTTAAAAATAAAGTAGGAGGAAGAAGACAAAAAGGAATAAAATAGTTAACTATTTAATGAAAACAATTCAACAATCACTTCTTGGGGACTATCGTATGGTTGTTGTAAAGAAAAAGGCAAGAGTTACAGGGTTTTTTACCGCACCCTACCTGGGTTTACTCTTGATAGGTTGGTTATAAGGACTGGGATGGCTCCAGCACAGTGTCTAGAACCTGGTTGGCCAAGAATCTGATTCTGACACTAATTAAAATACTTTTCTTGAATGCTGATATTGAATTTTAGGCATTCTTTTGATTTATTTTGGAAAAAAAACCCCACATTCAAGTCAGGGAGTCATTTCAGTTCTATTGCTTTCCTTAAAGCTTTATCCATGAATGTGATAGTGCTGCAATCTACAATAATTCATACTGTGGTCATGGTAGTTTACACTGTATGGTGTAAGATGAGCTGCAGGCTGGGGGGAGGGGGGGAATTCTCCCTAAATCATATATGTATTCAGAAACTTAATTCTCCAGCTGGAGGAAGAAAGAGAACATGACTTTACTACCTTGGGTTTAAGAAGAATCAATAGTCCTGGGACACGATCTGACAGAGGGTTGGAAATATAGAACAGAAAATGGAAGCACCAGAGGGATGATGGTGATAGTGAGTAAGAATTCACTCATTCACTCACTCAAAACATGTTTACTAGGCTCTTATTATATATCAGGGACTGTACTGAGATCTGTGGATAAACAGTGAGCAAAATTCAACATGTTTCCCCTTCAAATGGAGTTTAAACCTGAAGCGGTGGTCTTTAAAGTGGGGGTACAAGCTTGAGCCAGATGGTACAGTCGGGAAACAACATGCATAAAATATTAGAACTTGGTAGTTACTTTTGCCTTAACATAAGAAAAAATATTAAATGTATGATTTGACGGTTATATAAGTCCATAATTAAAAATAAACACAAATATTTTGGCAGTACAGGCTTAAAACATTTTACTGATACGTGAGCACAATAAAAACAACTGAGTGTATTGTAAAACTTGAGATTTTTGGAATACCAAGTTAAATTTGAAACTTTTAAAACTAGGAAAGAACTTGGATAGGGCAACAGAGAGCTGAACCAACTCTGGCCTTGGGTTGCTAGCAGAAGAGTGAAGAATAAATAAAATATCTTTGCCGGGGCGCCTGGGTGGCTCAATCGTTAAGCATCTGCCTTCGGCTCAGGTCATGATCCCGGGGTTCTGGAATCGAGCCCCGCACCGGGCTCCCTGCTCAGCGGGAAGCCTGCTTCTCCCTCTCCCACTCCCCCTGCTTGTGTTCCCTCTCTCGCTGTATCTCTCACTGTCAAATAAATAAACTCTTTAAAAAATAAATAAATAAAATATCTTTGCCAAACTCTTCTATGCTTCTAGCACATGCTTTTCACATGTCCCTTATCAGAAATCTTAGTTAATCTGTGTTATCTCGGTTTCCCTTGTAGCATTTACCACTGCATGGTGGTTGTTTCCTGACTGTATCACTTTACAGGCAGAGTGGTTCCTTCAAGTTTTTTTTATTCCTAACACCTAGCATCTTATTTGACAAACTGAAGCCACTCAGTGTTTGTGGAATTGAACAACTGACTATCAAAAGTCTCAATTATTTGTGTATGTTTAAATAACCTAATTTGTGTACAGTTTGTACACCTATGTTCTCACTGCAATGGCCCAGTGCCGGGACCACAGCTGGTACCTGATAAACACTAAATTGTGATTATGTAAAAGAATTTGCTTACATTAAATGGTTGACCATGCTGCGTCAATGGACATGTAGTAAGAGGGCGCAAGGAGAAAGGCTTAATTTCTGGGGTTTGATATAGGGAAAGTGTGGAATACTAGGATGACAAAGCCCTGAAGTTACTCAACACCAGTGAAAAACAGCGAGGATCTATTTGTGTGCCTTGAGCACAAAGCACTCTGCCTTAAGTGCTTACAAATGTCTAGGTGAAAAGGCGTCACTTACTTCACCACCTCTCCTCCTTTTAAAAGCCTCAGGAATAATTCCTAGAGTAGAAATGAAGTTGGTAGTGACCTCTGAGGAAAAATAAGAATCCCCAAGAAAAATCACAGTAAACCTACCACAAGGGAGCTAAGCTATAACATCAATTTTGAGCGCTTTTCGCTGTTGCCTGGTTCAACTGCAGACCTTCGCTCCGGTGGTCTCCGTAGGTATTTAACCCTTTCAGCTAAAACCAAGGAAAACTGGATCCCTTTCAGAATCAAAAAGGAGATGGCTCCGAAAGTGGGCTTCTTGTCGTCCACATGCGGCCACACAACCTTGCCCAGCCTGGCTTTCAGAGATTCAGAGTTCAGGGCATTAGGAACTTCACCGCTGCTATTGCGCAGGCTCTGCGTTCCACGCAGGCTTATTAGGAAGAAAGGGGGGGAAAAATTGCCCGGAGACACGTGAACCCGAGGGCACCAACCCGGGCTTTGGCTCCCCACTGCTTCGGATTCTGGAATTTACAATCACGAAAGTTCTATTGTCTCGCTATTGGCTCCAGGGCCGCATGACATCATAGCGCTTGATTCAGCCTTCGGGCCCCGATTGGCTGGCCGCGCCATTGTGACGTCACGGTCAGCCCACGTTCTGATTGTAGATACCCGGCGCCTTCCTCTTCCCATCGCGGCGGTTCCTCGCTACCGGTGCCTCCCTCTAACATCCTCCTCGGCTCCGTTGGCCACGGGCGCTCCTGCAGCCGCCGCGCTGCTTCTCAAAGCTGCTGCTGCCCCTCGGACTACGAGGTAAGCCGTCAGCTCCTGGAAACTTCTGCCGGGGGCCGCCGCTCGGCCATGACACCCGCGCGAGCGCGCGGCCCGGACGCGAGGGCTGCGAACCGCGGTTAGGACCGGACCCAGGGCAGAGTTACGGCTGCCGGCGCGGCCCCGCGCTCGATCCGCGTGGAGGAGAAGCCCGGCGGCTCCGGCGGGCCCCAGCCCGGCTCCCCGGGCACCGACGGCGGGCGCGGGAGCGCGGTGCCCGCCGCCAGGGTGAGGCTGGGCGCCTCGGGAGTTCCCACCGTGCTGCAGTCTCACCTGTTCGGCGAGGGGAAGCATCCGGCGGGCATGTTTGCACGCTGACAGGCGCCGCGGGGACCCACGCTGTGCCCAGACCGCAGGCGGGAGGGATGGCTCTCAGCTCGAGTCCGCCCTCCCTGTCGGGATGAACTCGCGGATGGGAAGTGCAGGGAAGCGCCCTCCGGAAGAGCGAGTGCGCTCTCGGGGCGGAACGAAACGTCACTGAGTTCGGAGAACCTCTGTCGGGTCGCGGGTCGGTTCGGCACCGAGAGCCAGGGCGCGCCCTCCCTCGCCCGGCGCGGAGCTCGTGGAGCCGGCGGTGAGGGGACTCTCGGCCTTTCCTTTTTCCCCTTCCTCTCCTCGCGTCTGCCTGCCGGAGGGAAGCCCGCCAGGTCAGGGCCACTCGGGTTTTATTAAAACCAGAGAACAGCAGCCCGGCGGTACTCGGAGAGGGATGAGGCCGGCAGGGAAGCGGGGGGGGGGGGGGGGACCCGAGGGCGACCTGGGCGGCCCTTTGGGGAGTCCCAGCGCGGGAGCGGCGGGCCGGGAGGGAGGCGCGCGGCGCGGGAGCGGCTCTGGGGCGGCGAAGCCCTAGGGTTGTGGCTGTTAAGACTTGTAAGGAAAAGTGCCCTTTTAGTTTCCACGCTTGTAAGATTCCCTCCTCTCTGCCGCGTCTGTCCCCGCGTCCGGGTGTGGGGGCGGGGGGAGTCGTGCCTGGAGGAAGAGTTGTTCTTTTTAAACCGTCTCTTGCAACCGTTCCGTGCTCTTGCACTTTAAGGGTGATGGTTTCCCCTTCTCACGACTATAGTTAAGCTCATCTCCCCGTTTCTTGATTGCAAATTTGTAGAATGCATTATGCCAACTTTGGTGCTCCGGGAATACGATTCTTCCATACCTGGGGATCCGGTATGGAAGAATCCGGTGCCTGACTTATTAGCTGGGCTGGGGAACCGAGAGGTGCCAGCGGTGGGCGGGGGGATTGTGGCCAGGAAGCAACCTTAATTATCAAATAACGGACCCGTGGCAGGAAGTGCTTTTTAGGGTTGTACGGAAGAGCTAATGTTGGCTTGTTAGATTTGGTAACTTGTTCACCTAACTGCTTGGTAGATAACCTGTTGGTTTGCACTTGTTTTGCTTGCACATCTCAGCCAACAGCATTTGGTGCAGAATCTGCAGATACCGACGTAGCCGGTTTTGCATTCGATGGCTGTGGACGAACACTAACTTTACATCTTCGGTTAGGACACGAGTGAATCACTTTTGTAGTCAGCTCAGATGCTTCCTGGGATTCTCCCGGAAAGCTCCGCACTTGAAGGAGAAATGTCGCTCATGGCCCTTTTAGGTTCTTACCCCAGATTATAACTTCTCATTGCCGGGAGCTTTTCTTGTACCGTTTCTCTTTTTGCATTTTCATTCCTCTTCCATTTCTAACTGAAGACAAAAAGGAAAATGTTATTGATGGCTACAGATGGCTAATTTTACAGAATATGGAACTTCGCTGAAAAGTGAAAGTAGAAAGCATATTAAAATGTGACAGATTTTTCAAGAAAAGTGCCTTATGACTTCAAATACTGTCCTCATTCCCTTAACCCAATTTTCTTATGTATAAATGGGTGTTTTCTGTTGCAGAATTTTTACAGATTTCAGGAGCTACAAATGAAAGCTCGGCTTGGGGTCCACCAAATAGTGGTTTAATAAATGCTTCCTTATTTTTCTTCCTGGGGAAGGGGCAGTGAGATTTGGAGGATGTAGCCAAGAATAAATCTCAAGAATCTCAAGTAACTGGGAAAATATTCAAAACTTTAGGTTTTCACAGGTACAAATTCCGGTATCCCTATGAAGTCACTAGGATTTGTTCAGTCGGCTGTGTGCCATCTGTGTAACTCTGTTACACTTTAACTTAAAAATCTAACCTAGTCAGCCTAACAGCTTGTCATCTTTCAGATCTACCTAAAATCTATTCCCTTACCTTTTTTTCTAGATGCCTTTTTTATTCATTGACTTATCAGTTACGTGTACTTTGTGTATGTTAGGAGAGGTTATATACAAAGTTGAATGACACAGTTCTGACTCCAAACGTCTTCCTGAATTACTTGATGTGTTAATCCTTTCATACCCATACTAAATCTATGCCTTGGACTAAAAAGGGGTCAAACACAGATTTCTGGAGGACTTTCGTGAGGATGTCTGGGAAAGCTTTATGTGGCAGAGCTATCTGTTAGACATATCAGTGCTTACCACTATAAGATTGGTTAGGATGCTTTCAGTACAGGAAACAGAAAACCTGACTCAAATGGGCTTAAATGACTACCTGACTTGAAAAATCCTCAGGGCAAAACTTTCTATCCATAGTCCATAGGCTGGTTTTGCAAGATGACTGCCAGCAACGATCTGGACCCCCATTAACATACTCTCATGTAGGCACTTCACTTCCCACCACCTTTCAAAGAGGGTCCTTGGCTTTGAGGTGATTAACTTAAACCTGGTTACTTGAAGTAATAACTAAAACAATGGAAATCTGATAACCTGGGAGACCCATCCCAGAACTGAGGAAGTGGATTTAAATCTCACCTCACCTATTGGGCTGCTACCATACCTTCAGTGAGGGCCAGTGTGAACATGGGGGAAGTCAGCCACATTGTGAACTGTAAGGGCCTCCAAGATGTCAGTACTAAAGAGATGATTGGATTAAAGTAGGTAGAATTGAGTCTACATTTGAATGTAGCCTTAAATGTCATAGAGGAATCTTACTGATTTGAAGAGATAGGACAGGCATTCCAGGAGAGAAGGAGTTTGGAGAGCAAACATCTGTGGAATCACTGGGCAAAAAGCAAGTAGCCCAGTTGGCTGAAGCTGATAGTACAGAAGTGGAAGAAAAGGTTAGAAAGACAAGTTGTTGATGATAATAATGGCTGTTTATTACTGAGCTCTTATGTGTCAAACCCAATTGCTATTCCAATTGCTATTAATTGGTACCGTGAGCCTTCCCACTTTACAGATGAAGAATTGGAGGCTTAGCGAAGTTTAGACACTTGGCCAGGGTCACAGAACATTCGAGTCCAGGTCATCTTGAGCCCCTAGCCTGCCCTCTCTCCTGAGGTTACAGAGTGGCACTGAAGCTTTTGAACTAGGAGTACATTATGAATGCAGTGCTCCAGGAGTATGACTCTTACCAGAATGTGTAGGATGGATTGGCTTGGACGGATGCTAGGACGGTGGAGATGGTTTGGGAGGCTGTTAGAGGTGGCCAGGGCAGTGAGAATGCCCCAGGTGGCGCTACAGCCATGAGCACAGGCTGGAGAGAGCAAATTAATTGTATTAGATTATTTCTAGGATAAGACCTATGAGACCTGGAGACCAATGGATTTGAGGGCCAACAAGACGAAGAGCACTCATAAGACTGAGTGGTCAAAGAAACGTGGTGTTATAGAGGAAGAAAAAGGAAGCTTTGCAATCAGGTGGAATATGCAAATGGCCCAGATACATATCTGGACAAGCTGCTTCGCTGCACACACACACACATACACACACACACACACCTCTGTTGGCCACTTTCTTTTTGTTGCCCTTCTACAACTACGTGTTTCCCCATTTTATCCATTTTCGGAGTTGTTCATGTTTTAACATATCTTGGTAGAGATGCAGGTTATAATCCGTGACCTCTTAAAATCACTGCAGGCACTTCACACATTAATATTACTGAAATCGGGATGCTTCTCAACTTTTAATGAAGTATCATTGGTGAGAGTAGGAAAATCCAGTATTGATAAAGCTCATGCAGCTGGAGCCAGAAGTAAGAACCAAGGCTTCTGGGGGCGCCTGGGTGGCTCAGTTGGTTAAGCGACTGCCTTCAGCTCGGGTCATGATCCCAGAGTCCTGGGATCGAGTCCCACATCGGGCTCCCTGCTCTGCGGAGAGCCTGCTTCTCCCTCTCCCACTCCCCATTTGTGTTCCCTCTCTCGCTGTGTCTCTCTCTGTCAAATAAATAAAATCTTTAAAAAAAAAAAAAAAAGAACCAAGGCTTCTGGGCTCTATCCATCAGCTGACTTACCCAGCTTGCGTAACAGATAGGAAAATCAGTGATGCCTCATGATACAGGATTATAGTAAAGCACATACATAATTCTTTATTACAACTGAAGTAATTTGAGAAGATGGGAAGGCATAGTTGTTTAAGTAGGGGGGCCTCACCCTTGTATAGAACCTGGCTGCCATGGCTTCCTATCCTAACTTGCCACCAACCAAGAGAAAGTCAACTCTGGGTATTGGTCTTTTCTTCTTTAAAAGATTAAGGCGACTTCCAAGAACTAAAATTTTTTATTTTCACTTTTGCCAAAAGCAAATCCCTTGTCTGTTTGACTAGGGGTAGAGAGTGGAAGTTGAAAGCATTTAGGTCTTAGAAAAGCAATGTCAAAATCAGTGATGGAAGTTACAATTTTCTCTTTAAGGGGTTAAGTTTAACTGCTGGACGCGTTCTGGCCTAGCAAAGTAAATTGTTTAGGAAGGTAACCTGACCTAATTTTGAGTATTTGTAATGGAATCTCCCCCCCACTCACCCACACATATCCCCGATGATCCCCCTTTGAACCCATAAATGTTATCATTAGCAAACTGTTTGGTTCCCACTGGGCTCCTGCTGGCGTAGTTCCTCAATGGGAATTTTTTTTTTTTTTGACTCGTGTGTATTTCCTTTGAGATTTGTTTGGTTCAGAAAGACTAAATTCCCACCCTTCCTCCTCCCCAGGCCCCTGCCATTTGTGTTTGAAGTACAGTGATGTGTAACCATCTTTCTTAAATTAGACATTTGTACTTTTGTTTGATGTCTTTGCTGACAGGGATTTAGGAAATCATTTCTTTTTAAAAACTGTTTTTAGTGCTGGTACTGTCATGCTTTCTCTCGTTAGGAGAATAACCATTTTCTTGAAACACCTGCAATTTCTAAGTATAATCCTTCTACTACGTTAGCACCCTCCTGCTAGCACATGCTGGTTACAGTTTCCATCTCCATGAAGTTGCCCTTTCCTGTCCCCATTGTCAACAATTTCACCCTGTCAGGACAATCTTTATAAGCCCATACTAAAAAGACCTAATTAGGACGCCTGGGTGGCTCAGCCATTAAGCGTCAGCCTCCGGCTCGGGTCATGATCTCAGGGTCCTGGGATCGAGCCCCGCATCGGGCTCCCTGCTTGGCGGGAAGCCTGCTTCTCCCTCTCCCGCTCCCCCTGCTTGTGTTCCCTCTCTTGCTGTGTCTCTCTCTGTCAAGTAAATAAATAAAATCTTAAAAAAAAAAAAAAAGACCTAATTAAAGCCATGCTGAAGAATTGGCCATTCAGGTCTTTATTGTATCTGTTATGCTGAACCCCAGAGTACCTGTTCTCCTCTTGTCTTGGCATAGCAAATGCTACTACAGAGTAATTGTTATGAATTTCTCTTTCCCCAAAGAATAGTTCTCATGATACCAAATTCGATAATTATTCATTTACTTCTCTGGGAGTGTGGCAGTGTGGTGTATGTCCCCAGGCGGTAGTGTTCAGGGTACTTCTGCTCCAGTCTTTGGCAGAAGAAATAAATTACTTTTATATTTACAGAAGTTGTTACCTCCATCTGCCGTTTTTGTGAGCAGATATGAACCTCTGTGAAAATTTGAGTTTTCTTTCCTACAGAACTTCTAAATATTTACTGTGGATCTGAGGTACATTTATAAGAGCGTCTAGTATGTTTTGTTTTGTTTTAAGTAAGCAAAGTTGTGGGAAGTGAATTAAAGCAGCTGCCTTTCAGGTTAGCAGCCACACATCTGGATGGGGTTCCAACTCTGCCCCTTATGACTGGGTAGAACTTGGAGGTGGTAATACCTGTGCCTACTTTGGAAGGGTGTTCAAACCGTCAGTATTAAATATGAAAGTTAAGTAGGGGACTGCATTTGATGATCATGGTAAAAAGATCTCTCTATTGTATAGGATGTCCTTTGAAGCACTGTTTGTAATAACGAAAGATTGTAAGATACAATTGTAAGATACAATAACAAAAGATTGTAAGATACAATTGTAAGATACAAATGTCCTTCAGAAGAATAAATTACAGCTGGGCAATGGAGTACTTTGCAACTTATAAAAAGAATGAGCCTATTCTGTGGGTGCTGAATATAGCTGTTCAATAGCACATGCTAGGCACTTTTCTAAAGTGCTCTACCGATACTTATTTTGGCCTCACAAAACCCCAGAAGGTAGGTACCCCAATTTTACAGATGTGGAAACTAAGAAAGGTGAAGTGACCTGTGCAAGGCTGCACAGCCACTAGCTGGCAGAACCAGGTTTCGAATCCAGGCAGTCTGGCTATAGTCCGCTCCCAGCCATCCTGCCACAGGAAGCCTCTGAGACCAGGCAGGCATCTTTGCATTTGCAGCTCTAGACAGAGAACTAGAGGAAACAAAGTTGAGTTTCTTATTCATCATTACATTCTGAGAGGTTGACAGTATAACCAATATAGAACTTTTGACAATAACTAAACAAAGGTTTAGACAAAGAAAGCTAATTCTTAACATTTATCATCAGTCTTGAAAGGGTAACCTTTTGTTTCTTCTCCGAGTCCTTTTTTCAGAATTCTGCAATCAGGTAATCAGAAGCACAGGTACTGTGTAGCTCTGGAAGAGCTCTAGAATCATTGGTGTAAAAAATCCGTGCTCAAAAGCTCAGGTGCCAGTAGGCTGGACTGGTGTGACTGGCCATGGGCATCCAGCATCAGTTTCCTTACCTGTCCTCAGCTGCAGCTGGTTTGATTTACAAGGCGTATAAGACCTGAGAGGTGTGGGCTGGGAGGGAAGGGCACCCAAATCCTCTAGGGAGCCTCTGTCTCCAGCTTGTCTGATTTCCCTTGGACTGAGGTGTAAGTCATGTGCAGTTTGAAAACATCTAGTAGGTCATTCTGACACAGGGCCCCTTAAGGGCCACCTGTTCAGGCTCAAGATAGACACGTTTATCACCACCCTTAGTTCTCTTGGGATTATTAGACTCTCTTAGAACTTTTGATTTTCTTTCTGGGTGTGGGTCAGTAGATCTAACAACATTATGATGGTTATGGGTACCACAATTCCTAAAACAAGAGAATCACAAAATTCAGAGTGGCCTACATATTAACATGGACTGTGACCAGGTGGTAACTCTTGGCTTTGGACACACTCTGTAGAAGAGATGAATAAATGATTACTACATTGTGTTTACTTTTAAAAGTGCCACACTGTGACAAACTTTTCTTTTTTCAGATTTTTTTTTTTTTAAATTAGAGAGAGTGAGCACAAGCAGGGGGAGGGGCAGAGGGAGAGGGACAAGCCGACTCTTCATTGAGCAGGGAGCTCACACGGGGCTCGGTCTCAGAATCCTGAGATCATGACCTGAGCCGAAGGCAGACGCTTAACCCACTGAGCCACCCAGGCGCCCCAAACTGTGTGTGTGTGTGTGTGTGTGTTTTAACACATTTGAACTCTGCCTCTCCCTCTCCTCATTCACCTCCATACCCAAGTAACATTTGTAAAATGTGGGTGTTTGGATTCAGTTTAAACAAAGAAATGTGTTTTCATGTCACTTGCCTTACTTATGTTACACAGGCTCGAATTTAAATCCTTCAAGACTTCTCCTGGGGGCTGCATAACCTATCTTTGTAAATTATATTTTTCCACCCTCTTTTAATTTCAACCAAGGCTATGATGCTGCTTTTGTGTATTCATATGAATTAGCTTGAAGAACATGATAATTTACTTTGAATATTCAAGTAATCACATCAGTTAAGAGACTGCAATCAGATAAGAATTATAAGTAGCTGCCTGTAGCAGAAAAGCTTAAAAGCCCCTTAAATGTTTATCTCCCAGCTATTTGCAATTGGCAGTCTGACTTAGATGTTTAGGAATATGAAGCATTTCGTAGACGCTTTAAGCTTAGTCTTTAAGACAGCCATTGGAGGCATGCAAAAGATCTGGATGTCCATGATGGACTTTGGCCATTGATTTTCTTGAAGCATGCTTGCAGAGGAGACAGTGGTTGCCCTGTGAAACAGGTCAGAGCTTCTCCAAAGAGCCCCTTAAACACAGTATCTCAGGACTTCCATGTCCCAAGGAGAATGCTATAAATACTATGCTTGCTTCCTCTTCAGAGCAGCTCCTGTTTGTTTACTTGGCAAGGAGTGGTAGGTTTGCAATAGGCTCAGTGGCCCCAAAGGATAACGGCTATGAATGCAGTACACAGTGAGAGGGGTGCTTTTCACTGAGCCTTCGTACAGAGCTTCATGCTTGAGTTTATCATTTTGAGAAATGGGACTGGCATATTTTAAAGGGCTTCCCAAAATTCAAGATTTAGGTGAGTAATTGCAAAGTATTGTTGGAAGACCAATCTCAGTGGGTGATATACGTGACCATAGGTTTGACTGTCCACCCAATTTCCATCTCATTTCTTTCTAATCCACCTCTTCTGAGCTTCAGACTCCACTTCTCATCAGCTAGGTTCACCTGGATGCCCTCCAAACCTCTCTGCCCTGTTAGCCAGCTTGGTCAGGAGCACCACCATCCACCAGTTTGCCCAAGCCTTCGAGCTGGCAGTGGTGTCTGGGTCCTTCTCTCTCATCAGCCATGTCCTTCCTTCCCCCACTCTAGCTGTCAGTCACCAAGTATTGTCCTTGCAGGCTCCTCTCTGTCCCTCTCTGCGGCCCCTTCCCCTCCCATCGTCCAAACCTTGCAGCACTTTGGTTCCTAACTGGACAACTGTAGTTTCTCCCTGTCTCCTTCCTGTCTCCCCTATGGTCTGGTCCCTACTCTCTTGTCACAGTGTTATCCTGACATGTTAACAGGATCTTTCACTCCATCCTAAAAGCTTCATTTTCTCTCTCTCCGGGGCCGTTCTTGATCCAGCTTCATTTTCTGCCACTTTCCTGTGTGCACTCCTCACTCTCAACACACCACAGACTTCCATTTCTCCAAATATGCGCGTCTGTCCCCATCTCTACTCTGCACAGGCTGTATTTGAATGCCTCCTCACCAGGTGCTCCCCAGCAAAAACAATAAACACAAAAGTAAAGTGAATTTAGTAGCAGAAAAAGCCCTATTCTTCGTGAGTCAAATCCTCACACCCTAGAGCCTGTGATCCTTTTGATTGAATCAGATGTTCCCACCCCTTCCTGCTTGTTTAACCTTAGTTCTAATACCTAACCTTTGTGTGCCTCAGTTTCCTCATTCTTAATGTAAGAATGGCTTTTCCTGTTCTCTTTGCTCAGTGTCTGGCACGTTTATCTCTGTGTCCTCGGTACGTATAGACCATCAGGCGGGTGGTAGCTGTCTAGCAATTATTTGCATGACTGTGTCTCTAAAGATGTAGCTTTCAAGTATCAGTTCAGTAATCTGTGCTCATGGCTGTGTGGAGATGAGTGTACCTTGATAGCCTGAGAATGCATAATATTTCAGGAATGAGGAGCCCACCTAGCAGGGGACTGTGGAGAGCTGGCTTCCCTGCCTGTAGGGTTACCATTTCCTACTCCTAGCTGAGGGAGAAGAGCAGCAGTAACCCTCAGACCGTACAAATTGCCGGACCTCCCACTTAGCCAGGAGCAAAGGTGACACGTGTGATTATTTGCAATTGGCAGTCTGTGTTTCATGTGTTCCAAGCGTTCATGTAGAATATGCCAGTGAGAGACCACACCTGTGGCACTGTGCCCAGGGAAGGAATAGAGTAAACTCTGGTATCTTGACATACAGCTATTTCATGATAAAATAGTGATGGAAGCTGACACACTTTTTTAACCTTATTTTGGTTGGCCACAACGTGGATTCCAGGTTGAAGTAGACTGTATAGGTTGGACAAAGCCTGCCTGTGTCAGTAGCCACACGATCATTAATTCATTGATCATTCACACTCCCTCACCATTGAGGAATCTTGTGTGCTACCCTCTGCTAAGGAGTATAGATCCTGCCGTGACACATGACCGTACACCCACTGGCAAAGAGATTATAATCCAGCGGAAGAGGTGAGGTGTGTACTTGAGTCAACATAATTATTGGTACTGTGGAAATGGCCATGTCTTTTACAGTAAGGTTTGGCTGTAAGTGATGCAGATTTTAAAACAATAGTGGCTTCAGCAGGGGGATCTCAAAATAAGGTAGAAGTTTATATCTCCCATAAAAGGTTGCAGAGGTGGTCCAGGACTGGTTTAACCATCCATAGGCTCACTGCTAGCTCACTGTGCAGCAGGTTTAGAGTGTGATAGCCCCATCTTCCAGCCAGCAGGCTGAAGGGACAAAGAAGGGGCAGAAGAGTCATCCATGCCTTCTCTTAGGGTAGGTTCCCAGAAACTGCCCCTAGATAATTTTGCTTGTCTCCTTGGCCAGAACTTAAACATGTGACTACATTAGCTGCAAGAGAAGCTGGAAAAGTCTCAGTTGATTCTGGCCATAAGCAGCTAGAAGTCCTGCTACTCTATACAGAAGTTAGGCAGTAACCCCCAATCTATACCACAGGTGGTAGATGAGTTTGACAGTCCTGCCCATGTGGAATTTAGATTCAGGGGGAGGATACTGAGAAGTGAATAGGTGTCAATACTACAGTGATGGGAATTATGAGTTGAGTGCAGGGTGCCATGAGAACAGGAAGGACACCTAATTCATATGGGGAGGATCAGGAAAGGTTGCCTGGAGAATAAGCAGGAATCTGTCTGGTGGAAAGGAAATAGGCAGAGTATTCTAGCAGAGGCTCTGAGAGAGGGGCTGGGGGATGGAGGAGCATGTGAGGAACTGAAAAAGTCAGTGAGGAAAACCAGATGAGGATGCAGAGGCCTGATTACATGGGCCCTGGGGGGGCCACACTGAGGAGTTTGGACATTTTCCTGCAAGCTTTTAACTGGTTGTGAGGAGGTGAGTAACCAGAAAGATGCTTTTGGGGAGTGAGGAGCAGTACCAGACTGGAGGCAGAGATGATCCATCGGGAGGGAGTGCATTAATCCAGTCTAGATGACCAGAACAGTGGCTTTGGGGATGGAGAGAAGTGGGTACAAGTCCTGTCAATTTCATGGAGCTTAAGAACTGGGAAAGAGGGGCACCTGAGTGGCTCATTTGGATGAGCATCCGGCTCTCAGTTTCAATTCAGGTCATGATCTCATGAGTCATGGGATCGAGCCCCAGGGCAGGCTCCAAGCATAGCCGGAGTCTGCTCAAAAGATTCTGCCCCTCCCCACACATTCTCTCTCTCTTTCTCCCCCTCTCTAAATAAATAAATCTTTAAAAAAAAAAAAAAGGGAAAGAATTTAGAAATAACTTAGCCTGCCTTTTCACTTGACAAATGTTGAAAGTGAGGTTGAAAGTTGAAATAGCTTGCCCAGAGTCACCCAGCTAGCTGTAGAACAGCACCCAAAACTACCTCTGCCTAAACTTGTTCTCTTTTGTCACTGATGGATCTGCCAATTTGGCAGAACAGGGCATTGTGGGCTTCTGAGAAGGCAGAGATAAAGAGAAGCTAAGAGGCTTTGGATCTGGGTCTTAAGAAATGAGAATAATTTGCACAGGAGAATGGAGAGGGCCTCTGGATAGAGCAAATTACATGAGACTGTGGAGAATCCCAGGTGTGTTTGGTGCTCCTGAGTTCTGTAGTTTGAGTCCAGTGTAGGGTACTACAAGGAAGTAGTAGAAGATAATGCTGCAGAAGTATTTTGAAATCATGGAAGCCTTTAATGTAAGACTAAGTGGATTAGACTTAATTCTTTAAACAACAGGGAGCCAATTAACACTTGGTATCAAAGGACTTAGTGTGATTTTCTTGACAGCAAATTCTGCATTTTTTTTTTAACTTTTGCCTGTCTTGGTGCATTGTATCAGGTGGTTGTGGTCAGCAGAATAGCAGCACCCCAAAGATGGCTGTGTCCTAATTCCCAGCACCTGTGAAGATGTTAGGTTACAGGGAAAGGGGAATTAAGGTTGCAGATGGAATTAAGGTTGTTGATCAGCTAACTGAAATAGGAGATTATCCCAAATTATCCAGGTGAAATCAGTGTAATTACAGGTGTCCTAAATTGTGGAAGAGCAAGGAGAAGAGAACTAGAACAGTGGTGGTACAAGGAGACTTGGTCCAGTGTTGCTTGCTTTGAAGATGGATGAAGGGACCTTGAAACAAGAAATGAAAGCAGGAAGGATGATTCTCCTGTAGAGCCTCCAGAAAGTAGCACAGCCCTGCTGCCATCTTTGATTTTAGTCTGAGACTCATTTGAGACTCCTGATCTCCTGAAATGTAAGAGAAGTTTGTTTTGTTTTAAGCTCTTTAGTTTGTGGCTGTTTGTTACAGTAGCCATGGAAAACTAAAACAATGTTATTTGTTTGCCTAGTGAAGGAGAGCTGTGCTTTAAGAGGGATCAGTAGGACAGATCCATTTGTTACAGGGATTGGCTAGGAGGAAGTTCTGCAGGTAGAGAAGTGATGGGGTGAGCCTGGAAGGGGAGGGGGTTGGGGGAGGGGAGGCTGAAATTGCAGAACTTCTACAAGACCAGAGGCCTGGGTGGCCAGGTATCCAGGGTGGGTGAGGGATGGAGTGTACTTTCTCGGGGCTAGACTCCAGGGAAGGTTATAGAGCTGGTAACAGAAATATGGGGATCAGAAGGAAGAGAAGATTGTAAGAGAAGTATGATGAATTCAGTTTCTGGCTTACTGAGTTTGAGGTTCAGGAGCTTTACATGTGTGGAGGTGGAGAGAGAGCAGATGCAAACTGGCCCTCGATGTCTAGGATTGGGATGCAGGATTGGGTGTCACTGGTCATGATTTTTATCTGTACTGTTTCTTTAAATTTCTCCAGCGTAGAGACTCAGCAACCCTTGTAAAAAAAATCCAGTTATGTTATATTCCTTAAAATTAAGTTTTTCCTAGTGCTTTACCAAAATTATTTCTGCTGCCATTCGGATTCTATATACCAAACTTTTTAATAAAGGCAATTAATACTAAATAAATAACCAATACATTTAAGTAAAATAAAAATAACATACTTCTGTGACCCTGTCTTGCATATTTTATGTTCTGTGCTGCAGGTCACCTTCCCAGAAGCCTCTCTGGTTCAGGTTGGTCTGTCACCGTGCTGGTCACTTGGGGTCCTATTTCCAGGTCCTGAAACTGTGAGATCTCCCTTACTGAGTCAGGTAGGATGGAACCCTAAGCAAAGCTTGGCTTGTGCTGGACAAAGAGACATGGATGCTTCTTGCTGTATCACTTCCATAGCTGTTTTAGAAGTATCAATTTGCTGTTGAACTATGTATACACCTATTTTAGGCGTGGTTACATCCTGAAAGTTCTTGGTTTCCAAATTCCTTTGTTCTTCATAATGAGCTTGGTTGTAGGGATTGAAATTACAGCCTGTTTCCTGAGAAATGGGAGAGAAACTATTTCAGGGCAACTGTAGAACGTATTGAGATGACAGATTTTTTTTCTTGCCTTCCCTTCCCATCAACTGCCTGTTGATGCTGTTTTATTTGTTTGATCACTGCCCTTTACTTGGTGGCATTTGCACCATGTAATTGGAGCTTAAAAGAAGAAAAGGAAGATGTTTCAGTAAAGACTGTACTAAATATAATTAAATTTTTTTAAAGCCTCTGAAGATAGGAGGTATGACTAATAATGACTTCCATAAACCACATGAAATCACTTTGATTTCATTGAGTTACTTATATTTAATTCTTCAAAAAAGGAAATACGGGGTGCCTCGGTTGCCAGTCGGTTAGGGGTCTGCCTTCGGCTCAGGTCATGATCCAGGGGTCCTGGGATGGGCCCTGTGTTGGGCTCCCTACTCAGCAGGGAGTCCGCTTCTCCCTCTGCCTCAGTTGTTCCCCCTGCTTGTGCTCTCTCTCTCTCTGTGTCAAATAAATAGATAAAATCTAAAAAAGAAAAAAGTTTCAAAAAAGGACATAAGAGTGAAACAAATCTCATTTATTCTGGCTAGACCAACTAAACTTTCTGTTCTCCCTTCCCTTTGCCCTTTGATTAAGATTTATGTGTCCTAAATTGTAGGTTGTCATTTACATTAATCGGTATCCCTATAAGACAAAGCCCCCCCAAACATCCAGAAAGCGGAAACGGAGTGCAAGATGGTTTGAAGCCCTGTTGAAAAGGAGAGGAAGGAGAAAGTGTTGGTCTCGTTCGGTGCCATTAACAAGTCAACTTTTTCTTTGAATTGAATTCTTGTTTCCCCTAGTGAAACAAGTCTGCTTGGCTTATAGGCACCTCTGTAACATTGTCCAAACTAAGAAAGCAAATAGAGGAAACATTTTGTGGAGAGAAACTTACAAAAATACCTGCTCTGTGGCTATGACCTAAAGGTGAATGCTCTGAGCTCTGGATGAAAAGTATGGAGTTTCTTCCTAACAGATGGGAGTAGGTAATGTACCTTTGAGCAAGTAAGTGTTAAGCTTCACACAAGATTTGTTCTCTCACTGACACTGCTCTGTTCCAAACAAATACGCTTCAAACAGTGAAAGAAGTCATGCTTGGAGAGGTGAAATGTCACTCTTAGATTCTTATTTTGGAGGAGAAGGGAGTGTCATGCAGTTTTCTCCCTCTTTTGTTCATATCCATTCTTTGTCTCTCTCTGCTGACCTGCTTTTTCTTCCTTCAGCTGGGACTCTGCTTTCCTTCTGGTAATTAGAATATTTCTGTACAATGTCAGGGCCATACCTGCACCTGACACCTCATTTAGAGGAAGAAAGGAGGTGAGCACACAGCCCAGCTGGTGATGCTGGGAGTAGATAGTGACCATGCTGCAGCCTGTCGGGGGGAAGCTTTCTGTCTGAGGAGGCTGCATTTTGAAGTTTTGAAAAACCTGCATGATGCTAACTTGAACTGAATTGCAAAATGAGTCTAACGAGGACCTGGTGAAAATTGACAACTGAAGTGACAGCAGACAAATGGAAAGTGTGGTTTTTTACAAGGTGTTTTGTTGTGGCAAATTGAAGTCAGGAAAATGAATTTTTGACTTTCATTCTAAGCTAGCCTTTTCTCTTTCTATAAAAAGAATATATAAGTACTTCAGCTTTTGTGTCGTGGTTGATGAATGGACATATTCTCCTTGCAGAGCTGCCTAATGTGATTGAGCCACAGGAAACTTGCAGCTCTTGTTAGTTATGACTTTAAATTTTAGTTTTTGGTGAGTTAGAGCGTCCACGAGGAGTAGCCTCATTTGGAGGGGGAGTCAGTATCATTCTTTGACTAAAGAAACTTTCAGAGTTTTTATGCCCACATAGTAATGTGAAAATCAGCTCATCCTGTCTGATTGGTGTTGAGTTTCTCATCATACCATACTATATATAACTTGATGAGCTGGTGAGGAATCAGTAAGAACTTAATTATCTCATGGGGTACTTTATTTTTTTTAATTTAAATTTAATTAATTAACATATAGCGTATTATTGGTTTCAGAGGTAGAGGTCAGTGATTCATCAGCCTTATATAACACCCAGTGCTCACTACATGATGTGCCCTCCTTAATGTCCATCTCCCAGTTACCCAACCCCCCCCCAACCTCCCCTCCAGCAACCCTTAGTTTGTTTCCTATAGTTAAGAGCCTCTAATCTCATGGGGTACTTTAAAATATATTTATTATGTTTCATTCATTATCGTTAGCTTGCTTTCAGAATGACTACATTTAAATGAGCTTCAAGTATTTGAGGGTGCAGTTTTTAAACTCTGTACTCCAAGTGAAATTTAACTCCCACTAAAGTATAAAGACATTCTTTTTGAAGTATATTTGGGATATTCACTGTTAAATTGGGAAGCTAAATTTATAATATCTTTTTAGTAGTAAAACCTTGTAGAGAGGGAAAGATTCTATACACAATTGTTAATACATCAGCTCTCAAAACCTTTGGTCTTAGGACCTACAACTTTTAAAAATTAAGAACTTCAGAGAGCTTTCATTTATGTGGGTTATATCTTGGTATTTACTCTATTAGAAATTATTTTTAAATTATTTTTAAATAATTTAAATGGTAATACATCTAAAAATAATAATGAGTCCATTACATGATAACATAAATAACCTATATTTTCCAAAACAAAAAAATTAGTGCAAGTAGGCATTGTTTTGACATTTTTACCAACATATTATGCATCTGGCTTAATGAAAGACATCTGGGTTCTTTAATCTGCTTCTGCATTCAATGTTTTGGCATATCACACATCATGTAGTCTCTAAGACACTTTACAATGATGAGAGAGATGAGATTAAACACATAATCTCTTAATAATATAGCACAAATAGTTTGGGTCCTGTGGAACCCCTGAAAAAGGGCCCAAGGACCCTCAGGGGTGTCTGGCCTATACTTTGAGAAACCTGTTCTAATCAGATCCTATTTATTTAATTTTAAAATAAGGACTGCCTTTCTACTTAGCTATGAAAACATCTTTTTTTTTCTTCTTTTCTTATTTCAGCAGCTATTACCTCCTGAATGTCACCTTCATATTTGAACATCATTAGGTAGGCTGGTTTAGGTCATTTTATCAAATAAATGTGTGGGGTACCCTATTTAGGATAATATTTAGAAGTAAATCCATGCCTTCTGACAATACTGGTTGCTTGTGTGGATGCTCATGGAAGACTGTAGTGGTCAGTTTTTTTAAAATCCAAAGCAGAAAGGACTAAATTAAGAAACTAAGGTCTCAATTGCATAAATAGCTTTTTAGATGTTCATTTTATTTTTTTATTTGTCCCATTCTGTTTGCTATTTATACATTAATATTTGGGCCTTTAAATTGACTGTTTTTTGGAATAGTTTTTAAAATAGCTGATTTATTTTTTTGTTCATGCCTATTTGATATTATTTGCCTATTTGACTTTTTCTTTAACTGTTGATTTTGGACAATGCTTTTGCTTTAATAAAAATTTGTTGCATCCTGTCCCACTTCTCCATCTTGTTCTGTTTACTCCATTTAACCTTTGTAATTTCATGTGTCAAAGAAAGGTTCTTCTGACCTTTTTTTTGTAATGTCTGATGACGTAGAACTCTAGTTGGCGTTTAGTAAGCACTGCATGCACCTCTCCTTGATTTTACTCTAGAGGATTCTTTCAAAATGTTCATAGCCTCTGGTTCTGTGATCTCTACATCAGGTACATAGTGAACAGCACTATTTCTACATACCAAGATTTTTCCAGGAGGTATATTTTGCACTGTCCAATATAATAGTCAGTAGTAGCCACAGGCAGTTATTCAGCACTTGAAATATCACTAGTGCAACTGAGGAGCTGAGTTTTTAGTTTAATTTTAATTAATTTACTTTTAAATAGCTACATGGGGCTCATGTCCCTCTTATTGGGCAGTGCAGCTCCAAGGGTGTCTGGCAGCTTCTTTTTAATGACTCATGCCTGGCTCTTTCTTGACCTCAGTTTCTTGCAGTCTCTTCCATTCATTTTTAGGAGTTTTTTGGTGTATTTTGTCAGTTTTAGAAGTGTTGTAGCAGGTAGATTTCACTGTCTGTAGACTGCCTTATCACTGGGGAGGGAACTAGAGGGAATGTTGGAGCTGAAGAAATGGAGGCTGTTGATACTGGCTGCTTTTTATGAGATTTTGAGTTGCTTCTAGATGAGATTTAAGAAGAAAACAAGGTTAAGGGAAGGATTTTTAGGTTGGGGAGACTTGAACAGATTTGTCAGCAGAAAAAAGAATCTTATAGACAGAGGAAATTGAAGGTAAAAGAAAATTGGAGTTAAATAAATTCTTGAAAGCGGCAGGAAAGGATCCAGAGTGCAGGTGGGAAGATGGAAAGCTACTTTTTGTGAATTTGAAGGGAAAAGAATGATTTTTTTTTTTAAGCATTTGAATTTTTTTTTTGAAGTGAAAACCACATAGTATTACCCATTTTAAAGTGGACAATTCGGTGGCGTTTAGTTCAACCACAATGTTGTGCTCCCATCACTTCTAATTCCAGAACATTGTTGTCGCCCCCTAAGGAGACCCTGGCCCATTAGGGGTCACTCTTTTCCCCCTGCCCCCACAGCCTCTAGGCCACCACTAATCTTTCTATCTTGATGCATTTGCCTGTTCTGCATATTTCATATAAGTAGAATTATACAACATATGTAACCTTTTGTATCTGGCCTGTTTCATTTAGCATAATGTTTTCGAGGTTCATCCAGGTAGTAGCATGTAAAAAGTGACATGACTTAAGGAGAGGGAGTTTTTAGGAATTCATCTTGACATTTCGAGTCTCAGCAAAATCAACAGTTCCTCCAGTTGGAGTTCCCTAGGATTAAGGTTCCACAGAGGTGGACACAGCATCAAGAGTATTTATGGAATGGCTGACTGTGATGTCCATTCTGAGCAGGGAAGTGCACTCCCAGGGGCCAGAGCTGGGGGCAGGGGGGCGGATCAGAGGTCTGAATCTGGTGGTGGTCATCACCAGAAGCAAAATGACTGCCGTGGGGGGAATGGGGAGGGGGAGTGGGTGGGAAGGAACTTGCTTTAAAGAGGGGGAGGAATGTCCTCTTTCAAAGTGGGGTAAATTTGAGGTCCCAAGTTAGAGAATAGATGTGGAAACAGGAGCCCATCTAAAGTGGGGGTAATCTCTTATGGTCATAAGTCAGTGTCACCCAGAACTGCTCGCTGCAGTGAGCAGGTGGGCAGACCCAAGTTTCTAAGGAGGCAAGTGAGGTGGAAGGCTCTGTAATTGTGGCCTGCTGGGTAATGATGCAGCATTGCTGCTCTGAGGACCTGCTCACTCAGGTGGAAGCAGGGGGAGGTGGGAAGCAGATGTGGAGTTTCTTTCTGCTTCTTTGAAGTTGAGTCAGCCATTCTGGTTGGTGCTGAGATTAGTGATGGAGTCCAGCGGTGTTGACAAGCAAGGCCACCGCAGGGCTCAGCTGTCTTCTCCTGATTGTCTCCAGAATAAAGTTCTAAGGACTTACTGGCTTCCAAAGTTTTCCCCATCTTGTCCCCAGTCTGCTGTCCAGCCTCACAACCCAGCATACCACCTGTTCCACACACCTCCTGTGTGCCGCGCACTGAGCTGATGGTACCTGGTGTACCAGGCTAGGCACAGCCCTCAAGGACTTACATACTAACTGTTAAATGGTGTTTGGGGTGTGATTGGAAAGTAAACTGAAAGTCCTAACCTAGACTTGGGCTTTAAGGGGAGGAGTCAGGGGAGATTTCTCTGGAGTGACCAATCTGTTCTAGGAGGGTTGCGGCATAAATAAAGAGAAGCAGGAAGTGGGACAGGTGGACGAGGGTGCTTCCATGCATAGGATCTGCCAGAGTAAAGGTTGCAGTGGGGAAGGGGGAAGGAAGCGGGTATGGTTGGGGGGTGGAGCACTGGAGGGGACGCAGAAGCTGAGCTAGAAGCTGGTGTGAGCTAGTGCATGAAGAGGGCACTAAGCAAAGTGAGGGACTGTAGATTGTATCCAAGATCAAAGGGCACAGTTGAGATGCTTCAGGCAGGAGTGGCCTGATCAAATTTGGTGGCTTACAAATACTCTGTTGCAGTGTGGGGATGGATGGGAGGGGACAGGAGTGGATGCCTGGAAGTCCTCAGTCTGGATTTGTCGTACAGATGGGAAGAGGATGTTGATAAGGAACGCGGGGGATGGTATCAACAGGTGAGGAGGTGACTGAAGTGCTCTGGTACCCTGAGCCTTCTTCCTAGTCTGTCCTTTCATGCCTCCGTGCCTCGTTCTGTGCTTTGCCTTCAGTGTGAAATACCCATCCACACTCCGCCTCCTGGACCTACCTACCGCCTTGAAAAATCCTTAATAAGGATCCTTATTAACCTGGTCATATGCCACTTGTGTGAAGGCTTCCCCGGCATCCTGTTCAGAAGCAATCCACTTAACAAATATTTGTGGGGCTCTCACATGTTTTAAAGTGCTTTAACTCATTGCTGACATGATTTTCTAGTGAAGGTGGTGTTATCACCTGCAGGTCAGCTATGGGCCTGATATAGTAGAGGTAAAATTAGAGATGTTCCTCAGGCTCACCCAGTATCGTAGTTCTTCCAGAGTATGGCACCCCACTTCTCTGTGCCTTCATATTTGGAATACCCTTCCCTCATTCCTTGGCCTATGCACACCTACTAATCTTATGTCAGGCCAAGGCACTGCTCTGGGGAAACCTCCCAGCCCCAGATCTCTGCTTCCTCACCGTAGCCCTCACCCCTTTAGCTCTCCTCCTACCTGGTGCTTTTGTGGTGTTAACTTTTCACGTGTATGTGATTCCAGTTAGATTAGACAATTAGAGACTCTTAAGGTCCACTCCATCCAAGAGAGTGCCCGGAAACAGATGGCATGCATAAGTATCTACACGTGGCTTATGATCTTTGTAAATTTCCACGAGTGATAGATAAGGTATGGGCACTTTAAAAGGGAAAAAAACCAGCATTTGGATATAAATATCATACATTTGGCTTATGACAGTGTAAGGGGTAGCAGCCTAGAATTTGTTTCAGATTGAAGAATAATGCCCAGATGATTCTACTTTGCTGTATCTTTCCATCAATTGTTTTGTGCTTGGGTAGGACATCTAAACATGTGAAAAGTTGGGCAGTAGTAAATTGAATGGGAAACAAATGGCATTTTGGAAGAGAAGTTGTACACTGACCTTCCTGAAAGAACTTAACCGTGGGATGGGATTTTCATGCTACAAAGTAGGCCTGTAGGGTGGGGCAAAGTCGGGAGACTTAGGTGATCTTTAGCACAGTGTTTTCCTACCTTTTCTCAGTCTGTGTGGAGTTGGGTTATCGGTGTCTGAAAAAAGTCCTTGGCCTCAGGTTAATTTGTACCCCCAGAGGGGTGGGGGTTATTTATGCAGGTTAATTTGTACCCCCAGGGAGGTGGGGGTTTATTCATGCAGGCCTTTTCTAATGTTTGCACATATCTGGAAGTTCTTCCATATGTCAAACCTCAAGCTAATACTTCTTTTTTTTTTTTTTTAAGATTTTATTTATTTATTTGAGAGAGAGAGAATGAGAGAGCACGAGAGGGGGAGGGTCAGAGGGAGAAGCAGACTCCCCGCTGAACAGGGAGCCCGATGTGGGACTCGATCCCAGGACTCCAGGATCATGACCTGAGCCGAAGGCAGTCGCTTAACCAACTGAGCCACCCAGGCACCCAAGCTAATACTTCTTTTTTATTTTCTTTGGAGATAAATTTTGATGTTTTGTTTGTTGTTATGATAGCTCATCCCTCAACTTTTTGTCTTGCCAAAACCTAGTTATTTCAAACTCACTGCCATAGGCCTGGTTTTTCTTTTTCTTTTTAAATCTTTTAACTGTACATATCCATGTGTTTTTTTTATATCCATGTTTTTTAATATGTATTTTAATAACAAATTTATGTAATTAATATCTAGAGATGAGATATATCTATAATCTTTTTATATGCCTGCACATCCATATTTTAAAGGGATATGGGAAAAGCTCATTATTCATCCTGGCTCTAGAAAACTGACAAGTGCTAAACATGATGGACACATTCCTCATTCCCTATCATGTTATCCTCCAGAACACCCTTACCAGAAGTTTTCACTTTATTCACTTCATTATTACTTGCTTTTATGTCATTTCTAAGCAGGCCTGCTACCTGAGGTTAATATGACATCATTTATGCTGTCTATAGGACAACAAAGTCTTTATGATGATTCATTTATATGGGAAAGAAAACCCAAATCAAATGTGTGTCACAGAAGCATTGCTATCAGTAATAACCATCTGCTTACTGACACTATTGTACACCATTGTCTTGGTGTTAGGTTGCCTTGGGTATAAATTGTTCCTCACAATACATTATTACTTAGGACCCAGCAGTGTGTTACAGGTATTTGTGGGTTGCTATTTTAATGCACTTGCTTAATTTCCTAGCAAAGTTAAACTTTGTCACTTACAAGAGGCAGTTAAGAGCTCAAGTTGTGGAAACAGAGGGCCACGGTTTGACGGCCCTAAAGCAGGCACAGGCTCAGGGGTAGTGTGCAGAGCACGTCTGGTATGTGAGCCTCCATTTCCTTTCCTGTGACTTGAGAAAAATAACCCTTTACAAGGTTAATGAGAAGATTAAATGGTGCATGTGAAGTGCATGGTATCCTGCTTAGCAGTACTAAGTGTTCAGTGTTAGTTACAATTATGATTATCATTGTCGTGTTTTCTGTTTTTAATGTTACCATCCTGAAACCAGGGACTCTCTAAAGGAAGAATACTATGGTTTCATAATGAAATCCTCTTAACTCATTACTGAGGCATTAAAATCTATAATGATGGGAGATTTGTTTGATGCTGGGAAAAATTAGGCCAGAGTTAATGCCATTTCATCCTATTAGACCTTGGATAGCTTATCCTAGTGCCTGCCCAACATTTTGCTGATCAAGTTTTCCTTTCATTGTGACTTAATTCTTAGATAGTGTGCCACTTGTCATCATGAGGATTTTTGTGACCCAAGTAGGAGTTGATTCATTCTAAATTGAAGCTGTTGGGTCCTATGCCACTTATTTATTCTGGATGTGGTGATTGAGCTGAAAAGTGCAAGCAAGGAGACTCTTTGGGGTTTCTAATTTGTGTCCCATGAAATGCATATGAAATTTCTCTGTGAGCAAGTCAAAATATTTTTCTGAGTGCTCACTCAGTGTCTCCACATGGGATTAGAAAAATAAGGCTGTTTTATGATACTTTATTGACAAAACTAGTAATGACATAAACTGAATTTGGCTCACTCTGCTACTGATTAGCAAAAATGGCCTATCTTCTGCAAAATGTTGTGTACACAGGTAAAAAAAACCCAACTGAGAGTCTTCATACCTCAAGTTGTTAAATACATAAACATTTGGGGTGTTTTGGGGCTTGGGTTTTTTTAAACATTTAGTTATTTTAAAGCTAGTTTTATGAGCCTATCTTACTAGAATCAAATTTACTATTTTACAAGGGTTCCCTAGTGGTTGGGTTAGGAGATTGAGTTTCTTAAAAAAAAACGGTCCAAAAATGACAAGATGGAAAAAATCAACCTCAAAAAAAAGAACAAGAGGGCGCCTGGGTGGCTCAGTCATTGAGCGTCTGACAAGTGCTCAATGAGCCTATCTTACTAGAATCAAATTTACTATTTTACAAGGGTTCCCTTGTGGTTGGGTTAGGAGATTGAGTTTCTTAAAAAAAAAAAACGGTCCAAAAATGACAAGATGGAAAAAATCAACCTCAAAAAAAAAGAACAAGAGGGCGCCTGGGTGGCTCAGTCATTGAGCGTCTGCCTTCGGCTTGGGTCGTGATCCCAGGGTCCTGGGATCAAGCCCCGCATCGGGCTCCCTGCTCGGCGGGAAGCCTGCTTCTCCCTCCCCCACTCCCACTGCTTGTGTTCCTGCTCTCGCTATCTCTCTCTCTGTCAAATAAATAAATAAAACCTTTAAAAAAAAAAAAAAGAACAAGAGGCAGTACCGACTGCCAGGGACCTAATCAATACGGACATTAGTAAGATGTCGAAACTAGAGTTCAGAATGACGATTTTAAAGATACTAGCTGGGCTTGAAAAAAGCATGAAAGATATTAAAGAAACCCTTTCTGGAGAAATAAAAGAACTAAAATCTAACCAAGTCGAAATCAAAAAAGGCTATTAGTGAGGTGCAATCAAAAATGGAGGCTCTAACTGCTAGGATAAATGAGGCAGAAGAAAGAATTAATGATATAGAAGACCAAATGATGGAAAATAAAGAAGCTGAGAAAAAGAGATAAACAACTACTGGATCACAAGGGCAGAATTCGAGAGATAAGTGATACCATAAGATGAAACAATATTAGAATAATTGGGATCCCAGAAGAAGAAAGAGAGAGAGGGGCAAAAGGTATATTGGAGCAAATTATAGCAGAGAACTTCCCTAATTTGGGGAAGGAAACAGGCATCAAAATCCAGGAGGCACAGAGAACCCCCCTCAAAATCAATAAAAATAGGTCAACACCCCAATATCTAATAGTAAAACTTATGAGTCTCAGAGACAAAGAGAAAATCCTGAAAGCAGCTTGGGACAAGAGATCTGTAACCTACAATGGTAGAAACATTAACTTGGCAGCAGACCTATCCACAGAGACCTGGCAGGCCAGAAAGGACTGGCATGATATATTCAGAGCACTAAATGAGAAAAATATGCAGCCAAGAATACTATATCCAGCTAGGCTGTCTTTGAAAATAGAAGGAGAGATAAAAAGCTCCCAGGACAAACAAAGACTAAAGGAGTTTGCAAACACAAAACCAGCCCTACAAGAAATATTGACAGGGGTCCTCTAAGCAAAGAGAGAGCCTAAAAGTAACATAGACCAGAAAGGAACAGAGACAATATACAGTAACAGTCACCTTACAGGCAATACAGTGGCACTAAATTCATATCTTTCAGTAGTTACCCTGAATGTAAATAGGCTAAATGCCTCAATCAAAAGACGCAGGGTATCAGATTGGATAAAAAAACAAGACCCATCGATATGCTGTCTGCAAGAGACTCATTTTAGACCCAAAGACACCCCCAGATTGAAAGTGAGGTGGTGGAAATCCATTTACCATGCTAATGGACACCAAAAGAAAGCTGGGGTGGCAACCCTTATATCAGACAAATTAGATTTTAAACCAAAGACTGTGATAAGAGATGAGGAAGGACACTATATCATACTTAAAGGATCTGTCCAACAAGAAGATCTAACAGTTGTAAATATCTATGCCCCTAACATGGGAGCAGCCAATTATATAAGCCAATTAATAACAAAAGCAAACACATCGACAACAATACAATAATAGTAGGGGACTTTAACACCTCCCTCACTGAAATGGACAGACCATCTAAGCAAAAGATCAACAAGGAAATAAAGACTTTAAATGACACACTGGACCGAATGGACTTCACAGATATATTTAGAACATTCCATCCCAAAGCAACAGAATACACATTCTTCTCTAGCGCCCATGGAACATTCTCCAGAATAGATCACATCCTAGGTCACAAATCAGGTCTCAACTGGTACCAAAAGATTGGGATCATTCCCTGCATATTTTCAGACCACAATGCTTTGAAACTAGAACTCAGTCACAAGGGGAAAGTCGGAAAGAACTCAAATACCTGGAGGCTAAAGAGCATCCTAGGAAAGAATGAATGGGTCAACCAGGAAGTTAAAGAAGAATTTAAAAAATTCATGGAAACAAATGAAAATGAAAATACAGCTGTTCAAAATCTTTGGGATGCAGCAAAGGCAGTGCTAAGAGGAAAGTATATAGCAATACCAGCCTTTCTCAAGAAACAAGGTCTCAAATACACAACCTAACCCTCCACCTAAAGGAGCTGGAGAAAGAACAGCAAATAAAGCCTAAACCCAGGAGGAGAAGATCAGAGCAGAAATCAATGAAACAGAAACCAAAAGAACAGTAAAATAGATCAACAAAACTAGGAGCTGGTTCTTTGAAAGAATTAACAAGATTGATAAACCCCTGGCCAGACTTATCAAAAGGGAAAGAGAAAGGACTCAAATAAATAAAATCATGAATGAAAGAGGAGAAATCACAACCAACACCAAAGAAATACAAACAATTATAAGAACAAATTATGAGCAACTCTATGCCAGCAAATTAGATAACCTGGAAGAAATGGATGCATTCCTAGAGATGTATCAACTACCAGAACTGAACCAGGAAGAAATAGAAAACATGAACAGACTTTTAACCACTAAGGAAATTGAAGCAGTCATCAAAAATCTCCCAACAAACAAAAGCCCAGGGCCAGATGGCTTCCCAGGGGAATTCTACCAAACATTTAAAGAGGAATTAATACCTATTCTTCTGAAACTGTTCCAAAAAATAGAAATGGAAGGAAAACTTCCAGGTTTGTTTTATGAGGCCATTACCTTGATCCCAAAACCAGACAAAGACCCCATCAAAAAGGAGAATTACAGACCAATATCCCTGATGAACATGGATGCAAAAATTCTCACCAAAATACTAGCCAATAGGATCCAACAGTACATTAAAAGGATTATTCACCACAACCAAGTGGGATTTATTCCTGGGCTGCAAGGTTAGTTCAACATCCACAAATCAATCAGTGTGATACAGTACATTAATAAAATAACAAGAATCATATGATCCTCTCAATAGATGCAGGAAAAGCATTTGACAAAGTACAGCATCCTTTCTTGATCAAAACTCTTCAGAGTATAGGGATAGCGGGTACATGCCTCAATATCATAAAAGCCATGTATGAAAAACCCACAGCGAATATCATTCTCAATGGGGAAAAACTGAGAGCTTCTCCCCTAAGGTCAGGAACACGGCAGGGATGTCCACTTTCACCACTGCTATTCAACATAGTATTAGAAGTCCTAGCCACAGCAATCAGACAACAAAAAGAAATAAAAGGCATCTAGATCGGCAAAGAAGTCAAACTCTCACTCTTTGCAGATGATATGATACTTTATGTGGAAAACCCAAAAGACTCCATCCCAAAACTGCTAGAACTCATAACAGGAATTCAGTAAAGTGTCAGGATATAAAATCAATGCACAGAAATCAGTGACATTCCTATACACCAACAAGAAGTCAGAAGAAAGAGAAATTAAGGAGTTGATCCCATTTACAATTGCACCCAAAACCATAAGATACCTAGGAATAAATCTAACCAAAGTGGTAAAGAATCTGTACTCAGAAAACTATAAAATACTCATAAAAGAAATTGAGAAAGACACAAAGAAATGGAAAAACGTTCCATGCTCATGGATTGGAAGAACAAATATTGTGAAGATGTCAATGCTACCTAGAGCAGTCTACACATTCAGTGCAATCCCTATCAAAATACCATCCATTTTTTTCAAAGAAATGGAACAAATAATCCTAAAATTTGTATGGAACCAGAAGAGACCCCAAATAGCCAGAGGAATGTTGAAAAAGAAAAGCAAACCTGATGGCATCACAATTCAGGGCTTCAAGCTCTATTACAAAGCTGTCATCATCAAGACAGTATGGTACTGGCACAAAAACAGACACAGATGAATGGAACAGAATAGAGAGCCCAGAAATGGACCCTCAACTCTATGGTCAACTAATCTTCAACAAAGCAGGAAAGAATGTCCAATGGAAAAAAGAGAGTCTCTTCAACAAATGGTGTTGGGAATATTGGACAGCCACATGCAGAAGAATGAAACTGGACCATTTCCTTACCACACACAAAAACAGACTCAAAATGGTTGAAAGACCTAACTGTGAGGCAGGAGTCCATCAAAATCCTAAAGGAGAACACAGGCAGCAACCTCTTTGACCTCAGGTGCAGCAACTTCTTCCTAGAAACATCGCCAAAGGCAAGGGAAGCAAGGGCAAAGATGAACTATTGGGACTTCATCAAGATACAAAGCTTTTGCACAGCAAAAGAAACAGTCAATGAAACCAAAAGACACCTGACAGAATGGGAGAAGATATTTGCAAATGACATATCAGATAAAGGGCTAGTATCCAAAATCTATAAAGAACTTATCAAACTCAACACCCAAAGAACAAATGGTCCAATCAAGAAATGGGCAGAAGACATGAACAGACATTTTTTCAAAGAAGACATCCAAATGGCCAACAGACACATGAAAAGGTGCTCAACATCGCTCAGCATCAGGGAAATCCAAATCAAAACCTCAGTGAGATACCACCTCACACCAGTCAGAATGGCTAAAATTAACAAGTCAGGAAACGACAGATGTTGGCGGGGATGCGGAGAAAGGGGTACCCTTCTACACTGTTGGTGGGAATGCAAGCTGGTGTAGCCACTCTGGAAAACCGTATGGAGGTTCCTCAAAATGTTGAAAATAGAGCTACCCTACGACCCAGCAATTGCATTACTGGGTATTTACCCCAAAGATGCAAATGTAGTGATCCGAAGAGGCACCTGCACCCCAGTGTTTATAGCAGCGATGTCCACAATAGCCAAACTGTGTAAAGAGCCAAGATGTCCATCGACAAATGAATGGATAAAGGAGATGAGGTATATATATACAATGGAATATTATGCAGCCATCAAAAAATTGAAATCTTGCCATTTGCAACAACGTGATGGAACTAGAGGGTATTATGCTAAGCGAAGTAAGTCAATCAGAGAAAGACGTGTATCATATGATCTCACTGATTTGAGGAATTCTTAATCTCAGGAAACAAACTGAGGGTTGCTGGAGTGGTGGGGGGTGGGAGGGATGGGGTGACTGGGTGATAGACACTGGGGAGGGTATGTGCTATGGTGAGCGCTGTGAATTGTGTAAGACTGTTGATCACAGACCTGTACCTCTGAAACAAATAATACATTATATGTTAAAAAAAAAAAAAAGAAGAAGATAGTAGGAAGGGGAGAATAAAGGGGAGGGAATCGGAGGGGGAGACGAACCATGAGAGACTATGGACTCTGAGAAACAAACAGGGTTCTAGAGGGGAGGGGGCTTGGGGGATGGGTTAGTCTGGTGATGGGTATTAAAGAGGGCACATACTGAATGGAGCACTGGGTGTTATACACAAACAATGAATCATGGAACACTACATCAAAAACTAATTATGTAATGTATAGTGATTAACATAACATAATAAAATAAAATAATAAAATTAAAAAATGGTCCATGTCCCTAGACAAAATAGACACTTAACAAATGCTTTAACTATGCTTTTTAAAATCCACGCTTGTTCTTGAGGATCACTGTTGTTTATGTAAGATATAATGCTTCTCCTAGAGGGGGTTTTACAAATTGGTAATTAGACTTAGTTCCTTGGTTTGAGGGGGAGTTTTTGTGGAATGCAGCCAATTCCACTTACTAATAACCTGAGAGAAATAAAGATTCCTTACATAAGTGACCACTTAACAAATACCAGCTTATTATATTCACAGATTAATCCTTTAGAAAGTGGAGGATACACAGTATTTATTATTCCTTTTTCTGTTTTGAGCATTACCCAGAAATGGCTCTTTATTTATCCATATTTTCAGTGTATAATTCAGTATTTATTCAACCATTGGAATTTCTGTAGGATTTATATTTTTGATATATACACAGAAAATTTTATATTAGACTAAATTAGGGAAAAAAATCTTTTTTCCTTGAGATTGATTACCTAGTCCTGGTCAGGATTCAGTTATGTAGGCTGCTTCTGTAGACAATGCTGGTGGGAACGTTACAGGTAAAAATGTTTTGGAAAGAAATTTTGCAATATATTGACCAATTTCTGGGGATCTCACCCAAGGAAATAACATACAGCTAAAGTTTTATGTGCAAAGATGTTCATTGCAATATTATTTAAGAATAGTAAAAATTGGAAACAGATTAAATGACTGATAATAGGGGGAATAATTAAAGCATTTATATAAATATTGGAGAACTCAGATTTCTGATGGAAATTATTGCTAAAGTGTAAAAATGCAGGATTGCAAGATGTGCTTTTTTAAAGCATAGAAAAAAGAAATAGATTCATATTTTATTTTACTTTATTTTTTTAAAGATTTTATTTATTTGACAGAGACACAGCGAGAGAGGGAACACAAGCAGGGGGAGTGGGAGAGGGAGAAGCAGGCTCCCCGCAGAGCAGGAAGCCCGATGCGGGGCTCGATCCCAGGACCCTGAGATCATGACCTGAGCCAAAGGCAGATGCTTAACAACCGAGCCACCCAGGCGCCCCATAGATTCATATTTTAAATATTTGTATGTTTATTAAAAAATTTTAGCATAGCTCCATGCTAAATGCTCTACATGAACCATCTCATCTGAAGGTATTATTTTTAGTCCCATTTGAAGGGAATATGCCAGGTGAGGAGACTGAGGCTGTCAGAGGTCAACTTGCCCACCATCACTCTGCTAATAAATGGTACAACGGGAACATGGATTCTGCCACATTCTTGGTTGCTTTTTGTTTTTACTTTAAAATGATACAGAAAAACCTTACAGATTTCCTGCAGTAAACATCCTTTTATTTTTCCTGTAACACTGGGGAGGGAGTAGGTGTGGTTCTTAAAAGAGCAGGCTCTGGAGTCCCTCTGTCTGCTATTGGTGTGAGCTTGGATAAATGACTCAACTGCCCTCTGCCTCAGTGTACTCTGTGCAGAGGGGATGTGTGAAAAATGATAGAATTGAGTTTATCCTTGTAAATTTATAGCAGAAAAACTACTGGCACATAGTAGGGACTGAGTGTTGCTATTGTTATAATCATTATGATCTTCAAAAAAGTGGCCTTGAAAATAAGGAAAAAATCATTTGAAATGGTGGGCTAGTTAGGTTCTCCATGGTTGTTAGCTTCTCTTGGATGTTGATGTGATGGGAAAGTGACTTGAGAAACTCCCTTGGAGCAGTCGTTAGCAAACCATTTAGTAAAGGGAACTAGCAGTTTGCTAAATAAATCAGCCTCAAGAAGTGTGTTGTAATTCATCTTAGAGCATAACTGGCTTTTTTTTTTTTTTTGGACACGAGTATGTAAATCCCTAAACAAATGTGTAGCATAGGTCTCAGCATAAGCGTCAACCTTCTTATGCTTAACGTCTTGAACTCAATGCACAGCTCACCTTCCAAATGGTGCCCTTATAAGAGAACATATCAGTTCAGTGAATTTTCAGTAATTTGCACTCCAGGCATTCAGATTGTATGGTGAGCCTCCTAACTCAGCAGGCACATATGAAACTGTATAATCGATCTGTGATTAATAAGATTAGTGGACCAGTACATTTCTAGATGGTCAGAACTTTCCCTGTTCCTTTCTCATGGCCTGCTTGCCCCTGTGCTCCCTGACTCCTTGAGTAGTCCAGGGTGCAGAGTGGGAAGCCAGAAGCTTGGACTCCTGCCTCTCCTCACCAGGCCCACCTCTGGACATCTCTTCTCTCTGGCCCCTGCATTCCCTCCCCAACTTGGCCCGACGATGTCCTCCGCCTCTGATGTGGGCTACAGCAGTGGTCTTCTAAAGTGACGTGACCTTCACCGCACCACCTTTCCAGCCTCCTGCACACCCCCACTCTCACTCCACCTCCCCAGTTTAAAATAAACACTAGAGCCCTTCTTTGCTGCTCCAGCATCATCTTTCATTTTTCTCTCCCCTCCCCTCCCCTCGGTCCCATCCTCCACTGGCAAGCCTTAACCCAGACATGACACTGAAGCCTCACCTGACCCACTTGTCCCTATGTAAAATTGACTGTTCTTTTTTTATCCTCCCATTTCCCCCATACATCCTTTGTCAGGCACCTCTATCACTATTACAGTTATTTATCACTTCTCTCTCCCTTTGCTAGACTCTGACATCTCTGGAGGCAGGTTTATTGTCTTGTGGATTTCTCTGTCACAATGCATTAAATGTATGTTTGATGGATGTTTGCTGCTGATCTTAAAAATAGCTGCCAGGAATGAAGGTGCTGATGCACTGTGCGGGTGTTTTAGATAACCTCACTTAATCCTCACAACAACCCCATGAGTATTGGGCATTACTTTGCACAGTGTTTACAGATCGGGAAACTGAGGTCTGTACAGGCAAGCAGCTTTTCAAGCATCATAAGTTACAGTGTTGTGTCAGAGCACAGGATTGTAACCCAAATTATACATATTACAGATTTTATATTCTCCTAGAAATAGTGAGAATCTAGAGTCCTATAGGGGCCACTTCATTATGAGTTAAGTGGCATAGTGCCCATCTGGAGATCTATCAACCACTTACATGTAGCGTTCCTAATTTGGGGACTGGGATCTCGAGGATTTGGAAGACTCTAAATGTCTGTTTTATCATTTGTGGATAGAGAAAAGGTCTCTTTTGCTTTTTTTTTTTTTTTTAAAGATTTTATTTATTTATTTGAGACAGAGAGAATGAGAGACAGAGAGCATGAGAGGGAGGAGGGTCAGAGGGAGAAGCAGACTCCCCGCCGAGCAGGGAGCCCGATGCGGGACTCGATCCCGGGACTCCAGGATCACGACCTGAGCCAAAGGCAGTCGCTTAACCAACTGAGCCACCCAGGCGCCCCTCTCTTTTGCTTTAATCAGATTTTTACAGTTGTTATGAGATCTACAAAAGGTTAATAACTACTAATATAACGTTATTTCTATAGAAAATAGATTTTCCGAAGACCAGAAGATGAGTTTATAAATTAACTTCTAGAACACAGCCCTTTTGTCAATAGAGATTATGTGTTTTGATAACTTGAATGAATGAAAAAGATTCACCTTAGAGACCAGGTTTTTAAAAAGTAGCAGTTTTCTTTAGACACTGTAATGAAATCATTCCTGTTAGGTCTTAAATGGAAAATTGCCTCTTTGTTATAGACTGAGTGTTTGTGTATGCCCCCCACCAACAAATTGTTATAGACTGAGTGTTTGTGTATGCCCCCCACCAACAAATTCATATATTGAAGTTCTAACACACACACACACACACACGCCCACCCACCCGCCTTTGGGAGGTAATTAGGTCTAGATGAGGTCATGAGTATGCCCATTATGGGATTAGTACCGTTGTGAGAAGAGAAGAGACCAAGGAGCACTGGACTATCTTGTGAGGATACAGTTCAAAGGAGGCTGTCGGCAAGCTAGAATGAGTGCCCTCACCAGGAACTTAATCTGCTGGCATCTCATTTTGGATGTCTCAGCCTCCAGAACTGTGAGAAATAAATGTCTGTTATTTAAACCACCTGCCTATGGTATTTTGTTATAGCAGCCTGGCCTGGGACCCTCTCCCTTCCCTTCTCCTCCCTGGTGGCATATATTAAATTGTTCATGTCTGTGAAAAAAATCAGTGGAAAAAACCATAGTACATTTTAAACATGTCACTGCTTCTGTAATCACATTTTCTTCTAGTTGTTTTCATTTGGTTCCTTGTAGGAAAATGTGATAGCTTTTCCAGATCAAAGTGGGATATTTTATATCATTTTATATGTGTTCCCCTCCCCACCAATTAAATATTCTTGCCTTTCAGAGGTGGCGGGGGGAGGGGGGAGGGTGTTGAGTTGTTGTTGATTTGTGCTAAATTTGTGTTTTGAAATGAACTAAAAGATGTGGATTCCAACTGGATGACAGCTAGATCTCTGAACTTCAGGGAAAGGACCATGTTCTCTCTACCAGCTACTACAAGGCCATAAACACATTTGGTGCTCTGTAAAGGCATGTTGTTAAACAATGATACAAGGCATTTTGCAACCTAAATTCTTTTCCTAAAATTTTCACCTGACAGGCTTCTCCAGGAAAGAATTTTTACAAGTTCTATACACAAGTAGGTGTTTGTTTTTTCCTCCTTAACTATGTTCTTAATTTTCATTTTGGGACTTGTTAGCATTTGTCCCTTGGTGTTCTGGCTGTAGGTGGGCACCTAATTGACTTCATGTTAATTTGATCGCTGGCTTCCCTTTTTTCATTTTGTTACAGCAATATGGCTTTTATGACAGCTCAGAGTTGAATACTGGTACTTGGGGAGAATTGAAATGAAGGGGGAAATCTTGTTATTAGCCAGTCAGAATATTCAGTTACATTAATATGACGTGCTAAAATACTTGTAGTTCCACTAAAGTGTAATCACTGTAGGGCCTGATTCTCAGCATTTCACTTTTAATGGTTGTCGAGGGGGTTTTAAACACCATGGTGCATTTGTTGAAAGTAGCACTTCGTAAAAAGAAGAAAAGCATTGCTAGGAAGAGATCTAATCTTGCCGGGGAATTTCCAGAGAGGGTTACAGGAGAAGTCATCTCAGCCTTTTCTGGAGTGCCCATGTCCTCTGGAGAGCTGTGGGAGTTGAACAACTCTCTCCTGTCAGCAGCAAGAAGGGCCACTGCTGAGCACATGTGTGACGGATGCACAGCGCTTACCCCACTGAACCGCAAAAGCACAATGATGGGACTCGTCCACGTTATAAAAGTGCTTCTGAACCACCTTGTTTCTCAGTGGATTGACAAGAAAATGATCCAAAAAATAGAAGAAAGCACAGTTTTTATTTTTCACAGTGCAGTAAGCTTTTCTTAATATCTAACATCTAGAATCTGACATCTCTCAACGATTGCTATCTAAAGTTTTCTACATTCCATTTATGAGAATGGAAAGTGGCAAGGAAATGACCGATTGCAGGAACTTATTTAAACCATAGAGGCATAGTGTATTTACAGATTTATCCAAATTATCTATGCCTTCTCATCTGCAGGCCTGAAAAATGGGATTTGGCATTCATAATTCTGACTCTGAAACACTCAAACATCACAGAATGCCTCTGAATCATCATAAATTTTATTAAATAAAATCATAAAATCATAAGTGTTATTTAGGAAGATTTTATTAGTGTTTGGGTTTTTTTGTTGTTGTTGTTTTTAAGTAAGCTCTATACCCAGTGTGGGGCTTGAACTCAAAACCCTGAGATCAAGAGTCACATGCCCTACCGACTCAGCCAGCCAGGTGCCCCAAGGAAGATTTTATTTGATATATTTAGTGATTTTCTTATTCTATGAAAACTGGTCCATGTGAGCTCTGTGATCCCTTAAAGTGAATCAGAACATGACACTAATCAAAACAGTATTCCCCATAGCCTGAGTAGTCTGGATATAAATAAGCATTTACCAAGAAGCTACATTAGACTGAAAATTAAACTTAATTAAAATACCAGCACTTTGGTCAGGGGTTAAGCTTTCACGAATGGAGTCCTAGTTCAGAGAGTTCCTTTCCAGCACAAACCTTCCTTTACGGTTACACATGCCAGAAAGTCACAGCCATGTGTCATTGGATTGGAGTGGGGATGTAGGGGATGGTATTTGAATTTTTTTAAAGTCAAATGCTTAACAACAAAGGAAACAGTCAAAACCAAAAGACAACCGACAGAATGGGAGAAGATAATTGCAAATGACATATCAGATAAAGGGCTAGTATCCAAAATCTATAAAGAACTTTTCAAACTCAACATCCAAAGAACAAATAATCCAATCAAGAAGTGGGCAGAAGACATGAACAGACATTTTTCCAAAGAAGACATCCAAATGGCCAACAGACACATGAAAAAGTGCTCAATATCCCTCGGCATCAGGGAAATCCAAATCAAAACCTCAATGAGATACCACCTCACACCAGTCAGAATGGCTAAAATTAACAAGTCAGGAAATGACAGATGTTGGTGAGGATGTGGAGAAAGGGGAACCCTCCTACACTGTTGGTGGGAATGCAAGCTGGTGCAGCCACTCTGGAAAACCGTATGGAGGTTCCTCAAAAAGTTGAAAATAGAGCTACCCTACGACCCAACAATTGCACTACCGGGTATTTACTCCAAAGATGCAAATGTGGTGATCTGAAGGGGCACCTGCACCCCAATGTTTATAGCAGCAATGTCCACAATAGCCAAACTATGGAAAGAGCCTAGATATCCATCGACAGATGAATGGATAAAGAAGATGTGGTGTATATATATACACAATGGAATATTATGCAGCTATCAAAAAATTGAAATCTTGCATTTGCAATGACGTGGATGGAACTAGAGGGTATTATGCTAAGCGAAATAAGTCCATCAGAGAAAGACAAGTATCAAATGATCTCACTGATAGAGGAATTTGAGAAACAAGACAGAGAATCATAGGGGAAGGGAGGAAAAATGAAACAAGACAAAACCAGAGAGGGAGACAAACCATAGGAGACTCTTAATCTCAGGAAACAAACTGAGAGTTGCTGGAGTGGAGGGGGAGGGATGGATGCGGTGGCTGGGTGATGGACATTGGGAAGGGTATGTACTATGGTGAGTGCTGTGAACTGTGTAAGACTGATGAATCACAGACCGGTACCCCTGAAACAAATAATATATTATTTGTTAATTAAAAAAAAATCAAATGTTTAATCTTTCTTATTGGTTTGTTTTCCTCACTTTTGTGGATTTTTTTAAAAAGATTTTATTTATTTGAGAGAGTGAGCATGAGTAGTGGGGTGGGGGAGGAGCAGAGGGAGAAGTAGACACCCCTCTGAACAAGGAACCCAACACGGGGCTCAATCCCAGGACCCTGGGATCATGACCTGAGCTGAAGGCAGACGCTTAACCAACTGAGCTACCTAGGTGCCCCATATGGATCTTTTTTTTTTTTTTTTAAAGATTTTATTTATTTATTTTGAGAGAGAGAGAATGAGAGAGAACACATGAGAGGGGATAGGGTCAGAGGGCAAAGCAGACTCCCCGCCGAGCAGGGAGCCCGATGCGGGACTCGATCCAGGGACTCCAGGATCATGACCTGAGCCGAAGGCAGTCGCTCAACCAACTGAGCCACCCAGGCACCCGGATCTTTTTTTTAATTAAACTTTTTATTTTGAGATTAATAGAGATCTCAAGTGCCTTTTTCCCAGTTTCCCCCTGCAGAACTGTAGTTCTGTGTCACAAGCAGGATACTTACATTGTTACCCTCAAGCTACAGACTTTTCTAGCCACATCTCTTCCCTCCTGCCTTCGCACCATCTCTAACCGCAGGCAGCCACTCCTCTCTTCTTCACCTCTGTAAGTTTGTCATTTCAAAATTGCTATATAAATGGATTGGGTTTTTTCACTCAGCATAATTCTCTGGAACTTCCAGGTTGTTAATGTCTATCAATAGAGTGCTCTTTTTTATTGCTGAGTAATGTTTCATGGTATGATTGTTTCCAGTTTTTGGCTATTACAGATAAAGCTGCTGTGAACCAGGTACAGGTTTTTGTGTAAGCATAGGTTTTCATTTCTCTAAATAACCAATAATTTTGTTTTAATGGTAGCTTAATATTACATATTTGTACCACAGTTTATTTAGCTGGTACTTCTAGATGGATATTTAAACCACCCCCACCCCTCATTTTTCTTCTGTTACATATGTCATTGATGACAGTCCTATAGGTAAATTGTAATGCACTTCAGCTTTTATTTCCTTAGTATAAGGATTTCTAGAAGTAGGCTTGAGTATGCAAAATTTTTAAACTTTTTTTTAAAAGTAGTTCTACTTTTTTAAAGTTTTTATTTGAAGTGCATCTAATTTCAAAGCATTTTTATTACCTCAAAAACACCACATAGGTCAGCACTTTACACTCCCCCCACCCCCATCCTTCCCCCAGCTCCAGGCAACCACTAACTAGTGTTCTTTGTATGGATTTGCCCATTGTGGACATTTCATGTAAGTGGAGTCATACAATATGTGACCTTTTGTGTCTGGATACTTTTACTTAGCATAATGTTTTCAAGGTTCATTCAGGTTGTGGCATGTATGTATCAATACTTCCTTCCTTTAATGGCTAAAGAACATTCCATTGTGTGGATGTGTTTTGTTCATCAGTGGATGGATTTTTGGATTGTTCCCATTTTTTGGCTATTGTAAATGATGCCACTGTGAATATTTGTGTGCAGGTTTTTATGTGGACATATATTTTCATTTCTCTTGGGTATCTACCTAGAGGTAGAATTGCTGATGTTAAGGTAGCTCTGTGTTTCACTTTTTGAGGAATCAGGTGACAGTCCTACCAGCAATGTCTGCGTGTTCCAGTTTCTCCCTATTCTCACCAGCATTTGCAGTTGTCTATGTTTATAGCCATCCTAGTGAGTGTTAGTGGATCTTGTCAAGAGACAGGGCCAGAGCTATTTGAGCAATGCTGACTTTCTGCTAGGTGGTCCTCCTGACATATGAAAACCCTTTGCGCACTACTTCTCAGTGGTGCCAACTGGCTGTCTCTGGGCTTCTATACAAAAGGAGGAAGTTGTAAAATTGTGAAACTGCCTTCCCTTCCGGCCAGAGCACTTGACCTGGTGTGCAGCTCTGGGAGGAGCCCATCCCAGCCGGCTGGCAGCCCTTTGAGCTGTGCCAATGGGCTCGAGGGCGTGCAGAGAGGCCCAGGGGTCAGTACCTACCCATTCCTGGGCTCGACTGCTATTTTGAAACAAAAGTTTGCAGAAATTCTTATGTAGAAAAATTTCCATGCTATATTGTATCATAAAAGCAGTTTTACTTTTTTTACAGGAAAAAAACCAGTCTTGGGTACTGTGAGATATAGAAAGGTTTGTGGTTTTCATTTTCATAGGTGGCATTTTGAAATACATAAACTGACAAAATGATAGCCTGAAGATGTACTTTAAAAAAAATCAGCTGCATGGTGAATTGCAAAGAGCCCAAGATGTGGACAGAGTAGAGTAAGCAGCTCTTCTCAGTGTGCCTGGGGTTTTCCTGGGGTTGCTTTGTTTTTGTTTCCCCCCCCCTACTTATTTTGTAACCTGGGAAACCCTTAAGTTCCAATAAACCAGGACAGTTGGCCACCCCAAGTCTATAACCTGCGGAATAAGTAAATGGCCCTTTTTGTTGTTTGACCAAGTTATCTGAACTCTCCGAACTTTTGTTTCCTCATCTAAAAATGAGGATAATACCTTACTGAGTCTTTGAAAAGCTGGATTTGCAGTAATCAATAAGTTTTAGCTTCCTTGTTCGTTAAGCCTCACTCTGGTAATAAAAGTGTCATATTTTGGGCGCCTGGGTGGCTCAGTTGGTTGAGCGACTGCCTTCGGCTCAGGTCATGATCCTGGAGTCCCAGGATCGAGTCCCGCATCGGGCTCCCTGCTCGGCAGGGAGTCTGCTTCTCCCTCTGACCCTCCTCCCTCTCATGTTCTCTCTCTCATTCTCTCTCTCTCAAATAAATAAATAAATAATCTTAAAAATAAATAAATAAATAAAAGTGTCATATTTTTTTCTAACCAAATTTCATAACCAATTTCATAACTAAAACAGACCTTTTCATTTCCTTCCCAGTTCCAATTTAATCGGGGTAGAGGCAGCATTTATGCTTTAGGGCCGAGCTCCACTTGGTGCCTTGGTCATGTGTTGGAACCAAATGGAAAGCCAGCAAGAGAAGGGAGAGTTGACTTTGAAGAACCTCCCCTCTCAGTGTCACTGACCTGTGAGTTTCTAAGCCTTGCCTCTGTTGCTGAGGAACAAATTACTGCAAGATTTAACAGCTTCAGAGAGCAGTCGTGGTGGAGTTAGAGCAAACAGGGAATTGTAACAAAATTTGTTAGAAGGAAAAATAGTTTGTCCTTGAGACCATAGTCCTTGTCTAGACTCTGTCAGTGTAATGCAATATATGGATACCGTCTGGGCAACAGAACTTCAAGAACTGCAGGGGATTTATTAGCATCCAAAAGCCCAATTTATTAATCTATATGTACATACACACACACACATATATACATATATACGTATATACACACACATATATATATATATAGCAGTGGTTCCCAGAGAAGGCTGTTCATCTAAATTAACCAAGTAACGTTTCAAAAAGATGAATTTCTCAGCCTCTAGACTACTGAATCGGAATTTCTAGGGGTGGGATCACAGTGTCTGTTTTTTAAAGCTTCTAGGTGATTCTCGATGCAGACAAAATTGAGAACTCTTTGATAGGAAACTCTAAAAGGCATGGAGGCATGCATTCATTCCCTCATTCATTCGTAGTTTCAACCAGTAATCAGCCACCTGTCAGGCATCGGATCTAGGCTCTCTGGAGCTGCAAATGGGAACATCAGAGGTTTGCCCTTAAAGAGCTTAGAGCTTAATTGGGATTGTGAACAAATGAACAGATAATTACAGTATAACTGATAATCACATCATTTAAACAATAAGCCTGTAATTTTAATCACTGATTGAGATACAGTGGAAGTGGTGACAGGCATATGAAAAGGAGGCAAGGAGGATTTTGCTGCCCCTTTTTCCATCATCTTCCCCTCTAGGGAAGATTTCTTTGGCTTCTGTTACTGAGCAGCATAGGTGGATACAACTGGTTTTTGGTTTTTTAACTTGATAATGTTATTTTTTGATAATGTTATTTAACATAAAATTAATTATCTTACTCTCATGGATGTTGATACATATTGTCACCATCCTTTTAATAAGTATATGAAGATGCTTCTGTGAAAGTTTACATGGGCTGTTTTGTTTTTGTTTTAAAGATTTATTTATTTTAGAGAGAGAGCACTCACACGAGTAGGTGGAGGGACAGAAGGAGAGAATCTTCCAGCAGACTCCCCACTGAGCGTTGAGCCTGACGTGAGGCTGGATCTCACGACCCATGAGATCATGACCTGAGCTGAAAGCAAGAGTTGGATGCTTAACTGGTGCCCCTACATGGGCTGTTTTAAGAGCAGTAGATCATAGGGTAGGAGACTTGGCCTCACATTTTGTCTCTACCCAAGTCCTGTGACCTTCGTCAACTCAGCCACCTCCCCAGTTGTAGTAAATGAATAAATTTATTGGGCATCTTCTACGTGTTAGTTGCTAGGAGGACAAAAAAAGCATCTCAGGTACAGACCTCCTTCCACTGTGCTAAAGATGGTATGAACCATACTGATTTTCTCTTCCATCCACAGAGGAGTCAATGACAATATCCCCTTAACATTCCAGAGGAATTTATCTAGAGACTCAAAAATCTCCATATTCACAGGAATCATTATGGCATGTGATTCATCCAAAATAGAGAATATCAGAGCTGTGAGTGGTGGATGTGGGCACATTTCATTGCCCATGGCCTTTCCAGGGAACTCTGATTCGTGGCTTAGCAAAACTTTTTCGTAACTATTGAATGTGAATTTGGTAATGGCAAAGGTCTTTGTAAGATGATAATAATACAAACATGTTTGCAACCTATATTGTGTGCCAGGCATTCACCATCCTGAGTATTTGGTATGTATTTATTTAATAACATGAGGGAAGGTATTACTTTAAAAAAATTACTTTAAAATTACTTTAAATTACTTTAAAAAAAAAATTTTTTTTTAAGTAACCTCTATGCCCAACATGGGGCTTGAACTCACAATCCCAAGATCAAAAGTCATATGCTCTACTGACTGAGCCAGCCACATGCCCCTGTAATTACATTTATTTTATAAAAAAACCAGGGCATAAAAGGGTGAGTCACTTGCCCAAGATCACATGGCTAGTGAGTGGTGGAGCAGGGATTTGAACGCAAGCTGTACAGCTCCAGGGTGTGTGCTCCTAACCACTGCTACCCAGAAGTGACAGACTCAACAGGTGTCTTTGCACACTGTATACTACTTTCAAGAAGGGGGGGGTCAGTAGTAGATCTGTAGTGTCTGTATCTGTATCTGTATCTGTTGATCTCCCAGTCAAGCAGTATGCTGGTTGGCATTATGGTAGGCACTTGTTAAGTATTTGTTAATTCAGTGAGTCAGCCACCTTTCAGATGACTGGTAGAGAGAAGGGCAGTCATTCTCTGAGAATTATTGGGAGCACAGAAATAAAACCAGTCCCAGGGATGACCCAGTCCCAGGGCTTGATCTTTTGCCTTGTTTCGCACTGCAGCCTTGTGGTGATTAACTAGTTCTTGTCAGCAGAACTCTGTGAGAGCAGAGTTCCAAGTCCATCTGCAGCAATCTGGCCTTCATCCACTGGCAAGGGGAGTTGTGTGTGTAGATTAGCATTGTCTTTTTCCACATGACAGTGTGCTTTACCTAAGCAAAAGTCATTACCCCTTCTTGTTCTTCTGTGACCAAGTTGTCCTACAAGAGTAACTTCGTTCAGTGAACCCCTCTCCAAATGTTTGTTGGGTAAGTGGGATGGCGTGTGGGGCCCTTTTCTCCCCCTCCTGGAACTGCGGAAAGAGCTTTGAATTTGATGGCATGTGCTGTTCTTTAGCTGTGAATAAGGATTCCCCTAGAAAAAAGTTTGAAGGTTTTGTTACTCTCCCTCTTCCCACTGCTGAAAAAAATCATCTACACCTGAATTTCTCAGATTGATTATATTTATGTCTTGCCTTCCAAAATTAGAAAAATACATCTCTCCCGAGTGGGGAAGAAATTCCCTCGACTATTTAAGAGGGGAGCGTGTGTGTTAATCATTTTTGGTGTTTTGTTATAGTTTCTTTCACACCTTATGAGGAGAACAACTCCTTTAGAGCTCTTCTCTGGGGAACACCTCTGTAAGTAGGACTTAGTCTGTGTTTTAGGAAGCTGCCGTTGGGGGCTCCTGTGTATCACTGCATGATGCTGTTTTCCCTCTTTTATTTCATAATAGGTTTATCTCCTCATTTATAGTATCACCAATAGATAATTGTTGCATGCATAGAACAAATTGGAGTACTTGCCCTTTGAGGGATTTGGGCTTACCTAAGGAGGTACAGAGTGTGTTCCCATAATACCTGAAAACGTAAGTATCCAAGCCCTCTCAAAGTTGAAGTTGATATATGCTAAATGAGTTGTCAAGACCTGCAAAGCTACAAGAGGCCAACGGGGAGTCTTTGTAACATCTAATCTGGGCCTGGGAGAAGGGGTTGGAAGTGAAGACTAAGGGAGAGCATGGAGGAAAGACCCACAGATAATTCACTTGAAAACAAAGCCACAGGGGGGTGACTCCACTGGTTTAGAAGACTGTCCTTCTCTAGCAGTAGTTAAAATAGTACTTCTTGGGGCACCTGGGTGGCTCAGTTGGTTAAGCGACTGCCTTCGCTCAGGTCATGATCCTGGAGTCCCAGGATTGAGTCCTGCATCGGGCTCCCTGCTCAGCGGGGGGTCTGCTTCTCCCTCTAACCCTCTTCCCTCTCGTGCTCTCTGTCTCTCATTCTCTCTCTCTCAAATAAATAAATAAAATCTTTAAAAAAAAAATAGTACTTCTTAATTAACTGGTGGCAACCAAGGAGTGAGAGATAGGCACTTCTCTTTTAACCTATCTAATCTTTGTAGTAAGGAAAATTGATTATTGCAACATTTAAAATCCACCCCACCCCCACGTTGGACACTATACCAGAGTGAGGCTGTTGAGATTTCTTTAACCATAGAGCTAACCTGAAGCTATCCTTTGTAGTGCGTATTAGTGCCCTAATTTTGCAGTTACTTATCCAAAGCCCTGAATAGGACTGCGTTCTCTCCCTACATGTGTGGTGTATGGTAAGCAACATGATTGTATCAGAGTATTAAGAGTTTGTTACGCCCTTAGAATGGAAGTTAGAAAGTATGGGAATTCTACAGGAAAAAGAATAAGCATAGATTCGTGGGTTGGCAGAGTGACAATACCACTGTTGATGTGGCAGATAAGTTCTCTTGAGCCAAGATTTAATCTGGAGTTATCTATTTAAATTCGAGAATTCTAAAGGAATTCTCTTGTCACTTTTTTGGTTTTTTTTTAAGATTTTATTTATTTATTTGAGAGAATGAGAGAGAGAGCAGGAGAGGGGGGAGGGTCAGAGGGAGAAGCAGACTCCCTGCCGAGCAGGGAGCCTGATGCGGGACTCGATCCCGGGACTCCAGGATCATGACCTGAGCCGAAGGCAGTTGCTTAACCAACTGAGCCACCCAGGCGCCCTCTCTTGTCAGTCTACTTTCATATCTGGAAGCTTGCTAGTACTTAGACATTCTTCCCCTTATGGTCTTTATGACAGTGTTTTTATATTTTATATTTTAACATTTTTGAGCAAGGTATGGTTTATGTTCCTTCTCTCATTGTGGGGCTGATTTTTTTCCAACCTTAGAAAAACCTTTCTAAATGCAGGAAAGAGTGTTGTGACTACCAAATTAAAGCACTATTTAATTTTTCGTGTTATTGGCAGTCAGCTTGAAGAAAGTTCCCATGCCTGCCTAACACAAGTTGACTGTTAAAGAGATGAATGGGTAGAAGAGAAAGTGAAGGGAGAGTTCATCCTGACCCCTTGTAGCTCGTCAACTCAATTGGCTCGGGTTTAGGTGAACTGTGACAATTCAAAGAATAAATAAAACCGGGTATGATGAGGAGGTTATGTTGAACAGTTGTTAAATGTCTGCAGTAAACACATCTGTAAGCCAAAAGCCATGTCTGACTCGACTGATTTTGTAGGAAAGGGAGTTTTCACAGCAAACTGACTGCTGCCTACTACCATCACCTTAGCAGCAAGAAGAGCCAAGACTTGACCCTAGAGATCTTTACTACTTACCTGTGAGTTTAGGAAATTAACATTCTTTACTATAGTAAATTTTTAAAAAATCTTGATGTCTTTTAAAACAGATTTGCCCTAAGATCTTAATACTTTTCAGTTGCTGAGCATGGTGAGACCGAAAACTCATCTTGAGAGCTATGATGGAAGAACTTTCAACGCCATCTCTCATTAACCCCAGCACCCTCTGTTGTCACCACCCCCACCCCGCCATTCTCTCACATTCTGTGGTCCCTCTTGGGAGCCAAATGGAAAGGAGGGGGGTGCAACTGATTTGCTTAAAGCTTAGTGTGGTATCTTTTCTCAGACAAGCCTCCAGTAAACTCTTTTTGTAATAGATCAAAGAGCACACTAATGCTTATTTAACCTCACGCAGATGATTCACCTGGGCATACTGCTCCTGGAGGGAGCTGACAGATGGGTTTTCCACATGAGCAGGGCTCTCTTTGGAGGATGCTGTTTTTGCCCTTTTGTGTTCTGCTTGCATCAGTATGTTCAGGTTTCTGCATTTCGTGCTGTGGTAGTGCCGATGTTTTCTTGCATTCAGGCCTGAGGTGCACCTCACTCCTGTAACTGTTAGTATGTGTGGCAGGAACTTGCTCCAGGACACAGAATTAATACTTGATTCAGGGGACCTGGGTAGCTCAGTCGGTTAAGCGTGTGCCTTCAGCTCGGTCATGATCTCAGGGTCCTGGGATCGAGTCCCGCATCATTGGGGCTCTCTGCTCAGTGGAGAGTCTGCTTCTCCCTCTCCGTCTGCCCTTCCCTCCGCTTGTGTGTGTGCTCTCTCTCTCTCTCTCTTTCAAAGTGAGTAAATAAAATCTTTTAAAAAAATAATTGATAGGGGAGGCGGGGAGGGGGATGGGTTAGCCTGGTGATGGGTATTAAAGAGGGCACATATTGAATGGAGCACCGGGTGTTATACACAAACCATGAATCATGGAACACTACATCAGAAACTAATGATGTAATGTATGGTGATTAACACAACATAATAAAATAAAATTAAAATAATTGATTCAGGTGCAGGTATGCTGAACTGTCTCACACCTTCTTATAATCTAGGGTAATTTATAGGAGTGACCAGCCCCCATTAATTAATTTTTTTAGTGAGATACTTACAGTGAGGCACAATTATAATACAGTCGCATGGTTACCACACCCCAGAACTTGATAATGGGAAGTGGCTTGCAACTAAGAGGATCTTTTGGAAAATGTGCATAAAAGAGGAATTCTTTAAAATCTATTCTTTTTCTTTTTTGGGGGGGGGGGCAGAGGGAGAGAGAGAATCTTAAGCAGACTCCACGCTCAGCGTGGAGCCCAACACAGGGTTCGATATCGCAACCCTGAGATCATGACCTGAGCAGAAATCAAGAGCGGGACACTGAACCGACTGAGCCATCCAGGTGCCCCTATAAAATCTATTCTAATTTACTTGCCTCTGATTTCTACCCTTATCCCATTTTTATTGTCATTATTTTTTCTGTGTGGCCTATGAATGAACTAGTGAATACTTTGAATACTGTTACGGTTAGAATTTTTTTTTTTAACAGACCCTGTTGCTTTCCATCATGACCTGTAATTCTGAGAAACCCTATAGGTTGAGTGGGCATCAGAGATTTGGGGTTACAGAGGATGGGGAAGCGATGCTTGGCCTGATGTCAGTGTGGCCTGGTTCCTGGGAGGTGCTGACCACCCCTTTTCCTGTCTGTGTGGGGAACCAGCCAGATCAAAGAATGGCTTATTCTTTTGCTTCATTTCGGACCAAAGCTCCTCTACCATGGGCCCTGTGCCTGGGCTTGGTCCCTGCTAGTACAATTGTACGGAGCAGCTGTGTTCCCACTTGGCCCAGCTTGCCCAAGCTGCCCGTAGGGTGACTCGGATTACCGAGGAGGGATGTCTCTGGCCCCTGGGCAGCCTGGGAGAAGGGGGACTGCAACCGTCAGGCAGTGCGCAGACCTGGCAGCATAGTTGAGTGTCTTCTGCAGAGCGTCAGGGGTTTGTCCAGGGCCCTTTGTCTCTCCTATTCCTTGAGAAAAATACCAAAGAGTAGAGTTGGGCCCACCGTCCACTCGGCAAGTGCCCAATTCACCCAGCAGGGCGGCCTGCCCTGCCTGGCCGTGGAGAATTCATTTGCTGAGACCTTTTGTACTGTTCCTGTGGCTCAGCAAGGGAGATGAGGAGGAAAAGGGCATGGTGCTGGCAAGCAGCCTGCAGCCAGGAGGATGAGGAGACGGTGGTGGTGAGAGCAATTAAGGTTTGGCATCTTCTGCTCCCAACCTTTTTGGCCACGTGCTCTCGCAAGCTGTGCCATGTGGTTGCTGTCTGTGGACAGCCACTGAGCAAGCTCCGGGTGCCAGGCAGGGAGTGGAGGACAGGAGGCCTCCTGCATTGCTGTCATCCACTAGCCTGTGGTCTTTGAACATGCCACACACACCCTGGCCTTGGGGCGCTTGCATTCACCTGTCCCTCTAACTGGAATGCCCTTTGCCTTGGTGCTCTGTCCATCCAGGTGTCTGCTGTCTTGTCACCTCCTCGGGGCGGCCTTCTCTAAGTACATCTTCCGAAGTAGATCCTGCCCCATGATCCCACCCCCTTTCCCCTGCTGTATTACTTTCTTGCTAACAGTCCCTTTACATAACAGATTCTATACGTGTGTGTTTCTCTGCCAGCCTGGAATTTCATCTTGTTCCCTGCGGCATCCGTCAGGGCCCATGTGCCTGGCACGTAGTAGGCACTTGGTAAGCGTACGGCATGAATGAGAAAGTGAATACATGGTATGGAGGGATGCCGGATAACGTGGCTGGTCAGACAGAAATGTGAGCTGATGCTGAGTAAACGATGAAAGTAAACCTTTGGCGACAGTCCCTTGGTAACCTGTGTAAAAACAAAACACCTGCGTCTGACAGGGTTACCATCCACATCCAGCTGTGAGCATGGGAGAGGGAGAGTTTGGGGGAATCATTGCACAAGGCCAAGTCCAGCCCGGAAGCAGGCCTTGTGGTTCACAGACAGGACTCCACTGAGTAAGGACCTGCGTGCCAGGGGCCACCTCTGCCCATCCTTTCTCCCCCATCCCCGTGGACCTTTCAGGAGTAAGCCGCCTCTCTCTTGTTATTCTCCACGTATGTTCTTGCAGAGAATGTTTTGCTCGCTGTTTCACGTGTTCCTAAGTTTGACTGTGAGAAGTTCTACCAACCCAAGCTAAGAATTCTCGCGTGAAGAAATGCAGTCCAAGAAGAGAAGTGCTGTGACTGAGAAAATCACGTGTTGTGTGCGCTTTTGTAGAGCTGTCCCATCTTAGAGTCACAGGAGTACTCTCGCCTGCCAGCTTGCTCGGGGCCTCTGTCCAAGATGGGGTTAGGCGGGGATTGCGCCAGACAGATGGCTTGTAACAGAGTTCTTTAATATCTCCAAATACTAAATTTCACAGTTGCTTCTGGTAACCTGCTGCTGACTTCAGGATGCTTGGGCTGAAATTTTACCTTACATTTAATCAAGCTGCTCTTTGTTGCTGTGATGTTAGCCTAGATTCCCAAATTGAACGATGTCCTAGGCATTGTTCTTACACTGATAGGTCATTATACCAGTTCCTGGGCCTCATTTTTTCCAAGACCACTCATGTTCTCCCCACCTCCCAACTTTCTCCCACAGGTCTGTTCCCTGTCATAGTTGACTTTTTTTTTTTTTTTTTACTTGTGTCCACCTTTTCTATATCCTCCTTACATTTACAAAACACAGCGCAACTGGTTACAGCCCCTCTGGGAGGCCTCTTGGTTAAAATTTAGAATGATTGCCTTATGGCTTTGTCAGGTATTTTCCTAATGATCCCAGAATACTGTTATTTGAAGGGTATCTTGACAGCATAGTATTAAGTATACAGCTTGTTGTAGTATGCATCATTCTAACATCTGCTCATTCGCGGGATGAGTTTTATTTTGTTTTTGGTTTATAACCTCTGGCTTCTTTCCGCGCTATGAATGTCTAGTTTGTTCTAGGTGTCTAGGTATGCTCCTTTGTGTTTATCCCTGCTCAGCCATCCTTTGTACACAGTAGGTGCTTGATATTTGTATATCTAATCACTGTGTTCATTTTAGCCTTATCTTCCATGTTTAATGCCTCATATTAACCGCTCCTCTCTCATGTGATGCTATCAACTCACCCACCTTCCATTGCTGTCCCCCTGGGGGTGTTAGCACTTGAAGGGGACATTGTGGGTGGGTTGTCATGATGACCGGGGGCTCACTGATGGCATTAGGGATACATAGGGGCCGGGGACAGAAGGCCAGCAGTGCCCTTGCTGAGAAGCACGAGTGGCCACTGATGGTTGGCAGTATTCCTCATGGAGTTGAACCTGTTGCAGACATGCAGTAGGAAACCTTTATCAAGGGCTTACTGCATGCCTGGCACTGCTCTAGGGATCTTATGTGTATTAAATCATTTGAGCTTCTTAACCTCTGAGGCAATTACTTTACATTTGCCACCATATTACAGATAAGAGGTTAAATAAGTTGTCCAAAGTCACATTGCTAGTAGTGGACAAAAAGGATTTCAAACCCAGGTGGTCTTGTGGCGCCTGGGTGGCTCAGTCGGGTAAGCATCTGCCTTCAGCTCACTCATGATCCCGGGGTCCTGGGATTGAGCCCCGTGTCTGGCTTTCTGCTCAGCAGGGAGTCTGCTTCTCTCTCTCCCTCTGCCACTCCCCCGGCTCATGCATGAGCACGTACTCCCTCTCTCTCTCAAATAAATAAATAAAATCTTAAAAAAAAAAAAAAAACCCAAGTGGTCTGATAAAGAGCCCAGCACTTAGCCACCTAATCACCTGCCAGCCTGTTAGGCCTGTATACCTGCTCTCAGCCTTAATACCTGATTTTTGTATGTGTAATATGATCCATTAGTAAGCTCTATATTCATTAAGTAAAAGCAGGACTTAGATTTAAAATGTTTTGGAAGAAGGTGGATTTGTCCCCGGTGGGCAGCTTGTCCATCAGTAATTCAGTCCAGTAGTCAAGGTATTCACAACCTTGTTCCTCCTGGTGCCTGTTTGCTTTTGATTGGGGGTAAAGGGAACCCCGTGACCTCCATATACATGGCCTACCATCCCTCACAGATAAAGTTAAATTGTATTAGAATGATTTCGATTTCACAAAAACATCATGTTTGTCTTCTAAAACTTATGTGTTCTAGATGATTTTCGGTAGATGACGAAAAAATAGATACAATAAAATTATTTCCCAACTGCAGGACTTTGAATAGATAAAGCATCCTGAAATGGATGGCATTCTTTTTAAGAGGAATTCTGCTTAGGAAATGTAAAGCTTAACCAATTCTCAAGATTTTCTAGAATTTCTGTCCCATGAAGAGGTTCAGTCTGGGGCAGGAAAATGGATCAGGACCAGAATGGTCTTAGGAGTACAGTATGTTAAAAAAAAACTGTTTAATTTCAGAATTTCAGAGGTGACCTAGTACTGTGATTGTGTATAATTGTTGGCACTTGGATGTGTGGAAGTTGGTGGCTTCCTGGTTTCCAGCCATGGGTTGAGGGAGTCAGTACCTTCCCTGCGCACTCCACTCCCCGCCCCGGAGGGCTGGGGCAGATGTCAGAACAGAACCCTGGTAACTACTTCCTTCTAAGTGTTCTTGGTGGCTCCACCTGTCTCTGTCTCACTGCCGGCTGGATTGACACAGATGTAACTAGTCCATGGATGAAGGAAAGTTTATCCATGAAATTAGCCAAAGAATACATAATACTTCAGTGTGGTAAGCCAAGGAAGAAAAATATCATTAAATGATTAACAGCTTACTTAGTTAATAAAACCAATTTTGCCTTTGCCCTGGAAAGTAAAATATTTGTGGTTATTTCTGTGAAGAGTAAATGTATGCCTTCTAACTTTAATATAGAAAATCTAGTTGATATTGCATATGAAAAGATGCTTAGCTATACTGTAAATGTAAATCTTAAATAGGGGGGGAGTTGTGGGGAGCTATAAAATCTTAGAAGATGAAGGTAAATCTGTAACTACTGATAGGAGACTATATTAAGTGAAAGCAAGTAATATGTACTCTTCTTGATATAACATTGTTTTCTGTTTGTTTGTTCACTGTAACCTCCACAGTAAGAATATATTTTATATCTCAGCACAGCACACGGTACTTAGGTATATATCATCATACTTATGTGATACAGTAACACTAAAGATTTATGAAAATATTCATTCTCACTAGGGGCAAAGCACTCTGATTAATATTATTGTAACTACTTTTTAATGCTAAGTTGACCTAATCATCTATTAATGGGTTGAAATCCACAATTATAAAAAAAAAACCCGTTGGCATGACCCCTTTTGTGCTCAGAAGAGAAAAGTCTCGAGGTATGTCCAAGAAATGTTACCATAGGCTCCTTCTGACAGTGAGGCTTTAGGATTGTGGTTGGAGTGAAGTGATGAGATTATTTGGGGGGGGGGGCACCTCTTTTCATTTTTAATATTTAAATATTTTTTTTACCACTGACATGAAATATTTTTAAATAATAATTAATGAAAATAGCAAGCAGAGGAAACCATCTATTCACCGGGGCCTTCCTTTCTCCAACATGGCTCTTCCTATCTTGGCTACAGGCTTACCTCAAGCTTTGGTTCTTGCCCAGATGGAATCTTCTCCCGTCTGCCACCTTTTTCCATCCAGTTCCACTCTTCTCCCCACTGAGATTCCAGCTTCACAGAAAGCATTTTTATGGAACTGCGAAAAGAAGTTCAGAAAACTGGCACTTCATTTATAAAGTGAATTCACGGGATTCTGTCTTTCCTTTTGATTTTCAAATTAGACCTAGCACACAAGTTACTTTGGGAATTAAAAAAAAGTTTCAGCATAACCTTGTCCGTAGCATATTCTTTGAAAAGGATTTGTTCTTGTTCTTTTATGAAAAAGCACTGTATAAAAGCATTTTGAGTAGAGATTAATCAATGTCTGTTTTTCTTAATAGGTTTTAAAATGGAAAATTTTGATGCATCACTTAGTACCTATTTCAAGGCATTGCTAGGCCCCCGAGGTAAGGTGGTTTTGGTTTTGCTCCCCTCCCCTTATAGACACTTATAAATATTGCATGAAGAGATTCTAGAAAACATTAGCGTCTTCTATGATAAGACTAACACTTTGTCCTGGATAACAAGGGGCTTGGAGAAGTCCTGTGACAATGGTCTTGAGGTGGTGCAGTGTCCCTGGCTATCGGCACAGAGATACAGCTGCTGTGACCCTCTGTTGGCTGTAGCTGGGGTTCAGATTATGCTGGAAAGCTTGCAGCCTGAGAATGCTGCGCCTTTCACCTCGTGGTATGTTTTCCTCAGTTGTTGCGAGTCTGCAGCTGAGACCAGTTTCCAAAATGCACTGCTGGAGTAGTTTAAAACTTTTCCCCTCTTACAGTTTTAACGGCTTGTTAATGGCCTTTTGTGTTGTGTCACATCAGTGGGTAAATATATACACCTGACCTCACTTTTTTATACTTCATCATTTGTTTCCTTGTAGGAAGTAAATCAGCTCCATATTGCTCTCTTTGAATATCGTCTGTAATGTCTCCTGATGTATCTATAAAAAAGGAACTTTATAGGTTCACAGAGTCATTAAAAAATTGCAAGAAGCTTTTAGACAGATGAAAAGATTTTCAGTTTCACTTATGATTTTTAAAGTACAAAAGAAAATAGCAAAAGGAATTCATCTCTTAGTGTGGTAGAAATGAAATGTGTTTGAGAACAGTGATGATGTGGGGAAAGAGTCTAATTGGTATGACCTCTTTGGAGGGTAATTGTGTCTTCCATTGAAATCGAAAAGCACATGCCCTTTGATTCGGCTGTTTGACTCCTGAGGCTTTATCCTAGAGCTTATCTTGATCATTTATGCAAAGATAGGAATAAGGGTGTTCCCTACAGCATTGCTTGTCAAGACTGGGAATAATCTAGGTGCCCATCAAGAGGCGAAAGGTTAAGTAAATTAGCATACAGCCAAATGAGAAAAACAAGTTAGATCATCTTGTATTTACTTGTGTTGAGATGATGCCTTATTTCAACCTTATGGGACAAAAGAATCCAATTTTGAATGGCTGAAACAATAATGATCAGTTTACATTACCAAGATTGAGCAACCCCTGAGTTATTTCAGGGACCAAGTACACTTGTTCTTGTCATTTTCTACTTTGTATTCTCAGTATATCAGCAGTTCTGTCCTCAGAAAAGTCCCTCCACCTTTCATGACTGCAGAAGCTCCAGACATCACCTGCTGAAGAGGAGGAAAAAAATCTGTTCATTTGCATGGATTTAAGAACAAGGAAACTTCCCCAGCACCTTTTGCCCCACTGTCATTTCCTCAGAGCTCCACGGCCACAGTTGTTTCATTAAGTGAAAGGAAATGGGAGGTTTCTGTGTGTGCAGTTACTACGTTTGTGATCTATGTGTGCACACAAACGTATGTAACCGCCTAATGTTAGTTGCTAAATGGGAACTTGTTTTCTCACAGTTGATAGCCAGGGCCCAGAGTTGAGAACACAAGGCATTAAGAACCTCCCCCTTAGGTCCACTGGAGCCACCTTAGCATAAGTAGTGGGGAGAGGGTGGAGGGCATCTCCCTCTGAAGCCAGGGGAGGAGCACTACAGAGAAACACCAGGAGAATTTAGAATGTCTGCAAGAAAGGAGACGGACAACCTGTTCCCCAAGTGGATGGGTGCTTTTCCTGCAAGATCAAGAGAAAAAGCATTGGAGAAAGTAGCAGCGGGGCCCAGTCGGGAGGTTGAAGAGGGGACAGAGCCTGTCCCTGCTCGCTGCTGCCTCTCTGAAGATGGCAGAGGCAAAACCTGCATGTGCCTCTGAGCTCCAGAGTAGGTGACCTTGGACGGTAGAGAAGATTGAGGAGCGATAGGTTTTGGGGGTTCATCAAAGCAGCATGCTGAGGGGAACATGCTGCAGAGGTGGCTTCCTGGGAGTCGGCCACAGGATGAAGTTGACTTGCAGGGGACAGGTTAACACCTAGGGGGGGTTGGCTGCCAGGGCGTTTACCCCCTTTCAAGGAGAGGCTGGCAGATTGCTCCCAGCAGCTACTTGGAGCTAATTCTCCTCATCCCTGCAGGGGAAAGAGGATGGGAGCACAGGGGAGAGTTCTCCTCCCTCTGTAGCTCCCTTGAATCTGTGCAGGTCTACTCTCTCAAGCCGCTGCTGCTCCCGTGGTTCCTTAAATAATCACTTCCCTGGTCATTACTACCTCACCCCTTCTTATTTTCCCCTCTGCTGTTGACCATTGCACTCAGAGCAGATGCCTCCTCTCTCATCAGTGACTGTCGTTAAGCTGGATGAATAGCCCATTTTCTCTGAGTCTGCACATGCCGGGCAGGCTGGCAGGCACTTGACATCAGGTGAGAACTCTGGAGTTCAAAAAGCCTGTCATTTCTGGAGTTTTATTATCCTGTGCAGCATTCAGCACATCTGGTCAGTAAATACAGTTAGTGGAAAATTTAGCTTTCTCCTTGCTTATTTAAGATTCTTTGGAAAAAATATATATATATATATTTTTTTTACTTAGCAAAAACCACATATGATATACATGTTATTCAGAACATGTTATAAGGAGCTTCACCTTGGATGACAAGTATTGAAAATTCCTGCTTCCTCTTCCAGTTGGCCTTGTTGGGATTAGGAACTTGAGTATTAGATGACTGTTAAAAAATTATGGGGAGGGAAGATTTTTAGTGTTTGAAAAAAAAAAAGTTGTGGTTGTTTTTTTATCAGTGTTATTAATCACTAAATATTTTTCTTTTATTATTTTCCAGATACCAGAGTAAAAGGATGGTTTCTTCTGGACAATTATATACCTACTTTTATCTGCTCTGTCATATACTTACTAATTGTATGGCTGGGACCAAAATACATGAAGAATAGGCAGCCGTTCTCTTGCCGGGGAATTTTAGTGGTGTATAACCTTGGCCTCACATTGCTGTCTCTCTATATGTTCTGTGAGGTAGGTCTGTCCCTTAAATGTGCTCTGATCACCGTCCTCAATGGTGTTCCTAAATAAGGGCAGCTGCATTGCGGGGTGGGATGGGGGGACTGGGAGAACAAATACATTAATCCATTTTGAGTATGTTTTAAAATTGATTTGCCAAAATGCCAGAGTTGTTTGTATAAATATGCCTTCTAGAATATCTAAAATAGAAGCCTTTGCTATTGATTTGTGATGTTTCATATCATTTTCTAGAAATACTTTTATGCAAGCAGAACACAGGGTGGAAAATGAACAAAGTGTGAAAAACAGATCTGTGAACATTTTATTATTAAGCATTTAATAAATGCAGGATTCTGGTTTGGAGGTGGGGGAGGAAGGAAGTGGGTAGCAGTTGTGTTTGGGTGTGTTTTTTGGCAAGCCTCTCACCTGATCTGATAACTGTAAATAGCTTTGAGATTTGACAAGTGCATTTTTAAAAGCTAAGACGAGTGGATGGTGAGATCTGTGTTTAAGATCTGAATGGTCTGTAAGTTTGGGCCAAATTATTTTATCTGTATAACTGGGAGGTTGGAAACCATATTTGATGATCTCAAAGGCAAACGTTGTAGCTGAAATAAAAATGAAAGAAATGGAAATCAAAACTTACATCCTCCCTATTTTTTGCTGTTACGTAATATAGGCTTTAAAGCTAAACGGCTGGAAAGCTGCCCTCCAAGGGTAAGCACAGTTTGTATACGTTTTTAGGGGAGGGACCACCTTTCAGGCTTACAGTACAAATGTCTCGCAGCACTAAACTCTTGTTAAATCTCTGGGTGGAGAATTAAGCCATGTATAAACATTTGCAAGCACTCCCATTTAGAATTGTAACCTTTTATTGTGGCTTTAATTCCCCAAGGAGTAGTAAAGAAGATAAGGGGAGGAGGGGAGAAATCAAAATGAATCTTAAAATTGGTGTTTAGAGGGAAGAATGAATTCTCCGTCAGCCTCAGGCCTCTCCATCCTGTCTCCCTGTCTGCGTGTGGTTGTGTGCGAGAGGGTGTCTGGGTGGTCACACCGGTGCAAAACACTGTTCGATCGTGGGAGGTATTGATTGCACCTGTGGGAGGTCTGTGGCTTGTTCTGCGTGTATGTTGCATAAGCCAGCTAAAGAGTTTATGATTAGAGTAGTAGACTTTTATGCTTGATACTCTGTGAAATGCTTACAACCCCTTTTTTCGCTTTTTTCTGTCCTATTCTAGAATGAAGGCAGTTTAATTAGCCTCCCAGATGGATATTGCAGGACTGGAGGCAGGGGCAGAGCACAGGAGTGACTCCTGGGCCCAGCACTGTGCACATCTCTGTGTTCAAGGGACAAACTGCAGCAAGGTGTCAGGTTTTTCAGAGTGAACGGTTTATTTTCCCATAATTGATAGATGATACAGCCCTTTCCTTAAGAAAACTTTTATAGGGGTGCCTGGGTGGCTCAGTCGTTAAGCATCTGCCTTCGGCTCAGGTCATGATCCCAGGGTCCTGGGATCGAGCCCTACATCGGGCTCCCTGCTCCGCAGAGAGCCTGCTTCTCCCTCTCCCTCCGCCTGCCGCTCTGCCTACTTGTGCTCTCTCTCAATCTCTCTGTCAAAGAAATAAATAAAATCTTAAAAAAAAAAAAGGAAAGAAAGCTTTTATAGAGTTTATTGTTATGCATAGCACTATTCTAGAGAAAAAATATTTAAATTATTAAGTCTTCTAGAACTTAAGGATCTGCCTAACAGGTTTCTCAAGCCCTGGAGATAGAGCTAGAACGTCAGAATTTAACCTCTCTCAAACAGGTCATTCTTGGGTAAAGAGGGGAAGAACAGTGCTGTATAAATTGCTGCTGTGTCATAGGACTGAATTGGGAGGGTTCCAGAAGCACTGTAGGAGGAAATACAGATTTTCCTCTGACAGCTTAGTGAGAACTAGAGGTGAGGTTGAGCCGTCTGAGCACTGGATGAAGAGACTCAAGAAATATACAGTGGAGGAAAACATTTTTAACTGATGATTTAGAGTACATACAGCAGTAATTCCTTAAATTAAATCCACTTTCTAAAAATATGCCCACATCAGGTATTCCAGAGTTGAAAATAAGCCCTACATTTTACTACTTGTTACGTGGTATTTACATTAGATTTTTGTGACTTTTTTTCCTGTATTTACATAAACCCATCAGTAATACCATTATAACCTATCCTTTGTCAAGCTTTTCATTTCATCTTAGCTGTTATTTTCTTTTAATTGGCATTTATATTCCATTGATGAGTAAAACCTAGGACGGCAATCATGGAGTTTTGTGACAGAACAAACTGAGGAGGTCATGGATCCCAGTTGGGCCTCTCATTTCAGCCAAATGTCCCAAGACCTGGAGCTGTTTGCCTTTGGTCACACAGTTGGCAGAGTCTTGATTATTAGTCTTTATTTACCCTTCTGCTTATCTACATATTTGGGTCTGTAAGGAATTTAAAAAATAAATAAGTAGTCATGGATAGTTGTGTTTATTTTATCCTGTGTGAATTCACAGCTGCCTTGGCAAGTTCTAGGCTAATACAAATAAAATTAACTGTCACTTAAAGGAGACAAAGAGAAGTCTTGAAAGAAGGGAGATAACAAGGAAGTGAAAGGGGGAGAGTCACTATAACTTTAAAATTACCAGAAGAAGGAAAATAAATAAATGACGATTTGAAAACTGTGAAACAGAGTTTAAAATCTAGAAAAAGTTTAGACTTGTTCATAGTTATTACATTTGTAGCTGAAATGGAAATCAAAACTTACATCCTCCCTATTTTTTGCTGTTACGTAATATAGGCTTTAAAGCTAAACAGGGGAGGAAAGCTGCCCTCCAAGGGTAAGCACAGTTTGTATACGTTTTTAGGGGAGGGACCACCTTTCAGGCTTACAGTACAAATGTCTCGCAGCACTAAACTCTTGTTAAATCTCTGGGTGGAGAATTAAGCCATGTATAAACATTTGCAAGCACTCCCATTTAGAATTGTAACCTTTTATTGTGGCTTTAATTCCCCAAGGAGAGACTTGGCATTACTTGTAGTTATCTCAAACAAAACTTAGTGTTTATTTTCGGGAAAATGATTGTAGATCCCTGATTAGAAGTGTTTTTGAACAGTGGTGTGTTTTAGATTGAAAGTACAGGACTTTGGGACACCTGGGTGGCTCAGTCGTTAGGCGTCTGCCTTCGGCTCAGGTCATGATCCCAGGGTCCTGGGATCGAACCCCGCATTAGGCTCCCTGCTCCGCGGGAAGCCGGCTTCTCCCTCTCCCGCTCCCCCAACTTGTGTTCCCTCTTCGCTGTGTCTCTCTCTGTCAAATAAATAAAAATGAAATCTTTAAAAAAAAAAAAAAAAAGTACAGGACTTTATGGCAAGCCTTTTGGCTTTTACTTAGTAAATGAGGTGCTATCTAAAATCACAGTCAGGGGGACGCCTGGGTGGCTCAGTCGGTTAAGCGTCTGCGTTCCACTCAGGTCATGATCCCAGGGTCCTGGGATCAAGGCCGGCATTAGGCTTCTTGCTCAAAAGGGTGTCTGCTTCTCCTTTTGCCTGCCGCTCCCCCTGCTTGTGCTCTCGCTCTCTCTGTCAAATAAATAAATGCAATCTTTAAAAAAAATAAAATCACAATCAGTGGTGAAGGCTCAAATAAAATTTCAGTTAGTAGAAGAGAAACAGCTTTGGGGCGTCTGGATGGCTCAGTCATTAAGTGTCTGCCTTCGGCTCAGGTCATGATCCCAGGGTCCTGAGACTGATCCCGCATCAGGCTCCCTGCTTGGCAGGGAGTCTGCTTCTCCCTCTCCCACTCCCCCTGTTCGTGTTCCCTCTTTTGCTGTGTTTCTCTCTGTCAAATAAATAAATTCTTTAAAAATAAAAATAAAAAAGATTTAAAAAATTTTTTTAAAAAAGCTTAGTTTGTGTTAGTTACTCAGCATTGTAAATCTGTGCCCTTCGTAGCAAATGTAAAATTCTTGGGTGCCTTTCTACCCTCTGAGATGGAGGGCATATGTCGTCTTCATTGAAGCCCCCGTTTCCCCAAGCTACCTTAAGTCCCTGAGCTCCAGCTTGAGAATCCCCAACCACACAATGCCCGATGTGGCTTTTCCTCGTGATGCGGTAGATGTCCAAGCTGGACTCGTTCCCACTGCCCCCCGCCCCCCAGCAAGCTGTCTGAGACACTTCTAACTCCTTTGTTAACATGTCAGACGTGGGAGTCCCACGCAGGCACCTGCTGTCTCCCGACGTGTAACCGTTTTGGTGTGTCTGCTCTCCTCCTGCTTCTGGCTTCTTGTGTCCCCTCAGCTGAGAGGATCGAATTGCTTGGTTTGTTACAGTCCAAAAGGGAGCATCCCTGTTGATCGGCCTGGGTGTTGTGCACTGATCTCAGTGGTACCTGCAGGGGAAACAGGGTCAGTATTGTACAGGACACGAGGCTTTGAACTTTAAGAACTGCTGGCCCCTTTCCTCAGGAGGAGGCACTTTGAGCTGTCAGCCTGCATGTTATGCATAGTTCTACTCAAACCCCCCAACACCAGTGTATTTCGTTCCTCTGGTCTCTACCCCCAAGAAACTCCCTCTTCTTTTAGACCTAAGGCCACCTCCGTTTGACAGTCTCCATCTCCTTCTTAAGGACTCTACGCAAGAATCAATTCTCCTGTGAAGCCAGAAGCACACGGAGTCAGGACCCAAGCTCTACGGAGCAGTGATGATTTCTTAAAAACAATGAAGCGTGGATCACTACGTCAAAAACTAATGATGTATGGTGACTGACATAACATAATAAAATAAAATTTAAAAAAGTTTTATTTATTGACAGAGATACAGTGAGAGCAGGAACACAAGCAGGGGGAGTGGGAGAGGGAGAAGCAGGCTTCCTGCAGAGCAGGGAGCCCGATGCGGGGTTTGATCCCAGGACCCTGAGATCATGACCCAAGCCGAAGGCAGACGCTTAATGACTGAGCCACCCAGGCACCCCTACGGAGAAGTGATTCTTAAGCCTCTTTTGCCTTCCCACTATTCCCAAGGAACATGACACATTGCTTTCCACTCAGGTGTTCCGCTGGGTGTGGCCTCAGCATCCTGTCCCTCGCGCACACATCACTGACATAGAAGATGGCTGTGATTTTAGTGTTTCTTCCCTCTGTTAATATGGCTCCATCACATGTATCGTGAGCACTAGGGTAGAAAAAAGCAAATGCCAAAAGAAAAAGAGAAAGCAAATGCCTGGCCCACGGTTTTACTTTAAACAAAATCACAGATTACAAATAAGATTTTTTTTTGAGTACTTGTTTATGTTTATTACGTTGCAGTTAGAACTGTCTTTTGTGAATAGAGTGAGAGAACAGTCTCATTCAGAACATTTAAAATGCAATTTTAAAACCATGATTGCTATCTGACTGGATAGATGGATCTGGATTGGCATAGATCCAAAACTCCCTCTTTCTTCCCCTTTGCATTTCTTATTTTAAATTGTAATTTCAGAACTACTTCAAAATATGGAAAGTAAAATCACATAAATAATATCTATATACCTCACAAATATTGACCTTTTATTATTGGTCAAGAAAATACTAGGGGTGCCTAGGTGGTTCAATCTGTTAAACCCCCACATCAGGCCCCCTGCTCAGTGGGGAGTCTGCTTCTCCCTCTGCCCCTCTCCCTACGCTTTCTCTCTCTCTCTCATAAATAAATAAAATCTTAAAAAAAGGAAATATTATAAAAATGCATGTGATGAGTACTGGGTGTTATATGCAACTGGTAAATTATTGAACACTAAATCAGAAATTAATGATGAACTATATGTTGGCTAATTGAATTTAATTTAAAAAAATATAAAAATGCATCTGAAGTACAGCCCCTTCCCAGATACAACTTTCTTCTGAAGTTCATGTGTTTCTTCTCTGGATATGTTTTTATACTTTCAATACATGTGTATGTATACATGACAATATATAGTATATTCTGAGAAATTTTTTAAATTTATGTTAATGGTTTACTGTTTATACTCTTTCGATAGCTTTCTTTTAGTCAGTATTATATTTTGAGATGAATCCATGTTGAATCATAGAGATTTAGTTAATTTAATTTCTGTATTACTTCAGTGTTAGAATTTATTATACCATTTTATGCAGCTTTCTTTGCATGGACGTACAGGTTTCCCGTTCATAGTGTTGTATGGAGTACTCTTGGTCTCCTTGTGCAAATGTGATTCCTTTTTTTTAAACTAGATATACATCTAGGACTCTAACGACTGAATCTCATAGTCTCTTGTCTTTTAGTGGGGAAATGTAACCCATTTTCATTTAGCATAGTGATTATTTTGGAATAATTTCTATCACCTTTTTTTGGTGTGTAGGTGTGTTTTCTTTTTTCACTCCTCTTTTCTATTGAATTTTTTTTTTTTCATTTTACTGATTGAATAGTCATTCATTCTAATTCTGTATTATAGTGTTGACCGTAAGTTTTTAATATGCCTCCTCAACTTCATAAAGTCTACAGTGAATTCTTATTTCCACCCTCCTGAGTCACACAGGACCTTGGAAGTTTGCGTGCTGATCCCCCTTTCCTGTATGTCTCCATCATGTTCCGTCATCCCAGCGTTTGCTAACATCCTACACTGTCATCATCTTTATTCAGGCCTTGCTCTTTGCTGTGCTCACTCTTGATCTGTGAAATCCATTTTTCCCTTTGAGGCTCCGTTTCCTTCTCTTGGAGTAGTTCGCTGTGAAGGCTCAACTCTTGAGCATCATTTTGTTGGTCTTTAAGCTTGAATAGTATTTAAGTGGGGCAAAGAATTCTGGATTATTTTTCTTCAGCACTTTGAAGATTCATTCCAGAGAAGTCACTGCAGTCCTGTTTTTGTTCATTCGTAGGCAATCATTTTTGTTCTGGATAATTTTTAAGTTGCGTTTGAAAATAAAACAGTTGTGTGGCTGGGTAGCCATCTATTTTTATTGATCTCATTCAGGACTTTGGAGCCTTTGGTCTAACAGACTTCATTAGTTCAGGAAAGTACTCGGCCATCCTCTGCTCAACTCTGGCCTCTCCTCCCCCCTCTACTATTAGACCCGTGTTAGACAGTCCCTGACTCCACATAGCCTCTCTTTCATATATGTGCCCCTTTATCTCTCTCCTCTGCATTCATCTGATTCACTCACACTTTCACTTGTGTGTACTCTGCTGTTCCATCCATCTATTGAGTTTTTACTGTGAATGACTATATGTCATTTATTTCTGAAGGTTTACTTCTTTTCTTTTTTTTCCTCATTACATAACATAGGAACATCATGGGGGTTTTTTGTGTTTTTTTTTCCCCCTCTGTGATCTAGATATGACAGTTATCTCCAAACTTAACCATTTGCTTTCAGCCACATTATTCCTCTGGGAATAATTATTAAATCTACACTAAATCTCTTCTTTAAAAACAAAATGGTTTGTCTGGTGTCCTGGATAAGCATCCCGAGCTAGTATTGCTGGGTGGGGTCATCTCAGGTAAGGTGTCTTCCTCAAATAAAAGAAAGATTCTAAAAGGACTTAAATGTAAGCTAACGTCCTCCTTTCTGCATAATGTTTTGGGGAGGGGGCCTCACCGTATAGTTAGGCATCAGTGATGATGGACTTGGTATGTTTCATGTAGCATTTCTGTGTGTCTTTATAGTGGGGGAGTTGGTTCTGCTTTTGGTCAGTTTGCTGCATTGCCAGAACCAGACATCAGTACTTTTTTTCTTTGAGTCTTCTTTTGAAGATTTCTGATGCTGCTTTATTGGAAAGATGAAAGACATTTGCTGGCATGGGTGTTTTGCTTGTGCCTTCTAACCCTCCTCTGTAACTGTGGGTTAATACAGTTGAAGCATCTCCCCAGGCACCTGACAGCCTGTTCCTCCCTGGGCTCTGGCTTTGAAGGTCCTAATAGAACCACAGAGCAGTTGATTTGGAAACATTATATTCTAAACTGTCTTGTTGTTTTTCTTTCCCTTCAGGCTTTCCTAAAATAGAAATGTTATTGTGGGGAAATAGGATTTGGAAAAACACTTAAAAGACCTGGTAGTTGAATATTGAATTTCGTTAAAAAAAAAAAAAAAGATTATGTTTACCAAAGTACTTCCAAAAAAAAATATTTACTATTCTGCTTTTTTTCATTTAAAGAGGTATAGAGAAATTGAAACATCTGGTGAGATTAATACTTCTCAGAAAGGCCTGATCATTGCCTTAAAATACTTCTTGCTCTTTGTTCCCTTGCCACTGAAATTCCTTACTCAGAAGGAAACTTTTGTCAGGGAGTGGAAGCACCCATTCAGTTATGTTCATCTCAGTTTATCTGGCAATGCCCTGAGAGAATGCCTTATATTGGGCAAATGGAGAAAGGGTACAACCCGAACAGCCATCCCCTCACTCCTCACACCCAGCAGAAAAGGGAGGATTACCTTCCATTAGAGTGCAAGCTTCGGAGTTGGTCCAAAGCCAGGCCTGACTTCTATAAACTGACTCTGCAAACCTTTGGTAACTGGGCCACTGGCAGCTGGTATAACAAGGAACATGTCACTGGACAAATCCTCAACCAAAGCAGAATTAATCTGCAAAACAAGAGTCAGTAGGTGGGCTGGAGAAGTCTCTTTAAATTATGCAAAGGATGCCCTGGCCGGGGCCTCAGTACACAATAGGAGCAACACCACTTCAGACCTAGTCATGGGCCTTCATTAGTGGGCAGCAGAAATAGCAAACATCTGGCTAAAATCATAGCAAAGACTTACATAGTGCCTCCTATGCCAGATACTGGGCTAACTCCTTTACTGTTCCTTGGACTGTCACTGCCCTTTCTGCTGAGGGAGAGTTCCTGGGTAGGCCAGGAATTCAGGTCTGTGCCTCAAACCATTGTACAGTACTATCTCGAGATGCTGAGTCTTGGCTTGATGTTTTCCTCTCCTTAACCACTAACACCCCATGAACTGAAAAATGAGCATTTCTTGCTGGATGCATGGCAGCTACTTAGCAGAAGCCACTCCTCAGGAGGCCTGAGAGATGAGAGAATAGGACTGCCAGCATAAGAGGACAGGGTCTAGGGTCCAGGGGAAAATGCCAGACATCCCTGTTTCAGCTTGGGCTGAGGACAAGCTGGTCCTTTGTGCTTTGTTCTAAAGCCTTCTCTAGTGTACAGAGCCTGTCCTTATGACTTAACTGAAAGTATCCCATTCAGCAGTAACCCAAGGGTATTCCTGGTCATAAGGAAAACAAAACAAAACACTTTGGGAGGTTATGAGTGTGCAGTTATTTTAATGGGCATCCTTATGGTCTGGACATGAAAGATTTGAAATGCAAAGCCACATGCTTTGACCTGACCCTGTTCCATAATAGCACAGCCAAGAGCGGCTAGCTAAACCCTGGAAGAACTAGATACTTTCAGTTTTGGAGCAGCTGGTGGTTAATTTTAAACCAAACATCTGCTGAAGTAAAGATGCAGGTAAAAGTCTACTTTTCCTCAGATTGCTTCATTGGTAGAGTACCCCCATTGTGCTCTTGAATTATTAAGGATTCAAAAACAAGCAAGGAAGGTCAGAGGAACATGGAACTCCTGTTTGAGATTGCAGTTAAACTGAGAGCCAGAATTCCTGGTTGCTGGTCCTAGTGGTTCCACCAAAAAGCTATGTGACTCTGGGGCATCTGTATCATTTCTCATCTCCGTTTCCTTATTAAAAACGTGGCTTGTACCAACTCTAAAAAATACACACTTGAGCATCCACATAGAAACAATAAGGGCTGTGCAGATGTCAACCCCACACACTTGGTGTTATGTGGAAATGTCCCTGGGTCCTCTTCTAGATATAGTTTGAATTCCAGTATAGACAGTCTCTTCTTATCTTTTATTGGATGGAGGTCTGCTTGGGGGTACTAACCACACAGCTCACCAGGCCCTTATCACTAAAACCAGCCAGCCCTTTTCAAAAAGGGTTATTTTGTGGCTCTGACATCTTGAGATATTGGGGTGAAAAGCTGATAATGGCCACCCAAGATGACATTCTTCTGCTTATTCTTTAAATGCTAAATGACCTTGTTTCTTGAGATGCTTTGGTAGAATTCCAGAAGGTGCCCTGGAAATGGTTGTCATGCTAAAGGTTATACCACATTTGTGGCTAAATGTGGTGTTAGATGAGAAGTCACCTCTCACCATTAGAAATGATTGATTTCAGAGTCCTGGGAAAAGATGGCGGAGGAGTAGGGGACCCCATTCCAACCAGTCCCCAGAATTGAACTGGATATCTACCAGAGCGCTCTGAACACCCACGAAATTAGCCTGAGGTGTAAGAAGATCTGGATCTCTACAAACAGAATATTGCAGGCGGTTGGTTTCAAGGTACAAAGCAGGGAGCCGTGATTCCGCAGGCAGATATTGGACGATAAATGGCAGCGGGAGGGAGCCTGGCCATGGAGATCCTACACTGCCGGTGAGTGATAGCCTGCCATGCTGGGGACCGGGCACAGGTTCGCAGACTGGTAGCGGCAGGGAAAGGACTTTAGGGCAGCCCCCCAGATGGAAACCCGGAGCGGCGGGGCCGCACATGCGAACTGGGGGAAGCTGGCGGTTTTAGAAGCACAAAGGGCAGACACGTGCCCCAACCTGGAGGCAGGACTGGGAGCGCTGCTGAGGGGCGCACAGCCCAGGACGCTGCAGTTTATAGCAGCACAGACAAAAACAGAGACAGTGTGGCCTGGAGAGCTCACTGAAGAACAGACTGCGATCTCTCTGCTCTGAGGCAGAGGGTTGGAAACGGTCTCTTCTGCTCTGACTCTCGGAAGAGATGCGGAAAGCCACCAGGGAAAGCTCCCAGAGAACAAAAGCCCCCAAAAACTGGTTTCCACTGAGCCCATCCGCCACCACAGGGGGCAGGGCAACTCTGCCCAAACAGGGTTTCCTGAGTAACAACACGGCAGGCCCCTCCCCCAGAAGATAGGCTGGGAAAACAAGAGGCCAGCAACCCTAAGGTCCCTAGAAAACAGGTGCATCTTGCTTGGGTGGTGGTCAGTAATTTGGACTTATGCTTCCTCAACCACCCCTCAACAGAATGACTGGGAGGAGGAACCCCCAAAACAGAAAAGACTCAGAGATTATGACTTATGCCACAAATTTACAAATGGATTCAGATATAACAAAGATGTCGGAGATGGAATTCAGGCTAGCAATTGTGAAGACAGTAGCTAGAATGGAGAAATCGATTAATGGCAACACAGAGTCTCTAAGGGCAGAAATGAAAGCTGAATTGGCAGAACTTAAAAATGCTATCAGTGAGATCCAGTCTAATCTAGATAATGTAACAGCTAGGGTAAGCGAGGCAGAAGAACAAATTAGTGACCTGGCAGACGACTTAATAGATAAAAAGGGAAAAGAGGAGGCCAGGGAAAAACAACTCAGAATCCATGAAAATAGAATCAGAGAAATAAGTGACACCATGAAACGTTCCAATGTCAGAATTATTGGAATCCCTGAGTGGGTGGAGAGAGAGAGGGAACTAGAAGATATGTTGGAGCACATCATAGCTGAGATTCCCCCAATCTGGGGAATGAAACAAACATTTGTGTCCCAGAGGCAGAGAGGACCCCCCCCAAGATCAAGGAAAACAGGCCAACACCCCGGCATGTAATAGTAAAACTCGCAAATCTTAGAACCAAGGAAACCATCTTAAGGGCAGTTGGGGGAAGAGATTCCTTACATACAGAGGGAGGAACATCAGAATAACGTCAGACCTATCCACAGAGACCTGGCAAGCCAGAAAGGGCTGGCAAGACATATTCAGGGTACTAAATGAGAAGAACATGCATCCAAAAATACTTTATCCAGCAAGGCTTTCATTTAGAATGGATGGAGAGATGCAGAGCTTCCACGACCGGCAGAAACTGAAAGAATATGTGACCACTAAGCTGGCCCTGCACGAAATATTAAGGGGACTTCTATAAAAGGAGAAAGACCCCAAGAGTGATATACAACAGAAATTTATAGGGACAATCTATAAAACAAGGTCTTCACAGGCAACATGATGACAATTAATTCATATCTTTCAATAATCACTCTCAACGTAAATGGCCTAAATGCTCCCATAAAACAGCACAGGGTTGCAGATTGAATAAAAAGACAGGACCCATCTATATGCTGTCTACAAGAGACTCATTTTGAACCTAAAGATACATCTAGACTGAAAGTGAAGGGATGGAGATCCATCTTCCATGCCAGCGGACCTCAAAATAAAACTGGGGTAGCAATTCTTATATCAGACAAATTAGATTTTAAACTAAAGACTGTAGTTAGAGACACAGAAGGACACAATATCATTCTTAAAGGGTCTATCCAACAAGAAGCACTAACAATTGTAAATATCTATGCCCCCAACATGGGAGCAGCCACCTACATAAGCCAACTGTTAACCAAAATAAAGAGTCATATTGATAACAATACGTTAATTGTAGGAGACCTCAATACTCCACTCTCAGCAATAGACAGATCATCTAAGCCCAAAATCAACAAAGAAACAAGAGCTTTGAATGACACACTGGACCAGATGAACCTCATAGATACATACAGAACATTCCACCCTAAAACAACAGAATACTCATTCTTCTCGAGTGCACATGGAAGTTTCTCCAGAATAGACCACATACTGGGTCACAAATCAGGTCTCAACCAATACCAAAAGACTGAGATTATTCCCTGCATATTCTCAGACCATAGTGTGTTAAAACTGGAACTCAATCACGAGAAAAATATTGGCAGAAATTCAAGCACTTGGAAGCTAAAGACCACTATGCTCAAGAATGTTTGGATCAACCAGGAAATCAAAGAAGAACTTAAACAATTCATGGAAACCAATGAGAACAAAAACACATCAGTCCAAAACCTATGGGATACTGCAAAGGCGGTCCTAAGGGGGAAATACATAGCCATCCAAGCTTCACTCAGAAAAATAGAAAAATCCTAAATTCACCAACTAACTCTACACCTTAAAGAACTAGAGAAAAAGCAACAAACAATGCCTAAGTCATGCATTAGAAGAGAAATAAAGATTAGAGCAGAGATCAATGAATTAGAAACCAGAAACATAGTAGATCAGATCAACAAAACTAGAAGTTGGTTCTTTGAAAAATTAATAAGATCAATAAACCACTGGCCAGACTTATCCAAAAGAAGAGAAAGGACCCAAATTAATAAAATTATGAATGAAAGGGGAGAGATCACGACTAACAACAAGGAAATAGAAACAATTATTAGAAATTATTATCAACAACTATATGCCAATAAACTGAGCAATCTGGATGAAATGGAGGCCTTCCTAGAAACCTATAAGCTGCCCAGACTGAAACAGGACGAAATTGACAACCTGAATAGGTCAATAACCAGTTACGAGATTGAAGCAGTGATCAAAAACCTCCCAAAAAACTAGTCCAGGGCCTGATGGATTCCCTGGGGAATTCTACCAAACATTCAAAGAAGAACTAATACCTATTCTCCTAAAGCTGTTTCAAAAAATAGAAACAGGGCGCCTGGGTGGCTCAGTCGTTAAGCGTCTGCCTTCGGCTCAGGTCATGATCCCCAGGTCCCGGGATCAAGTCCCACATCGGGCTCCCTGCTCGGCGGGAAGCCTGCTTCTCCCTCTCCCACTCCCCCTGCTTGTGTTCCTGCTCTTGCTGTCTCTCTCTGTCTAATAAATAAAATCTTTAAAAAAAAAAAAAAAAATAGAAACAGAAGGAAAGCTTCCAGACTCATTCTGTGAGGCCAGCATTACCTTAATCCCCAAACCAGGCAAAGACCCCATCAAAAAGGAGAATTTCAGACTGATATCCCTGATGAATATGGATTCAAAATCCTCAACAAAATCCTAGCTAATAGGATCCAACAATACATTAAAAGGATCATCCACGGGGTGCCTGGGAGGCTCAGTTGTTAAGCGTCTGCCTTCGACTGAGCCCTGCATTGGGCTCCCCGCTGTGCGGGAAGCCTGCTTCTCCCTCTCACACTCCCCCTGCTTGTGTCCCCTCTCTTGCTGTGTCTCTCTCTGTCAAATAAATAAAATCTTTAAAAAAAAAAAAAAGGGATCATCCACCACGACTAAGTGGGATTTATCCCCAGGATGCAAGGGTGGTTCAACATTTGCAAATCAATTAATATGATAGAACACAATAATAAGAGAGAAGAGAGAGAAGAACCATATGGTCCTCTCAATAGATGTAGAAAAAGTATTTGACAAAACACAGTATCCTTTCCTGATTAAAACTCTTCAGAGTACAGGGATAGAGGGAACCTATATGTTATGAACCTCAAGTTCATAAAATCCATCTATGAAAAACCCACAGCAAATATCATCCTCAATGGGGAAAAGCTGAGAGCCTTTCCCTTAAGATCAGGAACACGTCAAGGATGCCCACTCTCACCACTATTGTTCAACATAGTACTAGAAATCCTAGCCACAGGAGTCAGACAACAAAAAGAAATAAACGGTATTCAAATTGGCAAAGAAGAAGTCAAACTCTCTTTTCACAGACGACATGATACTTTATGAGGAAAACCCAAAAGACTCCACCCCCAAATTACTAGAACTTCTACAGCAATTCAGTAATGTGGCAGGATACAAAATCAGTGCACAGAAATCTGTTGCTTTCTTATACACTAACAATGCAACTGTAGAAGAGAAATTAGAGAAACGGTTCCATTTACAATAGCACCAAAAACCATAAGATACCTCAGAATAAACCTAACCAAAGAGGTAAAGGATCTATACTCTAGGAACTACAGAACACTCATGAAAGAAATTGAAGAAGACACAAAAAGATGAAAAAACATTCCATGCTCATGGATCGGAAGAATAAACATTGTTAAAATGTCTATGCTACCCAGAGTAATCTATACCTTCAATGCCATCCTGATCAAAATTCCAATGATATTTTTCGAAGTGCTGGAATAAAACAATCCTAAAATTTGTATGGAATGAGAAAAGACCCCGAATTGCCAAGGAAATGTTGAAAAAACAAAGCTGGGGGCATCACATTGCCTGATTTCAAGCTATATTACAGAGCAGTGATCACCAAGACAGCATGGTACTGACACAAAAACAGACATATAGACCAATGGAACAGAAAAGAGAGCCCAGATATGGACCCTCAACTCTATGGTCAAATAATCTTCGACAAAGCTGGGAAAAATATGCAATGAAAAAAAGACAGTCTCTTCAATAAATGTGTTGGGAAAATTGAACAGCTATATACAGAAGAATGAAACTCAACCATTCTCTAACACCATACACAAAGATAAACTCAAAATGGATGAAAACCTCCATGTGAGACAGGAATCCACCGAAATCCTAGAGGAGAACATAGGCAGTAACCTCTTTGACATTGGCCACAGCAACTTCTTTCAAGATACATCTCCAAAGGCTAGTGAAACAAAAGCAAAAATGAACTTTTGGGACTTCATCAAGATAAAAAGCTTCTGCACAGCAAAGGAAACAGTCAACAAAACAAAGAGACAACCCAAGAACGGGAGAAGATATTTGCAAATGACACCAGATAAAGGGCAGGTATCCAAGATCTATAAAGAACTTCTCAAATTTAACACCCAAAAAACAAATAAGTCAAAAAAAGGGCAGAAGACATGAAAGACACTTCTCCAAAGAAGACATACAAATGGCTAACAGACACATGAAAAAATGTTCATCATCATTAGATCAGGGAAATTCAAACCAAAACTGCATTGAGATACCACCTTACACAAGTTAGAATGGCAAAAATGGACAAGGCAAGAGGCCACAAACAGAGAGGTTGTGGAGAAAGGGGAACCCTCTTACACCGTTGGTGGGAATGCAAGTTGGTACAGCCACTTTGGAAAACAGTGTGGAGGTGCCTCAAAAAATTACAAATAGAGCTACCCTATGACCTAGCAATTGCACTCCTGGGTATTTACCCCAAAGACACAGATGTAGTGAAAAGAAAGGCCATATGCACCCCAATGTTCATAGCAGCAATGTCCGCAATAGCCAAACTGTGGAAAGAGCCGATATGCCCTTCAACAGATGAAAAAATAAAGAAGATGTGGTTCATATATACAATGGAATATTACTCAGCCATCAGAAAGGATGAATACCCAACTTTTACATCAACATGGATGGGACTGGAGGAGATTGTGCTAAGTGAAATAAGTCAAGCAGAGAACGTCAATTATCATATGGTTTCACTTATTTGTGGAACATAAAGAATAGCATGGAGGATGTTAGGAGAAGGAAGGGAAAAATGAAGGAGGGGAATTGGAGGGAGAGATGAACCATGAGAGACTATGGACTCTGAGAAACAAACTGAGGGTTCTAGAGGGGAGGGGGGTAGGGGATGGGTATTGAGGGCATGTACTGCATGGAGCACTGGGTGTTACACAAAAATGACTGGTGGAACACTACATCAAAACTAATGATGTATGGTGACTAACATAAGATAAAATTAAATTAAAAAAAAAAAATGATTCACTCCATGAGCTGCATCATCCAGACCTAGCTGTGATACTCGCCTAACTTCTCTTCTTTAAATGAAAAGATGCATGAAACAACCTTTGGTTATTGAATTTGTCCTATAAGAAGAGAAAGCTTCTAGCTCGGCTTTAATTCTAGCTCTTTCCATGCTCCTTGCCTAATTAAAGTTTGCTTTACTCCAGGAAGGAGAAAGCACATATGGTTTGCAGTGGTGCTGTTTGTATTTTGATTACTTGGGAAAAGCCAGGTAGAGTAAATAATGCACACTTGGTTGCTCTTGGAGTAGCTGGTGGTGTACGGAACTGTGCGGATGGTGGCAAGCTGTTCGTCGTGGCCCCCGTTTTCACTGAGGTATAGTCCTGTGCGCTCTTGAGCTGATTCCCAGGAGCCCAAGATAGAGAGACCTATCCCTACTCTCAGTTCCTCACCTTTGTCCAGCCTCCTCCCTCTCGCTTTGCAGTGCCTGCAGCAGTGTGTTGAATTTCTGGGGAACTGACCAGAGCAGCTCTCTGAAAGGAAGCCAGGCCCAAGCCCTGAAGGGAAACGGTAGCCAAGGTGACTTTGACTGGAGCATTGTGTCCACTGATGTGTTCCTAGAGGGGCGCTGGAACAGCAGGGCCCATGCTGTTTCCCTCTTATGGGGGATGGAGGGAGTAGAACTTTCTGATAGAGGCCCATTTTATAGAGAATTGATGAGAGTCTTAGATGAATAAACTTTAACTCAGGGGCTTGGTCCTCGTGTGTGAAATTATTCTATCCCTTCTGAAGCCAAGGATATTTGAGAATTCAACTTCCCATATTCCCGCATTATGACATTTGATGGGGACGGGTTCTTCCGTCTTGTGAACAGAATTCAGATGAATATTGTCAAGTCCAAGTTTCACCAAAATACTTTCTTGTGTTTCAGTTTCTCCATTTGCAAAGCAGAAATGACATCTTTTTGGTTTGGGGCTGTTTTTTTGGCTATGAATAATATATTCGGCCTTGATTTTGGCGGAGGGAGGTGAAAAGTAGGGCCTCAAACTTTGTCATCAGTTTAGCAACTATTCAGCACGTCTTGTGTGCAGGTTCCTGTGCTGGGTTCTGTGGATGCAGGAGCCACAGTCCCCACCTGTGTGAGCTTCCCAAAGAGCTTAAAATAGACCCTTTAACAAAGGGTTGAAAGGGAGCATATGAGCAGGTAACTATAAGCCATGGCAGGGTGAGCTTAGAGGAAGGACAGACTTCAGACTGGAGGCCCAAGTGAGCAATCATGAAGAAAAGAGGATTTTAGGGGCTCTTGGGTTGTCCATTTGGTGAAGCATCTGACTCTTGATTTTGGCCCAAGTCATGATCTCAGGGTTGTGAGATCATGCCCCATGTCAGGCTCTGTGCTCATCCAGGAGTCTGCTTGAGGATTCTCTCTCCCTCTTCCCACTCTCTCTCTTATCTCTGTACCTAAAATAAATAAATAAATATTTAAAAAACAAAAAATAGCTAAGCAAACTTCGAAGGATAGTTAGGATTTTAAGAGCTAGAGATGGAAGTACCTGGGTGTAGACAGCATTCCAGTTGAAAAGAATAAGCGAATGGTCACTGCTAACATTTGTTGTGTTTATCCTATGTACCAGGTTGGGTAGGGTAAGCATTTGTACACTCCAGCCATCTCATTTACTTTTCATGGCAGCCTGAAGAGGCGGGGTTGCTATTTTTATCCTATTTGGGGAGTGAAGAAACTGAGGTGTATAGAGAGGTGTACAGACCTTTGTCTAAGGTCACCTAGCTAAATGTGGGATGCTAGGAATTAAAGTCCTCCTGACTAGTGCCCAAACCTGTGCACTTTGCCCTTGGCCGCTGTACAGTGGGCAAGGAACGAAAGAGGGCCCATCTGACTGTAGGTCCGAGAGCAGTGGAAGACTGAATGCTGCACCTAGGGTTTGGGATTTGGTTCTAAAGGCACTGGGAGTCACTGAAGGGTCTTAAACACAGAATTCAGTGGTTGGCCCCAGTGGAAGTGCCGAGTGGCAGTGGTGCCCTGGGGGCTGTAGTTAGCCCCTCCTGGGAGAAGGGGACGGTGGGTTCAGGGCCCTGAAGCTGGATGAAAGCTTCTGGTTTGTGTACCTGTTTTAATGCTTCAGTTTGGGGGAAGTTCACCCCCCAAGACCTGGAGTTCTTTAGTCTCCAGAGATGCTGGGTGTTTTAGATACACATGTCTTTTTTTTTTTTCCTATTATAGGAAGAGGGACAAATGGAATTTTAAAGTAATTAGCTTAAGGAGCAAAGCAATCCAACCTGGATGCCTTCTGAAAGACATTTTAAAAGAAAGGGATGTGTTCGTCCCCTCTGCTAGAGTTAACAGGTCCTTCCTCAATCTGTGCCTACCCTTGAGGTCAAGGTGCCTACAGGAATACAAGGAAGGATTAGCTCTATTCTTCCTCAGCTCCCTTGCCTGTCTCCTCCCCTACCAAGGTAGGCATTCATGAATGCAGTGATCTGTACCTCAACCAGCCATCCTGTTCTAAAATTGGCAAAAGCAAACCAACCCAGAGTGTCTCAGGACACGATAGACCAAAATATCTGGAAAACAGTGATGGTAGGTTCTAGAATTTTAAATTGACAAGATGTTAACATTTCAAAAAGCATGTCTAGTGAGGCAATCATGGTTAATAAGTTTTTAATTTTGCCAAGTAAGGCTATCGTTTTAAATAAAGGCATCTTTTAAATTGCATAAATTTATCTTCATGGAGCACTTTGCTGTGTTATCCTTTTTATCATTTGCAGTAGTCGTGTGAAAATTTTTTCAAGAACCGTTCATTCCCTTTCCGTAACCTCCAGCCACAGAAGATAATTCACTGGTTCCCTCATGGGGTAGAAGGAAGGGCGGGGAGACTCCAGTCTCTTCTCTCCACCTCAGGTCTTCTGAGGGCACACAAGCCTGCACCCCCAGCTCCCGATCCCACTTGAGGTTCAGGCTTTTTATCTCGATCCTTGGAACTCGGGATGGGTCTGCATGTGGGGTGCTTAACCTGCCGTGACTTGAGAGCAGAATATTGTCCAAAAGGACGACATACCTTCTAGTAAATTACCTTGCAGATGTTGGTCTTTCAAAGATAGTGAAGTATAGCATAGTTTGTGTGTGGTCTGTTTTTTAAAAGTCCTAACATAGGAATTGTAGAAAATTAGAACCTTTAGAGATCATTTAGTCCAACCTCACCTTTTTACATAAAAACACCCAGGGCCCGAGGAACTTAGCGGGCTCGCTTCAGATCTTGGGCCTCGGTGGACGGCAGCCTAACTCGTCCCGGCTCCCTGGCCTTCTGCTTCCTAATGCGAACTCTTCATCGAAAAACAATGCCTCCCCCATGTGTACTCCAAACGCCTGTGTTGGTCTTTGGCCTTGAAAACCATGTTAATGCTTAATACTTTTTAATGTATAGAAGATGACAAAGCCAGAAGGCAAACCACAGAAAGGAAGTTAGTAGAAGAAAAAGCAGTTTCTAAGAAGGGCATTCAGAGTGCAATTGCCATGCCCACTCTGGCATTTCTGAGGTCAAACTGGGTTCAAGTTTAACCGTTTGTCTTCAGGCCCTTGTAATCCCTTTGCTGCTTACCCAGCATGAAACCCGTGATTCCCATTCCTAGTTGCAGGTTGGAAGTACTCTAAGAGCTTTGTGAAGGCCCCTCAAGATTCTGGTTTCATGATCTGGGGCGAGGCCAGGCATTAGCAGGTTTTAGAAGCTCCCAGGTGGTCCTGTTATGTAACTAGAGTGGGAACCAAGGCTTTCAGCCGGTGGTTTGCAAACTTTAGCTGCGTCAAAGTCCCCTGTGAAACAGCCTGTTGCCACGCCTCTGGGCTTCGCGCTCAGAAATTTCTGATTCAGAAGGTCTAGGGTAGGGCTTGAGATTTTGTGTTTCTGACAAATTCCTGGGTGATTCTGATGCTGCTGGGTTGGGAACCACACTTTGGAAACCACAGTATTCCATTTTCAAAAGCTCTCTGATTATGACTCTAAGGCCCTACCTTGATGGTCTACCCCTAGAGTTTTGATTCTGGGGTGGGCTCAAGAACTTCCATGTCTTAGAAGTTCCTATGTGGTGTTAATGGAGCTGGACTGGGGAACACACTTTGAGACCCAGGGCCAGTTTTTTATGTTGGATACCAGATGAGATCAGGCACAAGTCAGGCCACCTCAGAATTCTCCCCATTTATAGAGTGCCAATTGGCCCCCAGAGAGAAGGTCAACAGGAAAAATCAAGATCACCATAGGCTTTGGGAAGCAGGAAGCTACAGTTCACATGAACAAGGAATAGCACCTTGTCCTAGGTGTTTGTTTAGAAAATAGTGTGGACGTGCACAAGTGTTCTAAGTAAACCTTCCCTCTGGACTGTTACAATGGGTCCTTAAATCTCATCTAGCCAGTTGTCCTCGCTATGGATAAATGAGGAAACCATAGAGAACTGGTGATACTGCAGGCCTGTAACCTAGAGCTTGCATACCCCCTGATTCTGGGGTCCTTTCTGTGACACTGCAGAGTTCTGCTTCCTGGGCCCAGCGGATGACACGGCAACAGGAGATAACGAAGGCGAGGCTGACTAAATCATTCTAGGTTTTACAGCAGTGATTCTTGGAGTGTGGTCTCTGGACCAGCAGCATCAGGATCATCTGGAAACTTGTTAGAAATATGAATTCTTGGACCCCACCCCAGGCCTATTGGATCAGAAACACTCCCCAGTGATCCTGTTTTTACATGCCCCTGAGGGGATTCTGGCGGTACGCCATGCTCAAAGTTTGAGAAGTGCTGGTTTAGGGAAGGGCTGAATTTGTGAAGGTGTGATCTCCCTGGAGACTGCGTGTGGGACTGGAGCCTGCCATCAGGTTGGTCCGGGTCTTGGGACAGCCTAGGGAATGGAGAACTGTGGAGACTGCCAGCTTGGTAAGGCGGCACCCTGGAGTGACTGACTTCCAGGCCACCCCTCGTGAAATGGAGACTTCCTGGTGTTCACACTCCCCATCGTCATGCTTTTTGCTGAGGAGCAAAGACCAGACTTGCCTCAGCCAGCCCAAGGTCAATTGTCATAGATTCTGAAACAGATGAAGTTTAATTGAATAGGGCTTTCCATATTTCTGATCTTGTTGGTGATGGGCTTTTTCCTTTTTTATCCTTTTTTTTTAGTTAGTGAAAGGAGTATGGGAAGGCAGGTACAACTTCTTCTGTCAAGGCACTCGCAGCGCGGGAGAAGCAGATATGAAGGTATGGTCTCTCTTTTTTAAGTAGGTTTTTTTTTTTAAAATAAATTGTACAAAAGACAAAATGGTTCATATCCTCACTGCCCAAGATAATTCCTGTTGACATTTTTAAAAAAAATTTTTAAAAACCTATGTCCACATGGTATGAAAAGTTGAACAACACGAGAGATATAAGATGAAAACTAAAGTTTCATTTAGTAAAAGTAACTCCTGTTAACAGTTTCTAGGAAAAGGCGCCTGGCTGGCTCAGTCAGTGGAGCGTGCAACTCTTAATCTCAGGATTGTGAGTTGGAGGCCCACATCGGGTGTAGAGATTACTTAAAAATAAAATCTTGAAAAAAAAATTTTTTTTAGGTTTCCAGAAAAAAAAAAAAAACACTACATGCATTTGTCAGCATTCATATAAACAGGATCATAAGAATAACGTCTTAAATGCTGTAATCATTCCTTAAAGTGCTGAGGGTGGTCTTGAGATTCCGACTTCCACTCTGGGTGTTTTGTTCTAAATAAAAAGCTGCTGCTTTAAGTTCAGATGGGCAGTTGTTTCCTTAGAACTGTGTGACGTATTTAACTGGGCAGGGACCTGACACACAAAGTTCTGATTCCTTTTCTTCTTCGCCTTGTATCCTGGCACCTGCCCCCACGCCAGCCCCTGAAATCAGAAGCGCCTCTCGGGAGGGTTTTTTATACCGATGGCTTCACAGGTCCTTCCAAAGGGACTAGGCAGGCTTCAGGGGTTTTTTGAACCTTGATCCTCCTGTTTTTGTTAGTCTTGAAAGATGGCCGTGCTGCTTTTAAAACTTTCCCTGTCATCATTCCACACCTCCCCCCCCCACCCCCCCAGTATCCTTTGGTTAGAGACACTCTCAGAATGACCAGAGCTCCCAGCTGCTGAAGGACTTTAGGAGCCAGTGGGGTGCTCAGGCTTCAAGTGAACCTGGGATTCTGGGATGTTAGTAAAACACGTCCGGGGTGATGGTCCAGAGAAACATTGATGATCTCTTCCTCTTAGATTATCCGTGTCCTCTGGTGGTACTATTTCTCCAAGCTCATTGAATTCATGGACACCTTCTTCTTCATCTTACGGAAGAACAACCACCAGATCACAGTCCTGCACGTCTACCACCACGCCTCCATGCTGAACATATGGTGGTTTGTGATGAACTGGGTCCCCTGCGGCCACTGTAAGTCTTACATGGGGGGGGGGGGTTGCTGGGGACAGGTGTGAGCAGAGAGGCTGAATTGAAACCAAGGCTTTTAGAGGAGGTGCTCTTTCTGTGGATTTCTAGGTCAAACACTGGAACTTTGTGTCCGAGTTGCTTTAATGATTGTGTGGCCTGTGCACTCAGTAAGCTGACGAAACCTATTTCTGGCTGACTTGGCAAGGTGAGGGAGATACCAAATCCCCAGCCTGGGGCTTATAGGGAAATAGGGACAGTGTCCTCTGTCATAGAGGGTAGGTGTTCTAGGTTATTTCTAGTCCTTGTTTCTCTACAATTTGGAAGATATTTGACTGAGAGGGGCAGGCCAGATAGATAGAACCACACCACTGAGGGAGTCCCAGGAAACAAGACTAATGATGAAACGCAGCTTTAGCTGAAGAGCACAGGAGGAAGTCTGCACATATGAGCCTGCCATGTTCCATGAAGCACAGTTAGCAGGGCATCTTCAATGGCAAGCACCGAAATTTGAAGTAAATTCCCAAAGACGGATGTGTGTCGTTTTTAGAAAGCTTATGGTCTGAGGTCTCTCATAATTTTCAGAGATTAAGTTGTCTCCTCTAGGTTTAGCTTGGGAGTTCTAACAAATGTCCTGATCAAAATTTCTGCCATCTAGCACTGACGAATATGAGAACCTCTGGGTCTGCTCATGTGGGTTTTTTCCCTAGGATTTTGCCCTGGATTAACCCGGCCCACCAAGATTCACACAGTCATAGAATTTTAGAACCAGAAAGGTGACTCACCAAACCCAGCTCCCTGTGGTTTGGGAGGAAACTTGAGATAGTAAAAGGTTTGGTAGCGCTCAGGTTACAGGCCCCGGCCCTCTCATGTTTTCTTCCCACCGTCACACCTCATGGCTCTGGATTATCTGACTTAACTTTATAATAGAAACAGTGTCTCTTTACATTTTCAAAGAACTCACAGGATGGCAGATTTTAACTAGCCGCACTGGGCCCAAGAGAAACAACCAGGACCTGGATGTGACTTGTCCAAGGTCACACAGTCAGTTACTGTGATAGCCAGAGGTAGAACCTCCCTCCCTGACCCCAGCCGTATGCACCTCCGACTGTGTGTGGGAGAACTGGCGAGCTCTGTCGGGTTGCCCGCTGTGGGGGAGGAGGACAGAGAGGCTAAAAAAAGAACTGGTGGTTCTACTGGAAATTCAAAGCATGCAATAAAAGAGGAGTCTTTTATCTCCAAGGAACTGGACTCTGGATTGTATTATTGAAAAAATATGTGGTCTCAGCCCTGCAGTCCTGGGGAATAATAAGGAGGCCGAGGCCTCCAAGACCTCTTCCAACTTCAGCAGGTGTGTTAGACAGCCAGCTTTGAACTTCCTGCCCATCAGCTATCTTCCCCAGGCCTGAAGCACTCGGCACATAAAGAAAAGCACCTTGCGCTGGGAGTTGATGGGGGGTCTGGCAACAAAGCTGTGAGGTGGTCTCCTGACTCTTATGTTAGATGCCTGCCTGGCAGCCCCAGCTGACCCTGGCCTTAAAGCATCCCAGTCTGCCTGCCCCAGTGGAAACGGAATTCCGAGTACTGGTTCACACAGTGCTTGCCAGCCCCTGTTTGAATGCATCTGTTTTTCAGATTTGAACAGAATCTTGTTATGTGTAAAACACTGATGCATTCTCCTTCCCAAATCCCCTCTGTTTTTCAGCTTACTTCGGTGCCACACTGAATAGCTTCATCCATGTCCTCATGTACTCGTACTACGGTCTGTCGTCCGTCCCTTCCGTGCGCCCATACCTCTGGTGGAAGAAGTATATCACTCAGGGGCAACTGGTAAGTGACTCAGCCTCTTTGTCCAGGACTTGCTGCCTGGCAGACCCCTCTTCCTGGCTTTGTTCTTTAATAGTATCTAATATGTGCCTTTCCCACCCTTTCTCTTTTGATCCAATTAAACTACTTGCAACAGGCTGAGCAGAGAATTTTCTTTCAGTTGAGGAGGAAACTATGCCTGTGAGCACACAGCTAGTTGGGCTGTAGAATGAGGACAAGAAGCTGATTTCCTGACTTCAAGTTCAGTCCTTCGTCCTTAGTTTGTGCACAAAGTATGTGTTGCCTGTGTGTTTCCTAATTATAATCCAGAATCCAGAGTGACCACTGTGACCCGTGTTTCCGGGAGTTTTAGAAGGAGCTGTGGGGTAGCAGAGTCCCGGATGCTTGTAGCCATTAGGCAGCGAGGATGTCAGTAAGATAGGTGCCCGGTGACCTCTCAGCCCCCTGCAGCAAAGCACCTGTTGGCTAGGATGGCACCTGCTGTGCTTCCCGAGGTTGGCCGTGCCAGGGCCACCCAGCAGCTGTTGGCACCCAGTGATCATGTCCTACGTCCTTTCGGAAGCTTCCCTGAATTGTCAGGATATGACGGACGCCTGTTTCTCTCCCCTTGTGAATTCTTTCGTGAACTAATTACTATTACTACAGATGTGAAACACTGACCTTGGTTGAGTGTACTCTGTGTCAGGCACTCATGCTAAGAAAGCAGGTTTACGTGGACTATTCCAGTAGCCGCATCTCATGTTGTTATCCCCACTCTATGGATGAGGACACTGAGGCAGTAGTCCAAAGCCAGCTGACTGAGGGGTTTAGGCAGTAAAGCCTTAGCCCTAGCCTTGCCTTATCAGCGTATTTCTCTAAAGAAACCAAGCTGATTCCAGTCTTTCCAAGTCAACTGTGATTTTTCAATATTTAAAAATAACAGTCTGGGAAAAAAAATCTGAGAAGATCCTCTGAGCTACTTACGTGTTTGACATTTCATTATCACCTCTTTGCCAGCTGCTCTCTAGTCCTTGTTAATTTTTTTCCACCCACCTGTGAGGCAGGAAAATTGTTCTCTAACCTTCTTGTTACGCTTGAGAAGTGATGTGGAGATTGATTTATACCACACGGCTGTGGGCCTGCAAAAGCAGAATTTACAAGAACAGACTGGGGAAGTTGGTTTCCCATTAAGCTCTTCCCTTTGAGGTAGAAGATTGCACCCAGTTTGCCTAGATTTATTTTAAGCACCCCTCCTAGTTATTCCTTAGCTTAGAATACTTACCTTAAAAAAGAGAAGAAGGGGGGAAAAGAACAGTTCTACAGAGAAACCCTGGGGGCTGGGCCAGAAATCCAGTGGGCAGAACCCTTCCCCCCCTAGTATTGTTATTCCTCTTGAAGACTCACCCTTCAGTAGCCACACTTCATTTTAACACTTTTCCCCTGTTTCTCCAAGCAGTTGTTCTGTGATCTGTCATCCAAAAAAAAAAAAGATTTATTCATCAGAAATAATCTGGACTTAGCATTATATCTTGATAGAAGTTTAAATCTGTTGACCAGCCTTCTTCAAACCAAAAGGGCATATGGATAAGAAATAGGAAAAGTTGGGGCACCTGGGTGGCTCAGTCAGTTAAGCGTACGGCTCTTGGTTTCAGCTCAGGTCATGATCTCAGGGTTGTGGGGTCCAGCCCTGCGTTGGGCTCCATGCTCAGCGGGGGTTCTTTTTGAGAACTCTCTCCTGCTTCCTCTGCACCCCTCTCCCTGCTCACACTCTCTCTCAAATAAATAAATCTTTAAAAAAAAAAAAAAGGGAGAAATAGGAATTGCACATCCCACAGCGACATCACTGGTTCTCTTTAAACATATACTCCAGGGACCCCTGGGTGGCTCAATCGTTAAGCGTCTGCCTTCGGCTCCTGGGATCGAGCCCTGCATCGGGCTCCCTGCTCGGCGGGAAGCCTGCTTCTCCCTCTCCCACTCCCCCTGCTTGTGTTCCCTCTCTCGCTGTGTCTCTCTCTGTCAAATAAATAAATAAAATTAAAAAAATAAAATAAAATAAACATATACTCCACACCCTTCCTTTCTCCCTTAAAAATATAAAGCATACAAAAAAATACTTTGCATCTCTATACAGGGTCCCTAAAGTTTATGTGTTTGGGGAGGTTTAGATAAGTTTTCCTTTGTTCCCCAGCTTCCCTGAGCTGTACTAGCCCTGTAACATTCTGTGAAGTGTATGGCGTACTGATCAGGTGTGTGTAGGGATTGTGACAGTAAGCTCAGGTCACAGCCACAGTCGCTCTACCTAGCTATAGGGTTTTTCCTTACAATGAGAACTTTTAAGATCTACTCTCTGCAACTTTCATGTATACCATGTAGTATTGTTAACTCTTCTCGGAATTTTAGAGAAGGTGGTTTAAGTAGTAGGAAGCGGAGAAAAATGTATATGACAAAGGCTCATATATAGTTTAGGAGAACTTTATGCATAAATGTCTGCTTAGTGTTTGTGAAGGGACTTCGCCTCCAGAAGGGCCCGTGAGTGTTCGTTCACGGACTCGTCGTGCTGGATGGAGAGCCCATCTGGCGTGGCGCCCTGTCCATGGGCTGTGGCCGTGCTGCTCAGCTGTGGCCCTCTCTCCCACCAGCTGCAGTTTGTGCTGACAATCATCCAGACCAGCTGCGGGGTCCTCTGGCCGTGCACATTCCCTCTTGGGTGGCTCTACTTCCAGATCGGATACATGATCTCTCTGATCACTCTCTTCACAAACTTCTACGTTCAGGTAAGTCTCACTCTTCCGTGGCAGTTGGGACTCGTGGCCTTTCCAGCAAAGGCCCTCCTCTGTTCGTTTAAGGGGGACGACCTGTAGAACCCCTGCTGCGTGCCAGGCAGCGGGCTCTAATTTAGTCACAGTGACAGGTCAGCCCCTACCTTTGGGAGGGGGACTACTGCCAACATAGGAGATGCTGAAGTCTGTCCCAAACTTCCGGGGTTCTAGACCTTTGGCAGGGGAGCTTGGGATTCATGTGGGAAAGCAGAGCTGTTCGGCAAGCTCCGTGGTGCTTTGCTCACAGCCTAGTGCAGACATGTGATGGGTGAGTTCCACCAGCAGGCCCACAGCCCTGCTGCCCTGAACTCTGGGGCTACATTAAATGTCCAAAGACATGTCCATCACAGCCCTCAGCTGTAGTTCCGTCACACCTCCACTGTTCAGGACTGGGGGCTCCGTTCATTCCCAAGTGCATGATGTAAGGTCAGTTTTACTCACAGAAGGGTCCAAGTGGGCCGATTATTCCCATGGGTCACTTTGCAGCTCCCCATTACCTCTGGATGAGGTGTGTTCCTGCTCCCGTGGGCAGTGCCTGGTTCTGGGCAGGCACCAGAGGTCAGGAGCCTGGGCAGAGGCCAGGGACGTGGCGGCAGTGAAGTCCAGTTGGTTGAGCAGCCACCTGGGGGCGTCACCACATTGCCATCCTTGTGCCCACCTGCACCTTAGGCCCCACACCCCTGGGTGTGGTGGCACGGTCGAGGGAGCTCCTGGACTGCCGCGCGGACGGTGTATGCCCTACCTTGGGACATTCATCAGGCGTGAGGGAGGCTACGGGATGGGACCCAACAAAACTGAAATCATACTATTTTAACTGCTTTGGCAGCGTAGCACTTTGTACATACGGGCCAAAGCAGTTGCTGAACTCACGGGCAAATTCTGAAGGTGAGAGATGTGAGTGATGGGAAGAGGTACCACAGAGGGGGGGAAACTGGTATGGCCATGTAGCCCCTATCCTCTGCCATCCAGATACAGAGAGGGCACAGCCAAGTGAAGGATAATTTGAATTTTCTACTTCGTTTGTAGAATAGCCCTTACATTGCAGCGCATTCCCCTGTGAACTTACCTCAGGCTACGCCTCAAAAGAGGAGTGATTGAAACCAGTGGCAAAAAATGTTCCCAGGGTTGCTTGATGGCGGACCTTACATCTCGGTGCCAGGAGTCTAGGCTTAGAGTTAGGGAAGCGGGGTGCCCCCCAACCCCCAGCAGAGCACCCAGTCACACGGCCCATCTGCCCTGATGCATTTCAGACTTACAACAAGAAGGGGGCCTCTCGGAGGAAAGAGCACCTGAAGGACCACCAGAACGGGTCCGTGGCTGCTGTGAACGGACACACCAACAGCTTTTCTTCCCTGGAAAACAACGTGAAGCCGAGGAAGCAACGGAAGGATTGACGCCGAAGAGTTGAAAAACCTCCAAAACCCATCGTCTGATTGTAAGCACAGTATGAGTTGTGCCCGATGCTTGTTAACAGCTGCTGTAACTAGTCCGGCCTACAATAGCGCGATTCATGTAGGACCTCTTTTCATCAGTTCAAAACCCCTAGAAAATGTATACAGATTAGACACGTAGGCATAAGATTTTTAACATTTCTGGGCTCTCACCGACCACTGCGCTAAACTGTGGAGGGCGTATTATTGTAGTATACAACACTGCTGTTGCCTTATTAGTTATAACATGATAGGTGCTGAATTGTGATTCACAGTTTAAAAACACTGTAATCCACACTTTTTTTTTTTACTGTAGATCATGCATGTGATTGTAAATTTGTACAATGTTGTTACAGTAGACAAACACACATGCCTTAAAATTTAAAAAGCAGGGCCCAAAGCTTATTAATTTAAATTAGGTATGTTTCAAGTTTTTATTCGTTTTTAATAGCTCTGTTCAGAAAAAAATCAAAGACCGTGATTTGTGAAACTAGCGTGTGACACATAATTTCAAGTGACTTGTACGTGTGAAATCAGAAACGGCACCTTCAGTTTTATAATATTGGCTTTAAATCAGGCAGGCTCAAATCTAGTGGAAGGTCAGTTTAACTTTTTAACAGATCTTATTTTTTTATTTTGAGTGCCATTATTGATAATGTAAGGGGGGGGCTCTAAAGCAGTCTTGATGAAACCTAAATATATATTCTTTGTCTTCAAGATTTTGGAAAGTATGTAGGATGAGTAGGACATTTAAAATTTCTGAAGTGCTAAGTGTTTTTATACAGGAAACAATGCCCACTTTGCTTTCCACTCGTGAAAGAGAGGATGTATACTTTTCAAAAGAGATAATTGAATATTTACCATTTGACAGAATTCCATAGATGAGCAATGGGTCCAAATTTGGATTGGTTTCTGTACTGCTCTCTGTTTTGACACAAACTTCTTTTAAAATGTGCCTAGCTTATAAAAATGAATGAAGGGGGAAAAAGGGACCTTAAAAAAAATTTAAGGTAAAATTAAACAGATAGCTACAATGTAAGAGAACTGGGAAATTGCATAGAGATCATTTGTTTAGTGTAAATCTAATAGTACCTGTAATTTTCTTTTTCTGCTTAGGATCTAAAGACCTGTGTAGAACTGCTTATTTAAAAATGAGACTGCTTATCATAAAATCATGTCTCTCACCCTGGAGGCAGTGGTCAAACAGATAAGGACTATTGTGCGTGTCATTTTAAAGTGTTGGAATTTAGTCTCTGAATACCTTCTCCACTGGGAGAAAAAACAGTCATTGAACCACTCGTGACACATCTTAGAAGGTCATTGACAATGTATAAACTAATTGTTGGTTTGATATTTATGTAAATATCAGTTTACCATGCTTTAATTTTGCACATTCATATTACAGGGAGCTGATTGGTTCTCTTATTAGTTTTGCGGGTTTTCTGTTTGGAGGGAGTCACAGCATCTGTTTACATTTACCTTATCAAATCTAGAATGTGTATATTTGTAAATGTATGTCTTCCTAGGTACTAGTTTGCAAATGTCTTTACATATTTCAATACAGAAACTATAACATTCAGTAGTGTGCTGTCGAAGTGTGCTTTAGCTCATCTGAATATACCCACACTGTTAAATAATGTCTAAACATTAATCATTAAAACGTTTTTGATTACCTGTGCTCATGTGTTTATAATGTTACTGTTTATATGCTGCCAATTCGGACAGGCAGGAGAAAAATCCACTCTCTCCACCTTCTAGGAACTCCCCCCAGTGCTCGCTTCGGCAGCACATATACTAAAATTGGAACTCACCCCAATAGATGTAGGTAATTCAGTTGGAAAGGGTATTCTGTAGCTCAGCTCACATGAGGAGGGACCCCCACAGAGTAAAACATGGTGGTGGTTCCACCCTAATTGTTTCCTCTCTGCCTTTTTCTGGCGCCCCAGCCAAAGGTCCCGGCTTTCCAAACATACTCCCTCTTCCTCTTTTCTTCCCCCCACCCCTCCTCCCACACACACACCTTCAGGCTGTTAGTTGCTTTCCTTTCCTAGGTCTAGACCAGAGGTCTGTAAAAAGCCAGATAGTACGTGTTTTAGGCTTTGCAGTCCCTACAGTCTCTACCCCACTTTCGACTGTGCCATTGTCAAGTGCAAATCAGCCATAGACCATATGTGTATGGATGGGCATGGCTGGGTTCCAATAAAGCTTTACTCACAAAACAGAAGGGCTGTAGCCATAATTTGCTGACCCTTCTCTAGAGTAACGGGAGCCCACCTTATTCCCAAAGCTCTACCACTTTCTTTGCCAAAGATTGTTTTCTGCCCCCCCCCTCCCCCAGCCTGCCACAGTCCGACTTACAGGTCCAACCACGTATGCATGAGCCATGACCTGAATGGCCCCCGTCTTTCCATCTCCTGCATAACACGTGGTCCCCAGTGTAGGCTGGATCTTACCTTTTGAGTGCCTTCTAATTTGTCAGTATCACCTTAAAAATGTCATGTGAAACTGCATTTAATTTTGGGGATACTGTCTGAAAAGTACAGAGGACTCCTGGGGTTTTGGTGGTGATAGTTAGTCATATACTTGCCCTTCCCTCCAAGTCCAGCACATATTGAAAAAACAGGACCTAAAAAAAAGAAAGAAAAAACAGGACCTAGAAATCAGATAAATGAAAATCAAAACAGTTCATCTCTTACTGGAAAGACTGGATTGGTGATGCTAATACCACAACGGGGTTTATTACCCTGGCCAATAACCCTATTGACGCAAACTGACCAGGGCTGGCCCTCGCACACCAGTGGTTTGTGGCGTTTGTTGGTCTGGTGATGAACTGGTTATTCAAATATTTTGATTATCAGCCCAGTAATGGACCCACCATAAACTACAAGGTCCCCTTGCAGTGTCGTATTCTGTCCTGATGACGTTGCCGTGCCAGGAAAATATACTCACTGTATCTCCCCATCTTGGCAACCAGAAGGTCACCCTCCTCCTCTCAGAGAAGTAAGTGGGTCGAGGGCAGAGCAAGGCCAGATGCGTTCCCATCCTTCTCGCCCTCTTACAGGGAAGCGGAAGGGCAGGTTGGCCCCCCTGTATGGGAAGGGCAGGGTTCACATCTCCCCTCTTTTTAGCAGCCTTACCATGCATGCGGAAAGGCACTGTAGCCTAATGCGAAAAGCACAACCTGGGGGCCTGGTTGCCTGGTTGGACTTCTACCTGTGTAACTTGCGGGCAAATACAGGACAGAAGCCCTTGGAGGCACATCAAGCGCAGAGTAAAGTCTCAGTGTTAGCTATCGCCTTCAAGATTATGTTCTGTTCAGGGGCGCCTGGGTGGCCCAGTCGGTTGAGCGACTGCCTTCGGCTCAGGTCATGATCCCGGAGTCCCGGGATCGAGTCCCACATCGGGCTCCCTGCTCGGCGGGGAGTCTGCTTCTCCCTCTGACCCTACCCCCTCTCATGTGCTCTCTCCCTCTCATTCTCTCTCTCTCAAATAAATAAATAAATCTTAAAAAAAAAAAAAAAAAGATTATGTTCTGTTCAGGGGCGCCTGGGTGGCTCAGTCGGTTGAGCGACTGCCTTCGGCTCAGGTCATGATCCTGGAGTCCCGGGATCGAGTCCCGCATCGGGCTCCCTGCTCGGCGAGGAGCCTGCTTCTCCCCCCTCTCATGTACTCTCTCTCATTCTCGCTCTCTCAAATAAATAAATAAATCTTAAAAAAAAAAAAAAAAAAAAGATTATGTTCTGTTCAATCCACCCCACTGGTCTCTTAAAACTCTCAGCTATTGTTTCGTTATTTCCTGGGTTGGCTGCTGTAGTAATCCTATCAAGAAAAACAAAAAAGGAGGTTACTTTGGTGTGACACGACGTTGAATCAAGAGCTGGAAAGAAACCAGCAGTTGTTAGCAGTCAGAATGTTTATCGTCTGTATCATTCCAGATTTTGCCAGCGTTTTACATGAAGTTCACCATTCTGGAGTTTCTAGAAGCTACTTTATTTCCCCCTTGGGAAGGTAGGGCAGTGCTTCTCAGGATCTGGTCCTCTGTTGTTCATGGTTTCTCCCGAGTCCTGACAGCAGTCCTGCCATGTGATCTGCTTTGAAACAGGTGTCTCCCACTATCCCCACATCAGTCTTAGACTTCAAGTACTAAGCAGGTGTTTCTCTGCACTCTCAATTTGGAAGATCCTGCCCTCATTGGAGAAAACAGGACCAAGATAGTGGTTACCTTAGTCGTTTGCTCTCTGCTTTCATAGCACTAGTTCTCATTCTAGACACCAACTTAAAGCGCATTTTTTGTCATCTTTGACATTTTTGTGAGCTTCATTCCCTCTTTTCCAGCATAGGGATGGCACTCACCCAAAGGGAGAAATTTCCCCGGGACCGATTTTTGCTGTCGTTTTCGAATGATGTCTGGCCCCGGCCTGTGGTCTAAGGTTGTGGCAGATGGCTCAGGCTCTGCGGTGGACGTTGTAGGGACAAGCAGGGTGGAGCCCTGTGCCTGATGAGGTAGTGATGGCAGAGAACCAATCACACGGTCGTCAGGGGTTGTCCCCTTTTTCGGATCGTCCAGACTCTCATGAATGGTGCTTACTGCCCCCTCTGTTGCCCGTTCGTGTTCTTGTGTTGACCAGACCTCTGAAGAATGTTACCTGGCTCACCGGGAGAGTGCTTGGTACGCAGGGATCTGTGAGATAAGGCTTCCGTTCCTAAAGGAGCCTCTGTTAGCTTGGGATCAGACACCCACACAGATGATTTCACAGGGGGCTCTGTGGTGAGTTCCATGAGGTGGATGTACCCAACTACTGTGATAGTCCACGGAGAGAGAACTCTTCTAGCAGAGTGACCGAGAAGCGCTCTGGGAGGGTGGGGGCTCCATCCGAGCCTTCGCGGACCATCGAGATTTCAGGAGGTGGTGACAGGGTCATCTGGGAGACAGCGTTGCGTCTGTAGGAAAGTACAGGAGTCCATGGCTGACGCGGCTAAAGGGCACTGCTGATGGAACCAGTGGCTGTGTGAGAGAAAGTGCTTATTCTTCCAGTGAGGTCAAGGGTGAAGAGGGTGGAATTTGGGTGTTCCCATGGATGAAATGTGTAGCATGTGGCTAAGAGCTCCCAGGGGGGGGTAGTAACTAGGCCTTCTAAGGATTATCCCTCACTATGCCTCCTGCCCACCTGCCCTCCTGCTCTCCCTTACCAGCACTGAGGAGGAGCCCGAAGTGCTTGTAAGGAGCCTTGGGACTCACCTGTTAGTTAGAAACCTATGGAAGGGCGCCTGGGTGGCTCAGTTGGTTAAGCGACTGCCTTCGGCTCAGGTCATGATCCTGGAGTCCCGGGATCGAGTCCCGCATCGGGCTCCCTGCTCGGCAGGGGGTCTGCTTCTCCCTCTGACCCTCCCCCCTCTCATGTGCTCTCTCTCTCTCTCTCATTCTCTCTTTCAAATAAATAAATAAAATAAAATCTTTAAAAAAAAAAAAAAAAGAAACCTATGGGAGTCTGTCGAGCAGATTCAAAGGGGGCCTCCGCCCTTGTGAAAAGTCCTTCTAGCCAAAGAACTGGCATTTGAAGTCTGAAAACTTGGGATACCTAAAGGAATGGACCACAGGCGGGATTCCATGTTGGCTTGGAAACAAATTCTTAAGTGATTATGTCAGCACATATTACGACTGGCATTCTATGTTCAAATAACAAGCATAGATGAGGGTTTCCTGTGACTGATGAACGTGACGATGTTTCAGCCAAGCTAGCACTTTCCAGCAATTTGTATGCCCTCCCCTTGACAGTGTTCCCAGTGAAACAGGTACCTATTGGGAACAAACCATCAAAACCAGGTTCCCACAACCTCATGCCCTCCTGCACCCCCTCATGAAGTGCTCTGGCTGGTGGTCCTTTGTAAGCCTATGTGATCAGGCGTGTCAGAGCCCCTCCTGCCTGCCCAGGGGTGCCCTCTGCTCTCGGGGCGCTGGGTAAAACGGATGAGAAGACCAAGGCCAGAAGTCATGTGATGCCCTTACAAGAGAGCGGTCAGATCCAAATCTTCAGCTTTCCTAAGGGATTGGGAAGAGGGAATTGTGGTGGCCCCAAGCTACACCCTAAACCCCACCCTTATTTTAGAACTGGGTGCAGTAGGACACATGTCTTAGAGCACAGAAGGCACTCTTGCCTGTGCTGGAAGGGGTCCGTGTGTCCTTGGAAGCCGCACGGCGGATGTGTGGGAATCCAGGCTTTGCCATTTAGTGTGGGATTGTAAGCAAGTGACCTCACTCCCCTGAACTTCCGTTTCCTGCACTGTAAAGAGAGAGAGAGATGCTTAGCACAGATGGCTGAGGTGAAATGCAGAGATGAAATATGAGGTTCTAGCACAGAGCTTTACAGTAATAGTCACTTATTATCAAGGATGAAAGACCACACAGGTAAGTAAACAGGAAGAAGGTGCACGCCGATCAATTTTGTATCAGATTTTAAATCTATTCAACACAAATTATTTGCACTAAGTTATCCTTGGTTGAAGCTCAGTTAATAATAGCTTTTGGTAAGGAAACTCAAATTTCTTTAAAAAGTAGATGAATTGGACATTTAAATTTAGTGGCGTCACAAAACGATATTAAATAGGAAAATTGTCTTTTACAGCATGTTTTAAATTTACCACAATACTGAAAGTAATTCATGATTTAAATGTGGCTTTTTATGAAATGAGATCAAGGAATTTGGCAAACTCTCTGGCCCCAGACCCAAGTGGGCGCCGACTGTGTCCCTGGACCTGCGGTGGGATTTGCAGTGAGGTTTCTGAAGAAGCAGAGGCAGGGAAAGATGAGGAGAAAGCACAAAGTTCAGATAAAAGGATTAAAAGTGAACCATGGCGCCTGCGTGGCTGTCGTTAAGCGGCTGTCTTCGGCTCAGGTCATGATCTCGGGGTCCTGGGATCGAGCCCCGCATCGGGCTTGGGGTCCTGGGATTGAGCCCCGCATCGGGCTCCCTGCTCAGCAGGAAGCCTGCTTCTCCCTCTCCCTCTCCCCCTGCTTGTGTTCCCTCTCTCGCTCTATTTCTGTCAAATAAATAAAATCTTTAAAATAGGGGGGTGGGAGGATGGGTTAGCCTGGTGATGGGTATTAAAGAGGGCACGTACTGAATGGAGCACTGGGTGTTATACGCAAACAATGAATCATGGCACACTACATGGAAAACTAATGATGTAATGTATGGTGATTAACATAACAATAAAAATTTTTAAAAAATCTTTAAAACAAACAAACAAACAAGTAAATAAATAAATAAAAGTGAACCATGGGTACAAGGAAAGCACCAGAGAAGGAACACTGTTCTGGAGACAGCAGTTTTTCTTCTGATCAGAGTGAAGTAGAAGTGGTGCTCTCACCAGCCTTCCAAATCCCTGAGAGCATTCCCTGCTGGTTCAGGTGTCCTGGAAGGGAGTCAAGTGGGGACAGGGCCATGGTCTGAATGTGCGTGTCCCCTCTCCCTGCCCCTACCCCCGTCCCTGCCAAATTCCTACGTTGAAGCCTAATGCCCAATATGATGGTACTAGGAGGTCGGGCCTTTTGGAGGTGATATTGTCAGGAGGGACAGCTCCTGGGATTGGGATGACTGCCTTGTGCAAGAGACCCCGGGGAGCTAGCATCTCCCTTCTGCCACGTGGACAGCGAGAAAATGACCATCCGTGAGGAAGTAGACCCTCCCCGGACACCACATCTGCTGGTGCCTTGGTTGTGGATTACCCAGCCTCCAAAACTGTGAGCAATACATGTTTATTGTTTAAAAGCCACCCAGTCTGCTGTGTTCTGTTAACCCCAGCCTGAACGACCTAGGTCACATGCCGAGCACCAAGCAGTGACTGAGTGAGGCCAGAGGCGCTTTCCTCCCTCTGTCGAGGCATTGACAGCCATCATTCTCCAGATGAAGCAGAGTCCCAGAGAGGATAGGCCCGGCTTCCCTCCATAGGAATGGGCTCTCCCGTTCCCAAACGGATGCTGGCCCTTAGAGCTCACTATGCAGGGAGAGGCCCCTGCCCAACAGCAGCCCCAAGGACCAGCTCTTCTCAGCCACGATTAACGGCTGCATGTATTCAAATGGTGCTGGCTACTTCCTTTCCAACCAGGTGAGAATTTGCCCACAAGTTATACCCATGTGGTTTATATTATTTGGAAAATACCCATTGTCTAGTGAGGGTTTTCAGTTAATGGATTAGAACGTTGGGAGAGTCACTCAGAAAGATCCCCAAATATTAAAATGTCTCATTTAAAGCTTTGGAATAGTTAAAGGGCTTTTACTTATTTATACCATTTCCTTCATTCTGGGATGCCATTTAATAAAAGAAACCACCAAGTCATAAAAGTTAACACCAAGTAACATCTGTAAATTTAATACATTTTTTTCCAAAAAAAATATGTTCATGGGGCGCCTGGGTGGCTCAGTTGGTTAAGTGACTGCCTTCGGCTCAGGTCATGATCCTGGAGTCCCGGGATCGAGTCCCGCATCGGGCTCCCTGCTCAGCGGGGAGTCTGCTTCTCCCTCTGACCCTCTTCCCTCTTGTGCTGTCTCTCATTCTCTCTCTCAAATAAATAAATAAAATCTTTAAAAAAAAATATGTTCATAAAACCTTTTTTAAGATTTTATTTATTTATTTGAGAGAGAGAGAGAGCAGGGGGGAGGGGGAAGGGGAGGAAGAGGGACAAGTTGACTCCTCCCTGAGAGTGGAGCCTAATGTGGGGCTCGATCCCACAACCCTGAGATCATGACCTGAGCTGAAATCAAGAGTCAGCCGCTTAACCGACTGCAGCACCTAGGTGTGCCCTGTTCATAAAACCTTTTTTAAAAAACTAACAGTAACATATATTTCCTTAGGCAACTACATAGCATTTATCTTTTTCAGCATCACAGTAAAACTTTTGAGTCTAAGCTTCTCCCGGACACTGAAGAAAGACAGTTCCAAATCATTCTGGCCACAGGTAGGTATACAGCATCTTGGCCATGGACTCCTGCTTCCTCCAACCCCTCCAGATTCTTCCTCTGCACGTGCCCACTCTGCTCTAGGCATTTTGCCCATTGCTGGGGAAACAACAATGAAAAGATCACCTCATTCTGGAAGAAAGACAAAGAGAAAATAATTACAAATTGTGGTGATTCTTCTGAAGGAAACAACCAAGGTACTGTCATTGAGACTAATCTCTGTTATAACTGAGATCATTTTGAGGCATATGGAAGAATATTGGCATATTTACCTATGTGTTTAAATCGGTGACTCGTATTTTCCTGAGCTGAATAAGCTATCACTGGAAGTTTCACGCCTTCTCTAGAAAGTCATCTGGAAGCTTCTGATAGCACTATGTGTTCCCCTGAGCGGTAGTCCTTCCCCGCACATGCGTGAGTCCGACGCCGGGCTCTGATGATTCTGTAAGCACTCACTCCAAGACTGGCCAATTCTTGCTGCCCTCAGTTGCATTGCCGCTGAGTGACCGGTGGGCTTCTACATTGACAACGTGTCATTTTAGCCCTGCATCCCAGGCTGATCTCTCTGAAGATTTTTTTTTTTAAGATTTATTTCTTTATTTCAGTGGCAGGGAGAAGCAGAGGGAGAGGGGGAGAGAATCTCAAGCAGAGTGCCGGCTGAGTGCAGAGCCCAATGCGGGGCTTGATCGCACAACCCTGAGATCATGACCTGAGCCGAAACCAAGAGCCAGATGCTTATCCGACTGAGCCACCCAGTCGCCCTCCCCCTGAAGACTTTTTAAAGTGACAATTTAGGAGGGCGCCTGGGTGGCTCAGTCATTAAGTGTCTGCCTTCGGCTCAGGTCGTGATCCCAGGGTCCTGGGGTCGAGCCCCGCATCGGGCTCCCTGCTGGGCGGGAAGCCTGCTTCTCCCTCTCCCACTCCCCCTGCTTGTGTTCCTTCTCTTGCTGTCTCTCTCTGTCAAATAAATAAAATCTTTAAAATAATAATAATAATAATAATAAAGTGACAGTTTAGGATCCAAATTAAAGTGAAATCCAATGTGAACAGGTAGTGCTAATGTGAGCCAATGATAAATGGGTCAACAGGTGCTATTCATCCACGTCACAACCTGCTTGGCCACTGGCAGGTTTCTTTAATGAGAAGAATAAGACAAATCTCCATGTCAGAAAGTCCAGAACGGTGTCTGTATTTGCAGTGGGGGTGCCTGTGTGATCTCCGTTCTGGGAGACACAGTATAGATTCCAGACAGCCCACTCGTTTCTAAGACACTTGAGGGCAGAAACTGCCTCTTATCCATGTCTACATCCCCAGTACAGCTCCAAACACAGGAGATGTTTGATAAATGTCGTGATGAATGAAAGTACTCAGGAAGGATTAGCCAGTGCGATAGATAGTAAAAACAGGCTTTCCAGCCAGCTGGATCTGAATTTAAATCCCACCACCACTCAATAATCATGTGTCATGGATTGAATGTTTGGGGCCCCCCAAATTCATGTTGAAACCCTGCCCCCCAATATGATGGTATTAAGAGATGGGCTTTGGGAGGTAATTAGGAGTAGAGGAGGTCACGGGTGGAGCCCTCATGAATGGGATTAGTGTCCTTAGAAGAGTCACGTCTCTCTGCTGTCTGCCACATGAGGATACACCAAGACGTTGTGCAACCCAGAAGAGGGTCTGCAACGAGAAGCTGACCATGCTGGCACTCTGGTCCCAGACTTCCAGCCTCCAGAACTATAAGAAAGAAATGGCTGTCTGTAAGCCACCTAGTGTATGGTACCTTGGTACAGCAGCCTGAATTAAAACACAATGTGACCTTGTCAAATTATCTAACCTCCTCTAAAACTCAGCATGGTTCTCTGGGGTTGGAGAAAATACATATTGTTCACATGGTCTATAGGGGGGGACTCAGAAGGAATTATCCCCACAAAATAGTTGATGGTTATGTGAATGGCAATGTAGCAGAAATAAAGTCTGCTTTCCTTAAAAATCTCATCTGTTTCCACAGTCTACAAAGCCAAAAGGCAACCGACGGAATGGGAGAAGATATTTGCAAATGTCTTCTCAGATAAAGAGCTAGTACCCAAAATCTATAAAGAACTTTTCAAAGTCAACACCCAAATTATCCAATCAAGAAATGGGCAGAAGACATGAACAAACATTTCTCCAAAGAAGACATCCAAATGGCCAACAGACACATGAAAAGATGTTCCACATCACTCGGCATCAGGGAAATCCAAATCAAATCCTCAATGAGATACCACCTCACACCAGTCAGAATGGCTAAAATTAACAAGTCAGGAAACGACAGATGTTGGCGGGGATGCGGAGAAAGGGGAACCCTCCTCCACTGTTGGTGGGAAGGCAAGCTGGTGCAGCCACTCTGGAAAACAGTAGGAAGGTTCCTCAGAGTTGAAAATAGAGCTACCCTACAACCCAGCAATTGCACTACTGGGTATTTATTCCAAAGATGCAAATGTAGTGATCCGAAGGGGCACCTGCACCCCGATGTTCATAGCAGCGATGTCCACAGTCGCCAAACTATGGAAAGAGCCCAGATGTCCATCGTCAGATGAATGGATAAAGAAGATGTGGTATATATAAACACACACATATATATATACATATATACACAGTGGAATATTACTCAGCCATCAAAAAAATGAAAGCTTGCCATTTACAACAACGTGGATGGAACTAGAGGGTATAATGCTAAGTGAAATAAGTCAATCAGAGAAAGACAATTATCATATGATCTCACTCATACGTGGAATTTAAGAAACAAAACAGAGGATCATAGGCGAAGAGAGGAAAAAATAAAACAAGATGAAATCAGGGAGGGAGACAAACCATAAGAGACTCTTTTTTTTTTCGACACAGAGAAAGAGACAGTGAGAGAGGGAACGCAAGCAGGGGGAGTGGGGGAGGGAGAAGCAGGCTTCCCGCCGAGCAGGGAACCCCATGCGGGACTCGATCCCAGGACCCTGGAATCATGACCTGAGACGAAGGCAGACGCTTAACGACTGAGCCACCCAGGCGCCCCCATAAGAGACTCTTTTTTTTTTTTTTTAAGATTTTATTTATTTGACAGAGAGAGAGATAGCGAGAGCAGGAACACAAGCAGGGGGAGTGGGAGAGGGAGAAGCAGGCTTCCCACCGAGCAGGGAGCCCCATGCGGGACTCGATCCCAGGACCCTGGAATCATGACCTGAGCCGAAGGCAGACGCTTAACCAGTGAGCCACCCAGGCACCCCGAGACTCTTAATCATAGGAAACAAACTGAGGGTTGCTGAAGAGGAGGTGAGTGGGGGGATGGGGAACTGGGTGATGGACATTAAGGAGGTCACATGATGTAATGAGCACTGGGTGTTATATAAGACTGGTGAATCACTGACCTACCTCTGAAACTAATAATACATTATACGTTAATTGATTGAATTTATTTTTTTTTAAAGATTTTATTTATTTGTTTCTCAGAGAGAGAGCACAAGCAGGGGGAGCAGCAGGCAGAGGGAGAGGAAGAAACAGGTTCCCCGCTAAGCAAGGGGAGCAAAATAGGGCTTGATCCCAGGACCCTGGGACCATGACCTGAGCCCAAGGCAGACGTTTAACCGACTGAGCCACCCAGGACTCCCGAATCTGTTTCCAATAGACCTAGGATGCCAGAGCAGCTCATCTGAATTATAAAACCACCAAGACAGTGGACCTGACAGCCGTAGTGACCAGGACACAGAGACTCTCCCCAGAATCCCTCAATGCTTCCAGCCTGCTGGGACCTGAAGTAGTCTGCTGGGCTCAGGGACCAGGAGAGTCTGAAGTCAATCAGCACGTGGGAAAGAGCACAGAAGAGCAGACTAAGGGTCACTAACTTCCCCCTGCCTTCGGGCCACCTCTGGACAATAGCTTCACAGTGAATAAAATGCTAAGTCTTCCCAATGACCTATAGGCCCTCCCTGAGCTGGCCCCCAGCCTCCTCGGATCTTCCCCCACCCTCCAACAATGCATTCAGCCACCCTCGAGTCTTTGCTAGCTCTCTGATGGATCCTCTCCCATCTTGAGGTCTTTGTCCTTGCTGCTCATCCCCACATAGTTCTTTCCATGACTGGTTCCTGCACTTAAATACCACCTCCCCAAAGAGGCCTTCTCTAACTACCAGGTCTAAAATATCACTGCCCCCCACTCCTCCCCTCTGACACACATACTCCATTCTCTTACTTGGCTTTATTTTGCTTTGTAACATTTTCATTTATATTAAATATTTATTTGTCTCCCTCCTGGAAGGCACTTTTTCTCTTGCCGGGCACCTAGGAAAGTCTCACATGTTTGAATAAATGAACTTGTGAACGAATGAACCTGAGATGATTAGTGTCGTTGTCAACCACACCCTCCCGTGGGGGGGCTATAACCTTGTCTCACATAGGAAGGGCACTGTGTTGTTGATAGCCCTCAGGTTATCAATACGACATCTTTTTTTTTTTTTAAGATTTTTTATTTATTTATTCATGACAGACAGAGAGAGAGAGAGGCAGAGGGAGAAGCAGGCTCCCAAGGAGCAGAGAGCCCGATGCGGGACTCGATCCCAGGACCCTGGGATCATGACCTGAGCCGAAGGCAGACGCTTAACCATCTGAGCCACCCAGGCGCCCTCAATACGACATCTTAATCATCTCAGAAAAGCGGGCCAGATAGATTTTGGAACGGAGCATATGACAGCGAATAGTCAAATACCACCAATGTTAAGAATTAATGAGCTGACTGTTCCCTTATGAACTTAATGTACAAATTCTGCTGCTCTGTGCCATTCAGATTTAGAACAGAAGACTAAAATAATTGTGAAGGTGAAGGGCAGCATTGGGAACTATTTTTGGAATCCTGCAACAAAGGTGTTTTTTTTGTTTTTAAAGCACTCAGTTGAGCATGATTTGATTTTATGACCTTTCTCATCTGCTTCTCAAATTCTAGCTTGGGAATTATGATCATCCCGATTTTTCTAGTTATTAGAACTCACACACACTTAGTGCCTGATGAGAAAGGAATGGAGGGATGGTGGGTTTGTCCAGCAAAGAAATTAAAGAAATCCAGAGGTCACACTATTGTTAATTTTCTTTGAGCTTCTTACCACTTCCCTGGTCAGGCAGAGCCAGGCGGTGGGGTGCACCCACAGGCAAAGCAGGTGCAAACCGAAGAGTTTTATAGGCACAACTTCAGATATTCGAACGCTGATCCTTCATTCGCTGCTCCTAGAAAGAACTTTTAGACACTGAGTCAAGATGCAGCAAACACTCAGCTGCAGCCAGAGGGACCAGGGAGGGTCTTTTGAGTCCAGTTCTGGGGTGGCCATGAGGGGCGGCAGGGCAGGGCAGAGAGAAGGCCGAGGAGCTACAGAGACAGGGAGGTGATAAGTTGGAGGAACAGAATTAAGAGCGCAGGGGAGGGAAACAGCCTTTAGGGTGGGACTCTGGAAATCCTGGCTTCACTTCTTTCCCTTCTCCAGCAGACGGAGGGAAATCAAGCTAAAGCCTATCAACGTCCTCTGTTTCTTTCCTTTTTTCAATCTTTTCTCAAACCAAGGCCCAGACAGACCACAGGGTGGAAACATCACTGTGTTTTTATAAGACCAAGCATACCCATTGTGATGGTGTGTATAATTTTAAAAAAAGGTGACAACCTAAAAGTCCAAATGAGTAGACTGAGGGACCCCTAGGATGATGAAAACATTTTTTGATGTGAGAAAATAATCACGGAAATAATATTAAATGAAAAAACAAGTTAAAAAAAAAACAAGTTATCAATCAGCTTATACCACATTTTCTTCCAATTTGTTAAAATACAGTCATCTGTATACGGAAAAAGACAGGAAGGAAACATCAAAATGTCAACAGCAATTATATCTCAGTGGGAGGATTACAGGTGATATTTATGGTCCCCTTTGTGTTTTTCTAACTTTTCCAAAGTTCCTGCAGTAAACATTTATCATTCGTATAATGGGGGAGTCATTACATTTTGGGGGAAGAATCGACCAGTCCACCAGCAAGTGATTCAACCTGTCTGAAAGAAATGCTTTTGCAACAATGGGAGAAACCCCCTTCCCTCTTGAAGATACTGTCTTGTTTTCTAAACCATGGTTTTCTAGAAAAAGAACATGTTTATTTTAAAGTTTTATTTATTTAAGTAATCTCGATGCCCAACGTGGGGCTCGAACTCATGACTTCGAGATCAAGAGCCACACACTCTTCCAACTGAGCCAGGCACCCCTAACATTTTTGTTTTAGAGGGCAGCAAGCAGCTATGAGATCTTGCACAAGTCATTAAATCATTTTCAAATGAATTAACAGTCCGTCATACGTGAGAAAAGATACAAGACAGAAGTCCACACTCTGTCACTTGGACCTGAGGCTGCTTTTCTGTTTACCTCACAAGATTATTTTTGGGTCCCAAACCCCGCATTCCATGGAAAGTTAGGTAGGGCTCTTCTGTTCTCACAGAAATACAGCCAAGCCTCCTTCTTCAGCATAGGGCCTCTTTTACTAGAAGGCCAGAGAAGAGGCTGGTTGGGAGAGAGAAATCTCTGCAAGGAACGAACTGCTGGAGATGAGCCATGAGTCACTCAGTGAGTCGCGGAGGAAAATGGCAGAGGCGGCAGGAAACGTTCTCAGACCGGAGCCCACCGAGGTCTGCTGCAGGAATGTAAGTTCAGCCTTTACCCAAACACAGTGTGGGCGTCACAGCACAATATTTTGACTGCTCTGCCATCTGGCAGTATTGGTTTGCCGCCAGCCTGGCTCTGAGTATCTCTTCCACGAGAGATTCTTGGCCATCTAGATACAGAGAAGGGGTGACAGTTTGGTTCCAATACTACTCGGCCGGTACTCAGGGTCAGAGCTAGGCAAGCTACTCACCCTGCCAGTGCTTGACGTGAGCACCCTCACATTCCCCCTGTTCATATTCTTGCCGTCCTCCCCTGACTCCTGCTACACGCTCTCCCGTTCGTCACTTTCCAAACACTTCCTGGTAGTCATTTACAGACTAGTCAGAATTTGAGTCCCTAAATCCCTTCCCTCGGTAGTGTTTCAGCTCATTCCTTATGGTAGGATGAAAGACTTTGTCCTGTGCTAGGAAAACTGAAGGCAGTAGTGAATGAGGAAGAAGGGTGAGGTCAAGCAAATTTAGGGGAAACATTGCTCACTTTCCCCCAGGGCAGAAGCACCAACTCTCCTGTTCACCTACTCTCCTACTCTCCTAGTCTGGTCTTAGCAATGCCAGTGGTGTTTGCTTTGGGAAACACAATACTCAACTGAAATATTCATGGAAACGAGTAATTGCAGTGCTGAGGGTCCTGGGATGGAGCCCCAGGTCGGGTGCTCAGCGGGGAGTCTGCGCTCCCTCTCCCATACGTGCGCGCATGCTCTCTCTCTCTCTCAAATAAATAAATAAATCTTTTTAAAAATCCCACAGGTGAGAATAAAATGCAAACTTTTCACATGTGCCTGTGGCTCCACATGATCTGGCCCCTGCCCACCTCCCTGGGGTCCCCCCTATTCCAACCACATGGGCCTCCCTGAACAAAGCAAGCTCATTTCTGCCTGGAAATCTCTGCCCTTCCTGTTTTCTCTCCTGGAACTCTCCCTCACCTCATTCATGGGGGTCTCATGGGCTAGAGTTACAAGACAAAATGCAGGACACCCAGTTAAATGTGAACTCCAGATAAATGATGCATAATTTTTTAGTACTTGTATGTCCCAAATATTGCATGGGACACACTTAGGCTGAAAAAGTTGTCATCGCTTCTCTCAAACTCAAATGCAATTGGGTGTCCTGTATTTTTTTTTAAAGATTTTATTTTATTTATTTGAGAGGGAGTGGGAAAGAGAGAGAGCGCATGAGAACGGGAAGGGTCAGAGGGAGAAGCAGGCTCCCCACCGAGCAGGGAGACCTATGTGGGACTCGATCCTGGGATTCCAGGATCATGCATGACCTGAGCTGAAGGCAGTCGCTCAACTGAGCCACCCAGGCGCCCTGGGTGTCCTGTATTTTTATTTGCGAAATCTGGAAACCTGACCTAGGAAGCCTGACCTGCCTCCTCATCTAAACACCCCCACCCCATGCACCCTTCTTGCCGCTCTCTTATCTCCTTACCCTGTTTTGTCTTTTCAAAGCACTTCGAACCACGTGAAATTATATGTTATTAGCCTCACCCTGCTAGTTGGAGAGAAAGTTCCATTGTTGCAGGTAGAGAGAGGCCTTCTGTATCTCGTTCATGGCTCTCTCTACTGCCTCTCTGATAGCAAATACCATTTCATTTGAATGAATGAATGAATGAATGAATGAATGAATGAAAGTATAAATAAATGAGTGAGTTTTACCTCTATTTTCTGTAGGAAAAAGCAGATAACTTCCAGCACAGAGTTTTGAGCTCAAGGTTTTCTACTCTTTGCCTCCTTAGCTCCCATGGCCGCCTCCACCTGCCCCCGGAGCCCTGTCTTATGGTAGGATGAAAGTCTTCGTCTCTGGAAATGCCTGTCCTGCTCGCACCCTGACCTTCCTGCACACCTGCACCATTGCCTGCCCCCCAGAGCGGGCCGCGCCCCTCTTACCTGACTTCCCTGACCTCAGAAATTGCACAGAGACTCATTAGTTTTGCTTTAGGTCCTCAAAATGCATATGCCCCTGGGAAGATACGAGTTTGTCCCTTCTCCTGATGCGAAAGAATTGATCAGATCCTTCCCTGGGAGCATGTTTTGGTTTAGAGAAAGGAGAAAGGAGAGAAGCTCCGGGGGGAGACTGTGTGCAGGACACCTGGACAGAAGGCAGGGACTCAGAAAAGTGAGACCGGGAGTGACCTTCCATTGGATGAGGCCAGCACCTTCTGTCCGCACTAGCGCCTCCTAGCGCCGGCCTGTCAGCTGCCCGCCTCTCCTGTCCTTCCACCGCCAGCCCCTCAAGAGAACAAGGGTTTCTAAAGGAGAACACAGGCAGCAACCTCTTTGACCTCAGCCGAAGCAACTTCTTCCTAGAAACATCGCCAAAGGCAAGGGAAGCAAGGGCAAAAATGAACTATTGGGACTTCATCAAGATAAAAAGCTTTTGCAAAGCAAAGGAAACAGTCAACAAAACCAAAAGACAACCGACAGAATGGGAGAAGATATTTGCAAATGACATATCAGATAAAGGGCTAGTATCCAAAATCTATAAAGAACTCATCAAACTCAACACCCAAAGAACAAAGAATCCAATCAAGAAATGGGCAGAAGACATGAACAGACATTTTTCCAAAGAAGACATCCAAATGGCCAACAGACACATGAAAAAGTGCTCAATATCGCTCGGCATCAGGGAAATCCAAATCAAATCCTCAATGAGATACCACCTCACACCAGTCAGAATGGCTAAAATTAACAAGTCAGGAAACGACAGATGTTGGCGGGGATGCGGAGAAAGGGGAACCCTCCTACACTGTTGGTGGGAATGCAAACTGGTGCAGCCACTCTGGAAAACTGTATGGAGTTTCCTCAAAAAGTTGAAAATAGAGCTACCATATGATCCAGCAATTGCACTACTGGGTATTTACCCCAAAGATACAAAAGTAGGGATCCGAAGGGGTACGTGCACCCCGATGTTTATAGCAGCAATGTCCACAATAGCCAAACTGTGGAAAGAGCCAAGATGTCCATCGACAGATGAATGGATAAAGAAGATGTGGTATATATATACAATGGAATATTATGCAGCCATCAAAAGGAATGAGATCTTGCCATTTGCAACGACGTGGATGGAACTGGAGGGTATTATATTGAGTGAAATAAGTCAAAAAGAGAAAGACATGTATCACATGATCTCACTGATATGAGGAATTCTTAATCGCAGGAAACAAACTGAGTGTTGTTGGAGTGGGGGGTGGGGTGGAGGGATGAGGGGACTGGGTGATAGACACTGGGGAGGGTATGTGCTCTGGTAAGCGCTGTGAATTGTGCAAGACTGTTGAATCTCAGATCTGTACCTCTGAAACAAATAATGCAATATATGTTAAGAAAAAAAAAAAAGAAGAAGAAGAAGAAGGTAGCGGGAGGGGAAGAATGAAGCCGGGGAAATCGGAGGGGTAGACGAACCATGAGAGACGATGGACTCTGAAAAACAAACAGGGTTCTAGAGGGGAGGGGGGTGGGAGGACGGGTTAGCCTGGTGGTGGGTATTGAGGAGGGCACATTCTGCATGGAGCACTGGGTGTTATGCACAAACAATGAATCATGGAACACTTCATTTAAAACTAATGTTGTAATGTATGGGGATTAACATAAGAATAAAAAAAAAAAAAAAGAGAGAACAAGGGTTTCTAACCTCTTAGCTATTGTTGCTTAGCCCAGTGCAAAGCCATCTCTGGGAGCGAGGTTAGATGAGCATCTCTTGCTGTTTGGAGAGAGCAGTGACCCCAAGTCGTCCCTGGGCCTGGCTCTGGACTCAGGTCCCCTTCCACACAGTCTCGGGGGGGCGGGGGGCAGGGTCCTGAGTGAAACAGCGAATGATTCCCAAGTGAGGAAGCATTGCAGTGGCTGAAAGATGAGGCGCACATTCCCTGAATCAACCAAAGTGCTCATATAGGGCCTCCTTATTGATTTTGGTTTTCTTTGTGCGCAACTTTGAATCTCTGTCTCATATTTGGGTCAGAGCAACGGGAGAGACACATGACTTGCTTTAAAATTAGCCTCAGAACTCATTGTATAACAGCTCTGGTGTTCACTAAATGGAAGGGCTTCTTGAGAAGACAAGCAGAGCATTTGTAATTAAGTCTATCTGGTTGAATTATCTTGGAGAAAATCCTTTCGAGGCACCAAGACTCAACGTTTCCACCTGTAAAATGGGGTAGATTTTGTTTGAAAGAAAAGAAATAAAGGGTAACAAAATAAAAGTAACCACCTCAACCAGACCTTCTTCCCCCAACTACCACACACACACACACACAGTATTTGGGTTTGTCAGTAGACGAAGAAGTCCCTTCTAATCCCCAAAAGACAGGACAAAAGTAGAGAAGGAAAGAAATGCTTGTTTCCAAAATCACACCATCACCAGAGTCCAGTGTTGAAGTTCTGATAGCTAGCTTACACGAGCTCAGAGAATATATTTTAAGTCTCAAGAACACAAACTTTTCTTTCTGTTTTTCCTGGGACAGTGAGATAGTCTTAACACAAATGCAAAATCAGCAAAAAGAAAGTAACAAGAATCCATCCCTACTGCTGTCCTTCTCCAAGGACAAAGAGTTTCCCCAGATTTTTGATTCATCTTGGCAACATCTTCAAATAAACCCGAATGACCCCGAGGCTAAATAGATGCAAAGAACTATGAGTGATTGTGTATGCCTAAAATGTTTCTTTATGACACAGAAACAGTGTTCCCATGATCCACTGAGTTAGAAGAGTGGCCCATTGTAATTTATATCTCATTTCTGAGGCGGTGGTAAAGAGCCCAGGGTTGGGGAGAGGGTGCTCAAAGAATCTTTTTAAGATTCTTTTTAAGATTTTATTTATTTATTTGTCAGAGAGAGAGAGAGAGAACAAGCAGGGGGAGTGGCAGGCAGAGGGAGAAGGAGGCTCTCCTCTGAGCAAGGAGCCTGATGCGGGACTCGATCCCAGGACCCTGGGATCGTGACCTGAGCTGAAGGAAAACGCTTAACTGACTGAGCCACCCAGGCACCCCAATCAGGCCCCTTTTTAAGAAGGAGGACAAAGACCACATTGCACAGACAAAACCACCAAGTGTAGGGTGTGTCTCCTTTACAGCTGGGTCCATGACACAGCAGGGAGGTTTCTGTGTGTGCTTAAAAGAGGTCTTTGGAATCAGAGAGACCTGGGTTCAAATCCCAACTTACCAGCCATGTGGCCTTGGGCAAGCTACTTGACCCCTTTGAACCTCAGTTTGCTCATCTATAAAATGGGGATGATAATAGCACCTATCTCTTGAGACTGTCGTGAGGTTTAAGTGAGATAATGCTTGTGAAAGGGGTTTAGTAAAGGGCCTGGCATGTAATCAGTCCTAATAAATGTTCAACATTATTAGTAATTGTTGTAATTAGCCTAAACTCCTAAGGCTGCCATAACTAATCACCATAAATTTGGTGGCTGAAAACAAGAGAAATGATCCTCTCAGAACTCTAGGGGCCAGAAGTCTGAAATCAAGTTTTCGGCAGGGCAGTGCTCCCTCTGAAGGCCCTAGGGGAGAAATCTTCCCTGCCTCCCCCAGCTTCTGGTGGCTGTCAGCTCTCCTTGGCTTGTGGCCATAGCACTCCCCTCTCCGCCTCCGTGTTCACATGACCTTCTCTTCTCCTTCTGACTTTCCTCTATTTGTCGCCTCCAAGGACACTTGTCATGGTACGGAGGGCCCACCTGGATCATCCAGAATGATTTATCTTGAGATCCCTAATTTAACACATCTGTTGAGACCCTTTTTCCAAAGAAGGCCACATTCACAGGTTCTAGGGATGAGGATATGAGCGTATCTGTTGGGGGCAACCATTCAACCCACTACAGTAATATCTGTACGGTGACTTAGCAAGTACCACAGTGCTGGCCACAGACCCATGCTGGGGGTTCCGGGGCCTGGCCCTTTAAAAGGCTCTCTGTCACGTGGCTCTGAGCACTGGCTCAGTCCCACCTGTAACCCTGAACGTCGGCAGTTGGCTAACACCATTCGGCTCCCTGCAGACCTCCATCGTTTGCCCTGTGTTCTCCAAACTACAGGTAAGCACACCCAAAGCTGCAGACGTCTGTAGGGGGTGTTACTGCTGACCTCAGATACAGGCACTGCCTTGGAGAGGGAGGACGATCGGGGCAGCAGAAGCTCCTGGGGCGGGGGGCGGGGAGGAAAGATAACTTAGCTCTCCAGACCTTTGTCGCCCATGGATTCTTGTTCTTCTTGTTCCAGTGTATGGTTCTACGGTTTCTCGGGAATTAGCACAATATTCACAAACGGCTCATGTTACTCTCAAATGTGTGTGTACACATAATGTGCATGAAACATGACATCAACCCTTTACAATATTATAGGAATCTAGATTTTTTAAAAGATGCTGTTCTAAAGGATTTTTCAAATCATGACAAATGAATTTATAGGATGAAATTTAGATACTCGTGTCTGTGATAATGGCAATATATCGCGTGACCCCATTACAATGCTTGATATTTAAAAGTAAGAGTTTTATTGACAATTTCAGGGGCGCCTGGGTGGTTCAGTTGGTTAAGCGACTGACTCTTGATTTGGGCCCAGGTGGGAGTCTTGGGAAGATCAAGCTCTGCATTAGCTACGTGCTCTGCGTGGAGCCTGCTCAAGATTCTCTCTCCCTCTTCCTCTGCCCCTCCCCACCACGCTCCCTCTCTCTCTCTCAAATAAATAAATCTTTAAAATCTTTAAAATAAAAAAAGAATTTTATTGACAATTTCAATTGCCGCAGAGCAAAATTTACCCAAAGTGAAATTTTTAAAAAACCTAAGATTCAAGAAAGTAAATCTAGTTGGGTTTTACTGTCAACAGCACACAAATTATGTGAAAATATTGATTATAAGAATATAATGATTTTGCTGAGATTAAAGCAAAAAATATTAATTTTATGGATAAACGTAATCATACATGAATTGTGTATGCCCTTAATGCTCATTAATTTAATTTATTTATTTGACAGAGAGAGCCAGAGAGCACAAACAGGGCGTGGAGGCCAGAATGGCAGAGGGAGAGGGAGAAGCAGACTCCCCCGCTGAGCAGGGAGCCCGATGCGGGGCTCGATCCCAGGACCCCGGGATCATGACCTGAGCCGAAGGCAGACGCTTAACGACTGAGCCACCCAGGCGCCCCTTTAATGCTCATTTAAACGTGTCGTAACAGAATGCCCACAAGTGTGCAATAATCACAAAATTGTCATTTTTAAAATTTTTGCAAACTTTCAGTCATATAAAACCCGTAGATTTCACTTTTTTCCCCCAATTTTGTTGCTATGAAGATATATTTGCCCAGGGGCAAGGATGGAGCAAATGTTATTTAAATATCAGACCTGGGCTCTGCGCCTCCATGTGTGCTCCAATCCCAGGTCCTTGCAAATGGTAACGGCTGGCCTGACTCTGTGTCTCAGGGTCTTCGTCTATAGCAGGGGAACATCTGCATTTAATGAAGGTTTTCTTGATTTAGAATCTCTCTGTCCTGGGGCACCTGGGTGGCGCAGTCGATTAAGCATCCAACTCTTGGTTTCGGCTCAGGTCCTGATCTCAGGGTCGTGAGATGGAACCCTGTGTCCGGCTCAATGGGGAGTCTGCTTGAGATTCTCCCTCCCCCTCCCTCTGCCCCCCCCCCCCACCTACCCTCTCTCAAATAAAAAAAAAAAAAAAAAAAAGAATCTCTCTGTCCCTCGGCAGAATGACACCTAGCCCATCCAGGAAGAGGGTTAACACTGCTGGTCTTCCCGGGTCCTTGAAGGAAGTTCACCAGAATGCAGGTAGTAGATCACGATTTGCTTTGCGGGATGGCATCTCCCAAACTAGAGGCCTTGGGCGATCAGTGTTTAATAGTTAGGAGCGCTTTCAGAGAGGTCTGCCCTCACTCAAAAAGCACATCTCCCTTATTTGTCTCTGCATCCACCTCATCACTTAGGACCTAAATTTATAAATGAATAGTCCAGACACAAAAAGGCCAACAGGTACAGCTTCTAGCTATCCATTCTGCTTTTTTCTCCCTTAGAACATTCCTAAACCACCTCTCGCTCACTGCTTCATAATCTATTGCCTCTGTTTCTGACAATGAGTTGTAGGAAAATTCTAATTCTGATGGTAAGAAAGTTTAGGACCTGTCATAGCTAGGGGATCCCAATGTCCTGTCTGATTCCACGGCTAACGTGTGTCTCCTGTGATACGTAAAATGCAGCATGCGACACAGAGCTTGACCTTGCAGCCCAGGGGCTCAGCAGGTGCTCACTGTGCAGGGTGCCATGCTGAGGGAGGCCAAGGCTGCAGATTAGGTGCACCTGTTCTCCTAGCCCTGCTCCTAACCCGCCCAGAGGGACACCTTTTTTTTTTTTTTAATTCATCCACCAGGGGTGCACCTTTTCTAAATTGCATAAGATCATTTGTATAGGTTTGAGGTGGCCCAGCTTGCAATCCAGAGTCCACAGTCCTTCTTTTCTCCCTCTTCTACAAATCAGAGGTCCTAGAGGACTGGCAATTACTCTAGATGAGTGAAACAAGATAATAGATCCCAGGCTGTTTATATTACAAACAAGCATATCACCTGCCCAGGTGAATTACCTTTTAAAGTCTGTGCTTGCATAACAAATAGACAATAGCCAGAGTGCAATACCTAAATACATTATGCTTGAGCTTTTCTGACCTGGAGGCTGCCACAGCCAAGTTAGAGACCAGTGTGCAAACAAACTGGATGTTCCTGGTGGCTCCCTGCCAGTCCCCCAAGATCTGGCAAAAGGATCTGGAGAATGTTCCCTTGGTTCATGTCCTGAAAAATCTCTCCAGGCTCTAGGTTCCACCCACTGGCTCACTGCTTCCCCTCACCTGTTCTCAGTCTATACCAGCAGTTCTCAGGTGGGGCAATTTTGCCGCCTTAAGGGACACTTTTGGCTGTCGCAACCTGAGGAAGGGGCTCTCCAGGCATCAGATGGGTAGAATCTGGAGATGCTGCTAACCTTCCTACAATGCACAGGATAGTCACCCACATCAAAGAATGATCTGGTCCAAAATGCCAGTTGTGCCGAGGTTGAGAAAGCCATGGTGCACACCCTTCACTTGGATACTTTTACTTGAATTTGGTTCTTACCATCTTCTTGACCCTTGCATGATGCTTTAGCCACCCTTGGCCCCAAGCCCACTCTCACCTTGAATGTAAACACCATGTTTCTTCCAGCCACTAAACAAAGACAAGGCTGTTCTCCCCTCACCAGTTCCTATCAATTCTTTCAAACACTATCTGGGGCTCTGTGATGACTATTCCACCATCTTCCACCCCTGAAAGTCAAGCAAAGCCATGCAGGACCAACTTCGTTAATGCTAATGAAGTTTTGCTTTTGAAATGGTGTAAGTTCTAGGTTTTTAGTTCTGTTTTGTGAAGGTATGCTATATAACAGCGAAAAGCAATCCCATGCTAAGCCTCGAGTCTTTGCTCTGGCTTTTTCACAAAGGATTAATGTGTATCCAACACAGTTAACTATTTTTGTTCATGTTGTAACTTATCAGCTTCCTTGGATTTTTTTTTTTTTTCTGTATCAATCCTGTCTACTCCTTTTTACCCCATAAATTATGAAGCCTAATTTCAATTTTTCAGGAACATGCTTTAGTTTCTCAACACCTACACTTCTTTATTTTTTTTATTTTTTATTTTTTGGAAGTAAGAACAGTTTATTAAAGATATAGAGAAGTGTAGATACAGACAGAAGTTCAGGGAGACTCAGAAAGGAAGGAGAGTGAGTCTTCTCAACACCTACACTTCTGGGGTGCCTGGCTAGGTCAGTCGTTAAGCGTCTGCCTTGGGCTCAGGTCATGATCCCAGGGTCCTGGGATCGAGTCCCACATCGGGCTCCCTGCTCAGCGGGAAGTCCGCTTCTCCCTCTCCCATTCCCCCTGCTTGTGTTCCCTCTCTCGCTGTGTCTCTCTCTGTCAAATAAATGAATAAAATCTTAAAAAAAAAAAAAAAAAAATACCTACACTTCATTAGACAAAACATTTCATCCATGTAGAAGGCAGAATAATGTCCCCCTAGCCCCCACAGAGCACCCTAATCCCCAGAACTTGTAAATACGTCACCTTACATGGCAAAGGGGACTCTACAGATGTTAAATTCAGAGGGGAGTAATCCTGAACTATCTGGGTGAGTTCAACCTAATCACAGGGTTCCTTAAAGGGGGAGAACCTTTCCCAGCTGTGGTCAGAGAGGCAGATGTGACAAGGGAGAACGGTCAGTGCAGTGTTGCTGGTTTTCAAGATGGAGGGTGGGAGCCATGAGCCAACGAATGTGCTCAGCCTTCAGAAACCAGAATATGCGGGGCACCTGGGTGGCTCAGTCGTTAAGCGTCTGCCTTCGGCTCAGGTCATGGTCCCAGGGTCCTGGGATCGAGTCCCACATCGGGCTCCTTGCTCGGCAGGAAGCCTGCTTCTCCCTCCCCTACTCCCCCTGCTTGTGTTCCTGCTCTCGCTGTGTCTCTCTCCATCAAATAAATAAAAAATCTTAAAAAAAAAAAAAAAAAAAAAAAGAAACCAGAATATGCATGGAGGTGGATTCTCTCCTAGGACATCCGGAGAAGGATGCAATCTTGCTGACACCTTGGTTGAGCCCAATGAGACCTCTGACGTCCAAAAGTGATAAAAATTTGCTCTTTTGAAGCCATCAAGTTTGTGGTAACCGGTTAGAGACATCGTAGGAAATTAATGCAATGCCACATTCTCCATCCCTCATATTCATTAAGGTATTTTTTCCCCCATAAAACTATTCTATTTTTTTAAGACTTTATTTATTTGACAGAGAGACACAAGCAGGGGGAGTTGAAGCAGGGGAGAGGGAGAAACAGGCTCCTGGCCGAGCAGGGAGCCCGATGCGGGGCTTCATCCCCGGACCCCAGGATCATGACCCGAGCCGAAGGCAGATGCTTAACTGACAGAGCCACCCAGGTGCCCCTGCTCCTCGTAAAACTATTCTTGGCTTCTAGGGACACCTGGCTGGTTCCATCAGTAGAGCATGCAACTCCTAATGTAGGAGTTGTAAGTTCAAGCTCCATGTTGGGTGTAGAGATTGCTTAAAAATAAAATCTTCAAAAAAAAAAAAAAACTATTCTTCTCTTCTAAAAGAATTTTTCTTATCTTAAACAATTCTCCTTACTTCCCATGTCTCCTATTAACAAAGATTATTCAGACATCCCTTCCGGACATTTCTAGGAGCTGTGAAGTAGCAAACATTTTAGTTTGTTGGGATGCAGCCTGATCTCCTACAGATCTTACTTTGCGAATAAGAACAGGACACCTCTGAGAGGGCGAGGGGCTTGGCAAGTTCACAGAGTTACCAGACAACAGACAGGCACCACACCCCATGTCCTGACTCACCAGCTGTTCCTTTTTTTTTTTTTTTAAGATTTTATTTATTTATTTGACAGAAAGAGACACAGAGAGGGAACACAAGCAGGGGGAGTGGGAGAGGGAGAAGCAGGCTCCCCGCTGAGCAGGGAGCCTGATGCGGGGCTCGATCCCAGGACCCTGGGATCATGACCTGAGCCGAAGGCAGACGCTTAAGGACTGAGCCACCCAGGTGCCCCTCACCAGCTGTTCCTTAACCAATTTTTTTTTAAAGATTTTATTTATTTATTTGAGAAAGAATGAGAGACAGAGAGCACGAGAGGGAAGAGGGTCAGAGGGAGAAGCAGACCCCCCGCTGAGCAGGGAGCCGGACGTGGGACCCGATCCCGGGACTCCAGGATCATGACCTGAGCCCAAGGCAGTTGCTTAACCAACTGAGCCACCCAGGCGCCCCTCATCAGCTGTTCCTATATTCATTTCCTTCCACTTAAAAAAAAGAGACGACTATCCCACTGATTCAAGAAGAGCCTATTTGCTTTTTCCATTTTGGGGGGATCTGATAGTTGATGCTGAATAGATCAAAGTTTCCTGGCAAAAGTCTGGTGGAACTTAATTCAGAGAGATACTCCGGGGAAATGTTTAAAAAGCTTCTGTGGTCAAATAAGCTTGGGAAATGCAGCATGTTTATCCCCATCTTGGAAAGTCATTACATGTACCTAAACATAGAAGACTCCTCAAAAGTCCTGTTAGAAAGAATCAAGTTCTTTTTTTTCTTTTAAGATTTTATTTATTTGACAGAGAGTGAGCACAAGCAGGGAGAGTGGCAGGCAGAGGGAGAGAGAGAAGCAGGCTCCCCGCAGAGCAAGGGAAGCCCAATGTGGGGCTCGATCCCAGGACCCCAGGACCACGACCCAAGCCAAAGGCAGTCGCTTAACCAACTGAACTACCCATGCGCCCAGAAAGAATCAAGTTCTAACCCAGACCTGACCCTTTTCATATAATATGCATGGGCATGAAACAAGAAATGCCAGTAGAGATAATCTCTCCATGTCCTTTGGCCCTTGACCTGTTGTGTGGTTGCTTTAGACCATATATGGACTTGGCCTGAGGACACTGTGTGGGATCCTTTGAGAATCAAGCAGGTGAATGCTGAGACAGAGCCTGCTCATTTCCACGCATTCTCCCTTTCTTCCTCATTAACAGAAGCTCATTTTATTTGGGTAAACAAGTGTTGAACTAAAACTATTTGATTTCTTAGGCTCCTTTGAGGCTGAGTGTGGCCATGGGACATAGTTCTGGCCAATGAGGATGGAACGTAAGTCTATAAAGGGACTTTCAGGAAAGCTCCCACATGTATTTCCTATTTATTTATTTGAGAAAGAGAGAGAGCGCAGGGGAGGAGCAGAGGGAGAGGGACAAGCAGACCTCCTGCTAAGCATGAAACCAGACGCAGGGCTTGATCCCATGACCCTGAGATCATGACCTAAACCAAAACCAAGAGCTGGTTGCTCGACCAGCTGAGCCACCCAGAAAGCCACCCCTGCATTTCCTCGTTATCTTCCCTCTTCTTCCTGCCCACAGTGGCAGAGGCAATACCTGAGGTGCAGCAACCATCTCGTGACCATGAGGTCCATCGCCATTCACCAAGGGTGGCAGAGAAGAAAGGAAGAGCCTGAGCCTCTGATCATGTGATGTCATCTCACTAGCCCTAGACAGCTTCTGGTCTTCCTGAGAATGTGAGAAAAATAATTAACTGCTATCTGGTCAAGTTCTGGTAGCCAACACTATTCCATGCATGTAAATATCTTTCTGACTGAAATCGTGTTTCAGTGTTTATTTCTGAGTACCATGGAATCTGGCTCTATGAGTATTGTCTTGGCTTTCTTTATGAAAGGCAATTATTGGGAAGAGTATACGTTTACAGGGGCACCTGGGTGGCTCAGATGGTTGAGCGTCTGCCTTCGGCTCCAGTCATGATCCCAGGGTCCTGGGATCAAGTCCCACATTGGGCTCCTTGCTCAGCGGGGAGTCTGCTTCTCCCTCTCCTTCTGCCTTTCCTTCCCCACCCGTCATGCACACGCGCACGCTCTCTCTCAAATAAATAAAATTTAAAAAAAAAAAAAAAAAGAGTATACGTTTACAAAGCAGTCCAGCACCAGCCCCAAGTCACCAAGTCAGTGTAGTGTCGGACCAACAGCCTCAGCACCACCTGATCTTACTAGAAATGCTCATCCTCAGGCCCCACCCCAGCCTTACTAAAACAGAGGATCTGGGGCTGAGGCCCAGCCATCTGTGTTTTAGCAAGCCTTCCTGGTGATCCTCACGTACACTGGAATCTGAGAACCACTGACAAGTTAAACGCATCAACCTCAGTGAGTTCAAACCCAACATGGGTGAAACCCTTTGAATGAAATAATTGAGTCTGAATAATAGTAAGACCCATGCCAACAGCTAACAAAGCACAAGCTCTCGGGGAAGAGGTGTCTTGCCATGCCTTGATAATTCAAACTGAGAGAAAAGTAAAGGTAATAAAGACACTAATAGGATCTGCCACCAGTTAGTGCGATTAATGGTGGTTCATATCAGGGTACCAAGAGGCCAGGGTTGAAATTTTCACAGGAGGCTTTTGCTTTTCTTTTCTTTTTTTTTTTTTCTAAGATTTTATTTATTTATTTGATAGAGAGAGACACAGCGAGAGAGGGAACACAAGCAGGGGGAGTGGGAGAGGGAGAAGCAGGCTCCCCGCAGAGCAGGGAGCCCGATGTGAGGCTCGATCCCAGGACCCTGGGATCCTGACCTGAGCCGAAGGCAGACGCTTAACGACTGAGCCACCCAGGCACCCCTGCTTTTCTTAATTAGTCACATACTGTTCCCTTGCCTCCAACTCTGCTCACAGGACAACCAGATCAGAGTGGAGATAGGATTTGTATAAAACTCAGCAAATTAAGAATGTGTACATGTGCTCACTACAAAAAAAAAAAAAAGATAATTATGTGAGGAGATGGTGGTGCTAACTAACCCTACCATGCTAATAATTTTGCAGTATAGACATATATCAAATCATCACTTTGTACACCTTAAACACACACAATTATATCTCAATAAAGCTGGAAACCCACAGAATGTGTACATGTATATAGGAGCGGGGGCTGGGTGAGGGCGTGATTAGAAGTGATCAGTGTGTCTGGACACATTATGAGAATGCTTCAGAGGCTAAGACAAGATCCCTCTCCACCTGAGGTCTCTGCACCCACTTGATGCCAATGCCACCCTGAGGTTTATTAGACAACCAGTTACTGATGACTCTCAGTTTTCCAAAGACTCATTTATTGTTCCGTCTTCATGAGCATCCCAAGAGGTGTGGATTTGCAATGGACATTTGTTGAATTTTTGGAAGCAGAAGGGGCCAGACCCTCCTGTCCCCACTCTGCTAGTGCAGTGGAACCTTCAGGACGCAGAAGCCGTTGAGAGTGACCCACAGCAACAGCCATGGTGCTGGGAATTCAGCTCTGGCAGAAATATCCAGTGTCGAGGGGAGGTTTCTCCAGCAAACCATTGGCCTTGTATGGCATTTCCTGCTCCCAGGCCTCCTTCTATTGTGTGAGTTGCCCTAAATATATCCAATAAATTCCCCTTTTGTCTCAGTAAGCCAGGATCATTTTCTGTTGCTTGCTACCAAGAGGTATGACTACCATAATATTATTACCATCTTTTTCAGATGAAGAAACTGAGACGTGGAGGTTAAGTAATTTCTCAAATGTGTGGTAAACAGCCATTAAGATGAGCTCCAATGATCTTCACCTCTTAGGTGTTTACATGCTGGTGTCGTTTCCTCCCATGTTTAATCAGGACTAGTCTGTGTCAAGTCTGGCAAAGGTGATGGTTTGTGACTTCTGAGTCTAGATCACAAAGAGCATTGCAGTTTCTGCCTTGCTCTCTTGGACTACTTACTCAGGGCAAAGCCAGCCACCATGCTGTGAGGATGCATTAATCATGTCTTTTATTTTTGTATTTTCATGCTTTGACATCTAGGGCCTTAATGGCCTGGAGGGACTGCCCCTCCAAGGGCTAGCCAATTCCTAGAGGTAACAAACGCCTTGTCTGTGAGCACACTTTCCAAATGCAAGCCAACCAGTCCAGGGCCCACATCCCCTCCTTTATCGAGCTCCCACACTCTGGGCCACTGTCCACTTGCCCTAATCACCCCATGGCCAGGTACTAGACAACTAGGGAATAGCCATTATGCCCCAGAGCCTGCTGAAATAATTCAAACTAGCCCATCCTAAGCCTACTTAGCCTATTTTACCCATTCCTTCACATGGAAACCACTTATTGTGGCTCTTGCCTCATCTTCTCCCTGCTGCCTCTGCTTCCAGACCTTTCCCAGTGCTTTCCTAGGGATGTGGATGTGCCCTCCTCTTGTAATCTGGGAGTATAACCAACTATCTTTTCATTGGCAATCATTCCTGATATGTTGGCCTTGCCACATCAAAATAACAATAAGACATCTATTTATTTATTTATTTACTCACTCATTTATTTATTTATTTATTTATTTTTAAGCAGGCTCCATGCTGGGCATGGAGCCCAATGCAGGGTCCAAACTTACGACCCTGAGATCAAGACCTGAGATGAAATCAAGTCAGACACTTAACCGACTGCACCATCCAGTCCTTTAATAAGGACTTTATAGACCTAGTAAGACCTTTATTGAAAACAGAGGGTGCTCAAACCGCCCTATGGGGAAGCCCAGATAGGGAGGAACAGAGGCCTCCCAGCAGCCACCTGAGTAAGCCCCCTGAGAAGCAGACCCACCAGCCCCAGTTAAGCCATCAGATGACTGTAGCCCCAGCCAATACCTGTTTACAATCTCATGAGAGAAGAAAAATCTAAGCCACCCCAGAGTAGCAACACATGGAATCTGAGAGATGATACATGCTTAGTGTTTTTTTAAGTCACTAAGTTTTATTTTTTATTTTTATTTATTTTTTTAAAGATTTTATTTATTTGTCAGCAAGAAAGACAGCATGTGCACAAGCAGGGGGAGTGGCAGGCTGAGGGAGAAGCAGGCTCCCCGCTGAGCGAGGAGCCTGATGTAGGACTCAATCCCAGGACCCTGAGATCACGACCTGAGCCAAAAGCAGTTGCCCAACCGACTGAGCCACGCAGGCGTCCCAGTCACTAAGTTATAAAGTAATTTGGTCCTCAGCAACAACCTATAAGTGGAGGAACTGAGACTTGAAATCGGGTCCAAATAATTCTAAAGCCCAGGGGTTTCCTCATTGCCTCGCCAGTGTGCTGGCATGAACTGTATTAAAATGTTTGTGGCTTCTGGGCGCCTGGGTGGCTCAGTTGGTTAAGTGACTGCCTTCGGCTCAGGTCATGATCCTGGAGTCCCGGGATCGAGTCCCGCATCGGGCTCCCTGCTCGGCAGGGAGTCTGCTTCTCCCTCTGACCCTCCTCCCTCTCATGCTCTCTGTCTCTCATTCTCTCTCTCGCAAATAAATAAAATCTTTAAAAAAAAAAATTTTTTTTTAAATGTTTGTGGCTTCTCACTCAAGCAGTGAGAAAAAAGTTATCTCATATAGCAAGAATTCAAGAGGTAGTTGGGTTCCAGGGTTGATTAAGCAACTCACCAAATCACCAAGGACCCAGACAATTCTTCCCATTTCTCTACTCAACCAAATTCATTCAACCTGTCGGCTTATCTTTCTTATTTTCAGAAGATGACCATGACATTCAAGGCATCGCATGCAGACATCACAATACAAATTTTCCCCAAAGTCTCTCAACTGATCTCCCCAACATTGGCCAGAACTAGAAGACATGCCTATACCCAAACCAATCGCTAGTGAGGATAACAGGCAAATGGGAGCACAGTGCCTTGCTCACAACAATCAGGGTTTTCCCCTAGAGCTGAGTCTTTGGAGTCCTGCCCTTAGCTACATGGGCTCGGGGCACCCTTGATCCCAATCAGGGTCCTGGCACCAAGGAAGAGTTAGGGTGGTGGTGAATGGCTTAGGTACATTATCTTCTCTATGAGCCAACGAGAATCCAGCTGCACTAATGAGAAGGGAAATCAAGATCCAGAGAAGGTATGGGAAAAGAAAGAGGCAAAGCAAGTGTATTGAGGCCAGTTGAAGGGATTGGGCCCTCACGCAGAGCAAATAACCTGAATGAGGCTTTCCCCAGAACCATGGCTCGCCCACCCCATTCTCCCTCCCGAGGATGGGTCATGTAACTGCTGGCACATCAGACTGCTCTCTCGCTTTGCCAATTTGGGTCAGAGAGTGTGACCCAACTGCCTCCAGAAGCCCCCCACCCAGTGGAGTGGGAACAGGTTGTAGACATATCGGTCAGCTGGGGCCCGCTGATTGGAATCCATGTGCATTTCCCAGGGTGGAAGGCAGCAGGGCATGTGTATAACCTCCCCCTTCATTGAGACAAGGGAGGGTTATTTGTGTAAATGGTAGTAGTTGGTAGAGCCAAAAACATGCAGCCTCCTTTATCTGGATATGGAATAATCCAACACAGATCATCAGAGATGTAAGGAGACTAAAAGTCCAACTCCTTTACTCAGTAGCTGTGGCAATCCAAGTTCACGTTGAAGTGAGTTGGCCAGGGTCACAGAAGCAAAACTGGAACTAAAACTCAGTCTTAAGTCTCTCGCCTCTCACTACACCTTATGGAAAAAGATTCTACGCCAAATTCCAGGCCAGATCTCTAACCTCATTTCTCTGGAATACAGAGTTGCAAGGCAGAATATTCTTTTTTTTTTTTTTTTTAAGATTTTATTTATTTATTTGAGAGAGAGAATGAAAGACAGAGAGCACGAGAGGGAAGAGGGTCAGAGGGAGAAGCAGACCCCCCGCCGAGCAGGGAGCCCGATGCGGGACTCGATCCCAGGACTCCAGGATCATGACCTGAGCTGAAGGCAGTCGCTTAACCAACTGAGCCACCCAGGCGCCCCGCAAGGCAGAATATTCTAACAATCTTTCATGTCCATTGAAAAATACAAACTATGCTTGAAATTAAGATATTTATTTTGAATGCTGTCTAATTAGGCTTTCAAACTCCACCCTCAAAACATTTTATCTGGTGTTTACCAAACAGGCCAAAAGTCCAGCTAATAATAATATCAGCCACTTTTGTTGCTCTCTAATAAATGACATTAAAAATTATCAAGAGTAATTATTTTCCAAGTGACAGCAAAAATTAAGGACTTCAAATCTCCAGTTCAAGAGTTCACTGGACTCATTACTTCAAAGAGAATATAAATAAGCTTCCTGAGATGATCTTTCTAAAATAACTCTTCTGTCTACCAGCTGACTTGCAGAAATGACTTTGTACTCAGCACAGGTCCACATGACTGGGTGCAAAGGGCTTTGGGAGAAGATTTCAAGTTTTGCTTCCTGATATGATTTTCACTCTTGATTTCTTGGTTCATTTGAAGAGGTCAAAGGGGAGCCACATATGCCAACTGAATGGGTCTTCTTACCATCATTTTCTATTTTCCTTTATGAGATCCATTCCGACTTTGGAAATGTGGCAACATTTTTCTTAAAGGACACTACTAAAGATGCAATCTGATGAGGTGGCTTTAGGGGACTGTGTGTCTGTGTGTCTGTGTGTCTTTGTCTGGGTGTGTGTGTTAGGGGTTGGCTGGCTGGAGGAGCAAGATAAATTTTGGAGTTGCAATTATAGCACTTGGAACAACAAAAAAAGATGTTTAGCATATATCCATAATAAATATGGTCTTCATTATTTTTAGTTAGTATTGTTATCCCCACAAAAATAATTTAAAGTCTTCATCGGTTAAATAGATGATGCACAGAAGATAATCAAAGGCAGCCTGTTCAGTAACTATTGTTTACTTCCCCCACTAATTTTTGGGTTGCCAAATCACTCTCAGGAAAATATTCTTAGTCAAGCAAACTATATAAAATTTAGTTGTCCTCATCCACTTAGGCACACAGGTGAGTACGTTAACTCTGATTAAACAATTCATCCATCAAATGTACAAAGGACACTTGCCATGAGACAGCTTTTGTGCTACTATAAAAGAAACAGCAAATAGGAAAAGACAAAGGGTTCCATTTGGTGTAATACTGTTATAGAGGCCCAGACAGATGCATGAAAACTCACTGGGGAAGTACCATCCTGATTTGAGCAAATAGATAGTCCTGGAAGGTTTTCAGGACTATCACTAGTGAGGATAACTCCTACTCAGCACTAGGATAACTAGTGCTAGTGAGCTAAACGTGGAAAGACCTATCAGAATCAGGCAGACATGGAGGTAAAGAGAAATGGTAAAACAAAGGCTTGGAGGTGTGAGGAGGGAGTGTGGCGCTTTCAAGAACCTCAGAGTCAATATGGCAGAGGCGTTGGGAGGGAGGGAAGAGATGGATAGATGCAGAGGCCCTGCGGACCAGCTCCTGAGTGGCGGCTTAATCCTGAGAGAAGTGGGAGTTACTGAAGGAATTATTTTGAAGCAGAACAGACTCGTTTGGGTTTAGTGGAGGAGTGGGGAGGTTGATGTTTGTGCACGCGTGCACATGCGTGTGTGTGTGTGTGAGAGAGAGAGAGAGAGAGAGAGAGATTAAGCTTGTTTGGACAAACTTTAAGCTCAGTAAAGGACAATACCAGGTACTTGAGGTCAAAAGAACCAATACATTGTGTCATTCACTATTGCAACATCCTCTTCATTTACTTAGCACATTAGGATGAATGTGTTCTCCACAAATATTTCCTTCTTTAACAGGCAGGCAGAGAGATGTTTGGTGGGAGACAGGGCAAATAAAAGAGACGCCCAGTTTTGATGATCTTTTTTTATGTCCCAGGATCTCACCACTGATGTTTCATCTGAGAATTTCACACTGGCTTCCTCAAACTTTTTTTCATTAAAATGTTAACAACCATCGTGTCTACATGTGATCTTGAAAACTGTACACAAGGCACCTTTGTGGGACAATGTATTCAGGGGAGAGAAATCTCTCCCTTTGTCTCCCCTCCCCTGGCCCATCCGTGCTTATGCCTGAGTCCTTCGTATTTCAGAGTTTAACACTGTGTTCTTGAGATCGCAGATTTTATTTCTAGGAGCCATCGGAGAAACTGAGAAATTCCTTTTATGACTTGACTACTTGAAATTTTGTAAAGAATGAATAGTAAGACTTCTTGTCGGATTCAGGCTTATTTAAAACCTGCTCTAGGGGCGCCTGGCTGGCTCAGTCAGTGGAGCATGCGACTCTTGATCTTGGGGTCATAAGCTCAAGCCCCACGTTGGGTGTAGAGATTACTTAAATAAATAAATACATAAATAAACTTATAACAAATTAATTAATTAAAACCAACTCTAGAGAATTAAAGGACAAGTTAAGTTTATTTAAAATCTTAATCATTGGGGCACCTGGGTGGCTCATTCGTTAAGCGTCTGCTTTCGGCTCAGATCATGATCCCAGGGTCCTGGGATCGAGTCCCGTATAGGGCTCCCTGCTCAGCGGGAAGCCTGCTTCTCCCTCTCCTACTCCCCCTGCTTGTGTTCCTTCTCTTGCTGTGTCTCTCTGTGTCAAATAAATGAATAAAATCTTAAAAAAATAATAATAAAAATACATAAAATAAAATTTTAATCATTACATCTCAGGAGCCACCATATTAGACTCGATACTTTATTTTTTTTCAAAGATTTTTATTTATTTATTAGAGAGAGAGAGAGCACGAGCAGGGGGAGGGGCAGGCAGAGGGAGAAGGAGAAGCAGATTCCCCACTGAGCAGGGAGTCTGATGCAGGACTTGATCCCAGGACCCCAAGATCATGACCTGAGTTGAAGGCTGACGCTTAATCAACTAAGCCACCCAGGCATCCCTCGATACAACTTTAAACACATTACACCCACACACAGAGAAACACACACCCATGCTTTTGACAGGGTCACCAAGTCCATCCATTTTTCATTGCAAGTTCAAATTCACTTCAAGTTTTTGCATTTGAAGTCAAACATCGGGGCTCCTGGGTGGCTCAGTCAGCTAAGTATCCAACTCTTGATCTTGGCTCAGGTGTTGATCTCAGGGTCATGAGTTCAAGCCCCACTTTGGGCTCCACCCTGGGTGTAGAGCCTACTTAAAAAAAAAAGTCAAACATCTTTGGGGCATCTGGCTGGCTCAATCAGTAAAGCATGTGACTCTTGATCTCGGGATCATACTAGGTGTGGAGCCTACTTTAAAAAAAATAGAAATATTTTGGGGCGCCTGGGTGGCTCAGATGGTTAAGCGTCTGCCTTCGGCTCAGGTCATGATCCCGGGGTCCTGGATCGAGTCCCGCATCGGGCTCCCTGCTAGGTGGGGAGCCTGCTTCTCCCTCTGCCTCTGCCTCTCTCTCTCTCTCTCTCTCTCACTCTTATGAATAAATAAATAAAACATTAAAAAATAATCATAAAAATAAAATAAAATAAATAAAAAAATAGAAATATTTTAAAAAGTAACAGTCAAAAAGGCTCCTTTTCTGGTCACCACAGTCCCATGTTTTAAAAAAGAAATAATACATTTAGTCAGATAAGTCAGTATTAGGAGCTACTCCCTACTCACATAGGGCATGTTCTTTTATTTTAGGCACAAATATTCCCCCAAATTGCTATTTGCATCTATTTTCCTCTTAAGAAAATTCATCTGAAAGATGCTCATAGATTTTGATTTGCATCTAACTTTGAAAAGTGTAGTTTTCCCTCTGAGACTTCTTTTTTAAAATTGGTAAAGGATCGGGGCACCTGGGTGGCTCAGTTGGTTAAGCATCATTCTGCCTTCGGCTCAGGTCATGATCCTGGAGTCCCGGGATCAAGTCCCACATCGGGCTCCCTGCTCAGTGGGGGATCTGCTTCTCACTCTCCCTCTGCCTCTCCCAGCTTGTGCTCTCTTGCGTGCTCTCTCTCTCTCAAAGAAATAAATAAAATCTTTATAAATAAATAAATAAATAAAATTAGTAAAGGATAATTTAGCAAAAACAAACCACAGAGTGAAGTTACATTTTGAAAGTATTTTGTGGATTCGTAAGTAAACAGTGGCTGCATCTGTCTACTCCATGAAAGACCATAGGAGTTTTAAATATTACCCCCTCCGACAAAGGCAGAGCTGTGTCCTTCCCTTATCCCTTCACCCCGACCTCTGTATTTTAATGCCCTAAGTCAAGTGACACTATCATCTGTTTGAAGATCCATGAAGTCACTTTTTCTAGACACCAGAAGAGTTAAACTGGACTTTAAACATTGTGAGCGGGGGGTGCCTGGGTGGCTCAGTCATTGAGTGTCTGCATTTGGCTTAGGTCATGATCCCAGGGTCTTGGGATCGAGCTCTACATTGGGCTCCCTGCTCAGCGGGGAGCCTGCTTCTCCCTCTCCCACTCCCCCTGCTTGTGTTCCCTCTCTCGCTGTCTCTCTCTGTCAAATAAATAAATGAATAAATATTGTGAACGGTTTCACTCACCATGTTAGCACCTCTCAAACAAGCCACTGTTCTGGAGACCAGATGGAGGTGATTTTAATGGGGGGTGGGGGGATGGAGGCAGAAGATGGAGAGTTGGAGGGTTGGAGTGGGCAGATTGAAAATGATTTAAAAAAAAAAAAAAAGGCATCCAGTCTCTGGGTTGAAAGCGCGCTTGCTTCCCCAGGAGCAACTGGAGAGGAAACACTAGGGAATTCATCATTCAAGGCACAGGATGAAAGTAAGAAGGAATTCCAAAAATAATGCCTTCTCCTTCCAAACCAAAGCTGTCTGCAAGAAGCAGAATTGGAGAGCTTATTAGCATGACTCCTTTGCCCTCTGCAGCTGAGGCTCCCTGTTTAAATCCTGGCACAATCCTAAAGTGGGAGTTTGCTCTGGAAAGGTCAGAAGAATTGAGGTCACCAAACAACACGTATCAGCTAAAGTTTGGTGGCACAAAAAAAATCAATTGCCATTCCGCATGTGTGTTAAGGGCTCCTTGGACCTCTGCATTCTTGTTGCCACCTACAGATGTAACTGGAAAGGAAAGTGGCCAGACAGAGCTGTCGCTGACTGCCCTCCGTCCTCTTGTTGGGCCGCTTGTCATCTTGCGGTATCAGTTCTGTTGGGAGGAACCAGGAAAGGGAAGGTTGCCAAGGCATTTGCCTGTATGTACGTGTCAACTCCATCTTCTGTGCCCTTTCTGCAGAAGAGGCCCTTGCTACATCTCCCCTCTCCTCCTAAAAAGCTTGCCACCCAGGTCCACCTGTCTTTCAACGAACACTGCATATTTCTTTTTATCATATAGCTGATCCAATGACCAGTATTACATGATAAATCCCTTCCTTCTTTCTTCTCCCTCTTCCTACTTCTTTCTTTCTTTTTTTTTTTTTTAAAGATTTTATTTATTGATTTGACAGAGAGAGACACAGCGAGAGAGGGAACACAAGCAGGAGGAGTGGGGGAGGGAGAAGCAGGCTTCCCATGGAGCAGGGAGCCGAATGCGGGGCTCAATCCCAGGACCCTGGGGTCATGACCTGAGCTGAAGGCAGACGCATAACGACTGAGCCACCCAGGCGCCACTTCCTATTTCTTTCTACCCTCAAACATCTGGGGGCCCTGTACTAGATGTTAGAGATAAGAAGAAGACCAGAACATTCCCTGCGCTCAAATTATTCTCAGTCCAGTGGAGGAGACAGAAACTGAAATCTGAAGGGTGCCTGGGAGTTAGTTAGGTGACTGACTTGATTTTGGCTCAAGTCATGATCTCAGGGTCATGAGATGGAGCCCTGCGTCAGGCTCTGTGCTCAGTGCAGAGTCTCCTTGAGATCCTCTCCCTCTTCCCCTCCCCCCTCAAAATAAATAAATAATAAACCTAAAAAAAAGAAACTGAGATCTGAAAAATCTGAATAGTAAAACAATTTGTCACAGAGTTCCAGCTCATATGGGAAGTAGAATTTGTATCTTGTGACTCACAATGAAGACCTCTGTGCTCAATGCCACATACAAAACATGTGCTATGAGAGACTATGGACTCTGAGAAACAGACTGAGGGTTCTAGAGGGACGGGCTGGGGGGATGGGTTAGCCTGGTGATGGGTATTAAAGAGGGCACGTACTGCATGGAGGACTGGGTGTTATACGAAAACGATGAATCATGGAACACGACATCAAAAACTACTGATGTAATGTATGGTGATTAACATAACATAATTTAAAAAATTTTTTAAAAAGAAAAAACCAAGTAGAAAAAAAAAACCGTGTGCTATTTATAAATTGATGAATCCCATCAATAAATAGATAAATCATTCCAGAAAAGGCCATTTGTGTCAAGAGAGCAGGATTTCAAGTACTAACTTTTCTTCCTCCCACTCTGTAAACAAAGACCTTCTCTGAAAGAACATGAGTGTCCCATCAACAGAGAAGCTGCCCAAAGAACTCAGGCCTTGAGTACTGAACAGTTTGGAGCACGTGGGGGAGGTCCCTCCCTCTTCAAAGGGCACACTCCCAGCCCTGTCCCACCAGCAGTGCAAATGCGGACCTGCTCTCCCATCGTCTGAGCCTCAGGTCCCACATCTGCGTCGGAGGGATCATTGCTCCCTCTTCACGGGTCGTTGTGATATTTAGCATGGTGTCCTGGCACACCAGGAGTGCGCAGGAAGGGGACATCCTTGTCACTGGCCTCTCCTCTTATTGTAAGCCCTCTTCCTGAGGAAGACAGGGAGAGAAGGCCTGGCGGGCGAGTGCTGCTTTCTGGGGCCCTGCAGGTTTTGTGGCTGGTGGTGCAGAAACATCACCAAGAAATTCCTCCATTTTTTTCTTAAGATTTTATTTATTCATCTGAGACAGAGAGATACAGAGAAAGAGAGCGTGAGCAGAGAGAGAGGCAGAAGCAGGCTCTCTGCTGAGCCAGGAGCCCGATGCGGGGCTCGATCCCAGCATCCTGGGATCATGACCTGAGCCGAAGGCAGATGTTCAACAATCTGAGCCACCCAGGCATCCCGAAATCCCTCCATTTGTGTACAACGATGTGCCGCCAGGCTTCTGGGGGTAATAGGCACAAAGCAGCACCAGGAAACTTGGGTTGAAGGGATGGATGCCAGAGGTCAGGAAAGGTACCCAAAGGGATGAAAAGTTGACAAGTGTATAGATAGGCTCGTGACACAAAATCAGAGGGTACATTGGGTAGGTTTATTTAGTCCCTATGAGAATTCTCACATCTTTCTGCTTTCAGACGCTACAAATTCATCCCACTGCCACAGCACCCATGAGTCCTAGAGAGAGCAAGACTCTGTTCATTAGTAACTACTACTCCTTCTATTGCCTCTCAACCCTGCCTTCTGGTGAGCTGTCAGGCCCTGCCCCACTGCCATGGTGCCTTGTCGGGAATCTTGTGCTCAAGTCCAAACATCCCTTTGTTTCAGTCACAGATTGTTTCCCCCAATGTTTTGGTTAGCTACAGCTGTGTAACAAACTACCTAAAACATAGTGGCTCAAAACAACAATGATGTTATTTGCTGGTGATTCTATGAGACAGGTGTCAGGCACAGTTCAGCTGGGTCCTTCTGCTTATGTGGGGTCAGCTGGGGTCATCTACTCAGCTTGCCTTCATCTGGTGGCTGGCAGGGCTGGACTAGAAGGTCCAAGAAGACTTCACTCCCAGGCTGGTGCTTGGGTGCTCCTCCTTGTGGCCTCTCTCTGTCCACATGCTTAATTTGAACTTCCTCACAACAAGGTGGTCTTAGGGTAGTCAGACTTCTTATATGATGGCTGGCTTCCAGGGGAAAACATTTCAAGCAACAAAGGCAGGAACTAAGGGCCTCTTAGGGCCCAGCCTCAGGCGATACACAGCCTCCCTTCCACGGCACCCGATTGGTTAACACAAGTCACAGGACCCGTCTAGATTCAGAGGAAGGGTCTCTCCATGAGGAGAAGGGCAAAGAATTGGCAGCCATCTTGAATCTACTATAATCAGGGTAGCCTTCTAGACCTCCAACCTCAGACCCTGTCACAGTCTCTCCTTGCCTCTTGAATTTCTTTTCATGACACTTACAAGTTAGTTGTGGGATGAACTGTCTACTTCACAGAAGCCTTGTGAACAGAGAATGAGATGAATCTCTTAGGTTCACCACTGTATACCCATTGCCTCGGGCAGTGCCTCACACATTGTAGGCTCTTAAAAAAATTCTTTTTAGAGAATTGGATAAAACATTATCAGGATAATAGAAAAAAAACACAGGGAAAGTCAAGACAGCATAATATAGTTCATATGACACAGTTCTTTGGAGACAAAAGGATGAAATAGTGCACCAAGCCTTTGAAATCTGTCTGATATCAAAACCACCTAGAAATCTCATATTTCCTATCTCTTCCCCCATGGAAGAAAACATCTGATATGTTCAACCTAAGCACCTCTCTGTGGGAGTTTTCAGGACTATCTATAAATTTTTTTTAATTAAAAAAATTGGGGGGCACCTAGGTAGCTCAGTCAATTAAGCAACCAACTCTTGATTTTGGCTCCTGTCATGATCTCAGGGTTGTGAGATGGAGCCCTGCGTGGGGCTCCAAGCTGAGTGTGGAGTCTGCTGAAGATTCTCTCTCACTTGGACTGCCTGGGTGGATCAGTCAGTTAAGCATCTGACTTCAACTCAAGTCATGATCTCAGGGACCTGGGATCGCCCCGGAGTCCAGCCCCACATAGAGCCCCACATCGGGCTCTTCACTCAGCAAGGAGTCTACTTGTCCCTCTCCCTCTGCTCCTTCCTCCACCAGCACACGCACTCTCTCCCCCTCTCTCTTGAATAAAAAAAAAAAGATTCTCTCTCCCTCTCCCCCTGCTTGTGCACATGCTCTCTCTGGCTCTCATATATATGTATATAGATGTATATATTAACTGTGGTAAAATACACAAGCATAAAATAACCATCTTAACCATTTCTAAGTGTAGTGTTTAATATGTTCACATTGCTGGGCAACAAATCTCCAGAACTCTTTCATCTTGCAAAACTGAAATTCTATACCCATTCAACAACTCCCCATTTCCCCATCCCCCCAGCCTCTGCAAAGCACCATTTCATTGTCAGTCTCTGTGAATTTGACTACTCTAGATACTTCATATAAGTGGAATCACACAGTACCTGTTTTTTTGTGACTGGCTTATTTCAGTTAGCACAAGGTCCTCAAGCTTCATCCATTTTGTAGCATTTGTGAGAATTCCCTTTCTTATTAAGGCTGAATAATATTCAGAAATATCTATAATTTTTAACACATTTTTTCCTTTTATTTGTAAAATTAAGGACATCTGTCCTAAGAAGACCTAAGAGAACAATAATGCCTAGAAATGCTAAACTTATCTATGCATCCATGCTGGGAAGTCTTATTCTTGCTCACAGCCAACAGCATACTGGTATAGCCTTCTTTAATCTATTAAGAATTAATCCATATTTGATAGAAAAATGCCTGCCTTAGAGATGAACCCTAACCTACACTCTAGGCAATAATTTGTGGAGCTCAGCACAAAAGGAAAATACAGGGGACCCTGCCAAAAAATTATTAAGAATTTTAAGATAGTGGGGCACCTGGGTGGCTCAGTTGGTTAAGCGACTGCCTTCGGCTCAGGTCATGGTCCTGGAGTCCCAGGATCGAGTCCCGCATCGGGCTCCCTGCTCAGCGGGGAGTCTGCTTCTCCCTCTGACCCTCTCTCCTCTCATGTTCTCTCTCACGCTCTCTCTCAAATAAATAAATAAAATCTTTAAAAAAAAATAAAAATTAAAAATAATAAAAAAAGAATTTTAAGATAGTGATAGCGATGCATTAAAACAAGTGTGTAGCCCTGGGCAGCTGCATAGAGCGAAGCCCCACGAAGCTGGCTCAGTCTATACTGCAGGGCTGCCCCCGAAAAACTTCTGCCTATGTCTGAAACCCTGATTGTTTTTAACCACCACGCCACTCATTAATTCAAACTTTCCAAAGTACACATAAGCCCACAATCTGAACAAAAATATTCTCATTTCTCAATGTCCCTTTCTAGCTCTCTCAGGCAATTCTGATCAAAAAGGCATAGCTTTACCCTCTTTTCTCTCCACATGGGAGGCTGTCACCCAGTATGATTAAGATTGCCCCCTTGCCACCAGCTTCAGGGCCCAGCCATGTCACTCTCCAAGCCTGCCCTGGAGCTCTGGTAAGAGGTCTAAGGGTAGGGCAGCCTCTTCCTCTTATATCTTCCCCAAACTCACCCTCAGAACTTGGTCTTTTCTTCTCTGGCCCTGGTACCTCCCAGAAGCAGACAGAGTCTGGGGGCAATTCTCTCAGTAGCTCTGATCTTCTAGTCCAAGTGCTAACTATTATTGTTTTGAATCAAGTTACTGGCAATCTCAGAATCAGGTGATATTGTAACGCAACTATCTTTTTAAATTTGAGGAGTGTTTAATTTCCATCAGTGCTCCATAGAAGAGAACTCTTAGTTACGAATCAAATGTCATGAACTTGAATTCTAGTCTAGGCACCAAACTGGGCTCCGCTCATCTCTGAAGAGTTGACTGTGGCTGCTTTGTCCACATCTTCACTCCCACTTTCTCTCAATCCACTCCAGTCAGGCTTCCCACACCCCCCCCTCTACTCAATGGCTCTTAACTGAGGCCACCAATGACCTCGGTCTTGCCAGAGTCAGTGGCCGGTTCTCTGTCCTAATCTTACAGGGCTGGCTAGCAGCCTTTGGCCAGACAGACCACTCCCTCCTTCTGGAAACTCTTTCTTTTTTCTTTTTTTTTTTTTTTTACAGGACAATAAACACCTTTATTACATGACCGAAGATAGGAGGGTTTATTTGCCTTTCCGGGCTTTGATTTTCCTCAGATAGAACTCTAGCTCCTTGCCCTCTAGCACGTAGCCATCTGCTCGGCCACACTGCCCTAGTCTTGAAGCGATGCATGCAAGAAGCTTGCCCTGCTGGAATTGCTCCTCCAGAAGACTGCTGATTTTGGCATTCTTTTTCCTTTCATCATATTTCTTCTGAATTTTCTTTGATCGCTTTTTGTTTAAAATCTCTTCCTCCTCGGGCGTCAGCTTGGCCCCCTTCTTGCGGCCCAAGGGCAGTGCATAGTGGGACTCGTACCACTGCCGGTACGGTATGCTGTCAATGAGCACAAGACAGTTCTTCACCAGGGTCTTGGTGTGGACCAGTTTGTCGTTGGATGCGTTGTAGACAACATCAATAATCCTTGTTTTTCGCGTGCAACACTCAGAGCCCCAGGAGAAGTTCCCCACGTCTAGCCTCAAGGCACGGTACTTCTTATTGCCTCCCCGGACTCGGACTGTGTGTATGCGGCGGGGGCCAATCTTAGTGTTGGCAGCGGGGCGTCCCAGCTCATACTTCCGCTTCTTGTGGTAGGGCTCTCTCTTGCCCCCGGTCTTACGGCGCTTGTGCCAGTTGTCCCGAGAGATGCCCATCTCCCTCGGTGCTGGCTGCGAAAGAGAGTGGAAACTCTTTCTTCTTGAGGCTTCAGTGAAACTTCTCTCTTGGAGTCCTCTCTCCCTGGTTCCCTTTTCCCTCTCCTGAAAGTCCCCTCCTCAGATGGCAATCCAAGTGATGTTTCATAAACATTTGCTTAATCACATCACTATCCATCTGATGGCCTCCAATGACGTGTTGGGTGATATCCAAACCCTTAGCATTATCTATGGTTTGACTCTGACTTCCTTGCCCAACCATCAAGGTAGTAGGAGCCCTTCTTTTCTGCTCATCCACCATGCTCCAGCCACACTGACCTCCTGCTAGCCCTCGCACTCCCTAGGGGCTTTGTGAATTGTTGTAACTTCTTGGAATGCTCTTTTCACACTCATCAGGCAGCTGCCTCCTCTTTGTGGGGACCGCAGCGGAGCATCAATTTCTCAGGAAAACTTGCCTAACACACAAGTAGAGTAGCCTCTTCCTTGAAGTCACTTTCTATTCTGTTTTTGTCTTCAGAGCCCATAATATCTGAAATTCTCTTTTTGTTTGTTTACTGGAATGTATGTTCATTAAGTTGATTTATCTCATCACAGTGACCCTAGTACCTAGAACAGCACATAGTAGGACTTCAATAAATATTTGTAGACTTACTGGCTGACTCTTTATTATATTATTACCCCTTAGACACACGTGCATGCACAAACATACACACACACCTCACTCATGGTCACACATAACCTCTGACCTTATCTCTCACTACTCTTTCCTTGCTCACCCTGCTATAGTGAAAACAGGCCTGAACCCCATTGGAACCTTTGTTCTGGCTGTCCTCACTGCCTGAAACACTCTCCTCTCACAATTCCCTAAGGTGAACCCCCTTTTTTGAATCTTTGTTCAAATATCATGTTCCTAATGAGGCCTAAGTAGTGATTTGTATTTAAAATTGTGGCTCAGTCTATAGAGCGTGCAACTCTTGATCTTGGGGTTGTGAGTTCAAGCCCCATGTTAGGTGTAGAGATTACTTAAAAAAAAAAAATCTTTAAAAGAAAAAAGAACTTCACCTATAAGGGGCACTTGCCTGGCTCAGTCAGTAGAGAATGTGACTCTTGATCTTGGGGTTGTAAGTTCAAACCCCATGTTTGGTGTAGAGATTACTTAAAAATAAGAAAATTTTTTTAAAAAACTGCAATTTAGGGGCGCCTGGGTGGCTCAGTCAGTTAAGCGTCTGCCTTCAGCTCAGGTCATGATCTCAGGGTCCTGGGATCGAGCCCCGCATCAGGCTCCCTGTTCGGCAGGAAGCCTGTTTCTACCTCTCCCACTCCCCCTGCTTGTGTTCCCTCTCTCGCTGTCTCTCTCTCCCTGTCAAATAAATAAATAAAATATTTATAAATAAATAAATAAAAGTTTAAAAACTGCAATTTACTGCTGTCCAACAGTGGCTTCCAGAACATACCAGGGAAACAACCTCTTACTAAGACAAAGCTGAGTTATTCTTACTGCAATAAAAGAGAAAGAGGGCACACTACTGTGACAGAGTCTTGGAGCTCAGAGGGTGATGTTGGAATATTTATGAGGCCTGAGAAGCTGGGCTGAAGGCAGGTCTCTCATTATGGGGGCTTAATTACGGTGGTATAAAGATCATAGTATATTTTAGAATTGGTAAACACAGCAAAGACTGCAGGTGAATATTTCAAAGCGTCTTGGGGAGTAAACACCCATTTGATCAGACTGTTCAAATGGGTTTCTAGAAGAACAGAGATAAGAAAGTTTGTGATAATATTTGTTTATGTAGGTGGGAGTGATCTTCTATTTTTCATAAATCTCCCAGAGAAGAGATTTATGGTTTGTTTACCCTTGATCTGTTTCCTAGGAGTAGATCAGAATAGTCCCTGGAGTATAGTAAGTCTTCAATAAATAATTGTTGGATAGATGAATGGTATTGGCAGTATTTTTATTCCCCAAAATTCCCCAAAATAGTATTGGCAGTATTTTTACTCCCCAAAATTCCCCTGCCATTCCAACAAAAAAATTTTCATGCTATAATGGAAAAAAATTATTTTAGTTTTACCATCTTGTAGTCAATTCTATTGTAGAACTCACTTTGCTTCTCCAACCAAAAAAATTACAAGTGGTTTTGGTTTAAAAGTTAGTGAATGAAAGAAAATATTTGCAAAAGGCATATCTGATAAAGGACATACATCCACAATATACAAAGAACTCTAAAAACTCAATGAAAACGACCAACTCAATTTAGAAGTGAGCAAACACCTGAACAGACACCTTACCAAGGAATATATAGATGGCAAATAAGCATATAAAAAGATGCCTTACACCATGTCATTAGGGAAATACAAATTAAAACGAGACACCACTAAACAGTTACCGGAACGGCCAAAGTACAGAACCCTGACACTACCCACTGGTGGTAGGATGTGGAATAACAGGAACTCTCAGTCAATCCTGGTGGAAATGGAACATAGTACAGCCACTTTGGAAGACAGTTTGTAGAGGCACCTGGGTGGCTCAGTCAGTTGAGCATCTGCCTTCGGCTCGGGTCGCGATCCCCGGGTCCTGGGATGGAGCCCCACATCGGGCTCCCTGCTCAGCGGGGAGTCTGCTTCTCCCTCTGTCTCTGCCACTCCCTCTGCTTGTGCTCTCTTTCTCAAATAAAAAAAAATTTAAATAAATTTTAAAAAGGGAGATAGTTTGTCGGCTTCCTACAAAACTAAACATATTCTTACCATATGATCCAGCTATTGTGCTCCTTAGTATTTCCCTGAGTGAGTTGAAAACATATCCACATAAAAACCTGCACACAAATATTCACAGAGGCTTAACTTATACTTGCCAAAACTTGGCAGCAACCAAGATGTCCTTTAGTAGATGAATGGATAAACTGTGGTACATCCAGACAATGGAATATTATTCAGCATTAAAAAGAAATGAGCTAGGGGGCACCTGGGTGGCTCAGTCGTTAAGCGTCCGTCTGCCTTCGGCTCAGGTCATGATCCCAGGGTCCTGGGATCGAGCCCTGCATCGGGCTCTCTGCTCAGCGTGAAGCCTGCTTCTCCCTCTCCCACTCCCCCTGCTTGTGTTCCTGCTCTCGCTGTCTCTCTCTCTGTCAAATGAATAAATAAAATCTTTAAAAAAAAAAAAAAACTTAGAAATAAAGGGGAGAGATTGCCCTCGTAGAGTTAAACTATTATTGTGTGCACAGATATACAAAATGAGCTTTTAAAAAAGAGAAACTAGGGCACCTGGGTGGCTCAGTCAGTTAAGCATCTGCCTTCGGCTCAGGTCATGATCCCGAGGGTCCTGGGATCGAGCCCCGCATCGGGCTCCCTGCTCAGCGGGGAGTCTGCTTCTCCCTCTACCCCTCCCCCTTGCTCATGATCTCTCTCTCTCTCACTCTGTCTCTTTCACGTAAATAAATAGATAAATAAAATCTTTTTTTTAAAGATTATTTATTTATTTATTTGACAGAGACATAGCGAGAGAGGGAACACAAGCAGGGGCAGAGGGAGAGAGCGAAGCAGACTCTCCACTGAGCAGAGAGCCCGATGCAGGGCTCGATCCCAGGACCCTGGGATCACGACCTGAGCCGAAGGCAGACGCTTAACGACTGAGCCACCCAGGCGCCCCAAATAAATAAAATCTAAAAAAGAGAGAGAGAAACTGTCTTCCAGGGTGGAAAAGTGGTTTCCAGGGAAAATATTTACATAATTTAAGAAGGAAAGTTGTCAATCGGAGACTGAACTGTCAGCAAGAGAAACATCATCATCATCACCTTCATTGCCAAAGTAAGGGGTAAGCTTGTTGAGCTCAGACTATAGGATAAATATCTTAATTATCACAATCTGTTGAGGGAGTTTCCATTATGTCCATTTGCTTAGAAGGAAATTCAGTCTCCAAAATCCACACTCCTAACAATTATGATGTACTACAGGGATTGGCAAATGTTATCTGTAAAGCATCAGATAATAAATATTTTAGGGCTATGGTCTCTGGAAATTTCTCAACTCTGCTGTTGGAGCAAGAAAGAAGCCAGATACAGCATATAAATGCAGACTCTGGCTGTGTTCCAATAAAACTTTGTGAATATATTTATTTATATTTGAAATTTGAATTTCATATATTTTTCATGTGTTATGAAATATTCCTATTTTTATTTTTTCCAAACTTTTAATAGTGTAAACACTATTTCCTACTCGGGGATTTACAAAAACAGACATGGGGAGAGGTTTGGCCCGGGAGCCCTCGTTCGCAGGTCTCTAGTGTAATACTGATCAACTTTAAAAAAGTAGTCATGGACTCCCAACTTGTCAGTGTCCTTTCAAGTGCGGTCCCAAGGACGGGGAATCTTTCCACTGGACTAGTCTACATGGACATGGACACACTAATACTTAATTAACTTAATTATTAAATTAACTTAATATCTAGTATCTATTGAAGACTAACCAGGTACCAAGGCCGCACTGGCCTTTCTTTAGAATGACTCATGTCATCTTCAGAGAAACCCCATGAAGTCGTTACCTGAACTTATAGATGAAGAAATGAGCCACGGAGAAGTTAAGTAGCATGTCCGAGGTCACAGAGTTAGGTTGTATTGAGTGCGGATTTGAATTTGGGTAGCCTGGCTCTGAAGTCTGCACATTAAACCATCATGCTGAACTGCCTTCCATTAAACATTTTTTTTTTTTAAGGTTTTGTTTATTTATTTGAGAGAGAGAGAATGAGAGAGAGAGAACACCTGAGAGGGGATAGGGTCAAAGGATGAAGCAGACTCCCTGCCGAGCAGGAAGCCCGATGCGGGACTCGATCCAGGGACTCCAGGATCATGACCTGAGCTGAAGGCAGTCGCTTAACCAACTGAGCCACCCAGGCGCCCCTTCCATTAAACATTTAACTTTAGTGCCTCTCTCCCTCCTTCTGTCCAAGCCCACAGGCTTCACCTTGTCCCTCTGAAAGGCCCACTTGGTGTGCCTTTGCTTCAGCAACTGCCCTGTAGCTTGATGGTTTTCCCTAGCCCTTTTCCTGGGTCTTCATGCTTCAGGTCTTAACTCAGCTATCACCTCCCTTTGAGGCCTTCCCTGATCAGCCAGGGGATAGCAGCTCAATCCCAGGACCCAGAGATCGGGACCTGAGCCAAAGGCTGACACTTAACCAACTGAAACACCCAGGCACCCCTTAGGCTTAGGTTTTTTGAAGTAGGCTACTAAGGCACTGAAGCCCCCTCAGTCTAATGGTCTCCTTGTTAATTTAGCATTTGTGATAACAGAAGAAAATGGAGTAAGCGTTGCTAAGAGGTTTCTTTAAAATGGAGCCAGGGCACCTGGCGGGCTCAGTCAGCGTAAAGAGACTCTTGATCTTGGAGTCGTGGGTTCCAGCCCCACACTGGGTGTAGAGATTACTTAAAAATAAAAAAAATCTTTTAAATTTTTCTTTAAAAATCAAATGGATTCAGGATGACATTGAAGAAGCGAGGCTTATGCATGTCTTCTGTCTCCAGTTTTGGAATTTTTGCTGAACTCCGCTAAGAGCCAAGGCATCTACTATATGTTAAAATGGACATAAATGGACCTTCCGCCTAACACTGGCCCATCACATCCGGTTAGTTTACCTCCAGCTCTGCCGGCACCACTTACATTTCGTTCAAAATTTACATAAATTCCTTCTTTCCTCTTTAAAAACTCTATAACCTCCTTTGTCTCTTCAGAGCACTTTCAGTTTTAGTTGAATCAGTGTCTCCTGATTGTAATCCTTAAGACCCCAAATAAACACATATTTTATGGGGCGCCTGGGTGGCTCAGTAGATTAAGCATCTGCCTTCAGCTCAGGTCATGATCCCAGGGTCCTGGGATGGAGTTTCGAATAGAGCTCCTGCTTCTCCCTCTGCCTGCTGCCCCCCCAGCTTGTGCTCTCTCTCTCCCCTCTCTCTCTGACAAATAAATAAATAAAATCTTAAAGCACACACACACACAAACACATATTTTATTTTGCAGCTTGCAGTTTTGTTTTTCGTTGGTGAACACTTGCCCCCTGTAGGAAGACTTCTGGTCCCTGCAAAGGGTGAATTATTTCAGTGGATCAAAAAAATAATTATTCTGCTCATGATGTGACTTCCAAGGCACTGTAACAAGTGTGGGACTCTGATCCCACCACACGAATACTTCTGGCCTGTGAGGTTTCATTCTAAGTTACATCATCATTCATACATTAGCCTTCTAGTGAACATTCCAGTCTCCTATGCAGTTTAGTTATTCTGCATCTTCCCCAGAAGGTGTCGCTGGTCCTTGCAAAGGGATGGTCCTATCTGGCCATTAGGCAATTAGGTGATAGATTTTCCTTCAAATAATTCCTCCTGGGAGCATCCAGACGGAGCTGTACTTACCAAACTTTCAGATTGGTGCCCCTGACATTTTCCCTTTCAACCTCTTTATCCTCTGGTTAAAGAACCCCTTACACCACCCCTGGCCCCCCTCTCAGCTTCCAACCCTGGCCAGGTCCGGGACTTCTCAGTCCAGGGCAGCCGCTTTCTGTGACCCCTGCTCAGCCTACCAGGCATGCCCGCATGTCTGTTACATCACAGGGAGCCTTCCCAAAACACACACAAGTGTGACAGATGGTATTGATGTCGTTCTTAAATATATGTGAGGTTCTGGAGGTCCGGAGCCGACGGCCAAGAAAGAATTGAGACGTCTTTGGTGCAAAATGGGTGGCTTTATTAAAGCACGGGGGCAGGACCCGCGGGCAAAACGGCTGGTACCAGAGGCACCCAGGCTGGTAGCAAAGCCAGTTATGCAGGCCGCACCCAAGGTGGTGCAGAAACAGGAGGGGGACAGGAAGGCAGAAGAGGCAAAGTGCTGCCAGAAGGCAGAGAAAGGGTTCCTGGTTCTAGAGTTCAGCAGCTCCAACAGAGGGGCAGACACCATGTTTTCCCACCAACAAAAGGAAATAGACCACGTCGGGCCAGAGAAGACAGGGAAATTCCCTGAAACAAAGGGAGTTTGGGCAGCTGCTTGGGAATATTCCTTCAAGTTCCGGACCTGAAATAGACTAACCAGAGACCGTTGGTTCCAATTACAGCCATTAACCTGGGAAATGAGTGAGGGAGAAGCCCCCACATACCACTAGAGTAACCTGGTCTATTAGGAGGAACACAGGGAGGGAGAGAGAGACAGAGAGTCCCCATTGCTAGGGAGGGCCTGTGTTTCCTCCAACCTGGGTTTATTTGGAGGAGGCCTATTTAGATAATTATCCAATACATCAGGAGGGAGTTGACTGGTCTGGTTACAACCAAGCACATTCTGCAAGAGGCCCTTACATCCCCGTCCTGATTTAAAGCCCTGAAAGCCTGGGATGGACCTAGGGCACCTCCATCTATTGGCCTTGTTTCCTGCAGGAGAGATTAACGGATAGATCCTATCGAGGCCATGCAGTACCTTTCTTAAATTTTGCAATCCTAATTGTTTCCAGTGGGTTAAAAGGCATCCCAAGGGAGAGTCCTTGGAGACTGAAGAGAGAAGGTCCATTACCAAGACAACCCCCCCCCACCCCCCACCCCCCAACTCCTGGGTGGCATCCCATGTGCAGGATTATGTCAGAGGTTCCTGGTGTCAACGCGACCTGAGGTGTCCCTTGAATGAAATCACTATGATCACCGCCTGCCGTAAAGGCCCTATAGGAGGGAGACCTGCCCTCTCCCCGCTTCCCCATCGCATTCTAGACTACGATAGGTGCTGGCGTACGGACCAAGTTTGCCTTGGTGTGAAGGCCCCTCCGTGAAGGTCACACTGTGCCTTCGCTTGCCCCACTGAAGGCCATGTAGAACTGGCTGTTTTTAACCCATGGAATACACTAGAGAAGTTTTACAAGAGGAAAGTATCCAATTTTATAACTTAAGTAGAGGACATTGACAGAAAACAGTAAAGATGGAAATCCATCGTGATCTAAGGGACATTCCAACACATGTAGTCCTTACAGCCAACTTCCCTAGGAAACGGTCCCAGGTTGGGTTTTTTTTTTTTTTTTAAGATTATTTATTTATTTATTTGACAGAGAGAGACACAGCGAGAGAGGGAACACAAGCAGGGGGAGTGGGAGAGGGAGAAGCAGGCTCCCCGCAGAGCAGGGAGCCCGATGCGGGACTCGATCCCAGGACCTTGGGACCATGACCTGAGCCGAAGGCAGTCGCTTAACCAACTGAGCCACCCAGGCGCCCCCAGGTTGGGTTTTTAATTTAATCGGGTACTGGTTGCGGCCAGTTCCAAGTGGAGGTCCCGCGGCAGGAAGCAGCTAGACCAGGGACGTGGAGGGGATCACATTAGATCAATGAAGAGGAAACCTCACACGGGAGTCTTAAGCCTGGCAGCCATCCTGGTCATTTAGGTGGCTGTCCCGTGCCCAGACAGAAAACTTTGTATAAGGACAGGCATAAAGAGAGGGCATCAAGTTCCTGGATCTTATTACCATTCCGGCAGGGGACTAACTTCCAGCCAAAAGGCAGGCTTTTTCCTCCCCGTAGAGCAGCCACGGGTTTGAGGATCGCAGCCTGAGCAATTGACATGAAGGTGTTCCAATAGGACCATACTCCTTGAAGAGCCCCCGGAATGGAAATAAAGGGAGAGCAAAGGACTCACCAAGTTTGCACCGAAGCTCAGAGTCCAGATGAAAAGACTGGAAGCCCACGTTGGAGCACCAAATGATGTAGTTTTTGTATATAAGTGAGGTTTGGTGGGGTCCAGAGCTGACGGCCAAGAAAGAATTCTTCGGTGCAAAAAGGTGGTTTTATTAAGGTACGGGGACAGGACCCGTGGGCAGAAAGAGGGGCAGCTACCTGCAGCCCCCTCCTGCCCCGGGATTATGAGGAGCAAATGATCATATGCTTTGGGGGTGGGGGAAGTAAAGATATGGAAAGTTCCAAAAGGATCTTCATATGCTAAAGACACAGGATACCAGAGGCCTTGCTGTTTGTCAAACCAAAGTTGCTTTTCCCTCTAGGCAAGGTATTAACACTAAGGCAGTTAGGATCTTCCTGGAGAAGCATTATATTCTGCCCGCCTCAAGTAATTGTCAATGGGCTGCAGGTTATAAGGACATTTAATTTTATCTACATTTCCTTCTGCCTTTATTTCCCACATCAATATGTGTGAGCAGAAGGTTTATAGATGCTTTTTTTTTCTGTCTCTATTTCTCAAACTTTCTCTGAATTGGTTACACTGTTTTATAATTTAAAATCAAAAAAATTTTTGAAGTTAGGCTAACTCATTACTAGGTCAAGGATGACATCATTCTATGCTCATTTTTTTATACAGAGCCTTCCCGGGTTTTGCCATTATTGAGTACCACCTGCGTTATTACATACTTAATAACTTCTATTAAATTTATTCACATTTTTAAGAAGTTAAATAAATACATCTTAAAGAAAATCCCACGTGACATAAAATGGAAAATGCATCTGCCACAAATATAAAGTCACTAAAAATAAATAGAGCAGAAATAAAACAATATTCTCCAGTCTGCTTTAATGCTATTGCGGCTGGAGGCTGGGATCCTTTGTTAGAAGGGTAATTAGCAAGTGTTAGGGATCTTCTCTTTTACTTAATCAGTATGACTGAAGGAGCATTAAGTCATTGTTAATTAATACAATGGCCCTCGTATCTTTTATTGGGTCCATTTGCACTTTAATGAAGTAATCTCAGAGACAATACCTTGGTTGAAGGGGAAAGAATTCTCTCGAAGTTGTATCTCAGATGGAGAGGACTGGTGGGGGTGGAGGAGATCTGCGTGTGCGCACAGTAGGGTTAAATTGAGTGAGCAGGTGGCCTTTTCCTGAAGGTCATGCATTCGATGACGACACACTACATCGTCTGGTCTTGGACACAGGCCCCACAGGCAGGGATCAAGGTACGGAGGTGACAGAGCCCTTATTCCCAGGCCTGCGTCTTTCAAGTCCTCTGCAAGGGCCTGACCACAGCTCCGTGGCTATTCCTACAAATACTCACAGAGGGGAAAGCATGCATGTCTCTCTCTTTCTACTGGAAGCAAACTGGAGAGCAAACAAAGCTCCACAGAAGTCAACTCCCTGCAACACTGGAGTTGCAGCTTTTTTTCCCCTTTTGCTTTATTCTTTGCTCATCGCTGCAGTTGCTGGTGTTACCGGACTCAGGTCCTTGGACCCAGCAAAACTAGAAACGAGGCTGGACCCCAAATTTAAAAGCACAGGCAAGGCTTCATTGCGACTTGTACAAGAGGGGCAGCAGGTTGACTCTCCGAGGACAGGTCAGGGAGAGTTTTTTAAAGAAACTTGGGTGGGGGGCGCCTGGGTGGCTTAGTCGGTTAAGCATCTGCCTTCGGCTCAGGTCGTGATGCCAGGGTCCTGGGGTCAAGCCCCGTGTCGGGCTCCCTGCTCAGTGGGAAGCCTGCTTCTCCCTCTCCCTTGGCTCCTTCCCCCACTCGCGCGCTTTCTCTCTCTCTCAAATAAATAAAATAATCTTTTAAAAAAGGAAGGAAGGAAGGGGAAAAAAGGGTGCTGTCTAAGCATGTAGAGGTGGGAATTTATTGGCACCTTGCACTTCAAGGTCATGCCTTTTTTAGTCTAATTACTGTGTCCAATTAACATGTTAAATCTCCACCCCTAGGCGTGATTTCTAATATTATAATGAGGGGGAGAGTCGGTGAAAGTTCAGAACTAGGGTTCATCTTGGTGCAGACTGGTTGGGACCGGTCCGGGTTTGCTCCTTACCTGGTGCTTTCCTTTGCAAGAAAAGTGATAACAGCCGGCGGGTTGCAGGGAGTTTTTCCCGTGCTCAGGGGCTTGTGCCCAAGGTCCCCTACTGGCTCACTGTCACTAATTACGTCTGAAGATTTAAGAGCACATCAATCCATTAACATGTAGTAAAAGGAGCTCTAGATTTGGAAGCAGGGAACCTGAGATCTGATCCTCTTTCAACACTCCTTTGCTGTCTGATTACCATGAGCGATTTATCCCATCACAGATCATCTCTCTTCTTCCAGTAAATCTTCAAGTCTCTTCCCCCTTGTCTGAATGGATTAGCCTCCGAGGGCCGCAGTTAGCTCCTGTGTAAAATGAAAACCATAATATCTATCCGCTCGTGGAAGGACAGGGTCTGGACGAGGTCAGCTCTTGTACCCATCAGTTCGATGACCATAGAATCTTACGGATCAGAGAAAACCAGCTGTAAGCTGGTGCCTCATTCCTGAGCATGAGGCAATGACAAGCTATACCAATGTTTGAGCAAGTGGCAGCCAAGAGGATGGTTATTTACAGAAAACCACTATGCACGATAAGGATGCTGAAGATCATTTTTACCAAGTACGGTCACACCTCAGAAGTATTGCAAATTCAGTACCAGACGCGGCAATAAAGTAAATATCTCAATAAAGCGAGCCAAAGGAGTGTTTTGGTTTTCTGGTACATGTAAAAGTTATGTTTACACTATTCTGTAGTCCATTAAGTTTGCAATAGCATTAGATCTAAAAAAAAAAAAAAAAAAAAGCCCATAACATAATTAAGAAGTGTTGCTTAAAAATGTTAACCATTGTCTGAGTTCTCAGGGAGTCATCACTGATCACAGAGTGCCATAACAAATGTGATAATAATAAAAAAGTTTGTGGGGCACCTGGCTCACTGAGTCAGAAGAGCATGTGACTTGATCTTAGGGTCATGAGCCCCACTTCAGGTGTAGAGATTACTAAAAATAAACAAATAAATAAACTTTTAAAAAATTTTTATTTTATTTTTTTAAAGATTTCTGTATTTATTTATTTGACAGAGAGAGAGCGCGGACACAAGTAGGCAGAGCGGCAGGCAGAGGGAGAGGGAGAAGCAGGCTCCCCTCAGAGCAGAGAGCCTGATACGGGGCTCAATCCCAGGACCTTGGGGTCATGACCTGAGCCGAAGGCATACGCTTAACGACTGAGCCACCCAGGCGCCCCTAAAAAAATTTTAAATACTAGGAGAACTACCTGCAATTTGTAAAAAATGCAATTGTCTGGAAAATGCAATAAAGTGAGACACAGTAAGAGTTATGCCTGTATTTACTCCTCACAACAGCGCCATGGATTCATGTCTATCACTACCCCCACTTAAAGGTGTAGAAACGAAGGCACAGACAATCTAGGTCATTTGTTCCTAACTCACGATCAGTAAGCAGTAGAGAAGATTATGAACAGAGGCAGTCCAACTCAGGAGCTGTGCTCCTTGCACTAACACACCACCTAGGGAAACAGGAGTAAGAAGATACACAAACCACTGCCTTGCCCTTGAAACCTTGCACCCTAAAGTGGGGGCCAAGGAAGGGGCACAAACACGAACACTAAACCAGGTAGAATGCAGTCAGAGCCCAATAAGGCTATTAGGAGAAAGGGTTCCTTCTGCATGGGGATGTGTGGGCAAGAACTGGGACCAGAGGGCCCGGGCATCCACATCTGTACCAGTGACTCCCCGGGAGGGCACAGAGAGCGTCAGGCAAGCACAGCAGCACGGCTTCTGAAGATGGCTTGATGGTCCCTTTCATGCCTGATCTGCCGTGTGTGTTCTTTTTTTTTTTTAAGTTTTATTCATTTATTTGACAGAGAGAGACACAGCGAGAGAGGGAACACAAGCACGGGGAGCGGGAGAGGAAGAAGCAGGCTTCCCGCGGAGCAGGGAGCCCGATGTGGGGCTCGATCCCAGGACCCTGGGATCATGACCTGAGCCCAAGGCAGACGCTTAACGACTGAGCCACCCAGGAGCCACCTATTTTTTATTTTTTTAAAGACTTTATTTATTTATTTATTTATTTATTTATTTGACAGAGAGAGAGCGCACAAGCAGGGGGAGCGGCAGGCAGAGGGAGAGGGAGAAGCAGGCTTCCCGCGGAGCAGGGAGCCCGATGTGGGGCTCGATCCCAGGACCTTGGGATCATGACCTGAGCCGAAGGCAGACGCTTAACGACTGAGCCACCCAGGCGCCCCTGCCATGTATGTTCTGACATTGATCACATTTAACATCCCTAATAGGGGACAGTGGACATGGAGCTCCTGATGTGATGGAACAGGAAGCCCATCGCCCTCCTATGGAGGAGTCTTGCCCCTGCCAAATTAATTAAACAGGAAGGTCATTAGGCAGCAGTGGTCTCCATTAGCAAACCAAAATCTAAGCCTGAAAGTGCCCCCGGGTTACAAAATAGAAACCTGAGGATAGCCAATCACAAGCGGTCAACTGGACTTTAAGCTCTAGCCAATCAATAATTTCCTTGCTTTCGTTTGCCTTTTCTCTATACAAGTCTCTCCCCACCCCATTAGTGCAACAATCCTGGCCACTTTTGGTTTGGCACTGCCCAGTTTGGAAATAAACTCTTTATGCTTCCTTTTATCTTTTATTTTTTATTTTTATTTTTTTTAAAGATTTTATTTATTTATTTGAGAGAGAGAGAATGAGAGACAGCATGAGAAGGAGGAGGGTAAGAGGGAGAAGCAGACTCCCTGCCGAGCAGGGAGCCGGATGCGGGACTCGATCCCGGGACTCCAGGATCATGACCTGAGCCGAAGGCAGTCGCCCAACCGACTGAGCCACCCAGGCGCCCCTCCTTTTATCTTTTAATACCCCAAGAATCTAATCATGTCCTCAGAACTAACTTACATGAAATGCAAGAAACAGAGGAGAAAGTTAAGTGACTCCCACAAAGGAGGTAGAGACAAACCCAAAATAAGGAAATGCTTTATAGGAAAACAGACCTGTTTTCTCTAAGTCGATGACATGGGGGTCAAAGGAGAGAAGATTGCTCTAGATGCAAACACTAGACAGACAGAACCTCATGTAAGGTAGATTCTAGTTCAAAGAAACTGTAGAAAGACACTGTTGAGAGAATCAGGGAAGTCTGATGATGGGTGATTCAGTAGATAACACCAAGAAAAAGTCATTTAGTCGGGAATGATAATGGCACTGTGGTTGTATGAGAAAATGTGATGCTGGAGAGATCTATCATGCTTTTAGATTTGATACGACTTCAAGTACCTTCTTTAAAATACTTGAGCAAGGGGCGCCTGGATGGCTCAGTGAGTTAAGCCTCTGCCTTTGGCTCAGGGCATGGTCCTGGAGTCTCAGGATCAAGCCTGGCATCCGGCTCCCTGCTCAGTGGGAAGTCTGCTTCTCCCTCTCCCTCTGCCTGCCGCTCCCCCTGCTTATGCTCTCTCTCTCTGTCAAATAAATAAATAAATAAATAAATAAATAAATAAATAAATAAATAAATAAATAAATAAATAAATAAATAAAGTCTTGAAAAAAATAAAAAATAGGTGGCTCCTGGGTGGCTCAGTCGTTAAGCGTCTGTCTTCGGCTCAGGTCATGATCCCAGGATCCTGGGATCGAGCCTGCATCGGGCTTCCTGCTCCGCGGGAGGCCTGCTTCTCCCTCTGCTGCTCCCCCTGCTTGTGTTCCCTCTCTCCCTGCCTCTCTCTCTCTGTCAAATAAATAAATAAAATCTTTAAAAAAAAATAATATAAATAAATAAATAAAAAATAAAAAATAAATATTTGAGCAAAAAAAGAGATAGATACAGAGGACACAGCACAATTTTGATACTACTTAATTTTGGCAATGAGTATGGGCAGGGTTACTCTACTAGTCTCTTTCAACCTTTACGTATGTTTGAATATTCATAACAAACAGGAATACACAGAAATCTGTTTGCAAATATTTATGACAGCCTTATTCATAACTGCTCCAAACTGCAAACAACCCAAATGTTCATCAGCAGGTGAATGGATAAACCAACAACCATATGGTGGAATACTACTCAGCAATAAAAAGGAATAAAGTACTGATATATGCAACCGCATAGAAGAATTATAAAAGCATTCTGAGCGGAAGGAGCAGGCTATATATTTATATGACATTCTGGAAAAGATTAAAGGGATGGGAAATTGATCAGTGGTTCACAGGGCCTGGAAGGAGGGTGACTACAGAGGTAAGGGGAATTTGGGGGGGGTGATAGAAATAGTCTATATCAGGGGCACCTGGGTGGCTCAGTTGGTTAAGTGTCTGCCTTCGGCTCAGATCGTGATCTCAGGGTCTTGGGTTCGAGCCCTGTGTCTGGCTCCCTGCTCAGTGGGGAGTTGGCTTCTCCCTCTCCCTCCGCCCTTCTCCCACCCCCCACTTATGCTCTCTCTCTCTTGTTCTATCTCTCAAATAAATAAATAAAATCTTTAAAAAAAATGTTCTTTTTAGTGATTACATAACTGTTTACCTTTGTCAAAATTCATAGATCTATGCAACAAAAAAAAGGTGAATTTTATTCCATGTAAATTATACCTTAATAAGCCTGTCTTTAAAAACAAATAAAACAGGATGAGACCCAGAGCTAAAGAAGAGAGCGAGGGACGGAGGGTGGGAGGAGAGGGGAAAGAAGGATACTCTGCAGAGCAGGCTTGGAACCTAGAGACCAAGAAAAACTCCTTACGAACACTGACCTGTGGAAGGTCATAAGTCCTCTTGAGAACCACTACCTCCCTGTGTCTGTTTCCACAGCCTCAGGGAGAAAAGCCAAAAAGATAAATTCTGCTTCCCTTTTCTCCCAGGTTCGTTCTGCTGTGCTTCTGAGTGCTCTCTGCTGTCTCCCCTTCTCCTCGCCTTTTTGGAAGAGAGTCTCATTTCTTCTCCTAGTTTCAGTGATGGCTGCTGAAAGCAGGGGCTGAAATACTTGATATCACCTTGATATAACTAGAATAGCCTGTCCTGGGGAGACACGGCTAGTAGTGACCCAGAGATTTTTGTTAAAGAATTTGACTGTATTGATCCAAATAAATGAAAGAATGGGTAAGACTGTTGCTGCCAGTAGTCTGGCTAAGAATTGATGAGAAAATATTCCGGAAGACTTAAGTGGAAAACAGTGGGGTCCCCTTTCCAGCATCCTTCCCAGCTGGTGGAGACTTCTTCCTGATTTTTATTTTGGCAAATGGGTCTCATATCTCACTGGGGGGGGCGGTGCCCCAGACCCCCTCGGGACACCTCCCAGACGGGGAGAGTTACCTAATCACAACGTGCTTATTTCATCCTAAATTACAGTATTAAATCCTTTGCGGAGCTGTCTTTTTCTTGAGAAAGTACATTTGTTAAAGAATGAAAGTTGAGGGGTGCCTGGGTGGCTCAGTTGGTTGAGCATCTGCCTTCGGCTCGGGTTGTGATCCCGGCGTCCTGGGATTGAGCCCCACATCCTTGGTCTCCTTGCTTGGTGGGGAGTCTGCTTCTCCCTCTATGTCCCCCAACTTATGTTCTCTCTCGCTCTCTCGAGTAAATAAAATCTTAAAAAAAAAAAAGATTTAAGACTGAAAGTTGATTGATTAGTAGTAAAATAATCAACTATCTTGTCTTCCTATATACACCTTCAATTTTCACAGTTAGTTGCTCATTTCTTATAACAAGAGTTTTTGGGACTTAAGTAATCGAACTATTTGGATTTTGGAAGTGTTGTTTTCATTTCATATCTTAAATTTTTATTTTATTTTAAAGTTTATTTTTTAAATGTCAGAATGGGTGATCTATTCCAATGGGTCAAAAAGTAGGAGGGGTGCCTGGCTGGCTCAGTGGTTAGAGCATGTGACTCTTGACCTCAGGGTTCTGAGTTTGAGCCCCCAGGGTTCTGAGTTTGAGCCCCACATTTGGTGTAGAGATTACTTAAATAAATAAATAAATAAATAAATAAATAAATAAATAAATAAATAAAAGTAGGAAAAAATTAGAATGAAAGGTTTATCTCCCCATCTACCTAGCTCCCACTCCCTAAAAACAAGTTTCTTTTGTAGTCTTCCAGGGATTTTAATGCATATGCATATGAATATTTGCTTACCCCATTTAAAGTGTAAACTTGCTATTAAACTTTCTATCCTTGGAGAAAAAAGTGCACAAATCATAAGTGATCAGCTCAATGTTTTTTCTCAAAGCGGACATACTCATGTAACCCTGGATCAACAAAGAATACTTTACCAGAATCTCAAAGCCGTATCCAGTCATTAACCAGACTACAGCTCATACCCTCCCACACGCTATCCTAATTTCTACCACCGTAGATTGACTACAGTGTGTATTCCAATGTATCTGGTTCTTTCCTTCAACAGTATATCTGTGACACTCATCCATGTTGTTATACGTAGTAGTAGTTGATTTATTTTTGTTACTAAATAGTGTTCCATCTTATAAATAATATACCACACTTCATCCATTCTACTGTGTGTGGACATCTGGATATAGGGCTATAATGAATAGTGTTGCTATAATTGATCCTGTCTTTCTTTTATTTTTTTAAGATTTTATTTATTTATTTGTCAGAGAGAGAGAGAGAGAGCGTGAGCACAAGGGGGGGAGGGGCAGAAGGAGAAGCAGGCTCTCTGCTGAGCAAGGAGGCCTGTTGGGAACTCTATCCCAGGACCCTGGGATCATGACCTGAGCTGAAGTCAGATGCTTAACTGACTGAACCACCCAGGCCTCCCTCTTTTTTTTTTTTTTTTTATTAAAGATTTTATTTTTTAAGTAATTTCTCCACCCAATCTGGGGTTTAACTCACCACCCCGAGATCGAGAGTTGCAGGCTGGCTCCACCGACTGAGCCAGCCGGGTGACCCATGTTCTTGTCTTTTGGTGAATACTATGCAAGCATTTCGGTTGCATCCCTAGGAATGGACTCGCTGGATCACAGGATGCGTGTGTTTGGCTTCCATATATGTTGGCAAACTGGACCTGCTGCTTATAGTCCCATTAGGGCTATATGCGTTCTAATTGCTCTATCTGCTCAGCAATACTTGATGTTGACTAGTTTTTGCATTTTAGTCATGCTTCTGAGTGGTTTCCATACCTATTCTTAAAGAACAATAGCCATGGAGCGCTCGGGTGGCTCAGTCATTAAGCGTCTGCCTTCGGCTCAGGTCATGATCCCAGGGTCCTGGGATCGAGCCCCGCATCAGGCTCCCTGCTCAGTGGGAAGCCTGCTTCTCCCTCTGCTCCTCCCCCTGCTTGTGCTCTCTCTCTCTCTGTCAAATAAATAAATAAAATCTTAAAAAAAAACAACTTTGCCTTCCCCAAGCTTATGAAGATATTTATCTGTGTTTCTTCTATTAGCTCAATTGTTTTTTCAATTCTCTAATCTTTCCAAGTTGAGGGGGGTTTTTCCCAAGTTAATTCTTATGTATGTTCTAAACTAGGCGTCAAGATTCATTTTTCTTTCCATCCAGTTAACTTAGCATCATTTTTTGAAAGAGTTGTCTTTTTTCTACCACTCTCAGAACACCTTTGTTATAAATCAGTTGCCTGTATTTGTGCATTTCTGGACTCTACTCGGTTTTATTAGTCTATTTGCCTTTTGTTGCACCGATAACACAAGGATTTCACTACTGGAGTTTCACAGTAAGTCTCTTTTCCCCAGCTTTATTTATTTATTTTTTTAAAGATTTTATTTATTTATTTGACAGAGAGAGACACAGTGAGAGAGGGAACACAAGCAGGGGAGTGGGAGAGGGAGAAGCAGGCTTCCCGCGGAGCAGGGAGCCCGATGTGGGACTCGATCCCAGGACCCTGGGATCATGACCTGAGCCGAAGGCAGACGCTTAACGACTGAGCCACCCAGGCGCCCTTCCCCAGCTTTACTGAGGTATAATTGATAAATAAAATTGTAAGATATTTAAAGTATGCAATGTGATGATTTGACATACATTGTATCAATTAGCCCATCCATCCTCACATATTCACCTTTATTTATTTATTTATTTGGTGAGAAAATTTAAGTGCTACTCTCTTAGCAAATTTCAATCATACAACAGAGCATGTTATCCACTAGAGTTGCCATGTTACACATTTGATCCTCAGACTGTATCCATCTTACACTGAAAGTCTGTACGCTTTTACCAGCCTTTTCCTACTTCGCCCCGCCTCCCAGCCCCTGGCAACCCCTTTTCTACTCTCTGATTCCGTGAGTTGGACTTTTTTCCATAGTAAGTCTGGATATCTGATAGTTTAAATCCTTTATCTTTGTCCTGCTTCAGGGTTGCCATGGCTCTACTTGGCCCTTTGCATTTTCACATACATTTTAGAAGCAGTTTGTCCCTTTCCCTGATCCCTGATCCCTTTTTAACCTGAATCGTAGCAGAACAAATATATAGGTCTGCATTTGGGGTTTTTTCCACTTATGATATGTCAGAGGTGTTTATATAACTACCTAACAAGCTTCCCTATTTTTTTTTTGACAGCGTAATAGTATTCTGTAGGATGGATGAGACATAATTTATTCTATCAACCCCTGTTGAGAGACAATTAGGTTGATTCCAATCTTTTGCTCTCATTCATACCTCCAATGAAGACATTTAGACTTTATGTAAATTGTTTTCTTTGGTGGTCATAAACGTAAGTTCAAAGATATTAGTAAATTTTTCTTATTGTCCATCTACTGGAAATAATAAAATATAACCATACAGGATATGGGGCACCTGGGTGGCTCAGTCGTTAAGCGTCTGCCTTCGGCTCAGGTCACAGTCCCAGGATCCTGGGATGGAGCCTGCATCAGGCTTCCTGCTCAGCCAGGAGCCTGCTTCTCCCTCTCCCACTCCCCCTGTTTGTGTTCCCTCTCTCGCTGTGTCTCTGTCTGTCTAAATAAATAAATAAAATCTTAAAAAAAAAATACAGGATATGATTAGAAAGTCCCTTCTAGGGATTAGGAAGAATCCTATATGGCTTTTGGCCAATATTTGCCATTTTGGCAAGTATAGTAGTTGATGTTAAAAATAACTTGATGTAGGGGCACCTGGGTGGATCAGTTGGTTAAGCGTCCAACTCTTGATTTCGGCTCAGGTCATGAGGGTCTCCCAGGGTTGTGAGATGGAGCCCCTCATCGGACCCGTGCTGGGTGTGGAGCCTCCTTAAGATTCTCTCTCTGCCAACCCCCCACCACCATGTCTCTCTCTAAAAAGAACAAAAAACAAAAAAACACTTGATGTAGGAAATATGTTGGGGTTCAGAGCCAATGGCCAAGAAATAATTCTTTTTTTTTTTTTTTTAAGATTTTTTATTTATTTATTTGAGAAAGAGAGAATGAGAGAGAGCGCACATGAAGGGGGGAGGGTCAGAGGGAGAAGCAGACTCCCTGCCGAGCAGGGAGCCCGATGCGGGACTCGATCCAGGGACTCCAGGATCATGACCTGAGCTGAAGGCAGTCGCTTAACCAACTGAGCCACCCAGGCGCCCCCAAGAAATAATTCTTGAGACATCTTCGTGCAAAAAGATAGTTTTATTAAAGCACAGGGACAGGACCTGTGGGCAGACAGAGCTGCACTGCGGTCATGGAGCGTGGCGGATGATAATCTTTCAAGTTGGGAGGGGATTAAGGATAGGGTAAGTCTCTAAGGAATTTTGGAAGCAAGGTTTCCAGGACCTTGGCGGGGGGTTGCCTAGCTATTGTTGGGAAAAGGTCAGTTATTACTGTCTAGTAAAACCCTAGTCATGAGACCCTCCAGATGTACAATAGTGGGCCATAGGCTTGGGGGATGATTGCCAACATATATCTTAGGGGGTAGAGATAAAGGAAGTTTCCAAAGGGATTTTTATATGTTACAGAAGACTTACAGGATCCTGGGGGGTCGGGTTAAGACTGCCTTTTGCCCTTAGGGGAGTGTCAACTTGGAGGCAGTTGAGTTTCTAGAGGAAGGTCACTCTGCCTGTTTCAAGGACTTGTCAGTGGGCTGTAAGAAGCAAGGAAATCTAAGTTTTCTCTTTTGCCTTTGTTTCCCACATCATAACTAACATCTATACAGAGCTTTAGGGTCACAGAGTTATTTAACAGTCATTCTACATCCATGAGTCTCCCCAACGAGGCAGGGATGTATTTATTATCAATTTCATTTTACAGATGAAGTGCAAAGAGGTTGAGTGACTTGCCTAAGGTCTATAAGTAGTAAGTGAGATGGGGCAGCCAGGATTTGAATTTCCAGTTGCCTGACTTGATGTCTAGCATAAAGGCAACCAAGCAATGATATTATTTGGCTATATAACACATTAGAGCTCACTCCATATTGCAAACTCCGTGACATAATTTTTTAGATTAACTGCTCAAAACTAAAGCCAAGCTTTAACTAATTTATTAAATATAATCATGACTTAATTTATTAAATATAATAATGACTCTCGGGAAAGTTCTATTTTAGATGCAACTGTCTTCGTAACTTAGATTAGGTTAGCAAACTTCGAACAGACTTGAAGCAAAAATATTCTATCGATCCATCGAGGTTCAAAATAAAGATATGTGTTAAGGTTCTGATTCAATTAATATTTTCCACATCAAGTATAGAGTGGGCCAGAACTTAATTCTTAGATAACTATCCATTTATTTTGCTAAATAAATACTTAACTGTACTTAATTGTGTTTACGAGATTGAGCGGCTTTAGCTTCTGTTGACTTTTATTTAAAAAAACAGAGCAGACACGCCAGGATCCTGGGTCCTGGGGCTTCCGTGGAGCTTCACCTTGGCTGAAGGAGTCGGGCAGGCATCTCATCCACAGCCGGCTCCTGGAACAGGGCACTGGTTTTGAGTTCCATAGGGTCAGTAATAGACCCAGGTTCATTCCCTTGAGAATCACTTCAATTCTTTTTCAAAAAGGTCCGTATTTAACAATTTCAAGGAGCCCTTTAAATGCAATTATCTTAGGCAGGTGGGGCAGTTCAGCCTAAATGGCCCTGACCTGCCCCCCCACCTCCATTCCATTTGGTTATGTGACCGCCTATTTGTTTTTGCTGTCTAAAACAAGTAAGCTTGGGAGGAATGAGGAAGAAAGACAGCTAGGGGCTCTCCAGGCCCACTAAAGTGTCCTATCTATCCTTTCCCACATTGCATTATTAATACAATAACAATGCTTACTTAGTTATCTGCGGCATATGATTTTTAAAAATGCATAATACTAATACCGCTGGATTGATGCTTCTTGTATTTAATTATTAACTAGTAGAGATTCTGCAGTTTTAATGAGAACTAATGGTAACATAGGAAACTGTCCTCCTCTCTCCCTACAAATCTTAGGGCCAATTCCAGCCATATTCGCCTATTGGAGGGGAGTGTACCTTCGGGCCCAGCTGACTGTCGGGTTATCAGGTTCCCCAGACTCCCTCCTCCAGAGCTCCTGATGCAAATTTGAGGGCTCCAGGGCGGAAGTGGGAGGACCTTCACTTTGGGGTTAATAGTAGCTTTTCTACTGGTTCTGTCCTGAACTTCTCTTCCAGGTAAGATCATCTTGACCTGGACTGTGGCATTAGGTTCTCCTGAAGGCGAAAGGCAGTGCATGCTCTAAACAGTTTTTAGATTTGCTAAAACAAAGAAAGGTTCTCTGAGATCATCAGCCTCTTGAGGTCTAGGGAATGTGATCTGTCCAAATTATTTAGGTAACATTTTTTTCTCTATTTTTTCCGTCTCCTTTCCCCTGTTTTTTATTCTCGAGCACTTTCCTTTGCCCCAAATCTCCAGTCAGGCCTCATCAAGTTCATCTCCAGTCTCTTCAACTACAACTTCATCAAGGAAACCTTGAAACCTGACAAAAGTAAGTGATTTGTTATATGTTCACCAAGTGAATTTTTAAAAAGATTCCTGCCTATTTAAATAATTTGATTTTTAAAAAATAAGTTTAAGTTAATGTTATGTAAAGATGTGAATTATTTTAGGAACAAGTGGAATTATGAGCAAGGGTCCACTCCTGACTTTTCCTTTGCTCTTATTTTGGGAAGTCCTGCTTTGGTTTACAGAAATTTGCTTTCCTTGTAGACTCCAAGAGTGCATCTTGGGTGTGAGTGAACTTGTCATTCTTCGGACCCTCACAAATGGGAACACTGTGGCCAGCCACACGGAAAGCTGAAAACACTGTCTGTGGGGTGAAAAAAAAGATTGAGGTTCTCAATTTCACTTTCGAACAATAACTTGTGATTCGTGCAAGTTACTTAAACTTTTCAAACATTGGTATCCTTACAGGTTATCAAAAGATAATTTATTTGAGCAAAAATCGACTGATTCGGGCAGCCCCATACCGGAAGCGTTTAGAAGTGCTCTGCTGACCAGAGCCAGGGTAATGGCATATGCAGGAAAAGGGGCTGAAGCATAGAAAGGAAATTATTTGATTGGCTATCGCTTAAAGCCTAGTTGGCTGTGATTGATTATCTTTAGGTTTTGATTTCTGAACCTCCAGGCGTTACGGGCTTAGATTTTTGTCTGCTTCTACAGGCCACCAAACCATTAGGGCCATTTTGGTCCAATGGCCTCCTTGTCTAATTAATTTAACAAGGTAAAATGGAGAGAACACCTGCCTCTCAAGGTTATTGAAAAATTAAGTTAAAAAAACAAAGATGAAATCATCTAGTAAGGAGACATTCAATTCATTCGACAAATATTTACTGAGTATGTGTTAGTTTCAAGCACTTGGAACTAAATAATTGAGCAAAACAGACAAAAATATGTTGCCTCATGCAGTTAACATTCTAGTAAATTGCATAATAAGTAAGTACCTAGGAAAATATGTCAGAAGTTAATAGAGTGATGTCCTATAGTAGAGCAGGGCCTGAAGGATCAGAAGATCAAGGCAGGTCACACTGAAGAGGCGACATTTGAGCAGATTGGAAGGTGACAGAGGTTTGCCATGCTAGGAAAAGCATTGCAGAAAGAGCCAGCACAAAAGTCCCAAGTGGGAGCAGCCCTGTCTTGTCCCAGGAGCAGCAAGCAGGTTGGTGTATTGTACTGAGTCAGGAAGAGACGACAGGAGATGGGGTCAGAGAGGTGAGGCGTGGGGGCGACAGCGAGCTAGATCAAGTAGAGTTTTGTAGGCCATTAAGGGGCTTTGGCTTTTGCTCTGAGTGATATGGGGAGCCACTGGAGGGTTTGAGTGGACTTCCTTTGAAAAATATTTCCTGGCCGGGGCACATGGGTGGCTCAGTGGGTTAAGCGTGTCTGCCTTCGGCGCAGGTCATGATCCCAGGGTCCTGGGATCGAGCCCCATGTCGAGCCCCACATCGGGCTCCCTGCTCGGCAGGGAGTCTGCTTCTCCCTCTGCCTCTCCCCCTGACTTGTGCTCTTTCTCTCTCGCTCACACACTCTCTCTCTCAAATAAATAAATAAAATCTAAAAAAAAAAAAAAGAAAGTTTCCTGGCCACTGAGTGGAGAGGGAGAGTATCAGACAAGGTTGGAAGCAGGGAGAGCTCCCAGGAGAGTTTGCCTTAATCTAGGTGAGAGATGATGAGACAAAGTGGGGTCAGGTGAGAAATGGGCAGTTGCCAGACAAGTTGTGAAGGCAGAGCCAACAGACGTTCCGACAGATTCTAGGCGGAGTGTGAGAGACGAGTGGTTAAAGTGATGGCAAGGATTGAGGCCTGAAAGGAAGGGCAGGGTTGCCAGTCCCTGGGGGCAGGAAGAAGGGCTGGGGATGGAGAGGAACCTGGGTCTCAGCCCCCGTCTGACCTGCGGACTGGCGTGTTGACGTCGCTATGTCCGTTAGATGCTGGCCTGGCCATGCCAGTGGGCAGGTAGATACTGAAGCTCAGTTCTTAGGACGGAGGTCTGGGCTGGGGGTATGCCTTTGGGAGCATTAGCATAAGAGCTTGCAGGAGCCTGCGCAGGAGAGAGCAGGGGTAGGAACAGAGGTCCTGGGGCTGCCGGTGATAAGAGGAACCAGGAAAAGAGATGAGGAAGTGCCCAGGAGGTGGGAGAAAAATCTAGAGGGTACGGTGTCTCAGAAGTAAAGTGAAAAGGAGCTTTGGGGCCGAGAGAGCAATCACTGCGTCCTGCTGCCCACCCACCAGGTAGGAGGCTCTGGGGATCTGCCGCAGGTGCACCTTCGCAGTGGCCGTGGGACCAAGGTGCGCGGACCAAGGTGCACGCAGAGCGATCTTGGTGGAGTGAAGGGCGAAGGTTTAAGTGAGATTTGGGGAAAAAGGAGTGTGGTCTTCACATGCAGATAATTCTTTGGGGATTTTTGCTGTAAATGAGAGCAGTAACCAGTAGGGGCAGAAGGCGGCCAGAAGAGGTTTTGTGGGGTTTTTTGTTTGGTTGGTTGGTTTTGTTGTTGTTGTTGTTGTTGTTGTTTTAAGAACGGAGAAACAACAGCCTTTTGGTATGCTCATAGGCCTGATTTTAGCAGACGGAAAAACTGATGGCAGGGTTGGGTGGAATTAGCAAGGCCATATTCCTGAGTCGGAAAGAGGGATGGGATTAAGTGGTTTTGGATTGGAGCGCAGCTGGATAAGGGGTCAGCAAACTTTTTTACAAAGGACCAGACAGTAAATATTTTAGTAGTTGCGGACATACAGTTTCTGTTGCAACTATTCTGCTTGTCTCCAGAGCCGACACATAGCACATAAATGAGTGGGCGTGGCGTGTTCCAATAAAACTTGATGTAGGTTTGCTGAAATGTTAATTTCATATGCTTTTCACATGTTACAGAACATACTCTTGTGATTCCCTGCCCCCCGCCCTAATTATTTAAAAACTGAAAAACGGGCGCCTGGGTGGCTCAGTCTTTAAGCATTTGCCTTCGGCTCAGGTCATCATCCCAGAGTCTCTGTCTTTCTCAAATAAATATCTAAAAATAAAAATAAAAAAATTCTCCAAGAAAAATAAATAAAATAAAAAGTAAAAACCATCCTTAGCCAGCATGCCGTACAGACATGGGTAGTGGGCTGGATGGCCCACAGGCCATGGTTTGCCGACCCCCAACCTAGGTGACAGAAGGGAGGTTAACATGGATGAATACAGGGCACCTGGGTGGCTCAGTTGTTAAGCGTTTGCCTTTGGCTCAGGTCATGATCTCAGGGTCCTGGGATCGAGTCCCGCATGGGGCTCCCTGCTTGGCGGGAAGCCTGCTTCTTCCTCTCCCACTCCCCCTGCTTGTGTTCTCTCTCGCTGTCTCTCTTTCTGTCAAATAAATAAATAAACTCTTAAAAAAAAAAAAAAGACGGATGAATACGTCCGAATACAGTGGAGATAAAGTGAGGGGAATCCAGGAATTCTCCCAAGGGCTTCGATTTTCTGTTCGGTTGGACCCTGAGAATGAGGAGAGAGAAAGTACAGTAGGTTTGAGGAGAGAAACAAAGGCCAAAAATACAGAGGGTGACTTGACCAGGAGCCTATTAAGTAGAAGGATGAAGCAGCACGAAGGCCCCTTTTGAGGTTTGCAGTCCTGAATCGGAAGTGAGATCTGTTCAGTGGGGTTGAGTTTTTCTGCAGCCACAATGAGCTGCATGAATGGGACACAGAGTTGTCAGAAAGTTGAGCCTTCCCAAGCTGTGATTTTGCCAAGGGAATTTCAAGTAGGAGGAGGCCAAAGAAGCTGCATTTATATAGGAGAGTGATTATTATGGTTGTTGGGTTGTGAGGTCTAGCAAATAAAACAACAGGACGCCCAGTTACATTTGAATTTCAGGTAAACAACAAATAATGTTTTAGTAGAATAATGTCACACTGTTAGGAGGGAGGGAGAACATAAAGCAGATGAGGGAGTGTTATGAGGGGGCGTCATCAGTGGATTGGAGGTTCTAATGTGGGGAAGAATGTTGGAGAGGGCTACTGGGAAGGGGGAGGTAGAATCAAATGCTTGACCTTGAGATTAGGAGCAGTTGCAGCTACTGGACCTGACAAGGTTCAGGGTTCAGCTATTGGGATAAGCCAGTAGTATTGGGTGGAGGACAAGTCCAGTGGGGGTAGCATATTGATGATGCCCTAAGAGGGCTGAAATCATTGTACTCTTCCCATGTATCCAGCACCGTGCTGGGACATGAAATAAAGATTAATCAGTGTTCCAGTCCAGAGTGACATATGAAGGTCATTTAGAACTGGGTCAGGGAGGCCCTTGAATGTTATGCTAAGAAATTTAGGAACACGGGTTTAAGATCCCTCCCTATGTTGAGAAATAGTGAAATCAATACAACTCATCCATTTGGCATACCTGAATATGGAGGTTTTAAATATGGACTTGAAACATATTATGTCACAATATTATATAAACTGGGATTGGGTCAACTGCAGTTGGTTCTTTTTAAGTTTTCATAATCTTCTGTTTACTTCAAAAATGAAAGTAATTTAGAAAATACTTTAAGGACTCCCCCGCCCCCACCCCACCCCCAGCAAGTGTGTAAAATCAGACTGAATAGAAAGAGGAAAGTTGAGCCCTTAAAATATGCATTGGACCTGCGGTTGGTGCCTGGAGGTTGTCCTAAGGAGGGCTTAGGGAGGGGCCAGCATGGGCTGGGTCGTGATCTGAACGGAGGTGTCAGGTCAGACCTTTGAGAAAGGGAAGGAGCGAGCAAGCATTTTTTTGCTAATTAATGTCTCTGTACTGCTTCAGTAAGCACACACTCCCCCCCCCCCCCCCCCCCCCCGCCCCATAGTATGTACAAGCTGTAACTGGGATCTGGAAACTAACTGGAAGTCAGAGGAGACAGACAGGCCTTCCGAGGTGCCGGGTTCTCAAGCTATAGTCCGCCCTCCGTAAGATGCTGGCTAAGATGTTCCGCCACTGCTTAAGGAAAAGTAAGCTCCATCTCGTTATCCAATCAGAAATGGAAAATGACTGGCTTATTTGCACAACTAGGATAGAGTAAGTTCAGGGGAAGACTGCGGTATCTGTAGAGAAGCCGAAGCCGCAACCCAACCACATCTATGAAGACCCTTATCGGGGCCTGGAGGGGATGCCAAAGCCTTCAGGATAAGGGGCCTGGAGGGGATGCCAAAGCCTTCAGTGAAAGGAAACAGGTCAGGTGACGGCTAAAGCCCTCTAACCAGGGGCGCCTGGGTGGCTCAGTCAGTTAAGTGTCTGCCTTCTGCTCAGGTCATGAACCCGGAGTCCCGGGATCGGGATCGGGATGGAGTCCTGGGATCGGGATCGAGTCCCACATCGGGCTCCCTGCTCAACAGGGACTCTGCTTCTCCTTCTGACCTTCCCCCCTCTACTCTCTCTCTCAAATAAAAGAAAAGCTTTAAAGAAATAAAAAATAAAAAGCCCTCTAACCCAACTCCCGAGGCTCAGTCACAAAAAGCAGAGAGAAGGGGTTTGTGTAGAGCGTGTCCTCCGTTCCTAGCAGAGCTCCTGGCACACACAGATCAGTAAATATTTGTTGAGTGAGTGAATGAGTGAGTACAGAACAGCGAAAGAAATTCTTTGGAATTTCCTAGGTTATATTGGACCCCTTAACCAGATATGTGGCCTTGGGCAAGTTAATTAACATCCCTGAGCTTCCATTTCCTCATCTGAATAATGAGACTAATGCTGGTCAACACCTCCACACCTTTTGCAAAGATGAAATGAGATAGCACTTAACAGTTAAAAGGAGTGATGGGTACCGTTGCCTACAGGAAAAGACAGAGGGAGTAGTCATTGTGAGGTGGGAGCAAGTTTTTAGAAATAACTTGAGAATTAAAGGAGGGTGGGCCTTTACCATTTTGGGGAATTCTGGAACCTAGGAGAAAATTTTCCAAGGTAAAAGTATTTGCTTTCTATTATATGTCAACTTGTATGGAAGACAATGGTACGTGTATTATCTGGAAGCAAATCCCTGGAGATAGATAACATCCTGAAAAAATAAAACAAGCATGCAAGTAGCAGCAGGTAAACCAGGGAATAAAACTTCAACCAGACTGTCAGATATCAAAACCCCTATTACTGGAGCACCTGACTGGCTCAAGTCAGTAGAGCATGCAACTCTCGATCTCAGGGTTGTGAGTTCGAGCCCCATACTGGGTGTAGACTTTACTTTAAAAATCTAAAAACAGGGGCGCCTGGGTGGCTCAGTTGGTTAAGCGACTGCCTTCGGCTTGGGTCATGATCCTGGAGCCCCTGCTCGGCGGGGAGTCTGCTTCTCCCTCTGACCCTCCTCCCTCTCATGCTCTCTGTCTCTCATTCTCTCTCTCTCAAATAAATAAATAAAATCTTTAAAAAAAAAAAATCTAAAAACAAACAAACCCATATTATTTCTACTACACCAAAAATTTAGGCTCAAGTATCTTAGAATGTTCAAGGTGACTTTAGAGGTTTAGTTCAACCCCCAGTACAGAGCCCACATATCAGCAAGAGTGACTTCTAGATTTGGGGCCATAATGAGATCTAAGACAGTCCCATTCATTTTGAATGGTGCTGATTATTCAAAGGTTCTTTCCAACAAATTGAAATGAGTCTCTATCCATTTGCCCCACTTTGGCACTGGCTCTGGCCTCCAGAGCTGCCCAGAGGAAATCCAGGCCTTCCTGAAGGACATGGGCTCACATCCTTATGATCATGGTGTTACCACTCCCCACAGCCGTGCACACAGTGGGCACACAGAAAATGCTTGCTGCATTGAACCTATCCTTGCCTTTTCTCGCAACGACTGCTAACCGAGGAAATAGCTCCCATTTCCGTCACTCCCAAGATGAAAGCTGCTGGTGTGCAGTGTGAGATGCTGTCTCCAGGCCCTGACCCGAGAACCCTCACAGGATGAAGTTATGCTCTCCTTAATTCATTCAGTCAAGAAGCTTTTACTGAGTGCCTACTACATACCAGGCACTGGGAACATGTCACTCAACAAAATAGGCACCTGCCCTTGTGGAGCTTTGCTTGTGTGAGAAAATAGAGAATACTTAGTGAATATGTGATCTTTTAGAAGGTGATAAGTGCTAGGGGAAAGAAAGTGAAGCAGGTAAGAGGAATTGGGAGTGTCAGAATGGGAAGTGTGCTGGTTTCAGTTTAAGTGGGATGGCCATGTAAGTGAAGGCAAGGAGGTGAAAAGGCATCTGTGAGATTATCAGGGGGAAAGAGCAGGGACGGCAGAGGGAACAAGGCTGTGCAAAGGTCCTGAGGTGCAAGCCTGCCCAATGGGCAGGAGCTGAGTCAGCCAGGTGAAGGGGAGCCAGAGGCCCCTCAGAGAGACGTGGGCTCGAGCTGCATTGTCTGCTCTAGCCACGCGTGGCTCTCGCGCTCTTGAAAGGTGCCTAGTCCAAACTGAGACGTGCCGGATGACTACATGACCTGCCACATTTCAAAGACTTGGAATGAAAACAAGAAGGTAAAATTTCCCAATTTTTATATGGAGCCCATGTTGAAATAATAATATCTTAGAGATACCGTATTTAAAAATACACTGTTAAAATTCATTTCACCTGTTTCTTTTTACTTTTTTATTATGGCTACAGAAAATTTTAAATGTCACACGTGGCTCCTATTTCTGTTAGATAGTGCTGGTCATCTATACCTTTCTAAGGACTTTGTTTTTATTTTGATTAAAATGGGGAGCACTTGGGGAGTTTAGAGCAGAGGAATGACGTGGCCTGGCTTTTTGTGAAAGGATCGGTCTGGCTGCTATATTGCGATTAAATTGTAGAAGCTCATGCATGGAAGCAGGGAGACCAGTCAGGAGGTACTGGCAGTAACTCGGGGGAGGGGTGAGCGTGCCTTAGCCCAGGGTGCTAGTGATGGAGGTGGTGAGATGCGGCTGGGATCTGGATATATTTTGAAGGTTGAGACTGTAGGATTTCCTGCAGGAATAGACGTGGGATATGGGAGAAAGGAAGGAGTCAGAGATGTCTGAATATTTTGGCCTGAGAAGCTGGAAGAACGAGGCTGCCATTAACTGAGATAGGAAGACCACGGACAGAGCAGTGGAATATCAGGATATCAATTGGGGTGTCAATTTAATGGTCATGGAGATGTTGAGTAGGCCACTGGATGTGTAAAGTATGGCACTCAGGGGAGAAGTCTGAGCCAGAGGTGTCTATTTGGGAACTGTAATATCTAAGTGGTATTTAAAGTCATGAGACTAGAGGAGTTTGCCAAGGAAGTGAGATTATGTTTAGAAAAGAAGACCGGGCGACTGGGTGGCTCAGTAGGTTAAGCAGTGGACTCTTTTTTTTTTTTTTAAGATTTTATTTATTTATTTGAGAGAGAGAGAGAGAGAGAAACAGCATGAGAGGGGATAGGATCAGAGGGAGAAGCAGGCTCCCTGCCGAGCCAGGAGCCCGATGTGGGACTCGATCCCAGGACTCTGGGATCATGACCTGAGCCGAAGGCAGTCGCTTAAGCAACTGAGCCACCCAGGCGCCCAGCAGTGGACTCTTGATTTTGGCTCAGGTCATGATCTCAGGGGTCATCAGATGGAGCCCAGCGTCCAGGTCTGTGATGAGCGTGAGCCTGCTTAATTCTCTCTCTCTTTCCCTCTGCTCGCCCCTCCCACCCCCGCTTGCGCGTGTGCACTCTCTCTCTTAAAAAAAAAAAGTCCAAGGACTCAGTTTAAGAATAAGACTGGGGAGAAAAGGTGGAAATCAGCAAAGAACTAAGAAAGGCAGAGGAAGAGTCAGATTATGGTGACCTCGGGAGCCAATGAAGAACGTATTTCCAGGAGAGGCAAGTAATCGACTGTGTCAAGTGCTCTCTATAGGTAGAGTTAAGATGAGGGAAAAGAGTTGATGGTTGGATGTAGGTGGTGTGCAAGTCAGGAGGAGTTTCTTTGGAATGGTCTGAACAAAAAAACCTGATAGCAGTGGGTTTAATGGAGAAGGGCGGGGAAGGGCTTTGGAGACAGCATCAGAGAGCATGGAAAACACCAAAAATTTTACTGGAAAAGCAAGGAGAGAGATGAGGCCAGAAGTTCATAGATAACTGGGGCTCAAGAGAGATGATAAATAATGATGGGACAGATAAGAGCAGGTTCATGTGTTAATGAGAATAACCCAGGAGAGAAAGGAAAGTTGGTGATGTGGGGAAAAAAAAAAAGGGTGGAAAAATCTCCGGAGTCATGTTGCCATAGAGGTGGGAGGGGATTCCATCGAGGGCACAGGCAGGGTTGCCCTTAAGGAGCCCAGGAGCCCAGACAGTTCTACAGTAGCGAGCAGGAAAGCCAGCTCTCAGGGTGCGGCTGCTGGGGGACGGGGGTGGGTGTCGTGGACACTCACTTCCCGCTGCTTCATTTCCTCAGTGAAGCGGGAAGCATGCCCCTTGGCGGAGTGAGGCGTTGGAGGTGTGTGGAGTGAGCTGGAAGTGTAACATAGCTGTCCCGGAGAGGGTGTGAGAGTGACCGCACTGGGGACATACAGGATGATGAAGGGTCCTCGTGGTATTATGGACCTGGGTTTGAAGCCAGAGCAGTGAGCACGGGGGTATGTTTCCTTCGGCCACTTTTTGCTGCAATGGGCCAGGACTAGGGTCAGCGGAGAGTGGACTGACCCAGGGCTGTGCTGGCCTGCAAACGTGTCGAGGCTTTGTTCAAGAGAGCGGTCTTAATGATTGCTCCTTGAGTTCGCTCGTTCAAACGGCTATTTGCGGAATGCCCACGGTTGCCCCAGCAGCAAGGGACTAAATCTGCGCTTGCGGCTCAGCGCTGCCTCTGGGAGGACCCAGTCTGCACCCGCACTGCTCCCGCGGGGGTCCGGCAGGAACCACGGCTGGGGCACCGGATAAGACAGGGCTGCCACCTCCTGGCCGGTTGCTGCTACTGCAGACAGGCCAGGCCCAGCTCTACGGCTGGCTTCTCGCTGGCCTGGGCTAAAAACAATGACCTGGCCAAAAGCTAGCCCTGGGAGGCCACCACATCTGCCTTTCCCCCCACCCCTCAATTTTCCGTTCTCATTCTCAGTAGCAAGCAAGGTAATGCCTACGAAGGGATGCTCTTTTCCTGGGAAAGGTTTCCATTTTAGCAGGCAACTGTGAATATCAAAAAGCCCTCCCATGGTGATTAACATAACATAGTTTAAAAAAAAAAAAAAAAAAAGCCCTCGAACCAAGAAAATGAAACAGTCATTGAATTTCAAGTGTCTATGGAAAACCAATGCAGGAAATATTTGAAATGCAAGGGTTTGCACTGTGACCATCCCCACCCCCACAGTCACATACATACTCCCTTGCAGATGGGGCACTATGCTCAGAGTAATCCCAGGCGTGAGTTTTAGTTCTTCAATCAGAATTCATATTAGATGTTTACTGAGACACCATGATGACCTAGGCCCCAAATAATGTACTCATCACCCAGTGGTTTGGTTTTAAAAAAAAAAACAACACTTTTTTTTTTCCTAAAGATTTTATTTATTTATTTGACACAGACAGAGACAGCGAGAGAGGGAACACAAGCAGGGGGAGTGGGAGAGGGAGAAGCAGGCTTCCCACAGAGCAGGGAGCACGACCCAGGGCTCGATCCCAGGACCCCGGGATCATGACCTCAGCCGAAGGCAAACACTTAACGATTGAGCCACCCAGGCGCCCCTGGCTTAAAAAAACCTTGAATATTCCCCACTTTTCACACATATTTCCTGTCCTAATTAGAATTTTTACAATTACTCCTTTTAGTATAATAGCACTGAAACCCTTTAAAAATTAAGTAAGTTATCTGATAGGATTAGACAACATGTCAGGCTTTATTTTATTACTGTATCTGATTAGTTACCTGGCAACTGGGCCCAGAAGGAATGGAGCTGCAAGTGGGCAAGCATTTATCAGTTAATTTTAATCTTTATCAAAATAATACCTGAATATAGGTTCAAATAGTAAAAAAGCTTATGATGAAAAATGGCAAATATCTGATCTGCCTTTTCTTACCTCCTATCCTTGTACTCATGGAAAATTACCCTTATCTATTTTTGGCAATTTTTCTTAACATTCATCTCCATGTTTCTGAATAGTATGTTTATATTGTGTTTCTCCATTTATCAATTTTAGGTATTACTGATTCATTTCCCTCTCCTCAGATAATTATACAAAGATTTTTGGCTAGTCAGTCGTAGGCATTTACATTTCTTTGGCAAAACATTGTTTATTGCTGAGGTACAATCCTTTATTTTTCCTGGAATTAATAATTGCCTTAGTTTTTGTATTTGCCTGGTTTTCTGTGTACCCCTAATTACTTTACTGAATCTTTGCCACACACTAATTGATAATATTGCAAAGGCACTACGTCTCATTTTTTCTTGTAGTCCTCTGTATTAGCATTCCCCAGGGAAACAGAAGAAAGAGAGAGAGAGAGAGAGAGTTTGTGTGTGTGTGTGTGTGTAGGGGGAGAGAGAGAGATTTCATTTTTAGCAATTGGCTCATATGATTGTGGAGACTGGCAAATCCAAGATCTGTAGGTAGGCTGGTGGGCCAGACTCAGAGAAGGGTTGATATTGCAGCTCAAGTCTGAACGCAGTCTGCATATAGAATTCCCTCTTGCTCAGAGGACATCATTCCTTTTTCTCTTAAGGCCTACAACTGATTGGATGAGACCCACCTATATTGTATAGGGTAATCTGCTTGACTCAAAGTCTACTGATTTGAACATTAATCTCATCTGAAAACTATCTCCTCAGCAACATCCAGTCTGGTTTTTAACCAAATATCCGGGATCTTTGACTAGCCAAGTTGACACATTAAAATTAACTAGCTCCCCCCGAAAAAAGAAAAGAAAACCAAACACATAAATAAAATTTAACCCTCACAATTTCTTTCCCAGAATCCTCTGTTCATGAATATAATCTCTGCTCATAATTACGGCCTTCTGCATATCTGCCCCAATGGACTTTTTTCTTCATTGTTCTCCTGGAACCCTTTCTCATCCAATTACCCCTATTTGGGGGGAGCATATCCTTCAGTAGCTTCTGGTGCACAAGAAATAAAATTTTAAAGTCTTTGAATGTTTAAAACATTTTTATTCTTCCCTCACATTTGATTGATGTGACTCACTCTAAAATTCTGGGTTGGAGATGCTTTTCTCTTGGAATTTTGGAGGCATTACTCCATCATCTGCTGATTTTGCAGAGTTGGTACCTTTGAACAATCCAGTAAAATTCTGATTTACCTGCTTTTTCTCTCTGGAAGTGTAAAAATTCCACTGTAAAAGCTCAGGACCAGGGTCCTGAGCTTTTACAGTGATGTGGCAGGGTAGGGCTTTTTCACTCACCTTGTTGAGCATTCAGCACAACTTTCAGACTGGAGTCTCGTGCCTACCAATGCTGGCTGGAAAAATTTCTTATGTCACTTTGTGTTTTTTTTTCCTCTTTCCTACTTTCAATTATTTATTTATTTTTCTGGTAGGGTCTGATTTTAGTTGGGGAGACTTTCTAATCTGACCCTGTAAGCTTTTTTCCTACTTTTGTTCTCTTTCACTTTTTTTTTTTTTAAAGATTTTATTTATTTGACAGAGAGAGACACAGCGAGAGAGGGAACATAAGCAGGGGGAGTGGGAGAGGGAGAAGCAGGCTCCCAGCTGAGCAGGGAGCCCGATGCGGGGCTCGATCCCAGGACCCTGGGATCATGACCTGAGCCGAAGGCAGACGCTCAACCTACTGAGCCACCCGGATGCCCCAAGTTTCCTAACTTTTTATGATTTTTTCATTTTGACTGTTATATTTATAATTTCCCAGAGCCCTTTCTTGCTTTTTGATATTTTTTTCTTCTCTTTTTCCTGTAACATCTTGGTTGTTCTATCCTCAGGGACTTCAGTGGCATAGTAGCAACATCTTCCTGAGCTCTCCTTCCTCCACGTCTTGGTTAGTTGGTTGGTTTTAAATCTCTTTCGTGTTGGAGGCTTTTCCCAAATGTGTAGTCATCCTTGACTCTTCATATTTAAGGGGAGATCACTTTTTTTAAAGCTGATTTGTAGCTCTATGCATGTAGGTTAAATTTGTGGACTGGTGGATTCTCTTTTAGGGGACTAGTCCTTGAGCTGTCCTTTTTATTATGGAATGCTAAACTGTTTGCACTTCATTTTTCTAAGGCTATTCAGTTTCTGCAGGAAAGAAGGGTCATCCATTTCCTACAGCCAGAGTGATGTCCCCAGGCATAGGCCTTGTTGCTGATCTTCTAAGGGCAGGGTGGGGAAAAAAGGCTAAGGTCCCCACAGTTAATGAGCTGACTTTTATTTAATCAAGCTAATTTCAGCCCGATGCTCACTTCAACCTTCCCTTATTCTTTATGTCCCCAAATGGCGAATGTCTCCAAATCCAAAGCCTTGGTTATTCAGTTTCCCAAGAGAACAAATCTCAGCTCTTCTGTTGGCTGGGGAGGCATTATTATCTCACCAGTGGATTAAGGAAAGCAACCCACTACTTGGTACTCGGACATTCCACCAATGTTTTTGCCTCACTCAAGCCTGGCCTTCCTTAATTCCTGGGGTGTCCGGGCACTAAGCCTGTGAGTGAGTCAGTTGGCTTTCTTTTTTCTCCCACAACCACCTCCATTTAAGTTGGAATGTTCTCCCCTTCCTAAGTTGCTTCCCCTGATGTCTACTTTGTCTTTCAAAAAATCATCAAAATCTCTCTTATACTGTGTCTTCCTTGCCTCTTTTTATTGTTATTGTTGTTGGTGGTGTTGTTAATTTTTGCCCTAGTATCATTTAAAATTTCTTTACAGGTACTCTAGCAGTGGGATTGGGGAAGGGGAGTGAATAAGTACCTGTGGACAATCTACCAGTGTTAGCTAGAAGTTTTAAATAGGCAAGTTTTGATGAGGAGACAGGAGAAAGTGCAGAGGATGGGGCGTATCCAGAAAAGGGGCTCAGAGTGTGCATGGTAGGGCTGGGTATACAGGCAGCCTGAAGGCACTGAGTCCCTGGGTAGAGCTGAGAAAGATACAACCCAAGGGTTTGCAAGGAAACGGGAGCACTCAAGGGGCAGTAAATCTGACTACTTCATAGCTTTGCTCTAGGTGTTCCTACTTGTGCCAACCATCACACTTTTTTTTAACCAGCCATAATACTTTGAATGAACTTTATACCTCTTTTTCTAAACTAAGCATGAGGATCAGAGAGTAATGTTCTTCCTATCCGACCTGTACAACCTTACCCTCCCCCGCCGCTTTCTGCTGATTTCCTCTCACTGTTGCAGGGTCCTTAACAGAACTCGGGATCATTTCATTGTTAACTAAATATATATGTTAGTAGGCCTGCTGTCACACAGACACATCATATTTAAAAAAAAAAAAGAAAAAGAACTCACCCTGATGGAAAACTGTCATGTTAATTCATAAGATTAGAAGGATCTTAAGATGTCACCCAGCTTATATTTCTGTGCTTCAGGGTGAAGTGATACTGTACTTAGGAAGTGACTTTATTTTTTTTAAGATTTTATTTATTTATTTGACAGAGAGAGACACACAGCAAGAGAGGGAACACAAGCAGGGGGAGTGGGAGAGGGAGAAGCAGGCTTCCCGCCGAGCAGAGAGCCCGACGCGGGGCTCGATCCCAGGACCCTGGGACCATGACCTGAGCCGAAGGCAGACGCTTAACCGACTGAGCCACCCAGGCGCCCTAGGAAGTGACTAAATGCTCATTCACAACTCCTGACAAAGTGGCAGAGGGCAGAGGGACAGGGCTGGAGTTGTTGTAAGACCTCTAGGGGTGTCCCTGTTCCGTGTTGTCTGGTGAGGAGCTAATGGTTGAGATTCTCAGCTTCTTCATCTATGAAATTACACAAATACTCACCCTGAGTATCTTATAATAAGATTGTTGTAAAATCAAATGTGATCATTCAGATCAAAATGTTTCTCTAATTGTATACTACATTGATATATTCAAAGATAAGTTCATGGAATTGGCCAGAAACTTTGCTACCTTTTCTGTGGAATGTGAAATTCAATGCAGTACATTCCATGATCCTATGACACTTAGAATTTAGTAACAGTTCTTTAGAGAAGAGGGAAAAACAACAAAGACAAAAATCTGGCTTTTTTTTTTCTTTTAGTGCTGGAATTTACATCTCAAATCTGAAATAATTCCGTGCATATTTTTCTGATCCATGCCCACTACCATTGGCTCTATTCTGCTTTCTCCTTTGTGTTGAGTTTCTCCAGCCTTTAAAGCAAGGCTGGGAAAGCTTCAGTGTGGTGGAAATGACCCAAATCTCCACTGGCAGATAAATGTATAAATACAATGTGGTATATGCACACAATAGAATAGGATTCAGCCTTAAAAAGGAAGGACATTCTGACACATGCGACAACATGGATGAATCCAGGGGACATCAGGCTAAGTGAAATTAGCCAGTCACAAAAAGACGAATGCTGCATGATTCCACGTATATAGGTAATGAGAGTAGTCAAATTCATAGAGATAGAAAGTAGAAGGGTGCTTGCCAGGATAGGAAGGGAAGGGGAGTTATTACTTAATGGGTGTATTTTCAGGTTTGCAAGATATAAAGAGTTTTGGAGATGGATGGTGGTGATGGTTGCACAACAATGTCAGTATATTTAGTGCCACTGAACTGTACTTAAATGGTTAAAATAGTAAATTTTATGTTATGTATATTTAGCCACGATTAAAAAATAGGAAAAATAAAGCAGCTTAAGTGCATGATAGATGTGTAAATCCAGTAGCATGTCCAGAAATAAAATCAGGTGTGCATGGTTCTCTAGAATCTTTTTTCAAATTTAATTTTACTTATTTATTTGACACAGAGAGAGAGAGAACAAGCAGGGGGAGTGGCAGGCAAAGGGAGAGGGAGAAGCAGGCTCCCCGCTGAGCAGGGAGCCCAACTCGGGGCTTGATCCCGGGACCCTAGGATCATGACTTGAGCTGAAGACAGATGCCCAACCAACTGACCTGGTGCCCCAGTTCTCTAGGCTCTTACATGTCTGCAGCACAATAGTAGGTGTTCAGTACACTTGTGGGGCTTGTGAAATTGCCCTGGATTTCTCTGTACCAAGTTTTCAAGTGATTTTTTTTTTTTAAGATTTATTTATTTGAGAGAGGGAGCACGGGGAGGTGGGGAGGAGCAGAGGGAGAGAGAACCTCAAACCGACTCCCCACTGAGCAAAGAGCCCCACTCGGGGACTGGACCTCACAACCTTGAGATCATGACCGGAGCTGAAATCAGGAGTCGGACACTCAACCGACTGAGCCTCCCAGGTGCCCCTCAAGTGATTTCAATGAATTGTTCTCAAGGTTAGGTCTTCTGAATAAAGTTTGAAGAAATTTCAAGACAGGTGACTAAAATAGATTTCAAGAAATACCAAGTTCCAAATATTACTCTAGAGAAAATGGAAGAATCACAGGCACTCTCTCTCAAAAGGAGAGTCCATTTCAGCTGTGTTGTATTCCTTCCAAATGACTGGAATTTTTGGTAAATGGCAGGCCTTCCACTAGCAGGACCTTGGGCAATCATCTGGTCCAGACCATGCCTTCAGGCAGGTAAGATATCATCATCCCGTTTCGCAGATGAGGCAATCCTGGTGACCAGAGAGGTGAAGAAACTTAAGTCACACAAGAAGGGAAGGAATGGCGTCCAGAGCTCAGGGCTCCCGCCTGCCAGGATCTGTGCTTATTTCTGTGCTGTCACACTCTGTCTTCCCTAACTCCTCTGGATCTCTGTTTTTCCTTCCACATTCTAGACTTACTATATTAGCCATCCTAATTATTGTGTAGAAAGTCTTTGAGTGTCCCAGGCTGTGGCTCTGGGAAAAGGCGGGTGGTTTAAAAGCTTTTCAGAGTTGATATGATAGATATCTGGAATTGAGTCCCAGATTCAGACTCTAAAGACAGGAATCCGTGTGATGGTGGATGAATTGGTTGACCTCTGTGACTCTCAGATTCCTCATCTGTTTAAAAACATGCCTGATTCAGTGTATTTTTGTGAGTCAATGAGATTTGTTTGTGAAGGTATTTTGTATGGTATAAAGCAAATGGTTTTTAGGGGCGCCTGGGTGGCTCAGTCGGTTGAACGTCTGACTCTTGATTTCAGCTGAGGTCATGATCTTGGGGTCATGCGATTGAGCCCCACTAGGGCTCCGTGCTCACTGGGGAGTCTGCTTGAGATTCTCTCTCTCTCTCTCTCTGCCCCTCCCCCTCCCTCACCCCTGCCCAGCTCTCTCTCTCTCTCTCAAATAAATAAATAAATCTTAAAAAAAAAAAAAAAAGAACATGGTTTTTAAAGTGTGATCCAGTGAGTCTTGGGGGTACCCCAGACCCTTACAGGAGGTTTACAAAAATTAAAACTATTTTCATGAATATACTAAGATGTTATTTACCTTTCTTTACTGTAAATCTCTCACAAGTATGCAGTGAGGTTACCTGACATCTGTGTGTACTGTAACAGATTGAATGCAGAAGCAGATATGAGATGTCCCACTGCTTTCTGTTAGGTTAGATTTTTTTTTTTTTTTTTTTAGATTTTGTTTATTTATTTGACAGAGAGAGAGATAGTGAGAGCAGGAACACAAGCAGGGGGAGTGGGAGAGGGAGAAGCAGGCTTCCTGCCGAGCAGGGAGCCTGATGTGGGACTCGATCCCGGGACTCTGGGATCATGACCTGAGCCAAAAGCAGACGCTCAACCGACTCAGCCACCCAGGCGTCCCATTAAGGGGAAGTTTTGACTAGTTTGATCTTCTATATAGACGATGAAAGCTTTCTCCATATAAGCAATAAGGCTGTCTTGCTTTTTTTTTTTTAAGAGTTTACTTATTTATTTGCCAGAGAGAGCACATGCGAGAGAAAGAGAGAAAGAGTGTACAAGCAGGGGGAGTGGGAGAGGGAGAAGCAGGCTTCCCGTGGAGCAGGGAGCCCGATGCGGGGCTCGATCCCAGGACCCCAGGATCATGACCTGAGCTGAAGGCAGACGCTTAACCGACTGAGCCACCCAGGTGTCCCTGTTAGGTTAGATATTAGAGATTTGCAAAAAATGTTACTATGACTCATTTTGTTTTGAAGATAGTTATTTTTTTATAAAAATGGCATTTATGTTAAAATGAAATGGGTTATTATACAGTGGCTAATGGAACATAATAAAATACTATATATAAAATATATAAATTAAATATTGATCCTTAAAAAAAGGATAGGCTTATTACTATTATTTTACATCAATTAATAAATATTTCCAAAAATTTTCAGTTCTAATTTCTAATATGGTAAACATTGACAGATAACTACATAAACAAAAGCTTTTTGTGAGATTTTCATTATTTCTTTTTTTAATTTATTTTTTTAGTAATCTCTACACCCCATATGGCGCTCAAACTCATGACCCTGAGATCAAGACTCACATGCTCTTCTGACTGAGCCAGCCAGGGCCCCAAGATACTCATTATTTCTTTCTTCTTTTTTTTTTTTTTTTATTTATTTGAGAGATAGAGAGCACAAGTAGGGAGAGGGAGAGGGAGAAGCAGGCTCTTCGCTGAGCAGGGAGCTGGACGTGGGGCTCGATGCCACGACCCCAGGATCATGACCTGAGCCGAAGGCAGCCGCTTAACCGACTGAGCCACCCAGGTGCCCCCATACTCATTATTTCTTAACAGTGTAAAAATATGGATGCCTGAGTGGCTCAGTCAGTTAAGTGACTGCCTTTGGCTCCCAGGGTCCTGGGATCAAGTCCCACATTGGGCTCCTTACTCAGCAGGGAGCCTGCTTCTCCCTCTGCCTGCCGTTCCCCCTGCTTGTGCGCGCTCTCTGACAAATAAACAAAATCTTTAAAATATAAAAATATTTGAGAACTGCTGCTATAAAGCACTGTACAAATAGTAGATATTTTTACTTTGTATCACTGACTTAAAAAAGAAATACCATGATAAAAAGTTTGCACGTTTCTTATGGGAAATGTAGAAAATTACAAATAAATATAAAAAAGGAAATAAACATTATCAGTAGTCCCATAATACAAAGAACAATGGTTACCATTTTTGTTGCATTTTTCTCAGTATTTTATTTTTAAAGATTTTTTTTTTTATTTATTTATCTGAAAGAGAGTGGGAGACAGAGAGCATGAGAGGGGGAGGATCAGAGGGAGAAGCAGACTCCCTGCAGAGCAGGGAGCCCGATGTGGGACTCGATCCCGGGACTCCAGGATCATGACCCGAGCCGAAGGCAGTTGCTTAACCAACTGAGCCACCCAGGCGCCCCAGTATTTTATTTTTAAATTTGATTAATTGAGGTATTGTTAACACATGTTCCATTAGTTTCAGGTGTACAATCAGTATTCTTTCATTACAAATACCTAACCTGTGAGTCTGCTAGGCTTCAGAGTTTTGGTGGCAAGAGCTGAGGCTGTCACGTGTGGCCTGCAGCCCTGCCTGCAGACTCCCAGCTCCTCACAGTTCTCTCTGGGTGTGTTTTCTTCAACGGATATCTTGTGTGTGCTCATCACTGAGTCTTCTAGTTACTACATTCGTCCACCACGTTCTCCCTCTCCTCCTCTGCCCTCTTTGGGGATGAGCTGCTGGAGCGTCCACAGCCTGCTGCAGAGGGCTACCCCAGTTGCCCAGGCCTGCATCTCCGAATGGGCACAGCTGGGCCCTCCCACTGCCTGTGAGCAAGAGCTCTCAGGAGGCAGAGGTGGTGGGTGCTGGGTCAGCTTGCAGTCCTGGGTGCCCGAGAGTCTCGCTATGGTCGGGACCTCCCTCCTCCAGCGGCATTTCGACCTGTGGACATTGGTGGTGTACAGTTCTACTGAAAGTATCTCTTTGTCCTTATCATGTTACCACCTCCATTCCTGCCACCTTTCTAGTCCTGAGATAGGAGCCCATGAAGGGCTAAGGATGGGGCAGTTCACACTCTGAGTGCGGAATATCACCAGCAACAGCTCCCCCACCCCGTGACCAAGGTTCAGTACTTTAGGTCTTAGTACTTACAGCAGCAGCTTTCAAACTTTTGGGTCTGTTTTCTCTCTTCAAAATCAATAAGAGCCTCCAACAGCTTTTGATTATGTGGTTATACCTACCAATATTTACTGTGTTAGGAATCAGAACTGAAAATAGTTTGAAATATTTATAAATCCATCTAAAATAGCAGTAACAACTTGTTCCATTTTAACATAGATCATAGTCCTGCCTTGATTGTTCTGTGACTTTTTTTTTAATCTGTGATTCTTTTCTTGTTAAGATTTTATTTATTTATTTGACAGAGAGAGCGAGCGAGCACAAGCAGGGAGAGCAGCAGGTGGGGAGAGGGAGAAACAGGCTCCCTGCTCAGCAGGGAGCCCGATGCGGAACTTGATCCCAGGACCCTGGGATCATGACCTGAACCAAAGGCAGATGCTTAACCGACTAAGCCACCCAGGCACCCCTATTCTGTGATTCTTAAATTTTAAAAAGTTGGAGTTGATTTTCTTATTTGCAAATTTTTTTTTTTTTTAAGATTTTATTTATTTATTTGACAGAGAGAGACACAGCGAGAGAGGGAACACAAGCAGGGGGAGTGGGAGAGGGAGAAGCAGGCCTCCCGCGGAGCAGGGAGCCCGATGTGGGACTCAATCTCAGGACCCCGGGACCACGACCCGAACCGAAGGCAGACACCTAATGACTGAGCCACCCAAGCACCCCAATTTGCAAAATTTTTTAAGAAACAATAGTTTTCTCAGTTCTGACTTTACTCACATTGTTATCAAACTGCAGGACATCCCATTTCTTGCCTTTTAGTACAAAACAAAAGAAGAGCAAAATATGTATAGGAAACTGGAAACAATCCACTATTATGAATTTGAGAGCTTATTTGTTTTTTGTTTTTTTCTTTTTGGGGGGTTGACACTGGGTTCATGGTTGTGACTTTGATATTACATATACATCTGTCAGTCATAGTTTCTATAAGTAAAACAATTCTCAAGACTTAAAGTATAAATATTTTTTTAAAGTAAGCTTTGTGCCCAACGTGGGGCTCGAACACACCACCCTGAGATCGAGTTGCGTTCTCTACTGACTGAGCCATCCAGGCGCCCCTTAACGTAAATATTTCTAAATTTCACAGTATTTTCCAGAGAACACCATGACATCTGGGGGTTTCCCCACCTGAACCACCAATTAGGGAACAGTCAACCCTGTCTGTCTTGTCTGCCCAGAGATTTATAAAGAGAACACTAAGTTAGCCTTTTACTTCTCAGATGCAGCTCAGAATCCAGTTTAAGATGATATAGGGTGGTCTTTAGAACTGAAATATATTACACAGAACGTGGATAGTTCTCCACATGAGAACCACAAATGGCTTAATATTTGAGAAACCCTAAAGGAAAAACCCAAAGTTCAGTTTTACAAAGCACAGAAATAGAGCTTTGAGAAGTCCCTAGATTACTTGCTTTAAGAACTGCATGCATCGGTTAAGGGTCTAATTGGGCTGCTGCTGCTGATTCTCTGTGTCCTGTGCATTGACTCAAGAGAGGTATGATGAAGCATTTTCTGATTTTAAGGAGTGTCAGACAAGTTCCTTTGGGTGCCCGTCTTTAGAAGGACAAATGAAAAGGAGGGTGGTTTATTTTGAAATCTGGGCAAAATTTAGGCTTACCTAGATGGAAGATGTGTTAGTAGATCTTTTTTTTTTTAAGATTTTATTTATTTGAGAGAGAGAGAGCACAGAGGGAGAATGAGAGGGAGGAGCAGGCTCCCCGCTGAGCAGAGCCCAATGCGGGTCTCGATCCCAGGACTCGGAGATCATGACCTGAGCCAAAAGCAGATGCCTGACCGACTGAGCCACCCAGGCGCCCCGTGTCAGTAAGTCTTTAACAGGTGCAAGTTGAAGGACTCAATTCAAAGGAGTGAAAGTGTAAATGGTATTTGTGGATTGCATAATTCCAGAGGAGAGACTGGAGCTGGCCACAGGCTTGCCTGAACTGGGTCTCCTTGCTCTCCCTTTGTCCATCTCTCTCTGCTTTTTGCTCCCTTGTTGGTTTCCTGGCTCAGATTCTATCCCATGACAGCAGCGATATGGCCATAGCAGCTCTGAGGCCAGGCTTACAATTTGGCAGCTGAAAGAAACACCTCTGACTTGGGAAATTCCAGGGAAGGACTGTGTAGGTCAGACTGCGTCCCATGCCAGACGGGACAGAAAGTTCTGATGGATGGCCTTGTGGGGGAGGGGCGGAAGGACAGCAGTTTCCTTAAAAATGGTGAAGTTAGGAGGCAGGAGGAAGTTGACACCAGAAAGAGCTGATGTGTCCAATGATTTACTCTATCACGAAGGGAATGCCTTTTATTTTTTATTTATTTATTTTTTAAAAAGATTTTTATTTATTTATTTATTTGAGAGAGAGAGAATGAGAGACAGAGAGCACGAGAGGGAGGAGGGTCAGAGGGAGAAGCAGACTCCCTGCCGAGCAGGGAGCCCGATGCGGGACTCGATCCCGGGACTCCAGGATCACGACCTGAGCTGAAGGCAGTCGCTCAACCAACTGAGCCACCCAGGCACCCTATTCTTTTGTTTTTGTTTTATTTATTTATTTATTTTTTAAAGATTTATTTGTTTATTTATTTGAGAGAGAGAGAAAGAGAGAGAGCAAGCACATGAGAGGGGGAGGGTCAGAGGGAGAAGCAGACTCCCCGCTGAGCAGGGAGCCCGATGCGGGACTCAATCCCGGGACTCCAGGATCATGACCTGAGCCGAAGGCAGTCGCTCAACCAACTGAGCCACCCAGGCGCCCCGAAGGGAATGCCTTTTAACATCACTGTTCTCTAGTTGAGAGATTGGTTACTTCATGATCTTATAAAGATTGAGTTACTTAACCCCTCTGTACCTCAGTTTCTCATACTAATATAACTTAATAATGCTGTATTTCATGAGGTGGTTGTGAGGATTAACCCTGACTCACAATAAGGGTTAAATACATGGCTTAGTTCACGGGAGGGGGACCAGACAATGGGTGGATCTGGGGCCTGGAACATCTCTTGAGCTGAGGGAGGCACCGGGAGAATAGACAAGACTTATAGACACTGGAAAGTTCATCCATCTAGTGTAGAGAGGTGTCTGAAGTGCATGAATTAGAAACCACAGGTGGCAGTCACTCCAGGCAAGCACCTCAGCATTGAAGGTCTGGCATACTTGTTCTGAAGCAGAGCAGTATGATGCCACGCTCCCTGGAGCTCTCTAGACATTTGGAAATACAGGGGTAGGAGGTTATGGTTGACACTGTGACTTGGATGTGTTTCTGGCCTTTAGTGTCTGGGGAAACAATATGTTCATGGGACAGTCCTACACAGGAAGAACTCCCCTTCCTAAAATGCCTAAAGCACCACCACTGATATAAGAAACTAGAATGACCTCAGTAGGCAGGCCCCGGAGTGACAGGGAGTGCAAGAGCAGAGGGACTGAGAAATCCAAGCTTTGGTCATTGAGGTCAGTCAGCAAGCAATAGAGCCTCTGGGCTCCTGGCTTTTTTTTTTTTTTTAAGATTTTATTTATTTGAGGAAAACAGAGATTGTGTGTGAGTGTGTATGTGTGTATGTGCAAGCAGGGTTGGGGATGGGGAGAGGCAGAAGGAGAGGGACAAGCAGACTCCTCCCCACTGAGCAGGGAGCCTGATTCCCCTGAGATCATGACCTGAACCCAAATGAAGAGTCGGACACTTAACTGACTGAGCCACCCAGGTGCCCCTGGGCACCTGGCTTTTAGGGCGGGATTCCTGTCTTCAGGAAGGAGACAGAGATGGAAAAGAGCAATGCAGAGTTCTGAGTAAATAGGAGCAGAGACAAAGACTCCAGACACTGAACAGCCCTGGGCAGGTCATGCAGGACCACGGCCAGTAGGCTCGTCTGAGTTCTGCCCCAGCTCTGCCACCTACATGCTTGTGAGGTACTATGTCTTTTTTTTTTTTTTTTTTTTTTTTTTTTTTGGTGAGTTACTCTTTCTGTAAGCCTTGATTAACTCCTCAGTAAGAGAGTATACTAAGGACAGCATCCACCCCATAAGGCTGCTGTAAGGTTGGAGTTTTCAGCATGGCACCTGACACACTGTAAGTGTTCGGCTAAGGGAAGTGGCCCTGATTATTGTTGTCATCAGTAACAATGACAGAGATCCAATGAGGAGAATTTGGGTAAGAAGGTAGGATGCTGGCCTTATGAAAGCAGAAGTGCTGTTACCAGTCTGGGACATAAGGTCACAGCTCAGAGTGTGGAGATAGCTCCTCAGTTCCTTCCTGTGTCAGAGTAGGGTTGGTGGTTGGGATGAAGAGGGATGTGATGTTGCAGCCGGGCCCCAGCAGATCATTGTGTGAGGAGAAGGGAAGTGGAAGATGGCAACTCCTTCAGGAAGGAACCAGCAGTTTAGCTGGGGAACTGGGACTAACACTCACGAATAGTTAAAGGAATAGCATGTACATGTACTCTTATAATTATGCAAAGTAGTATCTATGTTTGGTGATGTATGTAGGGGAAAACAAAAGTCTGAAAGGACGTGACCAAAATGTTCACGGTGGGAATCTCTAGGAGATGAGAATACAAAATTTTTTTTTAAATAAAGATTTTATTTATTTATTTTTCAGAGAGAGAGGGAGGAGCAGAGGGAGAGGGAGAAGCAGGCTCCCTGCTGAGCAAGGAGCCCAATGCGGGACTCAATCCCAGGACCCTGGCATCATGACCTGAGCCGAAGGCAGACACCTAACCAATTGAGCCACCCAGGTGTCCCAAGAACACGAATTTTTTAAAAAGATTATGAATTCATTTTGTGATTAGAAAAAAATGTTAGTCCTGAGTGACCTAAGACAGCCTATAATTCAGTTAAGAGTTCTGGAATACCACAGAAATGAGAAATCACAGGTTCTGGACTAGTGTGGGAAGATCCATAAGGAGGTGGCATTTGGGGGATTCCTGAGGGAGGGATAGGATTTAGACATAGATGGAAGAAGACACGCTAGAGAGGAGGCCTAAGTGAGTGGATAATCATGACGGGTGTGCCGTGCCAGTTACCAACTTAATTCCTCTCATTCTTGGCCCTGCTTTGTGATTCTGGAGCTGGACCATATAGACCTTTCTCTCTTGCCAGTTGGCACAGTGCTTGGCTCTGTCCTGCCACAGCATGTCTGGGGATGTTGAAAGAACTCCCTGCCAAGGAGGAACTACAAGGAGCAGATCAAGATTAGTCAGATAAAGCACCAGAAAATTTTTTTCAGGGTCTCAACCTCTAGGCAAAAGAGAAATTCAGTCATGAACTGAAAGACTAGTAAGAAATCTTCTCAACATTGCCAAAGATGGTTCAGCAACTGCCTGACAGAGCCATGAGTCTTCCCAAGGCTTTGCCCTCTGACCTGCTGCTCATCCCTTCCTCTGCAGCCTGTCTTCCATGGCCAGGGCCTTCCTGACGGGCGCCTACTTCTCCCAATGATGAGCGCACCACACTTTTCACACTACTTTGCCTTTGCCCGCAATATTGCCACTATCTGGAACACCCTCTTCCATTCTTTGATGCCTTGACAAATACCCATTTGTCCGTCAAGAGGCTGATGGGGCATCACGATGCACATCATGATGGTGAAAGATGTTTCCCTAGAGTATCTTCCCTCCAGCTTCATACCTTACCTTCCACACTCCTTCTAGACTGCTTCAGTTCCATGCATTAAGTTATCTTTGGCTTATTTAGTGTCTTTGTTCATCTTTTCCGCTACGAAACTTAATGCTTCATTTCTCCCTTAGATCTCCAGAGCCTATCAGACAGCCTGGAATATAGCATGTGGACTGAACTGACTTGTGAGGATGGTATTATTTGAGGGGATTGGAACACTTAGAATTAGTGGGGGCATCATTGGTAGGTGTAGAATAGCATTTTATAGTATTTCTGGTTTAGGAATGTTGGCCATCCAATATCTATTCCAGTAGGTTCCATCAGCATGGTATTTCTCTACCTCTGTCTGCCTCTCTATTCTCTCATACACAGGAAGGGGTATGTGGTAGGAGAATTAGAATCTACTATTAAATCAATCTGCTTTGGGCTAAACCTATGAAATTCTGAGCAAGAAAACACCTGTACTTCCTCATGAAGTTCTTTTTTCAATGTCCATTTCAGTTAAAATCCCCTCTTTTTTTTTTTAAGATTTTATTTATTTATTTATTTGCGAGAGAGAGAGAGAGAGAGAGAGAGAGAGAGAAAGCAAGCATGAGCAGGGGGAGGGGCAGAGGGAGAGGGAGAAACAGACTCCCCACTGAGCAGGGAGTCCGATGCGGGGCTCCATCCCAGGACCCTGGGATCATGACCTGAGCTGAAGGCAGACGCTTAACCGACTGAGCCATCCAGACGCCCCTAAAATCCCCTCTTAACATAAAGGAGGGGAAAGTTCAGAGGTGAACAATAGAATATCCCTCACATTGCTGGCATTCTGTGCTGGTTAAGTGACTCCTTGGATAACTCTCTCGCCTATCCCAAGCTGAGAGCATCTAGATTTTGATTGGACTTTTGCCAGAGCTCATTAGCATAGTGTACCTTGACCTGGATTAGGGAAATGCAGCTTCTGTGTAGAAAATGACCAGAACCTGCTGGGACCTGAACCAGAGATGAGATTTTTATGACACAGTATTGTCTGCATCTCCATAAGAAGTCAGAAGGTAAGGAAGCCAGAAATCCCCAGGAGAGGCCAGTGTAAGGAATATGCTAATAGTCACCCCATTCCTACAGGGTTTCAGTTCTACTGGGTTCTCTATAGAAATGATGAAATTTGAATACATTTTGGCCCAAGTTGCTTAAAAAAAAAAAAGGGGAAGTCTTTACAAATTAAGTTTTTTGATTCTGGAGGAAAACTGAGTTGTTTATTTTCAAAGGGCTGCATACAGTCCTTCCTATGTTTTGTTCTTAACTTTCAGGAAATACTAAATTAACGTTTGTTCATTTGGCAACAATTTATAGCCAAGAAAACCAAAAGGGCAATGTAGCTTTTGTGCAGCAAGATTTTTTTATTCCCCTCCCCTTAATTTAAAAACAAAAGAATTATGTCTATGTCACTTAAAATAACGCTTGGGAATTTTTGAGATGTGAATCTTGTTATTCAAGGTTTTTGGGTTTTTGTTTTGTTTTTGTTTTCTTTTTTTTTTAAAGATTTTATTTATTCATTTGAGACACAGAGATACAGAGAGAGAGAGACAGCATGAGCAGGGAGAGAGGCAGAGGGAGAAGGAGAAGCAGGCTCCCCGCTGAGCCAGGAGCCCGATGTGGGGCTCGATCCTAGGACTCTGGGATCATGACCTGAGCCGAAGGCAGATGCTTAACCATCTGAGCCACCCAGGCGCCCCTTGTTTTGTTTTTTTAAAAAAAAGATCAATCTGTCCCAATTAGCTGTAACAAGTTTTAGACCATCTGAGTTACTGTGTTAACGCTCAAAGAGGTAAGTGCATCCAGTTGCTACCATCAGGTTGACACGCGATCTTTGTGTCTCATAGACTTGTAATTGAAATCTGAATTCGGGTCAGTCTGTAACAGCCTTTCTTGAGCGACTTAATGTCTATTTCCCAAGCAATTTTTTGTTTAAAACTCCTGGGGATTTAACCTTGCATGGCAGTGTTTGAAACATGGGTGATGGACTTCATGCTCTTTGAATCTTTAACCACTAGGTTGTAGGTGAGTGTGGTGGGGGGATAAGGCGCAGAGGGACCCCTAATTAGCTTGTTATCTAATGGTCATCGGTTCAGGTCAGCCGTCTTCTATATTCATATACTTGCCCTCAGATCTCAGAGACTGACAAGTATTAGGGTTCATATGAAGTCAAATAACTAAGGAATGGGGCCCATGGCACTTCCTCAGCTGGAGACTATTAAACTCATAGTTCAAGTTTACTATTAAGTTGTTTTATGTAACATCAGTATATCCCTTGTTTTTACAAGAACCACCAGCAAATGGAGATGTCACACATGTAAACATGTGTCACTTTGTGTTCTACTAATAAGCACATTTCATCTGCAAAATGATTAGTTTTTTTCCTCAGAGTAGAACATTTCCTTCCTTCCTCTCTTTTTCTTCCTTCCTTCCTTCCTTCCTTTCTTTCTTTCTTTTTCTTTTTCCCTTCCTTTTCTTTTTTTGGGTAAATCTCCTTTAACCAATTATGATTAGAAACCAGAGTGGTATTTCTCATGGGGGAAGAAATGCAGTCTGTACAAACATTTTTGAATCTCTATCATTTACATAATACAATCTAATCAAAGTAAAGTGAGATAGAAGAATCTTCAGTGGGGGGCAGGGGGCAGGGAAGAGGGAGATTTCTATTAGAAAGCCTTGAAGGGTGCGTTGAGTTAAAGTCAAGAAACACTATTTTTGTTTTATTTTTTTATTTTATAACATTCTTTTTATTTTATATTATTTTATTTTATTATTAACATATAATGTATTATTTGTTTCATGAGTACAGGTCTGTGATTCATCAGTCTTACACAATTCACAGCGCTCACCCTAGCACATACCCTCCCCAATGTCTATCACCCAGCCACCCCATCCCCCCACCCCCTCCCCTCCAGCAACCCTCAGTTTGTTTCCTGACATTGAGAGTCTCTTATGGTTTGTCTCCCTCTCTGGTTTCGTCTTGTTTCATTTTTTCCCCTCTTCCCCTATGACCCTCTGCCTTGAAGAAATACTATTTTAAAGTAGTAGTTCTTAAGGAGTTTTGCCCCCGCCAGGGGACATTTGGCCATGTCTGGAGACATTTTTGGTTCTCACAACAAAAGGATGCTTTGCTACTGACACTTAATGGTCAGGGACCAAAGATGCTGCTAACCGTTCTACAGTGCACAAGATAACCTCCCATGGCAAAAAATTACCACGTCCATAATGTCAATAATGCCAAGGTTTTAGAGGGAATCTGATTTGAGGCTATCCATTGATAATATTTGAAGATACAGAGTACACACTGGATTTATTGAGGAGATACAAATTAATGTCTGTGGCAATTTAGATTTAAAAAATACTTGTAGATACATTTGGTTGTGATGTTTCCCACTTGTAACTTGAACCACATATTAGCTAATGTACAAAGGTATATCCATGCAAACAACTCCAAGCTAGCTCTCCCTCTTGCCCCAAGGTATATGGAGGACAATGTTCTAGCCATTGGCTGCAGGGGACCATGGTCCCTACTCCGGCTTTCCCAGCCTGGGCCTAGAAGGGAGAAAGGCAGCCCCAACCCAAGGATCATGGTGCTTCTGATTCCCCGTGGTCAAGCTTTATTGCCACAAGATCACTAATGACTTATACCTTGTGTTTTTATTTTGTCTGTTGGTGCTTGCAAAAATGTCAATGAAACAGGTTTTTCTGGCAGGCAAGTACTGATTTTTATCTCTTTAACTGTCAGTATTACTATCACTTATTTTTTAGTGTCAGAAAACAGTCTCCAGGTCTAAGCTGCTTGAGTCAAGAGTGGATTGATCCAACGGTAGGAAACGCCTTTGAAAGGAAAATTCTCCACCACTTCTGCAGGACATTGGACAGGCAGAAACCTATGGGTGACCTGACTGTCATGGAACCTGAAGACTTTGATTCTGAGGACAAGGAGATGTTAAGCTGGGATATTAATGATATGAAACTGCCTCAGGTATGCACTTACATAAGAATCTGCCTTCAGCATTTGACTGTGAAGCCTTAACTTGCTAAAATCTGGAAGGAAATTGGTGAAGGTCCAAGCTGGGTAAATTCCTCTCCTGCAGAGCTTCAGCTGGGCATCCAACTGAGGAATTTTTTTTTTTTTTTAAAGATTTTATTTATTTATTTGCGAGAGTGAGACAGCACAAGAGGGAAGAGGGTCAGAGGGAGAAGCAGACCCCCTGCCGAGCAGGGAGCCCAATGCGAGACTCGATCCCGGGACTCCAGGATCATGACCTGAGCCGAAGGCAGTCGTTTTTAACCAAGTGAGCCACCCAGGCGCCCCCAACTGAGGAATTTTAAGAGGAGATGCCATGACCTAGAATTCCAGCGGGTTTTTACCTATCAGACACCACACCCTCCGCCCCACAACAGTTACAGACTGAAACAAAGGAAATGCTACTTCCCTTCTCTTTCAAAATTTGACTTGGCTTCTGTTGTACCCACCCTAGCTAGCCGGTAGAATAAAGTCCATGATAAGGTATTTGCCAATAGATTGACTCTGCACAGTGCACAAATTCCCATACATCTTATTTGCTATATAGTAATGGTTTTATTTTTTTATTTTTATTTTTTGAAGATTTTATTTATTTATCTGAGAGAGAGAGAATGAGAGAGAGAGAGCATGGTGGGGGCAAGTCAGAGGGAGAAGCAGGGAGCCCGATACAGGACTCAATCCTGGGACTCCAGGATCATGCATGACCTGAGCCAAAGGCAGTCGCTTAAACAACTGAGCCACCCAGGTGCCCCAATATAATAATGGTTTTAAATTAAATCTGTAACTGGAATGTGCAAATGATAGTGCTCTTATGGGATAGAGCAGCTCTTCTAGAACTTTTATAAGTAATGCATTTCATATTTTCTTTACCTTCTTTTTTGGCATTTGACTTTTTAACTCTTAATTTGGTGGAAATAGTAGTTGTTTAAAACTGACCTCCCCTGGCTCCCTTTTTGGCATTCAAAGGATATGTTTTCTTTGGAAGTTGTTGGAAAGGATGTTGGGAAGGCTGACTGGAGATCACCAGTACTGTGTAATGAAAAGGTCAAGCTAGTCGGCCTGATTCTGGGGAACAAGAAATTTGGATTTTCCAAGGCAGGGCAGAAGAAATGAGATTTCCACAGTCTTGATTTATAACCACTCCAGATTTCATTCTAATGAAGACTTCCAGATCATTCCAAATTGCACTCTAGTGAAGATTTTCTTTCTTTTTTTTTCAAAGATTTTATTTATTTGATAGAGACAGATAGTGACAGAGATAGCGAGAAAGAGCACAAGCAGGGGGAGAGGCAAAGGGAGAGGAAGAAGCAGGCTCCCTGTGGAGCAGGGAACCGGACTTGGGGCTCAATCCCAGGACCCTGGGATTGCGACCTGAGCCGAAGGCAGACGCTTAATGACTGAGCCACCCAGGCATCCCGAAGATTTTCTTTTGTTTCTCTTAAATTCCTGCCTACGTTACCTCTCAGTAGATCTTGGAAGAGCTGGAAGACACAAAGCATACCCTGCTTTCCACTCAGTGAAGGTGGTTAAATAAACCAGAGCTGAATCATATAAATATCTATTGTAGGGATTTGTCCTTATAGTTGCTTTTTTTTTTTTTTAGATTTTATTCATTTGAGAGAGAGAGAGAGCATGAGCAGTAGGGAGGGGCAGAGGGAGAGGGAGAAACAGGCTCCCTGCTGAGCAGGGAGACCCATGCAGGGCTCTATCCCTGGATCCCCGGGATCATGACCTGAGCCACCCAGGTGCCCCTTTATGGTTGCTGTTAATTGGTTTATGATTGTTGTAGCTGTTTTAGGGGAAACTTTAAGGTACATTTTAGTTATACCTGGCTCAGGGGCCTATATTGCTGCCTATTCCTAATTTCATGATTGTAGCTCACAAGTAGCTGCTGGATAACCTAAACATCAAGAGTAGAAATAAACAAGTACAAGGAACATTCGCAGTTTCGCATCCTAGAGCAGGGGTTTTAATGGAGTTTGAGAACCTTCTGAAATGGTGGGTAACACCGTGTACTAACATGCATTTTTTTTCCGGGACAGAGGATCCATATCATTCATCAGATCTGTAGACAAAAGAAAGGAAGCACCACTTCTCTGGAGGAAAACTCAGGGCTCATAAAAGTTCATTTTCCAACATGAATTTCCAAAAACAAAAGCATTCACAGCTACCCAAGACATTAAATTCAGAAATTTACAACAAAAATACACAATGCAATTTTGAAAATGTATCATTTATAGTTAATCAAAAAGTTTAATTGCTCATGGAAATAACTCAGGTGCCCTTGTAAATAGCCCAGGGAAATGATTAGAAGTGCAGTGTCCCTTGGGGCACCTGGGTGTCTCAGTCATTTAGGCCTCTGATTCTTGGTTTTGGCTGGGGTCATGATCTCAGAGTTGTGAGATCGAGCCCCACGTCGAGCCCCGCGTCGGACTGCACTGGGTGTGGAGCCTGCTTAAGATTCTCTGTCTGCGCCCTCCCTCCCTGCCCCCGCTCATGTGTACTCTTCTCTCACTGTCTCTCAAGAAAAAAAGGTGCCGTATCCCTTTAATATTTTCTAAGCAGAGACATCACCATCCTGATCTGGGTTTATGCTGGCTCTGGAATCGTATCAAGAACCAGTTGAGGTGAAAAATAAAAGGGTCTTGAAAAGATTTCCAAGCTAATTAGGTTGTGTATTTTGGGAGTATATCTGGTTATGAGTATTATGAGGCCGAGACGTTGCACTGTATGGGGACAAAAGCCTGGCTTGGAATTCCAGTTCTGCCTCTTTTTAAACTGTAAAGCCTTAGGGAGTTGTTTACCTTTACTGAGACTCCCTTTCCTCTTCTGGAGATGAGGTGGTTGCCCTCACCGGCCTAGGGTTCTGTGACCTGAGATTAGGAAGGCAGCCTGCCTTCTGGAACTGTCCGCCCCATGCTAACACAATACCTGGCATATATTAACAGCAGTGGATCAATGTGGAATTCATTAGCCGGTGGCTCCACTGCTTAGAATCTGTTTGGCTCTAAACAAAAGGATTTTTTTTTTTTTTAATTTATTTATTTATTTGAGAGAGAGAATGAGAGACAGAGAGCATGAGAGGGAGGAGGGTCAGAGGGAGAAGCAGACTCCCTGCCGAGCAGGGAGCCCGATGCGGGACTTGATCCTGGTACTCCAGGATCATGACCTGAGCCGAAGGCAGTCGCTTAACCGACTGAGCCACCCAGGCGCCCCCAAAAGGATTTTAAGTCTCCGTTACCTCCTCGGTAAAAGGAAAATAGTGATTCCTTACGCAAGCTGCTTAGAACAGTGTTTCCCAAAGTATGTTCTGCAGAGTACAAGGGACGTGGTCTTTTTGTCGGTACCGTAGAGGAAGAAAAACAGAAACACTAGGTTCAACAAAGTTAAACAGAGTTCTCCGCTGCAGCCTTGGACACTTCCATCCGTGTGTGTGTTGGCCGTGCTCCCAAGAGGAGGCTTGTCAGGCACTGCGGCTCTGACTTGTTTTTGACCCTGGAGCTCTCTCTTTGGAGGCCCTCAGGCGATTAATGTTCCTCAGACTACCTGCTTGGGCGCCAGAAAAAATGTGGTTTGAAGGATCAAATGCAATTGCTTGTTATTGTTGTAAATGTCACACAAGGAATTTAGAGTTTGTTTTTCATAATTCTGTGTTCTTGCCAGGATGACTACTTCCGCAATGTGTAGGCAAATTCTGGCAACTTGTAGACCCATTTCTTTCCTGCTAATCCACTCACATGCTTCAAGTTTCAAGATGGGCCCCTGAATGCTGATTGCATGTCCCATTCCCTAAAATTCCATAGCCCCTTATACATCTCAGACATGTCACGATTTATGGGCTAATTTTTGGCAACAGTGAATGCTGAGATCCTCATTAAGACATCAAGCATTTCATGGGGCGCCTGGGCGGCTCAGTCGGTTAAGCGTCCGACTCTTGATTTCAGCCCATGTCATGACCTCAGGGTTGGGAGGTCGAGTCCCGCGCTGAGCACAGAACATGCTTGGGATTCTCTCTCTCCCTCTCCCTCTCCCTCTGCCCCTCCCCTGCTTGTGTGCTCTCTTTCTCTCAAATAAATAAATTAAATTAAAAAAAAAAAAAAAAGGACACCAAACATTTCCGAGTGACTAGAATGTGCCAGACACGACAGCAAGCTCTGGGGATACAGGGACCATTAAGCTATGATGACTTCAGTGGAAGGGCTCATGATCTTCTGGGCAAATGGAGCAAGGTCCATGCCTGCATGGAGAACCTGTGTCATGCAGAAAAATGCTGGAGGTCCTTGCAAGAGGAAGTATGTAATTCAGCATGCCTTGGACATGGGAAGCAAGGCAGAGCTTCTGGCAAAGGGCTTTCTCGGAGCAGGGCCTTGTAAAATGTAAAAGGATTAGGGCAGGGAAAGGGAGCAAACAAGACCATCAAAGCAGAGCAGGGCACCAGAGTCCAAAGGCTATTCAGCCTCTACGTTTGACGGAGCTTGGGCACAGGCATTCAGCAGGGACAGCAGGGAGATGGGAGAGGCAACTGGCTGGAAAGGTGCTTTGGAAGCGGCGTATCCCAAGAGGATTTATTTTCTAGGAAGCTGGCAGCCATTAGGCTTTTGGGGCGGGACAGCGTCATCATTGGATCTGGGGCTCAGAGTCCACTTGCCCTGACTAAGCCATCCCTCCCCTCTATTTGTTTCATGTGGGCTTCCTCCTCCTTTCAGCTGCATGTTATATCTCTATAAATCTTCCTTTCACTTGTTTCTGGTCCCTCCTCTAACGTGTGGTTATTTTGACACCCTTTCCCCGTAATCCAGCCCCCAGGGAGCCAGCCCTGATCCACAGGCACTCAACTTACTCAAAACAACCACTGATAAAAATCTCTATTCCAGGCCAACGTACACCAGTTTGCTTTCCCTTTTTATTCCCCTTAAATTACATTTTCATCTTAAAGATGCAAATATAATTGCTTTAGGGTTTGCTTGGCCCAAGCAGCAAATGTCTGGTGTTGGTTTAGTCTTCCCTACATTAAAAATGTTTATTACAAGTTCCTGGAAAGGGTCACAATCTTCATTAATACTGTAACTCTTGACAGCCTTGAATACCTAAGAAAGTGCTTTTTTTCTTTTTCTTGTTGGAAAATTGGGGAGAGAATCACTCCTTTTCCTTCCTAAGTAGTACCCACTTCAGCAGGGCACAAAGAGCACCTGCTCTGTTCCTAACACCAGCCAGTTTCTCTGAGTACAAGTACAGAGTGTTCCAAAAGCACCACAGCAGACAAACCCTGAATCATTTTGTTCCTAAGCATGAGTAGTTTTCAGATTAAACCTGTGGCCAGGGGTGCCTGGCTGGCTCAGTCAGTAGAACATGCAACTCTTGATCTCAGGTTTATAAATTCAAGCCCCATGTTGGGCATAGAGCTTACTTAAAAAAAAAAAAAAAAATCCATGGCCAAAGCCACACCAAGATATTAACTCCCAAAATTCCAAGGTTTAAGTACATTCTTTTATAGAGAAAAGATTAAAAAAAAAAAATACACAGGCTAAACATAAATGCAGGTCAACCTAAAACCTGCTGAGTCAACCACAAAGAAGCCATGTCTCCAATTAGTTAATTCCTGGACCATGATTTTAGCCAGCAAGGTTGACTTGGCCTCAAAGTTATAAGTGAAGGTGAATCTTTGAGCTCTTTCAGTGAGTTCATGTGGGTAAATGTAAATCACAATGAGCCAGAAGGAGTAAGTAGATGTGTCTTGGTGCTAAAGAGCTAAGAGGTAAACCAGATTCTGGATTTCTTGCAATTATTATCTGCCTGCATGATCAGGTCACATTGTTGTTGATCTGACAGGTACATCTATGATTTTGTCCTCCTTGGCGGTGTTCCCCTTGATCTCAAGGTCATTTGAACTTCCTGGGACAGCTCCACCTATATTGGGCTCCCTTGGTCATTGAATCCCCACTACTGGAGCCAGAATTATTCTGCCACCCCGAGCTCCTGGTGTGATGGGGTGGGGACATTACTGCATCTGTGGTAGGAGAAACTCTCTTCTGGGTGCCTGCCGGAAGGTCCCTTGCTTAGCTGGGTAGAGTGGAAAAGGGAAGGAAGAAGAGTAGAGAGAGGCAAGCGATGGAGAGTTTGGAAAACTGGAGTACCCCGGCCCACCTTAGTGTTGTCTGAGCAAATAAGGACATTTTTGTTTTGAATTTTGACGCTTTAACAAAGGTACGAAATTCCAGTATTAGCCTAAGGAGTCACTCTTGAGTTAACTCAAAAGCATTTTGTTGAGTTGAATTTCTTCCTTTGATAACACTTGGAGTTTGTTTCTAGTTGGCCCAGAAGAGATAAGTTCCTGAAAATGTGTATAGATACCAAAATGCTGGTTGAATTGTTTTTTCTGTGTTCCATAAGTAACATCTCATTTTCTCCCTCTATCTGATTTGCTTAAAGGTGTATCTGTTTGCTCTCCCTGTTTTGTTTGGAAACATTTATTTATAAAGAATTAAGCTATTCCTAGCATTAAAGAAAACCTGCAGATAATTGCTTTATATGAGAGTGGATTGTATTCTACATGAAATCAATTTTAATATAATAACATGGTAATGTAGGTGTTTTTGATACCTTATTTTAAAATTTTCATTTTATTAGTTTTATGTAATAATATATATTTAATTTTTAAGGGACCCTATTAGAACTTTAAGTAGTTAAGTAAAGCAGAATAAGGAAGGTTGGGTGCTCTGGGATTCCATGGAGTTGTAAAGATTTTGAGTGAGTGAGAGGATTAAGTCTCTTAGTAAAAAAATTACAGAAATCATAGAAATGTTAATTAAAACCCCAGTGATGTTACCCATGAGATTATAAAATATAAATTCGTTAGATTTACCTGTTGGAAACCTGAAGAATATTCCCTTTAAATTATAAACTTCTTAACTGAGAGGAAAAACAAAGTTACTCATGAAAAGTTAGAAATTAAAATAAACACAAGACCAGAAAAGAAGAAAATATTTTATGGAGATCTGCTAAACAAGATTAAGAAATGATTATTCTTTCTTTTTAAATGTTACCTCTCTGGTGCCTTGAATTTACAAGGCTCTCAGAAATCACTATCATTCATTTGACACCTGGGTTCCTTTGCATTATGGGAATCTGGGTTTTGTCTTACTTTCAATGTCAAACGTTGTCGAAGAGTCCACTAAGCATCCAAATCTCAAAAGATTGGGCATAGTGGGCGCCTGGGTGGCTCAGTTGGTTAAGCGACTGCCTTCGGCTCAGGTCATGATCCTGGAGTCCCGGGATCGAGTCCCACATCGGGCTCCCTGCTTGGCGGGGAGTCTGCTTCTCCCTCTGACCCTCCCCCCTCTCATGCTCTCTGTCTCTCACTCTCTCTCTCAAATAAATAAATTAATTAAAAAAAAAAAAGATTGGGCATAGAGAAGAGCTTGATAAGAACACATTTATGCCTAGGAATTTTCTCAAGTTAATACTTTGTCAAAATTATTACTGATGGGACTGGAAATGTAGCCTGCCAGTGAAGAGGCTGCTGGGGGAGAAAAAAAAAAGCTTAAAAGATGGTCAAACGTAGGGACACCTGTCTGGCTCAGTCAGAAGAGCATGCAACTCTCGATCTGGGGATCTCGGGTTCAAGCCCCACACTGGTATAGAGGCTACTAAAACAAAACAAAACAAAACAAAACAAACAAACTTAAAGAAGAAAAAAAAGACAGTCAAATGTAGAAAATATTATAAGCCCTGGGGCACCTGGCTGGTTTAGTAGATTGAGAATGTGACTCTTAATCTCAGGGGCATGAGTTCAAGCCCCACATTGAGTGTGGCACCTACTTAAAAAATAAATAAATAAAATATTTCTTAATAGAAAAGAAAATACTGTAAGCCCTAAAACAAACCTCAACAATGTTAAAATAATTGAAAATACAGTGTTCTCCAACTATAGTGGAACCAAACTAGAAATTAATGGTGAAAGGCAATAGGAAAATCTGCAAATACATGGGAACTATAATTCATAAGTCAAAGAGGAAGCTTCAAAGGGAGATCAAAATAATACATGAAACTGAGAGAAACCTGGGGGGAAAAAAGACGGTGGAGATCATTTCTTCCTCTGAACATCTGAGACACTCACATACACCTTCCCCTCCTCCTGGTTCGTGGGATTAATGGCACTGACCAGCCTGCAGGGCCCCCTCACCTTGAAAACGAAAACCTCCGCTTTTCTTCGAGTCTGTTGCCCTTGTCTCTGCTACCCTGGCAGCTGTGCTTTGTGTTTGAGTTCTTGAAATGCACCAGGCGGTTTTTACAATCCAAATTGTTAAAGGTCCACGTTTTAGCGTTTTAACCTGCATTTTTCTTTTTTCAGAAGATAAAATATCATGCTTCCCATGGCCTTTCTGTGACCACAGAAAACAAGAGGGCATTGTTTAGAGCCTTAGTTCAGAAGGAAAAGAAGAGAAGAGAAGGCGGGGGGGGGGGAGCAGGAAGGGGGCTGCCTGAGATGAATCTTACCAGATAGTCAATATTTTCAGTGTTTTGGGCCATCCAGTCTCTGCTACAATGACTCGGCTCTGCTCTGAATGAGCATGGCTGTGTTCTAATAAAACTTTACTTACCAAAAAAAAAAAAAAAAGGCAGTGGGCTGGATTTGACCCATGGGCCCTACGTTGCAGACCCCAGCTCTTAACTGTTAACTAGCACTCCTCTACCTCACTTATGGTTCCTCAGATCCACCTCAGTTCCCACGACATGCCATTCAAATGGCAACTATCATTGTATCAGACTTAGAATTTACAACACATCTGCTCTTCATGGTACTTTTTTGAAGAATATTTTATCACTATGTCCGTTTTGGAGAAGAGCAAAATGAGGCTTCAGAGATAGGCTGAGGCTTCAGAGCCTCTCTATTCAGAGATAGAAATGAGGCTTCTCTCACTTGCCCAGAGTCTCATGTTACAAAGTTCTTTGGCACGTTTTAAACTTGAAATCTAACTCAATAAACACCAACTTCCCCGTGCTGCCCTTCCATCCTCATATTGATGTTTTCTCTTTTCCTTCTAAATTGTCTCCCTCCCCCAATATTCTATGCCTGGCTTTCTTGTTGGGGAATCAAAAGGAAGGCACCCTGATCTCTCCTTCTGGACCTTCTAGAATCTTCTCTCCGACCTTCTAGAATCTTCTTGATGAAAAATGTTCTTTTATGATGCCTGGTCTCTAGAGGCTATGGGGATGGACACAACCTAAGTTTGAGTATGGAGACTGCTTAATGATTGTCGTTCTTGAGAATGAAGCAGGAACTGTCAAATGCAGGATCTATACACCAAAGGGCCTAAGGAACATGAGCCTCAACATCAATGACTAACATTTATTGAGAGCTTATTCCATGCTAGGTGCTGTGCTAAGTATTTTTTATATATTATCATATTCTCAGAACCACACTTGGTTCTGATTATCCCTATTCTACAGATGAAGAAACAGAAGCACAGAAAGCCCAACAACAAAGGATTGATTGTACTGGTGATCTTTTTAAGGAGAGCTTAGATGTTCACGCACAGGGAAGAGTGCCAGTGCTAGGCAAGAACATAGAACTTTCCAGCCAAAGTAAACTCTTCCCCCTGCCTTATTGGAGGCCCGTGGATCTAGAAGTAGAGAAAAAGGAAGAAGATCTCCCCAGGGGAGAAAGTGGCTGTCAGAACCCTCCCAAACCTGGGCTCTCCAGTTTTCCCACTGCTCAGCTCCGGTGACTGCATAAACCCTTCGCCTTCCCAATAGGGTAACTACAGTGTGGTATGAGACATTATCTCACTACCCTGCCACAGTGTTTTCCACTGTGATTGTGTAAGTAATCATATTACTTCACCCTCAAAAATTCCTTGTGAGAAATGGTCAGTAAGTCTTCTCACCAAGGGCTAGAGAAACATCAGTGGGGTAGAACTCAGGGGAAGGGGGGCACTGAATGACAACTCAGCTTGGTCCGGGGAGCAAATGTCCCACAGACTCAGCAGTCTTCTTGCTTAGCGCTCAGATCCCGCTGCTGGAATGAAACCCTGGTTGGTCTTTGCCAAAGGTCTCTACAGCTCTTGGGTGCCAAAGCAAGCTTCACATCTGTGAACAGTTGCGTTGTTTTTATTTTTTAAGATAGTATTTATTTATTTGAGAGAGAGAGAGCGAGAGAGCGTGAGAGGGGGGAGAGGGAGAGGGAGGAGCAGGCTCCCCACTGAACAGGGAGCCCAATGCGGGGCTCAAGCCCAGGACCCTGCGATCATGACCTGAGCCGAAGGGCTGAAGGCAGATGCTTAACCCACTGAGCCGCCCAGGCGCCCCACAGTTGTGTTTTCTCGCTTAAATTATAGCGATATTCTTTGTGTTTCTATCAGAATGTGAAAAAGACCGACTGGTTCCAGGAATGGCCAGATTCCTATGAGAAGCACATCTACAGCTCAGAGGACAGGAATGCGCAGCGACACCTGAGCAGCTGGGCCATGCGCAACACCAACAACCACAACTCCCGCATCCTCAAGAAGTCCTGTCTGGGCGTGGTGGTGTGCGGCCGAGACTGCTCCGCCGAGGAGGGGCGGAAGATCTACCTGCGACCTGCCATCTGTGACAAAGCCCGGCAGAAGCAGCAGAGTGAGTAGGGTCAGCCTCCTCACCCCCCAGTATCTGCCCTGTGGTTCCTCCGTGCCCAGGGCACCCGCCAACAAAGCTGCTCCCTTGGGTTAAGGCACCTGACTCAAGGCCTCTGTTCAAAAGCAGATGCGTCACTTAGGGGACTCACATTAGGTCCTCAGTGCACCCACATAAAGTCTAGGAGAACGTTGTTTTTTTTTTAAAGATTTTATTTATTTATTTGACAGAGAGCATAAGTAGGCAGAGCCATGGGCAGAGGGAGAGGGAGAAGCAGGCTCTCTGCCGAGCGGGGAGGCTCGATCCCAGGACCCTGAGATCATGACCTGAGGAGAAGGCAGACGCTTAACCGACTGAGCCACCCAGGTGCCCCTAGGAGAACGTTGTTGATCACACTTGCCACTTGACATCTTGGGGAACGCCCCCCCTCCTCCCAGGAGCTCAGTGAATGCTTTGGTCTGGAGTGGGAGCATTGGGACGAAGTTTGAGATTAGACTCCATTCCGTGCCATTTAGGTCCATACCATAATCATGTTCATTTTGTTTCTCTTTATCACGTTCATCGCATTGTGAAACAGCTACATCCAGCATTCCCCATGCCTTGCTCACTTCAGACCTCAAGTTACTTCATGTTCTTTCCTTGTAAGCCGTCTTGAAAACTTGCTCTCAGGAGAGGCTCTGATCTCGGTCATTTACAACTTAATGAGAATTTAGGGGCTGTGTGCTTTCTCTCCTGTGACTTGGCTCCTTGACCCTTAATTCTAATTGTGAAGTGAAAGAATTCTGTCCTCTTCTCTACAAAGAATTTCAAGTCTCAGTAACTAATACGGAGGGAGGGATTTTCTGCTCAGGAGAGCTCTCCCTTGACCTGTGAAATCGCCCACTCTGTAGGAGACCACTTCATCTACCCCTGTCACCCCTGTGTGAGACTGGTCTGGGATGCGTTGATGGCCAGGCCTCCTCGGGTCAAAGGCAATGCCCAGTGGAAGGGAGCCTGTAGCACTGTGCCCAGGTCCATTCTCTGCCATCCTGGAGTCAGGTGCAAACTGCCAGGACTCAGTTGGCATGGTCACCTGCCTGTGCTCTCTTACAGGGAAACGCTGTCCCAACTGTGACGGGCCTCTGAAGCTAATTCCTTGCCGAGGCCATGGGGGCTTCCCGGTCACCAACTTCTGGAGGCACGACGGACGCTTCATATTCTTCCAGGTTGGATTTGGTTAGAGTTCTGAGACGCCACTTCTCTTTAATTCAAGAAGTGTGTACAGGGCACAGGGGGACGTTTCGTACAGGAGATGGGCAGGGGAACATACCAACCCTGAGCCGCGCTCTGGGCAAGCAAATGTCTGCACCCGCGCCTCCGCGGAGGCGCCAAGCACTGGAGCCCCAGGAGGGGACGGGCTCCCTGGGGGAGGCAGCTGTCAGGAATCTGATCACACTCAGGCTAGTGCAGTGCTGCGGCATGTGGTTGGCTTCGGCAGACCCGAGGCTGAATACCGGCTCTGACCTCTCACCAGTTCTGTAAACCTCAGCACGTGACTGGACTCCCCTGAGCCCCAGTTTTACATGAGACGTGGATATGAAGAAGTACTTGAGGGGGCGGTGGTATAAACGGGATAAAGCGTGGCCTCTGATGGCAGACTGCCTGGGTCTGGATCCGTGGCGTGCTGGTCAACCAGCCCTCCAAAAAGAAAATGTCCCGATTGCTAGGGTGGGCCAGCATCTGTGATAACAACAGTTCCCGCCATGGCTCCCCTCCAGCTACCAGCCAGCTCCCAGAATCCCCAAATGTCCTATAGTTGGCTCTCAGCTTGGCCAGCTAGCTCCAGCATCCTTTGAATCCTGGCTCCCCACTCACTCAAGGGGGGCAGGGGGAGGAGGTTGCCTGGCTGGTGGAGTCTCCCCATGCTTCGTTTTCCTACTCTGGAAGCTGGAGCAGTAATAATGGTGGCATGACTGATGGCGTTACCGAAGAGTCAGTGAGGTCATGTGTTCGTTGCAGCCTCCTCCACATACCATAGGAAGCACCTCGTGTCACTTCTTATGGTTGTGAGTATGACTTCGCCGAGTGGGCGAGGGGCACCATGGACAAAGACAGGCAGGAAAGCACATGACGGGCTGAAGAGGTTTATGCAGTCTTGTGCCAGTCATCAATAGCAACACCCAGGGCAGGGCACAGGGTAAAACTTAGCACACTGTGAGGTACAATCTTGCTATTTATTTTACCTCCTTGTCTCCTGTAAGTCAAAGGGAGAGCACGATCATCCAAAACCAGAAACCAAACTGGAAGCCGAGGCAAGAAGAACAATGAAGAAAGTACACACAGCATCTGCCTCTGTCCCCTTAAAGCTGAAGGAGAGCCCAGAGACAAAGGTAACCTGTCGTCCTGTGTGTTCAAAACATATGGCGACTCACCACCCCTGTGGTGGGGGCAATAAACGTCCCTGGTCCCTTCCCCACCAACAAAGGAGGTCAAAATCATCCCATCTGGCTCGTCTACAAGGCAGCATCCCCCAGAGAAAATAAATGGAATCTGGTGTTTTCCTCTTAATTTCTACCATCATTGTAGCATGCTCTCAAATGCTCTTAAACTCCATATAATTTTAGAAACATCTTCCCTACTACAATTACAAGGAGAGACTTGGATTAGTACTTAACCTCTATTTGGCACTTTATATTTTGGTTCAGAAATGAACCTAAAATGGTCTCCGCAGAATATTAGCCTTGTGTTTTAAAATGTTTTTTCCAAAATTTCCATTCTTCCCCTAAATAGATAAAGCACACTCTACCAAGATGAAATAACCAGGAAGTTTCTGAAAACATTGGACACCTGCAGTGTTGGGGGTTGGAGAGGCCAAACTGTGATGTGAAATTTATGGCTTTATGGGCATCAAACCATAGGTTTGTGGGTTTGTCTGCTTAATAGTAATGCTAATTCCTGTATTTTACTACTGCTCAGTGCTCCGCATTTCATGAGGACAGAGATGGAGCCAGTTTTCATCCCTAGAGGTTCTAAATGTGTCTTACGTAGAAAAAAAAATGTCATTTGGGTCTGTTAATAGGGACATGTGAGCCCCTGAAACCAAATGGCTGGTTCCTCATCCCTTCTCACAGCCCTGGGACAAATTGAAGGGCATTTCCTCCCACTCACTCTACCTGGTCATAGTCTCTCTACCCCCACCCTCGTTACATAAACAAGCAGATCACTTAATTCTCAACCAGCTTCTTTCCCTGTGAATAACTGGAAAGTAATACGCTTCCTTTATTTATAGAAATAAATTTACTACTTCATATCCTAGAGGTCCTATTTATGATTCAACAAAATCCCCATGAGCTCGGAGAAAAACAACAACAACCCTAGTTCTCTCAGACTGAAAACAATGCTAAAAAATAGAAAAGTCAAGAAAGAAAATGATGTGTGTGTGTTTGTGCATGCGTGTGTGTGTGTGTGTTTGTGCATGCGTGTGTGTGTGTGTGTATGAGAGGCTGAGTGAGCGAGCAAGACAGAGATCCACTGAGAGTTATACTGAGTATAATAGAAATCTTTGAAGCTGTAGTTTGATTTTTCTTAAATAGTCTCTTACAAAGGCAGTTACCATATCAGATTTGTGTTTGAAGATGAAACCTTTTAAACACACGCACTCTGCTCAGAGTCAAAGGAGTAAGAGTAACTCAGCTCTTACTGGTTAGTAGGCTTTACAGTGGCAATGGACTCAACCTTTGATTCTTTCAGGCTTTGAGTGCTTGTGGTGAAACCGTGCTGTGCATTTGTGTTTCAAGTATGTAAGGAATGAGGGAAATCAGAGCGCTTATTTGTACAGAGTAACTCTGGGTGCCTGTGGTAGTTGGTGTCACTTTGCTTAACTTATTAATGTGAGCTTTTCGCTTTCCTTTCTAGTCTCTTCCAGGTGAAACCCAAAGTTGGGGAAGTTTACCTTTAACTTGGTCTTTCCAGGAAGGCGTTCAATTGCCCGGTAGTTACAGTGGACGTTTAATAGCTAACACTCCCCAGCAGAAGTCACTGAATGATTGCTTGTTCTTCTCCAAGAGCTATTGCTTGGGGGGAACCACTGGTCTGGCAGACCCCACTTCCACCTTGGGCCCCACTAAGCTCTATGAGAAATGCAAACTGTCCAGTAGTTGGATCTATAATAGTGGGGACCTGCTTCATCCTGTTTCTGGAGTCTTCTCTGACTACGATGATCAGCAAACATGGAATAAAAACACTGCTTTGGGGAGACATTCTCTTAATGACAACTGTTGTCCCAGTTATCCTTTCCCTCTGACCAGCTGGCCTTACGACTTCTCCCCTTCCCAGAACTCTGCAGAACCCTTTCCCCAGCAGATTCCAGTGGAGCCACCTGCGGCCGAAAGTAGCTGTCGCCCCTTATGGCCAAACCCAGGGGGTGATCTTTATGAAGAGAAGATGCATGTGGATTTTAACAGCTGCTACCCTTCTACCACATGCCACTCACCTCAGGAAGACCCCTTTCTCCTTACCTACACCTCCCATCCCCACCATCAATACTCATTGGCAGGCAAGAGCCGCAAGTGGGATTTTGATGAAGAAATGAGGGGCGTGGGTTTGGATCACTACAACAATGAAATGCTTCTAAACCTCTGTCCTTTAAGATGATCCAAATCTAAAACCTTGTACACTATTAACAGAGATGGAATTTAGTGCAGACACTCTGGAAAATAGTATGGAGGTTCCTTAGAAAATTGGAACTGCAGCAGCTTTCACAATAGCCAAAGAATGGAAACTACCTAAGTGTCCATCAACAGAGGAATGGATAAAGAAAATATGGTGTGTGTGTGTGTGTGTATACACACACACACACATATATACACACACACACATAGACAATGGACTATCACTCAGCCTCACAAAGCGAGGATATCTTAACCTTTGCTACAACATGGCTGCACCTTGAGGGCATTATACTAAGTGAAATAAGTCAGACAGAAAAAGACAAATACCATGTGATCTCACATGTGGAATCTAAAAAAACCCAAACTCATAGAAACAGATCAGATTGGGGTTGCCAGAGGTGGGAGGTGGGGAGGGGTGGGGGGGAATTTGGTGAAGGCAGTCAAAAGATACAAACTTCCAGTTTTAAGATAAATTAAGTTCTGGAGATGTAATGTACAACATGATGACTCTGGTTAACAATATTGTGTTATATATTTGAAAGTTGCTGAGAGAGTAGATCTTAAATGTTCTTATGACAAGGGAAAAAGTTTGTAACTATGTGAAACAATGGACATTAGCTTATTGTGGTAAAAATTTGGCAGTATATACATATATCGGGTCATTACGTTGTACATCTTAAACTTATACAATGTTATATGTTAATTATATCAATAAAACTGGAAGAAAAAAAAAGATGACCCAGATTTTTTACAACCATTCAAAAAAAAAAAAACTGTCTTTAGGAAATGGCTGAAAGAATTTCTTTGGGAAAGAGTTTTCAAAACATAACCACGGGTAAATCAGAACCATGGCGACAAGCAAAAGGCAAGACTTCCTCACACAAGTAATTTGGGTCCTCCTCCATTCCAGTCCTCCCATCCCTAGTGAGGAATGGAAACTTGTCTGGTCTGTGGCAGGAAATGTCCTCTGTTTTTTCTCCCCCCACATTACTTGGGGCTCTCAGCGCCTCCGCTGCAGTGTCTGTTACATTGTCCTTGAATCCTATCAAACAGCAGAGATGTGAAAAGCCCACCTACCTAGGATCTCACCTCTGCCTTCTGGGAAGCTGAAGCTGAAGCAACAGGGATAACGGGTAAAAGAGCTTCAGAGGTGTAGAAAGATGAAGATTCTACCACTGAGGTATTTAATGCGTTGCCTAGTATTAAGCCTGTGGGATTCGTTCGTGCACTATGTGTTTTCTGGTTGATTTCTAAGACTTGTCAAGACGAGGACTATGACCTGATTCTGTCTAAGACAAAGACCAAGACTAAATGGCTGCAGGAAGAAAAATCCCCATGGTGCCAAATGGCGTCCTGCTCTTCTTCCTTCTCACTCTTCCTTTTCCTCACTGCCTTCCCCTTCCACGAAGGTTTAGATTTTGTCCCATTTACCTTTGTTTTTATAGTGCCTAACTCAGTGCAAGTTCCTAATAGGTGCTTGAGAAAAATTAGCTCAGAAAAGTCCTTGTGTAATTAACGTGGCTGTAACTGGCCAGCCATATTTGAATGCCAGTTCTTTGCTAAAGTACTTGACAATAAAAGGTGAGCCTAGACATAAAATCTGGAAAGAACTGTGCAATAAACAAATTAATTTTCCAAAATTAATTATTTTCCTTTCTATTTGAAGGATAACAAATGCACATAATACAAAATTTGGTTCCCGGTCTCCTCAAGGCAATATTGACTCATTTCTTGTCTATTCTTCTAGAGGTAGAGGTATTCTCTGTGTGTGTGTGTGTGTAATCATACCAGATTCATTTATAGCATGGCTTTTGTCATTTTAGGACACAATCTGGGCATCAGGTCCTTTTAAGCATATAGGATCTTATAAGCATATAGTTGCCTCATTTTTGTTTTACAGATTTTATTTATTCGAGAGAAAGAGCACAAGCGGGGGGGTGAGCAGAGGGAGATGCAGAAGCAGACTCCCTGCTGAGTAGGGAGCCCAACGAAGGGCTCAATCCCAGGATCTGGAGATGGTGACTTGAGCCAAAGGCAGATGCTTAACCAACTGAGCCACCCAGGCACCCCTAGTTGCCTCATTTTTGATGGTACAGAATACATTCCATGACTGTATTATAATTAATTTAAATAGTCCCTATTGATAGACTTTTAGATTGGGTTGAATCTACTTAATTTTTTTTCTAAGTGCATAGAACTTAAATGTTGATTTTGGCAGAGTTCTAAAGCAAAGGCTTATGCAAGCACCTTTCAGGCCAAGAAATAGAACTTCCTGGCAGTTCAGTAAATCAAGGTCCCCTGATAGGAGCCCCTAATCTCACCCACTCCTGATCTTAAACCCTTTCCTGCATTCGAAGGTAATTGACTGGCTTTTTATATTTTTACTACCTTTGCATGTACTACTAAGCAATAGTTTGGTTTTGCGTTTTGGGGGAAACTTAACAAATAGAATCATATAGGATACTGTAAAAAAGTATTAAAATATAATTTACATACAGAAGAAGGCACAAATCGTAGTCTACAGCTCAATAAATTGTCACAAGCACACATCAATCTAGCCATCACCTAGCATCATATAGTCTGCTCAACTCTGTGTCCATAAGAATCGATCAGATTGTTGTGTGTAGTTGTATTTTGTTATTTTCCCTGTTGCATTAAATTATTTTTTCAAGTTTATTTATTTAAGTAATCTCTACATCCAACGTGGGGCTCAAACTCACAACCCTGAGATCAAGAGCTGTATGCTCTACCAACTGAGCCAGCCACGTGCCCCTAAATTTTTTTTCACCCAAAATGCCTTTTCCCATGCTCTAAAACAAGCAGTCTCTGTTGGCTAAAAATTTTGGCTCAAAATTCTGGAAAGTAGTGTGTCATGAAATTCAGCTCTACTGTGAGATTTCCAGGATTTTGCATCCCCACATCTGCGTGGTCCTTGTGTCTATACAACCACTGATCTGAGAGTTTGAACTAAGTTTAAAGGTCACTTGTGCAAATATCTGAACAGACATGAATATCTCTTACTGTTTCCCAAATAAAAGTTTATCCAGCATGTTTTTATTGCTTTGCAGAGAAGAGAAATTCTTTTCTTCAGCGCATAATCACCAAATAAAAACTATACAGTAGACTTAAAATGCACGTTAATTTGAATATTGTGATTTTTTCCTTGTTTTTCAAAGGGATAATTCTTATCATTCTTCCTGTTCCACCTCTGAGAGCAGGGATGGGGTAGATTAGTGTGTGTGTGTTCAACTTCTTTTTGAGATAAAATTGCCCTATAACATTGTATTAGCTTTAGCTATCCATCCAACATAATGATTTGATATTTGTGTATATTGTGAAATGATCACCACAATAAGGTTAGTCAACACCCATCACCGCACATAATTACAAGCATTTTTTCTTGTGATGAGAAGGATTAAGATCTCTTCTCTCGGTACCTTGCAAATATATATGGTATTGTTTTGTCTTGTGTGCACGTTTAACTTTAGCTGAAACTGCCAAACTGGTTTTACAAAATGGCTATATTATTTTGGTTTTTTTGTTGTTGCTTTTTTTAAATTTTCTTTTTAGATTTTATTTATTTATTTGAGAGAGAGAGAGACAGATAGTGAAAGAGCACAAGTGGGGAGGAGAGGGAGAAGCAGGCTCCCCGCAGATAAGGGACCCCAATGCGGGGCTCGATCCCAGGACCCCGGGATCACGACCTGAGCCGAAGGCAGATGTTTAATGACTGAGCCACCCAGGCGCCCTATTTTGTATTCTTACCAGTAACGTACAAGAGTTCCAGTTGCTTCTTGACCCAATCTTTTAAATTTTAGCCTTTCTAGTAGGTATGTAGTGCTATTTCAGTGTGGTCTTAAGAAAAAAAAGATTTATTGATTTTTTCAAAGATTTTATTTATTTATATGACAGAGCGAGAGAAAGCGCATGCAGGGGAGCAGGGGGAGCAGCAGGCAGAGGGAGAGGGAGAAACAGGATCCCCCCTGAGCAGGGAGCCTGATGCGGGTCTTGATCCCAGGACCCGGGGATCATGACCTGAGCCGAAGGCAGTTGCTTAACCCACTGAGCCACCCAGGCGCCCCAATTTATTTATTTTAGAGAGAGGGAGGTGGGGTAGAGGGAGAATGAGGGAGAAACTCTAAGCAGACTGTGCTGAATGTGGAGCCTGACACAGGGCTCCAGGTCTCGACTCATGACCCAGAGACCAGGACCCCAGCCAAAACCAAGCATAACCAAGCGTTGGCCACTTAACTGACTGCGCCACCCAGGCGCCCCTCCGTGTGGTCTTAATTTGCATTTCCCCTAATGACTAATGATGTTGAACTTCTTTTTGTGTGCTTATTTGCCATTTGTGTATTTTTGGTGAAGTGTCTATTCAAAACTTTTTATTTTTAAGATTTTATTTATTTATTTGATAAAGAGAGAGCACACACACATAAGCAGGGGGAGCAGGAGAGGGAGAATCAGGCCCTGCTGGGTCCTGATGCAGGGCTTGATCCCAGGACTCTGGGATCATGACTTGAGCCTAAGGAAGATGTTTGACGGATTGAGCCACCCAGACGCCCCTATTCGAAACTTTTGTCCGCTTTTTATGTGGTTGATTTCCCAAAAAAAACGTTGTAAGAATTATATATTCTGGTTATAAGTCTCTTACCAGATATATGTTCTACAGATTTTTTCTTAAATCTTTTGGATAAAAGTCTATAATCGGATATACATTTTATGCATTTTTTTCCCAGCTAATGTGTCTTTTCTGATCCGAGATCACAAAAATTTTCTCCTGTGTTTTCTAGAAATTTTATTTTTCAACTCTTACATTTAGGTCAGTGTTCTGTTTCTAGTTATATGGCATGAGGTAAGCGTTGAGCTTCATTTTCTTTCACACATGGATATGAAGTTGTTCCAGCACCATTTGTTGAATCAAATGTAATTATGATCTTTGGTTAAATGAATATCCAGAATTTCTGCTTTTATGACTATGTTACAGGTAGACCATTTGGTGTACTATACTTACATTACCCTTTTTAGACAACAGATTGTTTATTCTGGAGTTAATAATTGTCTCATCACATCACTTAGTTTGCTATATTACTAACGATAGTTTATCCTTAACCGCTGTCCAAGCTACACAAGTCCTTTATAGTAACTCACAGTTTTCTTTTCCTTTTTTTTTTTTTTAAGTTTTTATTTATTTGAGAGAGAGAGAGCACAAGCAGGGGGAGTGGCAGGCAGAGGGGGAGAGAGAAGCAGACTCCCCCCTGAGCAGGGAGCCCAATGTGGGGCTCGATCCCAGGACCCTGGGATCATGACCTGAGCCGAAGGCAGACGCTTAACCGACTGAGCCACCCAGGGGCCCCGTAACTCATAGTTTTCTTAAAGACAATCCTCCTAGAACCTGCCATCTCTCCTCAGCTGTGGACAGATTGCACAGTAATCCTGGTGCTCTGCTGTCATATTGTTTCTCTTCGCCATCATCTTTGGACCCTCTTTCTTCTCCTTTCTGTGGGATTCCACATCTTTCTCATTCTTAGTATAGTTCCTCATTTGGTGGAGCACACACTCCACTAGTTTCCTATGAAAAGACAGATTGGAGATAACTTTTGAACTCTTGTACACTTGAAAATGTCTTAATTCTATTTGCATATTTGACTGAGGCTTTATCTGAGAGTAGAAGTCTAGGTTGGAAGTGATTTTCACTCAGAAATTTGAAGTTACTCCTCCACCGTCTTCTAGCTTTCAATGTTGCTATTGAGAACAGTGGGATGTTTTGATTTCTGGCCCTTTGAATGAGGCCTACTTTTTCTTTTTAGAAACTTTTAAGATATTTTTTGTTTTTTCTGATTATCTGAGATTTCATGATAATGAGCTTTGATGTGCATCTTTTTATTTTTTATTTGTTGTAGCAGGCACTTATTGAGTTCTATTCTGGGGCATTTTCTTGTATTTAAAAAGATAATAATTCGGGGACCACCTGCTGGCTTAGTCCATAGAGCATGTGACTCCTGATCTTAGGTTGTAAATTTAAGCCCCACATTGGGCATGGAGCCTAGTTTAAAAAAAAAAAAAAAGAATAATAATTTTCTTTTTCTCATTCTCTTTTTGAAAACTTCTTTTAGTTGGGTGTTGTGTTCAAGAGTTTCTCAATGAGCACCTACTAGTGTATTTGCCCTGGTTGTGGTGCTAGGCAAAATTGCATCAACTATGTTTACTGAGCATTGACTGATTACAAGAACCATACTTGGACCTAGAGAAAGTTACAAGACATAATACTTGATCAAAGGAATCCAAAACTATCAAGGTCAAGAGAAAATACAAATAGAAAAATATAAAAGGCAAGTAAAGTGGAAACATAGATATTAACGGTTACTATAGCACAAATTTTACTTTTTTTTTTTTTTCCGAAGATTTTATTTATTTATTTGACAGAGACACAGCGAGAGAGGGAACACAAGCAGGGGGAGTGGGAGAGGGAGAAGCAGGCTCCCTGCATAGCAGGGAGCCCGATGCGGGACTCGATCCCAGGACCCTGGGATCATGACCTGAGCTGAAGGCAGTCGCTTAACCAACTGAGCCACCCAGGCGCCCCACAAATTTTACTTTTAATATTGTCATGCTTCATATATGTAATCAGTAAACCTCCTATCACCTGGCTTAATGCCAAGCTCCTGGAAATGATTTAGAATGGCTCAAATGTAAAGAAATGTCAAAGGCTAATCAAAATCAGCGATCAAGACTATTATGCTGACTTGGATAAACATATAAGAACAAAGTGTCCAGAGTAGGAACTAGTTCTCCTGCCTTTGTTTTGTATAAAGACAAACTCATTTATCATCTAGTTCAGGGTGGCAGACCAAATTTATGCCTTTGCCACCTCTTCTTGAGATCTTCCTCAACGTCAATAATGAAGTGCACAAAAAGAATGAACTCCTAAGCCAAGAGAATTTAAGGGAGATCGTAAGTCCATAAGAAAGGTCAACACATTTCTGAGAGGTGGGAAGTAGATGGAGGGTATATAGACCTGTAGTGAGGAGGTGTGTTGGTGGCATAGAGGTGGGGCTCCGGAAAGGCTGTGGGCTTGTTTGTTGTCACCAAGCCGAAGAGTAGGAATGGGAAGGGCGGTGGCTCCGAAAACAGGGCCAACACTTGAAGGTCTTTCTACAGATCAGCTGCTACCAGTCAGGCCCTCTCCCAGCAGGCTTTCATCCAAACATGTATCCTAGGGAATAAAAAGTAAAAATAAGCATTAAATTAAGACTTGTCTCAAAAGAAATTCAATTAAGTGTTCTAGGAAGTACTAAGGCTTTTACTAGGGTCCTTGTTCCCCAGAAAAAAACCCCTCTCATGCTTGCCTTTTGGGGGGGCCAACATCTAAAGTAAAAACTGGCATTATTTGATCTTGATGCTAGTAACTTAAGGATAAGGAAAGCTTTGCACAGATAAGGAAAGATAACCCTACCTGCTGAGTGATCCTGCAATGAGCTCTTTACATAGACCCAGTACCGTAAGTAGTAGTCCTTGAGTTCCAGCTTTTAAAATTAATGACAGACAAAATACGGAAGGCCTCATAAAAGTTACAGCACAGGACATAACTTTTGCAAAGGTAAAGGTGTAGTGGACAGATGGTGAAGGGGGAAAAAGTAGAGAATTTGGGTAGGGTCCCTTATATCCTTGTGTGGAAGGGAGTCACCAGATGCTAACTAACATTGATGCAGTAATAAATACATGGTGGTTTAACATGTTATTTCAAGCTTCCAAGATATTTCCTAGAAGCATTGAAGAATAATCCTACAACAACATATGACAGAAAGATCATGAAGAGGAAGGGAGAGGGGTGGCCATGCCCCTGAGCTAAAGTCATTCTGGGGAATCCATAGATCGCCAGACTGGATAAAAATAGGTTTTAGAATTCTGAGGGTAACCTTAGAAAAACCGAAACGTGATTTAAAGTAGTTGCCTCTTAGGGAAACTTGGAGGAGGGGCAGGAATTTTCTTATAAATTCTTTGCTTGTACTATTATATACATACATATATATGTGTATGTGTATATATATGTATATAATATATATGTAATATATAATATGTATATAATACATATGTTATGTTTAATATATATGTATTTTCCATGTACAAATGTCATCTTGATTGAAAAATGAAGAATAACAAATCAAAAATCACTACATGAGTGTCGCCAGGGTGACTCAGTTGGTTGAGGGTCATGATCTCAGGGTGCTGGGATTGAACTGTCTGCTCAGTGGGGAGTCTGCTTCTCCCTCTCACCCAAATAAATAAATAAAATCTTTAAAAAAACAAGAAGTACTACACGAACTTAATAGAAGTTCATCACAAGTGCTTTTGATTGGCTTCTGTTGTTCATCATAAGATGAGTAATCTTCGTGTTTATGACATGAGTGCTAACAGCTGTGCTTCTCCTCTGTGCCTGCCTACTGCTGATCTGTTAGCTGGTTCTGAAGGTACGAAGTGGCCCTCCATTTGGGGAGTGCTTTCCTGTTCATTCATAGATAAGATGTAATCAGGAACTGGGTACCTGGAGAGGCGTGAGCTCAGAGACGCAGGTGAGGCAATATCCCTGGCCAGGTGAGTGAGTGAATGGGAGTGAGGGCAGTCAGTTTGGGTGTTGCCAGCCTGGTATGTGGCTTTGACTTCAAATGGTACCTTAACAGCCATTGCTTTTCTTTTGTCAACCAGCCCCTATCAGTAAGACAATACTTGGCCACAAGACTTGGTGGCCAACTGGGTCCTTCTAAGCTCATGGGATGAGTGCAAGAGGAAGACCATTCAAAAGTGGGGTGAGGGGAAAGTTGGGGGAGATGGAAGATAATAACGGTGATTGAGGAAAAAAGGATGGAATGCATTTTTTTTAAAGATTTTATTTATTTATTTGAGAGAGAGAATGAGATAGAGAGAGAGCATGAGAGGGGGAAGGGTCAGAAGGAGAAGCAGACTCCCTGCTGAGCAGGGAGCCCAATGTGGGACTCGATCCCGGGACTCCAGGATCATGACCTGAGCCGAAGGCAGTCACGTAACCAACTGAGCCACCCAGGCGCCCAGGATGGGATGCATTTTAAAAGCAGAACCAATGCCCAAACTTTCATTCTGACATTCAAAATAGAATAATTGTCCGGCTTCTAACCAGAATCCTTCCCTCAAGAGTGGAGTATTGTCCTAGAAGGGGAGGAGAAGGCTCCTGGCTCTGGGTGATTTCAGTGGTTTTCAGTGGTTTATTCTCTCCTGCAAATATTTACATAGAGGCGATGTCCAGAACAGTTTTTCCTTGACCAGAGAGAAGAAACCTATCCTACATGTTTCTTTCCCTATTTTGTGCCCTGTTAAGAAAAAAATATTTTGGAAATCTAATCATCCTTGGCTATGCCTGGGGTGGGGAGTCTTTTCTTTTTTAATGTGACACAGAGAACTTATGTTTCTTTTGTTATAAAATAAAATCCAATAATTGGACAGTAACCTGGAGACCCAGGGTTCATTGAGCTGATGCACGGTGAGGTATAAATTTCTGGGAGCTCTTGCTCTGTCAAGCTCCTGTGTAACTTCATGCCAGTGGTTGCCTTCTTTTGCACACAGCAGGGACAGAGCAAATAGCTTGTATCTAGTTTCCTATCAGCTGGGCAGATCTTCCAGGGACTGTCCTTTTCCCACCTCTTCGGACCCATTTGGTTTTGCTCTGGTTATAAGGGAGATGGAGAACATCCCTTGGAGGAACTGAAGTGCACAAGCTGTTGAAACTCCATTCTGAGATGCAGAAAGTTTTTCATGAAGCCTGGAAAAGAATGTCCAATACTCCGATTCTTTTTATTGAGAGGGTTAGAACCTGCCAGACATTGTGCCAAATGCTTTCTGTACATTACCTTATTTAATCCTCAAAACGATGATGTAGACCATTTTCACTGTCTTCATTTCACAAAGAAGAAAACTGAACTCCAAGGCATTAAGTAATTTACAAGGCTACCCAGATAGAGTACAGAGTAAGGGTTAATTAAGAGCATGAGCCGTGGGGGTGGTGGGTGGCAGGGGTGGGGCAGTGGGTTGGGAAGAGGTTGATCAAAGAGTACAAATTTGGAATTAGAAGAAGTAGTTCTGGGGATCTCATACACTGCATTGTCATTATAGTTTCAACACTGCATCATATACTTCAAAGTCACTAAGAGATTAGATCTTAAATGTTCGCACCACAAAAAAGAAGTATGGGACATGATGGAGGTCTTAGTGGTAACTGGGTTGCAATATGTAAGTATGAAATCAACACATTGATGAAAGGTGGCCTTTTTACCATGTGTCTTTATTCCTCTGGGTTTTTTGAGCCGTGTGAATGTGTTTCCTATAAAATTCATTCCCAGTTCCCCTTTTCATAAGCGCCATACTTTCATCCAGTCCCTTGGATCCAGTCTGGGTATGTCCTGTAGTGGTCAAGAACCTCACAAGACTTCACTTGTGAGAAACCACTCTGCCAACAGGTCTGAATCAGTTATCCTCGTACGATTTCATGTCTGCATTCTAGCAGGGGCCATTGTGAGACAACAATTTGGCCCAGGACTGACTTGAATCGTAGGAGGTATAGTTTGGCAGGATGGTGGGGGAATATTCTGGGACTGGTGTGTGCTCTCTGAGTCCACCTCAAACCGGAGTCCATCGTTTTGGCCTTGCTTGTTTTAGAGTTGGTAGTTCCCGTTTACTGAGCACTTACTCTGTGCCAGGTTCTGTTTTAAGGGCTGTATCTTCACTGACCCATTTAAGGTACACAGCAGGACTACGAAGTGAGTCCTATTATCATGACTTTCCTAAGCGACAAGCCGTGGCTCAGACAGAGGTAACTTTCCCAGGGGCATTTGGTTGATCACTTGGAGGAGCCAGGATTTGGACGCAGGCAGTTCTGTTCCCCAGCCTGTGCTTCTCAGCCACTTACAGTATTTGCCTTGGTCTCTCAAAGCTCAGTGAGCCCCAAAACCCGGGGACGAAGGGCGACCGGCTAATGGAGTAAGGAGACCGGGCCCTCCCAGCAGTTGCTGCTGAGAACAGGGCTTGCAGGGGAAGGCCCAGCAAGGGAAAATTCATTCCCCATCGGTCGAGAAATACCACACCAGGAAAAGTCTGGTGCTCCCCAAGCCCCACGTAACTCATTTGAAATAGAAAAAGATAAACCAACTTAATTCTGACCACCGCCCCTCCCCCAAAAATGTTTTCAGTGAAGTACAAATGATGGGAATGAATGTTGACTTCCTTGAAGACTTTTTTAAGTCCACAAAGGACATGCCACACGATTCCTTTAAAAAATAAGCTAAGATCCGCTATAATAAATGCAGCTTCCGTGAAACTTTGCCAAGAAAAGAGAGACATGTGGATACCATTCCTAGAGCTTCCTAATATCCCTGAACTGCAAAGGTCAGGGTCAAAATGGCAAGGAGCTCTGCGGAAGGGCCCTGAGAGGCGGTCACAAGGCCCCCGAACGACCCACGGGCTCCCCAGATTGTGAAGGCCGTTCTGAAACCCACATGGCAGGGCTTCAGCTCCCTTGACACCCTGGTGTAACCGAAACACATGCCCTGCGAGGATAAATGTCACCATGTTAATATGACAGAGTCACCTCAATTCTATACAAAGTTGTATTTTTTACCATATTCTAATATTTCTGAAATATATATATATCTAATGTAATAGTGTTTTTTATTCTGTTTTTTTAATCTCCCTAAAGCCTATCATTAAAGCAGTGTCTCATTTTGCAATAAATAGCACCTAGGTCCTAAGAACCTGGGCAAACTCAGTCCTCAAGAGCTCCCGGTCCATATGGGTCCCCACTGGAAGTGCAATCCAGAGTGCCGTTCCTTTTCCCCCATGTCCTGGGGGTCTCTAAGCGCTACGTGGCAGGCATCCCCCGGGGAGGCCTTAGGCTCACCTTCTTGGGGGTCCCTTTGTCCTGCCGTGGGCCCTGCCCACTGTGTGGCAGTCCCTCTTCCTGCAGTGGGTGGGAGGGGACAGCTGTAGGACAGGCAGGCCACGGCTCCTGGCCCCTTCCTCTGGCTGCCTCTCGGCTCCCTGCTGCCCCGCCCACTCCCACGGACCTGGTTCCCTGGGCTGCTCTGCCACTCGGGGCCTCTGTCCATATCTCTGCCATTCTCCACCGGCCCAGCAGTGCCTGGCCGCAGGGCCCTCCACCTCCGACGCCTTTAGGGTATGGCGCATGGATGGGCTCTTAGTGACCTTCACACCTGCTCTGGGTTTCTGCCTCCTCTCCTCCCATAGGGGAGTCCCTTTCCTCGCACACAGCTTCTCCCAGGGGGATCCCACTGCGGACGCGCATTCTGGGATGGAAGGCCGGTCATTGGCGGGGTGGTGGGTAGGTGGGTGCTGCCCTCGGACCGTAGTTTCTCCCAGGACGCAGGACTTGGTGCTGAGTCTGGCTTTCCCGCCCTGCTCCTTAGCAGTTGTGATTGATCCCCTAGGATCCCCGCTGTTCTTCCCTGCAGCCTCGCCTACAATAAGCCTCCCAGCCCCCCTCAAGTCTCTCAGCCATTTCTGAACATGCCTGTGTCCTGGCCGTGGAAGGATCCAAGTTCACTCCCATTGAGCTCCTGATCCACCCTAGGAGTTCCTTGGCTCGGGGACAGAAGGAAGATGGACTGCCACATAGCAGGTGGGGCAGACTTCAGGACAGACTGCTAAAGGGACTGACCACCTCTGACACCCAAGCAGGTGAGCTTAAGGCATCCCTGGTTTATACCTGTCACGCAGTGCCTGGGGACTCAGGGGCTGAGGGTAGGCACTCAACAACAACCAGTGACACTGAAGCTCCACCATTAGGGCCTGGCAAAGCCCCCTGTGCAGTACCTCAAAATAAGAATTTTTAAAATTCCATGGTGTCCCCAAAGATGCAATGCACAGCACGCACACACCTTTGCATATCCGTTGTCATTCTGCCTCCATCGGCCTGTTTCCTCAGAATGGTTTTGGTTTCTCCTGCTGGGTTTTGCTGGTTCCGTGGTAGCAAAAGCTGCCAGGGTTCAACTGTGAGACAGACCCCGCACTGTGGGTTGACGCAAAGAATTCCGGGCTTTGGGTGTGGAAACAGGCTTGGATGATCAGAGGTCACAAGGCTGACTTTAAATGATAGCTTCCTTAGAAATTCTGGACATTTCTCAGAAACCATCAAAGCCTGCCACGGTTTGCATGACTAAGTGTATTATTAAGCAAAAAAACTCTTTGATGCTCTCTCTGGCTTCTGGCTTGGGATAAGCCACATCATTACAACAGAGATGAACAATGGGCAGCTTGCTCTGGGCTACCAAGCCTGAAAGATACCGCTGAGGAACTCACGAAATGTGGACCACGAAGATTAAGATCTCCAGACTCGCCTCAAAATAAAGCATGCTTTAGGGAGGCAGCCAGGGTGGTGACAAGGTCAGGTGAAAGGAGCAGCTAAAGACCGACGAGTTGAGCTCACCTGGGAACTCTCCTTCACTGCTGATTTGGGAGTGTGGTGTCAGCATCATGAAGGGGAAAGGACACCGGACTAAATGCCAGAAGATGTTGTAGGGGAGGGACACTGTCTCCTTTCGCCTCTCAGGTTCTGTGACTGAGGCGCTGGAAATTAAAATGCCGAAGGACAGATGAACAGGAGAAAAAGGTTGATTTCACATGCATATGGAAAGCCTCAGAGACATGAAATGAGACACCCCCCCCCCCCAAAGACATGGTCAGACCCAAAGGCTTCTACAGAGGACAATGAATGTGTAGAGAAGTGAAACACATTTTAAAAGGGCTTTTGAGCTTCTGGGGCTGGTACATTGTGGGAAGGTAAATGTAATGACGGATGTTCAGGAAGTTTTGTTATAGCACTTCCTCTCAGTGCCATCTTGGGACTGATGAGTCTACAGTCCTCTCCCATGATTCCGTCCTCCTGCCTTTCCAGATACAAGAGAGGGAAGGGGGATCCCTTCACAATGGGAAGTCTGTGCCCTGCTTTTAGACAAATGGGGAGGGTTGAGAGCTTTCTCTGTGGTCTGTTTCAGTTGCATTCAGCTCAAAACAATCCTTATGCCAAAGTGGCATATTTTGGGGTGACATATTCTATGAATGTTCAATTTCGTATAAGTTATCGACAGTCTCTCTCCTGCTAGGCTGGAAGCACTCTGAGGGTGAGAACTGTGTCCATCTTGCCCACCATTGTATTTCCAGAACCTGGCGCAGCACCTGGTCCACTTACTTGACTACAAATTCATGGACAACTGATTTTGAGCTGCTCTGGGCCTCAGTTTCCTTGTCTGTGAAGCAAAGATAATAATCTCGTCTTACCAACACTAAATCTCTTCCTACACTGACACAGAGGTTCCCAGGGTGGGCATGAGAAGAAGACAGTATAATCTCTTATTTTGGAAAAAGTAATGTTAAGTGTAAAAATTTTTTTTTCGTCATTTAAATGGTAGCTCTTCCTTATTTGAATGTTCCCAGGGAAATATGGCAAGCTCTGATGGAAAGCAGATCAAGACACATCGCAGCAAACTACCCGTGAGAGTTTTCTCATTTTGTCCCCTCCTGTGACACATTTTGCTAAGAGTTTGAAATGTGTGGATGCACCCACTCTTACTCCTTCTGCTAAGGAAATTGCACCAAGGTGGGGATGGCTGGAGGGGCAGCAAGTGTTGATTTCCCAAGTGCTACATTCACAAAGGCAGGAAGGATAAGAAATCAGAAGCCCATCTTTGCTTAGCTGCAAAATTGAGTTTTTTAAAAAGGTGGCCCTGCGCTATCTCCCCTGTGGTTTTGGCAGAAGAATGATAGCAGCAAATCTATGGCTTAGTGGGAAAAAGTCCTTCAGGTTGGAATTGGGTATCTCGGATCCTATCCAGGACACATACTGCCTTGTCCTTGGGCAAGCTGCACTTCTCTGGGGCTCCTTTGATCTTAACGTCTATAAGGCCCCTCTGGGCTCTTAACGTTTTTTTGTTTGTTTTGTTTTTAAGATTTTATTTAGTTTAGAAATAGAGAGCAAGAAAGAGCATGAGCGGGGAGCAGAGGAAGAAGGGGCTCCCCGTTGAACAGGGAACCCCATGTGGGGCTCGATCCTAGAACCCCGGGATCATGACCCTAGCCCAAGGCAGACGCCCAACCAACTGAGCCACCCAGGTGCCCCTGGGCTGTAATGTTTCTAGGAAGGTAATATCAGTACTGATTTGGATTAGCCAAATCCAGGTGCTGCTCCCTCAAGCCATCTCTTCCCATTCCCAGGTGATGCTGTCATCCTCCAAACCAAGTCAGCCCGCTAGCACCTGGATCCACTCCCCCAGGGTGGGTGAGGCTGCTTGGCTCATTAAGAGTCCCTGGCCTGAGATCCCAAGTGCCCAAGGACGCAGCTAGGAGATGCGGGCAATGCAGGGGAAGAGTGGAGCCCTGGGGAGGGGCTGCAAGGAGAAGGGGGAGTTTTGCTCCCGGTGCAGCAGTTCTAAGGATTCAGTAGAAAACTGGTGAGTCCATCAGGCGCAGTCTTCCAGGTGTGAGTTTAGCTAGGCCAGGCAAAACTCAGCTTAGTTCCTTGAAGCTGGAGATTTCGAGAAGCCCAGACATGCATCCAGGACCTACAAGTGGTATCCTGGGGCTTAGTGGGGGGGCAGGTTGGCGGCTGGGGAGGGGACTCTGCACACAAGTTGCTTACAATATAATAGCACACCTTTTCTCTGAAGCCTTGTGATGGGCGGTGCATGCCGGGATATGGGAGAAAGTACAGCAGAGGTGAAACGCAACCTCTAAGAGTGCCCCAGAGGCCCAGGGGGAGTAGATTGTATATAATTACTGAATTATTCTTTGGCTGGGGAGAATTCAGGGAAGGCCTCCAGGAGGAGGAGTAGAACTCTCGAGGTAGAGCTGGAGGAACTGGGAGAAAGGCATTCCAGAGCCAGCAGAGCGGAGGTGCATGGGGCAGAGAGGTGCCTCGGGCGTCCCAGGAGCCACAACTCCTCTTGGCTAGCCGAAGGCCCAAGTGAGAGGAAGAGACAATTGGAAAGGTAGGTCATTGCTGAATCTGAGCCTAGAATGCCATGTTCATGATTTGGGATTTAGCCTGTACACCAAAGTAAAAAACTGGCTGATTACGTTTAGCTTGCAGATGGCTTTTGTTTGGCCTGTATAGTGTGTGTGTTTAATTTGAGCCAACTTTTAAAAATAAGGACCTACATTTCACATACTACCCAGATTTCCAGCTTCTCCTTAAACATAGGAGGATGTGGCCTCATGGAGACAATCTGCAGGAATGGAGTAGCTGAGTCCCTTTTTGACAAGAGCCCCGTAGGGTGCAGCTCACGTGTCTGCATACCTGCCCCACCTGGCTTGGCTCATCTGTGGCACCCTCCAGACCCAGGCCATAGAAGGTTGCAACTTGGGGTTCACAGCAGGGGTGGGTCTCAGTAAGGCTAATGGGGGAGGGGTGGAAGGGGCAGGAATGGAGGCAGTGTGCCCGCTGAAGACAGTTGCAGAGGTTCCAGCAAGAGCCTCGGGGGTGGCAGGGCATGAAAAAAGAGAGCTGGCATTCTGTGCCGAAGGAATAGGTGCTGCCTGGTTGTGTGATGTGGGGACCGGTAAGGTCTCGGTCCCAAATTCACTCCCAACAAGTGTGAAGCCCACGCTCGAACCGTAATAATAACTTACACCAGATCATTTCACCTTCCTTATCTCATTTGATCCGCCACACCCCTGTGAGCACGGTATGGTTACTGTCACCCCTGTTCCGTGGGTGAAGAGGTTGAGGCTCAGAGGTGGTGGGTTATTTGCTTAAAGCCCCTCAGCCAGTAAACAGAAGAACCTGAGCATACCTTTACCTTATTCGGGCTTCCAACCCAAATCCACCTCCGTTGGTCGGGTGCATGCCTCCTTATGTTGCACAAGGTACTCCTCTCGGGTTTTATCTTTTTAAAAAAATTAGGAATGCTTCACGAATTTGAGTGTCATCCTTGTGCAGGGGCCATGCTATTCTTCTCTGTATCATTCCAGTTTGAGAATATGTGCTGCCAGAGTGAGTGCATCTCTCTGTGCTTTTTATTTTTTTTTTAACTTAATATTAGAGAGAGAGAGAGAGTGAGCATGAGCGGGGTGAGGGGCAGAGGGAGAAGCAGATTCCCTGCTGAGCAGGGAGCCCGATGTGGGGCTCGATCCCGGGACCCCAGGATCATGACCTGAGCTGAAGGCAGACGCTTAGCCTGCGGAGCCACCCAGGCGTCCCTCATTGTGCTTTTTAAAAGTGCACATCTAGGTAGGAGAAAGCACTCCCATTGCCAGCAGAGCCTGCCGGTCTCCTGACAGAGGAGGCGCGTAGCCTCGGGGGCCAGGCACAGGCTCGGAGCCAGCCTGCCTGGCCGTGAATCCCATTGCTCCCACTTACTGGCAAGTCACGAAATACTGCCGCCTCAGTTTCCTTGCCGGTAAGAAGTGGTGGCAGCACGTACTTCGCAGGGTTGTTGTGAGGATTCAGTGAGCCATTGTGCGCTCTCTCCCGGTTATCCACATTTTTCAGAAGCCTGTGCCCAGCCCTGGGTGTCTTGTGCTGAGCAGAAACAGCAGGGGCATCAGGCCACTTGCGTGAATGTGGCCTGAGCACTGGTGCCCCCTCTCTGCACGGTGTTTGCCAACAGGAGGCTATATGGGTTGGTGCAGAGCCCTCTGGGCCATGATGGGTGGTGGAGAGAGAGAGAAAGAGGGGACTTGCCCTAGCTTTACGCCCTCCTCCTAGGGAGTCAGGCCCGGAGGCTTATGTTTCTGGGACAGCCAGAGGAAAGGGACTGGAGGAGGCTGATGGAAGCGACAACACTCAGCTCTAGGCGCCTGAAGCCTCGAGGTAGACTCCATGCTGCCTGGTAATAATCATGGGTGCTAAACGGCTGGTATTGGGCCTAGTGACATTACCTTCTGAAACCCCTGAGCTCACGACCTGCACCCCTCAGAATGGGGACACCGAGCTGGAGTGATGTTGCTAGAGGCCAGGCAGGTGGCCCAGCTGTGGTGGGCGGAACGAGGGCCCTGATACCTAGGACCTGTGACAAAACGTTACACGGCCAATCAGCTGTGCTGATGTGATTAAAGTAAGGACTTCAAGATGGGGAGACTAGCCTGGATTATCCAGATGGGCCCAATCTAATCACGGTGCTCCTTAAAAGCAGAGAAACTTGGCTAGCTGTGGCTCGAGAGAGGGAGGCATGGCTAGGGAATATGCTTGCCACCGGCTTTGAAAAAGGAGGAAGGGGGCCGTGAACCAAGAAGTGTGGGCAGCCCCTAGAAACTGGGAAGAGCAAGGGAATGGATTCTCCCCTAGAACTTCCAAAAAGGAATACCACCCTCCAGACACCCTGATTTTAGCTCAGAGAGACCCACATCCCATTTCTACCCTCCAGAGATGCAGGAAACTCGCCTGGAACCAAGGAAGACAGGAAGGGGCACACAGAGAGGTTTCAGAGAGTCTAAGTGTTTGGGCCAGATCAATGGTGAAAGAACTGTAACTGGAGTCAAAGGTCAAACCTAAGGTAATACATTTAAGGAAATGTGAGCCGAGTTTTAGCTAGGCCTTGATGTGGAGTGAGTTTGGCCCCCCAACCCCCTGAAAGAGACTGTCTGTCCCTAAAGCCATCTCTCAACTACTGCTCAAGACTTCTGGTTAGTTCGTTCTCCTTCAGGATAACTCCGTTTTTCTCAACAAGGCAAGGACAGGGGTAATTTTTCCCTCAGGATAGCAATGTCTGAAGAAATTTTTGGCTGTCACAACTGGGAGGGAGGATTGCTCCTAGCACCTAGTGAGTAGAACCCCCAGGTATTGCTAAACATCCTACAGTGGGCAGGAACGTACCCCCCCCACACACAAAACTAAGAATGATTCGGCCATAAATGTCAACAGTAGGAAGTCTGAAAACCCTAGAGGTAGACAAACTGGGAGGAATGGGTTCAAATCCACATAGCTATTGAGTGAGAACAACCCTGCTTCTCTGTCTCACTGAAATGCAGCCACCCCTCAACCAGTCCCCTGAGTGCTGCAAGTCTGGTCGGTTCCTCGGCCCACACATAGGACCAACCCCAACTCAGGCATTTATGACAGGCAGTAACTGGGATGACTAAATGAAGGTAGTTTCTTTTTTTTCTTTTTCAAAGAGTTTGTTTATTTGGAGAGCAAGAGAGTGAGAGCTTGAGCAGGGGGAGGGGCAGAGGGAGAGGGAAAAGAAGATTCCCCACTGAGCAGAGAGCCGGATGTGGGGCTCGATCCCAGGACCCTGGGATCATGACCTGAGCTGAAGGCAGGCGCTGGGCCCCCTGAGCCACCAAGACTCCCCACAAAGGTAGTTTCAATTCAATTCCCTCCTCCCAACGGCACAGGGGTAGTCGCTCCGTAAAATATCCCCTCATCTCCTGGTCAATATATCTACTGTTTCTTGGAGGTGCCTGTCCCATTCCAGCAATTTATCCCCTTGACCATGTCTTTCCAGGACTGAGCAGAGAATTCAGGGACTATTTCAGTGATCAGGAGATAGAGCTAATCTCAGGATAGCCTCTGATTCACCCTGAGCTCTTCTCCCTCTCTATATCCCCATCATCCCTGCCCATCAAGGTAAACCAGGTGGTCACTGCCTACCTTGGTCAGGCAGAGGGGTAGAACCCATGGTTAAGGTGTAAAGGCCCTGGCCGCGGAAGCTGCAATAAGTAGGCTTTGAAATAATTGTTTCATTTTTTTTAAAGGTTTTATTTATTTATTTGACAGAGAGAGACACAGCGAGAGAGGGAACACAAGCAGGGGGAGTGGGAGAGGGAGAAGCAGGCTTCCCGCGGAGCAGGGAGCCCGATGCGGGACTCGATCCCAGGACCCTGGGATCATGACCTGAGCTGAAGGCAGATGCTTAATGACTGAGCCACCCAGGCGCCCCAATTGTTTCATTTCTAGTTTGCAGGAAACTTGACACAATTTATCTGGTATAAACAGAGGTCTCCCCACTGTACAAATGAGGAAACAAGGCTTTGAAAGACGATGTTTGTCAAATGTGAGGGACTGTCGTTCTAGGTGGTGAAGCCCCTAGCTACCACCAAATTTTTCCCCAGGCCAACAGTTAGTCTTACCACATCTACAGTCAAAATGCATTAAATGCACACTTTGCTCACACTTTCCATCACCCCATTTCTCACCGTTGTGGTAACCACTATTAGTGCCCCTCACTTTCCCCATGCCAAACCCTGCCAGGTGAAAAACTGGCAAGGAGACAGTAAGAACATCTTCCCAACATACTGGGGTCCCACAGCACAAGGGTAACGGGGTACGCATTGGTGAATGGTGGACGAGGCTGGCACATGTAAACAGTGGTTCTCTCAGGGGGCAGGTTAATTTCTTCTTAATGCCTCTCTGTGTTTTCCAAAATGGGTATATTCATTCTATAATCAGAAAAAAAAAAAGTTCTGAAACCTACATTTCCTAAGAAATGATACAGGAAAGATGTGAGTCTAGAACCTACATCTTTTCAAACTGAGCCAGGCTCTGTCATCTTTACCTTTCAGTAACATTTGCCAAAAAGTTTGGAAAATTCACAGGTGCTTCCCAGAGTGCTGTATCCTTGGAAAATGTAGGATGAAAGGGCAAGGTATTATTGCCTGTCCCAGAAAGATTAGGGAGAGGACTGTGGCATGCTTCCTCCATGGTGGCTGACCTTAAGGGTCCAAGCAACATGGTGGCCACACGGGCAACTCTCCTCACGCACAGAGAAATCTGCTTAATGGCAGTCTCAGTAGAAAAGAAGCCTGTTCTTCTTTTTTTTTAAGATTTTATTTATTTGAGAGTGAGAGAGCGAGAACAAGTGGGGGGAGTGGAGCAGAGTAGGGAGGGGGAGGAGCAGACTCTCCGGCCCAGCAGGAAGCCCAATGTGGGGTTCGATCCAGGGACCCTGAGATCATGACCTGAGCCACCCAGGCGACCAAGATTTATGATTTTAGAATCTAGGGGCTCCTACTTACAGAGCTATATTCCCCAGCCAGCTGGGTGTTACTGTTCTTTTAGACAATCCCATGCAATAATAGTTCACATAGATAGAGGGCTGATCACATGCTGGGGCTTAACATCTGGAGTCTTTTGTTGTCACAGCAACCCAGGTAGGTGGTCGTCATCATCCCTAGTTTACAAGTAAGGGTCCAGGGGCTAAGCGAGATAAGTAGTGCTAATAAGAGTGGGAGTTCACAGCCAAGGCTGTCTAACTCTGGGTCCAGGGTCATCTTCCTGTTTTCTGCTACTTTCTTCTCCCTTCATGTTCTGAGTTAGGGGAAGGCATTACTCCTTCCTGTCTGGGGGAGTAAGATCCTTTCTTTCCTGTTCAGTTCCCAGGGATTCAAAGGAATCATGTTTAAGTTTTGAAAGATGTATAGATGAGAGCCCCTAGATCCATAGAAGCCCCAGTGTTAATCTCTTGCTTTGAACGGTACTCGCCTCTATTACAATAGGCTTGAATTGGGGGGCACGCAGGCAAGGGACTCCTCCTCTAACGCCCTGATAGTAGAGAAGATCACAGGCCTCCCCTCCGCTGCAAGGGTTCCTATGATGGTCAGACTTGAATCAGCTTGCATTTATTGAGCATTTACTATGTGTCAGGCTCTGAGCTCATGTCCTTTGATCCAATTTGTGGTCTTTGCACCACATTTCGCAGCTAGCTCCTCGCAAATCACTTGACATTGCAGTGCTCCAGTTAGGGTGATCATGCAGAGGAGGTGCCTCACGGATGGGAATGAAGAAGGGTCAAGGCAGGAGCGGGGTGGTTTCTACCATCTCAAGGCAATGTGAGTCATAAGGCAAGGGGAAGGTATCTCTCAGCAAGTGTCCACATTAACCTGGGACTGTGGGCTCAGCCCTGCAAGCAACTAGCCATATATTAGAGAAATCAGACCGCACTCAAGCACAGATTTGAGGGCCGTAGGAACTGGCATATCGATGCAGACGTTGATGCTGTTGGTGATTGCCGGCCCCAGGCTCTGCCACCGACAGCAGACGTTGGTGAGCCTTCCCAGGGCAATGCGCAGTGTCCACCGGGAGTCACTCTTCACCCACTAAAGAAACCCCAAGGCCATTTTCTTCTTTGCTGTCAGGAGCAAGGGAAATAGCCAGACCAGGACAAATAACTTACATTCCAAGTTAAATCTGATTGAAAGCTGTTTGTAGGCTGGTGGCATGGCCTTGTATCCAGAGCGACCATTCATCCCAGTTCGCCCAGTTTAGCAGTGCTAGTGTATGCTTGTTGTCTCAGTGTAATGAGAAAACACCCTCCTCTTTCCACTAAAAAATATACTGATTTTGTCAATAAATGCACTATATGCTCACCTGCTGATCTAGCGGGTTTAGCTGACTGCGCCTTACTACTCCTCTACACCATAAAATGGCCTGGATGGGTTTTCAATGTTTGAGGAAAGGTTAATTCGCACAGACTTGCATTTTGTGAGAAAGAAGCCCACGCCACCAATGACGTTTCCACCCCATCCATCTTCAGTCTGCTGCGCGTGCACGCGTACCCACGCCCACGGTGTCTGGGGTCAGTCGCCATTCTTTGAACAGTCCCACACGCTTTTGTGAATCTCCGTTCCACGGCCAAATGCCTATTGGAGTCACAAGAAGAAGGTATAGATAAGGAAGCCTTGAGTGGATTTCATACGGATGCGCATCCTACGGGAGACTATGGGAGGCAGGGCTGGGGGCCTCCAGATACAAAGTAGTCACAAATTGAACCGTTTGCCTGTGAAATGGGGACAGCTTGGCTCCTCTTCTGCCCCTTCGCATCTTTCTTACCCCCACGGCTGCCCCCAGATGACTACTCCCAGGATCCATCTCCTATTCTTCCAAAACAGGCTATTCGATTTCCTCAAACAGCCAAGATAAACTGGCCGATAAAAACGGGCCAAGACAACTGGGATTCCTTGGCTGAGTACTGAGGACTTCAGCGTGGCAGGAGTCCGAGCTCTGTCCTCAAGATGGCATTTCATTTTGGATACATGCCTTAATTCTTGGATCCTATCATTTGCAGCTTTGAAAGCCGATCAGAAGGATTTGGGAGTGCTCCTGTTTTTCTTGTGAATGTGAAAAACAGCTCCCGGTAGCACGGACTATAAATAGAAGCAAAAATAATGGTGGGACAAGAGTGTCACCTAGTGGCAAAGGCGTGCTTTCATTTATTTCTTTCAATAAAGGTAATATCAAAAGCCCATAGAATGACCCCAGTGCTTCCAGGGTTTATTGTTATTATTTTAATTGAATATAGTTGGTACACAAGGTCACATTAGTTTCAAGTGTGCAACATAGATGATTTCTGCAAGTCTATATGTTATGCTACGCCCACCACAAGAATAGCTACTGTCGGGCGCCTGGGTGGCTCAGTTGGTTAAGCAACTGCCTTCAGCTCAGGTCATGATCCTGGAGTCCCAGGATCGAGTCCCGCATCGGGCTCCCCGCTCAGTGGGGAGTCTGCTTCTCCCTCTGACCCTCTCCCCTCTCATGCTTTCTCTCACTCTCTGTCTCTCAAATAAATAAATAAAATCTTTAAAAAAAAAAATAGCTGTCACCATACTTATTGGAATACCATTGTATATCTTTCCCCTGCTGTATGTTTTATCTCCATGACATTCCATAGCTGGAAACCTGTATCTCACACTCCCTTTCACCCTTTTTTGATCATCCCCCTACCTCTTCTCCTCTGGCAACCATCAGTTTATTCTCTATATATAGGAGTTTGTGCCTGCTTTTTGTTTGTTTATATATTTGTTTTGTTTTTTAGATTCCACATATAAGTGAAATCACAGGGTGTTTGTTTTTCTCTGTTTGACTTCACTTAGCATAATAACCTCCCATTCATCCATGTTTTTGCACATGGCAAGATCCCATTCTTTTTCATGGCTGAGTAATATTCCATTATATATATATATACCATTTCTTTATTCATTCATAAATCAATGGACACTTGGGTTGCTTCCATATCTTGGCTATTGTAAATAATGTTACAGTAAACACAGAGGTGCATGTATCTTTGAATTTGTGTTTTTGTTTTCCTTGGGTGGTGAATTACTGGATCATATATTTCTAGTTTTAATGTTTTGAGAAAGCTCTATTCTGTTTTCCACGGTGGCTGCACCAATTTACATTCCCACCAACAGTGCACAAGGGTTCCTTTTTCTCCACATCCTCAACACTTGTTATTTCTTGTCTTTTTAATTCTATCCATTCTGAATGGTGTGAGGTGATCTCTCATGGTAGTTTTGATTTCCATTTCCTTGATGATGAGTGATGTTGAGCATCTTTTCATATGTCTGTTGCCCATTTATATGTCTTCTTTGGAAAAATGTCTATTCAGGTCCTCTCCCCTTTGTCTAATAGGATTATTTGCCTTTTTTTTTTTTTGGCATTGAGTTGTAGAAGTTCTATATATATCTTGGATATGAACCTCTTATCAGATATATCATTTACATATCTCTTCTCCCACTCAGTGGGTTGCCTTTTTTTTTAAAGATTTTATTTATTTGACAGAGGCACAGCGAGAGAGAGGGAACACAAGCAGGGGGAGTGGGAGAGGGAGAAGCAGGCTTCCCGCGGAGCAGGGAGCCCGATGCGGGGCTCGATCCCAGGACCCTGGGATCATGACCTGAGCCGAAGGCAGACGCTTAACGACTGAGCCACCCAGGCGCCCCAGTGGGTTGCCTTTTTGTTTTGTTGATGGATTCCTTTGCTATGCAAAAGCTTTTTAGTTTGATGTAGTTTCAATAGTTTATTTTTGATTTTGGTCCCCTTGCCTGAAGAGACATATCTAGAAAAACATTGCTAAGGCAGATGTCAAAGAAATTACTGCCTGTTTTCTTCTAGGATTTTTATAGCTTCATGTCTCACATTGAGGTCTTTAATGCATTTGAGTTTATTTTTGAGTGTGCTGTGAAAAAGTGGTCCAGGTTCATTCTTTTGCATGTAGCTGTCCAGGTTTCCCAGCACCATTTATTCAAAAGACCGTCTTTTCCCCATTGTGTATTCTTGCCTCCTTTCTCGAGATTCATTGACCATAAAAGCATTTTTTGTGTGGGGGGGCTCTCTATTCTGTTTCACTGGTCTATGTGTCTGCTTTTGTGCTGGTACAATATTATTGTGGTCACTACAGCTTTGTAGTATATCTTGAAATCTGGAGCTGTGAAACTTTCAGCTTTGTTCTCTTTTCTCAAGATCGCTTTTGCTATTTGGGTTTTTTTGTGGTTCCATGTGAATTTTAGGACTATTTGCTTTGGTTCTGTGAAAAATGCTGTTGGTATTTTGATCAGGATCGCATTGAATCTGTAGATTGCTTTGGGTGGCATGGACATTTTGACAATATTAATTCTTCCAATCCATTAGCATGGGATATCTTTCCATTTGTTTATATCATCTTCAGTTTCTTTCATCAGTGTTTCAATTTTCAGAGTACAAGTCGTTCACCTCCTTGGTTAAGTTTATTCCTAGATATTTTATTCTTTTGGGTACAAATGTAAATGAAATTGTTTTCACAATTTCTACTTCATTATTAGTGCATGAAAACGCAACCAATTTTTGTGTATTAATTTTGTATCCTGCAAGTTTACTGAATTCATTTATTCTAATAGTTTTGTGGTGGAGTCTAGGTTTTTTGTATATTAGTATCATGTCATCTGCAAATAGTGACAGTTATACTTCTTCCTTGCCAGTTTGAATGCCTCATTTCTTTTTCTTGTCTGATTGCCATGGCTAGGACTTTCAGTACCATGTTGGATAAAATTAGTGAGGGTGAACATCCTTGTCTTGTTCCTGATCTTAGAGGAAAAGCTCTCAGTTTTCACCATTGAGTATGTTGTTAGCTGTGGGTTTGTTATATGTGGCCTTTATTATGTTGAGATGTGCTCCATCTAAACCCACTTTGTTGAGAGCTTTTATCATGAACAGATGTTGAATTTCGTCAAGTGCTTTTTCTGTATCTATTGAGATGATCATAGGATTTTCATCCTTGGTTTGTTGATGTGGTGTATCACGATTGATTTTGTGAATATTTAGCCATCTTTGCATGCCCAGAATAAATCTCACTTGATCAATGGTGATGGATCCTTTTAATGTATTGTTGAATGTGGTTTGTTAGTATTTTGCTAAGGATTTTTTATCTATGTTCATCAGGGATATTGGCCTGTGGTTTTACTTGTTTTAGTGTCTTAGTCTGGATTTGGTATCAGGGTAATGTTGGCCTCATAGAATGCATTTAGGAGCTTTTCTTCTTCTGTTTTTCTTCCATCCTTCCCCACAGTAGTTTGAGGAGAATAGGTATTGACTCTCCTTTAAATGTTTGGTAAAATTCACCTATGGGTACATCTGGTCCTGGACTTTTGTTTGTTGGGAGCTTTTGATAACCGATTCAATATCTCGTTATGAGGAATCAGTCCGTTCAGAATTTTTATTTCTTCCTGACTTAGAATCTATAGAAGATTATATGTTTCTAGGAATTTATCCATTTCTTCTAGGTTGTCCAATTTGTTGGCATATATTTTTTCAGAGAAGTCTCTATAATCCTTTGTATTTCTATTTGTGTTGGTTGTTATCTCCCCTCTTTCATTTCAGATTTTTTGTGTGTCCTCTCCCTTTTTATCCCCTGGAGTCTGGCTAAAGGATTATCAATTGTGTTTAATTTTCAAAGAACCAGTTCTTGGTTTCATTGATCTTTTCTATGTTTTTCAGGTTTTGTTTCTTTGTTTTTAGTCTTTATTTATTTCTGCTCTAACCTTTTCATTTCCTTCCTTCTACTAACCTTGGGCTCTGTTTGTTCTCCCTTTCCTAGTTCCTTTAGGTGTGAGGTTAAATTGTTTATTTGAGATTTTTCTTGTTTCTTGAGGTAGAAAATTTATTGCTATAAATTTTCCTCTTAAAACTTCTTTCACTGTGTCCCAAAGATTGTGGACTGTTGTATTTTCATTTTCATTTTTCATCAGGTATTTTTAAATTTCCTCTTTGATTTATTGCCCATTGGCTCTTCAGTAGCATGTTTCTGGCCTCCACATGTTTGTGCTTTTTTTTTCCCTTGTAAATCATTTTGATTCATACAGCTGTGGCTAGAAAAGATGTATGACATGATTTCAATCTTTTTAAATTTATTGAGACTTGTTTTGTGGCCTAAAATTTGACCTCTCCCAGTGAATGTTCCATGTATACTTACAAAGAATGTGTATTCTATTGGTTTTGGATGGAATGTTGTGTATGTAACTGTTAAGTCCATCTGGTCTACTGTGTCATTCAAAGACACCATTTCCTTATTGATTTTCTGCCTGGATGGTCTATCCATTGAAGTAAGTGGAGTGTTAAAGTGCCCTATTATTGTATTACTGTCAATTTCTCTCTTTATGTCTGTTAATATTTGATTTATGTATTTAGATGCTCCAATGCTAGGTACATAGAAATTACGTTCTCTTGTCAGATTAATTCCTTTATCGTAATGTGATGTCCTTCTTTGTCTCTTGTTACGGTCTTTGTCTTAAAGTCATTTTGTCTGATCTCAGTATTGGTACATCAGCTTGTTTTTAATTTGATTTTTTTTTTTTTTTGGAAAGTTGAAACAAAATGTTGCATTAGTTTCAGGTGTACAGCTTAGTGATTTCACGAATTTATGATACGCTGTGTTCACTGCAAGTATAGCTACCATCTGTTCCATTACATCACTATTATAATATAATTAACCTTATTCCTTATGCTCTGCTTTTTATTCCCATGACTTACTCATTCCATAACTGGAGGTCTGAATCTCCCTCTCACTTCACCCATTTTGCCCACAGCCCCACCTCCCCCCTGCCCTGGCTAACATCTGTTTGCTTTCTGTATTTATAGTTCTTTTTTTTTTTTTTAGATTATTTATTTATTTATTAGAGAGATAGAGCACAAGTGGGGAGCGGGGAGAGGGAGAAGCAGGCTCCCGGCTGAGCAGGGAGCCATACGTGGGGCTCAATTCCAGGATCCTGGGATCATGACCTGCTCCGAAATCAGACGATTAACTGACTCAGCCACCTAGGCTTCCCTGTATTTATATTCTGATTCAGCTTTTTGTAGATGCTGGTTTTTAGATTCCACATATGGGTGGAATCATGGTATTGTCTTTCTCAGTCCAACTTACTTCATTTAGCATCATGGCCTCTAGGACCACCCAGGTTGACTCAAATGACACCATCTCATCCTTTTTTATGGCTTTATAATATTCCTTTGGGTATATATACCACATTTTCCCTTCTACTCAATTGGTGGACACAGGTTGCTTCCATAGAAGGAGCAGGGGGAGGGGTAGAGGGAGAGGGAGAAGCAGACTCCCCACTGAGCAGGGAGCCCGACATGGGGCTCAATCCCAGGACTCCAGGATCATGACCTAAGTGAAAGGCAGACACTTAACCAACTGAGCCACCCAGGTGCCCCAGGTTGCTTCCATGTCTTGCCTGTTGTAAATAATGCTGCAATAAACATAGGGTGCATATATCTTTTCAAGTTAGTGTTTTCATTTTCCCTGGGCAAATATCCAATAGTGGAATTATTGGATCATATGGTATTTCTATTTTTAATTTTTTGAGGAAACTCCATACTGTTTTCACAGTGGTAGCACTGTTTTACGTTCCCACCAACAGTGCACAAGCGTTCCTTTTCTTCCACATCTTCATCAACACTTGTTGTTTCTTGTCTTGATTTTAGGCATTCTAATAGGTGTGAGGTGATGTCTCATTGTGGTTTTGGTTTCCATCTCCCTGAGGATTAGTGATGTTGAGCATCTTTTCATGTGTCTGTTGGCCATTTATATATCTCCTTTGGAAAAATGTCTACTCAGGGCCTCTGCCCATTTTTAGATCAGATTTTGTGTGTGTGTGTGTGTTGTAAGAGTTCTTTATATATTTTGGATGTTAGCCCCTTATTGCATAGATCTTTTATAAATATCTTCTCCCCTTCAGTGGGTTGTTGTTTTGTTGATGGATTCCTTTGCTGTGCAAAAGCTTTTTAGCTTGATGTAGTTTCATTTGTTTATTTTTGCTTTTGTTTCCCTTGCCTTAGGAGATGTATCAAGAAAAATGTTGCTATGGCTAATGTCAGAGAAATTACTGTCTGTGTTCTCTTCTAGGATTTTTATTGTTTCAGGTCTCATGTTTAGGTCTCTACTCCATTTTGAGTTTATTTTTGTATATGGTGTGAAAGTTGTCCAGTTTCATTTTTTTATAGGTAACTGTCCAGTTTTCCAAGCACTATTTATTGAAAAGACTATCTTTTTCCCATTATATATTCTTGATTTCTTTGTCATAAATTAATTGACCATATATCTGTAGGTTTATTTCTGGGGTCTTTATCTTGTTCTGTTGATCTTTGTGTCTATTTTTGTGCCATACCATATTGTTTTGATTACTACAGCTTTGTAGTATACCTTGAAATCAGGAGTTGTGCTACCTCTAGCTTTGTTCTTCTTTCTCAGGATTGCTTTGGCTATATAGGGTCTTCTATGGTTCCATACAAATTTTCAGATTATTTGTTTTAGTTTTCCAAAAAATGTTGGTATTTTGATAGAGATTGCATTGAATCTATAAATTGCTTTGGGTAATGTAGACACTTTGGCAATATTAAATAATTTTTCCAACCCAGGAGCATGGAATATCTTTCCATTTGTTTGTCTTCAATTTTTCTCATTAGTGTTTTACAGTTTTCAGAATACAGATCTTTCACCTCTTTGGGTAAATTTATTCCTAGGTATTTTATTCTTTTTGGTGCAATTATAAATGGTGTTGTTTTTTAAGTTTCTCTTTCTGTGATTTTGTTAATGTATACAAATGCTAGCAATTTCACTGCATTAGTTTTGTATCCTGCCACTTTACTAAATTTTTTGTATTACTTCTAGTAGGATTTTTTACTAGAATCTTTAGGATTTTCTGTATAGTATCCTGTCATCTGTGAATAATGACAGTTTCCCAATATGGATGGATGGCTCTTATTTCTTTTTCTTGTCTGATTGCTGTGGCTAGGACTTCTAGTACTATAGTGAAAGAAGTGGTGAGAGTGGGCATCCCTTATCTTGTTCCTGACCTTAGAGAGAAAGCTCTCAGTTTTTCACCATTGAGGATGATGTTAGCTGTGGGTATTTCATGTATGGCCTTTATTATCTTGAGATATGTTCCCTCTAATCCCACATTGTTGAGAATTTTTATCATGAATGGATTTTGAATCTTGTCAGATACTTTTTCTGGATCTATTGAGATGATCATATGGTTTTTTTTCTTGATTTTGTTGATATGACATATGTCATTGATTGATTTGCAAATATTGTACCATCATTGCATCCTAGGAATAAATCCCATCTGATTGTGGTGAATCATCTTTTTAATGTGTTGCTATATGTGGTTTCCTAATATTTTGTTGAGGACTTTTGCATCTGTGTTCATCAAGGATATTGGTCTGTAGTGAGTGGGGAGGGGCGCATATTGTGTCTTTGGTTTTGGTATCAGGGTAATACTATCCTTGTAGAAGGTATTTGGAAGCTTTCCTTTCTCTTCTATTTTTTTCTCCTCTGAATAGTTTGAGAAGAATAGGTATTAACTCTTTTGTAAATATCTGGTATAATTCACTTGTGAATCTGTCTATTCCTGGACTTTTATTTTTTGGTAGTTTTTTTTTATTACTGATTCAGTTTTGTTACTTGTAATTGGTCTACTCAGAGTTTTTATTCTTGGTTTAGTTTTGGAAGATTGTATGTTTCTAGGAATTTATCCATTTCTTCTAGGTTGTCCAATTTGTTGGCATATAATTTTCATAGTATTCTCTTGTAATCCTTTGTATCTCTGTGGAATCAATTGTTACTTTTCCTCTCTCATTTTTTATTTTATTTGGGTCCTTTCTCTTTTTCTCTTGTTCAGTCTGGCTAAGGATTTGTCAATTTTGTTTATCTTTTCAAAGAAACAGCTCTTGGTTTCATTGATTTTTTTTTTTTAATTTCTATGTCATTTATTTCAGCTCTGATCTTTATTATTTCCTTTCTTCTACTGATCTTGAGCTTTGTTCTTCTTTTCCTAGAACCCTTGGGCATAAGGTTAGATTGTTTAAGATTTGTCTTGTTTGGGGGCACCTGGGTGACTCAGTTCTTAAGCGTCTGCCTTCAGCTCAGGTCATGATCCCGGAGTCCTGGGATCGAGCCCTACATTGGGCTCCCTGCTCGGCAGGGGGTCTGCTTCTCCCTCTCCCACTCCCCCTGCTTGTGTTCCCTCTCTCGCTGTGTCTCTCTCTGTCAAATAAATAAATAAAATCTTAAGATTTTATTTGACAGAGAGAGACACAGCGAGAGAGGGAACACAAGCAGGGGGGAGAGGGAGAGGGAGAAGCAGGCTTCCTGCCGAGCAGGGAGCCGGATGCAGGGCTCGATCCCAGGACCCTGGGATCATGACCTGAGCCGAAGGCAGACGCTTAACAACTGAGTCACCCAGGCGCCCCAATAAATAAAATCTTAAAAAAAAAAAAGATTTGTCTTGTTTCTTGAGATAGGCCTGTATTACTGTATACTTCTCTCTTAGAACTGCTTTCTTTGCACTGTTGTATTTTCATTTGTCTCCGTATATCTTTTTTAAAATTTCTTCTTTGATTGCTTCATTGACTCCTTGGATTTTTAGTATCATGTTGTTTAGTCTCCATGTGTTTGTGTTTTTCCAGTTTTTTTTCTTGTGATTGTTTTCTAGTTTCATACTGTTGTGGTCAGAAAAGATGCATATGATTTCAATCTTCTTAAATTTATTGAGGCTTGTTTTATGGCCTACTATGTGATCTATTCTAGAGAATGTTCCATGTGTACTTGAAAAGAATGTGTATTCTGTTAGTTTTGGATGGAGTGTTCTGTATATATCTGTTCATCTGGTCCAATGTGCCATTCAAAGACACTCTTTCCTTATTAATTTGCTGTCGGGATGATCTATTCATTGATGTAAGTAGAGTGTTAAAGTCCCCTACTATTATTGTATTACTGTCACTTTCTCTCTTAATGTCCATTAATATTTGCTTTATGTATTTAAGTGTTCCAATGTTGGGTGCATAGATATTTACAATTGTTATATCCTCTTGTTGGATTGATCCCTTTATATAATGTCCTCCTTTGTCTCTTGTTACAGTCTTTATTTTTAAGTCTACTTTGTGTGATATAAGAAAGCTACCCTGGTTTTTTTGTCACTTCCATTTGTATGGTGAATGTTTCTCCATCCTTTCCCTTTCAGTCCGTATGTGTCTTTAGGTCTCAGACAAGTCTTTCAAAGGCAGGTATAGATGGATATTGTTTTTTTTGTTCATTCCACCACTCTGTCTTTTCATTGTAGCATTATGCCATTTACATTTAAAGTAATTATTGATATGTGCCATTTTTAACATTTGTTTTCTGGTTGTTTTTGTATTTCTTCTTTGTTGCTGCTTCTCTTGCTCTTTGTGATTAATGAGTATTTATAGTGTTTTGTTTGGCTTTCTTTGTCTTTAATTTTTGTGTATCCATCATAGGTTTTGGGTCTGTGGTTACTGTGAGGTTCATATATACCATCCTAAGTAAATAACAGTCCATATTAATTTGTAGGTTATTTAAGTTCAAACACATTCAAAAAAAAATTTTTAATTGGAAAAAAAAATCTTTTTCCCTTTCTCTTTCCTTTTTCACTCTCTTCTCCACATTTTATGTATATGCTATCATATTTTACATCTTTTTGTTCATATTTTTTTATGCCTTATGGACATTTCTTTTCCACTTAAAGAAGTTTATTTCACATTTCTTGTAAGGCTGGTTTAGTGCTAATAAACTACTGTATATTTTGTTTGGGAAACTTTTTTTATTTTAAAATATTTTGTATGTTCTCATTAGTTAACACACAGTGTTCTATTAGTTTCATGTGCACAATATAGTGATTCGGCAATTCCATATATCACCCAGTGCTCATCACAAGTGTAATCTTTAATCCTGTCACCTATTTAACGCATCCCCCCACTCACCTCCCTCTGGTAACCATTAGTTTGTTCTCTATAGTTAAGAGTCTGTTTATTGGTTTGTCTCTCTTTTTCCCCTTTGCTTGTTTGCTCTGTTAAATTCCACATATGAGTGAAATCATATAGAATTTGTCTTTCTCTGACTTATTTTGCTTAGCATAATACTCTCTAGCTCCATCCATTTTGTTCCAAATGGCAAGATTTCATTCTTTTTTTATGGTTGAGTAATGTGTGTGTGTGTGTGTGTGTGCACACGCGCACCTCATCTTCTTTATCCATTCATTAGTCTATGGACATATGGGCTGTCTCCATGATTTGGCTATTGTAGATAATGCTACTATACACACTAGGGTGCATGCATCTCTTTGAATTAATATTTTTGTATTCTTTGGGTAAATACCTAGTAGAGCAATTGCTGGATCATAGTTCTATTTTTAACTTTTCGAGGAAACTCCATACTGTTTTCCAGAGTGGCTGCACCAATGTGCATTCCCAGTGCATAAGTGTTGCTTTTTCTCCATATCCTTGTCAACACCTGTTGTTTTTGTGTTGTTGATGTTGGGAGTTTTTTGGTTACTGATTCAATTTCTTTGCTGATTATCAGTCTGTTCAAATGTTCTATTTCTTCCTGTTTTAGTTCTGGTAGTTTATATGTTTCTAGGAATTTATCCTTTTTTTTTCTAGGTTGTCCAATTGTTTGCATATAATTTTTCATAATATTCTCTTATAATTGTTTGTTTTTCTGTGTGTTGGCTGTTATTTCTCCTCTCTCATTTATGATTTTATTTATTTGAGCCTTTCTCCTTTTTTTCTTGATATATTTGGCTAGAGGTTTGTCAGTCTCATTGCTATTTTTCAAAGAACCAGCTCCTGGCTTCATTGATCTGTTCTATTGATTTTTTTTTAGCTTCTATATCATTTATTTCTGCTCTAATCTTTATTACTTCCTTACTTCTGATGGTTTTGTGTTTTGTTTGTTCTTCTTTGTCTAGCTCCTTTATATAAGGCTAGGTTGTTTATTTGAGATTTTTCTTGCTCCTTGAGGTAGGCTTGTATTGCTACAACCTCCTCTTAGAATCATGCTGCATTCCAAAGGTTTTGTACCCTTGTGTTTTCATTTATTTCCATGGACTTTACTTCTTCTTTTATTTCCTGGTTGACTCATTCATTGTTTAGTAGCATGTTATTTAATCTCCATCTATTTGTGGTCTTTTCAGGTTTTTTCTTGTGGTTGACTTCTAGTTTCGTTGCCTTGTGTTAGAAAAGATGCATGGGATGATTTTGATCTTTTGGAATTTGTTGAGGCTTGTTTTGTGGGCTAATATGTAATCTGTTCTAGAGAATGTTCCATGTGTACTTGTAAAGAATGTGTATTCTGCTGCTTTAGGATGGAATGTTCTGAATATTGCTGTTAAATCTTTCTAGTCCAGGGTATCCTTCAAAGCCATTGTTTCTTTGTTGATTTTCTGTTTAGATGATCTGTTCATTGAGGTAAGTGGGGTGTTAGTCTTCTATTATCGTATTACTATCGATTCATTCCTTTATGTTATTTACTGTTTTATGTATTTGGGTGCTCCCATGTTGAGTGCATAAATATTTAGAATTGTTATATCTTCTTGTTGGATTGTCCCCTTTATTACTGTGTCCTATATCTCATAGCAGAACAGCTATAGCTAAAGTGGGTGCAAGCTGAGGTATTCCAGGGTTCTCAGTGCATGGGGTGTCCTGGTGGGGTGACTAGAGTCAAGGCCAGCATGGGCCAGGGTATCCTGAGGTCCTCCAACACTGAGGGCAGACACCCTGGTGGGGTGGCTGAAACTAAGATGGGGAGCAGTCCAGGGGTTGTGGGGTTCTCTACACAAGGGGAACCCCGGTGGGGCAGCTAGAACTGAGGCAGGCACTGGCCAGGGGCTTTCTGGGGTGCTCTGCACAGGGGGTGTCTTGGTGGGGCAGCTAGAGCCAAAGCAGGCATGAGCCAGAAGGTCCTGGACCTCTGTGTGCCAGAGGTGCCCTAGCAAGCTGTCTGGAGCCAAAGTGGTGTGGGCCTAGAGTGTTCTGCGGTGCTTTGCCCCTGTGTCACCTTGGTGTGACAGCTAGAGCTGTAGTGAGCACCAACCAGGGATTTCCCAGTGTGGGCTGCACTGGGGCTGCCGTGGTGGGGCGGTTGGGGCCGGTGTGATTTAGGGGCCTAGGGCTCACCGAGGTGGTAAGCCAGCGATGGCACCCAGACCTTGTTGCTGTCCATTTGTGGAGTGGGAATGTAACCTGTGGTGCTCACCAGCCCTTCAGATCCACGGAGCGTTCCAGCAGCTGCCCCACCTTTTGGTGGAGTTTTATGACTGGCTCTTTTACATTCTAGTTGCTCTTCTATTTTTTTATTTTATTTCAATTTTTAAAAAAGATTTTATTTATTGGGGTGCCTGGGTGGCTCCGTCGCTAAGCGTCTGCCTTTGGCTCCAGTCATGGTCCCAGGGTCCTGGGATCAAGCCCCGCATCGGGCTCTCTGCTCGGCGGGAAGCCTGCTTCTCCCTCTCCCACTCCCCCTGCTTGTGTTCCTTCTCTCACTGTATCTCTCTCTCTCAAATAAATTGAGAGAGAGAGAGACAGCACTTGAGGGTGGGGGGTGGGCAGAGGGAGAGGGCTTAACCTCCACCCAGTTGGTCTTTTAAATGCAGCTTTTTTCCTGTGCCCCAGGGCATTAGGGGCTGGTGTGGGCTAAGGCCCAGAGCCCACTGAGGCAGCTCGCTGGTTATGGTGCATGGACCCTGCTCCCATGTGCATCATCAAGGTGAAGGGGGAGCATAAACCCCGGCACTCATGAGCCCCAGGCAGAGTTCCAGCAGCTCCCTTGCCATTTGACAGAGTTCTAGGATTGGTTCCTACATATTCTAGTTGTCTTTTTAAAACATAGCTTTTTTTTTTTTTTTTTTTTTTTTTTTTTTTTCGGGTGCCTGGGTGGCTCAGCCGGTTAAGCGTCTGCTTTTGGCTCAGGTCATGATCCCAGGATCCTTGGATCGAGCCCCGCATCGGACTCCCTGCTCAGCAGGGAGCCTGCTTCTCCCTCTCCCTCTACTTGCCGCTCCCCCTGCCTGTGTTCTCTCTCTCTTCTCTGTCAAATAAATTTTAAAAATCTTAAAAAAAAAAAAAAAAACAACAACAAAAAACCCACACAGCTTTTTTTTCCCCCTGTGCCATAAGGAAAATAAATCTGCTTATGATCTCTCAGTACTGTCCTTCCTCATTGACATTTGCAGCATTGGGGGTAATGGCTCCTTTCATAAGCATGTCTCCATCTCCCATGCTGTTCTCAATGTGTTCTATTCTTTTTTGTGTGTGCAGAACTTGTTCGGTCAGCCATCAGTTCTTCTTTAGGAGGAATTGCTTTATAAACAGGTGTAGATTTGGTGTGTCCATGGAGGAGGTGAGTTCAGGGTCTTCCTGCGTTACCATCTTGGATCAGAACATAGGGTTTATTTAATGTACACTGCACAGAGATGCTTCGGAATCAGGAATTTAAAAGGAATGGTCCCAGACCTCAAGGAACCCAGACTTTAATAGAGGGAACTTGATATATAAAACCTTTAGAATTGTCTGTGATAATTAATGAGGACAACAAAGGCAAGAGAAATGCAGCTAAAATTAAATTTCCTTACAATTTTGAGCTCACTGATAAATACCTGAGACCTACAGAGCATGACATTCCTCAAGGAACTCATGGTTTCCTTAATGTTAACTTTTTAAAAAAGATTTTATTTATTTGAGAGAGAGAGCGCACAAGTCGGGGGAGGGACAGAGGGAGAAGCAGGCTCCACGAGGAGCAGGGAGCCTGATGTGGGACTCCATCCCAGGACCCTGGGATCATGACCTGAGCTGAAGGCCGACTGAGCCACCCAGCTGCCCCAATGTTAATGTTTTGCTAGAGACTAAAAGCAACCTTATCTTGACAATAGTTAAATCTCCAGGATCCTATCATTCTTCTTTAACATGTGGAAATCCCTTTAGAGACTTACAGTATCTTTGTGAGCCCCCTCCCCCAAACTTAAAGTATATAATCAGTCATTCCTCACAATCACAAGGGCAGCTGTCTGCCCCCGGGTCCTGGGCCTATGCTATAATAATTTTTTGGCACCATAAAATGTCTCAAGAATTCCTTCTTGACTGTTGTGCTTGATGGCCCCACATCATTTTTGGTGGCCCATACATACAGGGATTCTGCATCTTCCTTCATCTGGACTTCGAGCCTTGGTGCAAACTTGGTGAGTTACTGATCCTTAGACTGCCATGGGAGGTTTCCTCCTCATTGGTCTAATGTGATCATTAGACCCTCCACATTTCTGGTTTAGCTGCTTCTGGCCAGGAGACCTCTGCCTGGAGCTGGCTAAAACAGGTACCTGATTGAATTAAAACCCAGCCAGAGGCCATTTCCTGGGGAAGTCAGCTATCAAGACCGCATGTGTTGGAATGTCACTTAGACCATGATGGATTTCCATCTTTAGTATTCTTCATCAGTGTCCTCTGCTGACAACTTAAATTGTAACATTAAGTATTTCCTCCTGCAGATTCTTAGCATCTCCATGGGTTAAGATGACAGGCTCTCTTGGTCCACCTACCGGCACCTACTGTGTCCTGGGAAAAACAATAGGGAAGCAAAGGGAAGTTGACATCCCTTCAGTAAACAAGTCAGTGTTCTTAACAGCTTTTTGAGGGATGCCTCTGGTCTCTTTGAACACTAGGAACCCTTGACATAATCCTGAATGGGATGCCACCAAGCAATCCAGGGGAGATTATGATAATGGACTTTTCTTCTTTTATGGGAATGGGATCTTCCTCTTGGGGGTGTTTTTCTCCCTTGGGGTGTCTCTTAACCCATTGGAACCAATTTGGATTACAAGATTTAAAGAAGAAAAGACTCATCTTCTGCAATAACACATGGCCTCAGTACTCCATAGGAGATGAGGAAAAAATAGCCCGTTAATGGGACAACAAAATTCAGTACTTTTATACCCGTTAGATCTCTTCTGCAGGAAACAAGGCAAAAGGATTGAAGTGCCCTCTGTCCAGGCCTTCATGGCCTTAAATCAAGATCCTGACCTAAGGACTTTTTGCAAAATTTGTTTAGCCACTAACCAAGCTAATAAACCCCCTCTCAAAATATTGGAGGATGATTGTTCTAAATAGGCCCCCTCCTCCCAACAAATCTGGGGAGGAATCACCAGCCAGTTCAAACAAAGAGGACATTGGATCTGTTACTATCCCTCCTCCTTACAAGCCCTAAGACCCTTCTGCTCCAGCTGGACATACCAGGAGTGGAATTCCCTGTCTTCCTCCTTCTAAATCGGGACTATATCCCCTTAGGGAGATTGCTAATGGAGACAGTGGGTGCTATTAGAATCCATATCCCATTCTCCATGGCAGACTTGGCTCAGATAAAACAATTAGGACGATATTCTGAAAACCCTTCTCAATTTATTGAGGGTTTTCAGCAATTATCTGTTATGCTTGAACTCATTGTTGTATCCCTGAGGAGAAGAACCATATCTAGGTGGGGGCTCAAGATTTGTTGATGAACTAGCAGCCAGAGATAGAGATCGTTATCAGGTAGGAGGTGTTGCTATCTCAAATACCCAACTACATTGGAATTATCAGGAGGGTAGGCAAGGAAGGGAAAGATAAGACCATATGATCACTTGTTTAATAGCAGGAATGGAAAAAAAAAGTATTTTCTAAACTTGTAAGCTTTGTTAAAATTCAGGCAATTACTCAAGGAGCTGATGAAAATCTAGCTCTATTTCAAGGTCATTTGATAGAAGCCATCTGTAAATATACAAATCTGGACCCCACATCGCCTGAGGGAACAATTAGATTGTGCATGCATTTTATAAGTCAGTTGGAGCCTGACATCCACTGAAAATTGACTAAAGTGACTTTAGGTCCTCAAACCTCCACCTAGCACCTAAAGGTCGCTACTGGAGTTTTTAATAATAGAAAGTTTTAAGACAGGAAAAGGACCAGAGAGCTAAATTGCAGGGTAAAATACAGGCTCAAATATTGGCTGCCGCTCTCGCGGATCCCCCACAACACCAGACTAACCAGGGGCCACAGAAAAAGCCGGCATCAGACCAAGGACCAGGTAAGACCCATGCTATGGGTGTGGCCAGATCGGACATTGGAGCAAGGAATGTCCAAACAAAAGCTCTCCATCAGGGCCATGTCCTTTCTGTAAGGAAGAAGGACATTGGAAGAGAGACTGTCCTCATCTCCAGAGAGAGAGAAAGACAGGAACTCACTTCCTCGCCTGAGAGCAGGAACCTGAGGATCTGGCATGACGGGGCCCTGAGGCTGGTCCGGCTCCCTTTGACATCAAGATGACTGAGCCCCAGGTTACCCTGGATGTGGAAGGTAAGTTTATCAATTTCCTTATTGATACAGGAGCCATTTACTCTGTTCTTATTCAGCACTCAGGCCCTACTTACCTTTCTTTCTGTCTTTTTCTTTTTCTTTTTTTATTTTAGAGAGAGAGAGTGGTGGGGGGGAGGGGGAGAGGGAGAGAGAATCCCAAGTAGGCTCTACGTTCAGTGCAGAACCCAACGGAGGGCTTGATCTCATGATCCCAAGATCATGACCGGAGCTGAAACCAAGAGTTGGATGCCTAACCACCAGAGCCACCCAGGCGCCCCAGCCCTACTTGTCTTTCTAACCGTAACATTGTTGGCATAGAAGGGGAAACTAAAATGTGCCGTCAGACAATTCCTTTAACTTATAAATACAAAAGTCAGTTGGTGACTCATGTTTCTCTAGTCCCTCCATCTTGTCCCACTCCATTACTTGGATGAGACTTAATGCATAAACTAGGAAGCAGGTTTGCTCCTACTAAAGAGGAGAATGGCTTATTCTCTTTAACACTTGGAGAATTAAAACCTTACCGTTATCCCTTCTAATATTTGGAAGGAAGTAAAGCCACGGGTCTGGGATTGCAATGTCCCAGGACAAGCTCTTAAAGACCAACTAGTTAAAATGACCTTAAAGGATCCAACCACTATACCTCATAAAAAATATATATATATATATATATATATATATATATATATCCCTTAAAACCTGAGGCAAAAGCTGGGTTATAACCACTTATTGTTAAATTTCTCAAACATGGTATTTTAAGGCCTTGTCAATCTCCTTATAATACTCAAGTTTACCAGTTAAAAGGCAAATGGAGACTACTGAATGGCATAAGATTGAAGAGCAATAAATAGCAGTTGTACCTATTCATCCCATAGTGCCAAATCCATATACTATTCTCACCCAGGTCCCTGGTGATGCTAACTGGCTTACAGTACTTGACTTAAAAGACACTTTCTTTTGCATCCCTATAAGTGAAGAAACACCGCCATTACTTGCTTTTGACTAGGCCTCACCTTCAAGCCCAGAGGATGCTCAGTTAACTTGGACAGTCTTGCCACAAGGATTTAAAGACCGTCCTCACCTATTTAGGGCTGCACTTAGTAAAGACTTCGGTGATATATCCTTGCTTCGGGGGACAATAATTCGATATGTAGGTATTTTTAATCTGTAGTCCCACAAAAGAAATGTCTGAGAGTAATTCTATAACTTTTTATTTCTTGGCAAACAGGATAGCATGTCTCCCTTAAGAAGCACAAATATCTAAACAAAAGGTATGATATCTGGGATATGAATTAACACCAGGTCACCATACCCTGTCTACTGACAGGAAAAAGGTATATTAGATCTTTGACCCTCAACTACAAAGAAACAACTCCATGCTTTCCTAGCTATGGCAGGATTTTGCCACCTGTGGATTCCTGGATTTGGGTTCTTCAGATCATTGTATGATTCAGTTAAAGGCCCTGATAAAGAACGTTTACTCTGGACTAACGCCCAGCAGACAGGCTTTCAAACATTAAAAGCTAAGCTTTCGTCAGTCCCAGCTTTGGCTTTACCAAATTTAGAAAAATCTTTTACTTTGTTTATAGCAGAAAAACAGGGACAAGCTTTGGGGCTTCTTACCCAAAAATTAGGGAACGAAACAAGACAGGTGGGCTATTTTTCAAGGGCACTTGATAGTGTAGCATAAGGGTGGCAAGCTTGTCTTCGAGTGGTGGCTGGAACAGAACCACTCAGAACTTCCTACGGGACAATCCTTAACAGTGCTGACTCCACATCAGGTTCATAGAGAACTAGAGACCAAAGGCCACCAATGGATGACAAGAGACTGACTTACTAAATCCCAGCCTATGTTTTTAGATATGTCTGAAGTAATACTTAAAACCTGTCAAACTTTAAACCCAACTACCCTTATGCCTGGATCTGACCATCATACTTCTATGCTAGGACATGACTGCTCAGAAATTATTGATCTTGATTATTCTAGCTGACCAGACTTAAAAGATTCCCCTACTGAAAATGCAGATGATAGTAGGCTTAATGATGGCGGTAACTTCATGGATAAGGGAGAAAGAAAAGCCAGATATGCTGTAGTTAGCTTAATTAAGACCACTGAGGCAAAAACCCTTCCAGTAAATACTTCTGCCCAAAAGTCTAAATTAATAGCACTTACCCATGCTCTTCAATTGGCAGAAGGCCTAAAAATTAGTATTTATACTGATGTCAATTATCTTTCCTGGTACTACATGCCCATGGAGCAGTTCAGAAAGAAAGGGGATTACTATCAAGTCGTAACTCCCCAGATAGGGGCCTGAAATAATTACCCTTCATGAGGCCGTAAATCTACCTACAGAGGTGGCTGTAATTCATCTCAAAGGACATCAAAAGGCTATGACCTTGGAATCTAAAGGAAACAATTTGGCCAACCACGCAGGCACACAGGCAGCACAAAATAAACAAATACTAAGTCATACACCACTTTTAACTCCAATTAAGTCCATATCTCCAGTTTATTATTTATTTATTTATTTAAGCGTGCAAGTGGTGGGGGTGCAGAGGAAGAGGGCAAGAGAGAATCTTAAACTTGGGGGCTTGATCTCACGACCCTGAGATCATGACCTGAAGTGAAATTAAGAGCACTTAACAGACTGAGCCACCCAGGTGCCCCCATATCTCCAGTCTATTTAGACCAAGAGATTTACGTAGCCCAGGAACAAGTATATTTTAAAAAATGCACAAGGACTGCCTTGTTAATAATGACCGGAAAATCTTCATACCCCAAAATAACTGATGGAAGGTAATACAGATCTACACCAGGCTACTCATTTGGGAAAAAAAAAAAAAAGCTTTAGAACATTTAATAAAAAATATATTTGATGGAATCAATTTAACAACTGTAAAACAGGTCTGTTGATCCTGTATCGTTTGTGTGCGAGTAAATCGGAAAGCGCTGTCCATGCCATCCCCCCTCCCCTCTGAAACCACTCCAAAGACGTGGAACATACCCAGGAGATGACTGGCAGCTTGATTTCAAGCAAAAGCCTCCTTGCAAAGGCTAGAAGTTCCTACTAGTGTTTGTTGATACTTTCACAGGATGATGGATCAAGGCCTTTCCATGCAAAACTAAAAGAGCCATGGAAGTAACCAAAGTTTTGTTGTGAGACGTTATTCCTAGATCTGACCTTCCACGGTCCCTTCAAAGTGGCAACAGACCTTCTTTTACTGCCCAAATGACAAATAGCACGAGCTTTGAAAATTAAGTATTGTCTACATCCACAGCCCTCTGGAAAGGTAGAGAAAGCTAATCCTACTTTAAAACAACACCCTACTAAGTCTAGAGACCCAGGAAGACTGGGTTACTCTCTTACCAATAAGACTTCTCAGAATAACTGCTCCAGAAGAACCTATAGGTTATGAGATATTATATGGAAAACCATTTCTTACAGTGGACCTGTAATTAGATAAAGATCATAACACTTTAATTATTCATTCAAGGCTGGTTTAATTCATAAGTTACTTAATGAATATGCTGATCACATGCTCCCAAAACCTGATTTAATTATAACTGAAAGTCCAGCCCATGTCAGCACTGGAGACATGGCTTATTTAGAGAATTAGAAGTCAAATACAGCAGGGGACTTCAATCCAAAATGGAAAGGTCCGTATTGGGTCATATTATGTCCTTCTATTGCAGTAAAATTAGGGAGACACTCTTCTTGGACTCCTAGATCTAAAATAAAACCTGTACTTCCTTCACAGGAAACCAGTGAACAAACTAACATGCCTTCCTACTCCTGCGAACCTTTAGAAGATCTGAAACTCCTCTTCAAACGACTATGAAGGTTGTATATTTCTTTGTTCTTTGTTCACCAGTTTTAACAGACAATGCCTTTCTACAATGGGCACAACATTATGCTGAACTTCAAAATCGAACAGCTTGTTGGATATGTGGAATTGTGCCATGTCAAGTACATCTGAGTTACCCTGGTATGTTTCTCCTTTACAAGGGACTGACTGGCACTCCTTAAACACTTATATTTTAGATATGATAGATAATCCTAACACTAGCATATATTGTGATAATTCTATCACTAGAAAAAAAAATGTTTCTTCTTGGCCCATGATCAGTATGACTTGGAACTTTCTAGGTCATAGCCAGACTTTTTCATACCCTCAAACTATAAAGGTTTTAACTGAATTCACAAGCCTGTCCATGAGTGCCTAGATTACAAAACCCTACTTCTCAATATACCCAGGATGGTATATTTATGGTTTACACCAACTGCTGGACAACTCAATCAAAAGGCAGTTTTATGCTGAGAACAAAGAAATCATACATATGATACCTGGACAAACAGCACACGACATTTGGGATGGCTATGCTAGAAGTATGATCTCAAACCATTATATTCCGGATTACTGATTGGTTTGCTTCTGGCTGGGCAAGGCAACCCAGAATTAGATGGCTAGCTCCAAATGGCCCCCAGTGGTTACATGGATCTAACCTATGGCCCTAGCTTCCTCCAGGATGGACAGGTTGTTGCACCTTGGGTTTTGCTTAGATTCCTGGGCTCATTATCAAAACCATCACTACTCTGGCTAATCGCCCAAATTTAAAATGATAGACACGATCATATTTCACTGGCATGATCATTTAACGTCCAACTTTGTTCCCTTGATGAAATTGGAAGATGTCATTTGGCATATGGAATTCCTTTAACAAATGCACTATAAAAGCACTAAATGACTCACAAAACAGTATTTCCTTACTTAATGCTGAAGTTACACAGATGCTCAAAGCAGTTCTACAAAATCAAATGGCCTTAGATATTTAACAGCTGCACAAGGTGATACCAACCCTCTTATTAAAGTGGACTGCTGTGTATATATTCCAGATAATCACAAAAATGTAACAGGATTGCTAAAAGATATGAATACTAAAATTGGCACTTTACATGATCCCTCCCTCTCCTTTAATGATTGGTTAAACTCCTGGACTGGAGGAGGATTTTGGTCAATTATCAAAGTCTTTTTAGTGGGCTTTTCTCATAATAATATTAATCTTCTTTTGTTGTTTTTTTCTAGCGTCTCCCCGGCTGGTGCTGAGACTCTCTGACTGCCATTACTTCAAGCCGACAGATGATCCTTTCTACTTGAGGAGATTCGCGTATGTTGCCTACCTTGGATTCAGCTGCCTGTGCCTTTGGTAACGCCTATATATAAATTCCCCAACTGACCAATGTTGACTCGTAGGGACATCTCTACGCCCCTGTTCAGCAGGAAGAAGTTACAGAAGATAAAACCTTCCAACCTCAGCAACCTGAAATATTGAAGGGTCAAAATTGTTCAGGAGGGAAAACGATGAGGAGAACAAAGGCAAGAGAAATGCAGCTAAAATTAAATTACCTTATAGTTCTCAGCCCACTGATAAATACCTGAGACCTGCAGAGCATGACATTCCTCAAGGAACCTCATGACTGCTTTAATGTTAATGTTTTGCTAGAGACTAAAAGCAACCTCGTCTTGACAATAATAGCCAGATCTCCAGGATCCTAGAAGTCTTCTTTAACATGTGGAAATCCCTTTAGAGACTTATGTTATCTCTATATACTTTTAATTTTTTCCGGGGGGGGGGGCATGTAATTAGTTGCTCCTCACAATCATAAGTGCAACTCACTGCCCACGGGGGTCCTATACCTGTGCTATAATAAAAGCACCTTCTTGTACCATAAAATGTCTCAAGAATTCTTTCTTAACCATTGCGCTCCACGGCCCCACATCAGTAACTGCTAGGAGGGAGGTAATAAGGGATATTTAGGAACCACAGACCAGGGGTACATTCTAGTGGAGTCAGGGAATGTATTACAGAGGTGCTGAGCCTCAGGTTAAGAGCGAATTCATTAGCTCCATGATTGGCCCAGTGATCCCTGCAGCCAGTCAGTTGAGAAGCTGTGAGGGTTGAGCTTCGCTCAGATCACTCTCTTGCTCTCACTGGTTTGGGATGTGCCTGTCCATCACTGTAGCCACCTGCCTCATGGGGCTCGTCAGCATTTGAAATACAGCTAATCTGAACTGAGATGTGTGGTAAATGTAAATTATATTGCGGATTTCAGAAATTAAGAATAAAAAAGAGTGTAAAAAAATCCCATTAATGTTTTTATATTACAGGTTGAAATGATACAATTTGGGATCCATTGAATTAAAAAGTCTGTTGTTGAAATTAATTTCACCTCTTATTTTTTTGTTAGTATTGCTCTAGAAAACTTAAGTTTAAATTATATTTAAATTAGCCGACGCTGGTCTAAGTCACTGGTTCACCTCCAGTGGGAATTCTAGCATGTTGGAGTTTTGATGTGACTTCTTTAGAGGTGGACTCTTGGCTCTGCTACAAACAGGTGTTCTGGAGGCAGCCTTGCTCCACCACTCAGTAACGAGGGTAAGCTAGAGCAAGTGTAAGTAAGCTCTCTTAATGCCAGGACATTAATGCTTATGAATTGTGAGCATAAACACAATAATCCCTATAAACCAAAGGTTTTTGCTCCATATATAATACATTTAAGCTCTTAAAATGTTTAAACAGCTTTATTGAGGTGTCATTTACAAATAATAAACTCTTAATGAACATTTTTTTTTTAAAGATTTTATTTATTTATCTGACAGATAGAGAGACAGCGAGAGAGGGAACACAAGCAGAAGGAGTGGGAGAGGGAGAAGCAGGCTTCCCGCGGAGCAGGGAGCCCGATGTGGGGCTCGATCCCAGGACCCTGGGATCATGACCTGAGCCGAAGGCAGACGCTTAACGACTGAGCCACCCAGGCGCCCCTTAACATTATTAAGACTCAAATTTATTAAGTGCATCCTACTGCGAAGCCCTCTGTATGAATTCCCTCCTGTAATTTGTGGGGTTCTAGTTTTACCACCTTCCGCAAACCAGTTCACCTTTCCAGATCCCCATTTCCTCACCTCCGCACTGGGATGGTTGATCAATAAATGATTTCTAAGATAAATTCCAGCTTTGACGTTCGATGTTTCCTCTGAATTAAAAAAATATATATATTAGCTCTCATATTTGTAATATCCCGAAGATATATCTTCCAATGGTTTCTTTTCTTTTCTTTTCTTTTTGTAGTCTCTTGTTCTTGTTTCTCCCTGGTTGTATTTCTTCTTTAATCTCTCTGGAGATGTATAATGTTGGTTTGTTCTTTTTTTTTTTAAAGATTTTATTTATTTATTTGACAGAGAGAGAGATAGCGAGAGCAGGAACACAAGCAGGGGGAGTGGGAGAGGGAGAAGCAGGCCTCCCGCCGAGCAGGGAGCCCGATGTGGGACTCGATCCCAGGACCCTGGGATCATGACCTGAGCCGAAGGCAGACGCTTAACGACTGAGCCACCCAGGCGCCCCTGTATAATGTTGGTTTGTTCTTAAATTTTTCTCCTACTACCTGTCCTTTCCTGTTTCCTCTGTGTTCCTTGTTCCTTTTCTCTGTTCAGTAAGTTTGCTTCTCTATCTTTTGTGTTAGAGACTTTTCCCTTCCCATGTCTGGTCTTCCTAGCTTGCCCATTGATAGTCAAGAACGAGACACTAAATGCTGACTGGAACCTCTTTCGGGGCGGCGGCGGCGGCGGGGGGGCTGTGAGGGGGGTTGTTGACTGAGCAGTGAGGGATGAGCCTATTTTGTTGAGGTACCTCAGCGTCAGTATCTAGAGGTCTTTATTTGGAGAGGCTGTTTTCCTGGAGAGGAAGTCTCCACATTCCTGCCTGATGGGTATCAGCCTGGCAATCCCAGTTCTGGAGGCTAACTGGGAATCCTTCTTGCCAGGTCTCACCATTGCAGTGTGGTGCTTTGCCTCCAGTTGGAGTTCAGTTGAGTTGATTTGCTCTTTTGAGCCTCCCCTACTTCCAGCTGAGGTCTCAAGTCTCTCCAGAGCAGCGGCCGTAACGAGAGTACCTACAATGGCTGTTGCTGATTAAACACCAATTCCATCAGGCATTGTCCTAAGTGATTAACAAGGAATGTGTCATTTCTTTCTCTCCACTCTGTGGGTAGGTACTATTATTTCCTCCAATTTCTTGTTGGGACATGGAGAGTGACTTGCTCAAGGTCACAAAGCCATGGATCTAGCACATCCACCCAGAACCCAGGCTCAAAACCACTAGATCACTTGTCCCTCTGCTTTCTACTTCCCAAATACTACCCTCTCTTGTCCATTAATGGTACCTCTCCTGTTCTTGTCTTTGAGGATTTGCACTTTATTTACTGCCATTTTAGCAGGGTTTCAGGAAAGAGTGGAGACAAATGTGAAGGTTTCATTCACCGTATATAACCAGAGATGGACATCCCTTTTTGGATATAGGTGGCTATCACAACTGGTTACAGTGACTGATGGATGGCCCCCGTGAGACTACGGCCAATCCCACTGTCCCAGCTTCTGCTTCTGATCCCAATTAGACTTTGTAGCCACAGAAACCCCAGAGAGCCCTAGTTCATATATTTATTGGCATCATGGTCAAGTTACCTAGAGCTGTAGCCAATAGCATCCACTACTGGGGAAATGACTGGTTAGGTTGTAAGATTCAGAGCATAAGACCATCAGCTAAAGGAGACAGAACTAGAAGCATTTCACTGTAGGAGTGAAAAAATCTCACAAAAATATTTGAGACCAGAACAATTAACATCAAAAGGTAAATTGTGGATTTTGTTGAGTGAGGTGACTACAGGTAATTCACATTTTTTCTTTGTGCTCATGTTTTCCAGATTTTTTTATACTGCATGTGTTATTTAACAAGAAATGGTTAAGATATTTAAAAACATTCACCCTTTGATTCAACATTTCTACTTCTTAGAAACATCCTAAGGAAATGGTTAAGGATGTGTGTTAAGATTTAGCCACAGGAATGTTCATTCCAGAGACATTTATACCAGCACTAAGTTAAAAAACAGAAATGTCTAAAGAGGAGATTAAGGTTGGACTATATTGCCAGTAAGAATATATATTGAGCGACGCCTGGGTGCCGCTTAACACTGGTTAAGTGTCCGACTCTTAGCTCAGGTCTTGATCTCAGGGTCATGAGTTCAAGCCACACATTGGGCTCCATGCTGGGTGTGGAGCCTACTTAAAAAAAATAAAATATATATTGAAGTGATGTATGTGGTATTATTATGTAAAGAAACAAGCCTACAAAGCATTGTGTAATATAATTCCAGCTTTTTATTGAAGTATAATTAATATACAATGATATATTAGTTTCAGGAGTACAACATATTGATTCAACAGTTCTATACTCAGTGCTCATCATGGTAAGTGTAGTCACCATCTGTCACCATATGATGTTATTATATTACTGACTATATTCCCTATGCTGTACTTTTCATCTCCATGAGTTATTTATAACTGGAAGTTTATACCTCTTAACCCCCTTCGTGTATTTTTCCCATTCCCCCCATCCACCTCCCCACTGGCAATCATCAGTTTGTTCTATTTTTTTTTTTTTTAAGATTTTATTTATTCATTTGACAGAGAGCGGGAGAGAGAGCAAGAGAGATCACAAGCAGGGGAAGCAGCAGAGGGAGAAAGCAGGCTCCCCACTGAGCAGGGAGCCCAATGCAGGGCTCGATCCCAGGACCCCAGGATCATGACCTGAGCTGAAGGCAGACGCTTAACCGACTGAGCCCCTCGGGTGCCCCTGTTTTCTGTATTTAAGAGTCGCTTGGTTGGTTGATTGGTTGGTTGGTTGGTTTTTTGTTGTTCATTTGTTTTTTAGATTCCAAATATGAGTGAAATCACCTGGTATTTTTCTTTCTCAGTCTGACTTATTTCACTTAGCATAATACCCTCATGTTTATCCATGTTGTTCCAAATGACAAGACCCATTCTTTTTTGTGGCTGAGTAATATTCCATCATAGGTATATACCATTTCTTCCTTATCCATTCATCTATTGACAGACATGGGTTGCTTCCATATCTTATCTATCGAAAATAATGCTGCAATAAACCTAGAGGTGCATATATCTTTTCTAATTAGTGTCTTTGTTTTCTTGGGGTAAATACCCAGGGGTGAAATCATTGGGTCATATGGTATTTCTGTTTTTAATTTTTTGAGAAACCTCCATGCTGTTTTCCACAGCGACTGCATCAATTTATATTCCCACCAACAGTGCACAAGGGTTCCTTTTTTTCCACATCCTCGCCAACACTTGTTGTTTTTTGTCTTTTTGATTCTAGCCATTCTGACAGATATGAGGTGGTATCTCATGGTAGTTTTGATTTCCATTTCCCTGATGATGAGTGATGTTGAGTGTCTTTTCTATGTCTGTTGGCCATCCATATGTCTTCTTCGGAAAAATGTCTATTCAGGTCCTCTGCCCATTGTCTAATAGGATTATTTGCTTTTTTGGTTTTGAGTTGTAGAATTTCTTTATATATCTTGGATATGAACCTCTTATCGGATATATCATTTGCATATCACTTCTCCCACTCAGTGGGTTGCCTTTTTGTTTTGTTGATGGATTCCTTTGCTATGCAAAAGCTTTTTAGTTTGATGTAGTTTCAATAGTTTATTTTTGATTTTGGTCCCCTTGCCTGAAGAGACATATCTAGAAAAACATTGCTAAGGCAGATGTCAAAGAAATTACTGCCTGTTTTCTTCTAGGATTTTTATGGCTTCATGTCTCACATTGAGGTCTTTAATGCATTTGAGTTTATTTTTGTGTGTGCTGTGAAAAAGTGGTCCAGGTTCATTCTTTTGCATGTAGCTGTACAGGTTTCCCAGCACCATTTATTCAAAAGACCGTCTTTTCCCCATTGTGTATTCTTGCCTCCTTTCTTGAGATTCATTGACCATAAAAGCATTTTTTTTGTGTGTGGGCTCTCTATTCTGTTTCACTGGTCTATGTGTCTGCTTTCGTGCTGGTACAATATTGTTGTGGTCACTACAGCTTTGTAGTATATCTTGAAATCTGGAGCTGTGAAACTTTCAGCTTTGTTCTCTTTTCTCAAGATCGCTTTTGCTATTTGGGTTTTTTTGTGGTTCCATATGAATTTTAGGACTATTTGCTTTGGTTCTGTGAAAAATGCTGTTGGTATTTTGATCAGGATTGCATTGAATCTGTAGATTGCATTGGGTGGTACTGGCATTTTGACAATATTAATTCTTCCAATCCATTAGCATGGGATATCTTTCCATTTGTTTATATCATCTTCAGTTTCTTTCATCAGGGCTTTATGGTTTTCAGAGTACAGGTCTTTTACCTTCTTGGTTAAGTTTATTCCTAGATATTTTCTTGTTTGGGGTACAAATGTAAATGAAATTGTTTTCATAATTTCTACTTCTGCTACTTCATTATGAGTGTATGAAAACACAACCAATTTCTGTGTTTTAATTTTGTATCCTGCAGGTTTATTGAATTCATTTATTCTTTTTTTTTTTTTTTAAGATTTTATTTACTGGGCGCCTGGGTGGCTCAGTTGGTTAAGCGACTGCCTTCGGCTCAGGTCATGATCCTGGAGTCCCAGGATCGAGTCCCGCATCGGACTCCTTGCTCAGCAGGGAGTCTGCTTCTCCCTCTGACCCTCCCCCCTCTCATGCTCTCTCTATCTCATTCTCTCTCAAATAAATAAATAAAATCTTTAAAAAAAAAGATTTTATTTATTTATTTGATAGAGAGAGAGACAGAGAGAGGGAACACAAGGAGGGGGAATGGGAGAGGGAGAAGCAGGCCTCCCGCCAAGCAGGGAGCCCAATGCGGAGCTCAATCCCAGGACCCTGAGATCATGACCTGAACTGAAGGCAGACACTTAACGAATGAGCCACCCAGGCACCCCTGAATTCATTTATTCTAATAGTTTTCTGGTGGAGTCTAGGTTTTCTGTATATTAGTATCATGTCATATGCAAATAGTGACAGTTATACTTCTTCCTTGCCAATTTGAATGCCTCTTATTTCTTTTTCTTGTCTGATTGCCACAGCTTGGACTTTGAGTACTATATCAGATAAAATTAGTGAGGGTGAACATCCTTGTCTTGTTCCTGATCTTAGAGGAAAAGCTCTAAGTTTTCACTATTGAGTGTGATGTTAGCTGTGGGTTTGTTATATGTGGCCTTTATTATGTTGAGGTGTGTTCCTTCTAAACTTACTTTGTTGAGAGCTTTTATCATGAACAGATGTTGAATTTTGTCAAGTGCTTTTTCTGTATCTATTGAGATGATCATAGGATTTTCATCCTTGGTTCTCTTGGTGTGTTGTATCATGTTGATTGATTTGAAAATTGAACTATCTTTGCATCCCCAGAATAAATTCCACTTGATCGTGGTGAAAGATACCCTTTTAATATATTGTTGAATGTGGTTTGTTAATAATATTTTGCTGAGGATTTTTGCATCTATGTTCATCAGGGATATTGGCTTGTAGTTTTCTATTTTTTTAGTGTCTTTGGCTTTGGTATCAGAGTAATGCTGGCTTCATAGAATGTATTTGGAAGCTTTCCTTCTATTGTGTGTGTGTGTGTGTGTGTGTGTGTAATAGTTTGAGGAGAATATATATTAACTCTCCTTTAAATGTTTAGTAGAATTCACCTGTGGATCCATTTGGTCCTGGATTTTTGTTGTTGTTGGGAGTTTTTGATAACTAATTCAATTTCATTACTAGTAACCAGTCTGTTCAGATTTTCTGTTTCTTCCTAATTTGGTTTTGGGAGATTGTATGTTTCTGGGAATTTATCCATTTCTTCTAGGATGTCCAGTTTGTTAGCATATAATTTTTCAGAGTAGTCTCTTAATTCTTTGTATTTCTGTGGTGTCAGTTGTTACCTCCCCTTTCATTTCTGATTTTATTTGTGTCCTCTCCCTTTTTTTTTTTTTTTTTTGATGAATTTGGCTAAAGGTTTATCAATTTTGTTTATCTTTTCAAAGAAGTGGCTCTTGGTTTCGTTGATCATTTCTTTCGGTTTTGTGTTTATTTGCTTGTCTCTATTTCCTGTGTTTCAGCTGTGATCTTTATTATTTCTTTCCTTCTACTAACTTTGGGTTTTGTTTGTTCTCCCTTTTCTCATTCCTTTAGGTGTGAGGTTAGATTGTTTGAGATTTTTCTTGTTTCCTGAGGTAGGCCTGTATCAGTATAAATTTTCCTCTTAGAACTGATTTCACTGTGTCCCAACGATTTTGGACTGTTGTGTTTTCATTTTCCTTTTTCACCAGCTATTTTTAAATTTCCTCTTTGATTTCTTCATTGGCTGTTTAGTAGCATATTGTTTAGCCTCCATGTATTTGTGCTTGTTTTTTTCCTTGTGATTCATTATGCTGTCTGAAAAGATGCATAGGATTTTAATCTTCTTAAGTTTATTTAGACTTGCTTTGTGGCCCAACATGTGACCTACCCTGGAGAACGTTTCATGTGCACTTGAAAAGAATGTGTATTCTACTGGGTTTAGATGGAATGTTCTGTATATATCTCTGTTAAGGCCTTCTGGTCTCATGTGTCTTTCAAAGACACTGTTTCCTCACTGATTTTCTGTCTGGATGATCTATCCATTGAAGTGAGTGGAGTGTTATAGTCCCCTACTATTATTGTATTACTGTCAGTTTCTCCCTTTTATGTCTGTTAACATTTCTTTTAGGTACTTAGGTGCTCCAATGTTGGGGGCATAGAGATTTACAATTGTTATACCTTCTTGTTGAACTGATCTCTCTTTTTTTTTTTTTAAGATTTTATTTATTTTTTTGACAGAGACACAGCGAGAGAGGGAATACAAGCAAGGGGAGTGGGAGAGGGAGAAGCAGGCTTCCCATGGAGCAGGGAGCCTGATGTGGGGCTCAATCCCAGGACCCTGGGATCATGACCCGAGCCAAAGGCAGATGCCCAACTACTGAGCCACCCAGGCACCCCTGAACTGATCTCTTTATCATTATGTAATAATGCCCTTATTTGTCTCTTGTTACAGTTTTTGTTTCAAAGTAATTTTGTCTGATTTAAGTATTGCTACATTGACTCCTGCCACCCATCCACTTCCAATTGCATGCTATATCTCTTTCCATGCATTCTCTTTGTCTCTATGTGTTTTTAGTTCTGAAGTGAATCCTTATAGGCAACATATATATGGGTCTTTTTTTTTTTTAAGATTTTATTTATTTATTTGACAGAGTGGGAGAGAGAGCACACAAGCAGGGGGATCAGCAGGCAGAGGGAGAAGCAGGCTCCCCGCTGAGCAAGGAGCCCGACGTGGAACTCTATCTCAGGATCCTGGGATCATGACCTGAGCCAAAGGCAGATGCTTAACCGACTGAGCCACCCAGGCATCCCTGGTCTTTTTTTTTTTTTTTTTTTTTTTAATCCATTCAGTCACCCTATGCCTTTTCATTGGAGCACTTAGTCCTTTTACATGTAATTATTGATAAGTATGTACTTATTGCTGTTTTGTTCATTGTGTTGGTTATTTTTGTAGGTATTTTCTGTTCCTTTCTTCTTCTCTTGCTCTCTTTCCTTGTAGTTTGATGGCTTTCTTTAATGTTATGCTTGCATTCCTTTCTCTTTTGTGTGTGTGTATCCATTATTACATGGTTTGCTTTGTGGTTATCATTTCATTCATATAATGTCTCATGTGTCCAGCAATTATATATTAAGTTGATGGTCACTTAAGTTCAAGCACATTCTAAAAGTACTAAATTTTTATCCCCCCCTCCACTTTTTATGCTTATGATATCATATTCTGCATTTTTATTTTGTGTATCCCTTGAATGAATTTTGTAGAAATAATTGATTTTACTACTTTTTGTTTTAACATCCATACTGGCTTTATAAGTGATTTATCTGCAACTATATGCTTGTTTTTACCAGTGAAATGTTTTCCTTTCAAATTTTCTTCTAGTTATGGCCTTTTTTTTCCAGTCAAAGAATTCCCTTTAATGTTTCTTATCAGGATGTTTTAGTGATGATGTATTCCTTTAGCTTTTGTTTGTCTGGGAAGTTCTTTATCTCTCCTATTCTAAGTGATGACCTGCTGGATAGAGTATTCTTGGTTATAGGTTTTTTTTTCCTTTCAGGGCTTTGTAGGCCTGAGGGATCAGCATGACATATTAAAAGTTTCGGCTAAAAAAAAACAACAACAAAAAAAACCCAGCTGATAGCTTTATGGGGTTTCTCTTGTATATAACATTTTTTTTTCCTTGCTGCTTTTGAAATTCTCTCTTTATCATTACTTTTTGCCATTTAAATTATTATGTGTGTTGGTGTGGACCTCCTGGGTTCATCTTGTATGGGGCTCTCTGATTCCTGGACCTGGATGTCTGTCTCCTTCCCCACATTTAGGGAGGTTTTCAGCTATTATTTCTTTGAGTAAATTATCTAAAGATTTTTTTTTTTTTTTTTTTTTTTTTGAGAGAGAGAGAGAGCACAAGTGGTGGGGAGGGGCAGAGGGGGTGAAGGAGGCTCCCTGCTGAGCAGTGAGCTCAACACAGGGCTTGATCCCAGGACTCCAGGATCATGACTTGAGCTGAAGGCAGACGTTTAACCAACTGAGCCACCCAGGTGCCTCTCTTCAAGTAAATTTTCTGCCCCCTTCTCTCATTCTTCTCCTTCTGGGATCCCTATAATGCAAATGTTATTAGGGTTGATGATGTTGGTGAGTTCCCTTAACCTATACTCATTTTTTATTTTTTATTTTTTTTCTATTCAGCTTGGTTGCTTTCCTCACCGTCTTCTGGATCACTGATCTGTTTGTTCTTCTGCATCCTCTAATCTGCTGCCCTTTTCCTCTAGAGTAATTTTTATTTCAGTTATTGAATGCTTCATCTCTGGTTCTTTTTTGTATTTCCTCTTTAAGTTCTTAGTGAGTTTATCTACTCTTTCTTTTTTAAGTAGACTCCAGGCCTGGCATGGAGCCCAACTCATGACCCTGAGATCAAGAACTGAGCTGAGATCAAGAGTTGGACGCTTAGCCAACTGAGCCACGTAGGCACCCCTATCCACTCTTTTCTCAAGTCTGGTGAGTATCTTTGTCATTACTTTGAATTTTTTTGTTGTTTTTGTTTTGAGAGAGAGAGCGAGAACAAGCAGTGGGGAGGGGCAGAGGGAGAGAGAGAGAGAGAGAGAAAGAGAAGCAGACTCCCTGCTGAGCAGGAAGCCCAATGCAGGGCTCGATCCCAGGACCCAGAGATCATGACCTGAGCCAAAGGCAGACACTTAGCTGACTGAGCCACCCAGGTGCCCCCATTACTTTGAATTTTTATTAGGCATAGCACTTCTCTGTTTCATTTAGCTCTTTTGCTGTGATTTTTCTTCTCTTTCATTTGGGACATATTCTTCTGTGTCCTCATTTTGTCTTAGTCTCTGAGTTTGTTTCTATGGATTAAGGAGGTCAGCTACATCTCCTGGTCTTGAAAGTTGTAGCCTTGTGTCCTGTGGTGTCCTGGAATGCAGTGCCCCCTGGGCATGAGAACCAGGTGCTCCAGGAGTGTCCCCATGGATGCACTACATGTGCTCTGCTGTGTGGCTGAGCTGTGTTTGCCTTCCCCTAGTCAGCAGCAGTGACCCACTTCGCCTGCTGCAGGCACATGGCACAGGGTTTGGTCCCTGGGCTGTTGAGGGGCCTGATACCAGTTTGGGGCTTGTAGGTGGATGGGATCAGCAGTCAGACTAGGTGTCTAATTCAGCCTTTCTGCTGTAGTTGTGGGCCCTCCGAAGGGCAGGGCTTTCTCCCTGTGGTCCACAGAGGCTTTCGCTGATGGGCAGGGCTGGCAGTCAGACTAAATTAATCTTTCTGTCACAGTTTTGGGTGCACCAAGCAGCGGGGCTTTTTCCCTGCACAGCCAGCTAAAAGGCTCTGCCTCTGGAACTGGGCGGGGGGGTGTCGGGGTATGGGGAGCAGGAGTCACTTTGGCATGGTGCCAGCCCCTGCCAGAGCTGCTTACAGGGTGTGCTGGGGCAGAAGCTGCTTTCGGCGGGGGACACCTGCTGCGGCAAGAGTGTTAGATGATGCAGGTTTGCAGGGGAATTTGGGGGTGGCACATGGGGGTGCTGGCAAAGTAGGTGGAGTGTTAGTGCTGGTTCTCACCGTATCCAGCTGTGTAGTCTCAGGGAGGGAGAGCCCCCAACAGCCCCAAGCCCTCCTACCTTGCCCTCCACTAAGGTGTGAGAAGGGGGCTGTGGAGGAAACACCACAGGAAGAGCCGACTCCACAGTTAGTGCTTAGGCCAGATTCCCCGTGAGGACATCTGAGCACCTCAAGCAGGAGCTAAAATGCAACTTCTGAAAAATGTTTGATTTTTTTAGGAGTGATTGACCTATTGATTGTCAGCTTCCCCTAGTATTTGCAGGTTTCTGTAATGTCCAGATAGGGCAAAGGAAGAACATTACTGAAGTTAAAAGACTTCTGCGGCAGGATTTGCAGAGAATAGGCGAAAAAGGCTACATGGCAAAAATTCCTTCTGGTTAGTTATCTTTGGGTGTATCTTCAGATGTTTTTTGATTCTCTGTATACTCTAATATTCTCACAATAAATGTATGTTGCTTTTGTATTAACAATCTGAGTGTACTGGGGCAGGCTCCTACGTGGTGCAGTCGGTTAAGCGTCTGACTTGGTTTCGGCTCAGGCCATGACCAGGGTCATGAGATGGAGCTCCGCATCGGGCTCTGCACTCAGCTCTGAGTCTGCCTGAGACTCACTCTCTCCCTCTGCCCCTCCCCTCCCCGCACTGTCTCTCTAAAATAAATATTTAAAATAATCTGAATGTACAGAAAATATAATTTGAGAAAATACTATTTTCAGCTTCAAGCTAAATACGTAAGAGTTGCTTTAGTGGGCACAAGGAAAGCTTTGAACTTGGTATCCACTGGCTGGCTGCGGCAGCTCTGGACTAATCCAGGCATGGTGGCAAAACAACAGAGAATCTTTGACTCCCACTCTCCTTAGGAATATACTTTCCAAGCTATATTTGACGAGGTCCTAATCAGATGTCCTTTTAACTTGCATACCAAAACTATTGGTCACATCATGAAGAGCTGCCTTATCTTAGGCATTTTGCTTTTCTCCCTCTTTTCTAACTTGAGGGAAACACCGTTTCTCAGATTACTACAAAAAGCCAACCTAAGTAGTAGTCTCTTCTTTTCACGCACACTCTGGATGTTTGGTTTTCACCTTTAACATAATATGCATTAGTTTTTTTTTTTTTAAGATTTATTTATTTATTTATTTGACAGAGAGAGAGAGAGATCACGAGGCTAGGAACACAAGCAGGCTTCCCCCCGAGCAGGGAGCCCAACGTGGGACCCGATCCTAGGACCCTGGGATCATGACCCAAGCTGAAGGCAGACGCTTAATGACTGAGCCATCTAGGCGCCCACATGCATTAGCTTTTTAAAAGACCTGTCCCACATCGAATTGCAAGAACTTGGGAAGCATCTTTTAATGTCGACATGAATTTGAAAGCATCTGTGGCTGCAGATGCTGATTTCTTTTTTTTTTTTTTGAGGGATGGGACAGTTTAATTTAGAAATAAGCTTCGGATAGCCTCCTGATCAGAAGGGAGCCTAAGGGCCCACCCTGGGGGAGAGAGGCCATCGTGGAGGGTAAGGCCCCCAGGTGGAGGGAGACCAGCATGGGAGCTGGTACCACGAGTGCCACGACACTGGTCCTGTGCTCAGCAGGTACTGGCAGAGCCTGGAGTGATGAGCGGAATGGCCTTCTCAGGCATGGGGCTGTGCTTGATTGGACTTGCAGTTGCATCTTCCACTCAGGGCTATCAAGATTCCAGCGATGCACAGGAGCCCTCCGAAAATCATCCCGCCCAGCTGCAGGCTTTCCCAGTCGTGGTAGAAGGGACTGTCTTTATCAACCAGGTCATTGGCTTCCAAGGTAGGCCTGCCAGTGTGAGGAGAAAGCCTCGGGTCACTGTCTTCATGGTACAGCTGCAGAGCAGGGCTGAGAGCCAGGTGCAGATCTGGAGAGGCTGCTGGGGCTGGGCCGCGGACGTTGATTTCTGAAAGTGTGTGCGCCTTCAACCCTAGCTGGGTCTGAACCGCCGAGAACAGAGCTGACTCTGGTAGAGGTCTGCCAGACACCAACTCTGGGACCACAAAGCAATGGCAGCGTCCCCAGGGAGACACTCTCCCCGTTTTAATTCTGGACAGAGTTGGGCCTGGGTTGACACGATCACCTGCAGTGTTCTTTCAGGAACAGAGATGCCCAGCTGAGTTGGCTGAAGGGCTCTCTGCTGGGCTGTGGAGACCTACAGTCTGTGGCTGCAGAGACCACAGGTGGAAGGAGGCAGCCTCCCAAGCCTTTGCTGGCTACCCTAGGGCTGTTTATGACTCTGATATTTAAGAAAGGCCACCCAAAGATATCTTCTTGAAAGAAATGTTTATTATTTTTATCGGTCAAACAGTTTCAAACAAATTCAGAACAAGTTTTCACATTTTGAGCCTTTAGTGCAAAGACGCTATGTCATGCGTGAAAGAAATGCTGATCCAGTGGCGCCCTCCCCTGAAGCAAGTAAATATTGGGATGATCAGGTGGAAGGAGACTTATGTGACAGAAATCTGCTCAGAAATCCTCTTGAAAAAGGACATGATTTAAAGCTCATTTGAAGGTTTTTCACAACATAAATGTGCTTAAACAACTTGTAATCTCAACTTCTTAATTTCAAAACAATACCCCAAGTATCAACTATCCCTTTTAAATAAAAAAAATAATCAATTTATACTCTTCTTAAAAGAACTCTAACAATGTAAAATAAGTTCCAATTCCATATATATATATATGTACATTTATAACTTAGGTGCTCTTTTGCTCTATATACTTTTACTCATGCAACAGTGACAGACGACTGGATGTGAGGCCCTACAGAGGCCTCTCTGAGAAAGCAGTGTAGCTTCTCACTCTGGCGAAGAACAAAGGGGTGTACATCTTGTCAATCTCAAAAGCAGTAACTGCAGTCTCACCAGTTGATCTGGAAAGAAAGCACAAAATTACCGGTTACAAGGACATTTCAACTCATTTAAAATCCTTACATATTTAGAGGGGAGGGTTTATCTTACACTTTAGTCTTTTTTATTTTTGAATTCATCTCCGTAAATTCAAAATGATAGAGGCATGATAAGAGAAAACCACAGGCCCAGAATAGTGTCACTTACACCGAATTCCCAAACCAGGGCCTAAGACCTAATCTAAATGCAGTTTCAAGTCAGAAATCTTCTGATGGGCCCTCTCCACCCCCCAAAGGAAGATGAGGTAGCCTGCATGGTATGACTCCTGCTCTTCCCTCTCAGGGAAAGCAGCACTTCCTGGAACAACCCTTCCTGCCCCTACCCTCCTGCTATAAAAACCTTCCATTTTGTTCAACTCCTCTGAGCTCCCCTCTACCCGTTAGATGGGATGCTGCCCAATTCAGGACTTGTTTACTAAAGCCAGTTAGACAATTAAAATTTACTTGGTTGAATTTTTGTCATTTAACAGATTTGGTGGCAGCAAAAGGATCCAAAGGGAACTTCCGGCAGCATCTGGGGCGATGAGAACATAGGCGTGGTCCCTGTGAACCTTCTGAGCTCACTGTCTTTCTCACCATCTCGAGGGCCGTGGGTAAGTTCCTCTCAGTTATGAGTTTTTTGTCGTCGCTGACGTTCAAGCTCCCCATCTAAATGGCGTTCCCGTACAGGGCAGGACGGCTTGAGCCATGCGCTGCGGGAATTGGTGATGGTGTGCACAGGGCCCTCCTATGGCCAAGATGCAATGCTGCCAAAACACCCAAGGGCACAGGTCTGTCTGTCTGGTTTTGTGTAAAGCCTGTCGCTAGTGGGGATCTTGGAGACCAAAAAGCTGCAAGAATTGGTGGGGATGGGTCGAGCATTTAAAGGCTGTTAGAAGTGCTCACCACCTCAGGAAGACTCCTGGGATGGGATAAGTTAGTTGTGAAATAGGTTAGCCTGGCACTAGGTCACCCACCAATCTCAAGAAACTTTCCAGGCACCGAGGTACACTGTAAAACACACTCAATCCCCAGCCCCATGGCACATCCCTTTCAGGTATTCATTCAGCTCAGAAGATCCCTAAATTCTGAAGGGTCAAGCATGCCACCTTCTGGCACACCTGCTTATTTCATGTCTAAGAACTACTACAGTCCCAGAAGTTTTAGGTATCTAGCAAAAACGACAAAATCTTCCTAAGCTTGTTTTGTGTCCTGAGGCACTTAGCTTGGTAACCACCAGGCTGGGTGCCCCAAAAGAAGGCTGATGTGGGTTAACTCTGTGACTAGGGACCTACCGACGTGCTGCCAGCCCTCAGAGGAATCACGACCTAGAAATACAGTGGCCATTATGGGGAACGTTCCAGTTAGATAAGATCATTTAAGAAGTAGACCTGAAAGCACGAGTTCCCAAATTAAACAGAATGGGATACCCATTTCATTTGGCATGCAGATGCCTCCAAAAGGTTTCAAAGTTCCAAAACCGTTTCATTGAAAGATTTTATTGCAATAGGAAAAATTAAAAAGAGAAAAAGGTAGGTGCCTAAAACAAGACTGTAAGACTGGGTACTCCTTCTCATCTGAATTTTAAAAGACTACCTAAACATCAGCCAAATTCTGCCAAGTTAATGGCCGTACAGACACCCTGTTCTCTACCTTCTAAGCAGGGCCCTCCCATGAGCCCCTCCCAGAGTCAACGAAGCTGAGGGATTTTCTGATAAACTGCTACATCATTCCTTAGACAGTCAAGGGGAAACTGGCAGATACCAGATTGTGCCCAGGGGATCCTGGAAAAACTGGCAGAAGCCAGCAAAAGGTGAAAATTCTTACCAGAGTCCGCGCTTCCAAATCCCTGCCTGCCCAGTCACACAGAAAATAAAATCACACTGTCCTTCCCTTCTAAATCCAGACCCACTGGTTACTGATCCCTTCTCTCCCAGGGACACCTACTGCCTTCCTGCTCCTCTGGTTTGGCATTGCTGGGCTTGGCTTTCTGCCTGCTTGGGACATGCAGGTTGTTGGTTCTTTCTTTTGGCCATCATTGTGAGTGATTCTAGATTTGGGGAAGTTGATATCCTCCATACCATCCTTGCTGATCCATCTTTCACCCAACAGAAGCAATTCAATACTGCCACAAATACGTAAAGTTAGAATGATGTACTCAGAGGGGGAAAGAAGCAAACTGAGGATACGAGAGTTGGATAGGGGGAGAACCTCTGATGCCATTTAAGTTACAGTCCAATTCTTTGGATTGAACTGAAAGCAATGGTCCTTATGTTACACATCTTTGCAAAACCACAAACGCAGCTCTATAGGCAACAAAGTTCCCCTATTCCTTTACCAATCCCCTAATGTCCCGTTTATCTCCGACAGCTTGTACATTATTGGCCTTAGGAAACCAAGTTTCTTCTAGAAGGAGCTTGCATTTTTCCCTGTGCTTTTTAAATCTAAATGTTCAATGTTCTACCTGGTCTTCTCCAGGAATTCCTCAGTTCATCTCTTTAAAATGCAAACTTAAGGAGATGATTCTTACCAAGAAAAAACAAAATGGGCAAAGTCATTTGAAACTTGACTTGCCAAGGGCAAATACAAACCTTAAGTGTCTTCTCTAAAGATGTTTATAAAGAAAAGCTTTACCCATGTAGCCAGGTAACCTCAACATATTCAATCTACCAGAAAAACAAACTCACATCTGACTTTGATAAATCCTGTATTTATTTTAGGGCAGGATTTTCAAAATCAGCTATAAGGTCTCTGAGTCAGTCTGTTCGCATGTGTCTATACATGTGTGTTATAGTTATGTGGTACTTCCCACCTCTGATGGTATCGCCAAAATGAATTTGTAGAAGAGCTCTATTTAGTGGGTTTGAAGGCAAGTGCCTATAAGGATGGGCATTCTGAAAATCATATAGTCAGAGACTAACCCAAATGTTTAAGTGCATGTGACCCAGGAAAATATTGATATAAAAGCTAGATAACGGTTAATGGTTTAATTAAAAGACATGTTTTTAGTTATCAATATTAAATATTAAACTTATTCTACCTGAGTTTACTAGGTAAATTCATATTCTCTCTTCTAAGATGTGGCCACACAAAACAAAGTGTTTGTAGGTAAACATAATTCAGGACAAATAAAGCTAAGCAGGACAAAAGTTTATAAATGAGCTTTTCAGCAATATTTGTCTACTTAGTTTTCCCAAGCTTTTTTTTTTTGATAACCTAAAACCTTAAACTAAGTTAAATGATGAATTAAGTTAAACTCATTAAATACCTAGATCATTTCCAAATAAGATAAAGTACTAAAGCATTAATTAGTAAACACAGATTTATCTACTTTTGTCTTCATATTACAGAGAAACTAATATTTAAACATGCTAATGATACACTGAAACACGTAAAACAGCACATGCTCTAGAAATTTTAAAATGTATTCATAAATATGCCAATTTAAAAAAAATGCTAGTGTAACAGTTCAAAATTGCTCACTTATTAGTTTTCACTAGAAATTAAGGTTTTTAAGGGTTAAGAATTCTAATTAATATCTTTGTATGCCAGGAAAGCAGGATGTGTTTTTCATAAAATAAGGTATGAGAAATAGAGAGTAAGTTTGTCCTAAAACGAAGCTGGTTGTTTAAAGAAAAAAAAAAAAAAAAAAAAAGACAAAATCGGGATGTAAAGAGGTTGTAAAAGGTTTGTAGAAAACAAATATTTGCAAAGGAATTTTAATGTGTGGTCAAGCAGGTTAAGATTAAAATATATTTTAAAAAATGAGTTTTAATATCAAAGTAAGATGGTGCAAAATTATTTAGTTTTCTGTCAAAAAACAGTTTTCTTGGACTTTGGTCTGCTTTCAATCTGTAATCCTACTTACAAGGCAAGTGCTTTAAAACCTTTTTTAAACAATTGTGACAAACTTCCAAAGGACCTGTTAAACTAATGAGGCTTCTTTGCTGTAAGTGAATACCTAACCCTCTGTGTAGCAAAATGGGTCCACAAACATGGCCCCTCATCACCAGACTTGCCACCCTGACGTCCCTGTAACATGGCAACAGCCTGCTTCCAAACTGAAGACACTGAAATGAGTGAGCACTGACTGCAAATTGAACACACACTTATAGAAACCTAGATGGCCCGGTTCTTCCTGGCTCCCTGGCAAATCCCACATTTTAATTTTTGCATTCCTTCACCCACCACAGCACAATGACGAAGACTCAAATTATAAACAGACATTGATAGACTTCTATAAAATTACAAAAACAGTCTACCAGCAATGCCTGACCTGTTTGGTCACTACCACTCCCCATACTGCACCCCCACCCCCATAACTTATTTTTGTTCCAAGAGACCTCAAACCTCTGCCCTCTGGATCCTTCAAACACTTGTAGCTGGACTTCATTCAACTGCCACTGAGTATGAGTATAGCTCATACTCATAAATATTGCTGAAAAGCTCATTTATAAGCTTTTGTCTTGCTTAGCTTTATTTGTCCTGAATTACGTTTACCTACAAACACTTTATTAAACATTAGACAGTCAGCCATTATCCTAAGCTATTATGAGTGATCAACAGGTTCTTGTTCTTGTATGTGTGATTTCTAGATGGGTCGAGATTTCCCCTGCTGTAAGACTGATGCCTTCACAGGAAAAACCAACCAAAACAAACCAACTTAAAAATGTGTTCCCCACTTGGGGTATACTTTCCACTCTCTCCAGTGATCAAGGCATCCATTTCACTGGACAAATCACATGTGCCTTGACGAAAACCTTACGAACTTCTTGGAATTCTATCAGGACACAACCTTCTGGTCCCTTGTTGTCTCCCGCTCGTATGACCAGCTACTGTAAGTCTCCACTGTCTTATGCTCAAGCCTGTCACCCATCGATTCACGAAGCTTTCCTGGATCCCAATTCAAAGAAACCTGTTCATCACAGCCTAGAGTTTGGTGACTATATGAGCGTTGCCAGAGGAAAACCACTCTCCAGCCGCACTGGAAAAGGACCTTCCCAGGCGCTCCTGACCACGGACACTGCTGCAGAACTATGAAGTATTAAGCCTTGGGTACACATCACAGAGATAAGGCTCCACCCACCACCCGGTCCTGTACAGATGCTGGAGACCTCCACATCAAAGTGATGAGGAAGACGAGTAGCAGACATCGAGGTAGTCTGCTTCCACCCCAGATGACGGATGGAGACTCCATACACTAAACGTAAACCCTTTTCTCCTCTTTTCCTTTACTTCACTCTGGCGTTGGCCTGGAAAGATAACACCGTCATCTGTATCTCCCAGGCCACCGTGAAGGGGGTGGGTGTGGGAGGGGTATAACCTCTGGAATTTAAAACAATCTTTTATTTCAGGCTAGGAGAAAATCTAACTGTGCCTCTAACTTTTCACAAGCAAAATAGAAGATCTCATTGGCTGAATCTCCTAAATTTACATTGTTGAATTTAAAAAGAGACATTCACGATTCAGATTCACTCCTTTACAGAGGTCCCGATTTCCTTGGTTAGGGATACATATAAATGAGGCTATGATCAATTCTCAAAATTATTGCAAAATCTGCTGCTAAAGCAAAAGCAGCACCACAAAGATCCTTGGACTCTCTAGCCAAAGTTGTCCTTGATTATCTTTTAGCTGAGCAAGGGGGTGGGTATCTGTGTTGCGGCCAATACCACCTACTGTGCCTGGACTAACACTGATGGGGAAGTTAAAAATTGTGTAAGATCACTGAGCAAGGCACTGGGCTTAAAAAGATGACTCCTGCAGTAGGGCCTTTCTATGGTTTGGTTGGGTCTTGGGGACCATGGCTCTAAGTACACTCCAACTATTGGAAATTGTCCTAACAGTAAGAATAATACTAAGAATAATAATAACCTATAGTAATAGTAATCTCTTTGGTGCATTATATTCTCTCAAAAGCTTTAAATGTATGTTTACAGCCACTCATCACCAAGCAAATGATCTAAGACTGGAACATGAACCTGAAGCTGTGACCTACCAATATCACAGATGAAGGAAAAGCATCGTGACCTATGGGTACCACACAAAGGATCAACATAAGCTGTGAGAACTACAAAAGGGTAATTGAGAGTTGGTGCTCATGCCTTAAATTTTGATCACATCTCTCAGTTAAGCTGACAATCTGATCAAAAGGGGGAACTGTTAAAAAGAAAACCACAGGCCCCAAAATGGCATCACTCAGGATGGGTTCCCAAAGCGGGGCTTAATATATAATTTAATTGCAGTTTCAGCCTCCCCCAGAAATGCAGTCTAAACTGGTCAGTCAGGGGCGCCTGGGTGGCTCAGTTGGTTAAGCGGCTGCCTTCAGCTCAGGTCATGATCCCAGGATCCTGGGATCGAGTCCCGCATCGGACTCCCTGCTCAGTGGAGAGCCTGCCTCTCTGCCTACTTGTGCTCTCTGTCAAATAAATAAACTGCTCAGAAATTTATTGATGGGAGCCCATGAGTCTGCCACATGGACCCTCTCCATTCCCCAAAGGAAAATGAGGAGTTTGCATAAGACCCTCTGCTTTTCCCTTTAAGAGAAAATGTCCTTGCCTGAAGCAATCTTTTTCTTTTGCTAATAACCTTCCTGCCCTGCTCTCCTTCTATAAAAACCTTCCATTTTATACAACTCCTCAAGGCTCCCCATTCACAAATCATTTAATAGAGCCAATTAGATCTTTAAAAATTTCCTTGGTAAAATTTTTATCTAACAGGCATATTGTAAAAAATTTGAAAAACTGAGAAAAGTACAAAGAAAAAAATCACTCATCATTCCATCATCTAATATAACAATATGAGGTACAGTTGACCCTTGAACAACATAGGGGTTGGGGTGTCAAAAATCCACATATAACTTTTGAGTCCCCAGAAACATAACTACTACTAACCTGTTGACCGGAAGTCTTACCAATTACAAAACCAATTAACACATATTTTGTATGTTACATGTATGTTGTACTGTATTCTTACAGTAAAGTAAGCTAGAGGAGAAACAAAGTTATTAAGAAAAGTACAAGAAAAATACATTTACAGTACTGTATTTATAAAAAAAAATCCACATTATAAGTGGATGCATGCAGCTCAAACCTGTGCTGTTCAAGGGTCAACTACACCTTCTTCCAAGCACCTCAACCTGTCTATCGAGCTTTTCTATTGAGATTATAATACTATCAGTAATCCTGCTTTTCATTTAGCATTCTGACATATGCATTTCCTCACATTATTAAATACTCTTCAGAAGCCATTACATATTTCACTGTCTGCCTGTACCACAATTTCCTTAATAATCTCCCCCTTTTTTAAAGATTTTATTTATTTGAGAGAGAGAGAGAGCACAAGTGGGAGGAGGGGCAGAGGGAGAGAGAGAAGCAGACTCCCCACTGAACGAGGAGCCTGATGCGGGGCTCAATCCAGGACACTGGGATCATGACCTGAGCTAAAGGCAGATACTTAACCGACTGAGCCACCCAGGTGCCCCAATAATTCCCTTTCTGTTGGAGATTTACGTTGTTTTCTTTGTTTGGTAATTAAAAATGTGATAAGCTGCTCAGAGAGGATTCTGCTTGTCCCTCTCCCTCTGCCCACCTCTTGCTCTCTCTCTCCCTGTCTCTCTCAAATATATAAAATCTTTAAAAAAAAAAAAGTGGTATTTTTGATTATGTCCTTTGAACAGATTCCTTAGAAATTCTAAGTAAAAGGCTACAGATTTTTTTTTTTAAGATTTTATTTATTTGACAGAGAGAGAGATAGTGAGAGCAGGAACACAAGCAGGGGGAGTGGGAGAGGGAGAAGCAGGCTTCCCGCGGAGCAGGGAGCCCGATGTGGGACTCGATCCCAGGACCCTGGGATCATGACCTAAGCCAAAGGCAGACGCTTAATGACTGAGCCACCCAGGCGCCCAAGGCTACAGATATTTTAAGGATCTTGTTAAAATGTAATTTAAGAGAAATTATAATCCTAGAATAGAATTTAGTGACTTAATATTTGCATGATCAACAGCATCATCCCAGTGGGGAGGGAAGGGAAGCTGATGAAAAGTAATACTACTACAGTCTTTTAGTTTTGTCCCCCAAAGGGATAAATAAAGGGATAAATCAAGCGACTTTATACATACAGTAAGGAAGTCAATGTGACCATTAGCAGTTACAAATGACACCTATAATAATGTCCTTCCTCCTCCTAAAATATGATGCTTTCTATTTATTTGGTACTACACTGAGTTTGGTTTTTTTCTATGAGAAGAAAATAGAACATTCCACTGCACAGTTTACTGAGAGAATCAAAAAGGAGATACAGGACTGCTAGGTAAGAATGAAAAGAAAGAAAAATGCTGAGAATCTCAGTTCTCAGGACCTTTCACACGAGTGGGGAAAGCATGGAAACAGGCCACAGATGGTTTTCAACCCTGTGGTCAAGGCTGTGAAATAGGTTAATAGAAGGTGATCTCAAGGGCGCCTGGGTGGCTCAGTCAGTTAAGCGACTGCCTTTGGCTCAGGTCATGATCCTGGAGTCCCGGGATCGAGTCCCACATCAGGCTCCCTGCTCTGCGGGGAGCCTGCTTCTCCCTCTCCCCCTCCCCCTGCTTGTGTTCCCTCTCTTGCTGTGTCTCTCTCTGTCAAATAAATAAATAAAATCTTAAAAAAAAAAATCGGTCTCTCAGAATTTTGGATTTTATTTTGGAACCAAGAGGCATCGACCACACACCAATATTCTTTCAAACCTAAAAACAGCAAACCTCACTATCCACACACATTGATGTTTCACCTACTTCTGTACTGTTCCTTTCTCACACGCATTCTTCTGTTCCTTAATTACTCCTTACAGGTAAATCCTAACACAAACAGCTTTAAATAGGAACCACCTAATAGATGTATTAAAATCGGTGTATAATCCTGGAGGATAAACCAACCAGAAGTAAAAAAAAAAAAAAAAAAAAAAAAAAATGGTAAGAGGTGAAACACAGGAGAAGAAAAAAGATTTGATGTTTTAAAAGTGACTTAAGTCGGGGCGCCTGGGTGGCTCAGTTGGTTAAGCGACTGCCTTCGTCTCAGGTCATGATCCTGGAGTCCCGGGATCGAGTCCCGCATCAGACTCCCTGCTTGGGAGGGAGTCTGCTTCTCCCTCTGATCCTCCCCCTCTCAGGCTCTCTGTCTCCCATTCTCTCTCTCAGATAAATAAATAAAAAATCTTTAAAAAAAAAATAAAATAAAAGTGACTTAAGTCAATGAGTAGATAATGCACAGACAGCTTAGAGGTGACTGAGTACCATTCTAATTCCAAAGTGGTGGCCCCCATTCCCATGCCTATTCCCACGGGCACTGGGGAGAGCACCACCTCCTGGTCCACTCCTTTGCATACCTGACAGAATCATACTGAAAAGATGGTCATTAAAAAAAAAAAAGAAAAGAAAAGATGGTCATTGGCCAGGGACCTCTCCCTGGCCACAGCTCTCTGAGCACAGCAAACTCTGGAGGCATTTGCAGGAGACGTGTGATACTTTGTAATGTAACATCCTGGAACATAAGGTGGTTTTATAATGTAACATTAACTCTGAGGACTTTAAAATCTATCAGAGAGTTTCCTAAGCCTGATATGAAGTACACATTTATTCTGCAACTTTGGCATCTGTATTACATTCACCTACTTGTAAGTAATGTGACAAGAATGATGTATCCAGATGAGTTTGTTGAACCTCTGGTGGCCACTGGAACACAGCTGGAGCCCCACATGAAAACTCTGATCTGCTTCTTGCACAGGGACGCGACGGAAATATCTGTATTTGTAGTCAAGTGGCTTCTGTAAAAGAAAAGGTGTGTGAGCTATCATGAAACCTCCCCTCACTGATACATATAAATATTACAGGAATCTATTATGCAAGAGTGACACAAAAAGTAACAATCTCTGCACACAGTAGAGGGGTCTTGGGTATCAAATGAGAAGGTGGATAAGTGCCCTGAAAAATGTTAAGCATTCCAAAACTGTTTTCTCTCCATCATCGGCTCAGTTAATCAACACAATCACCCCCAGTGTTAAATATGATTGTACATTGCTGTTTAACGGCTGAAAGAATGAAGACCCCAGGAGGTCAAACGAGTTAACCAAAATTACACAGCAGCTGCAGAGTTGGAAATGAAAACTTCTGTCTTCTCCATGTAAGCCTAGTATTTCCTTCCACTGAAAATATGGGAATTTTTACAGAGGCAAAGTGATAAATTGGTGAAAGATGCAGAAGAAGCATGGAGTAGAATTTATCTTTTGCGGTAACAGTAAAAAGAGTCAATGAAGAAACAGATGTGGACAAGGTTCATTAGAATCACACTTCTGCAAATACTGTTGCTAACAACACAAGAATGTCAACACTATGCATGGTTTCACTGTATCATATTCTGAAGAGAAAACTGGTACTCAACACAGGAGTTCCTATACTCTTTTATAAGGTAAGACCTAAACAAGGGCCCATAACTCCCTAATTCTGACCTCAGGAAACTCATGGCCAAGGCCACAGCCATCGCAGCTACCTCTGCCCTTCAGACGGCTGCCCCAGAACCCTGGAGCCTACCTGAGGCAGGCAGAGAAGCCGGCAACTGGTGGCCACAAGGTGAAGGGACGCCGATGAAACCCTGCCCTAACTAACACATGATGCCAGGGAAGACAGGAGGATCTGATAGAAGGAAAACTTCTAAAAACAATTATAAAAGCATTAGGCAAGTATTTATTCCAACTACATCACAACTGACTCTTTGGGTATCCATTTTTAAAACCAGGATTGAAAAACGCATACAAAGGAAAGTTATGAAAAAAATTAGGCCCTCAATGTGTTAAGAGTTAAAAATACTGGAATGCAATAATTCAACAATATTTGCTTGGCATTTTTTTCCCTTTTGTAAGAACAGGAAGAAGGAAATTATCTTACTTTTTAGCTTATTTCCAGTAGAAACTGAAATTCTCTGTAAGAACACCCTTGATAAAAAAATTATCTATATGAGCTAACTTAGGAAGGAAATCCCTTATGATTCAAAACAAGAATAGCTAAAAAAACATATTCAGGTATAATTTCACTAGTTATTTCATAGCACATTTTGGCTTTACATTTTCCAATGTGAAAGACCTGGACCAGAAAAGGAAATCATTTAGAGAAAAACAAGCTGATCCAATTAAAAAAAACTCCACATTTTAGAAAACCCTCTAGCTCTCTTCAGGGAGATGCTATAAGTCAATATACATTTTGTGTAACAGTATATTTTATGAAACAGTATTTTCTTACCCTTTCTAATCAAGAATGCTTAAATGAGTAGGGTACTGAAATAAACAGAGAACCTTTAATTCCACTCACTCACCTCTTCTTTTTTCTTAGTTATCACAGCAAATACTTTGGTCTGATTGTCTGTATCTTGTGACAAGCGATAATGACCCAACAGAATTGCATCAGTTCTAAAAATTAAAAAATACAATTTAAGTCCAAGTCTATTAACCAGTTGTTACATGTATTTAAATAACCTAGGAAGTAATGGGTTCTAATAGTGGTTACTCAACTTGCCTGAGAACAATCAGCTAGGATGTGAGTAAACCTAATTTGCTAAGGCTCCCAAGACCTACTGAAACATACTCCCCAGGCAGAGAGGCCCAGGCACTGGTATTTTTCACAAGGGCCGCTGTTGAGTGCTGTTTTTATCAGCCAGTACTAAGTTAAGGAAGCACTGGATTACATTAACCTGCAAGTAACCATATGAAATGTGACCTGGATAGAAAACTATAGAAAAATACTACCTGGTATTCCTAGTTCTTAAACGAGGAACAATGGACTGAGGCTCCTCAGGGGTTGTCAACACCATCACATGGCCATCAGGGAAGAATCTTATGTACCTGTGTAAAAAGAAAAGAACACCAAAAAACACCACACACACACAAAGTATAAAACATGTCCTTATTTCCTGGGACCTAAACCTGTTCATTGCTGTGAAATCAAATCAGAAATACCACGGGCCAAAAAATCGGCAAAGCATCATTAAAACAAACACGACTGGCAACCTGTGAGGCCAGCGAAAAAGAAGTGAAGACAGTCTTACGTTTCCTAGAGGGAGCTTGTCAAACTTTCAGTTTTACTCCTGAATAAAAATAAATATACCTCCGTTAAAGCTGTGTGTTTTTTCCTAAAGCACTAATTAAGGTCAAGAGTGAGATCTAATGATCATACACAGTTCACATGTCTCATTTCTCAAGGCCAGTAACATCTGATGGCCATTAAGGCTGAAATGTAGAGCACGAGCTAATTGAAAAGGCAAATGAGTCCCACCAAAAGCAAAAAAACAAGGAGGAGCTCTAAAATGTAAAGTGATTCTTAGATTTAAAGGCTAGGAGGAATTAAATAATTTGTATTAACCTCCTGGTTCTCTGAGTGCAGTTCCTGTTACAAAACTGGATAAAAATACTGAGGTCATCATGTGGATAAATGCAAAAGCCACAAAGAACAGTTGCCCAGTAACCAATGAACTAATACTTGGAGAGAGAGAATTTTTCACTCACTCAGTTTACTACAGTTGTACCTGTAATATTCCACTTGGTGCCAGGCTCTATAGAAACCATCAAGAGACTGTTCCCCTTGACGAATGTATGTCGTTTTACTGATATACACTCCTATTTAAAAAAAAAAAAAAGTTTTGGGTTTTTTTTTAAGTAGGAACATAAATGAAACTTTTACAATCACCTAACATGTTTCCAGCTTTGTTTTTTTTAATTTATTATGTTAATCACCATACAGTACATCATCAGTTTTTGATGTAGTGTTCCATGACTCATTGTTGCATATAACAGCTTTATTTTTATTGTGGTTTCCTTTAAGTATGATCAGAGTATTCAGGTCTGTATTCTTAATTCAGGAAATTAAGACTGTGTACTTATCAAAAATGAGCATGCTAGACCACTATTTCTCCTGAGTTCTAAAGAGTTCAACTTACCATCAAACCGAACACGGGGCCTTTCTAAAAACATCTCTCTCCAGGATGTGTATGGAACAAGTTTAATACAGCTTCTGCCCCAAACTTTCAAGCAGGCCAAACGCCATATCTCAGGGTCTCTAGGTAATAAAAGCATAATACCAATTTATAAAAATGGCTAAGTCCCTAAATGCAGAAATACTTCTGCAAGCATTTGATGAGCACCTGCAAGGCACTGACCAGGGCTCTGGAGACAGACAGACAGACGAGGCAAAGGCCCTGCTGTTTTCCTTGTGGGAAAGCAAACGAAAATGAAGAAAATAAAGAGAAAAGTTTCAGATAGTGTGCTCAGTGCAAAAGCAAATGAAGCAGGGTACACAGAGCAGGACAACTGCGATCGGGAAAGAGAGACTATTTCAGGTACAGCAGCCGGAAAGTACCTATGCAGAAGCCACAGCAAGTGCAAGGCTCTCGGGGGGTGTGACCGGTGCGCTCGACGAGGATCACACGGTGGTGGCAGACTAAGCCAGGTTCACAGGCTACACGACTGGAGAGGCAGCGAAGGGCAGGGGAGCGAGGGGCGTACAGGCTGTTTAGGTGACATGGGTGCCACTGAGAGCTGAGTGTGATTTATGCTTTCAAAAGAGCACTCTGGTGGTCTGCTCTCGGGGTGCTCTAGGGATATAGGAGGGGAAGCAGGCCACTGCCGTAACCCAGACTGGCTGTAACAGGGGCAGAGCAAGAAGGGTCCCTGGACAAGGGCGAAATGGTCAGACTAGAGATCTGTTTTTAAGGTAGCACCAACAAGAATCTGTTATGGGATTAGTGTACAAAACTGAATTTTTTTTTTAAAGATTTTATTTATTTGAGAGACAGAGTGAGCGAGAGAGAGAGAGCACAGAAGCAGGGGGAGAGGGAGAGGGAGAAGCAGACTCCCCTGCTGAGCAGGGAGCCCAACATGGGGCTCCATGCCAGGACCCTGGAATCATGACCCGAGCTGAAGGCAGCTGCTTAACCGTCTGAGCCACCCAGGCGCCCCACAAAGCACGTATTTTTATGTAAAATATCCATGAAAGATTACCAGCCTCAAATCATTTTATACTAAACTATGATTATTCTTCACATAGCAATAATTTAAAAGTACAGGATAACTTCTAATGGGCCAAAAAAAAATTCTAGTGCAATCTAAATTTAAATCATTACCACTTAATGGGTTTAGAGTTATTTAAAGATGACTTGAGTTTATTTTCCTAGCACAATTCTTTTTCCAACTCAGCTAGGCTAGCATGCAGACCACCCTATGGACGTGATACGTGTGCCTACCTCTGCTGTACCTAAACGCTGTACCCTGGAAACCTAGTGCATTCTAGCCTTTAGGGGCTAAGCGGTTTGGGGAAATCACATACATACAGCTTAGGCAAAACCGTTCATTCTACGTTTTTACTCAGAATATCGATCAAGTTTTTTTTTTTTTAATCAAAACTGGCAAAAGACCAGAATTCTTTTTTCACCACTGCCTGAGTTGTTTTAGAAAGATGAAGTACCTGGCACAGATATAGAATCCTCTGCACACCTGCGACAACTGCTCTAATGACCGGAGGTCCAAGTCACTAGACACCACCCATCGGAATATGTACATCAGGACCTCCATTGGCAGCTCTGCAAAAGAAAATCATCCCTTCAGCGACTCTCCTCGGTTATTCTACCATCTCATTCTCGGTGCAGGCAGCCTCAGTACTCCCAGACATGTGTGAATCACACCCTCAGTATGGCGCAGAGCTGTGCACGACTGTATTTGATTATCCGAAAGTCATAATGGTTTCTAACGTCAAGACACAAATGTTTTTTTCAGTACAGAACAGATCAGAAGCTACTTTTATAAAGCACCCTTTCCTTCAAAAGATCATTTTAGCACCAAGAGATATTAAAATAAGTGTTATTAAAATAGTCTGATATGTATATCTGTGTATATATATACATAATCCATTTGCATTTGCTAACGCTAAAAACTTATTTTCATCTCCTTGAATATTTTCAAGTGTCCTCCTCTGGAAAATCCCCAATTGAACATTTAACATATAAAAATTAAAAAACACTCACTTTTATTAAGATCTTTTCATTTGAGAGAGAGAGAGAATGTGTAAGCACAAGCCAGAGGGGCAGACGGAGAGAGAGACTCTCAAGTAGACTCCGTGCTGAGCGCAGAGCCCTGGGGTTCGATCTCACAACCTGAGCTGAAACCAAGAGTCGGGACATTTGACTGAGCCACCCAGGTGCCCCCAAACACTCATTTTTAAACAGGCAGCCTCCCTCAGGCTGAACTGCCTGATGACACCAGCCTTCCTCTAATTTTCTTGGCTGCTTCAACCACTCAGATACCCTTTTAGATCTTCACTGAATAAAGCAGGGCATCCTTGAACTGCACTACAAACTCCTTTCTACTTCAGTTTTGAAAAGCTTATTAGTATATGCAAACAGTAATTATAACCAGCTCTCCCAACGTACTTTGAACTAGAGCAATTATCTGGCAAGTTATCTGGCCCTGTAAGTTTGGAAAACGTAAATCTAAAGTGAAAGTGTGCCTCCCTGAGTTCTAACCACCATGAACTCATACCTGATATGTGAGTCTGACTGCTCTCCAGCTCAGGCTGACACAGTTTGAGCACAGACTCCTGAAACGTGAGCTGCTGCTGGAAGCACGACAAGAGGTCTGCCATCTTGCTGTCATCGTCATTATCTTCCATGCTGAAAAAGGAGGGAGGTGAATAAATTAAGTGCTCTGTTCCACAAAAGTAGAGCTTAGAAACTGATTTTTCATTGTACTTGCAAATCTGCTTCAGAAAAAGTCATCTAAAAGCAAACTGTCTTAACTACTTCCTTGATTTGATAAAAGTTTATTCTGCCTCACACAGGAGGGCCATACCAAGTCTTCTGACAAAAAAAGCTTCAGCAATTTTCATTCTCACCCAGAAAAAACTAGAATTTTGGATACACGTGTTGAGATTTAATTAGTCCATTTTACTGTAGAGATTCTTGAGTTAGTGAAAAATTTGTAAATATATTCCATACAATGTGACTACAATCCATTCTAATTGGATAAAAATCAAATATACAGATGTCATCTGTGGTTCTTACTTACCAAGGGTTTTCTAACAGATGTGCCTTATCACCCTACCTTAAGAGAGGAAAATATGTAATTTAAAGAATCTTAGCACGGCCCACAAATCGACCAATCATCTAAACAAGAGTACTTTAGAGTTTAAAAAAAACCTGCCTTTAATTTTTGCTGAAATTAACCTTAAAAGCGATCAGACCTACAAAAGGCCTAGATGAGGATGAGGTCCGAAGACCCAGAAGGGCTAATTATACCCTAATTATACAACAAAAGCACGTGTGGCAGAGGCTAGGCGGGCACAAGGGCTGCTCTACCAGCATTTCACAGAAGGCAGAAAACAAGAACAAAACCAGGAGAGAGATTTTCAGGGATCATTAGACCTGATAAGAAAAAAAACAACTGTATCCTTCAACTGTATCCTTCAAGAACTTTCACTACATCTGGGTTTGTACAAAGGGATGGGAAGGAAAAGAAATGCTTCATCCACGTTTTAATATAGCCTTTCTCAATAGCACCTGCATCTATTCACAAAACTGGCTAAGAGCTGAGTCTAAAAGCCTGCCTGAGTATAAAGAAGGCTTAGAAAAAGCCCACTTGATTCGTTTTGAGTTTGAACTACCTCACACTGTTAAATTTCATTTGGTGAACAACACCATTAGCCTCCAAGTTCAAAAACACAATTAAGACTGATTTCACTCAAATAAATAAATAAAATCTTTAAAAAAAAAAAAAAAGACTGATTTCATTGGCATGTCTTTACTATCCAGAGCTTGAGTGTTAATACTGTAAGTGATTTAAAAAAACACTGGCAATGAGCACATGTTATCCATAAAGGTAACTTAATTATTTCATGACAGAGGTAACACCATAACATGATGGTAATATTTTATTACTAAAAACACTATATTCCTATGTATTGCTCATTTCTAACCTGACATTCTCTTATAGGTAGAGACTCTCCTCCCTTCTAATATGAGCAAATTGAGCTTTTGGATACAGATTAAGCCAAAACAATTTTATATAATTGGCTTGCAAATAACTTCAAAAGTATTGGCTTCAAAATATGTTCTCTTGATCTTTGTCCATGTAAAACTATCAATGCCACTTTATGACTTTGATTCAAGTGGCATCCACCCAAAGAAACATGGCTTCTATCCTGCACCTGGGCTTTTAAACAAACGTTACAGTCTTGGGACGTCTGGGTGGCTCAGTCGGTTAAGCATCTGCCTTCAGCTCAGGTCATGATCCCAGGGTCCTGGGATAGAGTCCCACATCGGGCTCCTTGCTCAGCAGGAAGCCTGCTTCTCCCTCAGCCTGCCACTCCCCCTGCTTGTGCTCGCTTGCTCACTGACAAATAAATAAATAAAATCTTAAAAAAAAAAAAAGTTACAGTCTTAACAACGTCCTCACAGATACCTTAAGAGAATAATAAAGTCATTATAATTCAGCATTTTCTTAATAAAATGAAAAAACTTTTAAAAATGTATAGCTTCAAATATATCAAAAAGCAGAAAGACTAGTCTGATGAAACCCCATGTACCCATCACCCAATTTCAACCATTATTAACATTTTGTCAACTTTGGCCTAATTATATCTTAATAGGTTTGACTTTTTTAAAAAAGGTTTCAGAAAGCTGAAATGTGTCTTTTAATTTACTTTCAATAATCACTGCTTTTATTTAAAAAAACTCATCACCTTATCTTCATTATATCTGTTTAAAACGTGCATTTCTATATTTTAATCTTAAAATTTCCCTAACTAAAAAAAATTTCTACAACTTTATAAATAAGTCTTTATACTAAAGACTATGTAATTTAACAGAATTACCACCATCTTCTTATCACGGTTAAGAGTCAACAGGGCAAAGATGCTTAGTTTTAACAAACTCTATGTATTACTGTCTATCAAATTATATACGCACTAGCTGTTTCCAACGCCATCACCATCTGGAGACCGGGTATAAGTAATCTTGAACTCTATATCAGGTACAAGTTGCATAGCCCTACGATAAAACTTGATGGCTAAAAGAAGAAATAAAGCTAAATTAGCTATGACCACACATTTTTGTCATTTCCTTTGATTACCCATAACTGGTTTAATTTGGTAACTTTCTTTACAAACAGCCAAATTCCTTTTTTCTATATGCAATAGGAGTTCAGTGAACAAACTTATTTCCAAGTCTTACTACTCAGAAGTAACCTTTCTTTTTTCTAAAGCTAACACATTATAGCAGCTTAAGCACGTCGTATTTCACTCTCTGCTGTTTGCCCTTCCCACCTTCTCCCTCAGCCTTGTACTGTTAGAAGTGATCTTACTTGGTTGCTTTTCTTCAGTCTTTGGAAATGCAATTGCTGTAGCCCCAAGAAAAACACTTTTAAGCAACCTTTTCTTTCTAGGGTGCAGAGTTGAGGATAATCAAATGCTTCTTACTAGGTAGAATAAAGAGTTTTTTTGAATTTAACCTTCAAATCCAATTTCCTTTAGTCCAGCTGCCCATTATTTAGCTAAATAACCTTTAAAACCTATTTTCTTATAAAGTTCCTGGCCAGGTGGTTTACAGCTATATTATTTGGTAATCTCTCCCACAAAGCTATACAACAGAACTTGAGACTGCAGAAGCCAACTAGCTCTTCTTCCCTTAGATGGGCTCTATTCAATTCAATATATTCTGCTGTGTTCTATTACTCTGGGTGAATTACTGTGTACTAAATGGAGATGAGACTCTCACAAACTAATGAAGACTGTGGAAGGAGTTCACCATTTGGGCTCTTTTAAAATCTGAGTAAAAATATCACTAGAAGAAACTTGCCAATAAAATGCAGTAATCCTGAAAATGTTATTTTGGGGATATTTTCAAGTGATTCAAGCACAAGCATTTTTCCCATGCTCCAATTTTTAGCTTTATTATTACAAAATGGAAGCCTACTTACACATCTAATACAGTAAAATGCCCCATCGCTCTGTTTATGCATTTCTAATGGGTTAATAAAAGAGACAAAGCTGAAGATTATTCCTTTGTGTAAAATGTAAATTAGAAAATGTGTATGTTCCTGAAACTATCTTTTATATTTCCCTCCTTTGAAGTAGTTTTCACCCATAATAGAATACACTATTTTAAAATGAGAAACAATTATTTTTAAGACTTTAATAATGAAGAATAAATACTAAAACCTAAATGTAGACCAATATGATGTTTCACAGCAATATTTTTTGAAAAGACATTATATAGAAATACAATGTTTAGTTTTGATTTGGTAGAAAATTTCAAATAAAGGGAGACTGATGTCTATATATCAAATTTATTCTAGTTAAGAAAAAATTGTTTAGTAACTAAGAGTTGTTATTCAGAAATATCATGACCACATGATCCTGGGCCCTTAGTTTTTTTACCTTCATAGAGAGCTCCATTCTGTTCTTCTTCTACTGCTTTTAGGAAGAGTTCTCGAGCCTATAAAAATAGTGAAATGCAATTTTTGAAAGTCTGTATTAAAAATGAGTATGCGTGGCAGGACAGCCTTTCCAACAAAAGTGGAACAATTGGACACCCATAGGCAAAGTAATTAACCATGACCTAAACCTCACATCTTACATAAAAATTAACTCAAAAATGGATCATGGACTTAAATGTAAAATACAAAACTTTTAGGAAAAAAACATTTAAAAAATCTTGGAGACCTACAGCTGGGCAAAGAGTTCTTATACTTGATCCCAAAAAGCACAATCCATAAAAGGAAAGGTTGATAAACTGGATCTCATCAAAATTAAAAGCTTTTGCTTGATAAAATACCCTGAGGATGAAAATATAAGCTACAGGCTGAGAGAAAGAATGTACAAGCCACTTACTCAACAGAGGACTGTATTTAGAATAAAGAACACTCAAAACTCAACAAACATAAGCAACGCAATTAGAAAAGACAACATATTACACAGAGAAGAGATAAAGGTGGCAAACAGCACATGAAAAGATACTTAACATCCTTAAGCATTAGGGAAATACAAATTAAGATCACAATGAGGTATCACTACATGCCTATCAGAAGAGCTAAAAAGGAATGACAACCCGAAGGGCCGACGAGGCTGTGGAGACGCTGGACCACTCACTCATACCCTGCTGCTGGAAACATAAAATGGTGCAGCCACCCTGGAAAACCCCTGGGCAGTTTCTTTTAACCAAATAGGCACTTAACATACAACCAAGCAATTGCACTCCTAGGCCAGAGAAATGAAAACTTACACTCATGCAGAAATCTGCACATGAATATTCACAGCAGCTCTATTAATCGCCAAACACTGGGAACAGCCCAAATGTCCTTCAACTGGTGAAGAGTTAAACAAACTGGGGTGCACCCATACCATGCAATACCACTGGACAATAAAAAAGAACTACTGTTATACACAAGCTTGGATGGATCCCAGGGGAATTCCGCTGAGTGAAAAACGCCCATCTCAGAAGGTTATATACTGGATGATTCCACTTATGCAACATTTTTGAATATCAAAGTTAGAGAACTGGAGAAGAGATTAGTGATTGCCAGTGGTCAGGAATGGTCAGGGAGTGGGGGACGGGAGAGAACTATAAAGGTGTAGAAAGAGGGAGCACTGCGGTGCTACCACAGTCTGGATCTTGATCATAGTAGTGGTTACAGGAAGATATACATGTACTAAAACTGCATAGAACTATTTATATGCATGCACACAAAAAAGTGCTTATAAATCTGGGAGGTCCGAATAAGCTCTGTGCATGGTACCAATGTCTATTTCCTACTTTTTGATACGGTACTACAGCTATGCAAAATGTCATCACTGAAGGAGAAAGGGTGAAAGGTACACGTGACTTCCCTGTACCTATGTTTCTGTAATTATTTTCAAAATAAAAATTAAAACAAAACGGATATGGAAGTTTTTGGTTATCATGGTAATTTCAACTACTTAATGGCAAATTGCTTGTAAAAATCTGCATAAAGATGACAGCCTCTATGGAACAGGAAAAATGGAAAGTGTGCTGTGCCTACTTCATGCAAGTACTAAAAAGAGGTGAACAATTAGATAGCATTCCAAATTTTTTCAGTGCAAGCACTTTCAAAACTTTCCAGAAGAAGGAAATAATTAATGCATCATTATACATTTGTTCAACTCAAAATGTAACAAAATACTGCATTAAGACCTTTGCAAAGGTGTTAACATTTGAACAAGTTTTTCTCCTTTTGGGCTTCTGCTAATAAATTCAGAGGCATCGCTATTTTAGAGACCAAATGAATCTTAGGGATCTATAAATTGCCAAAGACAGTTCCATGAAGACACCGTACCTCTAGAAAGCCCATAAGGAGTGGTGGTATCCTCCAAAGTACCTAGAAGTAGTAGTGAAGGATGGACATACCAGTATATTTTTGCACACGAGGAAAAATCTTGTAAGTTATGTGCTTATGTCACCAGAATACAACTCTAATGATCACCTACTTACGACTCCGAAAACTCTCATGTGCAATTAAGAAAAAAAAGTTACTTTGCCACAATGTCCATAATACTTAACTTTTCTTCTTTTGCCAGTTCTTGCTTTCCTTTGGTGTCTGCTGCTTTCAGTAAAGAGCCTTTTGTTGCTCTGCAAGGCCGAGTTTCTAAATTGCTAGAGCCTACACCTGGAGCAAGTTCAAACATCCACTGAGCTCGGAACATCTGGAGCTGTGCCTAAGGAAAGAAAAGGACTTTAGGGCTCATCAAGGAAGAGCAGCTTAACCCTGGACAATTTATCAACAGGTCCAACATCAATTTCCATATAAATACATATTCTAAGACTAGAAAACATGTTTTTTTAAATTACTAAACTAACATCCATTCAATGCGTTATCTTCTAAAATTATGTTCTGTTTAAATCTTTAAAGAAATCATGAAGAGTTGCCTAGGTTTGTCTATATGGGAAAGGTACATGGGAAAAATCTAACGGTATCAGAAAACCAAGTTCTGGTTAGAACTGGAAATATGAGCCATCACCTAGGGGCTGAACTCAGAAGCTTTCAAACATTTGTTTACCTGGAATACATCATCTACTAGACGTGAAAAGGACTGTTAAAAATTCTGTAGTTGAACCCTAAATCTTTCTTTCAAAAGCATTCTTTTTTTAAAAAAGGAAATACTTCCTCTTATATATGTAATAAAAATTTTTAAATATAGAAAAAGTGAAGTTCCCCTGTGTGATGGATTCTTCCTTGCTGCCCAGATCCCTTCAGGAAGGAAGGCACTGATTAGCCCACCTGCTGGGACCGCTACAATTAACAGCCCTCAGCTGTCAGCCCGTCCAGAGCATTGCCTAGGCAGGATCATGCCCCTTCCCAGGCGATCCCTACCCAATGACTGATCAACAGCTGATAAGAGTCTGAAAGGCTCTGGTTCCTCCATACTCAGAACTCCTGAAGTGGCTAAGGCGGTCCATTAAGACGGTACAACACGAGGCGCCTGCGTGGCTCAGTCGGCTAAGTGGCTGCCTTCAGCTCAGGTCATGATCCCAGGGTCCTGGGATCGAGTCCCGCATCGGGCTCCTTGCTCAGCAGAGAGCCTGCTTCTCCCTCTGCCTGCCTGCCACTCCCCCTGCTTATGCTCTCTCTCTCTCTCTCACTCTCTGTGTGTCAAATAAATAAATAAAATCTTTTTTAAAAAAAAAAGACGGTACCGCAGCTGGACTTCTGCCTTTGCCCACTCCGGCTCCCTCCCTCTCCCCCGCCCGCCTTCCATAGGTGTGGATCCCAAAAGCACTCCCTAGTACACCTCCCTCATCATAGTCTCTACCTTAAAATCTGTTCTCTGGGAACCCAACCTGAAATACCCCTCCTCCCAAAGAAGGCCATTATCAATACAACTGTGTATATTATTCCTAGATCTTTTTGAAGAGGCATATATAAAATATGTAAGTTTTTAAAATAATTTTTCTTGCCATTCTGAACAGTTCTGGTTCCCACCCTCCTACTTTTAACACAAAACATACCTCTGCCCTGTGGAATCTTTGGTAACACTGAATGTCTGCTAGATGATACATTCCAAATAAGTATTATAAAGCTTATAAATTCAGTAAGATTCATTAATGTAATTACAACGAATATTTTTCTATTTCAATGCACAAGGATTTGCCCCATCCTTTCAAATGACTGCAGTGTATTTCACTGTATGAATAGACCATTACTCAATACAAGTGATGGATATTTAGGTTGTAGTCTATTTTTTCTTTTCTTTTTTTTTTTTAAGATTTTATTTATTCATTTGAGACACAGAGATACAGAGAGAGAGAGAGACAGAGAGCATGAGCAGTGGGAGAGGCAGAGGGAGAGGGAGAAGCAGACTCCCGGCTGAGCTAGGAGCCCGATGTGGGGCTCGATCCCAGGACCCCGGGATCATGACCTGAGCCGAAGGCAGACGCTTAACCATCTGAGCCACCCAGGCGCCCCCCTGTAGTCTATTTTTTCATATAACAATGCTATAATAAACATTTTTGTACATTTATATTTACTCAGTTCCCCATCATTTCCTTAAGATTAATTTTCTAGAAATAAGATTGCTTCATCGGGGCACCTGGTTCGCTCAGTCAGTTAAGTGTCTGACTCTTGATTTCGGATCAGGTCATATCTCAGGGTTGTGAGATCCAGCCCCTCACTGGGCTCCATGCTCAGTGCTTAGTCCGCTTGAAATTCTCTCTCTCCCTCTCTGCCCCTCCCCCCAATTCATGCACATACACTCTCTTATTCAAAATAAATAAATCCTTTTTTTTAAGATTTTATTTATTCATTTGAGACACAGATACAGAGAGAGAGAGCATGAGCAGGGGGAGAGCCAGAGGGAGAGGGAGAAGCAGGTTTCCCATTAAGCCAGGAGCCTGATGTGGGGCTTGATCCCAGGACCCTGGGATCAGGATCCAAGCAGAAGGCAGACGCTTAACCATCTGAGCCACCCAGGCGCCCCTCAAAATAAATAAATCTTTAAAAAATAATTGCTTGAGGGGCGCCTGGGTGGCTCAGTCGTTAAGCGTCTGCCTCCGCCTGAGGTCCTGATCCCAGGTTCCTGGGATCGAGCCCCGCATCGGGCTCCTGCTCAGTGGGAAGCCTGCTTCTCCCTCTCCCACTCCCTCTGCTTGTGTTCCCTCTCTCGCTGTGTCTCTGTCAAATAAATAAATAAAATCTTTAAAAAAAAAAAGTTGCTTGATCAAAGGGAATGGTTTTCATTTTGTCCCATATTGCTACTCTGCCCTCCAAAAAAGTTGTAGCAATTTACACTTCATGTACATTACTTGAGTGTTCTCAAAGCCTGGACAACAATGGGCACTGTTCACCAATCTGATTAAGAAAAATCTCAATGCAGATTTAATCTGTATTTCAAAAATCATGAGACTAATTATCTCTTCAAATATTTAATAGCCATTTATATTATTTTTTCCATTAGTTGTCCATTCATATCTTTCCATCTTGTGTCACTCATACTAATTTATAAGGATGTTCCATATACTGAGGGTGGGTATCAATCCTCTGCCAATATATAGTAAATAGCTTTTCTAGCTAATCATTTCTCTTGATTTATGATGCCTCTTCTACATATAGGTTTTAACTTTTAGGTGGTCAAATCTGTCAATCTTTTTAAGGTGATGGGTTTTCAGTTATGCCTTGTTTGGAACATATATCAAACCTCATAATGCCAATTATTGTTATCTTCAGTGTGAGCACTTTCAAAATTTTCCAGAATAAGAAAATAATTAGTGCATCATTATACATTTGTTCAATGCAAAATATAACAAAATACTGCATTAAGACCTTTGCAAAGATGTTAACATTTGAACAAGTTTTTTCTCCTTTTGGGCTTCTGCTAATAAATTCAGAGGCATTGACCTTTTAGAGACCAAGTGAATCTCAGGGGTCCATAAATTACCAACAAGAATTCCATGAAGGTAGTGTACCTGTAGGAAAGAAGCCCATGAGGAGCCCATGATACTTTGGTTTCATCCAAAGTACCTAGAAGTAGTAGTGAGGGATAGATCAACTGGTTCTGCTGCTTGTGGAAACTGGTGAATGGGAGGATCCTGAGCTCACCTTCTCTGATGGACATACAAAGACAACATCCACCACCACTAATTCTGTAAATAACCTGAAGAGGCAGAACAGATCTCCCACAGCGAGTTGTAGAGAGAAGACCTCTTTGAAAAGGGTAGGAGGGGCAGGTTCACAGCTGGGAACCAATTCCCCAGGGTGACTAACCACTAACAGGAGGGACATCACAAGCATAGAGGAGCGAGGGGATCAAATCCCACACCAGGCCTGGGAAGAGGAGTCCCCATTACATCTGGCTTTGAAAATCAGTAAGGCTGAATTCCAGGAGATCCAGATAGCTACTGGAAAAGGAGTCTCCATCCTTAAAGGGTCAACACACTAAAAACTCCACCAGGAAATAGCACAGAAGTAGCACTTTGAAAATGCTGGGGTATACATATAGGGCATTTATTAATTGTAGGACATGTGCCAAAGGGGCGTGTATCTGCAGGAGAGTTCTCTAGGAACAAAAGTACTGGTGGGTGCCATTTTGCTTCCCTCCCGTAGCCTGAATAGTTGGATGCATGCAGGAGCTAATTCTAACAGTATCCCTCTCCCTTGGTAGCACTGTATGTCCGGCTGCTGTATTTACCTGTAGACTTCCCACCTTAATAGACACCCATCCAAAACAGCTCTATGCCCGCTACAGCCAGCAGGCAGGCCTGGCCAGGACCAGCAAACTTCCTAGTGACTCCTATCATCGGAAAGGTGATAACCCCACACAACAGCATGTCAATTCCTATAGCCAGCCTCTTTGCTGGCTGTGCAGGAAGCAAGCCCTGCCCTTCACTGTGCCTGCAGCTGTCAGTAGCAGTTAACTGTAGACAGCCAACATGAAGACTGACTCCAACAACTATAAAGCCCATGGCAGCTACAGCTGGGCATCTAACAGCACCAGGAGCAAAACCTGCCCTGTGCGCCTGCAGGAAGAAGCAGATCACTGAAACCAGCTGGAACGAGGGCAGACCAGCATGCCACCCACCAGCATGCCTGTATCAATCACAGCTCATCCACAACAGGAGGGCAAACACAGACTACACAGTGGACACTTATGGCATGCCTGGTTCTGGTGAGCAGGGAACTGAGCTACAGGGCACCTCAGGACTTCTTCCACACAAGGCCACTACTTTCAAGATCAAGACATGTAGCTGACCTATCTAATATAAAGAAACACAGAGAGTCAGACAAAATGAGGAGACAGAAGAAAATGTCTCAAATGAAAAAACAAGACAAAAATCGCCAAAAAAAAAAAAGCTAAATGAAACCAAGACAAGCAATGTGCCTAATAAAGAGTTCAAAGTAATGGTCATAAAGATACTCAACAGAGTTACAAGTGGATGAACTCAGTGGGAACTTCAACCAAGAGATAGAAAATATAAAAAAGAACCAATCAGAGCTGAAGAACTCAGTAACTAAAATGCAAAATACACGAGAGGGAATCAACAGCAGATCAGAGGACACAGAAGAATGGATCAGTGATGCAGAAGACAGGATAATGTAAAGCAACCAAGCTCAATAGCAAAATGGAAAAAGAATAATAAAAAATAATAGGTTAAGGGACCTCTGCAACATCATCGAGTGTAGTAATTTGTATTATAGGGGTTCCAGAAGGGGGGGAGGGGGGCAGAAAACTTATTTCAAGAATACCTGAAAACTTCCCTAATCTAGAGAGGGAAACAGACATCCAGGTCCAGGAAGCGCAGAGAGCCCCAACAAGATGAACCCAAGGAAGTCCACACCAAGACCCATAATTAAAATGGCAAAAAGTAATGATAAAGAATCTTAAAAGCAGCAAAAGAAAAGAGTTCCATATGAGGGAAACCCCATGAGGCTATTAGCTGATTTTTCAGCAGAGACTTTGCAGGCCAGAAGGGAGTGGCATGCTATAATCAAAGTGCTGAAAGGAAAAAAACCTACAACCAAGAATACTCTACTCAGCAAGGCTATTACTCAGAGTAGGAGAGACAGGGTTTTCCAGACAGAAAAAAGTTAAAAAAATTCATCACCACTAAACCAGCCTTATAAGAAATGTTAAAAAGAATCCTTTAAATGGAAAGTAAAGGCTATAACTAAAAGAAGGTGTTGATAGAAAAAAAATTCACTGGTAAAAGCGAACATACAGTAAAGGTAGTAGAGTAATTCTTAGGAAGCCAGTATAAAAGTTGAACTAATGTAATAAAATCAATTATATCTATAAAAATTAGTCAAGGGATACACAAACTAAAAAGATGTAAAATAAGACATCACATACAAAGAACAGGGAATGGGTATTGAAAAGTTAGAGCTTTAGAATGCATTTGAACTTAAGTGACCATCAACTTAACATAGACTGTTGTATGCACAGGATGTGATAAATGAACCCCATGGTAGCCACACATGAAAAAACCATAATAGATACACAAAAGATAAAGAAGAAGGAATCCAAACATAACACTAAAGAAAGCCATCAATCACAAGGGAAGAGAGGAAGAGAAGAAAAAAGGAACAGAGGAAAGCTACAAAACCCAAAAAACAATGAACAAAATGGCAATAAGAATACACCTATCAACAAGTACTTTAAATGTAATTGGACTAAATGCTCCAATGAAAAGACAGTGTGGTGAATGGATTAAAAAATAAGACCCACCTATATGCTGCCCACAAGAGACTCACTTCAGAGTCTGAAAGATGGTGGCAGAGTAGGATGGTGGCAGAGTAGGAGGACCCTAGGATCGCTTCATCCCACAAATACAACTAGATAACTATCAAATCATCCTAAATACTTCAGAAATTGACCTGAAGACTGGCAGAACAAATTCCACAACTAAAGGTAGAGAAGAGGTGACATCAAAGAAGATAGAAGTGTGGAGACACAGCCTGGGAGAGAAATAGATCATGGACACTCTAGTGGGGAGGGAGTCGCAGTTGCAGAGAAGGGCTAGAGACAGACTAGCACACAGGAGAGAGCAAAGAGTGGACACTTGCTTATACCAAACCCCACCACCCCATGCTCCAGAGGTACCACCCTTCCAGTCACAACTGCCTCAGTCCCATTGTGGCAGGCCCCTTCTCCCCTAGAAGCCCAACCCAAACCCCTGCCCACATGTTTCCCAACGCAGGAGTTTTGCAGGGCCTCAGTTCTGGTGGCAGTGGTGACAGGTGTCATATCATAAGCAGACCAGAGCACACCTGGTTAAAACTCAACACTTTCAGGCCAGGGACCAAATACTGCCCATAATAGGCAAAGAGAGCCTCTTCAGACTGGCCTGAAGGATATAGCAGCCAGGACATAACAGCAGAGTGCACATAGCACACACTGGAGACACTCCCTGAAGCACCAGGCCCTGGGGAATAGGAGACACTAGACTACAGGGCACTACAAGACTTCTTCTTCATAAGGCCAGTACCCTCAAGAACAGGAGACATAGCTGACTTTCCTAACACACAGAAGTAGGCACAGAGACTTAGACAAAATGAGAAGACAGAAGGATTTGTCCCAAATGAAAGAACAGGACAAGGCCATGGCCAGAGATTTAGGTGAAACAGATATGAGTAACTTGCCTGACAGAGAATTTAAAGTAATGATCATAAAGATACTCACTGGACTTGAGAAGAGTGAAAGACATCAGTGAGATCATTAACACAGAGATAAGGAATAACATAGATATGAAGGATTCAATAAACAAAATGAGAAACACATTTGATGGAACAAGCAGCAGGCTGGAAAAGCAGAAGAACGAATCAATGACCTAGAAGACAGAGTAATGGAAAGTAATCAAGCTGAACAAAAGAGAAAAAAGAATTATGCAAAATGAGAAAGAATGCACATTCTTTCCAAGTGCACAAGGAACATTCTCCAGAATAGATCACACATTAGCCTACAAAACAAACCTCAACAAATGCCAAGAAGAGTGTAGTCATACCATGCATCTTTTCTGACCATTAACACTATGACACTAGAAGTCAACCACAAGAAAAGATTTGGAAAGACCACAAACATATGGAGGTTAAATAGCATGATACTAAACAATGAATGAGTCAACCAGGAAATAAAAGAAGAAATTTAAAAAGTACACAGAAACAAATGAAAATGAAAACACAACAGTCCAAAACCTTTGGGATGCAGCAAAATTGGTTCTAAAAAGGAAGTTTATAGCAATGCTGGTCACCTCAAGAAACAAGACAAATCTCAAATAAACAACCTAACCTTACACCTAAAGGAGCTAGAAAAAGAACAAACAAAATCTAAAACCAGAAGGAAGGTTATAGTAAATATTAGAGCAGAAATAAATGATAAAGAAACTAAAAAAAAAAACAAAAACAAGAGAACATATCAATGAAACCAGGAGCAGGGTCTTTGGGAAAAAAAAGCAATCAATAAAATTGATAAATCTCTAGCCAGACTTACCAAGAAAAAGAGAAAAGATCAAATAAAACCACAAATAAGAGAGGAGAAATAACAACCAATATCACAGAAGTACAATTATGGGAATATTATGAAAAACTATATGCCAACAAACAGACATCTAGAAGAAATGGATAAATTCCTAGAAACACATAAACTACTAAAACTCAAAAAGGAAGAGAAAGAAAATTGAACAGACTGATAATTAGCAAAGAAAGTGAATCAGTAATAATAAAAAACAAACAAAAAAACCCCCTCCTAACAAACAAAAGTCCAGGACCAGATGGCTTCAGAGGGAATTCTACCAAACATTTAATTAGCAATAACTGTGCCTCGGATAAACTTCATTAGCTATAATATTGCCACTGTGCAAAGCTCTACCAAACATTTAAAGAAGAGTTAATACCTATTCTTTTCAAACTATTCAAAAAAGTAGAAGAGGAAGGAAAACTTCCAAATTCATTCTATGAGGCCAGCATTATCCTGATAACAAAACCAGATAAAGGCACTACTAAAAAAGAGAACTACAGGTAAATATCCCTGATGAACATAGATGCAAAAATGCTCAACAGAAACCAGCAAATTGAATCCAAAAATACATTAAAAAAAATCATTCACCACAGTCAAGTAGGAGTTATTCCTGGGTTGCACGGTGGTTCAGTATTTGCAAATTAATCAATGTGATACATCACATCAATAAGGGAAAGGATAAGAACCATATAATCATTTCAATAGATGCAGGAAAAGCATTTGACAAAGTGCAACATCGATTCATGATAAAAACTTCCACGTAAATATTTCACAGTATATCTTCTCTTTTTTAAAATAATTTGTAAGACTAAAAAAGTGACAGAAATATTTAGAGAAAAGCCAATAAAGTGTACCTTTATTTACTTACTGTACGTTTTAGTCAGAAAAAAAAAAAGACTTCATATCTAGAGACATATACAAACTGAAAGTGAAGGGAGAGAAAAATATATACCATGCAAATGGAAGCAAAAAAAAAAGAAGCAATATCTGTATCAGAAAAAACAGACTTTAAAATAAAGACTGTAGCAAGATGCAAAGAAAGGCACCACTTAATAATGTAAAACAGATAAAAAGATCAATCCAAAAGAAGAATAAAACAATTACAAATACCTATGCACCCAATATAGGAGAACTTAAATATATAAAACAAACACTAACATAGGAAAAATGGACAGTAACACAATAACAGTAGGGGACATGAACACCTCATTTACATCAACAGACAGATCATCTAGACAGAAAATCAATAAGGAAACAAACAAAAATTAATCAACACACACAAAAATCAATCAACACAGTAGACCAGCTGGACTTAACAGATATATACAGAACATTCCAAACAAAAGCAACAGAATACACATATTTTTCAAGTGTAAATGAAACGTTCTCCAAGACAGATCACATGTTAGGCCACAAAATATGTCTCAATAAGTTTGAAAAGTCTGAGATGGTTACCAGAGGGGAGGTGGATGGGAGGATGGTGAAATAGGTGATGGGGATTAAGGAGTGTACTTGCTATAATGAGCACTGGGTGATGTATGGAGTTGTTGAATCACTATACTGTACATCTGAAACTAATACTGTACATTAACTATGTTGGGATTAAAATAAAAAATAAATAAAATGTTTGAAATTATATCAAGCATCTTCTCTGACCACAACACTATGAAACTAGAAATCAATTACAAGAAAAAAAGTGGGAAAACCATAACCACACGAAGGAGCTAAATAACATGACTAAACAACCAATAAATCAACAAAGAAATCAAAGAGAAAATAAAAAAATACATGGGAGACAAATGAAAATGGAAATACAATGGTCCAAAATCTTTGGGATGCAGTGAAAGTAGTTCTAAGAGGGAAATTCATAGTGATACAAGTTTCTACTTCAAGAAACAAATCTCAAATAAACAATCTAACCTGACACCTAAAGGAACTAAAAGAACAAAGCCCAAAGCTAGTACAAAGAAGGAAATAGTAAAGATTAGAGCAGACATAAATGAAACAGACTGAAAAACGAATAGAAAGAATCAGTGAAACTAAGAGCTGGTTTTTTGGGGGGAAAAAATATATATTTAGCCAGACTCATCAAGACAAAAAGAGAACTCAAGTAGCTTCAGAAATGAAGAAGGAGAAATAACAACTGACACCACGGAAATACAAAGAATTGCAAGATAATATTATGAAAAAGTATATGCCAACAAATTGGACAACCTAGAAGAAATGGATAAATTCCTAGAAAAATACAGTCTTCCAAAACTGAATCAAGAATAAATAGAAAATTTGAACAGATCAATTACCTTAACACAATTAAACTGGTAATCAAAACACTCCCAACAAACAAAAGTCCAAGACCAGATGACTTTACAGGTGAATTCTATCAAGCATTTTTTTTTCCCTATCAAGCATTTAAAGAAGAGTTAATACCTATTCTTCTCAAACCATTTCAAAAACAGAAGAGGAAGGAAATCTTCCAAATTTACTCTACAAGGTCAGCATTACCCTGACACCAACAAAGACACTACAAAAAAAGAAAACTACAGGCCAGTATCTCTGATGACCACAAACGTACAAATCCTCAACAAAATATTAGCAAACTGAATTCAGTGACACATTAAAAGGATCATGCACCACAATCAGTGGAATTTATTCCAGGATGCAAAGGTGATTTAATATTTGCAAATCAATGTGAAACTTCACTCTAATAAAAGGAAGTATAAAAACCATATGATCATCTCAACAGATGCAGAAAAAGTATTTGACAAAATTCAGCATCCATTCAGGATAAAAACTCTCCCAACAAAATGGGTTTAGAGGGAACATACTTCAACATAATAAAGGGCATATATGACAAACCCAAGCTAATACCATACTCAATGGTGAAAAATCCATAGTTTTTCCCCTAAGATCAGGAACAGGACAAGTATGCCCACTCACCACTTTCATTCAACATAGTACTGGAAGTGCTAGCAACAGCAATCAAACAAGAAATAAAAGGTATCCATGGGGTGCTTGGGTGGCTCAGCTGGTTAAGTTGGTCTGACTCTTTTTAATTTTAATTTTTTTTTTTTTTAAGATTTTATTTATTTGCGAGAGAGAGAATGAGAGACAGAGAGCATGAGAGGGAGGAGGGTCAGAGGGAGAAGCAGACTCCCTGCTGAGCAGGGAGCCCAATGCGGGACTCGATCTCGGGACTCCAGGATCATGACCTGAGCCGAAGGCAGTCGCTTAACCAACTGAGCCACCCAGGCGCCCAAGTCGGTCTGACTCTTGATTTTGGCTCAGGTCATGATCTCAGGGCCGTGGGATCGAGCCCACAAGTGCCCATGGAGCCTGCTTGGGATTCTCTCCCTTTCCCCCACACCCCCTAACTCCTGTGCATTCTCTCTCTCTAAAAGAAAAAAAGAAATAAAAAGTATCCAGATTGGTAAGGAAGAAGTAAAACTGTCACTATTTCCAGTGACATATATATATTTCCCTATATAGGAAATCCTAAAGACTCCACCAAGAAACTATTTGAATAAATGAATTTAGTAAAGTTGCAGGATACAAAATGTTGCAGAAATCTGCTACATTTCTATACACTAAGAACAAAGTAGCAAAAAGAGAAATTAAGAAGACAATCCCATCTGCAATTGCACCTGAAAGAAATTATCTAGGAATAAACTTAATCAAGAAGGTGAAAGAGCTATACTTTAAAAACTATAAGACGTGGGCGCCTGGGTGGCTCAGTCATTAAGCGTCTGTCTTCAGCTCGGGTCATGGTCCCAGGGTCCTGGGATCAAGTCCCACATCGGGCTCCCTCCTTGGGGGGCAGCCTGCTTCTCCCTCTCCCACTCCCGCTACTTGTGTTCCTGCTCTCGCTATCTCTGTCTCTGTCAAATAAATAAATAAAATCTTTAAAAATAAAATAAAATAAAAAATAAATAAATAAAAACTATAAGACACTGATGAAAGAAATGGAAGACAATACAAATAAATGGAAAGATAGCCCATGCTCGCAGATTGGAAGAATTAATATTGTTACAATGTCCACACTACCCAAATCAATCTATAGATTCAACGCAATCCCTGTTAAAATACCAATAGTATTTTTCACAGAACTAGAACAAATAATCCTGATTCATATGGAACCACAAAGACCCTGAAGAGCCAAAGCAATCTTGAGAAAGAACAAAATTTGAAATATCACAACTCTGGATTTTAAGATATACTACAAAGCTACGGTAATCAAAACAGTATGGTACTGGGACAAAAACAGATACAAAGATCAATGGAACAGAATAGAGAGCCCAGAAATAAGCCCACACTTAAATGGTCAATTAATCTACAACAGAGGAGGCAAGAATATGCAAGGGGGAAAAGACAGTCTCTGCAAAATGGTGCTGGGAAAGCTGGAGAGCTACATGCCAAAGAATAAAACTGAACCAGTTTCTCATACCACACACAAACATAAACTCAAAGACCTAAATGTGAGACCTGAAACCATAAACTCCTAGAAGAAAACACAGGCAGTTATCTCTTGGACACTGGCCTTAGCAACATCTTTATAGATATGTCTCCTTAGGTAAGGGAAACAAAAGCAAAAATAAATTATTGGGACTACACCAAAATAAAAAGCTTCTGCACAGCAAAGGAAACAATCAACAGAACAAAAAGGCAACCTACTGATGGGAGAAGAGATTTGCAAATAATCCAATATAAAGAATTTATACAACTCAATACTAATAAAACAAATAATCCTATTAAAAAATGGGTAGAGAACTTGAATAGACATTTTTCTAAGCCAGACAATGGCCAACAGGTACATGAAAAGATGTTCAACATCACTAATTATCAGGGAAATGCAAATCAAAACCACAAGGAATTATCACCTCACACCTGTCAGAATGGCTAGAATCAAAAAGATAAGAAATAACAAGTTTTGTCAAGGATGTGGAGAGAAAAAAGCACCCTTGTGAATTGTTCCAACCACTGTGGAAAACAGCATGGAAGTTCCTCAAAAAAATAAAAATTGAAATAACATATAATCCAGTAAGTCCACTACTGGGTATTTATCCAAAGGAAACTAAAACACTAATTTGAAAAGATACATGTACCTCAAAACAAACAAAAAGAAGTTATATGTACCTTTGTTTATTGCAGCATTATTTAAAATAGCCAAGATATGGAAGCATATGGAAGCAACCTAAAGTATCCATCAATAGATAAATGGATAAAGATGTTGTATGTGTCAACATATATGTGTGTACACACACACAACAGAATATTACTCAGCCACAAAAAGGAGTGAGATCTTACTATTTTTGACAATATGGATGGACCTAGGGGATACAATGCTAAGTCAAGTAAGAGAAAGACAAATGCCATACGATTTCACTTATACATAGAATCTAAAAAACAAAACAAATGAAAAGACAAGAAAACAGAAACAGATTCATAAATACAGAGAAGAAACTTGGTGGCTGGAAGAGGGGACAATGGGGCAATGGGCAAAAAGGTGAAGGGGACTAATATAAAATAAATAAGTCACCAGATGAAAAGTATACCATAGGGAATATAGCCGATGATACTATAATGACATATGGTGACAAATGGTTAAAAAAAAAAATCTGTAACACAGCTTTAATTTGCACATTCTGTAAACCAGTATGAAAATACAGTTAAGTTCAACGCAAATAAGAACCGATAAATCTTGGAGCACCTAGCTGGCTCAGTCAGAAGAGCATGGGACTCTTGATCTTGGGGGTTGTGAGTTTGAACCCCACACTGGGGATAGAGATTACTTAAATACATAAGTAATCAAAAAAAAAAAGAGAGAGAGAACTGATAAATCTTCATAAGTACGGCCAATTTTTGCTTATGCATGGAAAGCAATGGAATAAGAATTAAATATACATTGAAGAAACATGCCTGCAGATCTGTTTCAGCAGGGCTTTCATTTTCATCATCTTCTGCTCTGACATCAGAATGACAATCTTCCTCAGCTTCTGCCTGAGGGGAGAAAAACCAAAAGAATTCATCAGGAATATGCGAACATCAGTTTCCCTCTGTAATCCACATCTCCTTGAGCTACCTGTCCAGTGAAATATTTAGTTGCTTCTCTCTAGTATCCCCTTCACAGCTAAGTTTAATTATTTGATACTTTAGTAACATTGTAGAATAAACAACTTCACTGTGCTTCAGTTAAAATGTTTTGGTAGGTGATTTAAAACAACTTTGCTTCAAAAAATAACGTAGTGGCAGCACAGAGTTGAGCAAATAGTTTTTGTTTCATGGATCACTTAAAATTTGACTGTTTTTAGTCCATATTTGGATGTTCTTCCTTTTACACGACTGGCATGTTCCCAATACGTGAATATAACTTTATTATTTTAAATGTCCTAGGAAAGCTCATTAATCAAAAACATGTAATAGTGAATGTTTTTGTAAAGAAGCCTGTTCTGTTTCACAAACCCAGATTCTTATACACTGGATTGATTTAAAGTGGAATAAAACTGGACTGGAATTACTGTGCAATGGCCTGCGGCTTAGTACAGGTCTCAGGTCAGTTTCCTTACATTCTATCCTTGTATTCTCAATATATGTTTGCTAAATTAAACCCAATCCTACCTACCAGGGAAAATGACATGTTGCCTCAGGTCAGTCTGTTGGCTAACAGACTTATTAGCAAATGGGACTTGCTCAACACTTCATGTGTTCAGTCCTATAATGTAACAATAGGGGAAATGACCTGAGGGTCAGAAATAAGAAATAATGAAACCAATTTCACTTGCTCCAAAGATGTAAGCTTAATAATTGTAGATTTTCATTGTGATTTGTTTCTAGGACAAAACCATTTATATTAACACATATTTCTGAACTCGGCCACCAGACATACATGCAGTACTTTACAGAGCAACATAAATAAGCCCCACATCTTATCTCTGACAACCAGGCTCAAAGCAGAGGTGCCATTAAGTCTTGAACTAGTTGGTATAAAATAAAGTGCTAGGCTCACTGTAAAGGATAAATTAATGAAAAAATAAATGAAAGAGGCCAAGATTCTGAATTAATTTCCAGAAAACTGGAAAATGGAAGCATTAATGTATCATCAAATATATTTTTTCATCTCTTTAAGCTGGGAGCTTTCCTACTAATAGGAAAATACATAATGAAGGACTCTGAATTTATAGATCCCATTGAAAAGGCTCTTTCCATTCTCCAGTAAGAGGCTGATTTATTACTGTAAACGCTAAGTACAGGGAAGGGACCTGAGCTCCCTAGGGCATCCCCTTAGTAACTCAACCTTCTAACTCTATCCGAGCAGTCAATGCTAAAGTGACTTTTTTTTAAAGATTTTATTTATTTATTTGACAGAGAGAGACACAGAGAGAGAGGGAACACAAGCAGGGGGAGTGGGAGAGGGAGAAGCAGGCTTCCCGAGCAGGGAGCCCGATGCAGGGCTCAATCCCAGGACGCTGGGATCTTGACCTGAGCCGAAGGCAGATGCTTAACGACTGAGCCACCCAGGCGCCCAAAGTGACTTATTTCAAGAGCTTTCCCTGCTCTCTCCAGGTCCAAGCTCTTGCATATGCTGCTTGTTCTCTCCATCCGGAATAATTTCTTCCTCACTTGGCTATTTCTCACCCTTTAAGGTTCAGCTCAGGGATTATCCCGGTAAGAAGCATTTTCTGCTCCTGTGAATTGCCTTTGTTTTCCTACAAAACCTGGGCTTGTATCACAGCACCTAACACTTGTATTGACATTTTGTCTCTTCCCTAGAGTCAGTGCACTGGGAACAAGGATCAGTCATGTTTGTCATCTCAGAGAGCAAAACACATTGCTTGAATCATAGTAAAAGCCTGTCCAGGCCTCAGCTTTCACATCTGTAAAGAGAGGGTGTTGGATGTGGTAACCTCCGAGGTCCCTTTTCATATATGACATTCTATGATTAAAAGTTTACCATGAATCACCTTTGGTGATTTGATCTGGTTATACTGAAGATCTAATATTGTGCTGGGGGCCTAGCATTATGCCAGGCTACTAATAAGTACTCAAAAAAATTGCCTGAATTAATAGAGTCATGCGGACGTATAGTGCATATCTCAAGGATGAGGAAAAGCAATGAGAAATCCATAATACACAAAGCACCTTCTCCCCTGAATTCCTGTGTTATTCTTGAATTCTAATCCTTTATTACTTTGATTCTGGCAGTCCGATAACTATTAAACTATCAAATTGGGAGTTTTACTACATTTTGCCAACTCAAATACCACTTGAAAGAAGTAGGTCCCCAGCTGTCACCCAGAGATTTTCACTTTATTTTTCATAATTGAATCTGACCTACACAGCACCTTTCGCTTGAATAGTTTATGTCTCCATCATTTTACTCCTGTTTTACACACAGGATTAATGAAATATAAAAAGTTAAGTGATTAATCCTGGTTAGAGAACCACTTCTGAAAGCTGAAGGGCATTGTCAATTACTGCTTTTTCTATCCTCCAGGTTAACTTAATAAAATAAATTCTTTCAGCCATCCATTTATTCAATAAATATTTGACTGTCTACGATGAACTCATTAGTTTAGTATCATTTCACACTTGATTCATTTAATCCTAGCCAGAGATTAGTTTCTTAAATGGGAAATTTATTCAAAACCAAAGAAAGGTAGCATAGAGCAGAGACTACATATTCCAGCATGCAATAGTCCCATGGAATTTGCGTTGTCAATTTCTGGAGCTTAACTCAGTGTCTCTCCATTTGGACCGCACTGACGCTGCTCAGGCCCTCACCGCTACGAAGTGAGACATAATCCCTCTGATCCCACACCGCCAGTACCGCCTGCCAACATCCTACCCTCCGCACTGACGTGTCATGGGGCAGGTGCGTCCTAATCCCAGGACTCCTTAAAGGACCTGAACGGCTTCTCCGTGGGTACTGCTTTCCGGAGGGGTAGCAATCAACAAGTGTCCCCGTTTGCCAAGGCTCCCCTCCGCGCCCCCCCCCCCGCCAGTTTGAGACGCTGCAATGGCTCACCTCAACCTATGCTCACTGCTTTTGATAAAATCCCTCGAGGAGGGTAAGATTGGCTCAGTGTCCTCAGCGAACCAAGAAGAGGCATTCTTCTCTGCTGTCCTGCACACCCGCGCTTCCTCACATCGGGTCCCGGCTACTGGGGAGTTCAGCAGGAAGGAACTCCGGGGAGCGGTCAGGGCTGGCACCCGCTCCACTCCCGCTCAGGCCAAGGGCCCTACAGTGGGTGGCGGCCGAGCAGCTCCCACTCCTCCCAGTCTCCACTTCCCGCTCTCTAGGGGCTCCCCCCAGGCCTAGCCCCTTCTGCACACCGCACTCCCGCCTCGAAGTGTCCCTCCGGGCCCCCTCCCGGGTTACCATGCTGGCGGGGCAGCCGGCCGCGGTCGGGGGCTCTCCGCGCCCCCTCTGCACCGCTCCCCCGAGGAGGTGTGCTGGGTGTCCGGGTGTCTACTCCTGCCCGTCTGCTGCAACAGGGCTTAGCAGAGTTCTCGGTCGGAGAAGCGCACCAGGCAGCGGCAGTAACTGCGGGCCCGGCGTACGGCAGCCATCTTCGCGGGGCAGGGGGCCAGATCCGGGCGCGCTAGAGCGACGGCCGGGAAGTCGCCGAGCGGAGGGACGCCCGCTGCCAGCGGAGGCCGAGGACCGTGCGAACACCAGGACGTCGGCGCTGCTGGAAACCCCGGACGCCGCGGCGGAGCTGCCCCCTCTACTGCGGAAACCTGGGACGACGCACTGAGCATGCGCAGTATCGCACTGCCTGCGTGCGCCTCACGGCTCCCCTGCCTCGCGTGCGCTGCCTAGTGGAGGGGTCGGTGGTGCGGGCCTACTGTGTGCGCGAGGCCGAATTGGCAGTCAGGTCACCAATTTGCTGACCCCAAATTCAACCCACGTATTTGTCTCAGTGACTCCTTATGCAAATTTGAACCACCATTATCTAAATAATGTGTATAACTCAAATTTAGGGTTGAGACCCTAAGGCAAACATTCCTTAAAGAGCACTGAACTTGGTGCTCCGAGGGGTCGCTACACGCTTTTCGGGGGTTGTCTAGAGTCCCACGCCAGGAATGCAGGGAAATAGTGAAACTCCACTATAGTCACAGGCTGTTACAATGACTAAACTTTTTGAAAGCACGGATCTGGAGGCCGAGGAAAATATAGGCTTAAGAGAGAAGCAAGAGGAAAATAGAGCCACCGCAAGGCATGTCTTACTACAGATCCCATCATGCAACGGGAGAAAGACGTTGAGGCGACTCCTAAGGCCCTGAAACCCGAGTCCTGCGGAGACGGCGCTCGAGATGTACTCTGGGATTTGTAGTCCGCTGTTTCTCATAAAGTGCCGGAACTTACCCGCGATACTAGCCCCGCCTGTTAAAGTCCAACACCTGACTTTGTTTCTTAAGAAGACCCTCTTATTTATCAGGCAATTTATTATTTTTCCACACTTTACATTATTTTCATTACGGAAGTTTGCATGCTCTGTGAAAACCTACAGTCTTACAGCTTCTTACCTTCTTTCGGCGAACATTTACTGAGTTTCTTTGATTTCTACCAGGCGTCAGGTACTATAGCAGTGATCAGGTTTCCAAGACTCTAGTTCATCGAGCCCACAGAATTTAAGTCTCTTATCCATTATTTTATTCTGGAGATATTAGAAATGCAATACATCTTCGGCAGAAAAATAGAGTAATAAAGGGGGGGTGGCAAAATGGTGAGCTGCTTTCTTTTAATATTAGGATCCACCCTTCGGATAGGTGTTTTTATTTGCTCCCTAAATCAGCTACCTAGAAAAAGTAACTTCATGTTTAACGAAGGCCAAAAAATTTAAGTTTTTAATTTTTAAAGGAAACTTAAAAAGCCTTTTAAAGATGACTTTCCTCCCAATGACCTATTTAAAATTGGATTTTTCAAGTTAAATGGGGGGGGGAAGGTCAGATGTTAGGTTTTATAATTGAAGAAAATGATATATGTAACTCAACACAAAATCAGTTTCGCAAATGAACAATGAGGTATTGAAATGTTTTCAGAACTACTCAATTTCATTAAACGTGTTCAATGCTAATTTAAGATAGCTTGGTTAATTAATACAGATGATTTCTATTCTTGCTAATAATAAAGCTTAATAAAATAATAATTAGCATTCATAATGATAAATTAAGCACCTATTTTATTAAAATGCCATTATGGGGGCACCTAGGTGACTCAGTCAGTGAAGCATCTGCCTTCAGCTCAGGTCATGATCCTGGGGTCCTGAGATCTATCCCTCATCGGGCTCCCTGCTCAATGGAGAGCCTGCTTCTCCCTCTCCCTCTGCTGCTCCCCCTGCTTGTGCTCTTTCTCTCTGTCTCTGTGAAATTAATGAATCATAAATAAATAAATAGATAAATAAAATGCTGTTTTGTTTCAGTTACTAATGTTCTAATTTAGGCAAGTATCTGCTGTATCCACTAGACTTCAGGTTTGTATTATCCTGTCATATTATGTTTACAGGATTGTAATTTTCCTGACCTAAATCACTTACTAGCTCGGTGGACCCTTGTTAAAGGTAGACCAAAAGAGTCCCTGTATTTGCTGGGTAGACTTGGTTGGACAACTGGATTTGACTAAAACTGGTAATTTTAGAATACTTTAAAAATCACTTTTCATGGGAGTAGTTATATAATTTGTTAGGTTACCCCTCTTGTCTCCCTATCTTTTCATTGATAAAGACTTTCAATTTTCATTTGCCATATGGTTTGGGGGGTGTTAATATGGATGAACACAAAGACTGCCAAGGGGCCAGATGATCCTTTCCCATCTGGGACATGTATCTTGTGGGTTTCTTCTATAGGAGCAAGAAGAGAGAGGGATTCAGGTCTTTGTCATAGATTCTATTAGGAAAAAACAATGCCTTGAGTTCTTAGAATTCAAAAATAAAAGGAGAGAAAATCGATATCGTGATGAGCTGGAGAATTTAAACTCAGAGAAAGATCCACAGTGTGTAAATGGACTATTCCTTTATGGATTAAAATTGTGTTGCTTCGGGCAGTGTGGTTCCCTGGACCAGAAGTATCAGCACCAGAATTCTGGGAATCAGGACCAGCAATCTGTTTTCCCAAGCCCTCAGATGATTCTGATGCCTCCAACTAAAGTTGCCCCCTCTGCTATGGGCATTAAACTAGTTCTGAAAAATATAAAGTCCTGGGGCAATTATGTAAATTTAAGTATTTTATTTATTTATTTTTATTTTGACAGAGAGAGAGGGAACACAGCAGAGGGGATGGGAGAGAGAGAAGCAGGCCCACCGCGGAACAGGGAGCTGGATGCGGGGCTCGATACCAGGACGCTGGGATCATGACCTGAGCCGAAGGCAGATGCTTAACCGACTAAGCCACCCAGGTGCCCCTCTGTAAGTTAAATCGGGGGCCTTGAAGCAGTTTCTTTTTTCAAGTCACTTCATAACCAGTCCTTATGTGGATGATTTAAGGTAATGTCTACAATATAATTTATGACACGAGTGTTTAACATGCAAGTGTAAGTGTTAGATTACATATAACTAGTTACACACAGAGGACAATTGTTGCCTAGATCGTATCTAGTCCGTTTCCCACCTGGATAACAATCCAGTCTAACAGCTAAAGTTGCTAACCATAGAACTCTTCAAGTTCAAATGAATGCTATCGGGCAATCCGTTGCGTTTTTATTTTAAAATATTATTGCGGTAAAACAGAATCTGCCATCTTAACCATGTTGGAGTGTACATTTCAGTGGCATTGACTTCATTCACAATGTCGTGCATCCCCGGTTACGTCTTTTTAAAGCCGGGAAAAGGTTTTCACCACGATTACCTGAAATGAAATACACTCAGAACGTGGGTGCACCGCCTCCATTTCTAAATCTTGATACCTGATGCAGCCGACCTGCAAAAAAGACGCGCGTGTGGAGCTGGGGGGCGCACGGGCGGTCAGCGGGCCGCAGGGATCCCTGGGCTCGGTCCGCCCCGGCGGGGAGCGCAGCGCCGCGGCTCGGCGCCCCCGGGCGGCCTGGACGCGGTGCAGGGACGCGCTGGGCCAGCGAGGGGAGCTGCAGGGTAACTTTTCCCAGGGAAAGCGGCCGGTCGTCCCCGCTAGAAGCCTCCCTGCCTTTTGTTTGTTTTTCTGCCGGAGGCTGGAGAGCGGCCGGGTTCCTGCTGCTCCACCATGCGCCGCGCGGCCCGTGCGACTCGCCGGACCTCCCGGGCGTCCCTGCACGGACCGCTCGGTCTGTCCTAGCAGGGATCGCCCCCATCCCCAGTTCCCCTGCGGGCCGCTGCGCCCCAGTCGCCGAGGAGCTGCGCTCACCGCAGGGGCGGGCCCCCGCCTGGGTTCGCGACGCCAGTAAGTGGGGCCAGGGATTTAGGGGCTTCTGCTGAGCGACCTGTCACGGGGGGTGAAGGACTGGAGCTGCGGAGGGATCCCTCCCGGGGCCCCCGCGAGGGGCTGCAAGGAGAGGGAGAGGCTAATGGGCTGTAGTTTCTCTCCACGGTCATGGGGCTCTCTCTCCCTCTTGGCATGGAAACTCCGGGTTGCTCCGAGTCTGGAAGATTTTAATGGGTGTTTACCTTTCGGTGTTAGAGAGGGGAAAGACCCTTGCCGGGTTTGAAGCCCCTTTAGTAGGATGTGGAGGACTTGTTCTTGGAATTTTCCTGACTAGGCCTGTGGCTGTCCCACATGGGGTCTTAGCAGGAATCCTCCCACATTTATGTGCAACCATTTTTCACTGGGTTTCTTTCTGCTCTGATTTCTTCTTACTAATCTGAGTAGATGTTATGAGAGGGATGTTGAAGGATTTTTCCAGAGCAGCCGTTTCTTTCGTAATGTGCCTTTTCAAGTCTGACTTGGACACTGACATTGAGGGCTTTTACTTTTACTTTTAAATATAAAAGTAGTTGAAGGCATCATTCTGCAGAAAAGAGTATTCATTTCTACTTATAATTAAGTAAAGATCTGCTTTTGCTAAAGCTGGGCTATGCTGAGAGAATACTGCCTTGAATTTTGCATGCAAGTCTAGATTTCCCGAAGGTATTGGGACTTGTGTGGTTTTTTTTGGCCCAGAGCACTCTTTGTAGCAATAGAAGTTTGATAGCTACACTCTTCATTTCTTGCATTTTTCCAGTGAGTAGGCTTTCAGGATGTGCCCCAATAGTGAATTGTACTGTTGCTGAATGTAAAATTAAAACGAGCTTAAAATTTGTGTAGTCAACATATAAATTATTAAGAAAAACTTGTGTCTCAGCCCTATGCTAGCTGTACTGGAAGTTAATGTATGCATAGATATGCACATTTGAAATCGTTTCTGGACAAAGCGCTGCAATTTGGTAAAGAATCCTTTTTTTTTTTTTTTTTTTGGTAAAGACTCTTTAAGGCCTTCCTATCTATCTGAGGACCAGTAATTGTAATACACTAGGAAGTGGGTGTAGAAATGAGAGCAGTGCTGGAATCCTCTATTTAAAATGATATCCTGTACCACTGCCCCCTCCCTAAGGTCCAGCCCCCTATGTGACCCTGCCTACTTTCTGTTTCCCCCCTGTCCACTTTGCCTTGCCCCTTCTCCAAAGTCAAAGCTGTTGGCTGGGCAGGAGTGGGCAGCCCCGTTTCTTAGTGAGATCGGTTTAGTTTTAGATGATGGAAGGATGTGTTGGAGGATTGATGGAGCCTGTCTGAGTAGACAGAGGTCTGTGCTCCTTGCCAAGGGAACTCAGCATTTAGCCACACAGAAGTGGTTTTTCTTACTGAAGTTTCTTACCTACAGACTACATGTAAATGAGCTCCAGGATAAAGAACAGGTCTTTGGGGGTTTTGTTGACTGTGCAACACCATCAAAGCTCTTTTTATACTTTCATTGTTTTCTTCTCAGTGCCTTTTGAGGTTCCCAATAAAGGTGGAAAGTCATGTGAATCTTGAACCTTTGGAATTATCTTTAAACATCTTTTCCTTCATTTCCTTCATCCTCTGTATCAGTGAGTCACCAAGACCTTTGAAATGTGATTTATCCAGATCCCTCCCTCCATATTCTAATCCAGAACCTCACCCTGCCTCTCCTGCAGACTGGAGGTGCAAGCCTGGCTCTTAATTAAGTCCTCAGTATCTGTTTGCTGAATGAATGAATGGATGAATGAACGAGACGCTCCCCTTTCTGTTCTCTTCAGCATTTGTTGTCCATCTAATTTTTCTAAACTATCACTTCCTCGACTCTCTCCTTGCCTTTCAACCTGGTTCCTCTCCATTCGCTATCTCAGGTCTAAAATAATTTGCCTGGTTTTTCAAGGCGTTCATAATCAGGCCTCACCCCTCCTATCTAAATCCTATTTTCAGCTCAGCGTACATCCCCGTGCTCTATGCGGTTTGGTCTTGCTGTCCTGCTAAGGGGCCAGGCTCATTCCCACTGCAGTGTCACTGCCCGCATTGCTCCCCTAGAAACTCCCTCCTTCTCCCCACTCTCCCGGGCAGATCTTACCCATCCTCTTGAGAAGGAGCCCACACGCTCCTTCTTCCCTAATGTCTTCTCTAGCTACTCATTTCTCTTCTCTTTCTTTATTTTTTTAAGCTCTTTTTTTTTAGAGTTATCTCTACGCCAAAGGTGGTATCTTTTTTCATGACCCTGAGATCAAGATTCCCACACTCCAGACTGAGCCAGCCAGGTGCCCCTCTCTTCTCTTTATTTTTTTTTTTAAGATTTTATTTATTTATTTGAGAGAGAGCATGAGAGGGGGAGGGTCAGAGGGAGAAGCAGACTCCCTGCCGAGCAGGGAGCCCGATGCGGGACTCGATCCCGGGACTCCAGGATCATGACCTGAGCCGAAGGCAGTCGCTTAACCAACTGAGCCACCCAGGCGCCCTCTCTGTCTTTAAAGTCTTAAGGTACTTGTTTGTTAATCCTTCATTATATTGGCTGTATTGATCTCTAATTGGTTTAGGTTATTTTAAGCCTCTTCAGGGCAGAAGCCATAGTTTAGGCTGGTAATGTGGTGTCTTGGGCTTTGGAGTCAGGCAGAATTGTGGTCAGGGCCTGACTCCACTTATTACTCCTGTGGCCTTCCCCTAGCATTTGGAAAGAGGGGAAATGCCTCCCCCAGCAGGTGGTGGTGTGAAGGTGGTCGACAGTGCCTCCACAGGGCCTGACGTACGCCTGACTAAAATCTGCTCATCCCTCCGCAGTGACTCAGTGACTCAGAGGCCTGAACATTTAGGACATATTTGGTAGGTATTTGTTGACTGACTGGTAGTCTACTACAAGTCATGGCTCAGCCTGGAGGCCCAGAGGACAGGGCAACCGTGCAGCGAATCCTCCGTGAGTGTTATCCTGCCCTTACTTAACATGAATTGAGCTGAGGTTATTCCTGGCTACAGCTCTGCTTCTGGGATCTGTTGCTGTTTTTCCATCTGAACCTTGCCAGGAATGCTACTGCCTTCTAGTTGTGTGTGGGGTGTGTGTGAAACTTGCAGAAAGTTCCTCCTTTTTGTTTTGCAGGATCTTGCTGAGTTGGAGTTGTACCTAGCCCTTCTGTTTTTCTACTTGTGGGGTATGTGTGAGTGTCTGTATTTATGGCAGGACTCCTTGCCTGGTGCTTTCTTGGAAAAATTCTGGGTACAGTGACCTTTCTGTGTATGCTGATCGGTCAGCCTGTGAGGAGCGTCCCACTTAACTCATTCTCTCATTGGCAGTCTTTGCCAAACCACAACGTCCTGAGGGGGGTGTACAACTGGAGGACTAGAAATCTCCTCTCTGCCGACCTCAGTGCGTGTGGCTGGGAGAATGCGCAGAGGTATATGCTTGATGATTTACACACATACACACATGTTCTTTGGGGGTTAGGATGCAACCATATCCTAGGTTGTGACTTTGCTTACCCCAAAACAGCTCTGATGTTGTTATCCATACACATGTGTTCTGGAAAATTACCTCATAAAAGCAACTTGGTAAAGCAAGTCATTTTGTGGGGCAAATTGCATTACAGTGCTGAGTGTTATGGCAGGAAGAAATCAGAGATGTCTTTACTCGCAGCCAAAGAAGTAAAAGAAGCAGCACAGGTCTTCCCAAGATGGTAAGGAAAGTTGATGTGGACATTCACACTCACCGTCTGCTCCTAGTGAGGGGCTGTGTGATGTTTGGAACATACTACTATTCAGCCGGTCCTAGGGAAATACTTAATCCAAGTGGAGAGCTTCCATTCCTGGGGCGCCTGCGTGGCTCAGTCGTTAAGCATCTGCCCTCAGGTCATGATCCCAGGGTCCTGGGATCGAGCTCCGCATCGGGCTCCCTGCTCAGCAGCCTGCTTCTCCCTCTCCCCCTGCTTGTGTCCCCTCTCTCGCAGTGTCTCTGTCTGTCAAATAAATAAATAAAATCTTTAAAAAGAAATATGCTACTCTGAAGATAACAAAGATTCTATTCATATTAACTGGGTCTCTGGTCTCATCCGTAAAGTGAAGGTATCAGATCATCATTAAAGTCCCTTATAGGAAAAACAAAATCTAATTCTGTAGTCTAAAGTTTCCTCAGCCTTATGCTACATCTGCTGTATATGCTGTATGTTGAATTTAGGTCCCATTGAACTTAGTTAGCATTCAATCTATACTGATTAATATTGCGCTCTATATTACTTTAAATTTTTCTGGAATTTTAAGTTTGTCATCTTAACTCAATTTTTTAAAATGGAAGGGCCACGGGGCACCTGGATGGCTCAGCCATTAAGCATCTGCCTTCGGCTCAGGTCACGATCCCAGGGTCCTGGGATCGAGCCCCGCTTTGGTCTCCCTGCTCCGCGGGAAGCCTGCTTCTCCCTCTCCCACTCCCTCTGCTTGTGTTCCTGCTCTCGCTGTCTCTCTCTGTCAAGTAAATAAATAAAATCTTTAAAAAAATAAAATAAATAAATAAAATGGAAGGGCCACAGTAGTGCCTCACATTTCCTTTGGTACTTTTTCTACCTTGCCCAGGGCTGTAGCCACTTGATAAATGGACAGTGACGGCCAAGAACTTGTGGGAGCCCCATATTTGTGAGGAAAGAAAGATCAATGTGAGTCGTATTTTACCTTCCTGTAGGTGTAATATGACCTGTGATAAAGTGCTGATAACAAGTGACTGCCCTCGTAGTTACTATGGAAGATAATGTCCCAGAGCCAAAGGTAAAGTATTATGGTGTAATGTCCAACCACATATTGGACAATATCACGAAAGTACTATCTGCATGAACTTGTAGTTGTCAGAAGATAACAATGGTTTTGGCCTCTTGGATGTTGCCTTTGCTCTGAAAGTAAATTTATTAAAGAGTGATTTAACTTGGGCAAAACTGAGTGAGAAAAAAGTTACGTGTTCCTTCATGTTATCTTAGCTGTTAAAAAAACAAATGTTTGGGGCGCCTGCGTGACTCAGATGGTTAAGCATCTGCCTTCAGCTCAGGTCATGATCCCGGGGGTCCTGGGATCAAGCCCCATATCGGACTCCCTGCTCCTTGGGGAGCCTGCTTCTCCCTCTGCCTCTCTCTCTGTCTCTCATGAATAAATAAATAAAATCTTTAAAAAAAATTTTTAAAAACCACACAAATGTTTTTGTACATTTGTGTAAAAATTCGTAGAAGGCTTCATAATTTTTGTGTTCTGGCCCCCATATAATCATTCAGTCTTGCAAAGAAGGGAGGCACAAGGGGATGGGATGGCAGTGGGAATGCGGTTGGTGGTACAGGAAAGTCACCAGTAGTGAAAATTACCCTTTACAGACCCATAATGTGCTCATTCATTAATTTATTCATTCAACGAATGTTTATTGTGAGCAGCTATTTTGTGCCAACTGCATGCCACATCCACGTCTAGGTGCTGGGAATAGAGTTATGAACTTAATAAAAATTCTGCCCTCAAGGCATTTATATTCTCAGGAGAAACCTAGTTTGTATAATCCCATAACCTCTATAACCCCACGGTACACAAGGCTTATATGGAGAGGGCTAAAATGTTTATTTCTGTGCAGATTTCCTCTGTTTCAGGCGTAGACAAGTTGTGCTTTGTAGGCATATTCTGCCTGCTGCCTGTTTTTTTAAATAGACTGTATAGGAACACAGCCCATTCGTTTACCTACTGTCTATGAGTGGTTTGGTGCTGCGTTGGTGGAATTGAGTAGTTGTGATAGGAGGCATAGCCCTCAAAGCCGAAAATATTTACTAGCTCTTCACAGAAGATGCTTGCTGACCCCTGCCCTATTTCATTTTTATATTAAGCCTTTCCCTCTTTGATATGTTTTATTGACTTGTTCGTTGTGTATGATAGTGAAACACCTTCCATTGAGTGAGATCAGCTCCAGAGTTACAAGATTTGCACAGCCCTTGAGATAGATGGTATGTTCTCATTCACTCCCCTCATCTTCACCTCACCCCGCCCTGCCCACCCTTCAGTCATGAGGTGGTACTCAGGCAGGCCGCTGGGCCTGACTTGCCATCCTCGACAGCCTTCTTTGTGAAGCTTGGGGACGGACTGTCCCTGAGCTCATCCACGGTTTCACACAAGTCAGGGTAAGTTATTCTTCCTCTCGCTCTTCAGCCTTTCACACTAACTTCAGCTCCTCACAGTCCCTGGGAGCCACCTATAGTGACATGCCCTCGTTTAGAAATAATCTACAAGTGACTTAAGATTTTTTTGGTTCAGGGCCGGAGCGCCCTTCGGTACTGTAGGAGAAGCAGTGGGAAGTCGTGGTATTAAGGACCCTGGTGCACGAGGAGTTCTTTGCTCAGAAGTGGGGTTGAAGGAGGAGAGGGAGAGAGAGAGGCGTGGAACACGTTCTGGGGAACAGCTAGCTAATTTTCTTCTCCCCTCACTCCAGCTGATGCAATAGCCAAAAGCATCTTTAATGCGTGCCTTTGCCGAGGTAAAAGCAAAGCAGATTCCACATAAAGAAGGTTCCTTTGGCCTTCTAGCTTCGAGCTGCCGTCCCCAATGCAGAAAAAAGCGCTAATCCAAGAGGTAAAATACTTAGAAGACATTTTTGCTGAAATGAATATGGGCAGAAAGATTAGGCCCCAGAGAGGAAAATATAAACAGAGATGGTACTATTTTTAGTACCCTTTTAAAGTAAATTAACAGTATTAACTCTTGTAAAGTTATGACACATTTGGACCCAGAATATGACGCGTAGTTACCTGCAGGATAAAGTAAAATGGAACTCTGAAGTGCCATGAGAAGGGCCATTTAATGATTTTGCACATAATTCAGCTTTCTTAGGAGGACAGATAAGTTTCAGTATAACACGATTAAGGCTGAAGGAGAAAAGCTGCTCAGAAGGGTCCGATTTTAGCAGGGCCAGTGAACCGCAATTCCCAGACAAGACCAAGTTTGTGTACAGTTTTGTGTTCTCTCTTTAAAAAATTAGTAATTGTCACATTTATTCAATGACGGTCCAAGTTTCAGACTGAAGAATGGACTATGGTTCCCAGCCTGTTTTGCAGGCTGTGAATGAGCAGGGTAGCTGGTATGAGCTGCCGGCCAGGAGCAGATGTTCTTTGCCTCCGCTGAGGATTGAAGCCGAAGGGAGGGAATTGGGGCGGATCGTAGGAAGGTTTCCCCAATGCCACGTAGCCGGAGAAACCATGACATTTGTTTCAAAGATTTGCCGGAACTCTGCAAGCGAAAGAAAGCTGTATGTCTTTGTTGGTTGAGTAGAGCCTTGTCCAAAGTCCAAAGTCCTGAGCTGATGACATTGAGGGTGCCTTTCTCTGATTCCCTGAGACACAGTAATTCTAGTGTTGGGGTAGGAGGGCCCCGGCGGCCTGCCTGCATCAGCCTTTCTATGGGATTTACTATTCTTCCATTTTAGAATTTCAGAGCATTTCTGGTCAGGTCAAACAATTTGATGATCATTACTTCGCACGCGAGGAAATAGCACTGTGTTGGGAGATACTTACCAAGGGTGGTACAGGATGTAAATAGCAAAAGACTAAAGTTCAAATTTTGACCATTCGAACAAGGAGTACCTACTATTTGCAAGTGGAATGTAAGGTGTGAGGGCACAGAGATGAAGGAAGCGCGGTGAGTGTCCCCGCCAATGCCGAGGGCAGGCCTGCGTGTCCCTGACCCCAGAGAAGGGCTGGCAGTGAGGTGGGGACAGGGTGTTGTGGTGGCTCAGGGAGAGAGCTGTTAGCTGCGCCTCTTGTGGGACGAGAGGCTCTCGAGGTGATGTTTGAGCTGGACTAAGGGAAGGGCAGGAGTTGATCCTGACCTGGGGGCCTGGCTGAGTCAGTGGGGCACTGTCCCCCCCTCTAACAGAGAGATGTCATGTAGCGTACAGGGTCGCTCTGGGCCACTACCTTCCCTTTGCTAGCTTTTGTGCGTGTGACGGGAAAAGTGGAAACCCTGGTCCATTTTTTTTCTTAGATAAAACTAACTTGATTCCTGACACATAGTCACAGAATCAGGGACCACTAGAGTGGGAAACCACCTCACTTCATCAAGCCCAATGTCCCGACGGCACAGAAAGTAAACCCAAGGACCAAGAGGTACTCCGAGTCACAGGGGTCGGTGCCTGTGGCCCTACCCATGTGATCTGGATGAGAGCAAGCAAATCCTGAGAGGACTGATTGAAGTGATCAAACTGCTGTTTTACAAATGATGTATATTTTATATCCCATTCTCTCTATATACTCTGCTATGTATTCTGTAAAGGAAAGCCAAGAAATTGGACCCAGAACATATTGGGTCCGCATCAAGTAGCATTATGGGAAAAAAAAACTTCTGTTTAGTGTTCATCAAAAGACTGGATGTGTTGCAAAAAATGGGTGTGTCAAGAGCATCTCAGTTTTTGCCAGAATAATGGTTTGGGGCAATCTACAATATGTGACAGAGTCACAGAAAAATATTCTGTTTGAGTTAAAAAGAGCATCTTTAAAAAGAGCACTAAGTGATCCCAACAACAGTCTTTGCCCAAGAGTGGTGGGGGCGTGGGTGGTCAGGGTTTCCATCCTGGGTGGGTCCCATGATAAAAGCAAAGGCCGACTCCCCATACCCAGTGTTAAAAACCCAATGAGGGGGCGCCTGGCTGGCTCAGTTAGTGGAGCATCTAACTCTTGATCTTGGGGTCTTGAGTTCAAGTCCCAGGTTTAGTGTACAAATTACTTAAAAAAAAAAATAAGTTCAAAAAAATAATAATATAAAAACTTTACCTTTGGAAAAAAAACCCACCAAAAATCAAGGAGCTGGTGATCATTCTGCAGGACAGGTGAAGGCATTCAAACATCACTACATCATTTGCTATTTAAAAGCAGTCAACAAGCCTGTGAGTTCAGTCTATGTGACGATGCATTTGAGTTCAAACTGGAACCCAGTCCCTCTTTGTCTGTATTCAGTTTGCCTCCATTGTAGACAGTCAGTGCTGGGGAGGTCCCTGCTGGGTTCCCTGATGTTTGATTGCAGAATGGGGCCAGCTAGAGCATGGCCACCTCACTGGTTTCCATATTTGGACTTTGAGCTACAAAGTACTTCCAGTTCCTCTCATTCTCAAATCCTCAAAAGATTTCATGATCTTTGGATCTTTTGCAACCTTTCTTTTGAGTTTGGTGCAGTCAGCCTGGGTTTCTATCTCAGTTCTATCACCTATTAGTTATATAACCTTGGGCAAGTCACTTGTGTCTCAGTTTCCTTATCTAGAAAATTGGGGGGAGGCGGGTTGGTGATCACAGTACTGTGGACAAGTTGCTTGTGCCTCCGTTTCCTTATCTGTAAAATAGGGATAATAAAAATAGTGCCTCCAGGTGGAGTGTTGAGAATTGAACGGGTTAATATATGCAAAGCACTTGTAGTAGTATACTGTACACATACCAAGTATTTAAATTATTATCATTACTACCCTTTTGGCTTATTTGATGTATTAGGAGGCTAAGTGTGGATTAATTCTGGTGAGTGCTTTATCCAAGTTAATTCTTGGAGTCAGAGCGGTATTTAGAGTACTGCCCATTGGCTGGTTAGCTAATTCCCAAGAAGGGATGGGCTGCTGCATCCCATTCCCTTCTCAGGCAGTCTGTACCATGAGCTGCGAATTCAAGTGCTATCAAAGGCAGAGGAAGAAATGTAGAAGATTCAGAGAAGCTGGGTATGTGCTTGTGAAACAGCAAAGGAATTGCTCTTCTCTCTCTCTTTTTTTTAAAAAGCACCCTTTTTCTTCAGTTTTTCTCCAAACAGGAGGAGTTTTTCAGGCTGTCTTTTACTTTGTCACTTTTGATGGAGGTCCAGGAACAGAGAAATATTTTTCTTTTTCATTCTTTTTTTTTTTTTTTTAAGATTTTATGTATTTATTTGATACAGAGAGAGAATGAGAGAGAGAACACAAGCAAGGGGAGCGGCAGGCAGAGGGAGAGGTTGAAGCAGACTCACTGAGCAGGGAGCCTGATGTGGGGCTCGATCTCAGGACCCTGGGATCATGACCTTGAGCCGAAGGCAGACGTCCAACGACTGAGCCACCCGGGCGCCCCGAGAAATATTTTTCTTCCAGTAAAACAAGTGGTGTGAAGGTACAAAAATAAATGACAACTAAAAATATTGGCAACCCACGTGGTATCCATTTTAGGGACAACAGGCAGGATGGGGACTGTGATGAGCCTGGGGACCCTTGCCCAGTCTTAAAAGATGGTGACGTTTCTCTGGCTTTTTATTACCGTGGAAGGCTAAGGAGCTCTTGTTATTAGCTCTTCAGTTTTTCCAGAGAAGCCCCAAATGTCATTTTTATAGGAGAGTTCCTATTTTTAAATATAGACCGAAAGCATACCTCTGAATTCAGTTCTCAGGCTGCTGGTTTGCAACCCCTGGTCCACACCATGTGGAATCTCCATATGCTAATGTCATATATTCAGGGATTTCAGCCAGAATTGTGAAGTCTTGTCCACTGTGCAAAATTAGAGAGAAATCCTCTCTGTATTTCAGAGAGGAATGCCCTTGTTCATTGGGTATGTAAGCACAGACTTCTGATTCCATTCCTAAAACACTCAACTGAGTGAATGAAAAGCATTGCTCCATGATTCAGATGATTGTCTGAAAGGCTTTGGGACTTACGTAGGAGAGTAGTAGGCTACATAATATCCCCCAAAGATAGCAGGTCCCCAGAACCTGTGAATGTTACCTTGTATGGCAAAATAGACTGCAGATGTGATTAAATTAAGGGATTTGAGGTGAGGAGGGTCCCCTCGATTATCTGGGTGGGCCCTAAATGCAAATACAGGTTCTTACAAGAGAGAAGCAGAGGGAGATTTGAGACCACCCAGAAGAGAAGACCATGGGACCACAGAGGCGGAGACTGGAGCCATGTGGCCAGGGCCAAGGAATGCCAACGGCCATCAGAAGCTTTCAGCTGTACTCAATGGAATATCTAACACTGGCTTCAGCAACAAAGACCTTTATTTAGGTCATATAACGAGAAATCTACAGCTGATATTTTCAGAGATCATGCAGCAAGTGCAATGCTGTCATCACAGACTCAGCCTCTTTCTTTCTTTTTATCCATTCTCAGCAGACAGGCTTCTGATGTTTCGAGTTGATTTCTCATAGTCACTAGAAGGCTGTCTCAGCCCTAAATATTACAGTTTTAGGCAACCATGTTTAAGGCAGAAACATAGGGCAACCTCTTTGTCAGCTGTCTTTATCAGGGAGGAGATTTCTTCTCAGAAGCCTTTCTCTTTCCCTTACCAGCTCACTTTCCTTTCCATCTTATGAGTGAGAGCCATAGTCCCATTCCTACACAAATTTCAGTGGCAAGTGGAAATGCTTTGCTTGGCTTAGACTGACCAGAGTTCATGCCCTGGGGCTGTGGTAGGTGGCTGCCTTCCCTGATTATGTTGGATCCTGAATAAAATCAGGGTTTTGAAAATTAAGCAGGAAGGGCAGCACTGCTATTGGGTAGATCAGCAAAGGCATCCGCTGCCTCACCCTTCTTTTTTCTAGTGCATTGTCCATTGCCCTGTTGTTTTCCCAGAGCAGCAGTGAGGTTTTGTTCAGTTTCAGATTATGACATGAGTCATCATATTTGGGCCACCGCAAAAATGGTGAACAACTGAAAATACTGAACTCAAATGTATTTAACCACTTCCTGCTGGGATGTACTCAGAACTGACTGTGGGTGGACTGATGCTTCTTGTGTAATGCTAATTTGAATAATACCACTGCATTTTTTAGTATGGGAAATAATTCACTAGAGTACAGACTAGCAAGCTCAGACAGTGGTCACGGTCCTGTTCTCTGGATCTAGACATAGTGCAACTACTTCTCTCTTACGCCCCTTTGTACACTTGAAACAAAGATCGTGGCTCCCCAAGTCTCTTTTACTTCAAGTATTCTTTCTTCAACTACTGTTCTTGTGCTTTTATTTAGGCCCTTCGTTATGTTCTCTAGTGTCTCTCTTGAAATTTGTCACCCAAAGTTGAAATGACCAGAGTCGTGCAATGTATCAACCTTGTCTGAATGCTGTGTTCCTAATAAGAGCTCCAATCAGGCATTATCTTTGGAAAAAATAAAATAAACAACCTTAGAACTACTCGTAGCTGTCTACTGAGCATCTGAGCATCTCCAATGAGGGGTTTTGTACATACCTCAAATCCTACACCTTTGAAAACAGAACCCATCATCTCCACACCTTGTCCAAGTAACATAGGCACACACATTCCATATTCCAAATCTGTGTCTCCCGTATCTGAGAGTCATGCAGTCCAGGCCCTTTGTTCAGGCCTTCAACATGTATCACGTGGACTACTGCAAACCCTCCAAACTAGTCTCTCTGCCTCTAGTCTCTCTATCCTAACATTTGGGTGGTCTCCAAAGGGACCTTCCTTGTGACATTTCCCTGCTTAAAAGCCCTGGAGAGCTCCTCTCTGTACGGTAAGACCAAACTCCTCCATGACAAATAGAACCCCTTCACAGCTGGGCCCCATCCTGACTTTCTAGGCATTTCCTGCCATTTCCTTACTGCCCTAGTGGTCTTTATGCCTTAGTCCCCTTCTTCACAGCGTGGTTTGCAATTAGAGTCACCGGAAGAGCTTTCTTTTTTTTTTAACTTTCTTTTTTTTTTTTATTCTTATGTTAATCCCCATACATTACATCATTAGTTTTAGATGAAGTGTTCCATGATTCATTGTTTGTGCATAACACCCAGTGCTCCATGCAGAATGTGCCCTCCTCAATACCCACCACCAGGCTAACCCATCCTCCCACCCCCCTCCCCTCTAGAACCCTGTTTGTTTTTCAGAGTCCATCGTCTCTCATGGTTCGTCTACCCCTCCGATTTCCCCTGCTTCATTCTTCCCCTCCCGCTACCTTCTTCTTCTTCTTTTTTTTTTTCTTAACATATATTGCATTATTTGTTTCAGAGGTACAGATCTGAGATTCAACAGTCTTGCACAATTCACAGCGCTTACCAGAGCACATACCCTCCCCAGTGTCTATCACCCAGTCACCCCATCCCTCCCACCCCACCCCCCACTCCAACAACACTCAGTTTGTTTCCTGCGACTAAGAATTCCTCATATCAGTGAGATCATATGATACATATCTTTCTCTGTTTGACTTATTTCACTCAACATAATACCCTCCAGTTCCATCCACGTCGTTGCAAATGGCAAGATCTCATTCCTTTTGATGGCTGCATAATATTCCAGTGTGTGTGTGTGTGTGTGTGTGTGTGTGTGTGTATACCACATCTTCTTTATCCATTCATCTGTCGATGGACATCTTGGCTCTTTCCACAGTTTGGCTATTGTGGACATTGCTGCTATAAACATCGGGGTGCACGTACCCCCTGAAGAGCTTTCTTAACTACTGAAACTCATTCCCTACCCCTGACCTGACCCTTAGAGGTGGGGCCTGGGCATCAGTATTTGTTAAAAGGTGATTCTAATGTTCAGCCAGGGATGGAACCACTGGGCATGTGCCAGGGTCCTGTACCACCAACCTTTGGCACATAATTTCCTCCATCTATAATTCCTTTCTCTCCCTTTTCTGTACAATAAAACCTTGCTCATTCTTCAGAACCTCAGTACTGCCTCTTCTCTGAAGGGTTGTCAGATCCCTGCCTCCACCCAAGAGTTGGTTGTTCTCTCTACCATGTTCTCATAGTACTTTCTATATTTTTCATGATCGTGTCAGTTGTGAGTTATTTAAGGAAGGATCCTTACCTTACTCATAGTGTGCCCCCAAAGACTTGCATAATGCTTAGCATCTTAGCAAAGGTTCAGTAAAATTGTACACTGTCAACCTGACATCAGTGCCCAAAGAGACACTAGTTTGATCCATTGTACAATCACTATGAAATTACCTGAAATAACGTTAAGATTAAAAAGCAGCTATCATGGCATGGTAAGAGTCAGATGTTGCTAGAGTAATGGAATTTTGTTCTATGATAGTATGACAAACTGTAACAAGGAGAAGTTGTGAGGGCGACTGTGTGTTAAATGAATGACTCACTCTATCTTGACTTCACTGAAGTTCTTAATTCTTTCACAAATGGCTTTCTTGATGATAATCTAGAAGCATTGTCCCAATTATACAATTTAATTGGATGAGGAAGTAGTGGGACATTAACTACCAAAGAAAGGCTTCTACGATTAATAATTTATAGATATGAATCAGGAGTATAATGCTGTTGCAAAAAAAAAAAAGTGGGGGAGAGCCCACATGCTACTGAAATGTACATCATTATTAAGGTTGGTCACCACAGCTCATCAAGAGGATGGAGAAATGTGTGAGGATTCATAGATGAATGCCAAAGATAATTAAAGGAGTGGAAAAAGTCATCATATTTGGGCCACCACAAAAATCCTTTCCTCCTATGAGGAAAGGTTGTGTAACTAAAGCAGAAGGCTGAGAGACACACTTTTGATTACTAATTTCATGTACACACATTTTTGTGGGATAGTTTATATTTGCATCAAAACAAAGCATGAAGAAATTAGCTTAAATTAGAACAGGCAAGTTTTAGTTGGATATTAAGAAAAATATTCTGATTAACTGGATTACAAAATGCAAATCTGATCATGTTATTCTTAAGTTAAAAAAAAAACCTTGGGACACCAGGGTGGTTCAGTTGGTTAAGGATCTGCCTTTTGCTCAGGTTGTGGTCCTGGGGTCCTGGGATCCTGAGGTCTTGAGGTCCTGGGATTGAGCCCTATGTCGGGCTCCCTGCTCAGTAGGAAGCTTGCTTCTCCCTCATCCTCTGTCCCTCCCCCTGCTTGTGCTCTCTCTCTCTGTCAAATAAATAAATAAAATCTTTTAAAATAAAAAAATAGATGGAGGTAAATAGGAAAAAGAAGAAAAAAGGGAACACAAACACAGAGTCAAAAATTGCTTATGCTGTGGTTCAAGTACTCTTTCTGTGTCATATTGAGACACAGCCATGATATATGATAATGTTCTAATATTAGGTTTTATTGAATAAACCTACACTTGTATGTCTTAAGCTGAAATAAAATGTTTGCGACATGTATCTTTTTAAAGGTTCCCTTCCTCTACCATTTTGGGGGAGAACTTCTTAAACTTCTAATGTAGAATAATTTCAAACATACAGAAAACTTGCAAGAATAGTACAAAGAACACCCATATACCTTTATCCAAATTTACCTATTGTTAATATTTTACCCCATTTGTTCCCTCTCTGTCTACACTCACACCATTCCCCCCCCACCGCGTGCACACACACACACACAATATTTTTGTTCTACCCAGTTGAGAATAAATTGCATGCATCATGGTCCTTTTCTTATAAATCCTTCAGGGTGTATTTTCTAAAAATAAGACTGTGCTCTTATAGACCACAAGACAGATACCAGCTTCAGTAAATGTAATACAGATGCGATACTCTTACCTAATCTACCATCTATATTCCAATCCTTTCCGTTGGCCCAGTGATGTCCTTTGCAGCACTTTTGTCTCCTTTGGTACAGGATTCAGTCGAAGCCTACGTTTTTCAAAATCCTTGTGAGGCCCTCCACAAACAGAACTCTGGGGTTCTCTCTCTCCAGTTCCAAGCTCCCCACCTTTCCTCCCTCCCATGTTGAAGCCCCTGTGCCTTTGTTTCTGCTCCTTGGACTGCTAGAACATCTTCCCTTACAAAACACCTACTTTTCTTGTTCTCTCAAGCTCCATCTTTTGTGAAGACTTTGCTTATGCCCATCCTTAGCCCAGATGGAGTTGACCCAGCTGGAAGCCAGGGGGCTTTCTCTTTAACCTCTCCCATGTCCTGTACCTGAAACCTAAGCATACTTGATATATCTTAGTGCATGTTCATGAGTACATATCTGGGTCCACCCACCACCCTCATCCCCCTGCCATGAGACCCTAAGATCTCTGAAAAAAGGAACAATATTTTATATTCTTTGTATCCCCAGGGTTGAACATAGGGTCTGTTGCATAGGAGTTGCTTTTTAAGTATTTATTAACCAGCAGTGGGATATATCACTGTAAAGAGCTGCTGTAGGAAGTTGCCGGATGTTTGATCCTGTCATCCTTCAAGAGGAAGGAAAATGCTCCTTTAATCAGAGGCCTTAAAATAGCTCTGGGGGAGGGGAATGAGTTTGGGGCGGGGGAAATTTGATCTCTGAAAGCTCTCCAGTTATATGATAGAGTGTGATGAAAGCAGACATAACCTTTACATTTAAAGTTTCCCAAAGACCCACACAACCTTCGCAAGAACATAGACTGGATTTTTTTCACCCATCCCCCCACCCACCTCCCCTCTGGCAACCACAGTTCTTTATATTTAAGAGTCTGGTTTTTGGTCTCTTTTTGTTTTGTTTTGTTTCTTAAATTCCACATATGAGTGAAATCATATGGTATTTGTCTTTCTCTGACTGACTTCTTTCACTTAGCACTATACTCTCTGGGTCCATCCATGTTGTTGCAAATGGCAAGATTTCATTCTTTTTGATGGCTGAGTAATATTCCATTGTGTATATATAGCACGTCTTTATCCATCCTTCTATCAACAGACCCTTGGCTGCTTCCATATATTGGCTATTTTAAATAATGCTGCAATAAACATAAGGGTGCATATGTTTTTGAATTCGTGTTTTTGTTTTCTTTGGAGAAATACCCAGTAGTTCAATTACTGAATCAGATAGTAATTCTATTTTTAATTTTTTGAGGAATCTCCATGCTGTTTTCCACAGTGGCTGCACCAGTTTGCATTCCCACCAACAGTGCATGAGTATTCCTTTTTCTCCAAATCTTCACCAACACTTGTTGTTTCTTGCGTTTTTTATGTTAGCCATTCTGAAAGGTGTGAGGTGATATCTTGGTGGTGGTTTTGATTTGCATTTCCCTGATGATGAGAGATGTTGAGCATCTTTTCATGTGTCTGTTGGCCATCTGTATGTCTTCTTTGGAAGAATGTCTATTCAGGTCCTCTGCCCATTTTTAGTTTCTTTAGTATTGAGTTGTATAAGTTCATATATGTATTGGATAGTAACCCCTTATCAGATACATCATTTGCAAATATCTTCTCCCATTTAGTAGATTATGACTGGATTTATTTTTTTAAGATTTTATTTAAAAAAAAATTTTTAAGTAATCTCTACCCCAAGGTAGGGCTCGAACTTAGAACTCTGAGATCAAGAGTCACATGTTCGGGGCACCTGGGTGGCTCAGTTGGTTAAGCGGCTGCCTTCGGCTCAGGTCATGATCCCAGGGTCTTGGGATCGAGCCCCACATCAGGCTCCCTGCTCAGCCTGCTTCTCCCTCTCCCTCTGCTGTTCCCTCTGCTTGTGCTCTCTCTGTCAAATAAATAAATAAATCTTAAAAAAAAAAAAGTCACATGCTCTATTGAGTAAGCCAGCCAGGTGCCCCTGGATTTATTTTTTAATTCCAAACTAATTTTAGACTTCCAGAAGAGTTACAGAAAACCATACAGAGAATTCCTAGAAATCCTTCACCCAGCTTCCCCTAATATTAACAAATTCTATAACCATAGAACAATGATCAAAACTGGGAAATTTGCATTGGTACAGTGCTATTAACTAAACTATAGACCTGATTCAGATTTCACCAACTTTTCCACTAATGTCTTTTTTCTGTTCCAGGGTCCTATTCAGGATCCCACATTGCACTTAGCTGTGTCTTTAATTGCCTCCAATCGGTGACAGTTCCTAAGCCTGTCCTTGCCTATTATGATCTTGACACTATTGGAGACTATTTGTTGTTTGTAGAATGTCCCTCATTTTGGGTTAGTCTGAGGTTTTCTTATGATTAATCAAAAATCTGCATTTTTGATAATACCACGGAAGGGATGTGCCCTTCTCAGAGCATCATATCCAAGTTCATGATGTCGTAAGTTTTATTAATGGTGACATTGAATTTGATCACTTGGGTAAGGAAGTTTCTGCTGGATTTTTCCCTATGGAGTTACCATCTTTCCCTTTGAAGTTAATAAGTATCTTAGAGATACTTTGAGAGCTTGTTTGGAGGTTCTAGCAGGGGAGCGCAGCTACTCGTATACCCTTGACCGAAGAACGGTCCTCCTCTATCGGGGAAGGTCGTCCTCTTCGACCGAGCGCGCAGCTTCGGGAGGGACGCACATAGAGCGGTGAGGGAGGAAGGGGACACCCGCCTAGCCAGCCAGATCAGCCGAATCAACCCTGGTGATCAATGGGGTGATAGATGTCGCAGCCAGATTGCCCTCACATCCATCTCAGAGATACTTTGAAACTATGTAAATATCCTGTTTCTCCTCAACCTTTCATCCACTCATATGTGCATCCATCAGTGACTATTGTCTGCAACAAATCTTACTGTGGTATTTGTCTAACAGTGAATTTTTTATTTCCCTCTTTCCTTCTACATTTATTGATTGGAATTCTTTTGGAAGGAGAAGCTGTGTGGACTGGATTTAGTTGCAGAATGTCACATACTTCTAATCAGTATTTTCTGGTCTTTTGATTTTTCACATAATTAGTTTGACAGCCATATTTCCCTCAGGGTGCCTGGCTGGCTCATTTGGTAGAGCATGTGAGAACTCTTGGTGTCAGGGTCGTGAGTTCAAGCTCCATGTTGGGCGTAGAGCTTACATTTAAAACAAACAAACAACTTTTATTTTTAATTTAGCATTTATATTTTATTAATGTTTACATAAAAGCATTGCAATCACTTAAGTTATTACTACATTTTCTTTATTATAGGTAGATTGAATGACTTAATTTTATAAATTACAAACCCAATGATTTGTTATTAAAGAAAACACAACTGAATGACTTTTAAAAGGGCACACCCTACATACAGACCTTAAGAAATTAGTTGTTCTGGGCACCTGGGTGGCTCAGTTGTTAAGCATCTGCCTTCAGCTCAGGTCATGATCCCAGGGTCCTGGGATTGAGCCCTGCGTCAGGCTCCCTGCCCAGCAGGAAGCCTGCTTCTCCCTCCCCCACTCCCCCTGCTTGTGTTCCCTCTCTCGCTGTGTCTCTCTGTCGAAAAATAAATAAAATCTTAAAAAATAAATAAAAAGTAAGTAAAAAAAGAAATTAGTTGTTCTTTGTTTAGCTTCTGTATGTCTAGTAGTAAAAATAATACTGTTGATGCCTACCCACAAATAGTTCGTTTGGCACATGTAAATTCTGTATCAGGAGAACTTTAATTTTAACATTTCTTGGTTTTGTTACATTGTAAATCGTAGCAGAATTACACAGAACACAGTATATTTAGTACAGATTTTTGTAGCTCAGCAGTTTTGTCGACCTTAGTTTTCATGCAATGTTTGCCCTCAGTGGCTGGTCAGCAGAAAGCATTGGATTGCAACTGATTCATTTCTGAGTCAGTGACAAATTCACTTTCCAAGAATGGTATCTCTCATCTTATAAAAATTTAAAAGAGCATTATTTAGGCCAGAGGTTGGCAAACTTCTTCCATAAAGACCCAGATCATAAATATTTTACATTTTATAAGCCATATAGTCTGTCAAAACTACTGAATTCTGCTCTTGTGTGTGAAAACATCTGTAGACAATATGCAAATGAGTGGCCATGACCGTGTTCCAATAAAACTTTATTTATAACAACAGGTGGCGGGTGGGAGGGGGGAGGTTGGTTTTCGTTTGCTGACCCCTGATTTAGACAATAAAAATACACAAACTTAAAATGCACATTAGCAGTTACCCTTGTCTGTCATTTTTCTCTACAGGCAGAAGACTGATCTTTGAAAATATGTATTTGGGAGATAGTCACGTTCTATTGAATACCTTGTGCTGGTGCTGCCATCGAAAAATCTGGTTACACTCCGGGGAGGCCTGCCGCCTCTGCAGGACTGCACCGCCTCGGCCCTGAGATGAGTGTCCGGCCTGAGCGGGCACACCATGAATAGATACACAACGATCAAGCAACTCGGGGATGGAACCTATGGTTCCGTCCTACTGGGACGAAGCATTGAATCTGGGGAACTGATTGCCATTAAAAAGTAAGTTTTATTCTTCACTCACATCAGTTCATCCTCAACAACACATTGTCAACATTGTTTTAACTCTACCCTCTGCATGTCTCGTCATTGAAAAATTTCTAAAGGGGGGTGGATGGGAGGCATGGAGGAAAGACTTAGACAATGATTTCTGTGGGCTAGGTGACTGTTGGCTCTGGAATGTTCATGGCAGAGGTCTTAAACACATTTCTACTTTAGATTTGTTTATTGCACTAGTACCTTTTCAAGGTGTCTTATCCTATTGTGACATAGTAACGAGCAGGTTTAGAAACATTTTATTGGAAAGGAAACTGAAACTCTGAGAAGTTAAGTGACTTAATTTGGATCATTTACACATGTGGTGGTCTGGGGACCACTATCTTCATCGCCCCACTCCACTTGCCCTTTGCAGTCTGAGTCCACTATGTTAGTTATCTGTTGCTGTGTAACCATTTACCCCAAGAATTTGTGGTTTAAAACTACACACATTTATTATCTCTTATTATCTCTGTGAGTCAGGAGTCTGGGCATGGTTTAGGTGAATTCTTTACTTTAGGGTCTCTCATGAGGCTGCAGTCAAGGTGTTGGCCAGTGCTGGGGTCTTCGCTCAAGGCTGGACTGGGAAAGGATCCACTTCCAGGCTTACTCACGTGATTGCGGGCAGCATTCCATACCTCCCTCGTGGTTGCACTGAGGGCCTCAGGTCCCTCCTGGCTGTTGGCTAGAAGCTGTCCTCAGTCCTTTGCCATGTGGGCCTCTCCAAAGAGCAGCTCACAACATGGCACCTTGCTTCAAGATGTGGGGACCATGAAGGCCATGAGAGAGTCTTCTACCAAGGTGGAAGTCACATCTTTTTGCTTTTGTAAACTAATCCCAGAAGTGACCTCCTTTCACACTGCTGTATTCCATTGCTTAGAAGCAAGTCATTGAAGGAGAGGTGTTATCCCAGGCTCTGAATACCAGGAGGTGGGAGTCTTCAGGGACCATTTTAGGGCCTGCCTGCTATACCCATCTATATCCAGTCACTTTCTCAACATCTCTATTTGGATGCTTGTAGACACTTCAGACTCATTATATCCCAAACTGAGCTTTTATCCAACATTTTCCCTCTCTTGCCCCAAACCTGTTTTTCCTTCAGTGTTCCCTATCTTATGAATGACACTACCATCCCTTCAAAACCTGCACATCCTCCTGACCTCCCTCTGTATGCCCAGCATTGGCCACCTAGACCCATAGATTCCAACTTGTATATTTATCTGATCCACCTACTTCTCTGGATTCTCCCTGCTAACCTCCCATTCAACCCATTATCATTTACCACCTTTACCACTAGAATAATCTCCTCTGTAGGGTTCCTGGCTTCCATTCTACCCCTCTCCATTCCAGTATGAAGGGATTACTTTAAACACATGAATCTAATTGTCTAAAATCATTTGCACCAAACACTGTGTCCCTGCTGCCCTATCTCATCACCTTGTCCCACCTGACTTCAGTGTGCTGTGGTGTATAGTTCTATGCCCACTACCAGCACGCCCCCCCCAAAAAAAAGCACATGGGAGACTCTCAACCAGGGCACTCTCCACACGGGCCAATAGAAGGCCCCCAGCAGGACTGAGCCCCAGTTGCACACCTGGGTATCAGCTCAGTAACATACACTTTAATGGGTTTCCCATGTCTCTCTTCCCATTTTCCCTGCTCCTTGCCCTGGCTTCCTGGAATCACCTCCCAAATAAACTGCCTGCACCTGGGTCCTTGCCTCAGGCTCTGCTTTCAGAGGAACCCAAACTATAGCATTTTGTAATATCGTCCTATCAGTTTTAGGATCAAGCCTCCAATTATTAATGTGACCTACAACTTGCTGCATCACTTGGCCGCTCCCTGTTTTCTTCAGTCTGATCTCCTGCCACTACCCCCCTGCCGACGTCATTCCCGCCACTCTGGCCTTTCAGCTTCTTGAACTCACTAAATCCCTTTCTGCCCCTAGTCTTCACATTGATATTCCCTGCCTCCTACCTCCTACCTTAGTCTTTTTTTTTTTTTTTTAAGATTTTATTTATTTATTTGAGAATGAGAGAGAGCACATGAGAGGGGGGAGGGTCAGAGGGAGAAGCAGACTCCCTGCCGAGCAGGGAGCCCGATGCGGGACTCGATCCAGGGACTCGATCCAGGGACTCCAGGATCCTGACCTGAGCCGAAGGCAGTCGCTTAACCAACTGAGCCACCCAGGCTCCCCTCCTACCTTAGTCTTAATTGAACTATCACCTCATTCCAGAAGTGCTTCCTGATACCCCAGACTAAATTAGGTCACTTTGGGGTCTGCTCTCACCGTGTCCTGTGCCTTTCCTTCCCAGCACTCAGCACAAAAAGTGATGATGAATTGCCTGCCTTCCTGCTGCGATGTCAGGTCCACGAGGGGTGCCCCTCTCACCGTTGTATCCCTAGTGCCTGACAAAGCCCCTGCCACACACAGGAGGGGCTAAAGAATATTTGGGGCATGAACTCCACCAGCAGACAGTGTGACATTGGCAACAGAGTGTGAGAGTGAGGTGGAGAGATGGAAGCTGGCCTCTTATTAGCCAGCAGGGAGACCTTGGGGGAAATCACATGACTTCTCTGTGTCTTCATTTCCTCCCTTGTCCCATCTATTAACCCGGGGCCACTGGAAGAGCCCAATGAGACCATGTGATTGCAGTGTGATGTAAGATAGAATCTTGAAACTTGGTCTCTGGTTAGCCCATAGGGTTGTCTTTCTCTCCCCTCAGGCTGTAGGCCAGGGTTGGCAAACTTCTTCTGTACAGAGCCACACAGTAAATATTTCAGGCTGTGCAGGCCACATGGTCCTGCCCCAACGCAGTTCTGCGATTGTGTAAAGGCAGCTATAGGCCATGTATAAATGAATGAGTGTGGTTGTATTCCAATAAAACTCTTTACAGGAACTGAAATTTGAGTTTCATAAAATTATTACACGTCATGAGATCTCACGCTTCTTTTGATGTGTTTTCCCCAACTATTTAAAAATACAAATGTCGTTCTTAGCTTATGGGCTGCGCAGAAAGAGATGGTGGGGTAGAGTTGGCCCGTGGGCCATAGTTTGCCAACCCCTGCACCAGAGGGTCTAGAACTGTGTTGTCGAACAGAGTGGCAAGTAACCGTAGGGCATTTAAATGTGAATTTTCTTAAAAATTGAGTTCCTATGTTATGCTAGCCATATTCCAAGTATTCACTACCCAGATTTGTGTAGTCTTATGGCTACCATACTGGACAGCACGGAGCGTTCCCATCAATACAGAAAATTCTGTTGGAGAGCTCTAGTCTAGATCAAATAAGCCTGAGGGATTAGCCTGCAGGACAAGGTTAGCCAATTAGAGATGGAGCAAGACAGCTGGAGAAGTCTCCTTGCACTGCCTTGCACCGTCTCTGCTGGGAAATTTTGTGATGTAGGATTGATCGCACTGCCAGATTTTAAAATGAATGTTTTGGATAGTATAATATTTGGTAGAAATTGAAACCAGCTTTCAGCACTGTTCATTAGATTCAGAATGAAACATATTTTTTTGTTTGTTTTGGGTTTGGGGTTTTTGGGTTTTTTAGTGTTTTGGGTTTTTTGTTTTTCCACCTCCCCCCCCACAACCCGCCCAGAATGAGAACATTTTTAAACAAGAAAGTTTAGCCTGTTACTGTGAATAAGCATGCTATTTGTTTCTTTGTTCTCTTTTAGAATGAAAAGAAAGTTTTATTCCTGGGAGGAATGCATGAACCTTCGGGAGGTTAAGGTATTTATTAATATACCAGGGAAAAATTTATGTATGGTTGATTAAAATAGCTTTATACTTGCTTAGATTTATGGTTGATAGAGTTAGTCATTCTGTTTGAATTGTTCCACTGATGCTAACAAAAGGGGGCAAATGACAACATTATACAGCTAAGAGCTCAAGGTAGAAGATTGCTATTATATTAGTAAATAATACTTCTTTAAACTTTGGTATAGTACTATTAACTAAACCACAGATTTATTCCAATCTCGCACATTTCCCACTAATGTCCTTTCCCTTCCCAAGTGTGATGAAATAGACATACATGAAATTTACCATATTACGAATTTGTAAGAGCACCGTTCAGTGGTATTAAGTGGTATTGTTGTATGGTCAGAACCTCCATCCACCTCCAGAACTCTTCATCTTGCACACTTGAAACTCTGAACCTGTTAAACAACAATGCCCGTGACCCCTCTGCCCCCAGCCCTTGGCAAACACCCTTTTAATTTCTGTCTCTGTGAATTTGACTACTCCAGGTGCCTCAGATAAGTGGAATCATGCAGTATTTCTTTTTTGTGCCTGGCTTATTTCACTTGGCATCGTGTCTTCAAGGTTCATATCATAGCCTGCGTCAGAGTTTCCTTCTTTTTAAGGCGAAATCCTATTCAGTTTTAGGTAGATGCCACATTTTGTTGATCCGTTCACCCGTTGACGGACACTTGGGCTGCTCCCACCTTTTGGCTTTTGTGAACCTTCCCATTTCTTTAAGCTCTTCCTTTCCACTGGCTCCTTCTCTTCCATCTCTAAATAAATATATGTACCCTCCATCCTCCCTGATCAGCTGATCAGGGAGCCTGATGTGGGGCTCGATCCCAGGACCCTGGGATCATGACCTGAGCCGAAGGCAGACGCTTAACCGATTGAGTCACCCAGGCGCCCCTCCAGTTCGTTTTCTCAGGCATTTTCTTGCCTGCGGTGTTGGGTACTGTCCTCTCCCAGGGCTGTGTGACTCTGTTTTGGCCTCGCTGTCCTACCTCTTTCTTGCCTTTCTTCAAGTGCTCTGTAGTTCACCCTTTAAATAGCGATGATTTCTCACATTCCGTCCTTAGCAATTTTCTTTGCTCTGAATCTCCTCCCGTGTAATTTCATTTACTTCCCTCACTTCAGTGGTCTCATCAAATCTTTTATCCTTTGTAAGCACTAGACCAGGGGTTGATGAACGGCCATGTCCTGTTTAAATGCAATTTTATTGGAACACTTGCCCACTTGATTACATATTTTCTATTGGCAGATTTCACATTTTGATGGCAAAGTTGAGTAGTTGGGGCAGGGACCGTATGACCTAGAAAGCCTAAAATATTTATCCTCTGTCCCTTTAAGAAGAGTTTGCTGATGTCTGCTTCAGGCCCACATATCCAACTGCTTCGTGGATATCAGCACCTGAATTTTCTAGAATGTCTGCCTCCCCCAGTGCTCCTATTTTCTCCCTCCTCTGTTAACGATCATTTACCCATTCACCCAGAAACTGCAGCTCACTGCAGGTGGTCTGTGTGACCTCTCTTCCTCCACATCTCATGCACCCCATGTGCTGTCCCCAGAATGATCTCGGGGACATTCAGCCGATCACACACTACCTACCGTTTCCTGATACACTACTATAAGCCAGACAGCATCTGCATTGTCTTGCTTCATCCTCACAACTACATCGTGAGGAAAGTGCTAGTACCTTGGGTTTGCTGCTGAGAACAGGGTTCTCAGAGACTCAGTCACTTGCTCGAGGTAAATGCAAGTCTAAGCCACAAAGCTTGGTTTCAGACCCACGTTTGTCAGGCTTCGATAGCATATGCATCTAGCATCCAACCAGTGTATTCCCTTGCCCACTTCCCCTGTCAGAGTCTTCTGGATGAGCTTCCTTCAGAACCAGACTGGGGCAGTTCTCACCCCTCAGGCGTAGACCACACCATTCCACTCCCACACCCATACCTAAGAAGGGCTTCTCTCCTGACACACCCTTTCCCTCCCACTGACTTGTCTAGGTGCTATTCTTCCTTCAAGTCACACTGGATGGTACACTCATTGACCATTGGGTTTTGCTGATTACTCCTTCTTGAAACATTTCTGACGTTCCTTGTCTCTGTCATTCTCTTGACCCTAATAAAATCTCCCTCATTCTGTTCTGTGGATTTTGTATTCATGCCCTCTCTTCGTAATTAGGCCATTTGCCTCTTACAGGCAAGGACATTGTCTCATGCCCCTGGGTACCCTTGAGGAGCAGTATGTTGTAGTTTTGTTAAATTGTTAAGAACCTTCATCCAAATGGGGATAAACAGTCTCCATTTGGACCGCTGACCTGGTTTTAATTTGCTATTTGTGCTTCTCGGCTCTAAGTGTCCTGCCTCTTCCTCTCCTTGTAAACCTTTCCTGAGCCTAAATAAGATGCCCTCTCTCTGTAAAATGAGTCACATGAAATCTCCCACACAAAATTCATCCCTTTTATATTAAACTAATATAGTTTTTACTTGTCCATGAGACTCACTCAGGAACAGGAACTGTGAGCCCTTAGATTTGAACCAGTAATTCATGCACAAAACAAATGTCAGGCCAAGCGTGGAAGGTACTCTGTTCCTTGCCTAGGATGTTCCTCTTGAAAAGCTTAAAAAACCTACTTCATTTTTCCTCTGACTGAATTTGCCGCGTTCATCCTGCAGCTCATCCACTGGACATGTCAGCCATTGCTGTGATGCATTTTAAGCGAATAGAAAAGAAGGCTGCAGAGGTGAAAACTTACGAGTTAAGCAATGTTTGTGTTTGTTACTCATGGAGAACCTGGAAACCAACCTAACTAAAACAACTGATCAGCCTGGTTGGGTCATTCTAGAAGGATCCGGCCTTAGGTTGAGGATTTCCTGCCAGAGAGGCTCCTTGGCAGGAGTTTTTCTTTCAGGAAAGAGGCTCCAGAAGAGTTTTATTTTGTTCTCATTCACTGGCCATATTTCCTCCCTCTTCCCAGCCGCTTGAAATAACTCGATCATATTACAGCATTCCCAAGCTCTGATTCCGTGGAGGCATTATTACTGGGTGTCCTAGATTTGGATATTCGTGTTCACCTTTTTGTCTTCTGCCACTGTGTTTAGTTTATAAAAGGAGTGTTCTTTTTAAGGAAATTCAAAGATAAGGAGGGCTTGACAATGTATTATTATCAGAGTCACTTCTCTGTGAGGAAAAGGCTTTTGGAATTAAAGGGCTCATCCCACTGGCCGGTGGTCCTTTGAGGCTCCCTTGCAGGAGACTGTTAATAAAATTCTGACCATCTGGTGAGCAAAGCCACAGTTTCTCTGGCTGTCGTATATGAACAGCATCGCTGCTTACAAATACAAAAGTGTACTCGCTCACCGTGAACAGAACTAATGATGCAAACAGAAAAAAGTTGACATGTGGCTCTGCTCACGGGGTTGTGGCAGGAACAGGAAAACTGCACGTGTGCAAGGATGAGGAATCAGGTCACGCCCCATTTTCTGAGCCACTCTGTTACAGTTTCTCATCACCCGCCTGACTTTTTTGCCTTTGCTGTTCTTGGAATCAGAGCTCTTTCTCCCATCTCACCTTGGGTCGGGGGTGGGGTGGGGGGGCCAGGAGGGCTTTGCAGTGAGATTTCTCCTCTTCATCCTTTCTCCTTTAAAACTCACATCAGTGGGGGGTCTTGGGGGGGGATGGGGATTAAAGAGGGCACTTGGGTGGAGCACTGGGTGTTGTATGTGAGTGATGAATCACTAAATACCTCTCCTGAAACCCAATACTACACCATATGTTAACTAACTTGAATTAAATAAAATATTAAAAAAAAATAAAACTCCCATCGTGAGGACTGGTGTGGGCCTTGTGGACGCACATGAGTCCGACGGAAATTGAGAGCCTCGGGCTATCAGCCTCTGTCTATGTGAACAACTTCCTGTTCACAGGGTCTACAGACTGTTAGCTGGTCATCTCGGCCCAGAGCAGCTACCTTTTCCAATACTAGAACAAACAAAGCTTCAGCTCCCCATTGGTTCCCTTCTGGCCGTTTTCATGGATTGAATCCCATCATCTGGAAGGAGTGCACCTAAAATAGCCCTGGCCCATTGGCTGGTGCAGCCAGCAGCCAGAAATACCGTAATGGTCAAGTACTTACTTGCTAGTCAGCTAATCGAAATGGTTTTTCTACGTTAAAGTGATTATTGACTTCAGCGAAATACCATGTATTGTCAATAAAATAGGGATTGTGGCACTTCTGTGGTTCTAGAATTAGATGTTTCTTCCGAAGTATATGTGCAGTTGCTTTTCTTTTCCAACAACAGATTTTCTCTCATTTTTTTCTGTTTCTCCCCCTCGCCTTTCAGTCTTTAAAGAAGCTCAACCATGCCAATGTGGTAAAATTAAAAGAAGTTATCAGGGAAAATGATCATCTTTATTTTATCTTCGAGTACATGAAGGAAAATCTTTACCAGCTCATTAAAGAAAGGTACAGTTTGATCATCGTGACCTTAGAAGTAAATCTCGCAAAGAGGATGTGTTTTCTTTTTTTGCTTTTGTCTTTCGCAGTTAACGCTGCTTAGGCTGCCCTGTTGAAAGCTGCCCAGTAGATGCGGGGCCCAGGCCACACTCCTACTCTGGAGGCCTCCCGAGGCCTTCATAGAAGCCACGTTCAGTGTAGCCGTTTTCCGGTTTTAATGGGTTATTCCCCCAGAGAAGCTCAGAGGTTGAACAGATACTCCACAGCTCTCCATTCCCACAAGGACATACGGGCAGAGCGATTACAGGTCAAGGTGTAACGGCTTCGTTCTTTCTGAGACCTCCATGGAGAACTTGGAGGTTTCTTGCCCTCGCTTTCTTGTACAGTGCTCAGGGGCTTGTGTGCTGGGAAGAGGAAACTAATAACAAACTTACCTGCTATGGGAATTTTGAACTTTGAAAGTGAACCACGTGGAAGTTCTAGGGCATATTTTCTCAGTGGCAAGTGAGCGCTTCATTCCCAGCTTCTCTCTGAGTGAATTCAGTCAACAAATAGGGTCTTCATTGTCACTGACAACAGAGAAGCTGTATGGTTTGCCCTCCCGGGGGGAATACAACACTATCCCCTACTATCCACTACATTTCATGAGGACTTCATCTGGAAGACCTCGGATTTTCCCCATTACAATTTTTCTAAGTTTCATATTCTGGAGAGAGAAGATCTTTATAGGATAGATCGGAGGGTTTGCGGGGGGGTGGTTACTATAAAGTTTAATCTTTTCTTCTTTGTAACATAACTGAACATACCAATTGCCAATATACCAATACACCAGTGTTTACAAGGTAGCTGTCTTGTACGGACAAATGGTTGTTTTTCTTTGGTCTTTATTATCAAGGATCTGGTCACATAAGTGTGTGAGCAAATGTTTTCTTACATTCTTACTGTATAACCAAAAGAACAGGAACAGAGTATTTGTTTTCATGTGTAAATCTAGATTTATAACCTTTGTCCTCCTCTCTCCCATCCAGAAATAAGTTGTTTCCTGAATCTGCTATAAGGAATATAATGTACCAGATATTACAAGGACTTGCATTTATTCACAAACACGGTAGGTGGTTTGGAGTCTTGAGCTTTTTAACAACAGTGAAATGTTGTCATCAGGTAGAAGGTACAGGAAGCATCAGGGTCTTTGGTGACTGCCTCCCAGAAGAGGTTGACAGGTTGGGAGGCTGACAGTGGGGTTTGGGATATGTTCTCTTTTGTCACTTGATTTCTGAATTTTTCTCATTATTTATCATGTCCGTGTGTTCTAATTCTTTAGGCTTTAACATTAAGCTCGTTGGTTATAGGTCTAAAAGTTATTCCTGCCCATTACCTGGTGTATTAATAAGATGCCTAAGATTAGAATTCAGAGACATTTCACGTATTATGTTTAATCTACTACTACTGCTTCACTGTGGCCTCTCATTTTCCTGATGCATTATATTTCAGTCCAAAAGCGTTCAAAAATGGCCTAACAAAATTTATTCAACACAGGAAAATAAAATCAGTTAAAAATTAACAAAGAAAGAGAAAGACAAAGACAAAACAAGATATGGATATAGCTAGAGGGGGAAGTTAATCTGCAAAAGGCATGTCCGCAAGTTCTACTTAAGTAAAAGAAATAGGCTACAGATTTTTTTCTGAACTTACTTTTTTTTTTTTTAAGATTTTATTTATTTATTTGACAGAGAGAGACACAGCGAGAGAGGGAACACAAGCAGGGGGTGTGGGAGAGGGAGAAGCAGGCTTCCCACCGAGCAGGGAGCCCGATGTGGGGCTCAATCCCAGGACCCTGGGATCATGACCTGAGCCGAAGGCAGATGCTTAAAGACTGAGCCACCCAGGCGCCCCCTGAACTTGCTTTCTGATGATGCAAAATGTGAAACATGACCAACTGCATCCAACATGGTTCCCCCACCCCAATAAAAATAGTCCAGTTGCCCAAGAGAAGCAGAACTATTCTTGGAACTAAGACCAAAGAGGTTTCTCTTATGGATCCTTCTAGAGGGGACAGTATGTAACGTGACTTCACGGTAAACAGTAACAGATTGCACAGGGCAGTTTCATGTCATATCCCTCATTTTAGGCCAGTTATATCACTTGATCAGAGAAAACAGTCCTACTGGGGCCCAGTATGATTCACCGTAGGGCTGGTCTCAGTAGTCCAAGGAGAGATTTAGAATATCTAGAGGAATGGATGGCCACATACCCTTCGGGAAATCCTCCAATACTGTTGTCCTTAGCTGAGTTTTGAAAGGTGTTGAGTAGCAATGACCGAGGCTGTATTTTCCAGCAAACACCTGGGATGTTACGAAGTCTCTGCTACTAACTAGACGCAGACCCATCTTCTTGTGAACCTAGAGCCATGGGATGGACATGTCCACCAGTGGAGCCAAGAGTCCCATAGGGGGTCATTTGAAGTCACTTTAACTTTTTTTTTTTTTTTTAAAGATTTTATTTATTTGACAGAGAGAGACACAGCGAAGGAGGGAACACAAGCAGGGGGAGTGGGAGAGGGAGAAGCAGGCTTGCCGCTGAGCAGAGAGCCCGATGCGGGGCTCGATCCCAGTACCCTGGGATCATGACCTGAACCGAAGGCAGACGCTTAACGACTGAGCCACCCAGGCGCCCCAAGAAGTCACTTTAACTTTAAAGACAGATGGACGAAGCAGTTGATCTTGCACAGGCAGAAAGCCATTCACCCCCCAGCCTAAAGATGTTGTTGCCCTGCAAATATTGCACCAACAGATGAGTTTCATTACCCAATAAGGAACCTGGGCGGAAGCCCTTTGATAATACGGTCGGCGCAGATTTGACACAAATCAGCAGTGAGTAGAAAAGACACCGCGCCTCAGCCAGTGGCACGGTTCATCCTGGGATCTTTCCAGTCTGCTCTTTAACCTCTGGGTAGCTCTTCAGTTAGAGGCTAAATGAAGCACAGATAGACAGAGGCTATCTGTGCAAATCCATGTCGGCCTCAGGCACATGCTGAATAATCAGTGGGTAATGTGCAAGACTGAGTCCACTTGTGAACCAATTCCAGTAAAAAGTTTTCAGTAAAAAGTCAGCCCAATTCTGTTGGCATCGATAGAGCCTTCAGTCACCAGGATTCACAAGGGATGGAATTTGCAAAACATGAAAAACTGGTATGGTGTCTTAGGGACAAATAGGGGGAGAAGGGTAACTTACTAGATTTAAGAGCATAGCAAAAGGAAGTGATGAGAAATCAAAGAGATTCTCAAAAGAGAAAGATCGACCAGAATGTTTTCACACAGGGACAGTCACATAATGTCTCAGTTACTCGGGCTGTTTACTCAGTCCTGGAAACTGAGTAGTGGACCTAAAAGAAAGTGAATATTCATTGGCTTTCTCTTCTTTTCCTTTGGTTGCATTTCATGAGACTCAGGTATCTGTTGCCAGAAAGGACTTGTAGTCTTTTTACCTGGGTCTCTACCTAATCCCATCAAATGAACACACACACTCACCCATGTGCCTCATGCATGTGCATATGCATCCACACATACACAAGCCCACATACCTGCATGTACACTGCTCCCCCAACACCTGCACACACCCACACCCACAAATGCACGTGTATGCGCACACAGTGCATATTTGTATCCAGTAATGTAGCATCCAGATACTGTTGTGACACCACAGCTCTTGGAAACTCTGCACTGTCAGTTTCCCTCACACCCCTTGGATGCTCAGATCCAAGGGAAGACAGTGCAAGGGAAGGCTCAGGTCATGGAGGAAGTCAGACCGCCTCTGTTTTTACAACCCCAGGGCCATTGCTATTACCAAAGATTCCTGTGGACGCTTTTCCCCAGCTGTTAAGGTGCCCAGTTCTAGTTTGAGCTTCATAACATTTCATCTGTCACCCGACTTATTTCCTGGCCACTTTCTCAGTGAGCAAGGACAGATGGTATCTGTTCCTTCCAAAGAAGAAGAAACTGACGTTCAGAGAGGTTGAAAGACCTGCCAGAGCCCCCACTGCAGCAAAGTAGGGTGGAGATTAGCTCGGGGCTCTGTGCCTATTTGCCATGCTTTACTAGAAAAACCTGTGTTTTTTCAAAGAGAACCAGAGAATCAGAGGTGAACCAAATAGTGGTAATAATTGTAGGTGGGAGGGATATTAATTTTACAGGCCCCATCTCATTGTCATTGCTAAGTGATTTTCGGAAACTATAACGGTAGGTTTTTATATGGTGATTGACTTGCCTTTGTTGAAGTGCACATGTAACTCCAAACTATCCCTTTCCTCCGGTAATAGAAAAAAAAAAATCATCTCAAGCACTTCACAGATTTGTCTTGTTAGCTTGTTCTCACTGTGAGAAGGTGCATTCTGCCCCCGGGGAGTAGACTCCTTCGAGAGGGGAGAACAGCACTGCAGGGGTAGTTGCTATGGTCATAGTTCATGTCACTGAGTACTTTCCCCGCTCAGGGAATGAAAACATGACTCCACCTGGTGCTGAGTGAGCAATGCCAAAGCATATGTACTTTGCTGGAATTAAATAATCAATGCAAACCGCGTTTCGTCCTTGACCTGCCCTTAGAAATGTCCAGCTCACACTTACTCACTGTTACCCAATCAGAAATGCCTTAGGTGGCTTGGAGGACAATGTTTTGCCCCAAGAAGTGGTTCTCTGCTTCTGTGTTTCACCTCTGTCTTGCAGTGCGTGCCTGACCTTGAGTCAGCCCTTGGCCTTTCTATGCATTGCTGTCCTGGTGGTCTTCTTGATCATAAAAACACTGTAGGTTTAAATTCAGTAATATCTGTGGAACTAACAACTTCCATAGCAGGAAGCTATGGAAGCATAGCATAGCACGTAAATTCCTCGTGTTTCGGTATTCCCTGGTTATTTCCATATATTCATATCAGGTTCATCATTAACAGAATGTGGCAGAGGGGAGGAAGCCTTCTTTGTGGCTTGATGTTTTCCTCGCCCAAGGGTTATTAATGAAAAGTAAGCACCGCACAGTTTCTGCCAGGATGAAAGAGAAAATCCCTCAGTGGGGTACCCTGAAATTTAATTGAAGGTCTGTTCTGGTCTTCTGGAAGCCAAACAGTTTGAACAGAAAGATTCTTATCTTGACCGCACTTTGCTGTTGCGTGATGTCTGAATGACCCGTCTGTATAGGTTCCCATTGTGAATCAGAAGCTGAGAGGAAGAAGTGGGCTCACTGTTACAAGCTCAGCACACACATCAGCAGAACACGTACCTAGCTAAGAACTGGATCAAAGCTTAGTACCACCTCCTCACAGGTGAAGCGCATGACTAGCTTCATTGCCTTAATTCTCACATGCAAAAAATGGAGCTGTGTATGCCTGCCCCCTTACTGGGAGGGTAAGAGGATTCATACTACTACTAATGACAAGGTCTCGCAAGGGGCCAGGGTGCCAAGCAGGGCTCTCAAACCTTTACAAAATTAACACATTGCATCCTGCAAAACAAGCCCTCAAGGTTTTCTTCCCATTTTCCAGGTTAGGAAAGTGAGGCACAGAGAGGTTAAGTGATTTTCCAGACAGGGAACAGAAGTGAGATTTGAAAGTGGGCCACCTGATTGGTCTGCACACCTAACCACTACGCTGCATTGCCTCTCGTGTGGAAGTTACAATATTTTGTTAAAATAGAGATGAAAAATACATGTACACGACGTGAGGGTCTTACAGTTTTAATTACCAAGGAATAGAACTCATGGGTGTAAGACTAATAGTAGCTAACGTGGTAATGAAAAGAACAGAGGGCTAGATCTTCTACAGACATGTTCATGAATGCTTCCTAGTTATAAAGGCTTATACTCAAATACAGTATAACAAACAGCATATGTCACCTGACAAATAGTTTTCATTAGTCATTTGTGAGGGTCTGTTTGCAATCAAGTTTTTTCCTAGCCATTGTTCCTGATTGTTTTGGGCCTGAAATATGATCTGTAGAATGTGAAACTGCTTACACAGACACATGGGGGACCAGAATCCTCATTCTCCTCATTTTATGAGTGCATCTGTTCTGGTAGGATTAAAGAGGAACTAGCAGCGAGGGAAAGGATAGAGCTTGACTAATGTGAGGAGGTGGTCAGTGCCCATGGGAGCATAACCTATGGTGGAAGCAAGGTGCAAAGTCCGGGGTGTAAGAGTGATTCTTGTATCATAGTATAAGTCAGTGTGATGGGATGAACTGAGCAAGGATAAGGTGCAAGTTCGTCGAGGTGGGTGTTACAGATGGTGGCAGAGGGAGCTCGCCATGGCTTGGACGCTGGAGGACAAATGACTCACGATAAGGGAAAGGCCACATGAGTTTGGAAATCATTATTTAGCCCAAGTAGAGGAGAAAAGGTGTCTAAGAGGAGAAACAGCGTCAATGTGTGCTTGAGAGGACTAGAACCACAAATCAAGATTTAACTATGCGGATTGAGAGGGACAGAGTCAAGCCCAAAAGTACAATGGCTCTAGCACATTTCTGGTAGGATTGTGAATAATTAACCACCCCCCACCATCACCAACCAATGACTCACTTTTTCCATCTGTTCAGTTGGAAAATGGTGTTTGCCATTTCTTTTTTTCACTGGTGTGTTTTTAATGTCCTGAGTTTTTCGGAAGAGAGCCCATGGTCCCACAGTTCATGGCTTTTCAGGGTCACAGGAGTTTTCCTGCATGCACTGACAAAAGGTCACTCTCTGGTAACTGCTTCTGTCTTTGCACATTCATAAGCCAATTCCAAGATGGGCACGTACAACCAGGCCTTCTGGGAGCTGGAGGGTGCTCTGAAGAACGGAGGGTCCAAACATGATGACTCAGTTATACTGAGTCTTAGAAACCACCCACTCTGGTGTGCATTGATCATCTTTATTTAATTCATCTGATAATAAGCCATCCAAACTTGTCCACATCAGAAAAGTCTTTTATTTTTTTATTTTTTTTAAAGATTTTATTTATTTATTTGAGAGAGAGAGCACAAGCAGGGGGAGTGGCAGGCAGAGGGAGAAGCAGGCTCCCTGTTGAGCAAGGAGCCCGATGGGGGACTCGATCCCAGGACCCTGGGATCATGACCTGAGCCGAAGGCAGACACTTAACCGACTGAGCCACCCAGGTGCCCCAGAAAATTCTTTTGTTTTAAAGGCCATCCTTGACTAATACTGAATTACCATTTGAATTTGCTGACAGCCTCAAGTTTGGTGCTTACTATAATTTAGGTTTAATTTATTATTAATTTGGTTAGGATACTTAAGGAAGTGGTAAGAAGAAGACCATAGGGTATATATTGGTATGATGGCAGACTAAAGAATGAAGCAATGGAATATAGATATATATATATTTTTTTTTCTTTCCATATACATTTCCATACAAATGAGATACAAAGGCTATACGCACACACACATTCATATGATGTACCAATAGCAAACTCTCTACCCGTCTCTGGTCTAACCCAGGCAGGACTCCTTTGATCTTCTCAATGCCTTGGATTATGGAAAACAGAAGCAGCCTTTGGTGGGAAGGAAGTACTTCCTCTTCTCATTTGCGGCCCCCTTGAATATGTATGATCCCTTCTGTACCTTCAGCCCCTTCTTTTTTTAAAATTATTTTTTAATTTTTATTTTTTTTAAGATGTGTTTATTTATCTTAAAGAGAGCACGAGTGGGAGGGGCACAGGGAGAGGGAGAGTCTTAAGCAGACTCCACACTCAGCACAGAGCCCAACACAGGCCTCGATCTCACAACCCTGAGATCCCAATCTGAGCCGAAACCAAGAGTCGGACACCCAACAGACTGCGCCTTCGGCCCCTTCTATGTGCTCTGTAATTATATTTATTTTGTGCATCTTAGCCAGCCATTTGCCTGCAGACCCATCATTATGCCATAAAACTATCCATTTGGAGTGTGACCTAGTACCAAGCTCTGGCAGTGAACAGAAGGGAGTGTCTTTTCTTTTAAAACACTGTTGCTTTCCATGATACATGACATCCACTGCATGTTCAGGTACAGCCACATCACAGTCACCTGCCCCTTCCTCTAGAGCAGAGAGGGTTTGGGGTATTTAGTCCTGGAACTCCCCCCGTGCTGAGGACTTCCTGCCCTGAGCCCTCAGTGCCTCCCCCACTACTTCAGGGTCACTGCTCTTCTCACTTCTCAGTTGCTGTCTGGTGAGCCTTCCTGCCTCCTGGTCTTCTCTCGGTTGCCCCTGCCTACTTGGCCAAAGTAAATTTGTCGCCATTGAGCTCTTTCATGTTCCCTACAAACCTATTCAAGTCCTTTGTTCAGTCAGTAAGACTCATGTTATGAGACCACCATGCTCCTGCCATGGTGCTAGGCATTTAGAAAAAGTAGAATTGTGGCTTCTACCCTTAAAATGCTCCATCTAATCATAGAGAGATGGTCAATATACCTGAAAATGGCAGAGCTCTGCTCAAGTTCAGAGGGAAGAGCCTATCATGTCTACCAGGGAAAGAACTGTGTCCATTTGGGTTGCTTCTGAATCCACGGAGCCTCGCCCAGTGCCTGGCCTGGAGTGGGCCCTCAGTGAACATTTACTGATAGGGTGAGTGAGGGAAGAAGGCTAGGATGATTAAAATGGCTTCCTGGAGGAGGGGAAACTCGATGTAGGTCTTGAAGGATGACAAAAATTGGGATTGACATAGATAAAAAGGAACAAGGGTGCAACATTGGTAATGGGAATAGATACAATGAACCTGTAGGAAATGAGGAATTTTACCTGACTGGAACATACTTTATATATCCTGGTGATATTAGAAAATAAGTCTATCCCTTTAGGTAGACTGAAAGGAGTTCGAACTTTTAAATAACTTTAAAGGAGCCATGGAAGGCTGTGTGTGTGTGTGTGCGCGCGTGTGCGTGTGCGTGACAGTGACAAGGGAAAGACAGTGTTTAAATTATCGGGAAGTGTGGAAATCCAGAGAAGCTGATTGAAGAAGGCCTGACAGCAAGGGGCAGTGGAGGGATAGGTGAGGAGAACAAAGATTTGGGAAGGAGGAGTGAAAGGGGGCAGGAAGGATCAGATAGGAGATATTTGGGTGAGAAATAGAACATAATTCCATGACTGTTTGGGAAGGATCCAATATAACTACAAGGAACCGGGATACCTTATCAAAGGTTTGGGAAGGAGAGATGATTTGGGAGAGGAGAAGAGTGGTTTGGGACAGGTTGATGGGGAGAGACAGTGATATCCATCTGCTACCCCATTGGAGACGCGGGTCCAGAGAAGGGTGGGAAAGGTGTGTCAGAGATGTAGATCTGAGCATCTTCAGCATAGAGGTTGTCAAGGAATAGTGTAGCTCTCCTGTAATGGCTATTCATTCCCCCCATGATGTGCTGGTTGGGATCCAACTGTCACAACATTGATAAAGACAACATATAACAACACCGTCAGTGGCATTCAGAGTTGTATTTCCAATTTCGGTGTTCCATTGCGATTTAGAGTCATGCAGAATGATGTCTATATCAGTGATGCTCTCTACAAGTGGAAGGTTTTAGGTTTTCAGAGGCATTTATCACTGATCAGTGGGTGTCTGAGCGCACCTGGAAAGTTCGCGTGTTGAACATCCTGCACCCCACCCCCCCACCCCCCGAGCTCTGCTGTAGCTGAGACAGGCTTCCCATTTGGTGAGTTGTCTTGCCTTCCACAATGCGTGCTGCAGGTATACCTCTACTTCTTCATTAGGCGAAGTAATAAGCATTTAACATATAAAATATTTGTTGCAACAACCAGAATCTCAGATACGAGTAGGTCATATTCTTAAATCCCTTGTTCCTTAAACAAAAATTATAATTGTGTTTTTCTTGTGATAAAGACTCTCAACTCCTAAGACTTTTGTCTTTTGAAATGGTTTTAATCTCAGACTCTTTCTAGCTGCCTTGGGCAGTGTAGGCATTATATATATATATATATATAATTTCCACCCCCTTGGGTGACAGTTTCTTTTTGCAAAGTTATCTCAGCCCATAACTGAGTTTTGATATTTTAAAGGCTGTTTGCTATCTTGGAAAAAAATTACGAAGATCAGTTTCTGAATTGTTTTACATTTTGAATTCATCAGTGGGAAATGAAAGAAGTCCTGGGCAGAGCCTTCAGTGTCATTCCAGGCTACCTTTCAAGTTATAGATATTTATGGAAAGAGAAATATAGCTGCAAAGAGTAATGCAGAAGCAAATATGAACTGGAATTCCTTCTCCACGCTCTCTACAGGCTTCTTCCACCGGGACTTAAAGCCTGAGAACCTCCTCTGCATGGGCCCGGAACTTGTGAAAATTGCAGACTTCGGGTTGGCCCGAGAAATCCGATCAAGACCCCCATACACAGACTATGTATCTACCAGATGGTAAATCCTCTTTCCTTAAAATTATTTAATTGCACCTTTTAAAATATACCATCATACTGAGGATAACATTAATGTCACATATAAGTAACTTTTCACTAAAGGTTTAAAAGCTTGGGCTGTACATCCTTTTAAAAGGAGGCCCGTGGTGCTTTTCCATGATATAAATAATATTTTATATTCAGCCCTAACTGAAGACCGTTTCCTAAAAGAGTTGTGTAGAAGATTCTCCAAAGACCTGCCTAAAAAAACCAGCTAACGACTATGCCGAAACTTTCAGACCCGAAGCATTTAAGCAGTTGGCCATGACCAAGAAGTAGCCTGCAGACAAGTTTTATGTTCTCTCTTTCTCCTGTTCTCTCTTCTTTCTCCTCACTCTCGCTCTGTGTTTCTCAACGATGCTGTACAGCAGAGTGCTGCAGAGAAATGCTCAATAGAAAATACCATGAAATAGAGAAGCACTACTTTATGACGGCATGCCAAGCCATCCTGAGTCCACCTATCACACGGAACTAGATAGAAATTAGAAATACAGGTCTCTCCCTGAGAATTGATGATAGTATTTCATTTAACTTCTGACCTGTAGCAGCACTAACCGGCAGTTCATCTCTGCCCCTCCAGGTACCGGGCTCCAGAAGTGCTCCTGAGGTCTACCAACTACAGCTCCCCCATTGACATCTGGGCGGTGGGCTGCATCATGGCCGAAGTGTACACCCTCAGGCCACTCTTCCCCGGGGCTAGTGAAATTGACACCATCTTCAAAATTTGCCAGCTGCTGGGGACACCCAAAAAGGTAATGATCCGCAACAAAAGCCTGGGGGCTGAAGCCATCAGCTTCCCTTCCCTCCCCCACCACCCTACTCCCCCCAACCCCCCCTCCTCTCCTGCACCCCGTGAGCCTTGCCCCTTTGGATCACCTGCCGGACCTGCAGTCTTTCTCTCGACCTCAGTGGTCCTTCCCTGCCCTTTCCGCAGTCGTGGCTGCCTCTGGCCCTCCTGCTCTTAATCTTAAGTACACGTGTTATAGCTCCCTCTGCTCTTCTCTCGGCCACCTCACCTCCCTTGCCGGGCTTCGCTATCCTCATGGCTACGACTCCTGCATCCATTCGGAAGTCTCCTAAGTGAAATCCCTCCTTGGAACTGCAGTCACATACCTAGACTACCTGTGAGATTTCCTCCCGACACCCTCACCGTCACCGTGGACTCAACATCTGACACAGATTGTGTTTGGCTGACCCCCAGCTAGCCTCCTTGCCCCGTTCCCCGTTCCTGGCCGCGCTCTCACCCAGAATCCCAGCGCCCCAGCCTTGAGGCTGGGTTTCAGTGTCACCCTCTCTCTCCCGTACCCTCCTTCCCCGGCCACAAATCCTGTTGACCTTGGCTGCACGGCTCTGGCCCGGGAGCCCCGCTGCCGCCAGCGCAGGCCAGCGGTGAGCCTCCGGCTGTGTCGGGGCGTCTTCCCAGTCCGCCTGCCCTCAAGTCCTGCCCCCCGCTTATCTTTCGCTCTGCAACCAGATCCCCCCAGCCAAACAGCAGCCCTGGTACGGCCCTCCCTGCTGAAAATACCCGTTGAGGCCCCACGCCCCAGCCTTCTTCACTCTCGCAACGAATCTCTCATGTGGTCCCCGCACCCTGCTGGCGCAGCCCTGGTGGCGCCCTGCGTCCCTGCTCTGCCCATGTGCGCTTTGCACCCCTGCGTGAATGTCCCATGTGACCGAAGTCCACCCTTTTTCCAAGGCCGCTCAGTAATTTACCTCCTCTCTGCTGCTCTGCTCTCATCTCCATTTCAGCTGTGTTCTGCGTTACTAATATCTTTATCCCTATACATCTCTGTGCCCTGGACCATAGGCTTGTGTTTATTGGTATTAATTTTCCAGGTCCTAGCACCATTGCTCGTACAGACTAGACCCTCAAAACATTTTAGATCATTTGAATAAATCATGAGTGCCACCTTTTCAAGATTTCCAGAGTCTTTTGCTGGAATCTTTACCTCCTCTGGATGCCTGTACCTCTCTTGTGACCCTCATCACTTTTTTTCCTCTGTATTATTGTGTTTTTAAATAAATGTCTTATTTTCTCTTTTTGGACAGTAACATCCTTAAGGGCAGGATCTATACTGGATTATTTTCGGATACCCAACAACACTAAACATATAGTAAGCACTCAATAACCATCTAACTGAATAAATGACATTAGCGATACGTAGTGCCACTTGACCTTAAAAAAAGATAAAAGCAATTATACCAGAATGTGTTTTGTAAAATAGTAGTGTTGGAACTAGAAGGGGCCTTAAAGATTATTTGCTCATCTTTTTCTGTATTACCTCCAGAATTTAGTGGGAATAATGCATGGAACAGTGGAGAGCTTGAGACTGAGTGGAACAGCTTTCTTTACTGCAGGACTTCTCCACATGGTTATTTTGAATGATCAAGATGGGGATATTGTCCTGCACCTGGGTGGTTCAGTCGTTAAGCGTCTGCCTTCAGCTCAGGTCATGATCCCAGGGTCCTGGGATCGAGCCCCGCATCGGGCTCCCTGCTCCACGGGAAGCCTGCTTCTCCCTCTCCCGCTCCCCCTGCTTGTGTTCCCTCTCTTGCTGTGTCTCTCTCTGTCAAATAAATAAATAAATAAATCTTTAAAAAAAAAAAGGGAGTTATAAAACCAGTTGGTGGCAAATTCAGTGTGTTTCCCACTGTTCCTCTGACTTCATGTTCTTTGTAGTTCCTCCATTAGCATCCTCTGTGTTTCATCGCACACAGTGCCGCTGTGAGTATGAGCACGGTAATGACATGATTGCTTTTCCGTTAGGGGTACATGGGCCACAATAGAAACTATCACAAGTCGGCTAAGCAAGATCTTCTGTGTCTTCCTTCTTTCAGACCGACTGGCCTGAAGGCTACCAACTCTCTAGTGCGATGAATTTCCGCTGGCCCCAGTGTGTACCCAATAACTTAAAGACCCTGATTCCCAATGCGAGCAGCGAAGCCATTCAGCTCCTGAGAGACATGCTCCAGTGGGATCCCAAGAAACGGCCAACAGCTAGTCAGGTTGTCTTCCATTTCCTTCTGTTCGATGCATTTCTTAGGAAGTTCATATCTGACTCTGAATAATTCCTATAAGTTTCATAGGAAGTATTTCATTTGGTATGATGGGTGAAAAATAGTATGAAATGCCACTAATGGTAATATTATATATAAAAACATAAAATAGTTTGAAACTTACTGTATATAGTTAAAGGTTTAAACAATACAGTTTCTTTGAAAATTGGCATACAGTTTCCCATCGCCACAGAGGAGGAAATGAAAATAAGCAGATATATCTACCCATCTTTGGAGAGTGTTTTCAAAGATATTCTCTAAGTTAAGATTACGGAGCAGTTTGCTTGTAAGGCAATACTGGTTGCCAAAAGGGAATTTGAAAATATCTTGTGAAATCCAGCTCCCTTGTTTCACAGCTGACACAGAGAGCGACAGACGAGATAGAGCTAGGATGATAAGTATCGTTAATACTTTATAGCACTTAATAGTTTGTAGATGCTTTAGTATGTTTTTACGTGATTTGAACCTATGAAGATTCTGTGAAATCAGTGGTACTATTTTCACTCTGTAAGTGAGAAAACTGAATCTCGGAAAGCTGAAGCGATTTCTCCTAATCATTCATCCAGCAACTAGTACAGACAGTGCAACCAGGCTGCAGTTCGATGACACAGATGGTGGGTCTCCTGCTTCATACCTCCTGTTTTCTCAACCTGCCTTCCCCTAGGTCACTTTGACCTGGATGATAAAATGCACCCAGAGACGTGGTAGAGCTATGGCCTCAGCCACTCCCATGCCTCTTGCAAGCCTCCCTCTGCATTAGCATGTCTGGCTCCTTCTCTGTGGCCCCGGTTGGCGGTTACATGGCTCAGAATGACAAAGGTGACCAGTTCTAATCAGAGACATGATTTGGCTAAACAAAAGTGACGGGGATGTTTGAAGATAGGGCTGATGTGATGTTAGAATTTGCGAGAACCAGAGAGACAATAGTTGGGGGTTAAGGAATTATGGAAAAGCAGCTCCAAAGGCTCAGAGAAGAAAGAGCCATAATTTGGTACCATGAGACTCTGGGTGGCCGGGGTTGGAAAACTCTCAGAAGTGCACTCCGGGGGATGAAATTCACAAATATCCTGAAGGCAGGAGAGAAGCTTTCTGACGAACCCAGTTTTTTAAAGGTTGTACCCAAGAGATGAAAAGAAAAAAATCTGTAGCAAGGAACCAAGAGAACAATGTGTACTTTTAAGAATAGCATCAGAAAAGCTAAAAACAGCCCCAGATCAGTTTGCAAAAATGCCTGGAACTACAGAGACTTTTCAAGTTAGATGCCAGGGTCCAGAACCGCTACCAGACTCTCCATGGTATCGCCCTCTGTGTCTACACTTACATATAATTATTACAGATGTTTATAACCCAGAGTTATTAAGAAAGGTTATGTTCTGTTTGGTGATTTCCATTCAAAAAGACTAGGGAATACAGGGAATATTTCAGAAAGAATTGTGAACCCAGCCCTTTAAGATTTATCCCCTGACTATCCGGAAAACTGGATTGTTCAGAACAACCAACAAGGTTTGTTAGTTGTTGTTGATAGCCAGGGTTTAACTTTATCACGTATTACATTCTTGGCATTCCTGGGGTAAAATACTGGCTCATTTTACACTTAATTCTTCAGAGTCTTCCAAGATTATTGTGTTTGGCTCTCATTTTTTTTTTTTCTCAGTTTTATATTATTTTTTTTTCTTTTTACGGGCTGAGGAAATTGGCTCAGAAAGGTGAAATATATTACATTTAAGACATATAGCAGGGGCACCTGGGTGGCTCAGTCAGTTAAGTGTCCAACTCTTGATTTCAGCTCAGGTCGTGATCTCAGGGTTGTGAGCTCAAGCCCCACATTGGCTCACGCTCAGCAGGGAGTCTGCTTGAGATTCCCTCTCTCTCCCTCTCCCTCTGCCCACCCCCCTCTCTCTCCCTCTCTAAAAAAAAAAAAAGATATATAGCAAGTAAATTACAAAGCCAGCATCTGACTGGGTATTGTGTAAGACTGATGAATCACAGACCTGTACCTCTGAAACCAATAATACATTATATGTTAATTAATTAAATTTAAACAAACAAACAAACAAACTATATACCAAAAATTAGGATTTGCCAGCACAGACCAGTATTTCTATGGCTCCATGATACAATGCATATGGAAATTATTTAAATATCCTTTAAATCTTTTAATGAGGTCTACTTATATTAAATGGAAGTTTCAAAGAAAAAAAAAAAAGAAAAAAGCCAGCATCTGTTGAGCCAGATACTTTTCAGAAGTAGCAAAGGTAATAGTACTATTACTGGCTGCTTTATCCAAATAATTTTAAATGTATACATTTTACATTTTAGATAAGGAAGCTCATACAGAGTATCACACATTCAATGCTGTTTTCTAGTTGGTTTAGGCTAAGAAGCTACAGTAAACTGGTCCCGTGAAGTGTAGCTCAGTGAGCCTGATGCTATTAACCTTCCTGGATAGACTTTTCTCCTAAAGCAGCCCTATGTATTATTCCAGGCTCTTCGATATCCTTACTTCCAGATTGGGCATCCACTGGGCAGCACCACACAGAGCCTTCAAGATTCAGGAAAAGCACAGAAGGATGTCCTGGAAAAGGCTGGCCCACCTCCTCACATCAAGCCGGTCCCCCCCACCCAGCCCCCAACCAAGCCACACCCGCGGATTTCTTCGAGACAACATCAAGCCAGCCAGCCCCCTCAGCATCTCATGTACCCCTTCAAAGCAGAGGCTTCCAGGACAGATCACCTGAACCATCTCCCGGAGGACAAGCCAAGCCCGTTGCTCTTCCCATCCCTCCATACCAAGAATCCTCCGTCGGTAAGCAGTGAAGATTTGCTAGCGAGACTTGTCTGGCCTGTTCCTCTTCTGACCCCACTGATTGTGTGCAAGATTTTCTTTTTTCAGCATATAAAGTCTAATTACAGTGACCGTTAATTACAGTAAATGTATCTTTGCAATATCGTGGAATAGTGAAAAGCGCTTTGGCCTTGGAGTTGAAGGTCTAAATTCAGGTTCTGGCTGTGTCTGTTCATATCAGTGCTGGTGGCAGGCACCTGCAGTATGGTGGTTGAGAGCTGCCTGGAGCGCTCACGGGGCCAGGCTCTCCAGTCTCAGCTCTGCCACTTCCTGGCTTCATGCCCCTGGGCAAGTTCCCTGGCCTCCCTGCTCCTCCTTCCTCATCTCTAAGATCGGGGTAATAATTGTATCTACCTAATAACAGTTCTTTTGGGGGACTAAATGAGTTAATACTTGAAAGAATTTAAAATAGTAGCTGACACTTCATCAGAACTTGATAAATGTTAGTCATTGTTATTATTAATCCCTGTGGATTAATGAGTTTCCTCATCTGTAAAAGGAAGATCCTAATGCCTGTCTTGCCCCCCAGACCAGGCTGTGCATGACAATAAAAGGTCCCGCTAATTGTGAAGATGTTTTGAAAAATCACAAAGTGCCATAATAAAATTTATAGATTGTTATTCCTATGAATGCTGTTAATGCTAGGCTGTTAATTGAGCCCAGATCTTTCTCCTTCTCTTGGACTGGTGCTCAAGAAAAAAGAATGAGTGTTAGATTCAATAATAACCTGAAGAGGGTATCTAGTTACCAGTAGCTTTGTAATACTGTCTGTCTGATTTTTCTGACAGCTTTATGCAAAGGCAGTATTTTTTCTGTCAACTCGTATTCATTCACTGAGTCCCAGCTCCCAACCAACACTGAGATACCGCATGAGGTTACCAGAGTGGTATCTTTAGACTGTTCGCTGTACCCCAGCCCACAACTTTGGAAACAATGTGTATTTGGAAATTTCCTATTGTAGCTAATTCTGTAATTAAATAGTATCCAGATCTACTAAGAAGGCAAAGAAAGCATATCTGCAGTGTTTTCAGTGAATGGCAGGATGACTGATATCTGAGCTGTATTCTCCTGCATCTCTGTTTATGACAGAATAAAGCATGTCAATGCTTTCAGGGATGAGGCCCAGATGACAACCTAGATATCCTCCCCATGTGTGAGAAGCACCTTAAATTTCTTTTTAGGGGCACCTGGGTGATGCAGTCAGTGGTTAAGTGCCGGACTCTTGATTTTGGCTCAGGTCATGATCTTGTGGTCGTGAGATTGAGCACTGCATATTTGCGCTCAGCGTGGAGTCTTCTAATGCTCTCTGTCCCTTCCCTCTCTCTCTTTCACTCTCTCTCTCAAAAATAAATCTATTTTTTAAAAAATTTCTTTTTAAAAATCCTTATCTTGTACACCTGAGTGTCCCTATAGGCTGCCAATGGGTGTGATGTGTGCAGGAGAGGTGAGAGACAGAGGCCCAGGAACGTACTTCCCATGGTTGCATGTTGAGAATGATATGTCCCCGGATCCTCCTTTTCATCACTGAGGAAATTTGGAATGGGGATTACTCATGGGTGAGCTCCATTAATACCAAGTATGACTTTATCCCCCACTCCTTGGATGCACAGAAAATGCTAGCTGGCCTGGAACACAAAAATGGGGAGATCAAGCCCAAGAGTCGGAGAAGGTGGGGGCTTGTGTCCCGGTCGACAAAGGATTCCGATGACTGGGCTGACTTGGATGACTTGGATTTCAGTCCGTCCCTCACCAAGATTGACCTGAAAAACAAGAATAGACAGAGTGAGGAGACTCTTTGCAGGCAAGTGTGCACCTGGGCTCTGTACACAGATCGAGTCTGGGGTTTGTGAAATGATCTGTACCTCTCTCATGATGCTTTCCGTCTCATGCTGATCTAAGCCATGTTCCCTTGCTTCAGATTTGAGAGTGTTCTGGACCTGAAGCCCTCTGAGCCCATCAGTACAGGCAGCAGCGCCCCCACCCAGACCTCCTATCAGAGGCGAGACACACCAACCCTGAGGTCTGCGGCCAAGCAACACTACCTGAAGCACTCACGATACTTGCCTGGTAATAGAAATGCTTGCCTTTACTTTCATCCTCAGAAACCATTTCCCCGGAATCACGTATTCACAGAGATTCTGTTTTGAAAGGCAAGTGCCCAGGGCCTTCTAGATCTTCAGAACTGGCAGGAACATTACAAAAATATTTGCTGAAGCCCAGGCCTCACATTTTATATATATATATAGTTGCGTAAGAAGAAATGTTGTAGTGGAAACTGGGTCTGGCCGCCCAGGAGGGAGGAACTGATGGTGAGAGCCAAGGGGCACTCCTGAGGCCCCTGCACCAGACCAGGGTTAGGAACAATGACCAGTCCTATGTACTCTCAGGAGACCGGGGTAGGTGCTCAGTCACACCACCTGGCAGTATTACAGGGGGTAAGTGTACATGCTCTAGTTTGATGGGTGCACAAGCCTCTCTCCAGATTCTCCCGATTCCAAGCTTACAGCACCAGCCAACCATTCATTCACAGATTCATTCAATCAGTACATACGTACTGAGCATCGAATGTGTCCGAGGCACTGGGGAAATCATGGTGAGCACAGTGGCCAAGTGGGACCACCGTCTATGCGGTGACTTTGTACCACAGCCCTGTAGACAATACTCTCGCCCCCGTGCAGCTTATATTCTAGTGGTGGGAGCCAGACCCTAAACAAATAGACAACCAGTAGTTCCGGCGGTGATTGGAGGCAGGGAGGAAGCACCGCTGTAGACAGAATGCTCAGGAAGGGCCTGTCTGAGCACGTGACTCCTGGCTGGGCCCCCACAGAATGGGGAGGGACAAATGGGCAGAACAAAGCAGGCAGGGGAAGCAGCAAGTGGGGAGCCTGGGAGGCAGGAAAGGGCTTGGCTTGTGAGGGGAAGGGCAGAGGGGCCGGCGTGGCCCGAGCGTGGTAAGAGGAGATATACGTAGCACGAGGCATCTTTGGGAGTCTTGTAAGACATTTGAGATTTATTTCACAAGCAGCAGGAAGCTGTTGAAGGGTTTTAATTGGAGAGCATGCTGGGTTCATGCCCATCTTCGTGCTGAGTGGATGAGGGCAGGCTATAGCTCTCGTGCAGGTGAGGGGAGTGGTGGCTCAGGCTGGGGCTGCAGGACCCACGGGACATGAGGTGGGAAGAAGGCCCCACTGGTGGATTGGCTCCTCACCCTTGGTTGGCCTCCCAGGATGACCTGGAAGAAGAGAGAGCAGGTAACAGGGTACAACAGTGGTCCAGGTGTCAGGGGCAGAAACCCCCAACTCCAGGGGCCACAGGCCAAAGGGAGCCAGCTGGGAGGGAATTAGTTATTTCTTTTTGGCTCTAGGAGAGGAAGGAGGATAAAAGATGAATTCAGTCTTTTCAGTTCTGAAAAATAGCTGCAGTGCTTGACATAAATGGGCAAGTGGGCGGTCTAGTGGGTGGGTTGGCTTGAGGTTGAGATGATTGATTAAGGTCAAGGCAGCCTTGGGCGTGAGGGAGTCCGTGAGGGTCACCAGCACTTGATGGTGCTCATGGTCCAGGTCAGGTATGAAGAGGGGTCTGGGGGACAGAATGCAGAAAGAGGAGAGCAGAGGGCTGCAGAGGTGGCCGGGCGGAAGGGGGGCAGAGAGGAACTTGGGAAGGTGACAGACAGGCAGTGGCCCATGCAGGGGTACCTGTGGGAAAGACCAGAAGCACTGACGCCCAGGATAGCACCAGAGGGGCCAAGAGAGAAGACGTGAGACAGATCTGTTGGGAGAAGTTTAGGAGACCTCTCTCAGGCTGCCCATCCTCTGGGCGTACTAAACCCCAGGTCGCCATCTTTCCTCCTTTCCTCTGCGTTCTATCGGACAACCTCATGGTCAGTTTTTGCTCTGACGATTGAACCATAGGAAGTTTAGACAAAGTGAATTCTGGGATGAGTTTGCCACTGAAATCTGGTGCAAGACGAAATAATGTATTTTGCATTTGAAAATCATTTCTTCCCTATTAGGAATAAATATGAGAAACGGCATACTTCCAAATCCAGGCAAGGATTTTATTCCATCTAATCCGTGGTCTAGTTCTGGTTTGTCTGGAAAATCTTCAGGAACAGTATCAGTAATCAGCAAAATAAATTCCGGTGAGTAGTGATTATTAACTCCTAAATGACAAGAGGCAAATTCTCTGGATGCGGCAGGGTGGGTCCGGAGAGACAAGCTAACGGAAATGAGAGGATTTTCTGGGGTGGAAACCCAGGGCCCCTTTTTCAAGGCCATGCTCCTGTCTCTTTCTTGGCAGCAGGCTCTGGGGACCCAGCCAGCTGCCGCGGGGTCTGCCCTCAGCGTAGCTGGGGAGCCAGGCACCTCTGGCTTCCGAGGCCCTGTGCTGCTGGCCATCCAACTTAGCTCCATCTGCCTTGTACATCTCATCCCCTCCCTCTGATGACCCAGCCTTAGTCCAGAGCATCGAAAAACCTCTTCTGGTTGGAAGGTGGACAGCTCAGAGGGCCATCCCCACTTTTTTTTTTTTCTCATCCCCACCTTTTTTTAAAATGAGAAATGAGTTTCATAAGCCTTCCAGACGGGCTAACCCCATTCCCAGCAGGCCCCTTTCCCGCCTCATTTTCCCTCACACAGGCAGCCCCTGCCATGCATTGCTTCTCTTTCCACACTGCCAGGGAAAAACATCTGGGCGTCCCTTCTCCCGGCTTTATCCATTACACGTTCATTTATTTTGAGAAATACAAAAAAGAAGGAAATGAGGTATCAACAGCCATGTACCCACCACCACCAGCTCAAGGAGTCAAACTTTGCGAATACTCATGAAGCCCACCGTCTAGGCCTTCCTACCCTTTCCCTCCTTCCCCCTCTCCTTCCTCCGACCCCCACCTGATTTGAGTGTTTATTATTTCTATGCATTTTTAAAAGATTCATGAACCACACAGTATGTTCTTACATGTTCAAAAATTAGTACAAACATAATTCTGGATCTCCACTCCTTTTAGTAATTATGATATAGCAATTACACATACATGTAAGACATATCATAGTATATATTATAAAACATATATAACATATATCACTGTATCATCCCATAATTTATTACTTTTACTGGACCATAATGTATTTATCCTTCTCTTCTTGATGAGCGTGTAAGTTGGGAACCATCTTTGCTGTGAGGAGGAGTGTGGAAATGAACCTCGGTGTACCCTCTTGCCGCGCACCTGCGTGAAGGTTTCTCTGGGGATAATGTAAACAGGTTAAAGGGTGTGCTCATCTTTGACTTTACAGATGTTGCCAAATTGCTCTCCGGCAGGGTCTGGGAGTGGTGCTGCATCCTTGATGGCACTTGGTACTGTCGAGATTGCAAACTGTGTGCTGGTCTGATGGGTGTGAGACGTCATCTTGTTGTGACTTCAACTTGCATGTCCTGTGTACTAATGAGGTGGAGCATCTTCTCGTGTGTTCACGGACTATACGTTTTTCCCCGTTTGTGACTTAACCTGTTCAAATTCTCTTCCCATTTTTTTTTTCGTATCTCTTCACCAAAAATGCAGAATGTGCCCTAGCACAACACAGCCCCTTACCCAGGCATTGCCACTCTGCCACACATTCTCTCTTTTCCCCCCGATATAACTTCCATTTGTATAACGGCCTGTAATAACGTTGTTCCTCATTCTGTGTGTACCTGAAGTCTTAATGAGGCTTATCGATCTCTGTTCATCCATCCAATATGTATTGATTACTGCTACATATAAGGCATCTCATTAACCTCCTGGAATAGTAAGATGAGTCGCATACAGTTCCAGCCCTTAAAACACTCTCATTATGAAAATGTCATAAAAAATGAATATATTTAATATAAATCATTACTTTTTCTGATTACAGGCCAGAGTATTTAGCGTAGAATTATTTGTCATAACTAAATAATGTTTTTAAAGATTTGATTTATATTTGACAGAGAGAGACACAGCAAGAGAGGGAACACAAGCAGGGGGAGTGGGAGAGGGAGAAGCAGGCTTCCCACGGAGCAGGGAGCCCGATGCGGGACTCGATCCCAGGACCCTGGGATCATGACCTAAGCCGAAGGCAGACGCTTAACCGACTGAGCCACCCAAGTGCCCCCATAGCTAAATAATTAAGATCACCTGTGTACTGCTCAGTAAGAGAACAGTTCGCTGAATTATGGTTTAGCCAGATTCTAGAATTTGTATATACTGACATGGAAGGATAACTATTCTCTGTTACAGCGTGGAAAAAGCAAATTTTGGAACAGGCTAAACCCGTTATTCCAAAAAAGAAAGAAAAATGCATATGTCCCTTTTCTTTTCTTTTAAAGATTTTCTATTTATTTATTTGACAGAGAGAGACACAGCGAGAGAGGGAACACAAGCAGGGGGAGTGGGAGAGGGAGAAGCAGGCTTCCCATGGAGCAGGGAGCCCGATGTGGGGCTCGATCCCAGAACCCTGGGATCATGACCTGAGCTGAAGGCAGGCGCTTAACGACTGAGCCACCCAGGCGCCCCGCACATGTCCTTTTTCTTGAACGAACCAAGCATCCAGGCTCCGTTCAGGCGCAGGGTATAGGAGTGGCCCTGTCTTTGCTGCCCCCCTTCCCCGTCTTTCCGACAGTGTGGTGTGGAGGAATGCTCTGCTCGCAGTTCACTGTTTTTATCGTATTTCCCCCTAAAAGTAAATGCCCAATTCTTTATTGTTCCGCACCCGTGTAACCCTGTTGGTGTTATGTGCACGTGGGGTCTTTGTAGTAATGAGCTTTTGCTTTTGTGAATCAGTTGGTTCCAGTTCAACAAGTTCTAGTGGACTGACTGGAAACTATATCCCATCCTTTCTGAAAAAAGAAGTTGGTTCTGCTGTGCAGAGGGTACACTTGGCACCTATTCCAGACCCTTCTCCTGGTGAGTTCTGTTTTGGGCTATTCATGAAGCGGCTCATCAAACGGTCCTCGAATAATGGCTTTGTGCCAGGCATGTTGTAGGCCGAGGACCCACCAACGAAGGAGACCGACAAGACTCCCTGTCCCACGAACTTACACCCCACACACAATAAGTAAACCGAAGCAGATGCTCACCAGTGCTGAGGAGAAAAATGAAGTAGGCGGGATATAAGGAAGGTGGAAGTTGGAGTGTGCGTTTTTAAAGAGGGAGGCCAAACCATAAGAGAATCTTAATCTCAGGAAACAAACTGAGGGTTGCTGGAGTGGTGCGGGGTGAGAGGGATGGGGTGGCTGGGTGATGGACATTGGGGAGGGTATGTACTATGGTGAGCTGTTTTTGTGTAATTGTGAATTGTGTAAGACTGATCAATCACAGACCGGTACCCCTGAAACAAATAATACATTATATGTTAAAAAATAATAATAATAATTAAAAATAAATAAAATAAAGAGCGTGGCCAAAGAAGACCGCACCGCAAAGGAACTGTTGAGTGAAGGTGTGAAGGAGGTGAGCGGGTAGCCCTGCGGTGTGGGTGAGACTGCCCCCAGCACTGGGTTCCTAGTGCATGGGCCTGGAAGCAGGAGAGAGGGGTAACCGAAGGTGGGGTGGTATGAGGCCCTGCAGGCCACCGTAAGCTTGCTGTCACTGACTGCGTGGGACATGGGAGCCAGCGGAGGGTCTGGAGAAGAGGCGAGAGGCCATCTGACTTGCATCTTGCAGCCTCACTCACATGCAGGTTGTCATTAGGCTGGGGGCCGGGAACAAGGTTGGAAGCAGGGAAACCAACTGGCTGCCAGAATTATCCAGGCAGGGAGTGATGGGCCAGGCTGCTGAGAGCTGAGCTGGGCCGGGTTCTGAGTGTATCTGGAAGGGAGAGCCAGTGGCATTTGCTGACCCATGACACGTGGGCTGTGAAAAAAGAGGGGTCAGGAATGACACCACTATTCTTGGCCGGACAACACTAGAATAGAGTTATCCTTCAGCGAGAGAGGGAAGACTGTGAGTCGCCCACCAGTGCTTCTCTTGAACTCCCATTTTCTGATATTTTTGTCGCCAAGCTGCATTTATTTCCTTTGTTTGCGGGAGTCCCATATCAGTCCGACCCACCTTCCTCTTTAATTGCAGGCTATTCTTCCCTGAAGGCTGTGAGACCTCATCCCGGACGACCTTTCTTCCACACCCAGCCTAGAAGCACTCCCGGGCTGATGCCCCGACCTCCAGCTGCCCAGCCAGTGCATGGCCGGACCGACTGGGTTTCTAAGTACGCGTCTCGGCGATGACCAGCATGAAGCTTCTGGGCTCAGGGGAAAGCAAGACACGGTCCCTCGGCCAACTGGTGTTCTGCCGGCAAGAAACCGGCAGATGGTGTGAAAGCAAACACTTTATAGTTACTCTTCTGAACTAAGACATTTCAATATTCTTTTTAAGATTTTTTTTAAATATTGATTTGAATGCAATACCCTTTTTTTGTACAAAATTATTTTATTCTAAAACTGGGTCCCATTATTTTCTTAAACAGCGCATTTTGTATATATGGATTATGTTTTAGCATTTTATACAGTCAACTTTGTAATGAACTTTTTAAGAATTAATTGATTTTCCTTTGGGGTTCCAGATAATATTTTATACAGATTTTTAAAAATGTAATAATACTGATGCAGTATTGCAGCAGGGGTGCAATTGAAGGCCACCCGATAGAGGGTTATTTACTCAACGCGGGCAGATATTTGTGAAGCGGTTAAATTTTAAATGTGGCACGCTGGTACTTCAGGCTTTCTTGGACCAACCTCAGCGCTAGATAAATGATCTTCTGCTTTTCTCGATATCAGGTTATTGGTTTGATTTTGTGACACCACTGTGCTGTTCTAAAAATACTATTATGCAATGAATTTCCCAGCTGGAAGAACTCTAAATAGTTTTTGAAATTTTTACAACAACCCTTTTTGGTGGTTGGAGATATGCAAGGTGGTTGGAGATATGAACCAGGTTTTATTACGCTGGACCATCACATTCTATTTTCTCCCGCTTTTTTTATGTTTCCTCCATTTTTGAAATCCAGTTGTATAAGTACCCCCAAAAGGGAAGCCTTTGAAGCCAACAGGTCTTTAACATAAAGGTCAACACAGTCCGTTAAACTTGTATCCCTATCAAGATGCACGACCAAAAAGCTAAGTTTCAAAGCAGCAGAAGATTTTGTTATTATAATAACTGATCAACTTTTGCATACAGCTCAGTTCTCCAGGCCTGGCTAGGAACAGACGACAAAGAACCTTCTGTCCTAACCACATTCTCAGGGCACTTTGGGGAGCAGGAAAGATTTATGGGAGAGGTTCCACTGACCTGGGAAGTCCCGGCTACCACGAGGGTCATGTCGGTAGCGTGCCACATTTGAACTCTTAACCCTTGTGTAGTTTCTTCACACAGTGGGAACTCTATTTGTTGGACAGAGGCTGTTCCATTGAGAGGAATGTTTACAGCAATTTTGAAAATGACAAAGCTAGTTTGGAGACAGAAAAAGACAAAAGGTCCGCTCTTCGTCCATCTCTGTAGGGTACGTCTGCCTCCAGCAGTGGTTACCTGAAAGGCAGGAGGGAAGGTCTCCGCCAGGGAACACGATACGAACTCAACAGTGTGTTGACTCACATTCTCCCTGGCCCCAAGCTACTCTCATTTGGTTCCAGGTTCCAGGATCTAGCAGGTTGAGCCATATGAAATTGTCTGTCATTTCTGTAGGGTAAAATGATAGATTAAAGTGAATATTGGCACTTTGGTATGATTCAACCCAATATGTGGGTAAATTATTGCTTTGATGTATTGGTAGTAAGTTGCAGCCTGAACAAATTGCCATGGCTCCCAAGGGGCCCTAATCTAAATCAGGGAGTAATTTCTGCTTTGGAGAATCTGGCACAACAATGTACTTGACCAAGCACTATGATCCCTAGGGGCATGAGAAAAGCACATAATGGATGTGGATTTGATAGGTAATATTTTCTGTTAACAAACTGGCAGCAAAGCTTCAGAAAACAAATATGTATATGTAAGCACAACTTGAAGCTGAGTTCACTTCTGTATTATATTCTCAACTCATTATCTAAAGCAACAGAAAATGTGTTTTCAGAGATGAGTCCTTTACTGCAATTAATATTTATTTTCCCTTTCTGTATTATATATAAAAAGTAAGTTAATCTGTAACCTTACCCAGCTTGCTGGAAAGCTGGTTTTAAATTGTAAATACCTCTTAGAGAAGCGAATGGATTGTGAATACCATATTCTTGGCACTCTAGCTTATGTTAAGGTCATGACATTTTTTAAATTGAAAAAACCTAGTCACCTGGTTATTACACATTATAAAATTGTTTTTGTAATACTTTTGTGGGCCCAAATTCAGAAAATATTTCCGTTTTCGTCCTCTTACTTTTTCCTTTATTTATGAGTAAACAACTTCTCTTAGAAAGCCAAACATGCTTATCCATGTGAAAGTCGAGAAGCTGATGTGCAGTTGAGAAAACCAGAAGACTGAAAAAACAATGTAAATTCTAAAGAACCAGCAAAATCCTAGAAAGTTCTCTTTTTTTTTTTTTGCCCCCCGTAATGGGTAAAGGACGAATGTGTATACATGCTGTTTACTATAGAAGGGAATCGTGACCATTTTTTGTTAAGTGAAAATCAAATGCTACCTGGAGTGTATATCTTTTAGTTAGTAGAGAATTATACGATGTACCATAAGACACCAAGAGGAATGAAAGCGTTTCACTGTACCTTATCCATGACTATACCTCATTTCCGGTCAGAGAGCTTTTTGGGACGTCGGGAAATGGCACAGGGATGGCTCTCACTGCACACCCAAAGGTCCAGTGATAGTGCTGTGCCGGGGGTACATGTGTGAACTGCAAGGCAAGCTGCGTGGGCAGAAGAGCTACTCTTGGTGTGATTGTTCATCTTACAATAAAATTCCATTAATTACTAAGCACTCACCCAGCTCGTGCATGATAGGGTTTAAGTAGGAAGAAAATGGATTTTCAAACAGTTTTTTTTGGACACCTCTCTTAGATAGCCTAAAGGACTGTATACATATAACTAATTGACATTGTGTCATCTTCTGACGTTATCAAAAATCGAATACAATCAAGGTAACGCCTAAGTACAAATACCAGTACTGCTGGGGCTCATGGGCACCACCTTTTCTCGTGAAGTGGTGTTTCCCTGCCATCGAGCCATCGTCTTGTGCCATTTAGGAGAAAAGGAACACAGGCTGTATGTTCCAGCTCAGTGTATGACCAAAAGCAATACGTTTATAAGAAAATGTTTGACATGCTAATTATTTTATATCATTTAAAGCATACTATAGCAACTCGTTTGTTCAATATATGTGCTTAATTTTTAGAATTATTTTTACAAGTTCCAACCAAAGTACTGTATTTTATATAACTTATTGTGAGGACCCTCTCATGGAAACTATTAAGAAGACAAACTGGAGGCAAGCATCACATCAATCTGTATTATCAGTTTCTTAGAGACACTGTGCTAATGTGAATTTGAAATGACCCAAACAGTCTTCTGATCTCAGATGTCTTAGTACTGATAGCAGTTTAGTCACCGGATTTGAATCCAAGGAAATAGCTGAGAATATATTTATTTAAAAAGCAAATATTCATAATGATGAGAATAGAGGAGGACAGAAAACCACTGACACAAGCCCCTTCTGAAATAAAACACTGTGTTTTGAATAGTTTGTCCGAAGGTGTTTAAAAACATTAACTTTATGTAAGGAAAATTCTGCTCCAAATAAAGTTAACAGTTAAAGAAAGAAAAATGATTGGAGTGTTCCCTTTTTATTTTCAGTGTTCTTCCATCAAAAGATAACAGTGGGGCTCCTGGCTGGCTCAGTTGGTAGAGCATGCAACTCCTGATCTCAGGGTTGTGAGTTCAAGCCCTGTGCTGGATGTAGAGATTACTTAAAAATAAAATCTTTAAACAACAAGATAACATTCGTATTTCCTAATGTGGGAATTTGGTATTTTATAACTTCTTAATGCTTAGTTCATACAGTGTTACTGCCATGAAATTAGAAGAATGAGCTTAGAGCAGCAATGTAAAGAGTTATCCTGTAATCTGGAGACTTTATTTTATTTTATTTTATTTTTGAGGCTTTTTTTGTTTTTTTAAAGATTTTATTTATTTATTTGACAGAGAAAGACACAGCGAGAGAGGGAACACAAACGGGGAGTGGGAGAGGGAGAAGCAGACTCCCCGCCGAGCAGGGAGCCCGACACGGGACTCGCCACCCAGGCGCCCTGAGGCTTTTTTTAAATTTAGCATTTAGCAAGTTAGGTGACTAGGAATATTTAAAAAAAGAAAAAAGTAGGTGGAGGGGCGCCTGGGTGGCTCAGTTGGTTAAGCGACTGCCTTCGGCTCAGGTCATGATCCTGGAGTCCTGGATCGAGTCCCTGGATCGAGTCCCACATCGGGCTCCCTGCTCGGCAGGGAGCCTGCTTCTCCCTCTGACCCTCCCCCCTCTCATGTGCTCTCTCTCATTCTCTCTCTCTCAAATAAATAAATAAAATCTTTAAAAAAAGAAAAAGAAAAAGAAAAAAGTAGGTGGAGACGATTTCTTGTTGCCGATTTCATCTTGCTTCATAATTAATACCTACCTTGTATGTTTTCACCTCTTCACAGCATACTCATGCACAATATAAACCTTCAAACGAAACTCATCACGTCATGAATTACATACAGGATTCCACAGGAAAGTCACTTCCCAAACATTCTTTGGATCCTCGAAAGAATTTTTTAGGAACACAATTTACCCAAGGGGTACTGCTGAATCCCTAAGTGTGCCCTCCCATCAGAACACAGCTGCCCTGACTATGAACTCGACAGCATTTGTCTAACTTCCTGGAATCATCTGCCCACCCTGCCCCTTCAGAGGCCCTACAGATCTGAGCTCCCGCCATCCTTCCTGCTAATAAAATCTGCTGTTGGGGCGCCTGGGTGGCTCAGTCGTTAAGCGTCTGCCTTCGGCTCAGGTCATGGTCCCAGGGTCCTGGAATCGAGCCCCGCATCGGGCTCCCTGCTCTGCGGGAGGCCTGCTTCTCCCTCTCCCACTCCCCCTGCTCGTGTTCCCTCTCTCGCTGTGTCTCTCTGTCAAATAAAAAATTAAAATAAAATAAAATCTGCTGTTGGGGTCTCCCACGTAGAAGCAGATTCCTGGCTCTTCTCCTGGGTGGGCAGCAGGTTCCGAGGTGGCCTGGGCACCAGCATGAGTGTGGTTGGAGGCTACAGCGCGGCTATGGAGGGCACCACAGCTGTCCCCAAACGAGAGCCTGATGAGCCCTCTTAAGCTGGAGGTGAACCCCAACACCCAGGCCGTGGGCACTCAGGAGAAGATCATCAAAACCCTCCCCAACAGGTTTGCCTCCTTTATGGACAAGGTGCAGAAACTGGGGCAGCAGAACAAGACCCTGGAGACCAAGTGGAGCGTCCTGCAGCAGCAGGAGATGGTTCAGAGTGACATGGACAACACGCGGAGTGCTTCGTCGGCAACCTTGGGCCGCTGCTGGACACAGTAGCCCGGGGAGAAGCTGAAGCTGGAGGTGGAGCGTGGTGACATGCAGGGGCTGGCGGAGGACTACAGGAATAAGCAGGAGGAAGAGATCAGAGAGCGTGCAGAGATGGAGAATGCATCTGCTCTCAGCAGGAAAGCTCTGGATGAAGTTTACATGAATAAGGCAGAGCTGGAGTCCCGCCTGGAGGGTTCAGCCTGAGAGATGGGCTTCCTCAGGCCGCTGATCTCCGACACCTCTGCGGTCCCCTCGGTGGACGACAGGAGCTCCCTGGACAGGACGGCATCACCGCCAAGGTCAAGGCCCAGCCCGCACCAGGGGATCGCCAGCGGCAGCTGCAGCTACAGCCAGGCCGAGACTGAGAACGCGTACCTGATCCAGTACAAGGGGCTGCAGACACTGGCTGGGAATCACACTGATGCCCCCCAAAGCGCGAAGACGGAGATTTCCGAGATGAACCGCAGTATCAGCCGACTCCAGACTGAGATCGAGGGCCTCCAAGGCCAGAGGGCTTCCCTGGAGGCCACCAGAGCTGATGCTGAGCGGCGCGGGGGAGGGGACCATTAAAGACGCCAACGCCCCGCAGCTAGCTGAGCAGGAGCTGGTGCAGCAGCTGCCCGAGAACAGAGGGCTCAGGGACGTCAGGCTGGCCCTGGTCCCCGAGATCGCCACCCGCGCACGCTGCTGGAGGACGGCGAGAGCCGGCTGGAGTGTGGGATGCAGAAGGTGAATGTTCATACCAAGCCCACCAGCAGCTACTCAGGTGGGCCGAGCTTGCCTCCAGGGGCTTCAGGGGCCTTGGCCTCTGCTACCGACTGAGCTCCTTCTAGTCCAGCTTTGGCTCTGGTGGGCGCTCCAGCTCCTTCGGCAGTGCCAATTCCTCCAAGGCCATGCTTGGTGAAGAAGGTCAAGACCCGTCATGAGAGGCTGGTGTCCGAGTCATCGGATGTCCTGTCCAAGCAAGCAGCCTCTGTGGTCCCTCCCAGTCTCCCCCATCCTGTGCCTGCCATAGAGCCTTTGGGGGAATGAGCTGTGCAGGGGAGCACTGGGAACAGGAGACCCACCTAAGACTCAGCCCCAGTTCTCAGCTTACCCTTGGGGGGAGTCTACCGCCCTGGGTACCCCCTCTTGCCCATGCTTCCAACTAAAAGCCCATTAAAGTGTCTTTTCTAAAAAAAAAAAAAAGCCTCAGGGCACTGGCTAGCTCAAGTCAGCAGAGAGTTTGACTCTTGACTTCTGGGTTGTAAGTTGGAGCCCCAGGTTGGGTGTAGAGATTACTTAAAGATAAAATCAAAATAAAATAAAAAATAAAATAAAATAAAATGCTTCAGTTGGTTCAAGTTAGTATGATGTGGGAAACAAAGGCAGAAGAAAAATTATTAAATTTCCTTACTACCTAGAGCCCACTGACAAGTCCTTGAAATAGGCAGAGTGACATTCCTCTAGGGACTCAACTGCCTCAATGTTAATACTTTGTTAAGGGCAAAAGGCAATCCTAGCCTGAACACCCCCCCCCCCCCCCACACACACCAGGATGCTGTAAATCTACTTTAATGTATAAAAATTCCTTTGGAAACTTCCTTTATCTCTAAACCCCCCAAGATACATGTTGGCAATCATCCCCCAAGCATATGGTCCACCGATACACATCTGAAGGGTCTCATGACTGGAGGTTTTATTAGACGGTAATAAATGACCTTTTCCCAACAATAGCTAGCCCCCTCAAGGTCCTAGAAACCTTGCTTCCAAAATTCCTTAGAGACTTACGCTATCCCTAACCCCCTCCCAACTTGAAAGTATATAATGGGCCACTCCTCATGACCCCAGTGTAGCTCTTCCAGCCCACGGGTCCTGTCCTCGTGCTTTAATAAAATCACCTTTCCGCACCAAAGACATCCATCTCAAGAATTCTTTCTTGGCCATCGGCTTCAAACCCTAACGTCTTTCCTACATCAAGTACAGCATGCAACTCTTGATCTCAGGGTTGTAAATTGGAGCCCCACGGTGGGTGTAGAGATTACTTAAAATCTAAACAAACAAACAAATAAATAAACCAAGCCTCAGTTGGTTCAGCCAAAAACAAATCGACAAAAATAAAACCCTGATGTTGGGGAGTGACATCACCAAGATGGCAGCATAGGTTGTTCCTGACATTATGACCTCCCACCAGAACAACCAGCAACTATTCAAAAACAAGACACCACTGAGAATCCTAGAAAATGCAGTTGAGGCTGAAGCGCCCCCTGCCCCAAGGAGACCAAGAGCGTCTGCTTTAGAAGGGTAAGAAGTGATTACATGTTGACTGCATTGCCCCTCCCCCAAGACAGCCTAGTGCCACACAGACAGGTCTCCCCTGAGCCTCTCCTTCCTCCAGTGGGAAAAGAGAATCCTAGGGGGACAACTGGTCTCCCCCCACCATCGTGGGCCATTTTGGAGGAGCCCCTCCCTGATCTCACATCAGGGGAATCTGCAGCTACTGGGAATCTGTGATGGAAAAGGGGGGAGAAACTTGCAACAACCAGCACACAGATCTCAGAAGACCGAATTCATACTTGCAGTGCCCAAGTAGTAATCCCAACCAGCAGTTTTGCTCATCTGCAGAACCAAGGCGGGAGTGCACTCTGACCAGGGAACTTGGTGGGGTGCAAATCCACCTGAGTCAGATCCTCAAAGACAGAGTTTTATTGGCCCTAGAACTCAGTTTGTCCATGCCCGGGCAAGCAGCTGAATCACAACCCTATCTGCTGTGGAGTGTCTCCCAGCCCCATCTGACCAGAAGGGCTGGTGACAACTCCTGGAAGCTGTGTGGCCCAGCAGCACTCAAGCTAAGAGGTGGCTGAGCAGAGCTGACCACCCGCAGAGCAAAGCCGGTATGGGGTGCAGAATGTTCCCATGCTGTGCATAGGCAGGGGAATTGATTCACAGCCAAGGCTGAAGGTAGCTTCTGGCTTCTCCCAACCTGAGAGCCTGTTTGGGAAATTGAGAGTAGCCTGGAGCAGCCCATCCCCTTCCCACCAGGCAAGGGAGCTGAGACAGGGCCCTACTTGCTGTAGAGTGTCTTCTGGCCCCATCTGATCAGAAGGGCTGGCTAAAACACCTGGAAGCCATGTAACCCAGCAGGACTCAAGCCTAGAAGCAGGCAGAGTCTACAGTTTGCAGAGCAAAGCCAGTGGCCCTGTTTGGACAGGGAACTGGGGTGTGGGTGAGCTTGAATTAAGAAAATAAATGAAGAGCTGTACCAGCTTTAGAGCTGCTTCTCCTGCTGCATCCAGGCAGGGAATCTGATTCATAGCCCTGCTCATCGCTGGATACAGACTTCAGCTTATCTAGCCAGGGAACCTAACCAGAGCACACGGGAAGCTGTGTAGCCCGTTCAGTGACATTGGAGCAGAGCACAGCCATGGCTTTCCCATCTACAGAGCAAAAACAATGGCTTCACCTGAGCACAAAATTCAGTGCACACTCTGGCCTGATTTGGGTCCCCAAACAATGAGCTATATAAGACTTGGGTTCTGTCCTGCTACTCTGCTAAGGCAAGGAAGTTAATTCATAGCCCCATCCATTACTGAAGATAGTCCCCAGTCCTGACCATCTAGCAAGCCTCACCAGGTACTGTGGGGCCCTCCAACAGCCTCACTTGTATAGAGAACCATGCCAGCAATCCCGTCCAGCTGTTCTCACCCAGTGACACACTCTCCCATCCCCATCCTCAGAGCTTGAACAGTTGCCTCACCCAAAAATAGACCATAATAGTAGGCCTCTTCTATTCAAAGACATTACCAGCAGACCCACCCAAAAACCCCAACTGAGCTGACTGGTGAAGAACTGTCTTTCCCAAAGTAAATCTGTAAAGTCTGAAAGAGGAGCCCCATTACTCAAATACACAGATTCCAATGTAAAGAATCAAGGATCACAAAAAATCAAGTAAATATGACACCACCAAAGGAAACTAATAAAGCTTTAAGAACTTACCCTAAAGAAATGGAAATCAATGAACTGTCAGATGAAGAATTCAGAACAATCCTCTTAAGAAAAAGCTTAGTGAACTGCAAGAAAACAGACAACTAAATGAAATTAGGAAAACAACGAAAAAAATGACAAGTTTAACAAGGAAATAGCAACCATCAAAAACAAACAAACAAACAAAACAGAAACCCACCCAAAACCCCATCAAACCCTAGAAATTCTAGGGTTGAAAAATACAATAAGTGAACTGAAGAATTCAATAGAGAGTTTCAAAAGGAGACTCAACCATGCCGAAGAATCAGCAACCTGAATGAGACACTGGAAATTACCCCATCAGAGGAGAAAAAGAAAAAAGAATGAAAAAGAGTGAAAAAAGCCTATGGGAATTATGGAACACAATGAATTATGGGACACAATATGAAACAATATTCATATCATAAGAATTCCAGAAAGAGAAGAGAAAGAGAAACGGACAGAAAGTATATTAAAGCAACAATGGCTGGAAACTTCCCAGACCTGGGGAGGGAAATGGGCATCCAGATCCATGAATGGGGCCCAAAAGACTCCAAATAGGTTGAACCCAAATAGGGCTGTGACATGCTATTATATTATAATTAAATTATAATATGCTTTATTATAATTAAATTGTCAAAAGTCAAAGAAAGGACTTACCTGGGCACTGAAAACAAATCAAGTAGGTAGAATCTATCTACTATCTACTACCATACTATCCACTATGATTAAGACTATCCCAGATTGAGAGTGACCGCAAGGGTCTCCAAGAATAGAACAATGTGATCAAACTTAGCTCCCCAAAATTGACAAACTACTTGCTGTTAGAATACAGTCTCGGGTGCCTGGGTGGCTCAGTCGTTAAGCGTCTGCCTTGGGCTCAGGTCATGATCTCAGGGTCCTGGAATCGAGCCCCGCATCGGGCTCCCTGCTCCGCGGGAAGCCTGCTTCTCCCTCTCCCATTCCCCCTGCTTGTGTTCCCTCTCTAGCTGTCTCTCTCTTTGTCAGATAAATAAAATCTAAAAAAAAAAAAAAAGAATACGGTCTCTGATACCAGTCATTTATAGCCAAGGCTGAAAGTAAGCCAATTGCTTCCCTCTTTCCTTACAAGGAATAAAATGACCTAAATGTACCTGTTATAAAATGGCACAGAAATTTATTTCTCCACAAGCCTATGTAATCATAGAGTCTTATGATACTGCTTTAGTTTCTCATTCAGGTAAACAAGACTGCTAGGGATAATATTACCACTATTGTATTAATTAGGTTGGACTTATGAAGTTGACATTTTTATAGGTTGGAGAAATACAGTAAAATATCAGCAATTTGATATGGTTCAACTCATTAGAAATAAGGAAATGGAGATAAATATTTGGTTCATAAACAAAATTGAATAATACTTGTCCTATCTAGTTTGCTTAAAGTGGATTCTTGCAGAAAGATGGGTTAGAAAAAATAAAGAATAATCACTTTCAGCAGGTTTGGAAAATATGACTGCCTACCCACATTAAACTGAGTATTGTCTGTGTTAAGTCAGAATTAGAAAGGTGAAATTGAACATATACTGTTAGTCTTATTTGTAAGTGACTTCTCTGATTCTTGTGGTGCCCCGCTGTTCTTGACTTGCTTCTCTTACTTTACATACTTTTCTGGATAAGCTCATCCTTTTGCTGCCAGTTGGATCCATCTCAGTCATGTTTTCTGAGTCCTCACTGGCATTTATTTAACTGTCTAGTGGACATTTCCAGATGAATGGCTTGTAAGAATGAAAGAAATAAACTCATTATTTTCCCCAAACCTTGTCCTCCTCCACCCAACCAATGTTCATTCATGTAATCATTTTTCCAACACATATTCTCTGAATACCTACTCTGGGCTAAGCATTATTCTAGGAGCAGGGTATACAAAAATCATATTTTTAAAAACTATGAAAATTCCTAACTTCGTGGTATTTGCATTCTATTAAATCTCCCAACAGATAACAAAATATGTAAATAAAATACCTGATATGTTTGATGACAATAAATGTTATGAAAAATACAGAAGGAGGGTGGAAAAGGAAATGTATGTGTTTGGGGGGAGACTTTTTCTCTTCCTTTCCTCTGCTCCCTGTGATATGATTAGTAAATCTGTTACCTTCCACCTCCTTAATATCTTACCTTTTCATAGCCATCATCTTCAAATTCATGGTGCTACTTTAATACACACGGGTATTTAATAGGTCTCTCTCTCCCCTTCCCACCGCCCCAATTCATTCTCCACACTCCTGCTACAGGAATCTACTGAAATTAAAATCTCTTGTTCTTTGCTGCCATTGTTCAGCGCTGCAGGTTTCTCAAGGCAGGTACTCTCAAGAGCCCCTCATGGAGGAAACAGTAATCAACATCTATAGTTTGAGAAATAGCAGAAGCTGCCTCTAATAACAAGAAATAGTTTCTCAGTCCTTTTGAAGGCATATGTTTTAAACTTTGAGATCCATGTGAATTCTGCCTTCTACTCTGTAATATAGCCTTGATGGCTTTACTTTATTTTTTAAAGTTTTAACTTATTTACCAACCAAATTACTTTTTTAGCCCCACTGATACCTCCACCCCAATGCCCCCCTTCCTCCCCTCCAGGAAGGTGCTCTGTTTAGCCTGTGACTTGGAGTGGTTGTCTTTAAAGTGTATGAAATGAAGGGAAAGCTCAAGATGATCATGGGGTCAAGAAAGAAACGGGAAAAAAAAATATGTGTATGATCTATATACAGAATGAGACAATTTAAGTTCTGTTTAATAATAAATATATGGGTTCTGTTTAATAGTATGTTATAGAAGTACTTTGTCCTCTTGTAGGTACTTTACCTGCTTTAAGAGGCTTCAGAATTAGTTATAGCTGTACGAATTAGTTATAGCTGTTGTGAATTTGCAAAGTGTTGTGGTGGTGTTTGTGCTTTTTAAAAAATATTTAAGATTTTATTGGGAAAAGAAAGGCAGACTGCCACGTGCAGCGCCTCATTTGGATGTGTCTGGAGTCTTGGAAGCTTGACTACCCTACGTTCTCCTACAAATGGACCTTGAGAGAGCTTGTTTGGAGGTTCTAGCAGGGGAGCGCAGCTACTCGTATACCCTTGACCGAAGAACGGTCCTCCTCTATCGGGGAAGGTCGTCCTCTTCGACCGAGCGCGCAGCTTCGGGAGGGACGCACATGGAGCGGTGAGGGAGGAAGGGGACACCCGCCTAGCCAGCCAGATCAGCCGAATCAACCCTGGCGATCAATGGGGTGACAGATGTCGCAGCCAGATCGCCCTCACATCCGAGAAACAGTGCTGCGCACGAGATATATAAACCCTAAAAAGAATTTTTCTTTTCGCATAGGTCGAGTTGCCTTAACCATACCGGATCTCTACCACGTCTCTTTTAACTAAAGTTGTAATCTAACCAACCTAAGAATGGCCATTTCTTTCGCACAAGACTAAAATTTTTGTTGAAATTGCCTTGAATTTGGGCTATTTTCATAGTATCCAGAATGCCTTGCACATGGGTGGGGCATGCTAAACATTGCCGTCTCTATTGGTGAAACTTCGCGGAGCCTCGCCCACCGGAGCGCCTTCTGGCGGCCAGCTGGCCCCGCCTCGCTGAAGACAGCTCGCCGAGCGCTTTGTACGGCTCCGGGAGCTCCGAGCGGACTGCAGGTCTGTCTCCCTCCTGCCGCCCCCACCCGCCCTCTCCCCTCGCCGCGTTTCTCCTTCCCTCCACTCCTCGGCCCCAAGCCTCTTACTCCATCGTCAGTCGCAACTCTCCCCAGCCCCCATTCAGCCCTTCTCGTCTCCCTCCCTCCGGTCCTTTTGGCGCCTCCGCCCCCATCTGGGCAGACGTGGGCTCCTTTGCTGGGCTGGGGTCATTCTTGGCTGCGTGTGCGTATTTTTATTAACCCGCTCTGCGGATCTGAATCCGCCGGTTTCAGTGCGAGACTAGCTCGGATCCTCCCAAAGCCCCGGTGTAGCGGGGGCTGAGCGGGGACCCGGGTAGCCCAGGAGTCTAGTCTCGGGTGGCCGAGTCCGTGGCCTGGGCGCATTCCGAAGGTGGGAGGCTCAACTCCCAGTTGGGGTGGGGGACGCGCGGGGCCCAGGGGGAAGCTACCGCAGGCAGGACGACGGACGCACATTTTGCAGACAATAGTGTTGCTCGGCCCGTCCACCTCCCAGTTGCTGTGATAACCGATAATGATGCTTGTGAGAGCAAGGGTTCCAAAGGGTGCATAATTCCCCACGGCCCTCCGCGTCTTGCCTCTCCAGGCCGAATTTGGAAAATTTAAAATTTTCAAGGTCAAAGTATATGACAGCTTCCCGATTCAGAATAAGAAGTCATAAGTAGAAACGGTGTGAAAACCAAGGTGGTTGTTTCTTTTAATATTTGGAAATGGTGTTAGGTTTTTATTGAGTGAGGGAAAACGCAGTCATAAAAAAAAAAAAAAAAAGCAAACAAACAAACAAACAACAAAACCGATTTCCTGTGCCAAAATCCTGAATATTCATTTAGGCCGTGAGCACAGAATTGAAGACACGAAGTAAGACTGCTCGTCTACGAGGAGCTGCGCACTTGGTTTTTGTGTGTGTGTGTGTGTGGTTTTTTTTTTTTTTCTCCAGAAAGCCTGAAAGGCCATCATGGCAGCGAAGCCCAAACTCCACTATCCTAACGGAAGAGGCCGGATGGAATCCGTAAGATGGGTTTTAGCTGCCGCTGGAGTCGAGGTACCCTATATGCTGTTTCTTCACAGATTTGTCGTACAACTTTGAGGCGTTTGAGGAAAACATCAATGGCGGAGTCCTGTTCTAGCTTTCTCCCCCCTAACACAGACAGGCTTGGTTGAGTCAGAAGATGCCTTCTTTGCCAGGGTTTTTTTCTTTATAAATGAAATGTGGTTGATGGAATTCTATTTTACTTTAGACTTTTTACTTAATCATTAGCTTCTGATCTGCCACCAGTAAGTATTTATTAATAAGGAGAAAAGGCATGGACCTGAAATTTGCCAGGGACGACTTTTGTGAATTAACACAATCTGTAGGTAAATTTCCACTTCACTTCAGTGGCTTCTAACCTGGAGCCTTCTTGTCTGTCTAGTATAGTGTAGGCTTTGATCACAGTGTTTTTATCTTTCTTTTTGTTCTCTTAGCTTCTTATTTATGGAAATGTTGAGTTGATACAGAGACTGAGAAAACATGGCCATGCATTTCCCCTCACCCAGTTTCAAAAGTCACTTGCTTTAAAATGCTGCTCTTGTCTCATCCATCTCCTCCATTTCTTTTGTGGGAATATTTTAAAGCAATAATCCAAGCATCATATCCTTTCATCTGTGATGAGTATTTCAGTTTTTATTTCTAAAAGATGAGGATTTTAAAACATAACCACAGTACCACAATTGCACCTGACAAAATGAACAATTCCTTATTAATATCTGAACAGCCTGATTGTCTCAAACAGGTCTTTTTATAGTAAGTTTATTCCAGTCTGGATCTAAATCACGCCCACACATTGCATTTGGTTATGTTTCTTTCAGTGTTTTTAAAATCTGTAACAGTTTCCTCTGCATAATATAAATTAACTTTATATTTGGGAATAATTTTAAATTTATAGCGAAGTTGTAAAGACAGTCCATATAAAGACCACTCAGTCTCCCCTAATGATATCATCTTACGTAATCGTGTCAAAACTAAGAAATTAACATTGGTGCACAACTAAACCGCAGACTATTCAAATTTAATGAGTTTTGCCAATCAGGTCCTTTACTGTTGTTGGATCCAACCTTATACTTAGTCACTGTGTTTCCTTAAGTCTCTCTCAATCTGTCACAGTTCCTCAGTCTTTCTTTTATTTCATGATGTTGACAGTTTTGAAAACTGTTGATCAGAATTTTTGTAGAACTCCCTAGTTTGGGTTTGTTTGATGTTGATTGGAGTAGGGTTTGGGGTTTGGGGGAAGACCAGCACAGAGGTCAAGTGCCCTTCTCCTTGCATCATACTAGGGGTGATATTAACATGAGTTATCCCTGGTGCTGTTAACTTTGGTCACTTGGCTAAGGTGGTGTCTGCCAGGTTTCTTCCTTGTAAAGGGATTATTTTCCTCTTTATTATTTCAAAACTAGTCATTAAGCTCAGCCCGCACTCAAAAGGGTGGGAAGTAAACCACACCTGCTGGAGGGGGAGGTATCTGCATTTAGAATTCTTACGTAAGAGAGATTTGGGGTTTTTTTTCCTCCGCCATTTATCTATTCAAGCATTTCTTTATATCAGTATGGACGTAAGTTTATAGTATTTATTTTATGCTTTGTGTTATAATCCAATAATAATGTTTTCTTGCCCAAATTGTCCCACTTTGGTCATTGGCTCCTGCATCACACCTGTGTACATGGCTCCACACTCCCTTTTCTTTTCTTTCCCTTCAGCTCTCTCTTACTTTCTGACACTTCAAGATGCTCCAGGCTCATCTTGTATTTTCCTTGCCCTCGCCCTAGAGTCTGGTATTTCTCCAAGGAATCATGGTCCCTTTTACCACCAAATGGTTTTAGCAACCAAGAGCTGAGTGCTAAGTGTCTGTATTTGTTTTTAGTGCCATTTATTTGTAGAAGAAACTGCCCTGTAGAATTTACCCCATTACAGATTTGGCTGCTTTACCCTCATTTTAACATATTCTTCTATTCCTATATTTCCTGTGAACTGCTAGTTGGACCGAGAGCTGTGATCAAATCCAGGCTCATTTTTTTCTATCTCTAAACTTTTTTTTTTTTTTTTTGCCTGCCAGACTCCATCATAGGGATACTGTGAACATGTTTTTATTATACGACATCAAAGGATGCATGATGTCTGACTGTCTCCTTTTCAGCAATGCTGGGCTTGATCAGCATGTTCTGGTGATGTTGGCCTGATCCATGCATTACAAAATTTCCTCCGTTACCTTCTCAACTAGCCATTTTAGCATCTATTTATCATCACCATCGTTAGGGATTATAAAATGGTGATTTTTCTGTTTCTTTCTGTCATTGCATCTGAATTTATTAACTGTGTTTCTCTTATAAAGAGTAATTTTTAACTTAACTATTTAATTCCCTTGAAGTACAGTGCATTTGGGAACGGTCAGGTAAATGCTTGATATAGTCTCTTTATCAATTTTTAGACTACTCGGTCGTTACCCTAGCAACCTCCAAAGATGGCAAATGAGGGTTGTTGGGTTTGAGGCTTTGTGTTTTGTTTGGTTGGTTTTGGTTATGATTTCTTTGCATATCATTCTAACTCACTGTACAGTGTTTTAAAATTAGCTAAATCAGTTGATATCATTTTTATATACAAATTCTGATTTCTGACTTCTCTTGATATATTTGAAGATCTGATGATACTAGGTCCTCATTTTCAGAGGGCTGTAATTGCTAAATCTGAGTAAGGAAGGACTGCCACTATAGATGGACCTTTCTAGCTCATTACACTCCCCATCATTCCCTGTTGTCTCAGGATAGATTTTTCTAATTGTGTTGAGAGTGAAAAAAAAAATTTTTTTTAAGACTTTTTATTTATTTATTTGACAGAGAGAGACAGCGAGAGAGGGAACACAAGCAGGGGGAGTGGGAGAGGGAGAAGCAGGCTTCCCGCCGAGCGGGAGCCCAATGCAGGGCTCCATCCCAGGACCCCGGGATCATGACCTGAGCCAAAGGCAGACACTTAATGACTAAGCCACCCAGGCGCCCCTTGAGTGAAAAAATTTTTGGTCCCGTGACCTGAACCTGCTTGGCTTATTCATGTCACCTGTCTTTTGTCTGTGTGCTTCTGAGTTTGCAGATGTGGCTTATTTAATAGGTTTGCAATGGGTGTCTTACTTGTGCATTTAATACAATCCTTTGTCAAATCCTTTCTTTCCAACCTTCATTCTCCCCTATTCCTCCTGCTCCCCTGTGTATGAGTCAAGATTCTTGGTGACAGCAGTAGAAAAACCAACCCTAAGTAAGTTAAACAAAAAAAGAACATGGGTCACATGACCCACCTCCCCTAGACCAGTCCCAGTAGACACACAGGTGAGGCAGACTATTGGCCCAGCGGGTCCCAAGCCCACCCTTCCGACCCGTGTGGAGGGTCCTAGATTAGCCTCCCTTACTTGGGGCCAGCCACATGGTTTATAGGAGCCATTCCCCAAAGGTAGTATTGGTGAGGGGGCCTCCACTTCTCTTTTCCAAAGCACATGTTTAGTTAAGCACAGAAACAGTTGTGGAGGAGGGGCTGGCAGCCCACTGGGCAAGTCCATGATTCCCAGTGTCACAGTGCTGGGTTGAGCCTGATGTGTAAAGCACACACATGTGAGTCACTCGGTAACCAAAACCTGCTGAAAGGCAGCCTGCCTGATTCGGAGAGTCAGCATCCTCGCTCTCAGTCACTTGGTTTGGGTCCGTAGGCATTGCTGTTGCTGTTTGCCAAGTGTTGCTTCGTTGCTGCTTGGGGCTTTATTTGCCTGAAGACCCCCCAGAAGCCTGGTCCGATCCCCTGTGTTAAGAGGGAGAGTAACACATGTAGAAGAAGACTCCAGTCCCACAAACTCCTAACTCAGGGTTTCTGGGCAATTCCCATAAACTTGACAGAGTGCTGAAAAGGGAGAGGTGTGGTGAGCAAGAGGGCAGGTCTCCAGCGTATCCCACTGGGAACAGGGCCCTGGTTAGGGAGCAAAGGTCGACGCACTGTGTCTGTCCTTGCAGCCTTGCACAACACCAAGCTCCCTCCAAGCTCTGCCTTGGGATTTTTTTCTTTCCTCTCCCACCTTCTCATCTGCAGTTCCCGTGCCAGGTGCTTCTTACTGACCACATTTTGTAAAGCTGGACACAAGAGTGTCCCTGGTGAGAGATCACACACATCTTGCATAATGTTCCCAGGAAGTCAAAAGCCAGAATCAGAACCCTTTAGAAAGATTTGCTTTTAAAGATTTTTTTTTTTTTTTTTTTTTTATTTGACAGAGAGAGACACAGTGAGAGAGGGAACACAAGCAGGGGGAGTGGGAGAGGGAGAAGCAGGCTCCCCGCAGAGCAGGGAGCCCGATGTGGGGCTCGATCCCAGGACCCTGGGATCGTGACCAGAGCCGAAGGCAGACACTTAACGACTGAGCCACCCAGGCGCCCCAGAAAGATTTGCTTTTAAAAATGTACATTTCTAGTCTCTCTCAACTACTGAATGTGAATCTCTGAAGAGTGGGCCTGGATTCACACACACACACACACACACACACACACACACACACCTTACTATTTGCTCTAAATGATCATGGTTATAAAAGTTTGCGAGCCGTAGTACGGAGGGAGCACCATCTGCACTACATCTGTTTGTTTGGACAAATGCCCTGAACGAAATTTTCTCTTTCTTTCTTTCTTTCTTTTTTTAAGATTTTATTTATTTATTTGAGAGAGAAAGGGAGAGGGAGAGGGAGGAGCAGACTCCTCGCTGAGCCAGGAGCCTGATGAAGGGCTCAATCCCAGGACCCTGGGATCATGACCTGAACTGAAGGCAGACGCTTAACCAACTGAGCTCCCCAGGTGCCCTGCCCTGAACATTCTTGCCCTGAGGTTGCTGCTTAGCAGGCACCAGATGGAGTTCCTGCCAGACCCCTCTTGCTCCGTGAGGATCCTGGCAAGTAGCAGAAGCTGTACCTACACCCCATTATTTTGATTCAACCCCCAAGTCAGGTAGTGGAGCCAGAAGAGGGGAGGATTGCTGATTTCTGTGCTGGTCAGCTCTGCCGCTCCCTCAGACGATTTGGGGAAGCAGCACAGGGACAGACATGGGTGGGGAGTCATCGGGGGACTTGGTGAGAGGAGGTCTCCCCTTCTTGACATGAATCACGTTAGTGCATTAGAACACATTTTTTTTAATGTGCAAGAAGAGGAACGTGCTTCCACTGTTTCTCCCCCACCCCAACTTTTTAATTTGAAAACTTTCAAACCTACAGAAAAGCTAGGATAATGGACACCTTTCAACTAAATTCACTAATTGTTAACATTTTGCTACATTTGCTTTCTCCCCTCCTCTCTCTACTTTTTTTTTTTTTTTTTTGGTCAACCATTTGAAAGGAAGTTGCAGACATCAACATGTATTTTCCTCCTATGAAAGAAAAAGTAATTGTTCTAATAACTGTAGTATCATTGTCACAACTAATAAATTGATACTAATTTTACAATAGCAATATATGATCCATATTCAAAAGTTCCATACTGTCCCCCAAATGTCTATATACCTGTTACCTATTTAGCAATTATAACTGCCCACCCCCCCCTCCCCTGCCCCCAATATCCAGGATCTAATCAGGATTCAGGTGTTTGGTTATTTTGTCTCTTTAGTCTGTTTTCATCTAGAATAGTACCTGCTTTTTATTCCTTTTTCCCTCCCATGCCCTTCCTTGACTTAACTGAAAAGAAATGTGGAAAGGAGAAACTGACTCTTTTGCATGAACTTGGAAACCAAATTCCATAAAGAAGAATCATCAGAGGAGGGCTACCTGGCTAAAGTCAAATCTCTTTTAAATAAAGATTTGTCCTTGGACAATGGGCCTCAAGTTTTCAGGTGGGAAGTGAATGGAGGTCTAGAAAAGGAGAGCCAGATAAGTGGTGAAGAGCGTAGAGTGGGAATGCCAGAGGCAAATCCCTCAAACCTGTTCTCAAACCTTGCACACCCGGAAGAAGCTTAAACACAAACAAAACAAATTGTTTTTTAAAGATTTTATTTATTTATTTGAGAGAGAGCACGAGAAGAGGGGAGACTCAGAGGGAGAGGCAGAGGAAGAGGGAGAAGCAGACTCCCCGCTGAGCAGGGAGCCCGATGTGGGACTCGATCCCAGGACCCTGAGATCATGACCTGAGCCGAAGGCAGGCGCTTAACCGACTGAGCCACCCAGGTGCTCCCAAAACAAGTTTTCTGTAGGTTTGAGAGAGTCCCGGCCATCTCTGTTGCAGAGTGCCCCACATTCTGGCTATGCCTGATTTTCACCTTGCAGTTGGATCTGGGTTACAGTGTTACTGTGCCCTTCTTATTGGTCACAGCAGGAAGCACACGACATCTCCATGTCCCCCAGTGGGGAGCTAAGTTTGATCACTTGGTTAGATAGATGGTGAGATCTCCAGACCTTTTCACCACAAAGCTATATTTTTCCTTTGTCATAATTAACTTGTGGGCTGAGACTTCAAGGTTGTTTGAATATTCTGTGCCTTATAACTCAGTGATTTCAGCATCCATTTTGATCCTTATCAGAATCACTTATAGGTTACAAAATGGTAATATCCTAATTTTATCATTAGTTAGCACTAATTCTTCTGTAAAAAAGAACTTTTTCTTCTACCTTTTTGAGTATCATCACTTAAGGACACAGGGATTTTTTTTTTGTTGGTGTGTGTGATGATCCGTAAGTGACATTACTCTTTGATGCTTGAATTGTCCCAAATTTGGCTAGGGACTCGCCTCAAGTAGGGTCCTCCATGCCTTTGCCTTGGCCATATCTCATTGGTCTTTGAGCTCTTCTTTGCTTTCGAATCTACTACCATCAACCTTTTCTCCCAGGAGCCCTGGTTTCTTTTTAAACTTCTTTCTTTTTTTAATTTTATTTATTTATTTGAGAGAGAGAGAGAATGCACGTGCTAGAGAGAGCACAAGCAGGGGGAGGGGCAGAGGGAGAAGCAGGCTTCCTGCTGAGCAGGGAGCCTGATACGGGGCTCCATCCCAGGACCCTGAGATCATGACCTGAGCCGAAGGCAGACGCTTAACCAACTGAGCCACCCAGGTGCCCCAGCCCTGGTTTCTTATAGTGGGAAACCAAGATGTGGGTGCTAAGTGTTGGTCTTTCTCTCTGTTTCTGAGACAGTTTGACTTGGTATTTTCAGTCCTGATCCTATAATGACTTATGCCTTCTTGGGGGGGGGGGTATCTTTTTTTCTTTTAATTTAGTTTGATGAAGAATTCTTAGAAACAAAAGAACAGTTACAGAAGTTGCAGGATGGTGAGTATGGAAATGAAATAACTGTTGGTAATATTGATTGTTTCCCCAGGTTTTGTTTTTTAAAGATTTATTTTTATTTTTAGAGAGCGTGTGTGTGCGTGCAAGTGAGATACAGCACGCTTTGTGAGATACAGCAAAGCAGAAGGGAGGGGCAGAGGGAGAGAGAGAATCTCAAGCAGACTCCCCTCTAAGGACAGAGCCCAATGCAGGGCTTTACCTCACGACCCTGAGATCAGGATCTGAGCCAAAATCCAGAGTCGGACGCCCAACCGACTGAGCCCCCCCAGGCGCCCCAAGAATGATTTTGTTTAAGAATTGGTCTTTATGTGGAAGGGCAAAGATGCTGACACTGAACATTCAGGACAGTATCCTAAAACCCAGGGGGAGAAATGACTGAAATTGCAAGGAAATCACTTTTAGTCAGTAATTTCCTGAGAGCTAAAGGGAGTGAACCCTCAGGTGAACAGCCCTTCTCCATCCCTTTCTCCTCCTCCTGCCCGACTCTGACTTCTCCCTCCCTTCTTTTGTCCTCTCCTTCATCCCTTCCCTCTTCTTCATCTTCCCCACCTCGCTCCTTCCAAATTGTCTGAGGCACCCACCGGTGTCTGCTTGAAGTATGCAGACAGAGGTCCCCATTTACACTGGGGTGAACACCAGACAGAAATGAATTCAGTGAAAGGCCCCCCCTTTAACTCCTGGTCAGCCCCTCTCCCTCCATTCCCAGGCTCCCTTACCCAGCGACTCTAAGTAGCCTCCCTCCCACCCATCAGCAGCGTCTCTCGGCCCAACTGAAGGCTCCCCAGAGAGGGACCAGCTGCAGTGTCAGCCTTCATGCATGACACTGGCCTGATGTCACTAGGCTTGTGCGGAGTACTCATCTCCCCCAGGACCTCAGGTAACCCCCATCCTTGAGTCCCTTGAGGCCTGGGCGAGCCTATATTTGCATCTCTGCATGTATAAACAACAAACCTCAATACTTATCTTTGTTGAAGAAAGCAGTGGGTTACTTTTCGATCACTGACCTTGAACTTGGTCGTATGTGGTCTGTGGCTGTGGAAGGGCCAGTGCATACACGAGTGTCAGTTGGTGACTTGGGTTTTATGCTCAGATTTTCTAAAGCAGTGCAATCTGTAGAACATTCTACAGTGGTGGAAACCTTCTGTTCTCAGCCCGATGTCATAGCTGCTAGCCACGTGTGCCTACTTAGCACTTGAAATGTGTCGAGCGTGCTTAAAGAATGGAATTCTACATTTTTCAGAATTTTGATTAAATTTAGGTTTCACTAGTTACATGCAGCAGCTGATTGCTATGTTGGCTAGGGCAGCCCTGCAGAAATATCTTCACTGCATTCTCTCCCGCCCCTTGCCATGGTGGGTAGGTATTTCCCCCTGGGGTGAAAATGAAAAAGGAAGGTTTAGAACAGTGCTGGTTTTCAGGCTTCTTTGATGGTTCAGTCTGCTCCCCTGAATGAAGTTGAGGGTATCTGTCATCAGGGAGCATCGCAGTGTTCCCAAGGCTCTGACCCCACGGTCCCTTTTCATTCGATTGGGCATGTTTAGGGGCACGGGGACAGGGAAGAGATCAGTTCTAACTCTGGGCCTTCATTCTCAGGAAATCACCTGCTGTTCCAACAAGTGCCAATGGTTGAAATTGATGGAATGAAGTTGGTGCAGACCCGAAGCATCCTCCACTACATAGCGGATAAGCACCACCTCTTTGGCAAGGACCTCAAGGAGAGAACCCTGTACTGTGGCCCTTTCAAGTGTTCTCGCTTGTCACTCACTGATACCTTAGCTGATTAGCAGTCTCCACAGCACGCCCCGTCTCCTTTGTGTCTCGTATCCTTAGTGTAAACAGGGAATAATCCGTACAGAGTCTTGGTAAGAGGATAGAGAATAATTGAGTTCAGATGCTGGATCTTCTCTCTGGGGCGTGATTGTTTCAGGTTTCAGCATCTTTAAATGCTTTGATACTGCTTTTTACCTTTCTCGCAAATTTATTATCATGAAGTATGAAGAACAGGAAGCTGCTACACCAGTCAAGGTCAGGGATACTGTGCCTTGATTATAAATTCAATTATATTTTTGAACTCAAAGCCTGGTCCTTGTACCTCCTAAAATGCATGATATAGGGCGAGGTGCTGGGTTCCACAGTCCCACTGAGGGTCCTGTACAGTATATGGAGAGCACATACCTGATAGTGTCATTGGAGTCAATGAAATATTGGGTGTAGAGCTTTTTAGCACCATGGCCCTCGTACACACCAAGCATTCCATAAATGATCTCCGCTCTTTTTATAAATGTGAAATCCACCCACACCAAGCGTGGGTACTGGAGTAAGGGTAGAGGATTAGGGGCCCGGGAGAGGGGGACGTCATGACTCTTGTGCTTTCTGATCTGTGACGGATTTTTCTGAATTACAATTAGAATTGACTTTGCATCTTTGCTCTTGGAGACAGGTATAGATAAATGCTTCTGGGCACTTCGGTAGCCAGAGCCTTAAGAGAAAAGCACTCTGAATTCTTAGTTGTGGAAGCCGATGAGTTCGGGGAAACTGAGGAAACTTCTTTTTTTGTTTTAAGGATTGACATGTACGTGGAGGGGACGCTAGATCTGCTGGAACTGATTATCATGCATCCTTTTCTAAAACCAGATGATCAACAAAAGGAAGTGGTTAACATGGCCCAGAAGGCTATAATTAGATACTTTCCTGTGTTTGAAAAGGTAGGTGGCAGAGAAGCCCATGAGCATAGCCTAACCGGACTACAAGGGAGCTGCCCCTAATGCCCCTCTCTGCTCAGGGCAATGTAACACCGAGCGCCATTGGACTAACCTTGCTGGATTCCTGAGCGCTGATGGTAGCTGTCAGCACAAAGCCAGGATGTCTTGAAGTTCCTCAGATGCTCCTTGGGCCATGTTATTCAGAAGGCTGGAAAAAATAATGGGTGTACCACATGGGCGTGTTACTGTCCTTACATTCACCACGAGCCCACCCTGTGTGAGATACAGCAAGGCAGAAACTACCTAATTCCTTCCTTCTTTCATCCCACAAACATTTGTGGAATGGCCGTTGTGTATCAGACATCCTACCTGATAGTTTGATATGATGAGAAGACCATTGTTGTTTTATTTCTCTTCCCTTTGCTCTTTTTGTTTCCTGTTTTGTTATTTTCCTCATCTTAATATATCTGCCTTTCTGAGCTTCAAACTCTTTTTCTTAGCTGAGAGGAATGGTTTTAAATGTTTCAGTTAAAAAAAGAAGAGAGTGTAAAAATAGGGAATTGGCAGATCTCCTCTGGCCATCTTTGTGGAATGAGATTTAAGAAGGAGAGGTATTTTCTGGGCTTTTCTGTCACTTGATGTCACAGTCTCTTGCCCACAGGCACTTGGTGAATGTAAAATATGATAGTGTAGAAATGTGGGTGTGATGAGGGAGAAACAGGTGCCTTAGTGAAGGGTCACTGCCGGTCCCTATGTTCCTGTGGCCCAGACTAAGTCAGGGCTCCTCCCAACACATCAGCTACGAACTGGTATCCCTTGGACACATAATGGAATGGAATCATAGACAGATTGAGTGACACGCCTAAGGTGGGGAGCCAGGATTAGACAGGCCTCTGACTACAATTCTGGATTCATTGTGCTCTCCTGCTCCGGCTTCAGTAGCTATTTGATGTTGTATGTAGATCCCCTGTCAGACACCACACGCACACACAGACACACACACACACACACACACTCGCTTGTGGGCATCCAAGAGTTCGCTGCAAAGGAGTCTCCCCCCCGCCCCCCGCTTCTTCCACTGTTCCTTGCCTCCTCCCCATCATTATCTATCCCTATGAATCTCTGAACCTACATGCTCTCAAAATGGGGTTCAAGATGAGCCCTGATGCTTTTAGTTTTCTCTGTCTTGGAAGATATGAAAGGAAGCCTACTTTTTTAATAGTCATGTCTAGTTAATGACTACAAGTCTTGATGTTTGTAGAAACACAGAGCTGGCAAATGAGATGAGATTCCTTGAAGGGGACCTGTTGCTTACTTACATCACATCCCCCAGCCTCCTGAATTTGTTGCCCCTAACTCATTTCTATAGATACATTTATGGAATGGGAGTATCCTTTTAAAGCACTGGATGCTAAATCCAGAATTAATATTTTCTTCCCCTTTTCAGTGTTTCATTCTGATATAAAGCAGATATTTTACGGTAGTTCCATTTCTACACCCTTTGTGCGTTCTCTCTCTGATACAGGGAATCTCCTCTTACTTGGTATTATTTTTAAAATACTCAGATACTGCACTGATTCAACAGTTTCATCAGTCTTTCCATATAAATTATTGTAAGCAATGCAAAACATTTGTATCCTGTAGGTTTTAAGGGATCATGGGCAAAGGTTTCTCGTTGGTAACCAGCTGAGCCTTGCGGACGTGATTCTACTCCAAACCATTTTGGCTCTAGAAGAGAAAATCCCCAATATCCTGTCTGCATTTCCTCATCTCCAGGTAAATAAAACCACATTTTAGAACATTGGCCCAGAACTCCTACACCTTCCTTCAGTGTCTGTTGATTGGTTGGCTGGGGGGGTGTGTATGTACATTTTTAGATTCTAGTTCATGAAATGAAGGTGCAGACTTGAAATGATTTTTCTGAGTGGCGCCAGGGTGGCTCAGTCAGTTAAGTGTCTGCCTTTGGCTCAGGTCATGATCCCAGGGTCCTGGGATCGAGCCCTGCATCGGGCTCCCTGCTCAGCAGGAAGCCTGCTTCCCCCTCTGCCCCTCCCCCTGCTTGTGTTCCCTCTCTCGCTTTGTCTCTTTCTTGTCAAATAAAATATTTTTTAAAAAAAGGTTTTTCTGGTCCCCAAATCTTTAGAGCTGAAAGATCATGTACCTGTGCAAGGAGTTTTAGCTTAGTTTTGTTCTGTAACTATGCTCTTGAAACAAACTCCATACAGTTTGCCAGTAAGGACTAGCAAGTCCCAGTCTTAGAAATAACGTGCTCTCAAATTGGAAACATCCCAGCCTGAGTTCTGAGAGCTAATAAGTGGCACCCAAAGAGTTCCCACCATTCCCTTTCCCAGAAATTCCAAGGAGAGACTTGCGTGTGGCCACTTATTCCTCGGTATTATTCTGCCAAAATTGATCATAGAACTTCAAAGCAGAAAAGGGCTTTATTTTTTTTTATGTTTTTAGAGATTTTATTTATTTGTCAGAGAGAGAGAGATAGTGAGCATGTACACACACAAGCAGGGGGAGCGGCAGGCAGAGGGGGAAGCAGACTCCCTGCTGAGCAGGGAGCCCGATTTGGGACTCCATCCCAGGACCCTGGGATCATGACTTGAGCCAAAGGCAGACGCTTAACTGACTGGCCAGGTGTCCCAGAAAGGGGCTTTAAACAACCAATCTCATCCAGCTCCTTCAGTGTAGATATGAGGAAATAGAGCTGAGGGTAAAGAAGTCAGCAGCTGAGATGGCCTAGTTAGTGGGGGCCTCAGTTCTGTCTAGAACCATAGCCTTTCTCCCAGGCCAGTGGGCTTTCTCCTATATGGGGGATTGGGAAACTACAGCCTCCAGGGTCAGATCGGGCCCGCCACCTGTTTGTGTACAGCTCTTGAGCTAAGAATGGTTTTTACATTTTTAAGTGTTTGAAAAAAATATCAAAAGAATAATAACTTCATGACACATGAAATTCTATGAAGTTTGAATTTCACAAAGCCATGCTCATTCATGTGTGCATTGTCTATGGCTGCTTCTGTGCTGCCACAGCTGAATTGAGTAGTTCTGATAGGGACCATACGACTTGCAAAACCTAAAATATTTACTCACTGGTCCTTTATAGGAAAAGGTTACCAATCCCCTATATAGCTCAAATGACTAAGTTATCAAAGAGAAATATATCAGATCTCCAAAGTCTCCAAGTACATATGCTTTTTTTAGAAAAAAATAATTTTTCCAAGTCTAGCAAATACATTTTGATACACTAATGAGGACAACCACCACTATTTAAATACATGCCTCCAGAAATAAGAATCGACGTCTTCAACAAGGCAATAGCCATCATTATGTTGTTTAGCTATCTGTTCATTTCCTCTTGCAGACAAAGCACACGTTCTTTAATTTGACTTTAATACCAGTAGGCCCCTGAAATAGCCCAGGGACCTGTTGGTGTTTTCTATCCATGATGCTAACAACTTGTTTTTATACCCCAGACATAGGGGTGCCTGGGTAGCTCAGTTGGTTAAACATCTGCCTTCGGCTCAGGTTGTGATCTCAGAGTCCTGGGATCGAGCCCCTTGTCGGGCTGCCTGCTCAGTGGAGAGCCTACTTCTCCCTCTCCCTCTGCAGCAGCTCCCCCTGCTTGTGCCCTCTCTCTCTGTCAAATAAATAAAAAAAATTTAAAAAAAAAAGCTTATACCCCAGGCACATCTGTGTAAATATATATATATATTTTTTTTTTTTTAACATGGGTGCAGTTTTTTTTTTCCTATTGAAGTATAGTTGACACACAACACCCCATACCAGTTTCTTTTTTTTTTTTAAGATTTTATTTATTTATTTGACAGACACCGCGAGAGAGGGAACACAAGCAGGGGGAGTGGGAGAGGGAGAAGCAGACTCTCTGCTGAGCAGGGCGCCCGATGCGGGGCTCGATCCCAAGACCCTGGGATCATGACCTGAGCCGAAGGCAGATGCTTAACGACTGAGCCACCCAGGTGCCCCACCATGCCAGTTTCAACACAGTGACCCAACAGCTCCACACATCATGCTGTGCCCACAAGTATAGCTACTACTTGTCACCATTCAACACTGTTCCAATGTAATTGACTATATTCCCTATGCTGTACCTTTTATTCCTGTGAGTTACTCATTCCACAACTAGAAGCCTGTACCTCCCACTCCACCCTTTTTGCCCATCCCCCCCACTCTCCTCCCCTCTGACAACCATCAGTTCTCTGTATTTATGTGTCTGTCTGTTTCTGTTTGCTTTTTAGATTCCATATATAAGTAAAATCATATACTTGTCTTTCTCTGACTTATTTCACTGAGTATAATAGCCTCTAGGTGCATCCATGTTGTCACAAATGGCAAAATTTCATTCTTTTTTATGGCTGAGTAATGTTCCCTTATATATATACCACATCTTCCTTATCCATTCATCTGTGGTTGGACGCCTAGGTTGCTTCCATAATTTGGCTATTGTAAATTAGACTACAGTAAACATAGAGGTGCATATGTCTTTTCAAATTAGTGTTTTCATTTTGGGGGGGTAAATACCCAGTGGTGGGATTACTGGATTGTATGGTATTTCTATTTTTAATTTTTTGAGGAACTTCCATACTGTTTTCCATAGTGGCTGCACCTAAATACAATTTTAATTAAAGGACTCCAGAATCTTTTTTTTTTTTAAGATTTTATTTATTTATTTGAGAATGAGAGAGAGAAAGAAAGAGAGAGCATGAGAGAGGGGAGAGTCAGAGGGAGAAGCAGACTCCCCGCTGAGCAGGGAGCCCGATGCGGGACTCAATCCAGGGACTCCAGGATCATGACCTGAACTGAAGGCAGTTGCGTAACCAACTGAGCCTTCAGGCGCCCCAGGACTTCAGAATCTAACACCAGATCTGAGTTGAATTAAAGGGTCATTCCTACACTGATTAAAGAGTATAAAAAACAAGTCAGAAGTCACAAAAGTTTTATTATACATCACCTCAGGTAAATCTTGAAATAATAAATCCAATAGAAATAGCTTCTAAATATTGGTATAGTATTTGAAATTAGATGATACAAAGAGTTTGAATAAGTGATAAAAAGAGAAACTTGTCACTTACATAGCTTTGACATAACTATTAGCTTTTGTCAGTATTAATGGTACATGTATGTATGTTTGTGTATCTTTGTGTGCATGCTTAAGGCTGGTCTTTGTACATTATAGACATTTAATAGTAGTTTTTTTAATAAATGACCTCTTTGAAAAATTTTATTAGAACAACTATATTTGATGGATATACACTTCTTCATATGGTTGAAATTTTTTACTAGCTCAAATAGACTTTTCTTCTCAATTACTGAGAAATGTAAGATTTGACTCTGTGAATGGAAAATATGATTTCCATAAATATGGTTTACATAAATATCTGGTATCTGGTGTCTGAGCCCTAGGCCATTAAAAAATATAACTGGCCATCTCCCACACATAGCCAGAAAGAGGATTCATTTGCTAATAGGAGTAAAAAAGTCCAAGGAAGCTGAATTTTAAAAAGGAAATTGTACCATATGATGACCTTTTAAAGTACTTTTATTTAAATGGCTCATGCATTTTCTCTGAGTAGATAAGTATATTTAAGGTACTGATCTTTCCTTCCTTTTTTCTCTTAAGCATCATAATCCTAATCTAAGCATATTTTTTATTTTTCTATCTCTGAAAAAAATTCACATGTTGGTCTGAATCATGAGGTTTGTGTGCATAAAACCTGGTCTAGAACCATGAGAGACGATGGACTCTGAAAAACAAACAGGGTTCTGGGCGCCTGGGTGGCTCAGTTGGTTAAGCGACTGCCTTCGGCTCAGGTCATGATCCTGGAGTCCCGGGATCGAGTCCCGCATCGGGCTCCCTGCTCAGCAGGGAGTCTGCTTCTCCCTCTGACCCTCCCCCCTCTCATGCTCTCTCTATCTCATTCTCTCTCTCAAATAAATAAATAAATAAATAATAAAATCTTAAAAAAAAAAAAACAAACAGGGTTCTAGAGGGGAGGGGGGGTGGGAGGATGGGTTAGCCTGGAGGTGGGTATTGAGGAGGGCACATTCTGCATGGAGCACTGGGTGTTATGCACAAACAATGAATCATGGAACACTTCATCTAAAACTAACGATGTAATGTATGGGGATTAACATAAGAATAAAAAAAAAAACATGAAAAAAAAAAAAAAAACCCTGGTCTAGATCCCAGCCATTGTGGACAGAGATCATAAATAGTCACACCAAGAGATCAGACCCCAAGCAGATGCTGGATTACATTTCTGGCTGGGTTCCTGTAACAAATACTTCTTGAACAAATTTTCATGGGCCATTTTACACAACCGTATTTTCGTAGTTACCATTACCTTTGCTGTTAACCTCAGACTGTTGTGTTTTCCTTTTGCAGGAGTTCACAGTGAAAATAAGTAATATCCCAACAATTAAGAAATTCCTGGAACCTGGCAGCAAGAAGAAGCCTCCTCCGGATGACATCTACGTGAGAACCGTCTACAACATCTTTATGCCATAAAGCATCACATCCATCTGTGAGTGAGAGTTAGCCTCTAGAGCTTGCTGTGTCCACAGTCCATCTTAATTGATGCCCTGATCCCAGCTCTGTCATGGTGCTATGTAGAACTGTTCCTTAGGTGGGTCTTTCATGCCAAGATCTTTTCTAGAAACATTCATTGACCTTTTGGTTTGTCCAGTGAATAATTGTTAATGCAACTTTTTCCTGAAAGCCCTTTCAGAGAGACTGGCATTTCAGTTAGATCTGATGTGGTGACTCATTTCCTGACAACCAGGCTAGGCAGGACCTTGTGTTCTCCCTTGAGCTTCTTCCCCCCCTCTCGTTATCCCTTTCTAAAAGCCCTCTGGTCTCTTCCTAATTTTTGGTGTTTAATAACAACAGAATATCTAGTGAATAATTCCTCTCAGCTATAATAAATCTGTGGTGGTAATGAAGGCAGTCAATATTAGCCAAAATAAAGAATTTACAAATCATTGCCCTGTTGCCAGAATTCTTTTGGATTACATTTCTTGGTATCTATAACATATTCCCATGGTTCAGAAATCAAAAGAGCGTAAGAGGGTGTAGAGTTGGAAGTGGTCTTTTCGGCTTTGGCCCCCAGCTACTCGGTTTCCACAGGCAAACGTAGTTATCATTTGTATATCCCTCCAGGTGCTCACTTCGGCAGCACATATACTAAAATTATATATCCCTCCAGTTGTATTTGATGCATGTATAAGAAAATTATATATATAATAAAAAAAGTAATATATATATTACTTTTATCTTCTTACTACCCAACTCTGTTATTTGTCAGCTGCTAATTTTTTGCATTTCAGAACTGAAAGTATGGTTTATTAATACGGCTTTTAACCTGTGTTGATTTGGGTCTCAAATATTAATTGAGCACTTATTATGTGCCAGGCAGGGTGCCAGGAGGCGGAACCCTAGAACAGAGCCCCTGCTCTAGAACAATTCAGCACATAGTAGGGGAGAGATGTGTAAACAGCTGAAGTTATTTTGGAAAAGGAAGAATTGCTGCCTTTAGCGTATCTGATATTTCGGGAGTTAAAAAACTGAGGAAAAGCAATGGAGTATTGTCAACCAGGGAAGCTCACTGGAGCCTTGAGTCCAGACTTTGGGGGGCACTCCATCATGTGGGCATGACTGACGGCCCATCTGGCTGGTCTGTCTCCAGCCCTCCAGAGTGGAGCTGACAGCACGTGACCCAAAGCGCCCACCCTACCCTGCAGTGTTGGTGTGGCTCAAAGTTCTCGCCCTAAATCATCCAGTTATTACCTGGCTGACTCAGGGTCTCCAGGCAAAGAGGTGTTCCCATCAGACACGACAGTCCAAGGGCTTAGAGATCAACTCCCAGAAGCAATGGCCAGACCTGTCTTTGGGCAAGGTAGTACTGTACGATACACGCCCCCATTTTCTTCTTATTGGCTTGTACTCTCGGGGCCTGGCGGGATCCTGGGCCTCTCCCTCAGAGGCAGCAGCCTGGGCCATCACTGCTCCTCAGGCTTGCCTGGCACTGCACCCGCCACCAAACCACGGTCCGGTAATTCTAAGTATCGTGGTGACGACAGAGGCCCACATGGTGGACGTGGGAACACAAATAACCACCTGGACACCTGCACTTGGTTTTCCTCTAATCGAACACTGAGGTACTTGCATTGATTGTCACACAGGGTTGCCAGGATGAGTGAAAGCTGTCCACAACTACACGGGAGAGAGCACATCTGGAAGCTCCATGTGTGCAACTCTCCTGGATTCTGCCCTGGGCCTCTCTCCCCTTGGCTGATTTTCTTTTTTTTTTTTTTAAGATTTTATTTATTTATTTGACAGAGACAGCAAGAGAGGGAACACAAGCAGGGGGAGTGGGAGAGAGAGAAGCAGGCTTCCCGCTGAGCAGGGAGCCCAATGCGGGGCTCGATCCCAGGACCCTGAGATCATGACCTGAGCCGAAGGCAGACGCTCAACCGACTGAGCCACCCAGGTGTCCCACCTTGGCTGATTTTCATCTGTATCCTCTCCCTGTAGTAAACCATAGCTGTGAATAGAACAGCTTTCAACATGTTCTGGGAGTTCTAGTGGATTGTGGAACCTAAGGCTGGTGTTTAGGCACTCCTCAACTTGGAGCTGGTGTCAGAAGTGAGGGTGGTCTTTTGGACCGCTCCTTCTAACCTCTCAGGGAATAGAAACGTTTCATATTTATGTGTCGATTAATTTATGCATAGGAACCAGACATTGACTTGATAACACCCAGGGGTCTGTATTATGCAGTTGTGTGGGATGGCAGCAAATTTGCGCTATTTTATACTATGATTTTGGCGTGATTTTACTATGCAGTGCCATTGCCTGGTAATATGTGGACGCTAAGCCTTTTTGTAATCATTGGGTTGTACTTCTCTTAAACACCAGGGGGCTGGCTCTGAGGAAACAACCAGAGAGAAAGGCTGGCTTCTGCACTGAGTTAGAGGATTAGAGGCAATAAATCCAAGAGGCCACGCTGTCTCAAAAGAAGACAGGTGCCCCTGTCTTTCCTGCCTATAGGTACATGACCTTAAATGGTGCAGTGCCATTCCCATACTGAAAACAAGTCTCCGTCCTCCCCCATCTTGCCTTGAGTAGCATTACCCCAGTTTTGTCCCAGTCCCCTTTTGGTCCAGAGTCCTACCCTTTAGTCTCAGCCCTCGGCACACCACCCCCATTCTCCTGAGCCACGAGACTCTCTGGTCATAGAGTAAGAGGACAGGCACAAGAAATCATTGATCCTCAAAAACAACAGTGCGCCAGAGGGTTCAGGGCTGAACCCAAGCACAGGAACCAGGAGGCTCACCGACTAAAGACCCAACAGGTAAACCAAGGGGTAAAAGTGCAGAACAACGTGTCAGGGGGCTGTGGTCCGGACAGAGGGGGATGGGCAGCACTCAATGAGTCTGGGACCTAGCACCAGCCATTCAGAAAGTTTGCCGTACAGATTTACAACTATGCTAAGACCACTTTCGAATAAGATGGGTAGTGCAGGTATCTTAGAGTATTCCGATTCCTCCTGGTCCCTTATAACATTTCTGTTATAGATGTCATATCCATCAGCTATAATCATCTGTTGCTACTCTTATTTTTAACACATTACATTGATTTGTTCATATATTGACACTGCCTGTCTTCCCCAACTAGAATGTAAGCACCACAGGTGCAGGAATTGGGGCTGTATGCCCGCCGTTTTAGACCCAGGGCCTAAAATAAAATAGTGCCTGGTATGGAGTGGTACTCAGTAAATAATTTGTTCAAGGAGCTGGTGAAATCCTTCTTCTTTTTTCTTTTTTAAAGATTTTATTTATTTATTTATTTGAGAGAAAGACAGAGAAACAGCATGAGAGGGGAGAGGGTCAGAGGGAGAAGCAGGCTCCCCACTGAGCCGGGAACCCGATGTGGGACTCAATCCCAGGACTCCGGGATCATGACCTGAGCCAAAGGCAGTTGCTTAACCAACTGAGCCACCCAGGCGCCCGAAATCCTTCTTCTTACTTGGGCAACTTGATATGCTCTCAAATACACAAACAACAGATGTAAAGTGAAGCTGCAAAGGAATGCTCATTGGTTGGCTAATCCCTTGAGTTGGGTGGAGTGTTCAATGGGAAAGGAAAGAGTTATAAACCCTCATTGGACCTCCCCACAGCACCCCAAGAGGAAAGCCAGGAAGAAAGATGGTTAGTGGTGAATTTCTTACACACTGTTCTTGGGTGTGGGGGGACAGTTATATTTTGTGGCCAATTTTGCACCTTGCAGTCAGCCATTGTTTTAACTTTGTGGCTAATTTAATGCCTATTTTAAACTTGTCTATATCAAATAAAAGGAACATATTTTTATACGGAGTAGATGTGTACATGAAAACAAGATAGCAAATGTACATTTAGACAAGGCCTTTTAAAGGCTTTCATTGCCTATGCATGACACATATTAGACATTAAAATGCCCTCCTACCCCCATACCACACATGAAATGTAATTTAAAAAATGTGTAAGAGTCAAGTGGTGTTTCAGTGGATTGGTGGAAATAACACACTTAGCAGAATTGAAGCTTTTGAGCCCTTACATTTTTTCTTCCTCAGGCAAATCTCATATATTTTTTTTAATATATGAGAGAGAGAGAGAAGAATCGGGGCGAAGGGGCAGAGGGAAAGGGAGGAGCCGGCTCTCCACTGAGCAGGGAGCCCGATGCTGGGCTCGATCCCAGGACCCCAGGATCATGACCTGAGCTGAAGGCAGACACTTAACCGCCTGAGCCACCCAGGCACCCCCAAATCTCATATTTTTGTATGCAGTTGAAGGGAAGAACATAGGCAGTGCCCACTCTAGGTCATGGTGCCTAACAGAGAGGCTAAATCTCCTTCTCTAGGTGTCTACATATGCTTGGAGGATATAATCCAAATTATCTGACATGGGGGTCTTCTTCTGAGGTCCTGCATCCCTGGGGGAGGGGGGGGTTTGTGCTAAGTTGAAAAACAGAGGAGTCTCTAGTCAAGCCCTGAAACAACTTTTCTAGGACTTGTCCTGATCATTAAACAGTAGTGGGGCAGGTGATGGTCCACTCTGTTTATGCTCCCAGCAGCCTCAATCACCTGGGCAGGTGAGCATCTCTTTTCATGGCTCAGGTACATTTTTCATTTCAGTTTATAAGCCTGGGTGTAGAAGTCGACCTCTCGTTAGTTTTGGAAACGTGACTCAATCCATTAGACCCTAATGGAAAGGAAATATAGTTTCTAAAACTGAAATAGTGGGCTTTTTGGAGAAACTGCTTGGCATGTGAGGCCGGACTAGAGCTACCTCCCTACCCAGCTTGTACAGAAGTGACTCACACCCTCACCCCACCCAGGAGTATCCTTTGGCTGTCTGTGTATTAAAAATGCCAGATAAGTACTTGAGCTGTTTTTCGGAAGAACTAGTTCCATGTAGGAGGCTTACCTTTTCATAACATGTCCAATTCAACTAATCAACATATCAAATCAACTAATTAAATATTTTGCTAATAGGTCAGGTTAGGAAAATAGAAGAAAAATAATACCTAGTCAGTTATAAATGGAATGTAACTTTAAGGCTATATTTAGCCAGACTTTGAAGCTCTACTGAAAGTCTTGGTTATGCTGTTAATATTGCTATTTTCCAACTTGGAACATATTCTTTGTCTGAAACATTATGTACTTAGGACTAAATTGATGCTACATCTGTCTAGTCTAGCAAATTTTTTTTTTTTTTAAGATTTTACTTATTTATTTATTTGACAGAGAGAGAGCACGAGCAGGGGGAGCACAGAGGGAGAGGGAGAAGCAGGCTTCTTGCTGAGTAGAGAGCCTGATGCGGGGCTCGATCCCAGGACCCTGGGATCACGACCTGAGCCCAAGGCAGACACTTAACTGCCTGAGCCACCCAGGCACCCCCAGTCTAGCAACTTTAAGTTCTGTGGGGAATACAGGGTTATCTGGGAGAGGTTCCTTTTTTTTTTTTTTGCTCAGTGACACATTTTGATCTGCTGGTTGTAATGAAGATAGGCCATTCTGATCCACTGGAGAAGCTAAAGTAAATGTTATAGCTATTTCTATTAATAATAGATTTAAAATTGACATCTTATATTCTGGCCCAAAACATCTGCTAAAACTGACAGCCTCTTAAATTAACCCCTTAAAAATTTTTCATTATCCAGAAAATTCAATATTCAATTTTCACCCCAAAAAGATTGAGGGCAGAACTCTCCCGATGTGTGTGTTCCGCATTTAGGAGCATAGGGCAAAGAATGAAGACAAGGGAAGAGACATTAGATCAGAAAGACTGTTAAAACTGGAAGAAATGAAGGAAATTACCAAATTCTGAACCAACTTGCATTTTTATAGTTCAGGCACCTGACATTTCTTCCAGACCTGCCCCAGGAGTGGAAGGAAGCTACACACCTGCTACTTGGTTAAACTTGGGGATTGAAGAAAGCCTTACATCTCCTCAAAGGGGGTCAACAAAAATGATTTACCATGGGAAATTCACTTATACTTACCCCCAATTTCCTCTCTGCCCCTCATTGTCTTCTTAGCCACACACAACTCCGGCACTTCACCATTTGCTCACCCTGTTTTTCAAGCATCATTTTCTGCAATTTACACCTGCACAACAGTCCCTGAGAAGAATGACCTAGGGCCACACACCAAGCCCCAGATACAGTTTTGTTGGGTTTTCACTCCAGACCTGGCTTCTTAAACTTCATTTTAATATACAAGTGAATCATCTGGGGTCTTGTGAAAAATGTAGGCTCTGATTCAGTCGCTCTGACCCAGGGACTTAAGAGTCTGCATTTCTAACAAGCCTCCAGGTGAAGCCAATGCTAATGGTCCAAAATCACACTCCTAGAGAATGCCTCCCCTTCCTTTCAGAAGCAAGTTTCATTTCTTCTCTGTCGCACGTGAATGTTGCTGCAATCTGGAGATGTGGATGTGTGTGTGCCTATGTGTGCATGCAGGCGTGCGTGTGTTCATGGGTGTGTGTCATTATTTGAGTCCTTACTGTGTTTAGTGATTTGCACACATTATCTTATTTCCACCTCATAACTACCCACATGAATTAGGAACTATTAGTCTTATTGCACAAATGAGGAAACTGAGGCTCAGAGTTTAAAAAACTTGCTCAAGTGAGAAATAGAGCTAAAATTTCAACTTAGTTCTTTGCTTTTATTGGTACCCGGGGCAAACTCAGATATATCTGAGTTCTTCCACATTTTCTTTTCTTTTTTTTTTTTTTATGTTATTTATTTTAGTGGGGGAGGGCAGAGGAGAGAATCCTCAGGTAGACTCCACGCTGAGCATGGAGCCCGACAGAGGCTCTGGTCTCACGACCCTGAGATCATGACCTGAGCCAAAACCAAGAGTGGATTGCTTAACCGACTGAGCCACCCAGGCACCCCCCACATTTTCTAAAAGATTTTGGGCATGTTTTTTACCAAGGCCCACACTCTGACTATCCAAAGGTTGTGATGACATTGGCACTGCTTTCTGCTGCCCCTGCCTTAGGCATGGGTCCCCGGGGCTCTCGGTTGGGGGGTAGGGTGCATCCCATGGCTCACCTCAGGTGAAGCTGCACAGGGGGGATGTTTACGAGTCCCAAGAGGTGGCTTTCGATTCCCAATGTAATAAGCCCTGTGTGGGAAGCCTAGTTGGTGAACCAGGTTTAATTCAGGACATATCTATTGGTCAACATTAGCAGCACAAAAAACAGACTTGTTTCTGGTGAGCGCAACACCTCGGGTTCTGGATCTTCCAGCAGCTGTGTTCGCAGAGTGTCTGCATTTTGGGTGAAATCCAGAAAACACTCTCCTTTGTTCCCTTTATTTCTCACGAAAGGAATGAAAATTTCCATTGCGGGATGTACTTTATCCATTACTTTACTCAGTCCTTAGTCCTCACAATAGCCCCCTGAGGTCAGCAGTGTCACCATCACACCCATTCTAAGGATTAGGAAACTGCGGCTTACAGAGGTGGAAAAAGGTTGCACATTAGTGAGGACTCATGACTCTAAAGCCCGGAGCCCCCTGCCTTTAAAAGATGGGGATAGTAACATAATAAGTGTTTATTTCCATTTGAGGACCGGACATGGTTGGGTATCGTGCCTGGCAGAGGGGCTGTAAATGAATGGGACCAGATCCACATCCGTGCCCTCAGTTTTCTCAGTGTTCATTCTCTCAGGGAAGCCGGGGGGGTGGGGGGGGTGTTGATCCACATTCTTGGTTATAGACCTTAAGGAGCACACAGCTTTCCCTTCTCACCCGGTGACAACGCCCCTCCCAATGGAACACACCACCTTCCATCCCTGGCACTCAGACTCCCGTCTACCTGATGTTGCCAGCTCCCCATTGTTTTATTCCAGCACCTCCAAGAGCTCCTATCTCTGCATCCCTCTGAGTGTTGCTTCTGCCATGCCGGCAAGAAGCTTGCCCTCTCCTGATCATTTTAGGACTACATGTCTCTCCTTTCACTGGGTCTCTGGAACAAATACGATGTCTGGAGCCTCCACATTATGACACTCAGTAGTCGTGTTAGGTATCTGTCTCTCGTGGGCAATCTGGGGCTAGGATTTTAATCTCATAGGTTTCAAATAACTAAGAGAATAGTCAGAAGAAAGACCATTCAGCCTGCATTTTAAGTGACCATTGGTTGCTTAGAAACAGCTTTCTGGAGGCTACCAGACATGACCTTTTCTGGATTCATGGTCTAAACCAAAGGATAACGTTCAGCTCTGGCTAACTGGGGGAGCAGGATAGAATTACTATAAAAAGGGTGTTCACAGGTGTTTCTATGTCCCACATTCTTTCACCATAAGATTTATTTCAAACAGAATTTGGACTGGTTGAAGGTTTCAGGGACACAGAACGACAGGAATTAACCTGAGACCAGCCCCAGCCAGATTCACAGCCTCATCCCCGTCCCTCAGAGCAAGTGGAGAGGGGTCAAACTGGAGCTCTGTGTGCTAAGCAGAGAGTGGAGAGATGGAGCTCCTCAAGATGGACGGTGATACTTAACTTCACCAGTATTGCTTTATTTTTGTCTGAAGGCAGCAGGACGGACAGAGACCCAGAAGGGGTTCTCGGAGTGAGGGCTTGAATCATTTGTCGGTCGCCCAGAGTTTGCTGCTGTTGGATGTGTGTAGTTGTCTGTTTGCCTTGCAGCCTTGGTGACACTTGGTCAGTACCTGGAATATGGCCCACGTGGATGTGAGTTTCTCTAGCACTGGGACCCACTGGGCATGCGCATCCTGCTGTGCGTTGGCATGTTGGGGAACTGCTATGCTTCCTCCTTCTGACTTCTAATAGTGCTTACATTTGCTCCTTAAACATCCTACTTGGGACCCTGTAGGCGACCAGAAAATTTAGGAGTTTTCTCACTGGGGAAAGGTTAACACGAAGCCACCATTTCTCTTCTCCCTCTTGTCATATTTTCTCCACACTGATTTTATTGTAAGGTTCATTCTAAGGTGTGTGGGTAGTGAGTTACTACACTCAAACATATTTCTCTAATCAGGGAATTTGGGTTCCTTTTTAATCATTGTGTCTTCTAAGACAATAAAGTAGTGGGGTTTTAGGAAGCTCCAGAAACTTTCAACACTCAGTAGCTAAAGAGGCAACTTAAAAGGAATGAATCTTGACAGCAACCCAACAGAGGCAGTGCCCAGGGCATGACAAGACCACAGCAAGAAAGGAATTAGTGTGGCTTTGGCCGCACATACACTACAGTTGGAACAATACAGAGATTAGCATGGCTCCATGCAAGGATGACGCACACATTTGTGACGCGTTCCATATGAAAAAAAACAGAGGAGGAAAGGAATTCAACTTTTCCAAGAGTTAAACTGTAAATCCAACATATAAGAAAATAGGGTTGGGGCGCCTGGATGGGCATCTGCCTTCGGCTCAGGTCATGATCCCAGGGTCCTGGGATTGAGCCCCACATTGGGCTCTCTGCTCAGCGGGAGGCCTGCTTCTCCCTCTCCCACTCCCCCTGCTTGTGTTCCTGCTCTTGCTATCTCTCTGTCAGATAAATAAATAAAATCTTCAAAAAAAAAAAAAAAAAAAAGAAAAGAAAATAGGGTGGTTGTGGGCAACATTGCTTCAAAACACCTGTAAGATTTTGTGAACCTGAGTGACTTCGTTGTCATATGATTGTGGGTATTCACAGTCAAAGTTTTCATCATCAGCCGAACTACTGATCTTCTGATTTTTAACTTTCTTGTGAATTTTGTTAGCACAGGCAGCATCCTCAAGTGGAATCCCAGCTAGGACAGGATACTTGGCAGTTTGGGGCTTAGTGGGTGAAGGACCATGGTGAGTGCTGCGTTGGGAAGCTGAGGTCAGCCTCTCCGAGAGCCATGTGTCACCCCGCGGGTGCACCTGAGCACCCTCCCAGCCACAGCACCCATGTGCACCGCCTGCACCAGAAGCTTGGCTTTTTTGCCGTTTCCTTGAAGCATGCATTGTTGCCTATGGGGTTGGAGCAGCAAATTTGAGAAAAGGAGACCCAGCAGTCCTCTAAGTTGGTGTAGAGCTTTTAGTATTCTCAGAGCACATTCGGTAATCCTGTGAGACAGGCAGGGGTCACTAACATAATGACCACTGTGGCCCTTGCCACGGTGAGGTGGAAAGTGCGATCAGGTGCACTCACATTAGCTCTCTCCTCTTCTTTAAAAGGTTGTGGGTCACCCAGGGACATCCTTCTCCTTCCCAGTTGCAGACAAAGACATGCAGGCAGACAGAGGTACTGAACTGGGCCTAGGTTTGCTTGGCTCCCTGGTGGCTGGGTCAAGACTAGAATCCTGGTCCTGACTAGGCCTGCCTTTGTCTGTGCCTCTCCCAGCACTCAGAAAAGTCTTGTGACAGAAACGAATGCATGCCCAACTCCCACGGATCATTTCAGTCCAAACCAGCCCAACTCCTTGACACTGTTAGATAATATTTTCTTTTGCAAGGTCATTCATGAAACCATCATATTAACTCTGGGTTCTTGTCTCAAAATACCAGAGACAATCTCTCAAATCTATGGAATACCTTGATACCTTGATATGTATCGTTTGTTCTTTTTTTTTTTTTTTTTCTTAAATTGTGAGAGAGCACACATACAGGAGAGTGCATTTACCTGCAGTTTAAAGACTAGTTATAAAGACTGATTATTAATTCTGTTTAAGAAACAGACTATTAATAGCACTCCAGTCTCCTTCCCCATATCCCTCCCCTATCACAACCCTCGTTCTCCTCACTGGAGGTAACCACCATCCTGCTTCTGTGATCATTGTTCTCTTGCTTTTCTTATTTTTCTTATTTTGCCCTTCAGAAAACCTCAAGAAAGGAAAGACAGGAATGGAAAAAGGGAAATCACTGGGGGAAGTTGGTGAAAAGGACAAGAACTTGGGAGAGAAAAAAGAGCTAAGGTGAAGAAAAGGGAAAATATGAATGGGGCTGAGGATATCCTATAAGTAGGCAAAAGCCCCAAAGGGGTGCCAGTCCCATGACTGTAGAAGCTAATCTACACACACATTGGCAGACTTTTCAGCTGTGTGGAAACTGACAACTTTGTGGTTCCTTTTAAAATTTTCATTCTGAAAGCTATTGGGCATTTTATACTGTGAATCTCTCTCTCTCTCCCCCCTCCTCCTCTGAGGACATTAAAGTTATAACAAAGTTTCTATCCTTTATCTAGTTTGATGAAGAATTTATTGAAACAACAGAACAATATGAGAAGTTGCTGAAGGGTGAGCCTGAGATTTATTCAATGTTTTCTTACTGGAAAAAGTAAACATTTGTTTCTGGAAATATTCATTTCAATATAGAACACAGAACTCTGGAGTGACAACTATTAGAAAAAGGACTGCTCACATTGATTGAGTGCCCACTATGTCCCTGTCACGGGGCTAAATTTATCATTTGCATTGTGTCTTTAGCCGTCATAAAAGCTTATCAAGTAGACTCTGGCCCGGACCTCAGTGAGAGATGGTAGCCTGGGTTTGACTCAGCTAATTGGTTCAATACTCCCCATCCCACTGAATGGAGCACTGGGTGTTATACGCAAACAATGAACCATGGAACACTACATAAAAAAAAAAAAAGAATGCTTGAAGAATTCTTAAATAATGATCCAGTGGGCTGGAAGGGAAGGGGAATTTGGGCTAAAATATTCTCTAGTTCTCATGGCTCATATCCGTTCTTCTTAGTGGTTTCAACAGATTAACAGACACCATTTTATCAGGTCACAATTGTAGAACCAAGACTATCGAAAAGACCGAAATTTGATTAAATTCGGAAGTCTTTCACCCTTACAATTTCCTAGAAAAGTTTCTCAAACCAAGAGAAAAGACTAGTGCTTTCATAGCACTTCTTAACCTTCTAATAGCCACATTACTTTCCTTACCTAAGGAAACATGGATGTCCCCACCATTGCTGATAAACAGTCATGAAATTGACACATATTATTTTTTTGAGAAACCTTCAACTAGTAATCAGACCTGCCGTTCAACTAGTAATCAGCAGACCTGCCGTTTACAAACCGTATGACTTTGCAGAAGGCCTTTAACTTCTCTGCATCTTATCTCTTTACCGTAAAATAAAAATAATCTCTGTGGTCACAGATGCAGTATACCAGTAGATCTCACTAAATGGGGAAGGTTGGCTAGCCCCTTACCCAATTCTTGTCCAGGAACTTTATTGTCTGGAATATCCCTGAAGCTCCCCATTCTCTTTGTTTCTGCCCTACTCCACCCCAAATGAGGCCAGTCACTGGTACGTGGTAGGGATTAAGTACATATGTATTGAATAAGTAAATGAAATGCATCTCCAGAAACTTTTCCATGATCATTCCGGCAAGAACTCCTCCCTAATACCCTATGAAATCCTCCAGCCCTCCCTGAGTCTGTGATGCTACTCTTGTGCTTGAGACACTCTCCTGGGCATTACCATTATTTGTAAATAGGAGACAGAGAGGGGCAGCAGAGAGGGCTGTGGGCTGAAGAGTCAGGAGGCCCACTTCTGTTGTGAGTTCGAGCAAGTCATGTTTGCCCCGTTGGCCTTCACAGTGCCATAGTCTATGATATGAGTGAGCTAAATGATCTCCAAGATCCTTTCCTATACTCTTGATCTGAGAGTTTTAAAAATCCTTCTGAAGAAGATCATCAGCTCCTAGAAGCAAGGATCATATCTAATAATCTAGTATCTTCTGCATCACTAACAAGCAGTAGCACAGAGCCCAGTTTAGATGCTCATTCAGTTTTGGACAAATGTATAACTGCTTTTAGGAAATGGAGATTTTGCAGTCTCTCCATTAATAATAGTACTAAAATTTCCAAAGCATGGTCACAAGGTGATCTTATCCCTGCTCAAGGAAATTCTACAATGGGCAGATCAGAAAATAGGCTCAGGGAAGCCTGACATCATCAACTAGACAGGGACACTGGCTCCCTGGAAAGTTCCTATGGTGGTTTCCTCTCCACCATCCTCTACTGCCTCTCATTAAGTCAAGTAGCAACAGTATTGGAAGTTGGGGAAATTAATTCTGGCCTTTGCCAATACACTAGTGAAATCTGGTTCCTATTCTGGATAAAAAGTTCCTGATTCTCAGCAATGTACAGGTGGTAAAAGAAATTTAAAGGCCATTTATTTCTTCAAGACCCTATGAAAAGAGCACTATTAATAGTACATCTTTAAATGCATTACTTATATAGGCAGTCACTCACAAAGAAGAAAATTTAACTTTACTAAACACTAGTTATTGACAGTATTCAGTGTTTTATTTATCTCATTTCATCTTTTCAAAAATCCTGCTAGATAGATATTATTATTGTTTTAGAGCAAAGGAAGCTAAAGCTCAGATTTGCTTAAAGTCACATGGCTGGGGAGGGCTAAAGCTGGCGTTTGGACCTCGTCTGCCGGGGTTCTTGCTGTACATCCGTCCTGCTGCCACACAGACCTGGAGTGATACCTGCTGTGCTTTTCAAAGAATTCAGGCTCCCAGCCTCCACCCCTGAATCAGAGAATCTGGGGAGTGGGGTGAGTATTTTTAACAACCCACCACCCTGAGATGAACTTTGAGAACCAGAAGCACTTATACTACAACACAGTCATAGTAAATGTATAGCGTCTTAAACAATCATGATTAACCAAGACACAAAAATGTGTGAAACCATCAAACAAATCTCAGATTTTCCATAAAGCAAATGGTAGGCATTTCCTCAACAACTGGGGTCTTTAACTCACTACTCTGGATGAAAACAAAATCACTCAACAAAATTAGAAGAGACCCTCCTACAGGCTTACCTGGACCATGGAAGGACAGTATCCTAACCTCACTTTGCTCAACCCACAGATGGACACTTGCTTTTCGGCCAAGTGTCTATGATTGAAATTGATGGAATGGTGCTCACGCAGACTAGAGCCATCCTCAGCTACCTTGCTGCCAAGTACGACTTGTATGGGAAGGACATGAAGGAGACAGTCAGGTAGCATAGTGTTCACATCTGTACTTGATTCTTATCTAAGCTCTGTAGTCCTGCACCTGCTGGGACCCAGTTAAGGTGTAGCCTTTCTGCCTAGACTGGGGGGAGAAGGCAAGGGGGAACAAAGGGGAGATGCTCTTGCTACGCCCATATGCAAAAGCAATCTATTTCTCATCATTTTGATGCATAACTGTATAAATACTCCAGTTCTTCCCTTTTACTACTCATAGTGGTGGGCATTCAACATTCTCATATTCTCTCTCCACTCCTAACAAAATACGTTCTCATAAAATGACCTGGTAAACTATTCTACAATGACTGACTCAGCAAACAAACATTGAGCATTATATCAATAATCTATTACCACAAATAATGCTGTGTAACTTATCACCTTGAAACACAGCGACTTAAGTCAGCATGCATTTATTACTGGGTCATGTGGGCTTTGGCATTATCTGGGCCAGGCTTGACTCCTCTTGGCTGGACTCACTCATATGGTCTGTGGTCAACCAACAGTCAGCCAGGAGGCTCTGGTTTTGGGTGTTGAGTATCAACCGAGGGGCAAATGAGCCATGTGTCTCTCATCCTCTCATGCCGAGCTTGTTCTTGGGGTAGCTAGGGAGGGTTCTAAGAGAGAGACTGAAAGCACACAAGGCCTCTTAAGTTCTAGGCTCAGAACTGGTCAATTCCACTTCACTCCATTAGTCAAAGCAAGTCATGAGATCAACCCAGAAAAGAGACCCCATCTATTGATGGAAGGAGCTGTTGAGTTTTATCACAATTACTCAGGGGTGAAAATTGGTGTCCATGGTTTTGCACATATATACAAGCATCTACTATGTGCTGGACACTATGCTAGGCCTGACTGAGGATGGCTGGATTATTACTCCCAGGAATGGTTCAGAGTTATAGAAGACAAGTAAACTAAAGACAAAGCAAAGACTTACAACTATTAAAGTTTTATCTGGATTTGGGGTCAAAGGGCCATTTTAATGGTCCTTGAAATCTCATCCCCATAAGCATGACACTATGGGATGGTCCGTACATATATATAGAAGACATGGTGGGAGAAAGATCCAAATTCAATTGTTCAGAAGAAGGAGAGAGAGAGTATGTCACAGGAATGAGCAAAGTCCATAACAAGAAGCAGCATGCCCCAACTTTTCCACTGCTCCAACTTTAAAATGAACTTAGTCATCCTAACTTGCAGTCCCAAAGGTATATGGCAAGAGAAGCAATTTCAAACTGTGTGAAAAGAATCCTTTTATAATAATGTAAACAAGTAGTAGTATGCAAAAGCAATCTGTTTGTCATAGTTTTGATGCATGTGTTGTTTTTTTACAATTAAAGGTGACCAGCTAGGTAACAATCTAACCTGTAAGAAAAATGATTTGTAATTCAGATAGGACAATAATGTAAATTATGCTTTTATATATGTTAAAATGCAAAACACAAAGATGACCATTGAACCAAATTTATGAGCAATTAGCATATAGTGGGGGATACACAGACACACAACCCCTAAGGTTTGCGCACTGGTCGTAGAGATAACTTGCACAGCATAACTGCACCAACAGGCAAATAATCAATGATAACAGATCTACCATTCTTGGTTATTGTTGTTGTTGTTTTTAGCTTTTTGTGTACGTCAATGAAAGGAAAATTTTAGAGAATGAAATCCAGGTATCTGTCTGACCTGACTAGGAAAGCAAACTTTTCTTTCTCAGTTGCCAGGTCAGGGGAAGACCTGCTAAATTATGTATCTTCCCTAAAGAAGTGAAAAGGTTCTGGTACTAACAGTTTTGCACTTCTGGTAAACTTCATTCGGTTGGGTTTTTAAAGCCATAATAATTATTTATTTATGGCAGATTTCAACTTGGAGGCTCTTAATTTTTTCACACATCCCTTCATCCAATGAACATCTCCAGAGACCCTAGTATCCTCGGGTCCCTTGGAGGGCTCTGGTTCCAGAACTCATTCCTGAGCATGGACTCCTAAGGGAAAGGGTGTGAAACGTCATCTGGCCCAATATCCATCTACGCCATCGCGGTGGCGAAGTAGGACACCCCCATACTCAAAGGTTACCGTGGGAACGCGAGTCACGCGCTCTTTCGTCAGGATCAACACGTACACTGATGGCACCCTGGACCTCATGATAACGATCGCGCTGGCTGCGTTCAAACCCTCCGCGGAAAAAGAGGAGGATCTTGCTTTAGCCGGGAAGAGAGCGAAAACTCGTTACTTCCCCGCCTTTGAAAACAGGCGGCGGGAACCCAGTTTGCCTCGCGGCGGCAAGATCTCACCCCGCGCCGGGGAGGGGCGTCTGCGTGCTCTCGCGAGAGCCTGGGTCTGGGTCGGCGACCGCTGCGCGCGCAGATCCCGCGAGGGGGCGGGGCAAGCAGGGGGCGGGGCAAGCAGGGGGCGGGGCTGTGACGTCCTCGAGCGGCCCCCAGTTCCCCCTCCCATTCCAGAGAGGGGCGAGAACTGAGAGGCGGGTTTCGCGCGCAGCAAGTTCGCACTGACGCTTCCCGGGATGCGGGGATCCAGGACTGATTTCCTGTTGCTGAGAAGAATAGTTCCCGAGTGAATATCTGAAAAGCTGAATATCAGCTATGGTAGTGCTTTCTTGCCCTCGGACCAAAACTTTAATAAGGGTTCCCAAACAAATGACATGACGGAATTATGTGGAACCTCTAACAAAACAGAATGGCAATAAACCAAATGCAACGAAAGGATACAGCCTTTCTGTTCTGATTTTTAAAATAAGCCATCAGCAGCCCAGGGCATCGGCACCTTAAATTCACCGTGTCAGATGTTTCTTTAATACTGGAGGCTAATCATGCCTCAATCAAAAGAACAAGGTCTTTTAAATTTACAACTTTCCCGAAGTCATTTTGGAGTGAATACTAATTACGAATGTCCTTGAAGTACATCTGGTAAGTTTCCAAACATAGAGGACAGCATGGGACATGGTAAGAAAGACTTGTTAGCAGAGGGCTCCATAAATAAAGGCTTGCCAGACAGAAGAATTCTGTGGGATTTCTCCTCAGTCTTAGCCTCGGGAAAGAATGATTTACTACTGATTAAGCTATAATGAAGAGTCTTGCCAGTACCTCAGGTCCTAGACGATCCAGTTCCTCTTTGTTTGGGAGCAATGTACAGTGTTGTTGAAATGCCTTCCATTTAAAAAAACTTGTATGATTATTTGAGTTGTAATGTTAAATGGGCTTTCTGATACTATTTTCTACTTGTGGTATAGTAGCCCGATTCTAACTAATCATGACCTTCGTGTCTCCCTATACTGGTGGGTATAGTTTTACTTAATCAGCTGTAGGCTTATAAGAGAGAGCTCCGTTCCAGCCCTTCACTACCCAAAATGTCTTGATAATCACTGACAAACTTCCAACAAGACTGTGCCAATTTATAGAAATGTTTAAGAGTGCGTAAGAGTTGGTTTCATCTGATCCTTTCCAGCAGTCTAGGAGATAATCAAGAAAAAGATTCTTTTTTATTTTTTTTTAAAGATTTTATTTATTTATTTGACAGAGAAAGACACAGCGAGAGAGGGAACACAAGCAGGGGGAGTGGGAGAGGGAGAAGCAGACTCCCTGCCGAGCAGGGAGCCCGATGCGGGACTCGATCCAGGGACTCCAGGATCATGACCTGAGCCGAAGGCAGTCGCTTAACCAACTGAGCCACCCAGGCGCCCCAAGAAAAAGATTCTTTAGTAAATTTGATCTGGACAGAAGACTCCCTGCTTTTATAAGTGTTTAGCCAGGCAAAATAGTCTTTACTTTTATTTGATATTCTTTGTCATTTCTCGTTCTGTAGATTTTGAAAGACCATGGAGAGGATTTGCTCGTTGGCAACAAATTCAGTTGGGCAGACATACAACTGTTAGAAGCGATTTTAATGGTGGAAGAACTCGATGCTTCTGTTCTTTCTGACTTCCCTTTGCTAAAGGTAGAGTATTCACATCCACACAAAGTGAATAGAAACAAAGACTAAAATGAAATGTATCTCCAGGTCAATCTTAAAAGAAGACTTGTTAAAAAATCATTTCATGCATCTTGGCAATTTTCTCCTGCTCCATACTACAGGATCATTAGGAAATAAACCCTTATGATGGGAGAGAGATAGGTTATTTTGGTTTCTAACATAAACATTTAGTGCTTTTCTTTTTTTTTTTTTTTTTTTTTTAGTGCTTTAAGCGTTTTTTTCCTGATGAAGCAACACTGACAAGTCTGTCTTTGTCGTTTCCCTCCCCAGTGCCTACTGGACAACTCTGCCCCCCTTTAGTGACCCTGATGCCGAGGACACCCCACCATTTCCCTCCATTGCTCAGAGATTCTGCCTGGGTGTCCCTGCCTGTCTCCTGCTGTTGCTGGTCCTTAGACCTCCCTCTCTCAATCTTGCCACTGCCAGACCAGAGCTGGCCTCTCTTCCAATTCCTTAGAAACATTTTATCTAAGAGGTGACCATAGGTTTTGTGGTTTAAGAATAGTATTTTTTTCTTACTACCAAAGAAATGAAAGTTCAGGTCTTTACGTTAGGCATTTGTATGAAACAAAAGAAGAAAAGACCTAACTAGCCAAATGCTACTACTGGATTAGACTCTGATCTATTATTTTACATTTTTCCTCAAAATAAGATCATACTAAATATTGTTTTGTGGCCCCCTTTTAACATTTAAAAAAATTATCATGAATGTTTTGACAGGTCAGCAAATATTCTTCTACAATATCATTTTATTTTCATTAGGCAATAGAGTCACATCTTTTTGAATAATCAGAACTATATAAAAAGGACATAAACTGAGAAAGCTTATTTCCCACCACCGCCCTCCCACCTTTCTGCTCCTATAATCACTTTTATTGGTTTCCTGTGTAACTTCCCAGTGTTCCTATTTATGCAGATACAAGCAAATATGAATAGCTATTTCTCTCTCATCCCCATCCCTGGCTTTCTTACACAAAACAGCAAATATATTCTGTTCTGCCCTGGACTTTTTTTTTTTTTCTTTTCCCTTTCTTTAAACTAAACCGTGCATTCTAGAGCTCTTTCCCTGTCAATACAGGGACCTTCCTCTTTCTTTTTATATATAAGTCATTTTAAATTACTGGCTTATATACCTTGTAAGGACATACCATAGTTTATATGACCAGTTTTCTTTTCTTGGAAACATAGGTTATTTCCACATTTTCACCCTACTAACATTCTTTTTTTTTTTTAAGATTTTATTTATTTATTTGACAGACAGAGAGAGAGCCCACAAGTAGGAGGATCAGCAGAGGGAGAGGGAGAAGCAGGGTTCCGCTGAGCAGGGAGCCCGACGTGGGGCTCGATTCCAGGACCCTGGGATCATAACGTGAGCCGAAGGCAGACACTTAACTGACTGAGCCACCCAGGCACCCCCACCCTGCTAACATTCTTAACATGATTTCTTTGCTCGCGCCTTACGCGATTTCTTTGCTCACCCTTATAATAAATTCCTAGAACAGGAATCGATAGGTCAAAGAATATGAATTTTTAATTTTTTATTTATTTATTTATTTATTTAAAAGATTGTATTTATTTATTTGACAGAGACACAGCGAGAGAGGGAACACAAGCAGGGGGAGTGGGAGAGGGAGAAGCAGGCTCCACGCAGAGCAGGGAGCCCGATGTGGGACTCGATCCCAGGACCCTGGGATCATGACCTGAGCCGAAGGCAGTCGCTTAACCGACTGAGCCACCCAGGCGCCCGAATATGAATTTTTTAGAGTTTTTAATATGTGCCATCTACTTGGGACAATGAGTTTTTAAGAAGATAATTTCATTCACACTAAACACACTAGCCATTGTATTAGCTTTTCAGGAACCCCCAGCAAACAGGTGTTGAGGGGTTAACTCAGGTTCAACCCACTGGACTCCCTAAGCTGACAGTCTAAGCACCCTCCTCCCGTGGCAAAGTTCTGTTAAAGGTCACGACTGCTATCGAGGCTCTGACTTGACTGGTTCTCATCTCAGGCATTTAAAACAAGAGTCAGGGCGCCTGGGTGGCTCAGTTGGTTAAGCGACTGCCTTCGGCTCAGGTCATGATCCTGGAGTCCCTGGATCGAGTCCCGCATCGGGCTTCCTGCTCGGCGGGGGGTCTCCTTCTCCCTCTGACCCTCCCCTCTCTCATGTGCTCTCTCTCATTCTCTCTCAAATAAATAAATAAAATCTTTTAAAAAATAAATAAATAAATAAAACAAGAGTCAGTAACATCCCTACAATTAAAAGGTTCCTGCAGCCTGGGAGTCAGAGGAAGCCCCCCCGGATAGCCACTACGTGAAGGTGGTCAGAAGCATCCTGCACTTCTAATGGCAGCAGGCCTTACCGTGGCAAACAGTGATGGTCTGGTCACAGCATCGGTACGGGCCACCCAGCGAAGCGAATTGTACATTCTGGGAGCCAAGTGTCTGAACAGAACAAAACCATACAGCCAGGAAAACGGCAGACACCAATTAAATGCAATACAAAGCCATTCTGGTGTGTGAAATTTTTGTAAACTTGTCGGTTGTGGGTGATAGTTCCAACTTTGATGAAATCAGTGTTCTGTGTCAATAAATCAGAGGCTGATTTATTTAGGGCAAGGGGGGGCCCACGTAAGGCACTGTTCTTACTGTCTGTACCGAGATCAGGACCACTGTTGGAAGAAGGAGCAGAGATTGGGGGCCCAGGATCTCCCCAACACCCACAATGACCCTGAGTACTTGGCATAGGAAAAAAAAGTGACAAATGACAAATCAGGAGTAAGATGATGGCTGATGCCAGAAAATCCTGTGAGAAAGGATAGGGAAACAGAGGATTTCCACAGAACATCATTCTGAGACCATGAAAAAAAAACTTGGACAACTAGACAACTCTCTTCCACCTAAGAGAGCCACCTGAGACTGGGTTTGGCTTTGCTGAAACAAGTAACACTGAGATTAAGATATAACCAATATTTATACGAATTGACCCAAAGATTCCCTGTCCTTTAAGAGTAACTCTGGTGTTCCCAAGTTGGGTAATCTGGAACTCAGCCCCACATCAGGGTCCTGTGTGGTGGGGGATGGAGGAGTCGTGCAGGTGATGTTACAGGCACAGCTGTGGTTTCCAGTGGAGGGGTCTGTGGTCCGGAGCAGGGCTCCTGCCAGTCCTTAGAGGTATACAACTCTACCAGCTCTCAACTGCTGCTGGGCCATCCTGCCCGGACCACACACTTGCTCAGCTTCTGAGTGAGTACCCACGTGCATGTCCTTACTTGTGAAATGACCTAATGGCTCACCAGACGTCATGCCCTTTCCTCAGGACCACCACAGGCCAGGACCATTCCTACATGATATCCGGTCCCATCCATTTTTCCTCCCCAACTCAGGTGACAGGTTGATCAACAGAGTTAGGACCACCTGGGCCATTCAGCGTCCCCCAGCCCAGCCTGTGTAGGGCCTGAGCTCTCACTCCCACCGTGGTCAAATCCCAATCCATCGCCTGATCTCATTCGCCACTCTGGCAAGGCCACGGCCAACTACCAGATGATGCGTAAGACAAAGGAGGAGAAAAGGCTTCTCACAGGAAAACTCTGCCCCTCTCTGTGTGAGATGACTTTTTCCTCTGACCTCCACCAAAGCTAAGAGTCTGACCTGGCAGAAATTAGGTGAGAAAAGGAAAAGAACTTATTTTTTATGATTCATAATCGCAAGCCAGTCTCTATTTGTTATAATCACATGGTCTTGGTAAATAATTCAGTGGTTTAGAAGACTTTCACAGTGAAAGAATAAAATCCTCCCCTCCCTGGATTGTTCTTAAACACAAGCGCTTCCTGGGTCCTCCCTCGTTGCTCCGGTGCCTCCCTTGAGAATCCAAGCACAGCGTGGTTGAGTTCCCAAAGCTCTAAGCCTGTTTTGCCTAGGGCTCTACTTCCTGGCTTTTGAAAACAAGCCCTAGGTCTGACCCCAACCTGGCACATCTTCCGAGTACACCCTAAAAGCACCTGACAGAGGGACGGCCAGCCAGGGTCAAAGCATGGTTCATCATCCAATAACCCCATATGTACAACTTGCTGTCTTTATTGTAATAGTTTTTACACCTTCATTCTTCCCTACAGGGTTCTCTTTGGGCCCATTGCCTAGTTACCCAAACTAGTAGAGGTAACTCTGGGTACCCAAGGAAGTGAGCCTCACAGAGCCCAAGAGCACCCAGCAACATTCAACTTCTCCCCCACCACCAGAGAGTCATAGCTTTGGATCGAAAGAAGAAGGACAAGTGAAGACGGTCAGCTCAATATACCTGTAGGAACAGAGAGTGGGGGCCTTGTTGGTCCTTGGTCCTCTCTTCCAGAAGATACTGGGATCGAGATCCTGTTACCAGCTTTGTTCTCCCATTTCAAGAGTTTAGCACTCTAGAAGGTGAGAATGTCTTTTCTTGGCAACTGTGAATCTCCCATTTCAGTTAAAGCCCATTTCTTTTGTTTGTTGAAACCTCAGCATACAAAGAATTAAAACCTGTGCAGTGGCCCCATGATGACCTTTCCTAACTTGGTGTTGATAATTAATCCTCCTTTTGGACTCCAGCTTGGATTTTAAAATGTGGGATTGCTGCGTGAGTTTCTCTGCACAGGGCTAGAGTGAAAAACTCAAGACAAAAGACAAAGCCCCGCGACCCGCCCCCGCCCCCGCCCCCCCCCCCCCCCCCCCCCGCCGGATTGCCAGCCTTGAGCAAAATTGGGAGAAAAGGATTTGTTTTTGTTTTTGATTTTTGATTTGGGGCACGGTGTTGGTTGTTGCTTTTAAGCAAAGAAGGAGGTTTATTAGCTCATACGTTTGAAAGAACAAGCATGAATCCAGAGACCTTTCCGACCCATCAGGATTGCCCAGATTTCATTCTGTGTTGGCCTCAGGTTCTTCCAAGGTTCTGTGGTTGGCTCACCCTCATCCCAGGTGACCCAGGGGCTAACACTGAGGTAACGCTGCAGCCACTGGGAGTTGAGGTTCCTCAAAGGAGTGGGCTGGCATCGCCAGGAGGAGAGGGGAGACATGCTGGCCACAAAGGTTTACTATCTCCCCAGTTTACAGATAGGGAAAGTGAGGCTCGGCAAGTCTGTTACCCCATACACCAAGCTCCCATCCTGTGTGCTGCCAGCAGGAATTATATTCTGGCTTTAGGGATGGGAAAAACTAGACCCACGGAGGGGAGGCAAATTGGTCTAAGCTAATGAGTGGCTGAACTGAACCCAGACCCAGCAGTCAGGATCCATGGTCTTTTAAATAGATTTGGCAGTAGCCTGGTGTTCAGTTTGCGAGACTGAAGATAGCTGGGAGATAGTCTTTCCTGGTTGCTTAAGAATAGGCAGATTTGGATTGCGTATTTCCATGCCCTGCCCTCTGCAGCAAGCATATTGTACTTTTTGGTTTTTATTTTTTTCCCATGGCCCTTTCCATCCAATATCTATTGTATCCTCCCCCAAACCTTGCAAGACTAACACTTCTTTCTTTCAGATTGTAATACTATCGGAACTTTATGCCTTTTTTTTTTTTGATAAAGCTTTTTAACTAAGTAAAGCAAACACTCAGTAAAGGGGGCAAATCTTACATTTGCAGCTCAATGTTTTCTGTTTCTGTTCTTACAAATGTCACATTTCTTTTTTTTTTTTTTTAAAGATATATTTATTTGAGAGAGAGAGAGCAAGAGAGAGGGAGAGGTGGGGCGGGTGGTAGAGGGAGAGGGACCAGCAGACTCCCCACTGTGTGTGGAGCCTGTTGCTGGGCTCGATCCCACAACCCTGAGATCATGACCTGAGTGGAAATCCAGAGTCGGATGCTTAACCAGATGGTTCAGTTGGTTAAATTAGAAAATAGAATTATAAATTCTTCTTTAGTTTTAGAATGCTCCCATTCCACAAAAGCTTCTTTGTCCCAGTCAAAGGCTGCTCCCACCCCCAGCCCCAGGCCATCTCTGATCTGCTTTCTGTCACAGACCATTCACTTCTCCAAGATAAAACTAGCATGAACCCACAATGCCAAGGTAATAACCCTGGGTCATCTTCCTACGGCTTTTGCTTCCTGCGGAAAGGTCCAGTAAGACTTGCCCTCGTAGGTGAGAGGGTGTCCTACCTGAGCTGGTAGCTCATTCTCTCAACAGTGAATGAAATAAGGTATTACAGACTCCGCTAAGCAAAGAAAGAATGTCAAGGTTCTGTGAGGAAACCTCAGAAGCTCCTAAGTCTGTTAAGGATGTTGAGGTCTAACCTCAAGAAAATAGGATTTAATGCAAAAGGGAGTTAGAATTCACTTAGCAGTTTTATAAGACAGGGTGCAAAGGACGGGAATTTGGAGACTGTTCAGCACTTGAACATGAGTATTCTGGGCCCCCTGACACAGAGCTTCCCAATCTGTGTGTCCTGGATGGGTTGCAGAAGCCAGGAATTATTCAGCCAACCCCTTGAGGCAGTTAGAGCAGTGTCGTGATTTACCTCCAGGGCTTACAAATATGACCATTTCTTTTTTTTTTTTTTAAGATTTTATTTATTTATTTGAGACAGAGAGAATGAGAGACAGAGAGCATGAGAGGGAGGAGGGTCAGAGGGAGAAGCAGACTCCTTGCCGAGCAGGGAGCCCGATGCGGGACTCGATCCAGGGACTCCAGGATCATGACCTGAGCCGAAGGCAGTCGCTTAACCAACTGAGCCACCCAGGCGCCCCCAAATATGACCATTTCTTCTCTCTACTAGTTTGTGAAGTTGCCCTGGGAAGTGCTGATGGTGGACCCTGAGTTTATAACTTCATGAGTCGAGCCAGCTCTTAACATCACCCCACTTCCTTACCTTGGATTCTGCGTTCATCACGGCTTCTCGTACAGACTTTTTTTTTTTTTTAAAGATTTTATTTATTTATTTGACAGAGAGAGACAGTGAGAGAGGGAACACAAGCAGGCGGAGTGGGAGAGGGAGAAGCAGGCTCCCCACTGAGCAGAGAGCCCAATGAGGGGCTTGATCCCAGGGCCCTGAGATCATGACCTGAGCTGAAGGCAGACGCTTAACGACTGAGCCACCCAGGCGCCCCCAGACTTTTTTTTTTTTTTTTATGTCCAGGATTGTGGGTGTGTTGGCCAGCTACCAGGAACATTCTGATGCTCCAGGCAATTATTTTCTTCTTGAAAAGTAACAGGTGTCTCTGGTTTGTATATGTGTCTCCTCTGTGTGTTTTATTTCTTATTTTTTTAAAGATTTATTTATTTATTTGAGAGAGAAAGAGTGCAAGCATGAGTGTGGGGAGAGGGAGAGAGAGAATCTCCAGCAGACTCTGTGCTGAGCGTGGAGCCCAACGTGGGACTCAATCTCACAACCCTGAGATCATGACCGGAGCCAAAATCAAGAGTCCAGCGCTTAACCAACTGCGCCCCCCCAGGTGCCCCCCCTCTTTGTGTTTTATCGTGGTAAAATATGCATAATGTAAAATTTACCATTTTAACCATTTTTAAGTGTACATTTCAGGTGTGTTTACATTGTCGTGTGACCACCGCCATTCTCCATCTGTAGAAATTTTTCATCATCCCAAACTAAAACTGTATACCCAATAAATAATAACTTCCTATTCTCCCCCAGCCCCTAGTAAATACTGTTCTATTTTCTGTCTCCATGAATTTTCTCACTCTAGGTACCTCATATAAGTGAACTCATACAATATTTGTCCTTTTGTGTTTGGTTTCAAGGCTCACCCATGTTGTAGCATGTGTCAGAATTTCCTTCTTCTTAAAGCTGTCTCCTGTATTTTTTATGAAAGGAAGTTTTCTCCTGTTGTGTTACCTCTGAAGGCACTTACTCTATTGTATCTTAAGACCTGCAGAGCTGACACACAGATGCGGGGCTGTTGACCCTTCAAGACACCACCATCTTTGTCTGAGAAGCCAGCTGGGGTCCTGTTCCTTCTGGCTTCTCTGTTCACAACACTCTTCCCCTCCACAGTTAGTTCTCAGATTTATGTAACCTCTCTGCACAATTTGTACGTTCTACCTCATATTTAATTGTAAAAACCTTTGTCCCTTCTAAGAGGAATCTCAGATATCAGAAGATAGGTATGGATATATCAGGGACCAAAGGTTCTTCATGCTGAAACTATACAACATAGAGATTGCTTCAGACATACGTCGTGAGTGAAAAGTAATGTTTATTGGAAATTTTCTATGGACCAGGCTCTCTTCCAGGTGCTGTACACCCATTATAATATTTAATCCTTTCAATAATGTTCCAAGAGCCATACCATCATTTGAGATGGTACAGAGGAACTCGAGGCCCTGAGAACCCAGAGGACGAAGATTCCCAGAGATAGAACCAGGACGAGGGGGAAAAGCCAGGGCTACTCATGCCAGGCCCAAGGTGCCTTCCTTTTCCAGAGTTAAGAGCAAATAACTGTAAAATACAAGGCTTTAAAAAGATCCAGACACTTGTTGGGGAGAGATTATTCCATCTTGTTTCCCGGCATGGCCTCTGATAGCATTAAGAAGTCCAGTCCTGTGGAGACATCCTTGCTCAGCCCAGGCTCCAGGTAAGACCGTTCTAATAAGCCAGGTCCACCACGCCAGTGGCCCCAGAAGGGGCCAGAGAGGCAATTCTCTTTTGCTTTCCGGTGCAGCCGGCTTCTTATGAGCCTCTCATAAGAGGTAGTGGTGGTAGATCACTATGGGCATCCTGGTTGGTAAGTCTATGTGGCCCCATTCTCCCTGGCGGCATCCCCCAAGACCTGCCTGGCAGACTGAGGTTGGCTTCCTGGCTAGATTTCTAACCATGTGAGATAGCAACCATTCCCAGAGGCAACTGACTTACCTCTCTCATCCCCACTTTCTATTAGCACTCCTCGGTGCTTTTGAATTCTCTTTGCATAGCCTCTTGCTACTGTCTTTGAGTGCCTTCCTTGTGTCTAGCTTTGTGCTAGGCAGGTTTTACCTATGACTGTGAGGTAGGTCTCTGAGAAGTTAATGGAGTAAGTTAAGTGATTGAACGGAGTTTCCTCTGCCTGGCCCAGGAGTGCCTGTTGTGAATCTCGCTCCGGAGGAGGGTCAGGGGCGGGAAGGGCCTGCAATGTTATTAGACTGCGCAGACCAATGACACCAATACAGGGGAGAGGAGGGTGTGGAGAAGTCTCAAGGTCTACTTTAAGCTGGATCACCTCTTCACAGGGCTGGAGTGCGTACCTGCAAGGAACCAGTATTTCCCCGTAGTCTGAAGGCCTCTGTTGTCCCTTGACATTTGCAAAAGAGTTCAATAATCCACTTAATTTGGTTATTTTTCCTTTCCGGACTTTGTGGCCGAATGAAAAGCTATAACTTAGTTGCCTTTATTATTCCCAGAAGGCATCAAAGAGAATAGCTTTATGTAGTGATAAAGCATCCGGTCAAGTGCAAAACAAGCAGACAAAGGAATCTTGGGATCGGAAGAGATGCCAGAGTTAATTGAATCAGATGATACCTCCAGAGACACGTCCACTGAACGGGCGGGGCAGTCCCAATCTCTTCTAGGGAACGGAATTACAAAGGCTTTTTCTTGGGTAAGATTATACCCTATCTGAACAATTTCCAAAATCAAATTTTCTGTTTAATCAGGGCATCCGTATCAACAAAAGCAAAAAGATTTGAAGTGTGTGTGTCTATCAGTACTCTAAAGATAGACATTTATTCTCACAATTGCATTGAACAAAAATTAAAAACCAGCTGCTTTCTTCCTCTTCAACATGGATGTGTGTGTGTGTGTCTGTGTGTGTGTGTGTGAATCCAATGACGGATTTAGGCACAATGCCTGGCACATAGCAGACCCTAGATACATTGCAGTTGTCCTCTTTCTTTCCAACCCTAGAGAAGAGAAGTAGAGATTTTTGCTGATGACCCTGAAGCCACTATCTGCCTTCAAGTTTGCCAAATATGAGGTGCCAGGCCTTGATATCTAGAACAGTTTCATTCTGTAGCATCCACATTGCTGATCTGGGGCAGGGAAACCTCTCTGCTCCCCAAGGCTGGCTCAGGCCCGGTGCAGCCGGCTTCTTACGAGCCTCTCTGGGTCTGGCCCCACAATTCGATCCTGCCCCCTGTAATTCAAAAACAATCAAGCTCTGAAAAGTGAGATTGTGGGGAAGGCGTTCCTTTGATCTGGAGATGGAAAGATGAGATGAGATCATCCTCATCTTTGAACGCAAATGTCTGCAGGTAGTAAATGCTTCCATGGCCAGCCCAACTGCTGTAGAAATGCAGAAATCTGGCCACTGGCAGGAAAGAGATAGCACCCCCAGACCAATAGTGTTTGTATGTCTCTTGCTAAAAGTAAACAATCAAGACCCACAGTTGGACTGGGACAGCAGCAGAAAAATAACAGCCATGCCCAAGACTGTGGTTATCTGAAGCACAGAATCCTGGCACCTCAGTGGCTGTCCCCCGGTGCCTCTGTCCCCCATCCCAGGGTGGAAGGCTCCATCTGTAGAGGGCACTTGTGTCTGAACTACCCATTCAGCTTACATGGTTTACACATACACACTCAGAGTGTGGCCCCAGACCAGCAGTATGGACAGCACCTGGAAGCGTGTTAGAAATGCAAAGTCTCAGGCCCTCCCCCAGACCCACTGAATGAGACTCTGCATTTTAACCAGATCCCAGGTGATCTGGGTGCCCACCGAAGTTTTTGACGTGGCCTTGTATTATTACTTGTCTTTCCAAACAAACACACTCTTGGCTCCCCACGAAGAATGCTATCCTCCCCAGGTGTGAGAATGTTCTATTGCCTTTCATCCCCTACTTGTTGTCTACACCACAGGAGCCATCAGACATTTACTTAATAAGAATAACTTCAAGGCCCTTGCCTCCAATTCAAACAAACCAGATACAAAAGGCATTCAGATGTAGGGTTGCTAATTTAGCAAGTAAAAATACAAGACGCCCAGTTACATTTGCGTTTCAGAGAAGCAATGGAGAGTTTTTTGGTACCAGTATGTCCCAAATGTTGCATATGTCCTGGATTTTACTGGCAGCCCTACTCAGGTGTCAAAGTCCTGGGTTGCCCTGACCCCCTCCCACCTTCACCTCTGCCTGCTTCAGGTTTCAGACCCTTACTTGCTTCCAGTGGTGGCAGCTTTGGTTCATGTTTCAAGCCCCAGATCATGGTATGATTTCTTCCTCCCATGGTGGGTGAGACACAGGTGGTAAAAATAGCACACTTGGCATCAAGGCACAGACTTTGGCAACCTTGACTCAGCAACTTTTGTCTCTGAGCCTGTCTCCTTGCCAGAGAGTGCCCAGGACAGAACACATCTGCTTATCCAACGTCCTTGGCTGCCTTTAGTTATCTCTTGATAACCAGGTCCCTGGCAGGCTCTCATCCAAACTCAGGCAGGCGAGGCCCAGTTGTCCTTGAGTCTGTACCCTTGTCCGGTATCAACTCCAGAGAACTGGATGTGAACAGCACGACGACGCAGACAGGTGCCATCCTCCCATGACGTCCGTCACTGGTCTGCCATGAATTCAGCTCTGACTGGAGCAATTCCTGGGTTGCAAATTTAGCATGAGATCCTTGCCTCAAGGTGCTTCCAAGCAAAATGTGGTAATTATATGGTGGTTATGTTGTACCTGTAGCAACTTTTTTTGTTTGGAAGGAAACATGTTTAACAATCACCAGTGGATGAGTTTTCATTTGGGTGGTTTCCACTGCATGTCTAAGGAAAACATGTTTGGGCTATTAGACATTCCATGCGTTCCACAAACACCATGTACTTTTTCCCCCCTTGCATTTCCCCTTCTGTTGGCTCCTTTAAGCGCTCCTGCTGACACCACTAGAGGTCAGCAGAGGTAAGAAGGAACCTTCTATTCAACGGGTCTTTGCCTGGTGGTAGCTTTGAGAGGGGAAGTTGAATTCTTCTGTAACTTTTTCTTTTCCAAATGGGGAGAAACAAACCTGAAACTGATGTATCCACGTAATCATTAGTTTTACTAGGTCTATTATACAAGCTGTGTGTATATTTGATGATAGCTGAATAATCAAAAAGTTAAAGAAGTACCAGCTTTTTTTTTTTTTTAAGATTTTTATTTATTTATTGAGAGAGATAGTGATAGAGAGAGAGCATGAGAGGGGATAGGGTCAGAGGGAGAGGCAGACTCCCCGCTGAGCAGGAAGCCCGATGTGGGACTCGATCCCGGGACTCCAGGATCATGACCTGAGCCGAAGGCAGTCGCTTAACCAACTGAGCCAGCCAGGCGCCCCAAGAAGTACCAGCTTTATGAAGTGTGTCGCATCTAAAGTTTACTTGGATTTCAACGTCAAATCAGCAGCAAGCTCCAGCCCCAGCCGTTAATGTTGCATAGGCAGTGTGGAGGGTCTCTTTGCAGTTAAGGAAACAATATCTCACAATAATAAGAAAGAGGAGCTGGGATTTAAAAGGTCCATCTGCCATGAGCACCAGGTGATGTATGGAAGTGTTATGGAAGTGTTGAATTGCTATAGCATACATCTGAAACTAATATAACCCTGTATGTTAGCTATAATGGAATTAAAGTGAAAATAAAAAAATAAGAATGACATCTGCTTGCTTTTCCTCAGTTAAGATTTTGGTTTTGGTTTCTTAGCTGGCTCTATTTTTGTCAACACAGATATTTGTACCCATCGGTTTGCATTGCTCGTCATGACCAATGACTTCCGTCCCAGCAGGCCCCTTTTGCCCTCTGGATAGTTCCAAGCATGTTCGAGGGAGGGGCAGAGCTCCTCTCCACCGTGCTGCAGACCTGGTGTGGAGACATCTGACAGTTAATCTCAATCTAAAGTCATCTGGGGATTGGCTTTAACAGAAGCACCAGCTTGATTGTTGATGAGTTTCAAATGGTTGGTTTTCAACGTAGAACCTTCTAGCGGAAGGAGGATATATTAAAATAAACACTACCTTCACTGGGGCGCCTGGGTGGCTCAGTTGGTTAAGCAGCTGACTCTTGATTTCAGCTCAGGTCATGATCTCAGGGTCCTGGGATTGAGCCCTGGGTGGAGCTCTGTGCTCAGCACAGAGTTGGCTTGAAGATTCTCTCCCCTCTCCCCCCATGCACACATGCACTCTCTCTCTAAAATAAATAAGTAAACCTTAAAAAAAACACCACTCTCTTCACTGAAATGAACTTGGAATTTGTTGTTCCTGTTGTAATATGAGAAAATAAGCTGGATTTTAAGTAGAACAAGCAGACATGATCAAAACAGGCCATTGTTTGCTTTTGCCTTAGCATGTGTCCCTAAAAATGTCAGGGGAAAGTCTCTTTATCGGTCATTTGATGGCCTCCATGGTCATTCTGTAGCTTTTCTTCTGTACTAGACTCCTACATTTCTGGAAACTACCAAACATTGAAATCAGAGATTCCAATAACCACTTGTCAGATTCCAGGCATACTAAACATTGATCCAAAACCTTTAGAACCATCCTGAATGAACCTAATTTTCCTAAAGAATTTGTTTCCTCCCCATAGACTGGGAAATTCTGGACTGTCCTAAACCCACACTATGTACACTGCACAGTCTTTCCATCCACTGGCTGGAGCTCTCTCCTGGAAGCACGTTCAGATTCAAAGCATGTACTCACCCAGCCCGAAGGAACCAGGGGTCACCTGGGCCAGGCTCTCACCTAAACTCTCATCTTCTGGACATGAAAACAAAGACCCAGGGAGGTTAAGAGATCTGCTCTCTGGAGAACAAGCACCAAGTCGCCCAGTCATAAAGAGGGAAGGTGGTATCCCTAAGAGCTAATTTGGTTTCAATGTCAATGTTTTTATGGTTGGTGGTGTCCTGTAAATGTGTGGTTCATAAGTCAGCAGCATCAGCATCAGGGAGCTTTGTTTGTCCATTCATCTCTTGAGGAACCTTGGGTGCTTCTACCTTTTGGTTTTGTGAATCATGCTCCTATATGAACTTGGGTGTGCAAGTATGTCTTCAAGACCCTGCTTTCAATTCTTTTGAGTTTACACCCAGAGGTGGAATTGCTGGGTAGAAGTACAAATTCCTTGGGCTCACCTGAACCAACTCAATCGGAATGTCTCCTCAAGGAGGCCCACGACCTGTGCTTTCTCACGCTCTCCAGGTGATTGTCTTCTACTCCACAGCTGGAGCAAGCACGACTCTGGAGGGCTCCTCAGGGTGTGGGCTCGCGGGGAAGAGAGCTCCTCAGGCAGGAGCTTGGTTGCCCCCCTGTCGTCGTGGTGCAGGTAAGAACCGACTTTGCAGTTGGTGAGACGTGAGGTGTGACTACAGAGTCCTGAGGTAGATGTCTTCAAGAGGGGACTTCGGAATCCAGCTTCCTACTTGAGGGCTCTAATTCATTGGAAAATGAGAGTGCAGAGTAATAGGTGGGGCTTTAATAAGAACAACAACTAAGAAGAGACCAAAAAAAAAAAAAAAGATTGATTACTCTGCTTTTAAGGAAAAAAAGGAGGAAATTGAATGATAATAAAAGAACTTATTATAAGGACTTGCTGGAAGATCAGGGATAGCAAACTCAAATGCCTGCAGGGAACATGGAGGCCAATGAATGAAGTGGGCCCTTCTGTGGAGGGTGTGTGTGAGTGCCAGGAGGGGGGCATGCCATGGCCTCACCAGACTGGCCGCTATGACTCAGCTCCGGCCCATGGCTGACCTGTCTGAATTTGCACAAATTCCTTCATTTTTCTGAAATTTTACAAAAGCTTGATTTCCGAGTGTGTATGTGAAATCTCCCCATTTCCACTGTTGACTTCAATGTTTTAAAAATATTGGGCAAGTCAAATAAAAGACTGGGACAGATATAAGCCCATGGATGACGATTGAGAACCTATCTTTCGCCTTCTTTTTACTAAGACCAGGAGGTAAAATAATGTGTTCAAGACAGCACACTCTCCTTGGACAAACTGTTTAAACTCCTTAAGCCCCAGATTCCTATCTGTAGGAGGAGGATAATGGTGCCAGATCAAAGGAGGGTTGTAAGGGTTACAAAAGAGGACTCATGAAAAAGCAATTAGCACGGGAGCTGCGACACAATGAGTCACTTAGTAAGTCTTAGCTAGTATAAATATTGTCAACATTCATTCATTTATTCAGTCATTCAATTAAGAAATAGTTCTTAAATGCTGTCTGCTGTGCTGGATGCTGGGCTGGACAGACCATGGAGACCAAAGTAGACACAGTCCCTGACATAATGGTGCTTATAGACTAACAGGGAAGATAGTCAAATCATTAATAATAATAAAATAATAATAATATGTGCTAAGAATGACAATGGCAATAGAACAGGTTCCTATGCGAGTTGCCAGGAGCAGGATCAGGAAGTTGTGGCACCTAAGCTAAAACCTCCAGCCCTCTTAGGCCCATATATACCGGTTTTCAACTGGAGATGAATAGGTCTTTTCTGGTGCTTTACATGATCTCCTCTGCACTGATCACTATACCACCGTTGTAACTTCTCCTGGCCCCAGAGATAGACTCGTCTTTCATCTTACTGGGGCGGTCCTGCCATTGCCTAAAACTCCACATGGCCAAAACTTAACCCCACAACACCTTTGCCTCTCCTCCCCACCCCCAATTGGCTCTCCTGCTCAACTTTCTTCCTGGCAAAATTATTTCACTTATCACCATTATCTTTGACTCCTTCCTCTCCTTTATCAGCTTGTATGCAACTGGTTCAACAATAACAATGCTTTAAGTAATTGATAGTTCACTTTATGCCACATCATGGAAGGTATGGGGGCTACATAGATGAATGAGATAATTATCTCAATGAGCTTACATTTGATAAAGAATCATTACATTGGGGCACCTGGGTGGCTCGGTTGGTTAAGCGACTGCCTTCGGCTCAGGTCATGATCCTGGAGTCCCGGGATCGAGTCCCGCATCGGGCTCCCTGCTCAGCGGGGGGTCTGCTTCTCCCTCTGACCCTCCCCCCTCTCATGTGTGCTCTCTCTCTCTCAAATAAATAAAATTAAAAAAAAAAAAAGAGGATTCCCTTTAAAAAAAAAGAAAGAATCATTAAGAGGTAACTACTAAGATAGGTTGCAAGAGTGTTACAAAAGTAGGATGATGTAAAACGTATTTAACAGTAGGTTTTAGGAAGGCCAGGGACTAACCAGAAGGGAACTCAGCCCTGAACAACCACTGTGGTGGTTTCTGTACCGAGTAGATATAGCTGGGAATGGGACTTTAATAAGGGTTATTTAGCCCTATCTTACATTAGATGAAAGGGAGACTATTGGGCGCCTGGGTGGCTCAGTAGGTTGAGCATCTGCCTTTGGCTCAGGTCATGATCTCAGGGTCCTGGGATCAAGCCCTTCAGCAGGCTCCCTGCTTAGTGGGAAGCCTGTTTCTCCCTCTCCCTCTGCCCCTCCACCTGCTTATGCTTCCTCCCTCTCTCTCTCTTTCTCTCTCAAATAAATAAAATCTTAAAAGAAAAAAAGAAAGGGGAGACTATCTCCTCCAGGTGAGTCATGGAGGCTCAGTATTAGCATGAGAATAAAGGAGGGAGAGGACAAGCATGGAGCAGATTGATTGGTATGTGTAAAAATACTTCTTAGTTTGTATTCATGCTGCCAGAATGTAGAGTAGGGGACTTAAATCATGGGGAGCCACTAAAGGGCCTTAATCTGGAGTGCAGGTGGATCAGATATGCGTTATTGGGATGCCTTTTGTGCAGAAGGAGGTTGGTGTGGAAGGTGAGGCATAGCGGGCACACTTGGTTGCCTATCCCAGTGGCATCCAACAATTTGTTCTGTCATCACCCTCTCATGGGCTTAGGGAAAGTGGCCCCTTCTCAGTTCCATCAACGAATTTTGATTAATCTATAGGCAGTCATGGTCATGTGTTTATGTGCTGCCATGCAACCTTAACTAAGGACCCAAAAGCAGAAGTCAGTTGAAGAGCCGAGCAGACTAGGGCTGTGGCAGTCATTGTGTGGCCAAGGGCACGACGTCATGAAGCTGCCAACATACTTACAGAGTCCTTGATAACCTTATTGTGTTGCCAAGTTAATGATCTCTTGAGATGCTTCCAGATTTCTTGTTGAGACAGTGATACTCTCTATTGCTAACACGCTGTGGTTTGAGTTTTCGGTAACTTCAAGCTGAAAGAATCAGGGGGCAGGGAATCTGTTTAGGGGCTCCTGGAAGGACCCAGCTGAGCGATGGTGGAGCCAAAAGTAAGGCAGAGGAGGAGATGGATTCAAAAACAGGGATGAAAATCAGCAAACTTGGTGGACATTACGTATGGGAGTGAGGGAGACATGGGAAGCCCATGACTTCCTGTCGGCCACCAACTCCTTAGATTCTTCCAGCAAAATATCAATTGTGTCGAAATATGTTTTAAGGAGGAGTTAGGGATAACAGCAGATTTCCATCTTAAACCAATTAAAGCTCAATAAATATACTGAAATCTACTTTGAAGGTTTGGAGTTGCTTCATCTGTGTTTTCATGACATTTTCTTGGCCATATCTAAGCATTATTTTATACTGAGTCCTTGGTCAGAATGAAGCTCTACAAATATATCACAATTCTTGGGAGAAAATAAGCTCTGATTTACAAAACCTGCTTTAGAAATTTTTTTGTGTGATATAATTGACATGTAATATTATATTAGTTTCAGGTATACAACATGATTTGACATTTGTATATATTGCAAAATGATCAGCACAATAAGTCTAGTTAACATGTATCACCACACAGAGCTACAAAGAGGTACAAATTTTTCTTGCCATGAGAATTTTTAAGTTCTACTCTCTTAGCAACTTTCAAATATACAGTACAGTTTTATGAACTATAGGAACCAAGCTGTACATCACATTCCCACTACTTTTTTATTTTGTAACTGGAAGTTTATACCTTTTGACCCCCTTCATCCCTTTCACCTGCCCTCCACGCCCGGCCTCGGGCAACCACCAGTCTGTCCTCTGTATCTATGAGCTTTCCCCCTAAGATTCCTCATATGAGATCAGACAGTATATGTCTGAGTTCTCTGTTTGACTTATTTCATTTAGCGTAATACCCTCAAAGTCCATCCATGTTGTTGTAAATGGCAAGATTTCCTTATTTTTTTTAATGATTGAATAAAAACCTGCTTTCGAAATAGTTTCTAGAACCACATTCTAATGAAAACCTGGGATTTAATATATTTATTGAGCCAGAGTCTCCAGCATCTGTCAGCAGACTGTTGGTGAAAGGGCCCAGCCCCAGGGTTTGCATATTGACCTCTAGCTTTATTGACAACCCTCCCACAGCTGGGTGTTTTTGTTTGTCATCCCAAATGATCTCTAGTGGTTTTTTTTTTAATATTTATTTTATTTCATGATAAGTGCACTCTTTAATCTCCACCCCCTTTTCGTACCATCCCCCCACCCACCTCCCCTCTGGTAACCATCAGTTTGTTCTCTATAGTTAAAAGTCTGGTTGTTTTTTTTTTTTTGTCTCTCTCTTTTTCCTTTGCTCGTTTGTTTTGTTTCTTAAATTCCACATATGAGTGAAATCATATGGTATTTGTCCTTCTCCAACTGACTTATTTCACTTAACATTATACTCTCTAGCTCCATCCATGTTGCAAATGGCAAGATTTCATACTTTTTATGGCTAAATAATATTCCACTGTGTGTATGTGTGTGTGTGTGTTTGTGTGTGTGTGTGTGATGTGTGATAACCATTTTTTAGTTAAGTGCCAACTATTTTACACATATTACTTCATTTAAACCTCACTAAAACCTAGCAAGGTAGGCATTACTCTCTCCATTTTACTCATGAAAAATTAGGCTCAGAGATATTAAACAACTTCCCAAGTTTGCATAGTTAGTAAGTGGTTAAGCTGTGTTTTGAAACTAGAACTCAAAGGCTCACTTCTTCATTGTACAGTTACAGTAACTGATGAGGTACAAGGAGACCCTAAGCTAACACAAGGCAATGCAAAGCAAAGTTAAAGCCTACACCAGGTTGGGCCACACTAATGCATGTTCAGCTAAGCACTAATTGCACTAGACCCTGCAATATAAGGTGATGCTTGCCATCTGTGCAAATCTGTGTTCAGGTAAAGTGAAGCCTGCTTCTTCTTTTTTCCTTTTATCTCTCCCTCCCTTCCTTCTGTTTTATAGAGGAAATTCCCTTTTGCTTCATGCCTGTTCTCCTGATTTTAATTAATTTATTTTATTAAGAAATGATACTATATTAAATTCCAATACATTTAAAAAGATTAATTTATCCACAGTTTTGCAACTCCAATGCATGTTATTTTCCTTCTTCTGTGTTCCTTTCTGTCTTTGCCTATGTACATAGATAGCCTCACATATTTGTAACCATTGTGAGGAAATGGTTGAGTATTCTGATTCTTCTTAACTTCCTAAAGTATTGCATTACTTTTTCTTTAAATTTCAAACATAGTATAGGCTTAATGTGCAAAACTTATGAAAAGACAAAATGTACACACCCACACCACGCCTAGTTTCACAACCCAAAGATAACCATTGTTAATCATCAAAATGTATATTCTTTCATATTTTCCACATACAACCTACCACCTAACGGGGTTAAAGGCTGACAGTCAGGAAACACTGGGACAGGGGCAGAAATATAATGATTAAGACATATATATAGTGCTTTTTTACTATTAGGCTCTGACCAATGCACTCCACATTTAATCCCCACAATAGGGTCATGAGATAGGTATTATGGTTCCATTTTACAGGTGGGGAAACTGAAACACAGAAAGGAAGCAATTTACCCCAACCTACACAGTAGTGAGGGCCAGAGCCATGATATGAACCCAGGGAGGTAGTCTGGCTCCAAAGGCTGGGCTTGTAACCACCACAGGAATGTAAAGCCGAGCTCTTAGCAGACCTGGTCTGTGGGACCATGTCAGGAGAAGCTTCTAGCAGGCAGTGGCACTTTAGCGGGCCTGAAATGTGAGGAGCAGGTATCCAGAAGGGGGGCGGAGGAAGGCAGATAGAAGAGAGAATTCTAAGACCAAATGGCCTGTGTCAAGGCAGGAGGGTAGAGAGGTGGGAAAGAAGTTCTAAAGGGGGGCAGTGGTGCCTGGGTTCCTCAGTAGGTTGGGTGTCTGCCTTAGGCTCAGGTCATGATCTCAGGGTCCTGGAATTGAGTCCCACATTGGGCTCCTTACTCTGCGGGGAGTTTGCTTCTCCCTCTGCCTGTCGCCCCCGCTGCTGTGCTCTCTCTCTCTCTCACTGACAAATAAATTTAAAAAAAAATCTTAAAAATAAAAATAAAGGTGAGATGGTGGGGGTGGGCGGGGGGAAGTGACTGAAATGAGGCTGGACAAGAGTGCGGGACTCGGGAGGGCTTTGTAAACTCTGTGCAAGAGTCTGGACTTCACCCTGAAGGCAACGGTGGCTTACTGAAGGGGTTTAAGCCAGAAAATGACAGGATTAATTTGCTTCTTAAAAAGACCCCTTTGAGGGAAGCCTGAGTGGCTCAGTCACTTAAGCGTCTGACTCTTGATTTTGCTTCAGATCACGATCTCAGGGTCAGGGGATTGAACCCTGCATCAGCCAGCTCTGTGCTCAGCAAGGAATCTTGAGATTCTCTCCTCCTGTCCCTTTGCCCCTGCCCCCCCAAATAAATAAATCTTTAAAAAAAAAGAGTTTAGAAGATATATATTAAATTATTTATGGATGAAATAAAATGAAGTGTGGGATTTGCTTTGAAATATTGCTGACAATTGTTGAAGCAAGGTGATGGGTACATTGAAGTCTATTATATGTTAGAAATTTTCCATTAGGAAAAGATAATAATTTTATTAAGTCCCTTCCATGGGCCAGGTACTATAGTTAGCCCTGGGCACTTGCAGCCCTGCTCTGACGGAGCCCATAGTCAACACGGGGAAAGCAGCTATTAACACATGATGTCAAAATAGTGATGGGCTAGAGGACGCACAGGTTGGCTAAGAGTAGGGAGGGGAGACAGTTTCCAAGCACAAGAAGCAATACAGGCAAGAGCCCTGGGGCTCAAGAGAAAAACTAAAGTACAGTCAAGAAAAGAAGAGTCTGCAAATGATCCAGTTAAGGCAGCTGAGGTCCTCCCACCCAGGGCTAGAACAACTCAGCTAGATTTTCTGGTCGTACAGGATTTGGGTTGCAACAGTATTCACTATATAGTCTTTTTGACCAATTTAGATGGCTATCTCCCTATTCTCTCTATCATATCTTCTTTGCTGACAAGACCCTCCCATGACAAGACCCTTCCATGCCTTTCCCCACAGGACTTTTTCCATCTGCCATAAACTTTGCAGCCAATGTAATGAAACCCATGGGCCATGGTGTTCATAGCAGCCGTGCTCCGCTGATCTTCTGGGCAGCAAAATAAGCCTGAAACCTCTTGCTTGTGCATTCAGGGATCACCTTGAAATGAAACATTGTTGATTTGTCTTTTTTTTTACCTGGTCTGGTGGGGAACCCTGTGGAGCCTGGAGAGCCATGGGAGGGGCTGTTCCCTACTAGGGAACACCCTTTGGATGGGACCGGCTTGTCTCAATATTGAAGCATTTATTTATTTATTTATTTATTTATTTATTTTTTAATATTGAAGCATTTAATATACATATCAGAAATTGGCATTGAGGAGTGAGCGGAGGGGCAGCCTGGACTTTAATCAGGTTATGGTCCTGACTTTATCGACCTTCATTAATTTTCTCATGCCTGTTTCACTAGGAAAATATTTTCAAATGTGTTATTTTGAGTACTTTATGTTTTTATTGTGCCTTCTTTGTGTGCTCAGGAGACAATTCAAGCATTGTTTATTAGCTCCTCAAGGACATATCTTTAAGAAAAATAATCATAGTCAAGAATTTAGAAAGCAAGAACAGAGGATTTGATAATATGGGAAAGGTCAGGGTGTTATCATTATGGGCAATCTGAAAATACCACCATTCCAATGCCAGGAGCATTGGAATGAGCTTACACTAAAATTGCTTTCTCTATTAGAAATGATGAATGAGTGTGATTCATCTAGAAGTCAACACACAATTATATTAGACTCAAACTTGGCAGGGTCCCACATCTGGGGACTCCCACTTAAGCAATGAAAAGAAAATATGTCCAAGTGGTTGCATGCCCCTTGAACGAACATTTCCTGTTGGGAAACCGATCATGAATGCCTGCCAATCAGCATCAGAATTTACACCCCACAGCTGATTTCACATTCATTAGCTGGTTGTTCATACGAGTTACTTTATGATTTGGTGCTAAGTAGCATGCTATTTTTCTTTCTCCTTCTCTTTCATTTTCTGCTCCTTCTTTGCAGTCTCCTCCTTTTCTCCCTTGTTCCTCTCTTCCTCCTCCCCCTCTTTCCTCTCCTCTTCCACTTCCTCCTCCAGCTCCTTCTTCTCGCTCTCTGCCTCCTTCTCCACACCATCCTCCTCCTTCTCCTCCTCCTCCTTGTTCAGTGTTTTTGGGACCAAAGGATGGGCAAGGTTTTTTATGAAGCAAAGACTCAAAACTGCAAGTGAATCTAAATATATAGGGCTTTGGGATAGTAAGGCGAGTGCATCTAGATTTACCTCCTAGGCAAAGTTAAGAGCAATAATGCCCTTCTCTTGAGCTACCCTGTTCCCAGTCCAACAGAGGATTTGTGAATTCATTCTGTTTGACTAGTTAAACATTCCCCTGGGCTACCTTGCCAATGAACTGTCCAAATTTTATCACATAGTTATGTTTCTGCCATGTGGGAGGGTTCCACTGCTTTGATAAGTCTGTTTAAACAGCACCATGTTGGGCTTTCTAATCAGGATCAGTCACTTCGTTACCACGATCCTAGATTATTATTTAATTACTCTATACTCCCATAGTGCAAAATGGGGGCCCATGAGAGAAATGCCAAAAAAAAAAAAAAAAAAATGTGGCTCTTGAGTATCCAATCATGCTGTGTTATATGGAGGGTGCCGAACTTTACTGAGCCATACTGAGCAATGTACTATGTTAAAGGACTATGACAACTTCTCTGCTTTCTGGGAGCTCACACTTTAGTGAGGGGCACAGAAGCTGTAATCGCCGCAGGCTGTGAAAATTCAATAGTTAGGAGTAACAGGGAGAAACTAGTTTGAATGTCAGGAGAACTAGGAGCTAGTCCAGACTTCATTGCTAGCTGGCAAACCAGACGCTTTCCCTGGGGTGCGGCGTATGCATTCCACACTTGGAGGACTAGCTGACTTCTCAGCTGCCTTGTGGCTCCATGGCTCGGGAGTCTTGAGGGGAGAGCTGGATACATCAATGGAGCACAGAATTAGTCTTTAGAAGGCACATGAAGGCATCAATTAGGATGCAACATAATGAGAGTCAGCAGGGCCCTAGACGTATTGCCAGCATTTAGAGAATAAAACAGGAAATAAATAAAACAGGCTTTCCCTTATACAGGAAAGCCTCAGACCTTCAGTTGTCTACCAGCTTATTTTTCTGACTAGACTTAAACCCCTTCAGGGGAGGGAACAAATCAGACTTGTATCCTGCTCCTGACCGGCCATTTTGGCTTCATAAATGGAACCGCTCAGTGAGTTAGCGGAGGAAGTTTGAAGGAAACTTCTCGAGAAGAGGAAATGTGCTACGTGTCAACCAGGAGCCAGGTGTCCAAGAAGAAAAATAAATAAATAAAGGACCCCTGGAGCATTTAAACTATTTTGGCATATAAAAATCCAAATTTCATGTCACTTTTCAAAAATATGACAGTTACGTAAGGACGAACACGTTTGTGCTAAAAACTCAACCACCACGAAATCTTGCAAAGATGTTTAAAAATATTTCCTGACCAGAGCTCTGATGACTAAAAATGGGACTGAATCCTTGCTTTGTAATGAATCTTGTGCTTCTGTCCTCACGTCACTGACAAGCCCAAGACCATGGCTGATTTTCCCAGTAATTGTGTGAGGAGCTCTCTGGCTCCTCCCAGCTGTGAGCAGCTTGGCGTGGAGCCATGGTTCTCAGCCAGGGCTGATTTTGCCCCTGGTTTTATTTTGGGTTGTCATGATGGAAGAGGGACACTATGCGTCCGGCATCTCATGGGTAGAGGCCAGTGACGGTGCTAAGTAAATATCCTCCAATGCACAGGACTGCCTCCGATAAGAAAGAATTACCAGCCCCAAATGTCAATAGTCCAGGGAAGCCTTAGAATAGAGTAATGGCTGTCAGACTTCTTTGGCTGCTCCCTGTCAAAATATTTCACTTTACAACAATTCAGAGCACCCAGTCACACAGGGACACTCACGTGCAGCATAAATGTAACCAAAATTAAAACTTTACCCCCCAAATACGTACCCTTAATGCATATGATACACTCTGATGTTTACTTTTATATTGCAATTGAAAAATCTAAGCAGAATCCGCTGTGTTGATTTCACAACCTGCTAATGGGTCACAGCCTACAGTTGGCAAAATACTGGTACAGAGAAGCTCTAAGACTTTGGGGTCAAATAAAAGCATGTTTGAATGCTAGATTCACCACTTAATTTAGGCTAGTCACTTAACCTCTATAGATATCAAAATCCCCAAATGTAAATGGAGAATAATAACAGAATGTAGGGGCGCCTGGGTGGCTCAGTCGGTTATGCGTCTGGTTTTGGCTCAGGTCATGATCCCAGGGTCCTGGGATTGAGCTCCACGTCTGGCCCTCTGTTTAGCGGGGAGTCTGCTTGTCCCTCTCCCTCTCTCTTTCTACCTCTCCCCTGCTTGTTTTCTCTCTCTCTTTCAAATAAGTGAATAAAAAACCTTAAAAAAAATTACAGAATCCCCCTCAAGTAATTTTTATGGAGATGAAATGAGGATAAAAAGGAGAAAAACGCCTTTTATGTGATCACTATTAGTTCCTTTACATATACTCTAAAGGTAATGCACTAACATCCTCTTTTTCTAGATTGTAAAATCAAATTTGCCCAGCAGTAGAAAACCATAGAATTTCAACTGAAAAAAAATGGGTTGAGTATCCTTTTCTATGGAGAGAATGTAGAAGGTTTTGGCAACAGTCAGGGGAAGACAAAGGCCCAGTTAATGCTTTTGAGCAAGTAGAGCATGACAGCCAATGGATGGAGACTGACTGCTCCCTCTTCCTCCTCCCTGTGAGTGAGGTCCTTTGGTCTCAGTGCCCCTCACAGGCTCCCAGGGCCAGAACCTGTGCGGGATCGAGGCAGCCCTAGTTATGCCCTCCTTGTGAGAAGGAACAGCAACCTGAGCCTGGTTTGGTGCAATTTCATGATAATGGCCACTGATGGGTCAGAGTTTGGGCCATGAAGCCCTCCATGGGACTCCTCCAACGGTCCTGTGAAGAACGCAGACACTTCGCTCTTCTGTTTGAATGCACATCATAAAGTACAGTTTGCTTCCATGGTTTCATTCGTTCAATGGTTATCCATCCACCCATCTATCCAGGTTTAGGGAAACCAGGAGACAGCATCATGGCGGGGGAGCCCGAGCTTCACTACTTCAGTGGATGCGGCAGAATGGAGTCCATCGGGTGGCTCCTGGCTGCAGCTGGAGTAGAGGTGTGTTCTAAGTGAGGTCATCTTAAGGTGAATATAAAAGTATGACTGGATCAAAGTAGTTTTCTCTCATAAACTAGGAGATTTCCATACTAGATGGCAAGTGAATAGTTTTACCTTAAGTAAAAATATCCACATATTAAGAAAGAAATGGACTGGGGATGCCTGCGTGGTTCAGTTGGTTAAGCGTCTGCCTTTGGCTCAGGTCATGATCCCAGGGTCCTAGGATCCAGCCCCACATTGGGCTCCTTGCTCAGTGGGAAGCCTGCTTCTCCCTCTGCCTGCCTCTCTCCCTACTTGTTCTCTTTCTCTCTCTCTGACAAATATATAAGTAAAATTTAAAAAAAAGAAAGAAATGGACCAATTTGACTGAATGAAAATTCAAGTCATCTTGTCCATGAGAGAGCACATAAACAAATTTTCAGGGAAACAAAAGACACAACAACTGATCAAATGTGTGGACCTTATTTGGATTTGTATGTCAACAAACTGTAAGTACGTATGACACCTACGAAATTTGGAAACTTGATGTTTGCTTGAATATTAGATGGTATTAGAGAATTTTTGTTAATTTTTAAGTATAATTTTAGGTGTATTATTGTGGTTATCTTCAAAATAGTTCTTATGCTTCTGAAATATACATAGCAATAAGTAGAAACTTTGGAGAGCAGGGAAAGGGACCCCTACATAGGAATGTCTCTCAAAACCTGCCTTAAATGCCATGAATACCATGAGACTTATTACCGAGCCCCAAGTTCGGCTGCCTGTCATTTGAAAGGCCAATACTCAGGAGATAGGATTTGATTGAAGAGGAATATGAGCTTTAATCAGAAGGCTGGCCACCTGGGGAGTAGCTGGACTCTTGTCCAAAAGCCAACTCCGAGGCTTCTAAAGGGGTTTTTAAAGAAGTTTAGGGCAGTTAATCGGTAAAGGGAGTGTAGTGGCCTGCAACATTCCTTGATTACAAGCAGCCTCCGTGATACAAATGTTATTTCAGTGTTCAGGGTTGTGTGAGGGGGTGGGGTTCCTGTTTCATGACGTGCAACAGTAACTGTTCTTTCTGCAAAGGAGAGCAGTCTACAGATACACAAAGGAAGGTTACTAAAATCATTTGTGTGACCTAAAAAAAGAACATTTGGCTAAAAAAATTGCTAGGCTAATCAGAAAGCAGAGGCCACTTCGAACAGACTTACTGGCCTCTGCATCCCGGGAAAGTTCTGGTCTTTCCCTCCTCAAGGCCAGTGGTCTGTCTGCTAAGAATCCAGGGACTTAACGTCAGCAAATCAGAAGCATGTTAGCTTGACATAGGTTAACCCTTCAGACCAGCCGGAGTGCTGTTACAGACTTCCTTTGGAACTTCCCATTTGGAATGGCACCTGGTTGGTAGCCTTGTTGTAGTCTCTTCCAACATCTTCCTAAAATCTCCATGATTTAAGAAATAAATTGACACAAAATTATAAGGGACTTCTCATGTATGTGGGTGGGTATTTGAGCAGGTACCCATGGATACATACATGGATGGACACATGGCATGGTGGCTAGAAAGTAAAAGAGTGATTGCTAGGAAAAACGAAGACTCTGGGAACATAAATACAAAATGCCATTCTGCTAGAGTGTTACCAGGTAATTCTAATTTCATTTTTTATCTCAACAAACATGTTTTCCATCTGAGAAGAGTGTAACCCAGAAAACATTTCACTCTGCTGCTTCTTTTCTTTTTTCAAGAGACAGAAGTCTGATGTCCCAGCAAGTACCAATGGTGGACATCGATGGAATGACGCTGGTGCAGACCAGAACCATTCTCAACTACATGGCCCCCAAATACAACCTCTATGGGAGAGACCTAAAGGAGAGAGCCCTGTGTGGTACTTTTTCTGTGCTTTCATCAACAATTAGCAGGAACAATCTTGTTCCTTCCCTGAGTGAGCAGGACTGTGCTCACAGGTTTCATGGCCAACAGCTGTGTAGGTCTTGGTGTTATAACAGAGGTTCTAGCACAGCAGAGACCTATGAGGGAGAGAAATAGTAAACTTGGAGTGGATTCAAGTGAGTATGATTGTATAAGGGGGTGCAGTCTATGGATATAGTACACTGACAGAGTTTCCCAAAACTGATGAACTATGAAGCCAGGAGGATAGTGGAAACAAGACTCCAGATACTCAGGCTTTTAGGAGCTGGATACACCCAACAGCTAGAACCAAGGCCAAAGTATCTGAGTGTCTAGAGAAGAAGGCTTGGGAAAGCCAAAGGAAGATCCTTTGGATTCTCAAGTTCCAGAAATTACAAGAATAATGACCAAGAACCTAACGTATCAGCCAGTTACATGAACTGGCCACTTGACAAGGGTTAGCAGAGGCTGGTCCTCAAAATGCTAGGATTACCTTGAACATTTTGATACAGGACTAAAGCAGCCAGATTTAGTCAATATGGAAATATCTGGGGGATTTCCTGTCTGTTGTGATGGGATCACATGATTGAAATTTAAATCTTATAGGGAACTGTAGCAGTTACACAAAAATTACACATAGTTATTGTGTGTCAGTAAATCCACTGCTATGTATACACCCAGGAGAATGAAAAAATCCACACAAGAACTTGTTCACAAAAGTTTATAGCAGCATTGTTCTTAATAGTCACAAAGGCGAGGGACGCCTGGGTGGCTCAGTCTGTTAAGCGTCTGCCTTTGGCTCAAGTCATGATGCCAGGGTCCTGGGATCTAGTCCCACATTGGGCTCCCTGCTCAGGGGAGTCTGCTTCTCCCTCTCCTTGCTGCTCCCCCTGCTTGTGTTCTCTCTCTCTCTGAAAAATAAATAAAATCTTTAAAAAATTAATTAAAAAAATAGTCACAAAAGTGCAGCAAATAAAATGACCATCAATGATGGATGGATGAGCAGAAGGTGGCCTATCCATACAATGGGATATGAAGAGGGATAAAGTACTGATGCATGCTACCACATGGATGAGCTTTGAAAATGTATTAAATCAAAGAAACCAGTTACAAAAGGTCACATATTGTATGATTCCAATGATATGAAATGTCCAGACATTCAAATCCATAGAAACAGAAAGTAGTTGAGTGGTTGCCTGGGGCTGGAGGGGCGAGGAGATGGGGAGTGGCTGTCAAAGGCACAGAATTGTTTTCAGGGTGATAAAAATGATCTGGAATTAGAAAGTGGTGATGGTTTCCTAATATCCTAAAAACTACTGAAAATATATTTTGAAGGGTGACAGTTATGGTATGTGAATATATTTCAATAAGCTGGTATTGAAATTTCTATAATTTCTGTTATACTTATATATAATAGAAATGCCAGTTTGAAACAAAAGAAAAAGAGCTCCCCTATAACATGTACTGGTTGAAACTATTAAGAATTTCACCATTTCAGGGGATGTTTTAGGTGAAGACTTGAGAAATGCAAACAAGGTCAGAGTTGGGCAACTGTATGTGGACAGGGTTGTGGGAAATAATTGGAAAGCCTGCTGATATTGGGCACATCAGTGGGCCTGGGTGTGCAACAGGACGAGACAGGAGGGACATGACTGAGATGGCTGTGCCAGGGACTCTCTCTAGAGATCACTTCGGTGGCAGGGCTTAGCCACATGAGTCACATGACCTTGTGCAGAGAACAAATCACAACAGATATGGCAAGGCCCAGGTACACTGGGTACATGCAGGATTGCACCAATTTCTCTGCGACTCTGGACAGGTCACCAATGCTCTCTGTCCCTCTCTTTGGTCATGTGTGTAATGAAAATTTTGCACATAATAGCTAGACATGTATCTACGTTGATGGCTTGTTCTAGGATGAAATTTTCAAATCAAGTGAAAATCTGAGCTGAATGGGTGGCAATAAAAATGCATCCAGTGGGAGCTGAGCCACTTTCCCACCTCCTGATTCCCATTCTTGTATGCTTTTCAATTATAAAATCAAGGCAGGAGACATTTGACAACTTGGTCCCTTTGTCTTTCAAGATAGATATGTACACAGAAGGTATGGCAGATTTGAATGAAATGATCATTGTTTTGCCTCTATGCCCACCTGACCAAAAAGATGCCAAGATTGCCCTGATCAAAGAGAGAACAACAGATCGTTATCTCCCCGTGTTTGAGAAAGTAAGTGGACTGGTGAGCGCTTTGGGGCACTGGACTTGGAAGCAAGGAAAGATAGTGCCTGACTGGCATTCCTTAGGCATTGACCTTCACTCCCAGTAGCACCCTGACTCGCAAGGCATTTTATAAAAACTGATGGTGAGGGAGAATTGTACCAGTTATACCCAAATTTCAGTTTTCCAGCAAGACTTCAACTAACTAGGACCCAATCTAGAATTCTCTATTCAGCAGACCTCCCTGGTCATAGTCAGAGCTTGGGCGGTTGAAGGCTCTGAGGTTGGAATAGATCTTGCAGAGCACCATGCAGGGGCTTTGATCCAAGAGGAATACAATGACAGCAATGGGTCAGGAGAGACACTAGCCAGGACTTCAGCTGAGGGAAAGAACAGCAGAGACCCAGTGTCTCAGTGAGTCAGGGGCAATGCAGAGGGTCTGAAGCCCACACCCTCTCAGTGAGGCGGCAGAGGTGGGGAGGTCTGGCTGGAGAGCAGAGAGGAGCAGAGGGGCCCAGCCTGACTGTGCCTGAGCACATCATGTGATTCCTCAAATCCTCCAGATGTTAAAGAGCCATGGATAAGACTACCTTGTTGGCAACACGCTGAGCAGGGCTGACATTCACCTGGTTGAACTTCTCTACATTGTGGAAGAGCTTGACCCAGCCTTCTGGCCTACTTCCCTCTGCTGAAGGTGATCTCTCTCACAGCTTTCAGGAGGGAAGGCTCACATCTCCCACCTCAGGATTTGACATTTGGACTCTGGTTCCGTCATTGTTCCTTCTCAGCCCCACAACTCCCTCCAGAGTTAGGTCCTAGGGGCTGGTTGAGGCACAGAATCTTGTCATGCCAAGGACATTTGAGGTGGATGCTTCCCCAAGAAGAATAGATTGTCTTCACCAGGAGAAGGACCCAGGGCTCAGCATCAACCTCCCCATCCCCGTTCCATTATGGTTTCTGTCCTTGTTTTCTCTGGGGTTTCCCTTATCCAGGTGTATCCTTCGTGTGTCTGTCTGAGCGGCTCTCCTTCCTCCCGCTTCCTTCCCTCCACTCCTGCTCCTAGTGTTTCTCTGGGCAGAGTCTCCCTCTCTCCCTGTCCCTCTCTCAGTGGGCTGACTGGTTTTGACCAGTCTCATGGTTTACCTTTCTATATTTTCTGTCTTCTGTTCCAGGACACTTTTCCTATATTTTCGTCTGTCTGGAGACTTTATGTGTGTTGGTATCTGACAGACACATTCCTCTTCCCTGGGTTGCACAAGAGTGATGAATCTACAGGATTTATGTGTAGGGAAGGAGATAGGGAAAACCTGAAACCAAAATGAGTCTGAAAGAAAGATGTTTTTTGGGGCAAATGGCATTGAGCTGTCTTTTCTCCTCCAACCCTCATGTCTCCCTGGGTGTCTTTTTCAGCCACACACTGGTGCTGATGGAGGGGACTCAGTTGGTCCTTGCAGGACGGTCTCTGATTCCCTGGCTTGTGCTAGTGATGGGGTTGGTCTTTGGCTCCGTTCTGAGGCTGTGCCCTTGTGCATTGCAGAATCAGCAATCTCCCCACCGTGAAGAAGTTTCTGCAGCCTAGCAGCCCGAGGAAGCCTCCCATCGATGAGAAAAGTTTAGAACAAGCCAAGAAGATTTTCAGGATTAAATGAAGCAGGAATGGATGTCCAGCACATGCAGAACCAATCTGCTGAGGTTTTCCAGCAATGAAGTGCGTTACCTAAATGTAAATCCTGGCTATCATGAGACTAGGAAAAGTTGCCAAGGTTTAGTGGTAATTAAATAATAATGCTCCTATGAGCCAATTTAACTTTTTAAACTATTATTTATTCTTTTTCATTAGGATCAAATATAAAATCAGTATTCAGTCCCTCTATTCTGTCTCTTGGAATTAAAAATTAACATAGGAAAACATAGATTATGTGGTCTCTTTGATCTTTCTAGGAATTGTCATATAACATTTGTTACCTAGCCTTTCAAAGAGTTGAGTGTAGAAATTCATATCTGACCTTCTCATGTACCCACAGGAAAATAGCTACCCCTCTGGGTAATGCCATAAAAATATGTTCTTGTTTCATCTTTGGGATGAAACAAGATTTTTCTTTCTATAATAAAATGTTTTGGGAATGGTGTGTCTGGAAATGGTGATAACATTGCCCAGGGCTCCGAGTACACCTCGATGGCCCAAGGGTGTGAGTCTGGGCTTTGGGAATTTCTCACAATTCCCCTGCCTGACGTCTGTGTTCATTTATCCATGTCTCAAAATATATTTATTCATCTCACTCAAATGTGATCTGTGGACCTTGCTTGGATTCTGATGCCAATAAACCAACTGTACAGAAAACTTCATGAGACATTGGGGGAAATTTGAATGCTGAAAATTTAATAAAAGTCAGGAATTAAAAAGTGAGCATGATAGGAGAATAGTATGGTTCTGTTTAGCCAAAGTGTTTACCTTTTACAGATTACCATGCTAAGTTTTTGATAGATGGAGTGATATGCTGTCTAGGATTTGCTTCACAATAATCCCATGGTATTGGGGGCAGTAGGTGGGAGTACATACTAGTTTCTCATGGTTACTCTACCAGTGACTACAAATGGGTGGCTTAGAACAACACAATCCACACTTTCAGAGGCCAGAAGTCCAAAGTCAAGAGGCCAGCTGGGTTGTACTTCCTCCAGAGGCTCGAGGGGAGAATCCTTCCCTGCCTCTTGCAGCTTCTGGTGGCTTTCTACAATCCTTGCTTCTCTTGGCTCAATGCCACATCACCTCCCTCTCTGCCTCTACCTTCAAACAACCTCACATCTGTGTGTCTGTGTTTTCTCTTCTGTTATAAGGACATGCATTATTGGATTTGAGATCCACCCAGGTCATCCAGGATGATTTCATCTCAAGTTCCTTAATTTCATGACCTCTGCAAAGACCTCTTTTCCAAATAAGATCACATTTCCAGGTTCCAGGGATTTGGACATTTAGGAGGCCTGCGTACCACCCACCAAAGGGTGTTGATGAAAAAGGATTGTTGGCAATTGCTGAAGCAGGGGGATCAGTACATCAGGATTTGTTATACTATTTTCTCTACTTTGGCATTTGCTAAACATTTTCCACTTAATTCTTTTCTTTTTTTAAAAAAATATTTATTTATTTTAGAGAGAGACAGAGAGAGAGAACGAATGCATGAGGGGGGTGGGGAGAGGCAGAGGGAGAAGCAGACTCCTCGCTGAGCAAGGAGCCGGACACGGGACTTGATCCCAGAACCCTGGGATCATGACCTGAGCTGAAGGCAGACGCTTGACTGACTGAGCCACCCAGGTGCCCCTCCATTTATTTTCAAACACTATATTATTTATTGAGCTCTCTGTGCCAGGTGCTGTGCCAGGCAATGGGAGCTTGACTGAAAACAAGATGAAGATCCTTTTCCCAAGAGTTCATAGCATGGGGGAAATTGATATTAAACATATAATGTCAAAATACCATGAGAAAGGACATAATAGGGGACAAACAGCAGCTCAAGGTAGAGTATTCTAAACAGAACAAATAGTAAGTGCAAAGGCCCAGAGGCTAGGAAGGCTGACTGGAGTGAGGAAGAGAAGAAAAAGCATAAGAACTGAGTTTCCAGATTTAGCAGAGAAAATACAGGACACCAGTTAAATATGAATTTCAGGTAAATAATAAATAACTTTTTAGTGTAAGTATGTTTCAAACAACATTTAGGACATACTAATACTAAACAATCATTTATTTTTTAAAAGCTTGTATCTTTTTTTACTAAAAATTTGTTTTTAATTCTAGTATCAGTAACATTAACATGTTACATTAGTTTCAGGTATACAATATAGTGATTTAACAATTCTATATATTACTCAGTGCTCATTACAAGTATACTGTCAATCCCCATCACCTATTTCACCCATCCCCCACCCACCTCCCTTCTAGTGACCGTCTGTTTGTTCTCTGTGTTTAGGAGTCTGATTTTGTTTGTTTCTCTTTCTTTTTTTTTTTTTTTTTGTTCTGTTTCTTATAGTCCACATATGAGTGACATCATATGGTATTTGTCTTTCTCTGACTGGCTTATTTCACTTAGCATTATACCCTCTAGGTCACTCTGTGTTGTTGCAAATGGCAAGATTTCATTCTTTTTTATAACAGTAATATTCCATTGTGTATATGTGGTATGTATTTATCCACTCATTCATCTGTGTTTAACCCATTCTTTACCTATTCATCTATTGATGGACACTTGGGTGGCTCCTATACCTTGGCTATTGTAAATAATACTGCAATAAACATAGGGGTGTATATATTTTTTGCATTAGTGTTTTCATGTTCTTTGGGTAAATACCCAGTAGTGGAATTACTGGATCATATGGTAATTGTAATTTTAATTTCTGAGGAACCTCCATACTGTTTTCCACAGGGGTGGCACCATACTGTTCCTACCAGCAGTGCACGAGGGTTCCTTTTTCTCCACATCTTCACCAACACTTGTTGTTTCTTGTGTTTTTGATTTTAGTGATTCTGATGGGAGTGAGGTGATATCTCATTGTGGTTTTGATTTGCAATTCCCTCACGCTGAGTTGTGTTGAGCATCTGTTCATGCGCCTGTTGGCTATCTGTATGTCTTCTTTGGAGCAATGTCTGTTCGTGCCTTCTGTCCATTTTTAAATTGGATTATTTGTTTTGTGGGTGTTGAGTTGTAGAAGTTCTATATATATTTTGGATATTAACCCCTTAGCAGATATATCATCTATAAATATCTTCTCCCATTCAGGAGGTGCCTTTTTTTTTGTTGATTGTTTCTGTACTGTGCAAATCTTTTTATTTTGATGTAGTCCCAACAGTTTATTTTTGCTTTTATGTCCCTTGCTTCAGGAGACATATCTAGAAAAATGTTGCAATGGCCGATGTCAGAGAGATTACTGCCTCTGCTCTCTTCTAGGATTTTTATAGTTTCACGTCTCACATTTAGATCTTTAATCCATTTTGAGCTTATTTTTGTGGGTGGTATAAGAAAGTGGTCCGGTTTCATTCTTTTGCTTGTAGCTGTCCAGTTTCCCCAACACCATTTGTTGAAGAGTCTGTTTTTCCCATTGTGTATTCTTGCCTCCTTTGTCGAGGATTAATTGACCATATAAACGTGAGTTTGTTTCTGGGCTCTCTCTTCTGTTCCATGGATCTATATGTCTATTTTTTGTGCCAGTACCAAAAAAATCATTTATTATGTGTCTGAAACTCACATTTAATTGGGTGCCCTTATTTTATCTAAAACCCAATATAAACAGTATTCCAGAGATCTACTTGCCATTTACGAACATCAGCTCCCTGCTAGGCTCATGTAGCGGTTTCTCATCTACCTTGGACCTGGCATCCAGTTCATGAAAACCTCACAGTCAATTTCTTCCAAAAGCCATACTCCACTGACTGGCAGAGAGAGTCCAATCAGTCTGAAATTGTTTAATCTTTTAATTGCCAACCTTGAAAAGGTACATATTACCCCGTTGTTTCATAAGAGGATGACTCGCCATTTCCTTCTAATCTAGCATGGGAGCCAAGGCCCTAAACACTGTGGGAGTAACTTTTCCCTCACTGAACTCCACCCTTATCAGAAAGGAGGCGTTACTTACTGTCAAAGAGCTTATAAACACATGAGGGGTTGGCATGGAGCTGCTGAGCCTCCTGGGAGAGTGACTTTAATAAGGTAAGTACTGCTTTCATACATCTTCTGATGTTGCCTCACATCCTCATCTCTAGGTCACCAGAAAACTACTTTAAAATGTGTCCTTAGCACAGGGAAAAGTCTGTTTTATACTCACATTGTGCCTTCTTGGTGTGTTTAGGGGATAGTTCAAGAGTTGTTTACTCAATTGCTGTTGGATACATTTTTACAGAAATGTAAAAATGAAGAGATTCGAAAACCAGGGCATGAGAACGTAGATAGAAAAATAGTCATGGTATGAGGGGGAAAAGAATGAAAGCATTTCAGCAATCCGACAATATGACAAGAGCAAGAGCGAGCAGACGTGTTTGTGCCAGCCTGACTTTCTCTGTAGGTATAGCGCCCTCCCTTATGTGTGGTTTCAGTTACCCAGGGTAACCAACCACAGTCTGAAAATATTAAATGGAAAATTCCAGAAAGAAAAATATTCATAAGTTATCAATGCACATCACTTTTATTACAGCATATTGTTGTAATTGTTCTATTTTATTACTAGTCATTGTTGTTAACCTCCTACTGTGCCTAATTTATGAATTAAACTTCATCATAGGTATGTATGCATAGGGCAAAAACATAGTCTATATAAGGTTTGGTACTCTCCTGGTTTCAGGCATCCCCTAGGGGGTCTTAGAACATAGCCACGCAGATGAGAACTCTTGTAGTCAACCCACAACGATTGTGAATTATGATACTGCAATGTTATGTAGCCTGTAAAAATTAAGACTTACTATAATAGAAAAAAATATCAGCAGAACTAGATTCCAAGTCTCTGCTCTGATTAGCTAGCTGGCGAGGCCCATTCTCTCTCTAGGGTTCAACCAGCTCATGGCAACCTAGAGCAGGGCTGGAGCAGGGTTTCACAACCTTGGTACTATTGACCCTTTGGGCTGGCTTATTCCCTGCTGTGGGGAGCTGTCCTGCTAATTGTCCTTTTGTTGTTGTTAAAAAATATGTATTGTAGAAATGTACATTTAATTCATTTTAAAGAACATACTTGACAATAATCTTAACATACATATTTCCTCAAATTTGGAAACTTCACACCTTTAAAATATCTACAGTGATAGTTTATTTACAAGTGTTATAAGAAATGGTCACTTCATCAATACTGTTGACACAGTTTAGATTCTCATAGTGTCTGTCCATTTCATTCAGTACTTGTAGAAAGAGCGCAGTGCGGGGCTAAGGCTCCATCCTAGTGCCAGTGACGGACAGCCTGAGGAGCAGAACGAGAAGTCCCAATGGCTAACAGGAGCATGAGTGTATTTTCCACAATGGCCATGCGCTCTCTCCTGGAAAGACTACATAGATACAGCAGCCAACTACAATCAATCATAAGATATTTGCAACTAAATATCCAATAAATGTGTCTGTCAGGATAACATGGTTGATGAAAAATAGGCAGATAAATTGCAGAATGACTAGTAGTAGATAAAAAGCATTCAGAGGCACATGAAGCATGGCCTCATGCCACATCAGAAGCTTTTCTGATCTCTACCCAACTGACATTGTGACACCCGCCCTTCTGGTTTTGACAACAGCAATGCCTCCAGACATTGCCAGATGGCCTTCAGGGTGGAGGCGAGCAAAATCACTCCCATTTAAGATTCACTGGCCAGGGGCGCCTGGGTGGCTCAGTTGGTTAAGCGACTGCCTTCAGCTCAGGTCATGATCCTGGAGTCCCGGGATCGAGTCCCGCATCGGGCTCCCTGCTCGGCAGGGAGTCTGCTTCTCCCTCTGACCCTCCCCCCTCTCATGTGCTCTCTGTCTCTCTCATTCTCTCTGTCTCAAATAAATAAATAAAATCTTAAAAAAAAAAAAAAAAAGACTCACTGGCCTACAGGACTTCCCAAATTCCCAAACTCAGGAAGTCTTGATAAGAAAACTAGGTGATCAGCAGAGCATATCATTCATTTTTAAAAGGCACAGAAATTCACCTAGCTAGAATGCACGAGTCATTGGAATCAGACTGGAAGAGTCAACAATGTGCTGCCGGAAGTGTTAATATCCGTGGGGAAAGACAGGTTTTGTACAGGTGAGACGAGAGGGTCAGTGACATCACTGTAACGATCCAGAATCCACGGGGAAAAATACAGTACCTATGGCAGAAGATATTGAGATGGCAATGAGGAAAAACATTCTGCAAGATGCTAAAGAGAGCAAGGTTGACAGGGATGTGGCGTGACCCTAATTGGAAGGGCAGGGAGGCAGACAGGTGGGGGTGGAAGAGGCACGGAGCGTGAGGATGTCATGCTGCCCTGGGAGGCAGGAGCCGGCCTGGACAGAAGGCACAGCATCCTCGGCTTACAGCCCGGCAGCCTTCGCCTTGCTGTGACCTGCTTGGCCATGAGAATCATGAATCATGATTTCATTGGAACCAACGAAACTAGAGTCGCCACTGGGCCCTCTGTGTGCTGTCTGTTGTCTCCAAACCCTCTCGGGCAGGAACCAAATCAGGCTCCTACCTTGTTCCTGTGCAGCCATGGTTTCTTAGTACGGGAGAGTGCTCAATGATGCTAGTCGAGAAAGCTGGAGGGAAACTTTTTGAAAGCAGGAAATACATAACACGTCAGCCGGAAACAAAGTGTTGGAGAAGGTTCAGTGAAATGTCTGTTACCAGGTAGGGAACAGGATGTTGGAGAGAAGCGATCATTTTCATCAAGTGTTGACAGCGAGACCCTGCACTGCGGTGCGGTGACCAGCAATCCCACTCATGGGGCTGGAACCCACGTGGAGGAGCCTGGGGACAGGAAAGACTCCAGAGTGTCTGGATCAGGGAGCCGGGGGCATGGCGGGGTGGGCCAGAGGTGAGAGACGCTGCGGGGTGCATGGGGCAGGGGCCGAACCAGAAATCTGCCGACGTCTTGAGGCTACAAAAGGCTATGTTTTTTGTTTTGTTTTGTTTTTAAGATTTTTTATTTATTTATTTGAGACAGAGAGAATGAGAGGGAGGAGGGTCAGAGGGAGAAGCAGACTCCCTGCCGAGCAGGGAGCCCGATGTGGGACTCGATCCCGGGTCTCCAGGATCATGACCTGAGCCGAAGGCAGTCGCTTAACCAACTGAGCCACCCAGGCGCCCCCAAAAGGTTGTGTTTAATGATGTGCCTGACCTCCCTGAATCTTCGTCAAAGGTCCTGCAATTCCGGTTAGCACACAGTCAATATCACTGGTCTTTCCACACAAGCCAGATAAATGATTGTATGACTCTGAAACAACATCTGGATATATGTAACATCTGATTCCTACTGGAGCTCTGTGGGTCAAGAGGTAGATAGATACACACAAGGTGATGGATAAATAGGCAGAGAGATGAGATAGACAGACAGACAGAAGAAAGATGTGTGCCACCCAGTGTGCCCAGAGACCAACCTTCGCCCAGAAACAGGGAGCAGGAGGGGACTTGCATTTACTGATCCCTATTATGAGTTTTAGGTCCATGATCTCACTTAACTTTCCCAACAGCCCTCAAGAGTAAATGTAACTATCTCTGTTTTTAGAAGAGAAAATTGATAGGCAGAGATTTAACAACCTGGCTGAGATTATGTACTCAGAAGCAGAGGGGTTCGCATTTGTCTCCAAGGCTTCCTTCTCTCTCTCTGACCCACACACTGTGATTAGGACCACATCCAGAGCCATAACTCCTTTCATTTACTACTGGAATTATCATAGGATATTCTCCTTTTGAGGAATATGAGTCTACTTTTTTATTAAGGTAAAAGCAAAGCAAGGTGTGCTTGTATTAATATTCTTGTCAAGCCCTGTAAATCAGCTAACAAAAAAGGAGCTTGTGAATTCCATGTTTCCCCCTCTGCCTCCTTCAGCCAGGAGTTGGCTAATGGGTTCTGAATGGGAACAAATTAACAAGGGTCTCAGAGAGAAGCATAGAAGCTGTCAAAGTGTTACATGGTTTTAAAAAGCCCAGGACCTGCAATCAGGTGAGTTCCGACTAAGCCAACACACACAACCTGTGAGTGGAGGAAAGCGGCTTTGTCTCTTTGCACTTGAATTTGCTCATCTTTAAAAGAGGATATTAGAAGCTGTTTCCTGGGGTTGTCCTGGGGGGATGGTCAGGCTCACCAGACACGGAGTGCCAATCAGGAACATAGGTGTGTGGCTCTAAGGCCAATCATTGAGTCTCTCCGGTTCTCATTTTCCGCTGATCAGGCAAAGTTCTGTGACAACCTTTGCCCTAGTCTTGATGAGACCTCCCGTTCAGAAGGGAAGCAAAGTTGCTTACCTGGGGAGCCTTATGATCAAATATTATATAAGGTAAACATCGTTTACTTTTGTATCCTGACCTCAGTCAATGGGTAAGGCAGCGTGTGGCCTTTTATCACAGCTCCGTGATCTGTAGTTCAAAACACACTCAGTACAAGCTGCATTCTCCTTTTCATTCTGCTGAGTCACAGCACCTCCATTCCCCATGATAAGAAAGTACAATAAACAAAATCTCCAATTACAAGACAAATGACTTGATAAGTACATTTCCAAACAGTTCTTTACTTACTTACTTTTTTTTTTTTTTTTAAGATTTTTTTTTATTTGTTTGAGGGGGGCGGACAGAGAGGGAGGAAGGAACGGACTTCCCACTGAGGAGGACCCTGGGATCATGACCTGAGCCGAAGGCAGAGGCTTAACTGACTGAGCCACCCAGGCGCCCCAACAGTTCTTTACTTTCTAAAGGTTAGAACTATTGAGTGCCACACGAAAAATGTGGACATTGAAAACATTTTGATATCTAAAATTCAAGTCACACACACTTTTTCAGAGATACATCCATTTGAGGTAGTTTTTTGGAGTAGTGTTGGTGGTGGGGTCTGGAGCGGATGGCCAAGAACAAATTCTTGAGACTTGTTCAGTGCAAAAAAGGTGGTTTTAATTAAAGAACAGGGACCGGACCCGTGGGCAGGAACAGCTGCTGCCTCAGGATTGTGAGGAGCAACTGATGATATGCTTTGGGGGTGGGGGAAGTAAAGATAAGGGATGTTCCAGAAGGATCTTCAGATGCTAAAGAAGACACTGGGTACCAGAGGCCTTGCTATTGTCAAGCTAAGGTTGTTTTTCCCTCTAGCAAAGCATTATCGTTAAGACAGTTGGGAGTTTCCTGGAGGAATGTTACAACTCTGCCTATCTCAAGTGTTTGTCAGTGGGCTGTGAGGACATTTAATTTTATCTATATTTCCTTCTGCCTTTGTTTCCCACATCACATTGGGTAAAGAGAGGTATCTTTTTGTCCCAAACTCCAAAACAAAAATTTTTTTTTTAAAGATTTTTTAAATTTATTTTTTAGAGAGCGAGCAAGAGAGAAACAGCATGAGAGGGGAGAGGGTCAGAGGGAGAAGCAGGCTCCCCGCCGAGCCGGGAGCCCAATGTGGGACTCGATCCCAGGACCCTGGGATCATGACCTGAGCCGAAGGCAGACGCTTAACCATCTGAGCCACCCAGGCGCCCCCACCAAAACAAAATTTTGCAAGAGAATCTTAATGTTCTGTAAACAGAGCATGGGATTTGCACAGAATATGCACCTATTCCTTTTCAAGACCTGGCTTTGAGACTCCTGGTTTTGAGTCCTGTGTGTTTCCATTCACATCTATGATAGAGCATTCATTGTTTGAGCCATTGGGTTTCATTGTCTGGCTCCCTGCTATGTTCACTTCTTATGCAGGCGGGGATGAACCAAGGGCTTTCAAGCTTCACTGACCAGGCAGAACCAAAGTATTCCTTACCATTATACAGATCAAATACACACACTGAAGAAACGTTAGTTCTGTTCCCTTTACTGTAAAGTTAATACAGTAACATCCCCTTTTCCAGATTATAAAATGCCACCAAGTAAAGGTAGAATGCAGAATTCCAAAAAAAAAGGAAGGGAATTAGCATCCTGTGTCTACGGAAAGAACTAGGGTCTTTTGAGCTATAGGTAAGTGAGTCTCGGCCCTAATTTTGCTTTAAACAAAAGCAGCATAACAGCCAAGGAATGGAAGACTGACTCTGCCTCTCCTCCCCTTCTTGTAAGTGGAGTCCCCTGGTTTCAGTGCTCCTCACAGACTCCCAGGGCCAGCACTTGTGTGGGTTCCGGCCCTATCTTCTCTTTTTCATCCTAGGTGTGGATTTCCATGTCCATCACTAACTTGAGAATGACTATAGACACGTCTTTTCACCTCTGAGCCTTGTTCTCATTAACTGATATGGGTATGATAACAACCAGTTCTTGGGGCTGTTATGAAGATTAAAGGTATAATGTATCCAAAGGGACTAGCATTGGGTCACGATCATTAGGAGATTTTTCAATAAATATCAATTCTCTAATCCTTCCCCCTCCCCCTAATGCCCAGACTTACATCCTTACCGTACACTCTCTCCTATTAGCCTTCCAAGACAATCAGATTCTACCCAGTGGAGATATGAGCATGGTTTGGAACAATTTCCCAGGGTTGGCTACTGATGGATGAGAATCTGGGCCATGAAAGACATTCTAGGGACTCTTCCGACTCTGCCATGAGGAAGGCAGATGCTCCTTCCACATAGTTGGTGCTATCTGACCATGAATCAAAAAGTACATTTTTGCTTCTGTGGTATTGTTCATTTGTTAATCCATTCATTTGTTTGTTCCTTCATCATGTTTAGAGAAATTCGGAGACGACCATGGCGGGAAAGCCCAAGCTTCACTACTTCAATGGACGAGGCCGAATGGAGTCCATCCGGTGGCTCTTGGCTGCAGCAGGAGCAGAGGTTTGATCTGAGTCCTGTCACCTTAAGTTGGATCTAAAATTGACTCTATCAAAGTACTTTTCTCACATAAGCTAAGAGAATTTTCTTACTAAATGACCTGTCAAGAGTTTTGCATTAAAAAAATTGTCAGCTGGGGCACCTGGGTGGCTCAGTTGGTTAAGTCTCGGACTCTTGATTTCAGCTCAGGTCATGATCTCAGGGTCGTGAGACTAAGTCCCACACTGGGCTCTGCCCTGGGCGTGGAGTCTGCTTGGGATTCTCTCTCCCTCTCCCTCTGCCTGCCGCCCCCACGCTTGCACTCTCTTTCTAAAAAAAAAAGAAAAAGAAAAAAAAGTCAGCTATTAAGAGACGAACAGATTTGGGGCACCTGGATGGGTCAGTCAGTTAAGGGTCTGCCTTCGGCTCAGGTCATGATCTCAGGTCCTGGGATGGAGTCCCAAGTCGGGCTCCCTGCTCAGCGGGGAGTCTGCTTCTCCCTCTCCCTCTGCCCCTCCCCTTGCTCATGCTTTCTCTCTCTCTCAAATAAATAAAATCTTTTAAAAAAGAGAGATGAACAGATTTGACCTAATATATTATTAAAATTTTTTCTCATCAAAGAACATAAACAATTAAAATAACTTAAGGAAACTAAGCACAGTGTGTAGGCCTTATTTGGATTTGGATTTAAGTGAACTACAAAATATCATTTATGACATGTGCAACAATTAGAAACATGGACCTTGATCTTAGATGATTTTAAAGAAGCATTATTGATATTGTAGGTATGCTAATTCAGTTTCTGCTTTCCAGTTCGAAGAGAAATTTATAGAAACTCCAGAAGACTGGGATAAATTAAGGAATGGTAAGACCAAGTATCTAATTCCTGGGATGAGGCTATCAGGTAGAAGTCATAAGCTGAGGTTTTAACACCTATCTGTGAGTGTGGTGGGAGTTGGGGGTGGCGGAAAGGAAGAAAAGTGGCTCCAGTGTAAGCGGTGGGGCTCCTTGGGCCTGTCTTCCATCTCATTCAGGGCTAGGAAGGGCTTGAACTCTGAGTATTTACTAAAGGAATCATGCCACTTGTCCGGCAAATGCCCTCTCTTTGCTCTCTCCAGCTTTTCTGCACCCCAAGTGAGCTGGATCAGCTCAGCATCCCACACAGCCTGCCCATCCAAGGACCCTCAAACACATGCAGTAGAGTGAAAAAGTAGAAATAGGTCAGCCATTGCTGTGAGTGCTTTTCTCTGGTGGGGTTGACAAGATCATACCTAGCAATATTATAGACTCAGAGAATGAGATGGTATTGCATTAGTTGAAAGGCCAGGTAACAGTGTGAAGAGGGAAATGAAGAACAAGGTCCAACACAAGCATCAGTGGACTCAGGAAAGCAGGGCCTGCCCTGCACACACCATCCAGTGGTAGAACTGAAAGAGCACATAAAACAGCCTACAGAGACATCTCCTTCAGAATTGCCCTTGACGGCATAAGCTCCCAGGGACTTCTCACTTGAAATACAGGTGCTGGCATCTCTGTTGCAGCTTCTCTCAAGATTTCCCAACACATCCACGGAAGTAAATCAGCTGCAAGAACTACAGGAACCTACCATGTATTTGCATCGGAAGGAAAAAGATAAATGAAATAATAGGTGAAAAGTAAGAGGTAGACTGAGAACAAAGAGGGTTAGGGGAAAGCTAAAAACAAAATGCTGTTTTGATGAAATGTGACCAGGCAATAATTTTTTGTTTCCTTTTATGTCTCAGGTCATGGCAATACCTGATTTTTCATGCTAAAAGAGTATGAACCAATAAAACATTTCACTCTGCTTCTTCTCTTCTTCTTTCAAAAGATGGATGTCTCATGTTCCAGCAAGTGCCAATGGTGGAAATGGATGGAATGAAGCTGGTGCAGACCAGAGCCATTCTCAACTATATTGCCACCAAATACAACCTCTATGGGAAAGACATAAAGGAGAGAGCCCTGTACGGTATTTTTCCTGTTCTTTCATGAACAATTGATGTGAAAATTTGGGTTCTTCCTTGGGTGAGCAAGACTGTGTCAGGGAGATTATGGCCAGCAGCAGCACAAGACTTGGTGGGATAGACTGAGGTTCGACACCACAGAGATCTGTGAGGATGAGGAATTCTACTTGGAGTGGATTCACCAAGTGGGGTCACAGAAAAGGAAGCAGTCCATGGATAGAGCACATATGGTGAGAGGGTTTCCCTAATGTTGATGACCTATGAAGCCAGAAAGATGGTCAGCTCATCACTCCAGGTACTCAGGCCTTTAGGAGCTGGATACCAGCTAGAGACAAAGGACAACGTGTCTGAGTATCTAGCAGATAAGATGGGGGAAGAGAAGGATCCAAAGGAGCTGATTCTAAAGGTTCATAAATTACAAGAATGCTGACCAAGAACTTCACTTGCCAGCCTGTTATATGGACTGGTCACTTGACAAGAGTAAGCAGAGCCTGGTCCTCAAGATGCCAAGGTTATCTTGAGCATTTTGATACAGGACTAAAGCAGCCAAATTTTAATCAACACAAACATATCTGTGGGTTCTCTTCTCTGTTGTGATAGGACCACATGATTGATATTTAAATCTCAGAAGGCTCTGCTACCAGTTACTCAAAAAGTTAAACATAGATTTACCATATACCAGCAACTCCATCACTAGGTGTACACATAAGACAATTGAAAATCCATCCACACTAGAACTTGTACACAAACGTTTATAGCAGTGTTGTTCTTACTGTTCAAACAGTGGAAATGATACAAATGTGCATCAACTGATCAGTGGTTGGAAGATTGGCCTATCCATCAATGGAATATTATTTGGCCATGAAAAGGAATGAAGTAGTGATGCATGGTACAATATGGATAAACCTTACAAACATCATGTTACATACACTAGACACAAAGGCACATATTGTATGATTCTATTTGTATGAAATATCCAGAACACTCAAATCTAGAGAAACAGAAAGTAGCTTAGTGGTTGCCAGGGGCTGGAGGAGGGAAGAAATTGGAATGAGTATAAAAGCATACAGCATTTCTTTTGGGAATATGAAAATATTCTGTAATTAGAGTGGTGATGGTACAGTATTGTTTGTCTTTACTATAAGAATCACAAACTTGTTACACTTGAGAAGTGTATACATTATGGTATGTGAATTATGTGAACATAAAGATTTTATTTGAAAAAACTCTTATAGGAAGCCCAGTTTAGAACAATAAAGCCAAATCTCCTAAAATATGTACTGATTGAAATGTACAAAGAATTCCACCCTTTTTGGGGTTATTTTAGGTGAAGACTTAAGAAATGCAAACAAGGGGGCGCCTGGGTGGCTCAGTTGGTTAAGCGACTGCCTTCGGCTCAGGTCATGATCCTGGAGTCCCTGGATCGAGTCCCGCATCAGGCTCCCTGCTCTGTGGGGAGCCTGCTTCTCCCTCTGACCCTCCCCCCTCTCATGTGCTCTCTCTCATTCTCTCTCTCTCAAATAAATAAATAAAATCTTAAAAAAAAAAAATTAAAAAAAAAATAAAAGAAATGCAAACAAGGCCAGAGTTCAGTAACTGTATGTGGACAGGGTTGTGGAAAATAATTGGAAAGCCTGCTGATATTGGGCACATCAGTGGGCCTGGGTGTGCAACAGGACGAGACAGGAGGGACATGACTGAGATGGCTGTGCCAGGGACTCTCTCTAGAGATCACTTCGGTGGCAGGGCTTAGCCACATGAGTCACATGACCTTGTGCAGAGAACAAATCACAACAGATATGGCAAGGCCCAGGTACGGTCCCTGTAGGTGGGTACATGCAGGATTGCACCAATTTCTCTGCGACTCTGGACAGGTCACCAATGCTCTCTGTCCCCCTCTTTGGTCATGTGTATGATGAAAATTTTGCACATAAGAGCTAGACATGTATCTACGTTGATGGCTTGTTCTAGAATGAAATGTTCAAATCAAGTAAAAATCTGAGCTGAATGGGTGGCAATAAAAATGCATCCAGTGGGAGCTGAGCCACTTTCCCACCTCCTGATTCCCATTCTTGTATGTTTTTCAATTATAAAATCAAGGCAGGAGACATTTGACAACTTGGTCCCTTTGTCTTTCAGGATAGATATGTACACAGAAGGTATGGCAGATTTGAATGAAATGATCATTGTTTTGCCTCTATGCCCACCTGACCAAAAAGATGCCAAGATTGCCCTGATCAAAGAGAGAACAACAGATCGTTATCTCCCCGTGTTTGAGAAAGTAAGTGGACTGGTGAGCGCTTTGGGCACTGGACTTGGAAGCAAGGAAAGATAGTGCCTGACTGGCATTCCTTAGGCATTGACCTTCACTCCCAGTAGCACCCTGACTCGCAAGGCATTTTATAAAAACTGATGGTGAGGGAGAATTGTACCAGTTATACCCAAATTTCAGTTTTCCAGCAAGACTTCAACTAACCAGGACCCAATCTAGAATTCTCTATTCAGCAGACCTCCCTGGTCATAGTCAGAGCTTGGGCGGTTGAAGGCTCTGAGGTTGGAATAGATCTTGCAGAGCACCATGCAGGGGCTTTGATCCAAGAGGAACACAATGACAGCAATGGGTCAGGAGAGACACTAGCAACATGGGTAGGGAGACATGAGGCCAGCTGCCCTTCAGAAAATATGGTAGTGTTTTGGGGATGGATGGATGAGATGTATCTGGACAGAGATGGGGGCAGTGGGACAGAGAGGAACAGACAGATGGAGGGATGTTAAGGAAAAATCAATTGACATAGTTGAAGACATGGTTCTCAGACTTGAGAGGAAAGTCATGCAAACTAAGGAAATGAGGTTCCATCACTATACATAGTATGTATGTTAGTTAATGTTTCTCCTGGGAGGTAAGAGGAGAACATTTCAGGATCAAAAGTACCTGAAATTGTGCTAAATAAAAACCATGGGCCAAAAAAATGATTGTAGGAGATACAGGGGGCCATACATAGAAATGAAAGGGTTAACACGGACACACCCATCTTTATGAGGCATTAGATCATTCTGTTAATCACTGACAAATGTTAAGTCATTGCTTGCGTGTTGGCCCTTTTCAAGGAGGAAAGAATTCACAGTAATCAGGAAATATTCTCTCTCCTGACCCCGTGGTGCTGAGAGTTTGGGGCACATTCAGATGATGAAGTCCTGAACAGTCTTCCCATTTGAGCATAGCTATACTTTGAAATCACAGAGCTCTATGATAAGATAAATGAAAACTGTAGGTTACCATATAGCATATGAAGTTTTATTATATTCTTTGCCTAATAATTGTCCGTGTTTCCCTATGTGTACATAGGCTGAAAGGGTATTTGCCAAAATTTCCTGAAGTTGGTGGTGCCATGGGGTTTTCTCTTCATGTTATCATTTGCATATTATTGGAATACTTTAATAAATTTCATGAATTTCCCCAACATTTTATTAGGAAAAGTTGCATACGTCAGAAGAGATATACAGTGAACGCATGTTTTAGGGAGACATTAGCCAGGACTTCAGCTGAGGGAAAGAACAGCAGAGACCCAGTGTCTCAGTGAGTCAGGGGCAATGCAGAGGGTCTGAAGCCCACACCCTCTCAGTGAGGCGGCAGAGGTGGGGAGGTCTGGCTGGAGAGCAGAGAGGAGCAGAGGGGCCCAGCCTGACTATGCCTGAGCTCATGATGTGATTCCTCAAACGCTCCAGGTGTTAAAGAGCCATGGACAAGACTACCTTGTTGGCAACACGCTGAGCAGGGCTGACATTCACCTGGTTGAACTTCTCTACATTGTGGAAGAGCTTGACCCCAGCCTTCTGGCCAACTTCCCTCTGCTGAAGGTGATCTCTCTCACAGCTTTCAGGAGGGAAGGCTCACATCTCCCACCTCAGGATTTGACATTTGGACTCTGGTTCCATCATTGTTCCTTCTCAGCCCCACAACTCCCTCCAGAGTTAGGTCCTAGGGGCTGGTTGAGGCACAGAATCTTGTCATGCCAAGGACATTTGAGGTGGATACTTCCCCAAGAAGAATAGATTGTCTTCACCAGGAGAAGGACCCAGGGCTCAGCATCAACCTCCCCATCCCCGTTCCATTATGGTTTCTGTCCTTGTTTTCTCTGGGGTTTCCCTTATCCAGGTGTATCCTTCGTGTGTCTGTCTGAGCGGCTCTCCTTCCTCCCGCTTCCTTCCCTCCACTCCTGCTCCTAGTGTTTCTCTGGGCAGAGTCTCCCTCTCTCCCTGTCCCTCTCTCAGTGGGCTGACTGGTTTTGACCAGTCTCATGGTTTACCTTTCTATATTTTCTGTCTTCTGTTCCAGGACACTTTTCCTATATTTTCATCTGTCTGGAGACTTTATGTGTGTTGGTATCTGACAGACACATTCCTCTTCCCTGGGTTGCACAAGAGTGATGAATCTACAGGATTTATGTGTAGGGAAGGAGATAGGGAAAACCTGAAACCAAAATGAGTCTGAAAGAAAGATGTTTTTGGGGCAAATGGCATTGAGCTGTCTTTTCTCCTCCAACCCTCATGTCTCCCTGGGTGTCTTTTTCAGCCACATACTGGTGCTGATGGAGGGGACTCAGTTGGTCCTTGCAGGACGGTCTCTGATTCCCTGGCTTGTGCTAGTGATGGGGTTGGTCTTTGGCTCCGTTCTGAGGCTGTGCCCTTGTGCATTGCAGGCCCTGAAAACCAGAATCAGCAATCTCCCCACCGTGAAGAAGTTTCTGCAGCCTGGCAGTCCAAGGAAACCTCCCATCGATGAGAAAAGTTTAGAACAAGCCAAAAAGATTTTCAGGATTAAATGAAGCAGGAATGGATGCCCAGCAGAAGCAGAACAAATCTGCTGAGGTTTTCCAGCAATGAAGTCTGTTACCCAAATGTAGATCCTGGCTATCGTGCGGCTAGGAAACTTTTGGAAAAGTTTAAGTGCTAATTTCATTAGGAATTATGCAGATTTAGTTGCAAAGCAGTTTATTTTGTTTTGATCAAATATCAAATCATGATCACCTCCTAGGATGTCTCTTGGCCTTAAAAATAAATAAAGGGAGAAAAGTTTCATGGATTCTTTCTTTGATCTATTAAAAAATTGTCATTACAGCTATCATGTACCTTGTCAAAAAGAGTGAAGTAGAAATTTTCATGTGGCATTTTACTAACACAAAAATAGTCTTTTTCTTTTGTATTTTGCTATATTTCTGATCTGCAACCTAAAGGATTCTGTCTTCCTTCCTTCCTTTCTTTCTTTCTTCCTTCTTTTCCTTCCTTCCTTCCTTCTCTCTTTTTCTTTTTTGAATCAGAACCATTTTCCTTCAGGAAATCTTTTTTTTTTTCCTGTTCACTTATGGAACTTATATTTCTTATGTGGAATATAGAATGTTCCATATTCCGGGAGGTGGGTTAATAATGATAAATAAGCCAGAAACAGTCTTTGCCCATTGGGGGGTTACTGTAGTGATAAAAACAACAACAAAAAACCCCAGGTAATTCTAATCCCAAATCATGTATACCTTGTACATCATGTTCTAGGGCTACTATAACAAATGACCACAAATTTGATGGGTAAAAACCGTAAAATATATTCCCTCACAGTTCTGGAGTCTCTTTGTGTGAAATGAAGGTATGAGCAGGGCCATGCTTTTTCTGAAGGCAGTAGGGAAGGATCCTTCCTTGACTCGTCTTAGCTTCTGATGGTTGCTGGCAGTGCTTGGCATTTCTCGGCTTGTAGATGCCTAACTCCAGTCTCTGCCTCTGTTTACACATGGCATACACGTGTGTGTGTGTGTATCCAAATTTCCCTCTTTTTCTAGGAACACCAGTAATCAAATCTGGGCCCACCCTAGCCCAGTATGACCTCATCTTAACTTGACTACAACTGCAAAGACCCTATTTCTAGATAAAGTCACATTCACAGGTACCCAGGGTTAAGACTACAACCTGTCCTTTCTGGGGGACACCATTTACTCTATAACCTCACACTAGGGCACAAGATCATGCTGAGCATCAATCCAATCAGGACACTTTGGCTTGAATCTGTGAGTCCTTCATGGTCTGTCATGAGGGGGCAGTTTGGATTTTGTTCCAAGGAAAATAGGGTGCTGCTGAAGTGCAGCCATATAGCCTGCTTTCCCAGCCTGATGTGCATATAATAAAATCACATCTTTTAAGTATTCATTTTAAGTCACTCAAGCATCCATCTTGGAACAGCAAGAAGATTCTTCCCCCCAGCTGTCTTTTTTGCAATGGTAAACCCAACAACCGAGGGGCTTACTCCATTCAAGGAGTCAGGTAGACTTGACACTGACCAAAAATCCCAGAAGTCCTCTGCTGCAGTACCTGTTCTTTGCTGCCACTTCTGCCACATGGAGTTCCTGTGTTCCACACACTGCCTGATCTGAGACACTTTGGTTGAAACCCTGGCTACCATTCATCCACCTGGGCAGCAGCATCCTCTTGCTCTGTAGCTTCAGAGAGAAGGAAGTGGAGGTCTCCCTCCCTGCTGTCACCCAGGCCTGGGATCTCAAACTGTACATGAAGAGATAGAGTCCTTTTCCCCCTGGCATGTTGCTCTGCAGGAGAGGCCGGGATGATGAGTGGTGTCTAGCTTCAGCTATCTACTGAGGCTATAACTTGGGCTCCCCCAAGAAATGTAGGATCTAGGGGGCTGAGCCCATGGCCCTAGCCCTGACTGCCCATTTTCATAGTGTGAACTTCCACACACTGGCATAGGGTGGGGCAGACACATACCCGGGGCACATGGCTTGTGTCCTTTATGTCTACTCAGTGTCTGGTCAATTCAGCCCAAGCAAGATGTGCCAAGTTGTCCTCCCAGGAGGCTCCCATTTCTCTTTGCATTTACCTGTTCTCTGTCCAGCTCTGGACTCCTCAAGGTGTTTATGAGGAGGAGGGGCCTTTGTTATCTATCCTTTCAACAATATATTTTTACACCTTTGCTCCAGAACAGAAGTTCTCAGCCTCGTCACATCTAGCCTTCCCCAATTTATAACATATTTTATAATCCCTTTTAATAACCTTTTAAAAAAATTATTTATTTATTTGAGAGAGAGAGAACAAGCAGGGGAAGGGGCAGATGGAGAGGGAGAAGCAGACTCCCCGCTGAGCAGGGAGCCTGATGTGGGGTCAATCCCAGGACTCTGGGATCATGACCTGAGCAGAAGGCGGACGTTTAACCAACTGAGCCACCCAAGCACCCCCTTTATAATGATCTTGAAGTGAACTAAGATTTACCTCATTATGGCTGGTGGTCTGAGTACCTGAAGAATACGATACCACCTCATCTCAAAAAGGGTGGCTGAGGAGAGGTAGTGAAATGCCTATCAACGAAGCAGGAGTAGCGTTAAGATGCCTCAAGGGATGGTGATGCACTTGGGGCTAGCCACGATGGAAGGCTTCCACCTCCCCTACTCTCAATGGGACAAGAGCAGAAAGCAGTAGAGGGACCTAGGAATGTGCCGAGAGTCATGGGTGCAGGAAAGGGCCACCCTGACAGAGCAGACTGCACTCGCTGCCAGCCCAAACTGCCCAGAACACACAGATAATTAGTACAAATCACAAATGACTGGAAACTCTCACAATGATTTCTGACTGACTTGCACTGTAGCTTTATCTGTGTTTATGCCATACACAGTTTAGTTAGAAAATAAAAAGCAATATTATTAATTTTCAGTACATATCCTGACATATACTAATTTATATTTCCTATACAGATGTCAAGTATTTTAAATATCACTCCTGGGTAATCTGTGACATAAAGGGATAAAGATGCTTGTTACAAAATAATTTACATCTGGTGTTTGACCCTTATACCACCCACCATTTCCATGGAGAGATCATACAGATATAATTGAAATGAAAATAGATACTAATTTCTCTGTATTGGGGGAACTGGGTCAAGATTTGAGCTATTATACATGGTAACTTGGCAATTTTCCAAAATCTGCTTGAAGAACAAGTATCTATTGGAATCATTTTGCCAACCAGAGCTGGTTGGACGAGGCACCCATGAGTCGGCACAACTTTCATCTATGTTTTCATGGATCTACTTTGCCTCCTCCCTTTCTCTCAAAATCTTTGCTTACCTCCTCTCTGCACTCACCAGCTATGTTTGAAAATATTTGTCCTTTGATGCCTTCAACATAATTGTGACATTCTAAGTCAACAGGCCAGCCAAGGATACCTAGTAGAAAAAAAAATATTTAGACTCTGACCTCAGAAACCTTCCTAAGGATTATGGTTCTAATATTTAAATAGTTTTCTTCTTTGTTTCATTTAGTAAATGTTTACTGAGCACCTATTTTGTTCCCTGCGTTTTTCTAGGCACAGAGGATGCCATGGTACATATAAGAGCAATTTCCTGCTCAGACAATGAGTAAATAAATCAATGAAAAAATTATTATGATTAGTGATGAGTGCTAGGAGGAAAATAAAACAGAGGAAGGTGATGGAGAGTTTTTAGGATGGCAATGGGGAAGTGGTTAACTTAGAGTGGTCATAGAAGACTAAGCCTAAATGACAGGAAGAAGCTAGGCATGAGGAGTCCTAAGGCAACAGGATGCTAACCAGAGGTACCAGTGAGGACAAGGGTCTTGGTCAAGAACAACTTTGGTGTTGTTTCAGGCACAGTAGGCAGGCAGATGCTGTGGGAGCATGGTGAGAAAGTACTGGAAGATGAGGTCAGAGAGGTAGGCATGGATGTATCATGCCTACCTTAGTGCTTAGTGACTTAAAGCAACAAACATTTACTCTCTAGCACACTTTCTGAGCGTCAAGAGCCTGGGAGCAACTTAGGAAGGTGGTTCTGGGTCAGGATGATTCAGGAGGTTGTATGTCAAGCCATCAGCAGGGACTGCAGTCATCTGAAGGCTTGATTGAGGATGGCAATGCACTTCCAAGATGGTTCCCCCACGTGGCTGTTGGCAATGAGACTCAGGTCTTTGTCGTGTCTGCTTCTCTGTAGGGCTACTTGAGTATCTTCATGTTAGATCAGCTAACTTCCCCCAGAGTGGGCAATCCAAGGGAGAACAAGACGGAAACAGCAGTGTCCTTTATGATCTATCATCTAGGGCCCCACTTCTGATGACAGGGACAGACTGATGACAGGGACAGACCCAGCTAGGATGAGAAAGCAGTTGGAGAGGAAAAGGGAAGCAGAGTGGGAGCCAGCCAACGAATCTGAGGAGGTGGTGTCTGTGAAGTCGGGGAGAGCCGGGAAAATGTGGCGTCATGAAGGAGAGGAGCATGAGGACTGGAGAGTGAATGGTGATTCTGGGGACAGGAGGCCACAGCTGGCTTGATGAGAGCAGTGGAGTGTGGGACCGAAGCCTGACCAGAGTGGGTTGAGGAGGAAATGAGAAGTGAGAAGTGAGACAGCAGCTACTGATCACCCTTTTGGGGAGTTTTACTCCAAGAAAAGGCAGATGTGTGGGACAGTAGACTTTATCTGAGAACTAAAAAAGAAAGGGAATGTTACATAGGTTGGGCTTGGCTTCATTTGAGATGGTGGGAAGTCACCTGAGAGCAGCGAGGCAGGCTGTGTTACTACAGTGACAGAGTTTCCTAAAGGCACTGAGGTTGTTGGCACCAAGAAGGCCCCGTTGCTCTGGGAAGTGTGCCGTTAGTGCTCAGCCATGGCATCCGAGTCAGACTGACTTCTCAGAGTAGGTCCAGCCTCTTCGGTTCAGAGCCATCGGTTCGCTGGAACAGAGAAATTAACTTTTCTGAAAAATCTTAAATCTACGTTGGAGAACTGCCAAAAGAGAAACTAGAAATTTCTGACTGACAGGCCGAGGGGGAAAGTTTTCCACGCTTCCCCTCAACTCCTTCCAGTTCATTCTTCTTCTTGTTTCTTCCTCCTTCACCTCCTTACCTTTGTCCATCAGTCCCCTATTCCGTTTCCTTTCCCATTGTCCCTTTCTATGACAAAGATTGGAGTGATGCTCCCACAAGCCAAGGAACGCCATGGATCGCGGGCAGCCACCAGCTGCTAGGGGACAGGCATGGAACAGATTCTCCCTCACAGCCCTCAGGAGGAACCACCCTTGTTGACACCTTGATTTCAGACTTCTGGCCTCCAGAACTGTGAGAGAATCAGTTTCTGTTGTGTGAGCCGCCCAGTTTGTGGTCATTCGTTGCAATGGCCACAGGAAACGAATACGGCTACTTCGTGGTAAACAAGAAGGAAAACACATAGCAACACAGATGAGTCTCAAAATAATGATGCTGAGTGGAGGAAACCAGACAAAACAGAGCACTTATTGTATGCTTCTATTTATATGAAATTCTAGAAAAAGCAAACTAATTTTGCATGACAAGCAGCAGACTAGGGTGGTATGGAGAGGGACAGGCAGAGGGGATCACGAGGGGGCTTTGGACATACTGCATTCACTCTACTGATTGTGGTGATGCTTTCACAGGGGAAAACATATGTCAAAACTTATCCAGTTGTACACTTAAATTATGTGTACTTTATTACAGATCAGTTATGCCCCCAGATAATGGTAATAATACTAATGGAGGCAAATAAAGCCCCACAAATCTGTCCTGTAGAGAGTCATTCTGGCCAATTTGTCCACTCGCCAAGCTGCCTCGCCTGCCTTCCTCGCCTCTGGAACGTTGTCTTCTAATTACAAACTGACTGAGGTCTCTCCTGTCCTAACCTCCTTAGCCACCTACCTCTGTAACCCTAAGGAAAAAAAGAATTCCAACAAACACTGCAAAACAAATCAAAACAGTCCTTCTTTACCCCTGGCTGGTTTTCCCATTGGCTATTTTCTTCCTTCTTTCTTGTCACTCCCAAAGCTTCAGGGGTCTACATTCTGGCTACACTTCCTCTCACCAAAGGCTAAAGTCTTGAACTTTTGTTTCATAACTAGTGAAGTAACCACCATGTTAGACCTATTGATTCGAAGTTCTCTTTGCAGTTCCATCTTCTTTGACCTCTTTACTGTAAACCCAAGCCCACCCTCCCTTCCTATCAGCAACTTTCTGCCAGAGCCCCCCTGCCCTCCACTAAACTCTAGTGCTCACAAAATCCTGGGGCTCACTTTGCTTAGTTGAGTGATCTATATGCCTTTCTTGCCAACATGCTGTCACACTCATTGCACCTAATCCTGCTTCATTTCCAAAGGACAGAATGTTCACAAAATGATTAACAAGTTATCAGTGACAGCTTTCCTTCCTCCAGAGCTCAGGCTTGTGAAGGATGCTACAGAAACATTCCAGAGTCTGACATTGGGCATTGACGGCAGCACTTGACAGGGCAAGTTGGACAAGCCTCACGAATGACATGACAACTGTCCCACACTCTCTAAGCTCCTTTCCTTCTTATCTTGGAACGTTCTCTCCACCGTCACCGTCTGCCAGTCTATCAGTGCCTTTTCCATTATGACATGTTCACTGATGAACTCTACAAATACTGGGCATTCCCACAAGCGCTCCTGGATATGAATGTTTCTTTCCATTCTGTTCCCATGTCCTCAGGTTATAGTTGCCTTACCCTAGCACTGCCGAAGGTGTGCAAGAGGGTGGTAGTCGGTAGTGGAAAAACATCCCCTACTCAGTAGGAAGGTGGCTATTAGGCATTGTCGGTAAAGGCTGGGCCCCATGCATGGAGATGGGGAAGCATGGAAGCTGATTAAAATTCTGTCATTATACCTCCTGACCCTGTTGTTCTACTTCAAGACCTACCCATACTTTTTCTGAGGTTGCCCTCAATAATAGTTGTTCCAGTGTTATTGTGAAAAAACGAGGAAGGAAGAATCAAGTATCAAAACTTGGCAGCCATCTTACCCTCAAGACATCTAATCTCCCTACTTTAGATGAACAATGGCAGGGGTCCAGGGAGGACCCTTGGGGTTTGTCTAGGGTCACAGGGCTGGTCAATGGTAGGATCAGCCTAGAGGCCAGATCTCCTGACACTGGCCAAAGCCTCTCCCAGTTATTCATTGATTCGGGAAATATCTTTTGAATCCTAATATGAGATGTTGCAAGGGTGCAGAGACATGGGGATGAGCAAGATGGACAAAGGCCTTTGACCTCAAGGAATTTACATTTTAGTGAGAGAAGATAGACCACAAACAAACAAACAAATAAATATCACAATTATAGCCTGTGATAGGGATATGAAGAGAATTAAACAGGAACTACAACAGAGAGTAGCTGGGGGGCAGGTAAGGGGATGAGCTATACTTTATATTTTTCCAGCATTATGGAGGTATAATTGACAAATAAAATTATAAGATATTTAAAGTATACAATGTGATGTTTGATATTCATAAACATTGGGAGAGGATTTCCCCCTTCGAGTTAATTGACGTATCCATCACCTCACATATTTACCTTTATTTGTTTGTTTGTTTTTTGTGAAAACATTTAAGTTCTACTTTCTTAGCAAGTTTCAACCATGCAATAATGTTATCAACTATAGTCGCCATGTTATACATTGGAGCCTCATACCTTTACACTTATACGTAAAACTTGTACCCCTTTACCAACAAGGGCTCTACTTCAGATGGATGGTAAGGGAAGTCCCCTCTGGGGAAATGACCTTTAAGATGAGACATATAAAGTGAGAGGAAACCAGGCAGCAAGGAGATGGGCAAGAGGGTTCCAGACCAAGGGGCTCCTGATGGCTCAGCTGGTTAAGTATCTGACTCTTGATTACAGCTTAGGTCATGATCTCAGGGTCATGGGATCGAGCCCCAGGGTCTCTCCCTCTCTGCCCCCACCTCCCCACTTGCCCTCTCACTCTCTCTCTTTAAAAAAATTAAGGGTTCCAGGGACGCCTGGGTGGCTCAGTTGGTTAAGCGACTGCCTTCGGCTCAGGTCATGATCCTGGAGTCCCTGGATCGAGTCCCGCATCGGGCTCCCTGCTCTGATCTGCTTCTCCCTCTGACCCTCCCCCCTCTTGTGCTCTCTCTCATTCTCTCTCTCTCAAATAAATAAATAAATCTTAAAAAAAAAAAGTAAGGGTTCCAGATTAAGGAACCAGCATCCTCAAAGCCTTCAAGTGGGAAAGTGCACAGTGTCTTATGTACCCCAAGCCAGAGGAGGCTGAGCTGGAAAGTGGGGGATGGCAGTGTGGCCTGAGATGGGGTGGCAGATGGCAGATGACACACTCCTTCCAGTCCTGTCAAGGAATTTGGATTTTATCCTAGATGAAATGGGAATCCAATGTCTGGCTTTTTTCCATAAGATTTTGCCCAGACGATATAGTATTTGGGGAGGAATAACTTCACATTATAGATATTTGAAAACATGAACTATAGAAGAAAATCTCATCTGCTTTTGCACCCAAAAAAAGGATGACAAGAAAACTGAAAACCAGCCACAGTGTGTGGATTTGTCAAACTAAATCAAATCCGGAGTTTAGGGGATAAGTTTGTTGGTATGATTTGTAAAACTTGTAAAAAAAAAAAATGCATTATGATGCAGTGACGTAAAAAGGACGGGGCCAGCCAATAACTTTCAATGAGACTACTGTTTGCTGGGTGTAACTCACTGAGGAGGGAAGAGTGAATCAAAACATTTTAACAGAATCATTTAAATATATCAGAGAGCTTCCTGCTTAAACCTACTAAATCATTTCAAAACCAAAAGGAGCCCTGTAAGAGTGGAAACATTTGCTTCTGATACTGTCTTATAAATTAGTATTTTTATGCTGAGGTTTCTCGAAACGAAGCTTCCGGTACACGATTGTGTTTGTGTTTGCACACTCACACATACACTCCGCGCGCATACACATATGTGAAGAAAACACATATCGAATGCTGTTGGGCTGAATTGTCCCTAATTGCGAAGTTCCATGTTTTAAAGTTGTTGGACAATTTAAAAACATGAGATGAATATATGATAGGTATTGGGATTTCTTGAAGAAATCCTTGATTTTGCTTAAATGGTTTCCAATATAGTTTAAACAAATTAACTTGTTTGCTTATCTGGCTATCATCTGATTAGTTTACAAAGCCTCCTTTTCCACCATTCCTAACAGTTTAGTTCCTACACAAGCAATCCTCTGGCCATGACGCTGAAACACAGACTTTTCCAGAGCAGACCAATGTGTGCCAGGACAGTGTCTTTATGAGAGCAAAAGAAACTTCACTTTGTGTCATCAGCAGGACAGAAAGATTTTCCAGAGACCAAAAAACATGCATTCAATACCCAAGGACACATGAAAATGTATTGTGCACTAGGCTTCTAGCTTGACTTTTATAGGGGAACATCCCTACTCTTTCTCTTAGATTATCCAGGAATCAGTGTTACTGATAATCTGGTTTCCGTGGACAAAGCAGAAGGGGGCATGACGCCAAGATAATTGAGATATAATTCCAGAATGCCAGGCTGAGGATCAGGGAAAAAGATGTGTAGTTACTGGTCTGTTTAATTCCTTTTATTCCTATACCCTTGAAAGAACGGATTATTACCTTTGATTTTTTTTTTTTTAATTTCAGATGCCCACTTGAAAGTTGTGAAATTATCTACTTAGCAGGTGTACCTGCTTAATGGAGTTCTTTGAGCTAGAATGAAATAAATGCACAATAATTGCTTCTAATCCCTTTTTATTTTCTGCAAATAGGTGGGGGAGCATTGTGATCAGTGCTCTTAGAGTCTATTATTGAGCCTTCTTATGATTTCCCTTGCCCTCCATAAAAAGCAGATTTGGAAGTCTGAAAAAAGTTGGTGGAAGATGATATTTTGCTTAGAAATCTCTTTGGGGTCATTTGTAGGAGTAGGTTCAGTACTTTCTCTTTTTTTTTTTTTTTTAAGATTTTATTTATTTATTTGAGACAGAGAGAATGAGAGACAGAGAGCATGAGAGGGAGGAGGGTCAGAGGGAGAAGCAGACTCCCTGCCGAGCAGGGAGCCCGATGCGGGACTCGATCCCGGGACTCCAGGATCATGACCTGAGCCGAAGGCAGTCGCTTAACCAACTGAGTCATCCAGGAGCCCCTCAGTACTTTCTCTTAAGCAAACAAATTCAGTTGTTAAAACCCAGCAATTATGCTACAGTGTGTTCACTATATGTAGAAGTCACAGATACTTACAATATATCCAATTTTTTTCTGTTTATAATAAAGTTATAGCTTTAATGAAAGCCCAAATTACAACTCAAATGGTTTAAAATGGATGAACCATGTGATTTAGTTATATTTGCCAAATACTCTTGTTATTCTCTCACCTCAAATTAATATGTACATTTAGAACGAGTGGACTGGGGACTTACCATTATATGTTACATATCCGGGGGCTCTCGCAGCTGTCACCCTGGCCCTTCTCTGCTTTCTCTTTTTCTCTAAGGTATGGTTTTCTTTATTAAGGCTCAGATAAGCTGCCCCCAGGTCAAGTACTCATGAATGTCACAGTCCCCAACCGGAGGACAGGCAGGCAGGTGAGTTGGGGCAGAGACCTTCCACATCCCCCAAAAGTGGGGTAGAGGAGGGAGCAGGATAATAGGGGAGCCCTGTGCTGGTCTAGTCAACTGCTGGGGGGTGGGGGTGACCCAAGAAACCCCAGGTCCAGAATGCTGGGGATGTCCCCACTTGAGGGAAACCAAGGCTCTGTCTGCCCAAGTAGGGTCCAGGGAAAGCAGAGGGATCAAGAGCTTGTGCCCCAGGCTGGTGGGTCTCCTGGGAACCACCCCCAAGAATGAATGCTTATGGTGGGGAGGGTCTGGACAGGGCCCCCATGGCAGTCTTGCTGGGAGTCGGGCACAGGCCCTGTGGATGACAAGTGAAGTTCTGGGTGGCTCAGGTCCTCCCCAGCTCCAGGCCCCACCTGTGCTTGTCAGAGCCTCCCTAGCACCTGACCCAAGGCCGCTCACTGGTCTCCACTCTGCGGGAACCAGCCCAAAGCTGATGGAACCAGAGACCAGCGACCACAATATCTAGCCCCAGGTCCTCACGGGGGCCTCCCCATGCTCCATGAACTCAGCCCCTCTCAGCCAGCTCCCCAAGACAGCATGAGAATCAGAAGCCCATTGTCCTGGGCGCCTGGGTGGCTCAGTTGGTTAAGCAACTGCCTTCGGCTCAGGTCATGATCCTGGAGTCCCGGGATTGAGTCCCACATCGGGCTCCCTGCTCAGCAGGGAGTCTGCTTCTCCCTCTGACCCTCCTCCCTCTCATGCTCTCTGTCTCTCATTCTCTCTCTCACAAATAAATAAAATCTTAAAAAAAAAAAAAAAGCTCATTGTCCTGTGGGAGGCACCTGCTTTCTTCTACATCTGCCCCACATCTGCTGTGGGCGAGACCAGATGGGAAGGTGGGTCAGCTCACAAGCACCCTGGGCCTCAGACTTTTCAGAGGGAACTTTTCAGAGTGGATACTGTGGGGTGCGGATCCATGTGAGCCAGTTCACAAATTCAAGAGTACAAAATTTTTTTTTGTATTTCTGTAACAGTTCTATTTTGAACCCCATTCCACCAGGGGTGCAAACTAAATCTAGGCTGAGCATTCATCCCACACATACATCCCTGAAGCTGGAATGAACACTGTTCCAAATCTCCTTGTGATTCAGAAGCCACCCCAGGGCCTTAAAAGCTTCAGTCCATTATGAATAACATCAGCTTTTGCTGAGCAATTAAAAATGTTTTTATGATGGGAAATTTCATACATTTATGAAAATGGACAAATAGTATAAGCAACCCATATACCCATCACCCAGTTGCAGCAGTTAGCAACAAAATGTCTCTCGTGTTAGACTGAGACTCCCACCCATTCCCCCTCACAACTGGATTAATTGGAAGCAAATCCCAATATCATACTATTTTATCCATAACTCCTTTGATATGAATCTCTGAAAGATAAGGATTTTTTTTTTCCTGAGAGTAACATCCATTTATTATTTCCTAGTTTCTGTAGGTCAGGAATCCGGCTTTAAGTTAATTGGACCCTCTGCTCAGGGTCTCTCAAGATAAGGATTCCTTCTGAAAAACATTCCATAATATCACCATAATACCTAAAAAATTAACAATAATTCTCTTACATTAAATGGTCTTGGTTCAAAGTTTCTAATCGTATCATCTATTTTTAAAATAATTGCTCTGTTAAGATGAGAATCCAAAAAAAGTTTCTGTACATTGCATTTGTTTAAAGAATCTCTTAAATCTCTCGGGCCTATAGATTTCCCCTGCCTCTCTGATTTGCATGTATTTTTTTTTAAAACTTCTTACCACCACAGTATAAGAGTAGAGAGTTCTTTGGGAATGTGTTAGTCACTTGGCCTGCAGAACAGTGCCTCTCAAATTTGAATGTGGTGGATGTAAATCCCTGGGGATCTTAAAATGTAGATTCTAGAGGGTCTGGGTGGAGCCTGAGAGGCCTGCATTTCGAACAACTTCCCAGGTGATCTATATGTTGCTAGCCTGGGGACCACTCTCTGAATGGCAAGACTGTTGATTTCCACGTTATAGATTTTGCCGATTTTGCTAATTGCATCCCTGAAGTGTTCATCTGTTTCCTGCATTTCCCATAAATTGGGATCTTGAGGCTTGATTGAATTCCTGGTCAGTTGTTTTGGCAAGAATCCTTCAAGGCAGTGCTGTACACTTCTCCTGCATCACATTGGGAGGATTGTCATGTCTGGTTGTCCCACTTTTAGTGATGTTAGGTGTGTGGAGTGGTCAGCCTGACCTTTCCATTCTAGGGATCTCTATTAGTAGTTTTAGCAGCTATTGATATAACCATCGTCCAGATCAGTGGTTCTTAATGCTGACTGCATGTTGGAATCACCTAGAGAGATTCTAAAAAACACTCATGCCAGAGTCCTTTCCCAAATCAATGTGGGACCCAGGCAGGGGTCGGGAGAAGAGAGAGAGAGAGAGAGAGAACGTGCATGCACACTTGTGCACCTGTGCGTGTTTTAAGCCCCTAATAGGGTGATTCTAATAGGTACCACATAGGGGGCTGAAAAACCATAGGTCTAGGTCACTTTTTTTTTTTCATTCTGGTTTTCAAAATGATAATATCCTCAATCTAACCTTTTTTCTTCACTTATTCTCCTGAGCTCTTAATGTGTAGAATTGCTGTTTTGAAAAGTGACCAGGTGATATGCTGCAAAATAAATTAGGTCCCATTCATAGCATTAGGCCACTCCCACCTCTCCACATAGCGTCCCCTGCTTCCAGGGACCCACCTCTCCAGGGACCTCAAGCTACTTTTGAATGTCCAGAGCCTGTCACCCCACCAAGGCCACCCCCTCATGCCCCATAAGCCTCAGAGGTTATCTTGGGGTGGTGTGGATGGGGTTTTAATTTCTCCACTACTTTAACTTCTTCAAGGTGAACAAGGGTTATGCTTCTAAAAAAGATGTTTTCATTTTCAGAGGAAAAAGAAAGCGTGAAAAGACCCACTGTGCCTAACTCCGCACTTTTGCTTTAAATCCTAATGAGTCATTGAAAATCTTCTTGAATCCTGTCTGCAGGCTTCAGAGGACACCTGAATTAAAGTACCGAGATTAATTTGGAAAGTGAAAAGCATCAGCCTCCCCTAATCTCACCCAGTTTTGCCAGTCTGGGCTGTGCTGGCAGGAGAGGGGAGGAGGATCTGTATAGATAAAAAGGAAAGAGATTGGAATGCTAGAAGCTCATCACCTGCTACAGGAGGAAAAGCTGGTCAATGTCTTATTTTTTAATTCCTTCCATCTGTCTGGCTTCCTCACTTGTCCTCTATCTATTTTTAAAAATGTATCAGTTATTCAATTCAGTGTTGGGAACACCAATTTGTGATGATAAACTCCACTTGTGAGACAGAACACAGAACACAGAACCCAGGCAGCCTTGGGGCTGAAGAACAGCTTTGATTTGGGGCACAAGTCCAGAGCTTTCTGGTTAACTTTGCACTGCTCTGTAATTTGTATTTCTCTCCCGCTTGTTCTCCGTGCAGAAGAGTCTTCATCAGTCTCTTTCTGTTGATTTGCAGGCATCCTCAGGAATGGCGAGGAAGCCCAAGCTTCACTACTTCAATGGACGAGGCCGAATGGAGTCCATTCGGTGGCTCCTGGCCACAGCAGGAGTAGAGGTAAGATGCTGGATTTATTCGTATTATTTTCATCATGGGGTCGTTGAGCACTTACTTAGGGAGCAGGTGTGGGAAACTCCTATGATTCCTGAACAAAAAGCCGATTTTGCCACCTGCTCTTTAGATACTGGGCTGTGAGTGAATTAGTTAGTTCTTTTAAATAAGCACTCAAGGATCATGGAAACTGGTTGTTGGTACTGAGCTGACCCAAGGTGAAGCAAATAATGACTAATGAAGAAAGGAAGGGAGGGAGGAAGGAGGCAAGGAAGGAAGGGACTCATTTTACCAAATAGCTTCTTTTCATTTCATCCTTGTCAGCCAAGTGTTGGATTTGTTTAACTACATTTGTCTCATGAGTATCGAGAAACAGGTAGTTTTCTTTAAATACACAGAAGGGTCTCAGAGATACTGATGTAAGAACATATTATTCATTACCAAAAATATAACTATCCTATACTTTAATGAATTAAAAAGATTCTATTCTCAACATACTTAAAAGCTGCTATTGGGGGCGCCTGGGTGGCTCAGTCGTTAAGTGTCTGCCTTCGGCTCAGGTCATGATCTCAGGGTCCTGGGATCGAGCCCCGCATCGGGCTCCCTGCTCGGCAGGAAGCCTGCTTCTCCCTCTCCCGCTCCCCCTGCTTGTGTTCCCTCTCTTGCTGTATCTCTCTCTGTCAAATAAATAAAAATCTTAAAAAAAAAAAAAAAGAATTTCTGCTATAATAAAGCAACAAATCCTTGTGAAAAGTTCATCATCACTTTTTTTCAAAAATTCTTTTGTTATGAATTTTTTTAATTTTAAATTAAAATTTTGAAAATACATAAAGTATAAAGGATGTAATAATAAACGAACATGATGCCACTATGGAATGAGCAATTATTATTATTTTGTCATATTTGCCTTCAGTCTTAAAAAAAACCACATGGGTAATATATTAATATAATCATCTTTTAAAAATAAAACCTTAACAGATACGGCTAAAATTTAGTTGGACCATCATCCCCATGTCCACTTAACTAACCCCTATCCAGTTAGTCCAGCCTTTATATTTTTGCATTTATGTGTGTGCTCACCAACCATTGACTTGTGCACCTTTTGAAATAATTTATATAAGCGGTTCCCTTTGTGAATCATTCTATATTTTCCTCCTTACACTCAATATTATTTCTTTGAGATCCATCCATATTGAGATGGATAAATGACAGATGAAGAAATGAAGGGGGTGGGGAATCAGGGTCATTCCTTTATAATTATTTTTTAAATCTCAATTTTTATGTATTATTGCATTAGCATTAGATCTAGATAAAATATGGTAAAATACACAGGAGACAATGTGAACCCAAAGCCCACCTATCAAAAACATTCCAATTCCTTTGGATGGGGCACTGTTTTTTAGTATGTGATTAAAAAAAAATTTTGAACTTGTTATTTCTTCTTCCAATGACCTAATTTTTTCAGAACAATAAATGGCCAATTCTACCCTCTGAGCCACATGAAACTCCTTCCCGGGTCTTCTGACTCATCACAGTTTTTATATTCAGGGTTGGTATCATTGTAGCTTGTCAGAGTTAGAAGAAAATTCTATAGCAATATTGACCTTCTGTGCCTGACTTTTCCTTTTGATGTGAGTCATAGCAAATTTTCAAAAGTTAAGTCCTCATGCTCTAGCATACATGACTTTGCTAAAATGGCCGTGCTTCGTGTATCCTTAGAGCCCAAGGCCCCTCGCACAGTAAGCCTTCAAGCAAAAGGTATCATTGAAGAAAACACACCATTAAAAACAAAAATGTTCAGGTGGAGACCCTTGCTGTGTGATCTGGTCAAACTCAGTCTAAACTTACCAGGAAATTCCTCAGACATTATGTAGTCTGAGGAATTTTGCTGTATCCCGTGCTGGTCTATGGCCACACCCAGACTATGAGCTCCTGCATGCTGCCCTCTGCCCAAGCTGCTCTCAGGGATTGACCTGGTAACACCCTGGTTGTAACTGGAGTTTGAGCTCCACACTCTGAGCTCTTAGAGTCCGGCCAAAGCAGATAGTAAAAGTTACCCTGGAGTACCTGACCTGAGAAATTTGAGAAGAAATTGAAATCATAAATATATACTTTTTTTCCCCCCCATCACACTACATGAATGTCATAAGTAATCTTCAAATTTAGGAAAAATGCTTTTTGGGAAGCGTTGTTTTATACCTTGGTTATCCCTATCTATATTCTCATATTTGATGTCAACTTTGGAATGACTTCTTCCTATAAAGATTATTGAAATACAAATTACATATTTAGCAAAATGATAGTATCTAAAATGTAGTGGGTTTGGAGAAAAGGGATTCTAGCCCTGGTTCTTCCACCTTTTAGCTGAGGGACTTTAGGCAAGTCACTTAACCTCTCTGGGCTTCATAAGTATCACATGAAGGCTTGGAGAAGAAGAGCACCAATAATTGTAGTTAATGCTGGTCTTCAAGGTTTAGGAATGAGGGTGATCTGACATCTCGGTTTAACATTAAATATTCAGGAACACCACCAGGGAACCATGTTATCAGTGTCTTTTCTTAATATTTTTTATCATTCCTAATTGTAAATGTAAAATTTAAAAATTATTTTTGTGACAATGGGATAGAATAGAATCTTTGGGGAAAATACTGTTTTCCAATTACATGTTGGGGTTTTCCATCTCTAATAATGATGGAAATAATACAGAAAACTCATTGTGTTTAAATTTTATATTAAAATTATACTGTACAAAATGCACAAATACAAAATGTTCAATCTGTGGATGTATTTTAGAGACAAAGTTTTCAGAAGTTAACTGGTAACAATCTAACAATAAAACAGAAATCTAAGACAAGCAAAAAAATTTTGAAAACTCCAAAAAATAAACTACACCTCGATTCATGTTTCCTTAATGCCCCAAATGTCTTTTGAATTCATTCAGTGCTATTGTTCGATTGCTACCACGTAGTTCCTGAGATTTGCTGCAATTTAATTTTCCTGTGTCTAAGCCTCTTGGGTTTAAAAAGAGAATATATAATAGAATGATCAAACTAACATTTGCTTGTTGTTGAACGCTGGAAATGAGGGACAGCCAACACCACCCAAGGGAAATTTCTGAGGAAAACAGTAACAATGGGCAATATTGAGCCAAACATGAGAGTTAGTCTTCCTTTGATAGGATCTCTTTTAGCCATCATGACAACATCGTGAGTAGCTGTAGCTTCATTTTCATACATTAGGAAACTGAAATTAGAAGAGAGTAACTTGTCTGAGCCAATGAAGGGGAGTACTAGATTTCAGATTGTCATCTGAAAAGTCTACCTGGAAGGCTCCATCCACACCACAGGAGGTATCCGTGTTACTCAGTCAACTGAATTCAGTTTTGGTTTTATATAAAAACGTCCCTAGGGGCGCCTGGGTGGCTCAGTTGTTAAGCGTCTGCCTTCAGCTCAGGTCATAGTCCCAGGGTCATGGGATCAAGCCCCGCATGGGGCTCCCTGCTCGGCGGGAAGCCTGCTTCTCCCTCTCCCACTCCCCCTGCTTGTGTTCCCTCTCTCGCTGTCTCTCTCTCTCTGTCAAACAAATAAAATCTTTAAAAACAAACAAACAAACAAAAAAAGAGTCCTTAGGTTCATTGAACCCAGAAAAGGCCAGCATGCGTTCAATAACTAGTTGAAATATTGGTTTCCTTGGTGGTTAGAACTTTTATTTCTATTTCACTCTTTTCCCACGATATCAAAAGAAATAACAACAGTAAAAATGATAACAACATATTCTTGTATTCTTTCATTCTTTAGGTTGAAGAAGAACTTTTTGAAACACGTGAGGAATTTGAGAAATGGATCCAAGGTGAGAAAAAAAGCCTTGCATCATGCTGCATTAGACCAAGGATGAAATAGATGGTCTCTCCATCTCTGAGAGCCTCGCATGCGTGTGCATGCATGCCCACACACACACGTTCTAAGAGCCGAGAAGATTAGGTAGGCAGTATCTATCGATATCTCTATGTCAGGAAGGCAGTACTTGGATCTTGCAACAAGCATATGAGTGTTCAAAGTGGGAGGAGCCCCCCCCCGCTTCTAAATTGTAATAATTTCAGCACCATCTCCTTGTTTCCTCAGCCCTAGGGATGATACTTACTTTCTGCATTTGTCACCTTCATGATACTGTACTGTCTTTTTGTTGCCTCTCAGTGCTCCAGGACCTAGTTATCTTCTTTGTAACTTGGTATGGTTAAAGAAACCAGTATGGTTCTGTCTCCCAGCTGGATCCTGAGAGATGCAATTAGGGAGCAGAAAATGTCCTGACAGTTAAACCTGGTGGCAAGTGCAGAAAAACCAGGATGTTCTTGCCACGGAATCAGTCCAGAGAACTGGCTTAACTTAAGGAAAAGTGGGAAAAGTGCCATCCTTACTGTTGCCCTTCTGAGGAAGAGTCAGACTGACTGATGTGGGGAGGAAGAGAAGGAGGGAAGATGAGGCAGAGAGAGTAGAATTCTTTTAAATTAAACCATTGCCCTCTCAAGTCTCTGTTGTGTAATGCAAAGATTTCCTGGAAGACTGAAAAAGTAAGCCCAAAACAAAGAGCTGTCTCTCTGATGGGAGGCCACTGGGACTCTGGTTCACATAGGAGAGTGGTGTGGAATAACGTGCCGAAAGTACATGGAGGCAAATGTCAAGGAGTGCTTCGAATTCAAGGTTGAAGTTAAATATTATTGTCTTGTAAGCAAAGAGGAGTAATGGAAAGGTTTAAGCCCAGTGAATGACTCCTGGAAAACAAGCAGGCAGTGCATGTGGAGTAGATAAGAAGGGCCCATCTGCTCAGCATCACTCGTCATCAGGGAAATGCAAATCAAAACCACGATGAGATACCACCTCACACCTGTCAGAATGGCTAAAATTAACAAGTCAGGAAACAACAGATGTTGGCGAGAATGTGGAGAAAAAGGAACCCTCATGCACTGTGGGTGGGAATGCAAACTGGTGCAGCCACTGTGGAAAACAGTATGAAGTTTCCTCAGAAAGTTGAAAATAGAATTACCCTATGATCCAGTAATCCCACTATTTGGGTAGTGGCCCAAAGATTATGAAAACGGTAATTTGAAGAGATATATGCACCCTGTGTTTATCGCAGCATTATTTACAATAGCCAAATGATGGAAGTAGCCCAGGTTTCCATCAATAAATGAATGGATAAAGAAGATGTGGTATATACATATCATGGAATATCACCCAGCCAAAAAAAAGAAGAAAATCTTGTCATTTGCAATGACATGGACCGGCCTAGAGGGTATAATGCTAAGCAAAATAAGCCAGTCAGAGAAAGACAAATATCATATGATTTCACTCATATGTGGAATTCAAGAAACAAAACAAATGAACAAAGAAAACAAGACACAAGCCAAAAAGCAGACTCTTAACTCTATAGAGAACAAACTGGGAGGTGGGGGTTGGGGGGAGGTGGAAATGGCTGAAATAGGTGAAGGGGATTAAGATCACACTTAACAGTGATGAGCGCTGCGTAAGATATATAGAATTGTTGAATCACTATATTGTATGCCTGGAACTAATAGAACACTGTACGTTAACTGTCCTGGAATTAAAATTAAAAAGCTTAATTAAAAAAAAAAAGGAGGGCCCATCTGAGGACTGAGTTAACTGCTAGGTCATTATTACGATGGTTCAGAGGGAAAGAGAGTCTAGCCAGCGGGGTGGCCACAGGAATGGAGAATAAGTGATGAGAAAGGGACATTCTTGGCCAGAAAGAAAGCTTCTGTGTCTGCACTTTGTTGTATCTCCCAGAGGACTCAGCCTCAAGTCTTGCACTCTCCACATCTTTCTGCGAATAAATGCATACATATTCCTGCTTTGGGATTAGTCTCTAAAATATTTTAATCATATTTAATTATGTAGTCCCGTTTTATAGCACCTTAAGAGTTAAAGAAGACTCAGTTACTACCATCAGGGACAGTACAGAACCCAACTTTCCTTTGTACATTTAAAGATGAAACCTGATGTATGAACAAGTGCCCATGGTTGAAATTGATGGGATGAATTTGGTCGAAACCAGAGCTATCCTAAGATACCTAGCTGCAAAATACGACTTGTATGGAAGGAACCTGCAGGAACAAGCCTGGTAACAGCAATTATTTCTTACTTAAAACAAAATCTAACCTTTAGTCATGTTAGCAATCATATGTAGTTCTTGATAGATTCACTGAAAGTTCTTTTCTTGTTTTTTAACTTCTTATGGAAAAATCTAATGCATATCAAAGGAGAGAGAATGGTAAAATAAACCCGGTGTACACATTTACTTTCAACAATTACCAATTCATGGCCAATTACAGTTTATTTCATTTTCTGCCTCTTTCTGGTGAAATCTGTGTTTCCCTCCACTAGGTGGGAGTAAAGCACAGGGTAAATCACAAGAACAAATTTGGGAGCCTGACCCTGTGAAATTGATTCAGGAAGTAGCCTTTGGAAACCACCTCCTTAGGCTCTGGCACACCAGATAGTCCCCCGCCCCAGGGTCCCAGACATTCTTAATTCTCACATACACACTTGTCCTTTTGCAATGGGCAGACCTGTCTAGAAACCAGCAAAACATTGTCTTGTCTTAGAATGTTAAAACAGCAACCCTCAACTGCAAATTATTGCACAGAATTAGAAAACCCTTAGTCAGTAACCAACAAATAGTCCATTTTTACCAAAGGAGGTGTGTTTTAAATAAATTTCTCATTGTTTTAAAGAATACATTTATTTTCAGAAACTGAACTTTAAAATTTGTAATGTAGTAAAATTTTTGAAATAGATCTTGTATTTTTAAATCTTAACATAAGCTTTCTCTTGCTTTCTAACAGACTCTAATTGCCAAATTTCTGCTGATTGCATCCCTGCAGTGTATTTAACACATTCCTCTGTCTCTATTTCCTGTCAATTGGTTGTTAGATATAGAGGTTTTAACAGACTCAAATTCTAGTGGTTTTTGCAAGACTATCTCATAGATATTGGCGCATTCCAAAATCAGGAAGCAAAAAATGTCTGCTTGTCTATTCTTTATGATATTAACAGCCATTGGTGCTATATCATTCCTTCTGCGTTTATTACCTAGGATACTTCTATAAAGAAAAACTTTCCTTCATCTACTATCTGGTTATCTGGAGTACAATTTCCTCTAGGAAAGACATGAGAGACCTTTGTTTACCAATTTTCCAAATGAGTCGGCTCACCTGTATCCTACCAATTAATTATCGTTATTGTTCTAGTGTCACTATGAGCACATCAATTTAAATATCTTTGACGTGTTTCAGTTCACTTCAGTTGTTACTCTCATTTATGCTCAAACTGTCCTACCTTTGGCCAGTGGGAGCGAAGTGGCTCCCGGGAATGTTTGACCTTACTCTGGTCTCTGATAACTTCGTTGTAATGGGTTAATCCAGATTAACCCTGTACATGTCCCAATGGCAGAAGTAGCAAAGAATTGGAGGCCCTTTCAAGATACTCGTTGGTATTCTAGGTTAAAATTGAAAGAACTATGGCTCCAACACATTAAGGGACTCACTTTGGACCAGGACAGAGGTTTCCCAATGCCCAGACCAGTGGTCTTTTCACTACGCCATGGTGCCTTGTCTAACATAGTATCTCTTTCTCTATTCATTCTGGCACAGAGATGTGAGTGGTGGCAAGGGGGACCTGTGGAGTAAGTTCTGTGCCTTCTTGAATTGTTCTACTAAGTATGAGAACCGTCAATCCAGATGGAGGTGTTGTTGGCAGCATAGAGGTCCCTGGTTACCTCTTCCTCAACCTGTATAGACATGGGCAATTTCATTTTTTATTTTTATTTTTATTTTTTTTAAGATTTTATTTATTTATTTGAGACAGAGAGAATGAGAGACAGAGAGCATGAGAGGGAGGAGGGTCAGAGGGAGAAGCAGACTTCCTGCCGAGCAGGGAGCCCGATGCGGGACTCGATCCCGGGACTCCAGGATCATGACCTGAGCCGAAGGCAGTCGCTTAACCAACTGAGCCACCCAGGCGCCCCATCATTTTTATTATAACATTTAAATAGCCAAATATGATCTTTGCCTTATTTATTACTTTAGGATTATTTTAATACTTTGTGTTTGTTTTACTTAGCACTCACCTCACACGGCTGATATTCACACCCACATAACCGCTCCCACACTCTAGTCCTATCATTTTTCTGTTTCTCAAATTGATCTTAATATCTCAAAGGAATAGCATGCAGGCAGAAATACTTGATTTAAATCATGGGACACTGAGATAACTGCTAAGAGGCAGGTGGCGTGAAGCACTGATAACTTGTTTCTTTGGCTCCTGAAATGATGGTTCCTTTATCTGCAACTCTTTTGAATTATCACTGCTTCTCTAGGATTGACATGTATGTAGAGGGCTTGAAGGACCTGAGCGACATGATTATGTTCTTTCCACTGTCCCTGCCTGGAGAGAAGAAGATGAATCTTGAATACATCTTGAAAGAGCCACTACAAGATTCTTCCCTGTCTATGAGAAGGTAAGCGACAAACTTCTGCCCTGCCCTGTGACTTGGATCAAGGGGGAGAAAAAGAACTAAACTAAAAGTAGAGAACTTCAGGGGCACCTGGGTGGCTCAGTTGGTTAAGCGACTGCCTTCGGCTCAGGTCATGATCCTGGAGTCCCGGGATCGAGTCCCGCATCGGGCTCCCTGCTCAGCGGGGTGTCTGCTTCTCCCTCTGACCCTCTTCCCTCTTGTGCTGTCTCTCATTCTCTCTCTCAAATAAATAAATAAAATCTTTAAAAAAAAAAAAAAGTAGAGAACTTCATTGGTGGATGAAAGATCCCCAAAACACTTTGTGAAAGCAAAACTCTCCCCTCAATTGTAGTTACAAAACAAGTCTGCTCTCCTTCCTCTCATTCCGGTCTTCTGCATTTTATTTTTTTTTTAAGGATTTCATGCATGACTTCAGCAATATTTGTGGTTCTAGTGCTGACAGAATTTCAGTTGCTTGATTTAATTCTGGAGTAAAGAGTCTTTTTTTTTTTTTAAGATTTTATTTATTTATTTGAGAGAAAGAGAATGAGAGAGAGAGAGCATGAGAGGGGGGAGGGTCAGAGGGAGAAGCAGACTCCCCGCCGAGCAGGGAGCCCGATGTGGGACTCGATCCTGGGACTCCAGGATCATGACCTGCGCTGAAGGCAGTCGCTTAACCAACTGAGCCACCGAGGTACCCCAAAAAAGAGGATTCTAGGAAGGAAAAATCCCACACTAATTAGAGAGGTGGAGTGAGGGGAAAGGATGGATATTACTTCTAAAATACACTGGATAGTACCAGGGCTCAGGGTACTTTATAAGGCTTATCAGAATTCTATACAATATTCAAAATGTTAAGAGAACAATTGTTCCAAAAATAGTACTATTTTTCATCTGTCTCTGCATTTTTAACAGCTGAAAATAATGTCTGAGAAACTTGAGCTTTAAGCAAATACTTAGTGCCAGCCCTAACACAGGGTTGGATGACTTCTTTGGTTATCAGTGCTCTTGACCTCAAGGTCAAGATGTGTTCATTATATCAGTCAATATATGAAAGGATCATGAAAAATGTTAAGGGTTTGGTAAAAATGAGATATCAGTTTTCCAAACGCACCAGCAATGCTGGTTTAATCCATCCTTTCTAGGTTGAGTAACAATGGTTCTAATTGAATGATTTAGTACATACATTTGAATATATTTATCATATCAACAATTTTATAGCCTAATCATATGGATTGTTTGATATTTATGTATTTACTTATTTTTTATTTTTAAAAGATTCTATTTATTTATTTGACAGAGGGAGAGAGTGAGAGAGCACAAGCAGGGGGAGTGGGAGAGGGAGAAGCAGGCTCCCCGCTGAGCAGGGAGCCCAATGTGGGACTCCATCCCAGGACCCTGGGATCATGACCTGAGCTGAAGGCAGATGTTTAACCAACCGAGCCACCCAGGCGCCCCTTATATTTATGTATTTAATGTAGGTTATAGATTCTCTAACTTCCTAGGTTATACTTTTCCACTAATTACATTTAGTGAGGTATCAGTCCCCTTGGTCCAAGATGGAAGGTGAATCAAAATATGAATATTCTATACCTCAGGCTTTCTTGGTATCATTCCTTCGAAATTAAAAGATAATCTATTCCATTATAATTAGCATATAATTTAAGCAATTTTTTTCTTATAGTTTTATTAATATAGACAATGGAATGAATGTTTAACATCACTATTCCCAGTGACTTAAGTTTTTGTTGTGAGATACTATGAAGAAAAGAGACTTTTCTTGTGGCTAAAAATAGTATCAACATCATCATCATCACCAAAACAGAGCTAATCATCTGATGGTTCATTTCTGCTAAGTGCTTACTATGTGCTAAGCACTGCCATGCATTTTGCATGCATGATCCCACATCATCTTCATAACTCCATGAAAGGTGTGCCATTGTTATCCCCATTTTGCAGACGAAGCAACCAGAGCTTAAAGAAGCAAGGTAACTTGCCTGATGTCATACAACTAATCACACTAGGGCCTACACTCTGGTCTCTCTAACTCCTGATCCCATGTCCAAGCATCACAAAATCAGAGAGTTTGAGCGCTAGACAATACCTTAGTGACCTTCTTATCCAACCTTTTATTTTCAGTTGATTTTGACTCAAAGTGACCTATAAGTCAGAGCCCTATTAGAAGAAAATCTGCTTGTAGAAGGTGTGGGTCCCTGTGAGAACGATGTTCTCCCACATAGAGCAGCATCCTAATAAGGATCCTGACCTGAGATGGTGTGAGGAGAGAATTATCATCCCAGCCCAGGAGGACCACCAATCCAGGCTATGGGGGTAAAATTATTCTATAAACGTTCATAGAATAGGTGCAGGGGATGTAATGAAAAGAAGACAAAGGTGTGTGAGATCAGGCTGTTTCCAGCGTTCAGGATACTCAGGAGGATCCAGGCTATCCCACCTCTTTTGATGAACAAACTGAAGCCCTCAGAGATGGGATTTATATGTGCTCACACAGCTGGCCAGCGCCCAAGATTAGGAGCCAGGTCTCTAAACTTCTAGACTTTCTGCCAAATCACCCTGACTTTAAGTTATCTGCTGGGTATGCCCCTGAATCCTCTACCTTCTTCTCAACTGTCATGCAGGCTCTAAGAGACCACGGGCAAGATTTCCTTGTGGGCGATCAGCTGAGCTGGGCCGATACACAGCTCCTTGAAGTCATCTTAATGGCTGAAGAGTGCAAACCCAGTGTCCTCGCAGGTTTCCCTCTGCTACAGGTATTGCTATCCAAATTAACTCCCAGGAACTGCAGGAAGGATGAATTTGTATCATTCACTTATTCTTTCAACCAGTCATTCATTATTATTGAAGACCCTCCTAGCTTCTTTATGCCAAGACCTGTGCTAAAGATACAAAGATGCCCTCAAGGAACATACCTAGTGGGCGAGATAAGCACATCAACAGATAACCTCAATATAAGGTAGTAAATTTAAAAATAAGGGGGCATAGGAAAGCAGACGAGGCTTCATCTGGACCAGCATGGGGATCCGAGGCTGACTTCTGGCAGGCCTTCAGTCTCAAAGGTTTTGCCCTGAATGTAGCAGAACCTCAATAAAATGACGGGAAAAGATTTAAGATATCACCCTCACAGAGCCATTATTTAACAATAACCATAGCCATCAACTATACTCCTATTAGGTGCCAAGCATTGTACCAAGCACTGAAGGCACATTACTGCATTGATGTTATTCCATCCTCAAAGTGAAAAGGTAAAGACTCCAAGAGGTTAAATAACTTTCCCTCAAGTCACACGAAACCCTCGGCCTGACTGATTCTGTGGCCTGAGTTCTAAAACACTTTGCTATGTTGGTGGATTCCTTGCTAACCTTTTATTTTTTTTTTAAATTTTTTTAAGATTTTATTTATTTGTCAGAGAGAGGGGGAGAGAGAGAGAACAAGCAGAGGGAGAAGCAGGCAGAGGGAGAAGCAGGCTCCCTGCTGAGCAGGGAGCCAATGTGGGGCTCGATCCCAGGACCCTGGCATTATGACCTGAGCCGAAGGCAGACGCTTAACCGACTGAGCCACCCAGGCGCCCCCCTTGCTAACCTTCTAAAAATATGCTTATTAGGGCGCCTGTCAAAAATTGTCAAAAAAAGCCCAACTTCACATATATAAAAGTAGACACAGTAAAAGAAAGCGTGTATAATGATTTATTAAGTATCTTTAACAAAATCATTATTTGACAAGTAGAAAACAGTCGAGTTTTTGGTTTAAAAAAAAAATCCCTCAAACTAGTGTTTATTTTGGAGCATTTCTGTTGTTTCTAACAGAAATAGGCTGTAATTCTGCAGCCTCAATTTCCCACTTCACATTATGTTATAAGCATATTTGGGTATTTTTATGTAGTCCGCCTCATTTGGATACAACAGTCTTCTATTTCTGAAAATTTTCATGATTATATAATATTCCATGGGCTGTGCTCAGAATAACCTTATTTTAAATGCTGAAAATCATAAACAACTTAAATATTCAATACCTGAGAAGGGTCTACATAAATGAAGGCACATCCATTGGGTAGAATTTTATGCAGCCACCTAAAGGTGTACTTTCCAAGATTACGTAACGACATGGAAAAATCCTTATGACATAAGGACTTCTATTTATTAGTTATATATCAGGATACTCTGGAATTTTTGCTTTTATGAATAATGTTGCAACAGCATCTTTATGGGTATACATTTTTCCACATTTAAGATAGTATCATTAGGATGCAATCTGAAAAATGGGGTCACTTGGTTACAGCCTATGAACATTTTTGTGGTTCTTGAGAAATATTGCTAATTTGCTTTGTACAAGGATAGCATCGCTACATGTACCAATGCCACGTGATGTATGAAAATTCCACTTTATCCCCCGTTTCTACCAACCACGAGGAATATAATCTTGACACACTTTGTCACATGCAAAAATATGCATCATTTATATTTTATCTATTTTGCCATATTCTCTTCTCATGGATAGTATACTTCTGCATTTTAGGAATTCAAGGCCAGAATCAGCTACATTCCCACAATTCGCAAATTTCTGCTGCCTGGAAGCCAAAGGAAGCCTCCACTAGATGAAGGCTCCATTGAGACTGTGAAGAACATATTCAGATTTGAACGTGGCATGTTGTCAAAAACATGGGCACTATAGTGGCCGAGTATTAACAAGTGAAGAGTTCTCAAATGTTTCACCTTGCATTCATAGCAGTGCCCAGAAAGATATCATAAGGCCACTTTAATAAGGTAATAACAAGCAAAAGGAAATAAACTACCAAATACTTTGTAAATCGGACAACCCTTTTCCATAAATCAATAAAACACCAATGAATCAGAATCATCCAAATACTCTTCTGCATTCTACTTATTGCAAAAGAGTAAAATCATAAGTAAGTCAATGGATATCAAAGACTTCTTTAAAAAACAAAACACTCCACATATACAAATACGTATTGTCACCCACTCCACACCCGTTTGAGAAAAGTCCTGGACATGGCATAGCTTCAAGCTAGTTTCTTAAACTTTCTTTTTTTTTAGATTTTATTATTTTTTAAAGATTTTATTTATTTGCAAGCGAGAGAGAAAACATGAGTGGGGGGAGGGGCAGAGGCAGAGGGAGAAGCAGACTCCCCGCTGAGCAGGGAGCCCCATGTGGGACTCAATCCCAGGACCCTGAGATCATGATCTGAGCCAAAGGCAGATGCTTAGCCTGACTGAGCCACCCTGGTGCCCCTAGTTTCTTAAACTTTCAATCACTAGAGTATTTTACAGATATGGCATATATTTTTATGATCAATTTCACATTTAGTTTCTACTTTTTTATCATAATCATATGAGTATAAATTGTCAATCCAAATCCGAAGGGTCTTCTCAATCATCTCTGATAGTAAGTACACACAGCACCCCAATGACAACCACTTTTTCCAACTTTGCTTGGGCTAACAACCTCTTTAGCACCATTAGGATAAGTGGGATTTTTTAAAGTAGAATGTTTTTAAAGTGTATCAAAGGATTTTGTCTGGGTTTTCTATTTTGTTAAACTGGTAGGTTTTCTTTCTTTCTTTTCTTTCTTCCTTTCCTTTCTTTCTTTCTTTCTTTCTTTTCTTTCTTTCTTTCTTTCTTTCTTTCTTCTTTCTTTCTTTTCTTTTCTTTCTTTCTCTTTCTTTCTTCTTTCTTTCTTTCTTCTTTCTTTCTTTCTTTCTCTCTCTCTCTCTCTCTTTCCTTTCCTTCCTTCCTTCCTTTTGGTTAAACTGGTAGGTTTTCTTTCTTTTCTTTCTTTTTTCCTTTCCTTTCCTTCCTTCCTTCCCTTAACTGAATTACTTATCACTGGAAGTCTACTAACTTCCTTGAAAGTCAGCTAGGAAAGAGAAGTGAACACAACAGTGTCAATCCTGCTCTTACCAGTTGGGGCTCTACCCACCATTTCATATAAAGAATGGGTTTATAACCTGACACCGTGGAGTAGAGGCAACAGGATCAAAATGGCGGATTTTTAGAGGTTTAAGGGATCTCATCAACCATTTAGTCCAAATTCCTCCTTATGGATGAGAAACTGAGACCCAGAGAGAGGAAATGACCTTCCAAAGAACCTATAACCAGTCAGTGGGAGAACCAGGCTAGAACTCAGGTCTCTTGATGTTTAGTCTGGGGCCTAAAAGTGCTGTGGACATTGTCATAATTCTGCCTAAAAATGAAGTGATTTGGGACAAAATGGACAAAATCATTTTTGTTTCAGAATTATTACAATATTATCTCCATTGTTCCAGCAAGGGAGAACATCTGCTCCTGAGGAAGAGTTCCCAATCTCTTTCATTAATAATTGAACATTTAAATGTTGAAAATGATTTGAGTATAGAGAGAGGACACTAAAATGAGAGAAACAGGTTTAAAACAGAATGCATTTTATTTGAATACCGAATACATTCTGTTGGTACACAGAGAGTGCTGAGAATAGAGTTTTTTTAAAGGGAAAAATAACACTGGCAGCAATAAAATTAAAATGGAAGAACTATAATTTCTAATATCACACAAATGACAAGCAGCTACATCAGCATTTTGTAAAGTTCACTTCTGGCATTCCATTATCTGGGATCTTATAGTTTAATTTAAACATCAGACATGAGTATTTGCAATTGTCAAAAAAAACCCAACTTCACATATATAAAAGTAGACACAGTAAAAGAAAGCGTGTATAATGATTTATTAAGTATCTTTAACAAAATCATTATTTGACAAGTAGAAAACAGTCGAGTTTTTGGTTTAAAAAAAAAATCCCTCAAACTAGTGTTTATTTTGGAGCATTTCTGTTGTTTCTAACGTAAAATAAGACACTTAACATTCCACGTTGAAGCTTATCTTTTAAATACAAAGTGTATGCTCTGCCCGTAGAATCACATGGCTTTAGTCTTCAGTTCCTTTGGATTCTCAGAGCAACAATAAGACAAGTCTCAGAATCATCATGAGGCTGGATTAAAATAAAAGAAAGGCAAAGAGCAGGTCACACTTATGTGGCATAAAACAGAGGTTCATATATATTCACCTAACCTGTACTGTTACTAAACTTTGGCTTCCAAAATGCTCTCTTCTCCTCGGAACAGGGATGATCTCCATAATTATCTCTGTATTGGAACTTCCCAGACATAGCTGAATTAGCCACTTAAAAATGCTGATTGACTGAACGAGCAAAATCAGAGCTCACGATTCTGAAAATCTGGAGCGAACCTTTGTAAGAGAAAGGTCTGGAAAGGAACACAAACCTTTCATAAGCTAGTAAAGGCAAGTGGCTTGAAAAAAGAAGCAAGGAACAATTCTGGGGTGTTGTTATTACAATCTCAGCTACTTTCCACTGACTGCGGTCTTGTTCTTCTTGACCCATAAACCCTACTTCCGATTTCTTCTATTACCAAGGATCATTTTTAGAACACAGCCATACTGAAAAAGAGTCCTTTGTAATCACATTCCTCCCTGACACCACCGCCCACCCACCAAGTCATAAACATGATACACAGCCACATGAGAAAATTCTAAAGAAAAGTAGGAAGGAGAAACTTACTCATTGCATTATCACCCAGTGATAAACACTATTAAAGTCTGAAGCATATCTTTCCTATCTTGGTTTTTTATACACAAACTTTTGAGATCATACTATATTTGATTATTTATTCTGCTTTTATCTCCCACAGCATCATTAAGATGTTCTAATGCCACTAAATAGTTTTTAAAAATATGTCATTAATTGCTGCTCAATATTTCATTAAGCAGACAAAACACTTACTGAAACATTTGCTTACTAGTGAGTTTTTAGGTTGTTTCTAATTCTTCAGTTCGTCATGTGTCCCATTAGAAATAAAGGTGCAATAAACATCAGTCTTTGTATACATTTCATTATTTCTTTATTCCAAAAAGTAAAAATGTGTAACAAAGGAAGTAAACATGTTTAAGGCTTTCAACATACAAAAAAAAGGCTGCCTCCAGGACGAATTAAAAATGTTACCTATAAATTTGTATGTGGTAATACGCTTAATCTCATGGATAGAATTACTGGGATCAAATTATACTCCACAAAAATGTTCATGGGTACATCAATACCAAAGACTGATTGCAGACCTGATATTTTAAGGGTTTACAGTCATGCTTACTATAATAAAAATTACTTTGACCTTTCCAAGTTAAAACTGACTCTTGCCAAAAAGTCGACACTAAATGATGGTAGAAGAAAGTACAGAAAAATAGTTTTTCTTACCTTAAGCCTGCAACCAGCCCAGCTGGCATGATTTTCTTTGATCTCTTATACCTCACACCCATTATGGTGGCCAGGAAGAAAGCTGTAACTAAAAACCAAACCAATGCATGAACCAGGGTTTCAAACACATTATCAATGCCTGCTTGTGCAAAAAAAAAAAGGACATTGTTTCAGCTTTTTAATATAACGACTACTATGTATAAGTATTAAGTTGCCATCTTCTTTTTTTTTTTTTTTTAATTTTTTTATTTATTTGCGGGAGAGAGAATGAGAGACAGAGAGCATGAGAGGGGAGTGGGTCAGAGGGTGAAGCAGACTCCCTGCTGAGCAGGGAGCCTGATGTGGGACTCGATCCCGGGACTCCAGGATCATGACCCGAGTCGAAGGCAGTCGCTTAACCAACTGAGCCACCCAGGCGCCCAAGTTGCCATCTTCTTGAAAAGATAAAGTGCTCTCTTAAAAGACTTCATAAACTAGCTTATTGAAAAGGTCTCTGAGTAAACAAACACGTTAAAAATCCATTCCTGAAATATCTTCAAAAGTCTTTGTCTAACTTAAATTTCTGGTGGTAGAACCTCCTGGAAGACTAGGACTGTGTCTCATTCAACTTTCCTCAGGAACACTAGGCAGTATGTCTGGATCCACAGGAGACACCCAATAAATGCTCATTTAAGTGAAAGTAAAGAAAACAATCAGGATCTTTTAAGTAAGACCTGATGAATAAAGAAATACTAGGAAAAAAGGCTGACTGTTTTTAATGTGCAGCACTGCATTTTGGGAAATGGATGTCTGGAGGCTAAATAATAACAGTCTGGGCAATAACATTAAACTCAGAAGCGTCACACCAGCCTTTTAGGAGCTGAATCAATATGGAGAGAGAGAGACCGTTTTATGTAAGAGATGAGGGTGCTGACGTCACAATTTCAGAATAGCTTTCAAGGAAAAATCACTTGCTGATATAAAGAACAAAATGACTGACAATAAATATATGTGAACTACTTCACTGCATGTGAATAAAAAGCCCAAAATAGTCACATCTTGCTAATACGTTTCTTCTTTTGACACAATTTCATTATTAAAAATTATCCCTAGGGGCGCCTGGGTGGCTCAGTTGGTTAAGTGACTGCCTTCGGCTCAGGTCATGATCCTGGGGTCCCAGAATCGAGTCCCGCATCGGGCTCCCTGCTCAGCAGGGAGTCTGCTTCTTCCTCTGACCCTCCCCCCTCTCATGCTCTCTCTCTCTCTCATTCTCTCTCTCTCAAATAAATCTAAAAAAAAAAAAACCCAATTATCCCTAGCTTCTATTTCAAACAAGTCAAGAAAAAAAAAAACAAAGAAAACAAAAAGAACAACACTAAGACTCCTTCCCTCCCTCAAAGACCGAACTGATAAAATGTGCCTTCATTTGTAGTTTCTTCCATACCCACCAGGGCACTTTGAATAATAATCAAATTAAATATAGAAACAATTTCCAAACCTTCACTGGCTCTCAAGCTAGACTAAAGAGAGCCAAGCATCCAGGGCCTATAAACACATACAGGTTTCCATTTTTACTGTGGACATTCCCCTACCAAGCCCGACAAGGGAAGAAGCTAAAAAAAGGTCAGCTTTGGCTTTCTAGAGTAAGTCTTAAGGCAAACAGGATCTAAAAGCTGCTTGTGAATTAAATAATGGGAGGCCGTCTCTTGTTAGGTATTTTATTTATTTATTTTTTTAAAGATTTTATTTAATTATTTGACAGAGAGAGACACAGCGAGAGAGGGAACACAAGCAGGGGGAGTGGGAGAGGGAGAAGCAGGCTTCCCGCCGAGCAGGGAGCCCGATGCGGGGCTCGATCCCAGGACCCTGGGATCCTGACCTGAGCCAAAAGCAGACGCTTAACGACTGAGCCACCCAGGCGCCCCTCTTGTTAGGTATTTTAATAGCAACACAAAAACTAGGCTAATAGGCCTTAGGGGCACTAGCAGAAAGTCTGGGCATAATTCCTTGATTTTTCTAATTTTATTTTATTTTTCTAGTAATAAGTTTCCTAGAAATGTTCTTCTGTGTTTGAAGGCCTGAGAGCAACATCCTTGTTTGCGATTTTGTGTTCAGTCTCGACACATGCATACCCACTTGCCACGTGGCTGCACGTTTTCCAGTATGCCTAGTGTAGGTATCAAAAAAGCCACTCCCAAGGTTCGGCCCTTCTCCATAACTGGACAAAATGTCTTACTTACACAGTGACAGTTTGACATCTCGCTTGTCATTGGAGACACGGTAGGCTCCATAGCCAGCCAAAAATCCAATAAAAAGACCAGCGATCAAAGATGGAACACCGCCTGGAAAAAAAAAAATGCACTCAGAAACAGAATCCCCAAATGAAAGGAATTCCTTCCATTCCTTCAAGTATGATACATGCACCTTCAAATGTACATCTACATGGGCACTGTAACTAGATAAAGCCAAATCACGTATCAGCCTCTTCATGGACAGTTTCTAAGATATCACTAATCCCTGCTGAACCCGAAATGCCAGGCAGAGGAACCCTGAATACACAGCAATGCCAGGGTTAGATATGGCTTGAGTGAATAAGAAAGCCTGTCTGGTGGTAGTGGTTTGGACCTTGATTGCATGACCTTGGACAACCAGTTGACTTCTTTACACCTCTCTCTCTCTCTTTTTTTCCTTCTCCTTGCCTCCGTCTTTTTACTCTGAGGTTGTGATAATAAAAATAGGATGCACTGGTATTTAAGCTCACAGAGGTAAAAAGAGAAGTCCTGTGCAAAGCAAGTGATGGCTCTGTCCTGAGTAATTAACAAAGCTTCCAGCTTCCAGATAACAGGACTCAGGGATGAATGGTGACTGTACTGAGAAATGGGAAGAGCCAGGGCACTGATGCAGCCAGCCAGCCAGCCAGCCAGCGCACTCCCGGCCCCCAGCCCATTCATTCACTGCCCCAGGGCACGGTGACGAACACCAAGCACTTCTTGTGCACCGGCAGTGGGCTGCATGCCAGGGACACGGTGCAAAAGACACCCACACACAGTCGGTGCTTCGTGGAGCTCACTCTATTTAGAATCTATCAGCTTGGATTCCCTTGGGTAGGGTCAAGGCATCTCTGTTTTAAATATCTATAGGAAATTCAGATCGTAGCCAGGGTTAAAAACCATTGCAGCAACTCATGCACACACACAGATAGACACACACACACACACACACACAGCAGCAGCATCCTGAATGAGAGGCCACACGCAGTGGGTTCTAGTCCATTCTTCCATTTGTTGCCTGCAGGACTTTGGCTAGGGCACTTAGTCTCTCTGAGTTTTGTCGTGTGCAAAACAGAGTTAGTAATACCATCCATGTCAAATATATAAAGGCTTAGAATGTTACAATTGGAGATAATGTTAAATTCTTTTTTTTTTTTAAAGATTTTATTTATTTATTTGACAGAGAGATAGCACAAGTAGGCAGAGAGGCAGGCAGAGGGAGAGGGAGAAGCAGACTCTCCACTGAGCAGGGAGCCCGACGCGGGGCTCGATCCCAGGACCCTGGGATCATGACCTGAGCCGAAGGCAGTCACTTAAGGGACTGAGCCATCCAGGCGCCCCAATGTTAAATTCTTCATTGTTCCTCCCTCCCCACAAATCTATTCTGCAAACACGGCAACATGGTCTTTTTAAAAGCATACATCTAGACAGGTCACTCCTGTGGTTTAATTAAAAACCTTCAGTGCTTCCTACTGCACTTAGGGAAAAACCCAAGTCTGCTCGATTATTGGAACCTTGGCCTTCTTTCAGTTCCGTGAATACGTCAAACTCTTTATTATTCATGGTTTCTAGACATGCTGTTCCCGGCTTGGACTGATCTTCCCTGCACTGTTCACCTGGCCAACTGCAGCTCACCTCCAGATCTCTCTGTAAGGGTCAGCTCCTCAGAGATGTCTTCTCTGACCCACCATTCTGAAACAGGGCCCCCATCAGAGCCTCCCACAATTCGCCATCATATATTTGTACACCTGTCCATATATTTACGGTCAGCCCCCTGACTTGCTTTTGAGCACCGTCTCTTTTTGCTCACTGCTGTTTTCCAGGACCTGCCAGGGTGCTGGGTACTTGGCAGCACTCGATAAACATTGACAAAATGCATGCCTGGGCACTCCCTGTTATGGATCATGTTTAAGCAGAAGACAGCAGATTAAGAAAATAGTTAAGGGGATTTAAGCATTTTCTGGAATGCATGACTTAATTAAGGTGTCTTCTCACTTAGAGATCTCTGACTCTTTTCTGTACACCCTGATGATTTCTGCACTGCTAGGATCCTCCCCACCTTAAGTATATGGAGGGAGGGACAGCATCTGCACCTGAGTCTTGGCGAGATCAGACAGCAAACAGTGGGGATGGGCAGGCACACTAGCAGCCCACATGAATGAGAGGTGGGAAGGCTCCCTGGGAGAGCCCATCCTGCGTGAGGAAGGAGCTGGGACCATGGGCTCTACCTCGTAAGAAAGTCATGGCTGGTGGAAGGGAGCCAGATCCTGCAAAAAAACTCAGTCTATGGTGGGACTACAAAAAAAAAAAGAAGCTCCAAGCTCTGACCCCCCCCCCCTTCCTCCAAGTGCCAACGTGGCTGGGGCAGTCTCAAGGAGTTTTCAAAGAAGTTGAAAGGTGCACATGGGGGTGCACCCCTTCCTCAGAGCATGACACCTGCCTGACAAGCTCTCCTGCTCCCCTCCTCTCCCGAGGGGCTGCTATGCCCTGACCTTGAACTGGAGTAGGAAGGTACGAGGTCAGGTTCAGCCCTAGTGCAGAAGAAGGCCAAGTGAGCTTTCTGCCCATCTTTGGCTTTGGGCACTGGCTACCTGGCTCAGAAAAAGCCTCAAAATCATAGTGTCTTATTGGTTATGCACTTTTCTGGGGACCTATGTGGGAGAGGGGTGACCTCAGAACTTGGTGCTCAGCATCCTGCCACTGTGCTGTCACTCTCCTCTTTCTCTGCTCCCGGCAAGAGAAGAAATCTACCAGCCCCTCACTCTGACCCAACCCAAGCCCAGCGCCTGGTCTAGTGTAGGATTCCAATATACTTGTCCTCTTACGAAACACCACTCTGACGTCACATCTTTAACCTACCCAGCACTGTTCTCAGTAACTCTCCCGTGGAAGGGTCTCCTGGCTGAACTATACAGGATTCATGTCTAGGGAAGCTTTAAGTAAAAACAAAAAGAGTTGATTCACTTTACACAACAGCTCTAAGATGCTGGGGCCACAAGCAGCTTAAAACATAATACAGAATACATGGGCGCCTGGGTGGCTCAGTTGGTTAAGCGACTGCCTTCGGCTCAGGTCATGATCCTGGAGTCCTGGGATCGAGTCCCGCATCGGGCTCCCTGCTTGGCAGGGAGTCTGCTTCTCCCTCTGACCCTCCTCCCTCTCCTGCTCTCTGTCTCTCATTCTCTCTCTCTCTCAAATAAATAAATAAAATCTTTAAAAAAAAATTTTTTTAAAGATTTTTTTTTTTTTTAATTTATTTATCTATTTGACAGAGACAGAGACAGCGAGAGCAGGAACACAAGCAGGGGGAGTGGGAGAGGGAGAAGCAGGCTTCCTGCTGAGCCAGGAGCCCGATGTGGGACTCGATCCCAGGACCCTGGGATCATGACCTGAGCCGAAGGCAGTCGCTTAACCAACTGAGCCACCCAGGCGCCCTAAAAAAAAAAAAAATTTTTTTAAAAAACATAATACAGAATACAAAACTAGAAAAAAGTATTTTGCCCCACTGGCCCACACACTCTCCCACTGGCAGGGAGTAGCAGTAGAAACAAGAATATTAAACCCTTCTTCTGGCCAGGCACTATGTGAAATGTGTTACGTGCATTATTTTTATTTAATCCTAACTGATAAATATACAAATGAGGACGTGAAGCCCAGAAGTTAAACCACTCACATGAGTATCCGAGCTAGTAAGGAGAGTGTCATGAGCAGAATTTAGGAAAGCCTGATTCTGTGGCCTGTGCTCTTACCTACATTATACAAGAGGGGGCTTTTTTGGGAACACATGCCCCCAGGGGCTTCCAGGATCACTTAGTTGGGGGCTCCTGTCGGAGGCCAAGGAACCATATTGTGCAGCTGAGCCACATGCACCTGATATCAGGGACCTTACAGAGAATGTGATTGCATTTGTTCCTGAAGAGATCTGGGTTAGAATTGTAAAGTAATCCTTGCCTCTCCTCCCCTCCCCCACCCCCAGCCGCCCCAACATACACACACACACACACACACACACACGCACGCACCCATGAGCGCGCTTCCTTCTTCCCACTCCTCTAACACGCAGGCAAAAAGGTCCAGAGGTGCTTTTTCTCTTCTGTCACAAAAGTTATTTAGACACATCTTTGACAATGAAAAAGTGTTTCAATAACAATCCTATCAGAATTTTAAACTAAGCCCTCTTCAAAGTAGATTATAAAACATCAGTAGTGGTTTATAGGTCTTTGGTGCCATCATTTTTCCACTGAATACATATCGAGGATGCTACACACATTGAGAGAGAACATAAGAGCAACAAACAAAAGTCTAAGTAAATTAGAGGTTCCCAGGAATCTTAGAAAATACTCTATTTTTTTTTTTAATTTTTTTTAAGATTTTATTCATTTGACAGAGAGATATAGCGAGAGAGGGAACACATGCAGGGGGAGTGGGAGAGGGAGAAGCAGGCTTCCCACTGAGCAGGGAGCCCGATGTGGGGCTAGATCCCGGGACGCTGGGATCATGACCTGAGCTGAAGGCAGACGCTTAACGACGGAGCCACCCAAGTGCCCCAGAAAATACTCTATTTTAACCTGCCACCCCTCAATCCCTACACAGACCTGTGCTTCTGGCCTTGGACTTCTTAGCAACTGTTTAATAATAACTCTAATAACTATGTAGACCTGGCTTTTTCACTCAAGGTGAAGCCCACCAATGTCACAAATAGAACCTCTCATTTTTTTCCATTTTTTTCTTATCAGCTGGGTTTTTTTTTTTCTTTCCTCTTTTGGATACAGATGAAGAGACAACCTCAGATAGGATATCTAAGTATTTAACAAATTTTCCTTTGCAAAACACAGTATCAACATAATTCAAGTTTTGATACTAAGAGTATGTAAACAAACAAAAATACTCACTTGATAATAAGCGAGTAGCCCTGAGGAGGTTAAGTCAATTAATTATGCAATTGATAATGACCCTTGAAGAGAGACCCAGACAGCTGGGTTGGAATGCTCTGCCACACCCAGCCCCCCTGCCCTCTTCGACTCCCTTCCACGCACGACATGCTGGTCCTCAGCCACCTCTAGGACATCTTCAGCTTCTTGTCTTATTTACAAACCCTCAGATAATCTTAGCACAACCACCAATCCCCCATCAAGTCCCTTGGATGAAAAATATGGTTAAGGCTTACCTCTCCGCTTATATCCCAAGATGCTTCCAAATGTCACAAGGGCCGCATAACCGAAACCAATCAGGTCCATTGGCAAGGTTGCAATTCTACTGCTGGGGGAAGGGACAAGTTTTACAAAATTAAAAAACTGGGGGGAGCATAGGTAATATAAAAATGATACGCATTCCACAGAATTACAGAGATTAATTTCTCTAGTCTACAAAAAAAAAGGAAAGCTCAGCCAGAGATATCCATGCTTCATCAATGGTGAATCACTGAAGAATATAATGAAGCCCCTTGCACAAAACTATGTGAGTGATGAGAGCATCCTACGGTGCCTCATAGCAGCAGTTGAGACACAGACCTAGGGCTGAGAAGTTTCATTATAATCCTACCCGGGAATCTAGAAGATGTAGGAGAAAGTGTGCTGGCTACAAGCTGGAGACATGGGCACAGGTCACTAGCTGGCTGTTGGGCTTTGGACCATGCCCCATCCCTGCCGTCAATGCCCCCCAAAATGAGGAGAGTAGATGAGATGAGCCCTTAGGTTCCTTGCAGCTTTTTAATTCTTTTAATTTCGGATTCCCAGTGGCGCTTTTATATCTTACCTCTTTTACTCTATTTCCTCCATGGGGAAAATATCTTTGTATATACAAGGAATAGCATATAAGGTTTTGTTGTTGTTGTTTTTATAGATTGCATTTATTTATTTGAGAGAGAGCACAAGCAGGGGGAGGGGCAGAGGCAGAGGGAGAAGCAGGCTCCCCGCTGAGCAGGGAGCCCGACGAGGGACTCGATCCCAGGACTCTGGGATCAGGACCTGAGCCGAAGGCAGACGCTGAACCGAGTGAGCCACCCAGGCGCACCTCACATGAGGTTTCTTTGTAGTTTTACAGTGTTCTCGCTGCTCATCTTTTAGGTTAACCTAGTCTTTGATCCTCTGCACAAACTGGTAACAACCTGACCCAGAAGAACAGAAAAGGAGTGTTGAGCTGATCTCAGAGAGGAAGCCAAAAGTTACGGGGGGGGGGGGATCCGAGGCCCAAGAGATGACAGCACTGCTTGGGAGGCACTAGTGAAAAATCCTCAACCTCCAAGGGAAGAAGAAATAAAAAAGGAGAACTCGTCTGTGTCCACAGAGCGGTGCTGCAGGACGGAACCCACAGGAAGGACGTGTGCTCAAAAACCACTGCGGACTGCCAGGTGGATAAACACACAATAATAACGGGATGAGGATGTCTGCGAGCAATTACCATGTGCTAGGCACTCTTCTAAAGCCTCACATTGGCTCGTTTAATTATTACCGCAACCTTCTGAGGTAAGCCTGATCGTTATTACCCCCCCCCCCCCCCGCTTTCCAGATGAAACGACTGAGGCACAGAAAGGGCCAGCAATACCCCCGAGGCCATGCAACAGGACCAAGTTTCAGACTGAGAGAAGTCTCATTCCTAACCACTAGCAATCATACCTCTGATAACTGAGTCAGCGGTCCGGAAAAAAAATGAATATGCAGATAAAACGAATGCCCTTCAGATTTGTAAAGTTCTGGCTCAGTCCCTTCTGTTGGTCTCACAGCTTCAAGTTGCGACCACACTGCATCTGGTGACTTTCCATCTTCAGCCCTGTCAGCTTCTCGTGGTCCGTCCTACCTACTGCCTCTCCCTAAGAGTTAATCGAATTCCACAATGTAGGCTTGGCTCCAAACCTGATACCACTACTTACTAGCCATGTGACATTGCGCATGTTCCTTAATCTCTCTGCAACCCCGTCTCTCCATCTGTAAAATACGGATAACAGGGGCGCCTGGGTGGCTCAGTTAGTTGAGCGATGGCCTTCGGCTCAGGTCATGATCCTGGAGTCCCGGGATCGAGTCCCGCATCGGGCTCCCTGCTTGGCGGGGAGTCTGCTTCTCCCTCTGACCCTCCTCCCTCTCATGCTCTCTGTCTCTCATTCTCTCTCTCGCAAATAAATAAAATCTTAAAAAAAAAAAATACGGATAACAAAATTACCTCGCAGAGCTGTGATGATTAAATGAGGTAATACTGAAAAGTGCTTACAACAGTGCCTGCACATACTGAGCACCCGACAAATACTAGCTGCTTTAATAATGGCTGTTCTTCTCTTGCACCCTTACACCCATTTTTAAGCTTGACATGTGTGAGGCCATAACTATACCAGCTCACTGAGAAAACAATGGAGATGGGGTGACTTTATGACTCAGGCATTTGATGAATCAAACCATAATGTTACAGCTTATGCTCAACTCCACTTAACAACTATTTATTGAACGTCTTCTTTGTGCAAGGCAGTAGGAAGCCACGGAAAGCCCTTGGACTTGGCTCTGGCCTTCCAGCACAGCACAGCACAGCAGAGGAGGCAGATGTGTGGTGAGCCCTACGAGGAGATGCATGGGCCCCATATCAAGAGGAGGTGCCTCAGGGGACTTGGGAGCCTAAGGAAGGATTCCTACAGCAAACGGAGTCCCAGCTGGGATCTTGGGGAGAGGAGGAGTAAGCCGAGTGAAGAGGGTGGCAAGGAAGGATGTGCTCTAGGCAGCAGAGAGAATGTGTGCAAAAGCCTCGTGGCATGAGAAAGCATGGCATGTTTTCAAAATGAACAGGAGTGCAGGGGGGCTGGGGAGAGAGGGGGCTGGGGAAAAAGACAGGGCCAGGACGCTTGTGAGTGCTGTAGAGGGAGGCTGGGTTCTGTCTCAAGGGCAGTAGGGATGAACGAAGGGAGTCTCACAACCAGATTTAATTCTAGCAAGTGCTTCCTCGAAGCGGTAGTGGGACATGGGACGAAGTGAAGAGGAGGCTGAGCTAAGCAAGAGATGGTGGTGGCCTGGCCTGGAGCAATGGCAAGGAGGGTGGGTCAGCTCTCAGAGAGGTTTGTGAAGTAGAATCAATAGCCTGGATGTGGGGAGTGCGGGGGAGGGATGAGTCGGAGATGACTCACCTCTAGGTCTCTGGCTTGGACTACTAGGAAGGAGAGGTGGGAGGAAGAGAGGCCTTGATGCTAGTCTCCGAGACAGGGAGCACTGCACCAGCAGTAGGCAAGCGGTGGCAGGAGGAGGGAGGAATCCAGGAATGGTGGGGATCTATCTGAGACATAGTCTAAGATGCTGACACAGTGAGGAAGACACCTTTACACACACATCTGAAGCTTATGAGAGATCACTCATCATCAGGTAATAATTTGGGGATCTAATTTTCTCCTTATGCCGACCACCTGATGTAAAAGGCCGATTCTTTTCCCTCCTCTGAGCTCCCAGTCTTCTTCTGACCCTCTCTCAGGGCTGCACCTCCTTCTACCTGGTATAGAGTTACTTAGGTTGAGCTCCCCTCCCTATCTCCCCTCCCAGCCAAGCTCCTCCAGGGCGAAGCTCAAGTTCAGTTCATCTTTATCCTCCCCACATCACCAAGCTCACGGCCACGCACAAGGCAGAGTGTGTAGAAAATACGTGCTGAATGAACCAAAGGAACAACTTCTGCCCAAGGAAGACATTTTGTAACTGACCAACCCCTGAGTCTAGCTCTATTGCCAGGAAACAGCCTGTTCCCTTAATCTCCTTACTGAACGGAGTATTCTAAGGAGGCAAAACACATCTATTCCCAATCCTTGCAAGAAGTTTCTGAGCTCACAGAGAAAATGCAGACAAAAAGCAATCACCCCTCTTGCTCCATTTCCATGGCAGGACCATATGACCAGAACCACAAAGGAAAGCGATGGAAGTGGGAGCCGATGCGCGCCTTGCATCACATGCTCTCATAGCAAACGCTACCTCAGTACTTGGAGAGGCCAGAAAGCATCTTGGGTGCAATGCAGCAAAATGATTTACTGCACCGCGTACGAAACCAGGTGACAGGGCCCTGCCTTGCCCCTAGCCCTCCAAAATTTGGGGAACCCACTAAGAGATCTTCCGTAAGCTACTATATAAAAAGCTACCTACCTTTGCACCCCTTGGGGCTCGAAAGACCATTTTCGAGTGAAGTCTGGGTGGTACTAGGAAGGTTAAAACTGCCAAGCGTTTTTGCCATGGTCCGAGAACCCCATCCCTTCCCCGCCTCTCCCTAGCTCCAAGAAGGTAGGAAGGAGAACAGGTGGGAGATTCAGGGCCGCGGAAGGAGGACATTCGGGGAATTCCCAGGAGGTGGAGAGAAGCGACGCTTGGGAGAAGCGGCCCCCATCCCCTGCAAAATCCTCCCCAGGTCCTCAGCATCTTTGCTCGTATCTGTGCCTTCACAAGAAAATTCAGGAGAGGAAGTTCTCGACTGCGAGGTGTACAGCTCACCTGCAGCCCCGAGCCCTCCCCGCGGCTCAAAGGAGACAAATCGGGAGCCAGCCTCCGGCCAACTTCGTACCTGGTATCGGGAAGCGGTCCCGGCGGCCAGCGCCTCCCGATTCTGCGCGGTACCTCGCGGCGCTGGGCAGGGCCTGCCGGTTCCGGGCGGCGCCTTCCCCGCGGCGCACGGCCCGCCCCCCCGCCTCTGCTGGGCGTGTCCCGCACGGGCTCCGGACCCGGAAGCTCCAAACCGCTGGCTCCTTCTGCCGGGCTTTCGGCGCCGGCTCTGCGCCCGGACTGCGGTCCGCTGCCTCCTGCCGGACGGGGCGGGACTGAGAAGCGTCCGCCGAGAGTGGGTCTGGGTGTAGCCGGGACCCCAGAAGGCGGAGTTTTAACCGTGAGCTTCATTCTTTTTTTTTTTTTTTTTAAGATTTTATTTATTTATTTGACAGAGACAGAGATAGCGAGAGCAGGAACACAAGCAGCGGGAGGGGGAGAGGGAGAAGCAGGCTTCCCCCCGAGGAGGGAGCCCGATGTGGGACTCGATCCCAGGACCCTGGGATCATGACCTGAGCCGAAGGCAGACGCTTAACGACTGAGCCACCCAGGCGCCCCGTGAGCTTCATTCTTCACTCAAGGGACATTTGTGCGACCTCAACAGCAACCCGGGCCTTTTAGATTCTCGCCAGCAGATCACCCCCATTTTCAGTGGGGGGAGCTAAGGTTCAGACAGGTGAACTGATTTACTCGTCCACGGTCTCAGCTCCTAAGTGGGGTACAAAGGATAGAGCCCAAGGTTGTCTGGTTTCAAAGTCGGAGCTCCCTTCATTATATCACACTGGCTAGCAGGTCCTGGAGATGTGGAGGGGAGATCAGGATCCCGGTTTTATACTTCATGCCCAGGATTTGCTGGGCTTAAGTATGTGAGGGGAAAGGTATAGACTGACAGACCTGAAACGCACTTTAAGTCGTGTCTAGTCCCGGGATAATCCGATCCCAGGAATGAACCTTAAGTGGATTTGGAATTGTGCCTCCTGGCAACAACTTAACTCAGGCCAGTTTTGCCTTCTAAACCGCGTACTGTTAGCGCCAACCGGACCCTCTTCCTTCTAGGACAAGTCCTTCAGAGATTTGAAGAAGGCGGTCATGTAGGAGTCATCCAGCAGCTCTAGGAGTGTTGCTGGGCTATGAATAATAGCAGAGTTTCTTAATATTAAAGAAAAAAAACCCTAAGAATATACACAAATCTTGTGAAGATTTGTTTGCTGAACCTATTCCTTGTGCATGGAAGTGCTTCAGGGAAGTAACGTGACTATCTCACTTATGTGAAGTCTAAGTTGGTCCCAGGGAGTTGATAGGATTGCCGAAGGTTCCCAGGAGAGTTGATGGCAGGCACTGGAATGTGGAGTGGGGGAAGTTTGGCTCCAAGCCCCAGCTCTCCTTTCATTTCTTTTTTTCCTAAATTTAAATTCAATTTAATTAACATATAGTGTATTACTAGTTTCAGAGGTAGAATTTAGTGATTCATCAGTTGCATATAACACCTAGTGCTCATTCCATCAAGTGCCCTCCTTAATGCTCATCACCCTGTTACCCCATCCCCCCATCAACCTCCCCTCCAGCAACCCTCAGTTTGTTTCCTAGAGTTAAGAGTTCTCTTATGGTTTGCCTCCTTCTCTGTTTTCGTCTTATTTTTCCTTCCCTTCCCCTATGTTCATCTGTTTTGTTTCTTAAATTCTACGTAGGAGTGAAATCATATGATATTTGTCTTTCTCTGACTGATTTTGCTTAGCATAATACCATCTGGTTTCATCCACGTGGTTGCAAATGGCAAGATTTTGTTCTTTTTGATGACTAATATTCCACTGTGTGTGTGTGTGTATACACACAATTGTATATACAATATATACAATATTGTATATAATGTATATAACATATATATACATACGCATATATATGTCTCACATCTTCTTTATCCATTCATCTGTCAATGGACACCTAGGCTCTGTCCATATTTTGGCTATTGTGGACATTGCTGCTATAAACATTGGGGGTGCATGTGCCCCTTTGAGTCAGTATGTTTGTATCCTTATACAATAATAGGCAGCTCTCCTTTCCATCCCCTTCTATGCCCATCCTTACCCTATCCTCCCCCTACCCTCTCTCTCCAGACTCCCAGGACTTTCCCTATCCGGAATAAAACTAAAAACCCTCTTGGAATGCCTCCGTATCTTTACCTGGTATGACCTCCAGTAAATAACTTGCCCCTGACCTCAGACTTCAGTGCCCGGATTTATAAGGTGCTGTTCAGACTAGGTGCTCTGAGAGATCCCTTCCACCCTGTCACTGAGGTATTAGAAGCTGGAAACAGTCCCATGATATTCCTACTTGAGGCGTTTTCACCTAAACCTAAAAGAACAACTCTCTATGATGGGAAATTCCATATTCTTGGACATGTGGGTTCACAAAGGTTCTTAGGCAAAGGGGCCACTCTCAACTCATATGTCAGCTAATGATAAAGTTAGAGCACAAGGCGAGGGTGCCACAAAGCATATTCATCTCTACCTATTTGTCAAGCTGTCTATTCATGATCCACGGCAGAGACAGATGGCCCTCTGATGTGCCATCAATCCCCTTTGGCAGTCTGGAAAAACACACAATAAAAAATATAGGATTGTCAAGGAAGCCAATTTTACTGAAATACAGTTATCAAATTATTAAAAATTTAAATCTGTGGTCTAATAGATGTGCTTCCTTATTACATTACAAGATCTCAGAGTGGGAATAATAATGACCATAATTCCCAAGTAGTGCTGCACCTAAACAATATTTTGAGGTATCTGGAACATGCAAGCATCTGTGACTCCTAGTGATGACAGTCACAGGTACTAATACTGCGGTGGTTGTTGCCTATGAAAGAAATGCTAGACTATAGTTAGAGGTTCATGAAGATAGAAATTTCTTTTCTCCATCCATGTTCTCAGATTTCCTGATTTCCATCCTCAAGCCCCTTTGGATTTGCAGAACTCCCAATGTATAGTAATACAGGCTTTCGTAAGTTGTGTATGGGTGGACCTGGAGAGGAGGAGAGCACACTTGAGAGGCTGACTGGCTGCTCAGGCAGGACCTCACAGGATGTTTACCCCTCAGTGAGTGCTCTGTGGATCCTGAGCCTAATCCTCGTTTTCAAACAATGTTCTAAAACTCAGTCTGTATCAGCTCTTCCACTGGCATGGAAGTCAATTTCAAATCCCATTTTTCAAGTCAAAGGACCTAAGAACTAGAGGAAACTTTTTTTTTTTAAGATTTATTTATTTATTTATTTGACAGAGAGAGACACAGCGAGAGAGGGAACACAAGCAGGGGGAGTGGGAGAGGGAGAAGCAGGCTTCCTGCCGAGCAGAGAGCCCGATGCGGGGCTCAATCCCAGGACCCTGGGATCATGACCTGAGCCGAAGGCAGACGCTTAACGACTGAGCCACCCAGGCACCCCAAGAGGAAACATTTTTTTGTTGCCATGGTTCAGTGCATAGATTGTAGAAAGCATGATGGTTGGTGAGAAAGGACAAAATCAGCTCTACACTGTAAGGGGCCAACACCTCTGCTATCAATGTTTCTCCTTTGCTCGCCCACAGGATATTTTAGTTGCAACCCCTAAGTCAGGAAAAGTAACTTACTCAGTTTCATAGAGCAATCAAGGGAGCCATAGGATGATGCATGTTGGTTTGTGTAGTATCCCCAAGCTAATTCAACAGCTGCTATTTTTGACTGAACTGATATCTTCTTGGGGAATAAAAACACTTTTGATGGGTTTAGAGTCACTTGCCTGTCTCATTCTGGACTGGTGAGATTCAGTCTCCGCATGTGTTTGCACATCCCCTTCTCCACCATGCCCGATCCCAAATTCTTTTCTGCGCATTGCGCAGTATGCTCTGTTTTGGTTATTTACCTCTCTGATCCAGTTCCAGGTCTCCTTCCATTTGTCACTAAAATAATATGGTCCACTTAGTCTTTTTTGGTGACGGGATCATGCTTGTGTTGGTATTATAATTGTTCTCATTTTCATTAACTTCTTAGAAAACAATATTCACAAGTTTAAAAATTTAAACTAGCCTATCCTTATACACATCACAACAGTTCATCCTCAGGGAAAGTCAAGGACAGACTGATTACGACACACCGAAGTCACTCTCCGTCATGCAACCGTGGATGGGTCAACCATTAGTGTCAACTGCAAACTGTGGTTGACAACATCAGTGGTTGGGGGGAAAGTGGGCAACAGCAACTACAGAAGGTGCATCATCTCTGTCATATCCATTTGACACTTAAGACAGTGTTGCTCTCAGCCCCTCTTTTTGGGTCGCTGTATGGGCTTTGGATTTTTCTTCCAGTCTTCCACACTCATTGCCCAAACCAGGACCTTTCATACTCCAGGAAAGGTTTCCCAGAACATGATACTTTCAATGTTAAATCGGGATGATTGGTTACCTTACTGGGTTCTCAGTAATCCAAAGGCTAGCTCTCCAGAGGCAGGAAGGCAGGCACATGGAGCCAGAGACTCCTCACCTTGCTTCCACTGATGGTGTGGAACTTCTCTAGAATATTTCTCACAGGTTTCTCTTCTTTAAAGGTGATGAAAACAGAACGTTGTCTTTTGTTGGACTCTGGATCCAATGAAAACTGATGGCCTAGGGGTGCTTGGATGGCTCAGTTGGTTAAGCATCCAACTCTTGGTTTCGGCTCAGGTTGTGATCTTGTGGGTCCTGAGATGGAATCCTGCATTGGGCCCTGTGCTCTGTGGGGAGTCTGCTTGAGGATTCTCTCCCTTTGCCTGCCCCTCCTCTCTAAAATAAATAAGTATATTTTTAAAAATCCCTAAAAACCCCCCCCACACACACACAAAACTCATCGGCCTTGATCTGGAAACACAGGCAAAGCTCAGGGCTGGTACCTCCTCTGACTCAGGACCGAAAGGGAACTCACAGGAGAGAAGACACCCAAATGCCAGGGGAGGAGAAAGAAGCCCTGCTGAGGAGAACTCCAGCCAGCCAAGGAAGGAAAGAAGGAAGGAAGGAAAAAAGCAGCCACAGGTGGTTGGTGGGGAGCATAAACCACATTTTGGGGAGATACTCATTTCCTGAAACTTGTCAAAGTACTCCCTATCCTCTTCCATGTAGCTTCGGGGTTCAGACTCCCCACAAAGATTTTCTTCATAAGATCCTTCTTCACAACCATGGCACTTTTGGTGTTCATGCAATGGCCATCCATTCATTGTCTGGGTCTGGGACCTATTCCCACACAGGAGTTGGTTGACCAACCGTCCACATTTGCCCAGGACTAAGGGATTGGGAGACTTTCAGTGCTAAAACCAGAAGTGAGGGATTTCCCAGGTTGAGGGACTTACTAAGACTGGAGACTCTGGGGTTTCCTGGGATGTGGGACTTTCAGTGCTAAAACTGGGACAATGCCTCTGAGAAGGGGATCAGACGGACCCTGGTTCTAATTCTCACTGGCATTTCCTAGCAGTATTACCCTGGGCTAGTTCCTTTTCTCTGAGCCATAAGACTCCAAACACACCACACACTACTTGAGCCTAACTTCCCAGTTTTCTCTAAACCTGAAATCCCAGCTGGTTTACCGAAACCCACGTAAATCTGACCTCAGTCCAGTGGAGTCTCTGTCCATGCTGCATGCCCTCTTCAGGTCCCAATCTAAGACTTGTTTCCTCCAGAGGTAAAACAGCACAAGCTGTAGCTGGGCCACTGGGTTCAGAATCCTCACTGTGCCAACCCCCTATTCACTGTGCAATCTCTTAGTTACCAAATCTTCTGTGGGCCTTAATCTCGTCCTTTGTGAAGTGGCACTGAAATCATGCCTGTTTTATAGCACACGTGGATGCTTTTCTATACATGAGAGGTATTTAGCACAGTGTCCCAAACAGGAAGTTAAACAGATAATAAATGTCCACTAGCCTCTTCCTGGACCACTTCCACCCATATACTTATTCCCCCTGAAACCTGTACAGAAACAAGTCCCTAAATTCTGCTTCCCTCAGAGCCTTGGCTATAGATAGCTCAGACACACTGATCATGATCCAGGAATGCTATTCTCTCAGAAATCAAATCCTGTGCACAAGGGCCCTTGAAGGACTACATAGCTTACTTTCCCCATGCTGACTGCATCTTTAAAGAGGATCAGCCCAACCCTCTTGATCTTTCAATGCTGGGGTCCTTTATAGTATGGATAACAACCTCTCCACATTTGGCAAAGAGTCCTTTGAGTACTTTTTGCTGGTGTCCCAGTTCAGGCCATTAACGAACAATGTTCTGAAATGGTAGGGCAAGACACATGGCAACAAGAAGTCTTACAAGGAAGACATGAGCTCGGAATGTCTTCAAGAAATCCATGAGTTGGGGCGCCTGGGTGGCTCAGTCGGCTAAGTGGCTGCCTTCGGCTCAGGTCATGATCCCGGGGTCCTGGGATGGAGCCCCGCATAGGGCTCCCTGCTCAGCGGGAAGCCTGCTCCCTCTCCCTCTGCCTGTCTGCCGCTCCCCCTGCTTATGCTCTCTCTCTCACGATCTCTGTCTCTGTGTCAAATAAAAATAAATAAAATCTTAAAAAAAAAAAAAAAAGAAATCCATGAGTTAAGGAAGAACTGGACCTCCCAAAGCTTTCATCGGAAGGATTACAAATAAATCCACCACCCACAGCAAAGTTCTCACCTACCCATCCTGTCGGTAAAGATTCTACCTTTAACAGATGTTAACAAATCTACACTACCTCGTTACTGAGATCTCAACTCCACACTGACACCAATGAAACTTAAGACCACGGCACCCCGGGACTGGGAGGGGGAAAGAAAGGGCAACCTGGGGGCGCCTGGGTGGCTCAGTTGGTTAAGCGACTGCCTTCGGCTCAGGTCATGGTCCTGGAGTCCCGGGATCGAGTCCCACATCGGGTTCCTGCTCGGCGGGGAGTCTGCTTCTCCCTCTGATCCCCCCCCCCCTCATGCTCTCTGTCTCCCATTCTCTCTCTCAGATAAATAAAAAAAAAATCTTAAAAAAAAAAAAGGGCAACCTGGCCAGGGTGTAGGCCCTGGGAACTCAACACAGCTGTAAGTTAGTTTGGTTTTTAAAAACCCTCTTAACAAAGTGCAGTCATCTATGTCTGTCTTCCCTCTGTGCCTAGAGGGCCTCAAGGAACGTGGCCTTCCTGGGAAAGAGACTTCGGTCGTACAGCGACTCCATTCCCACCTGGAGGGGAGGATGGAGAGAGGAAGGACGGAGGCCCTGGCCTGGCACGTGGAGGGGTGCCACGGCACCTAACCTCGCATCCTCCTGGTTCTTGCCCCAGCTCATCCCGGGACCATCATCTGGTCGGGCTTGGCGCGGGCCCGGCTCCCCGTGGAGGCCCCCGGGTCCGGGCTGGACACGCACTTTCCGGGGTGGCCTCTTGTCCGTCCTCCGCCCGGCCGGTGGTTCCCATGGGCGGCGCGCCCTCACTTGCTTCCGACATCCTGGACAGAGCCCTCGCCGCCGTGGACGCCGCGCAGCCCGCTCGCTTGCCCTCGCCTCAGCCACAACCAAGGCGGCTTGGCGGCAGCCTCCGCCTGACTTTATGATCCCAAATCGGGGGACCCGGGGCGGGGCGGGGGCGGGCCCACGTCTGCTACGGCGCATGCTCATTGGCTGAACCCGCCTGACCCTCAGCCGTGCGCCGGCGTCCCATTGGCCTCAACCGCGCGCGCTCCGAATCCGAGGGAGCTTGCGGTCTCAGAAGGCCGCTGAGCCAGGGCCGGGCAGAGGACTGGAATCCGAGGGTGGGAATTCAAGAAAAGATAAAACGTGAGTCTAATTTCAAACTTAGGATATTTGTACCGATTTCTGTTTAGACCTCCATAAGCAAAATTCACGGTCAACGAATCAGGCTTTTCTTATTTAATTGCCTTTCCTATGAAGAGGCAGCAGGGGGCACTAGATGCCCTAGTTTCCTTCGGGTAGGCAGGAAATTGTGGCCTCGTCGGAGTTACTCTCAAACATCAAATAGTTTGCTCTTAGAAAACAGGGATGGTTATTAAACTGAACGGTAAATGGGGAGAACAGGGCGATGAGCTACGTGGAAAAACGTACGAAAAAGGCACGCGACTTCTGCGTTACAGCCTGTTGGCTAAGGAGTGCAGTTTCCTTATGGGGAGGGGAGGTCAATTACAGGACCCGGGGAGGTTTAGGTGGGCTCTGAAAGAGGGGCAGGCGGTGGAGAGTGACCACAGGGCACCGGCCAACTTCCTGTCCTAAGCCTGACATTTGGACCCATTTTGAACCTTTGCCAAGGACACGGGGCTTCCCGTGCAAAAAACGGGACTGGGGACTTTGCTATAAACAATAATAACAACAACTAACATTTAATGAGTACCTGCTGGGTGCCAGCCACCTTCCACTTTACGATATCAACTTCCTTTAATCTTCACAACGACCCTCTGAGGTAATGCTATGTCATTCCCATTTTACAGAGGAGGAAACTGAGGCAACTTGCCAAAGTTCACGTAAACAGCTGAGCGGTGTCAGATCCAGGTTTCGGAAAAGAAGGTGCATGCAGGCTCTGCGGTCTTTCTGCGGGGGTTTGAATCACGACTCCCACTGTGTATGTTATTAATACACGAAAGCACATAATATTATGACTAGCACCTAGGAAATACTCAAGTGTTTGCTATTATTATTAAAAGAGTGGTCCTTGCTTTCCAAGAGCTTAAAATACACTTTAAGAGGTTGGTAAGAGTCATAAAGCAGAAGCACCTATTGAATGGATGAACGGGTGTTCAGAGGACGGAAGAGTTGTGAAACAGCAGTCAGGTCTGGGTCACAGGTTGCTGGGGATTGTACCTGCTTAAAGTTCCATCCAAGCAACCGGCATTAGCCTCTGATCCTCAACCGCTTGAGCTAATCATTACATTCTTTGTGTTTGATTATCATATGGGAGTGTGTGTGTATGTTTAAAAATATTATCAATTTTTACTAGTCACTAAAATTCTCTTAAGGAATGCTGTCATATCTACTTTTTCAGCTGGAGGAAGCGTTTATTAATTTTGCAAAACATCTGTTAGATGTCAAGCTGTGGAGTAGGACTCAAAAATAAACAGGTGCTGAGTCAGAGACTGACTCTGGAATGAGGAAGGGATGAGAAAGGATACTATTTTAATTGAAACATGAAGTCTGACAGGGAGCCAGTGGTCAAGGAGTCAGGAGAACCACCCTGGGGGCAGCAGGAATGGTCTGAGCGAAGACCCTGGGGGTGGGAGGGAAGGGCTCTGTGCCGTGTGAGAACCAAGGGAGGGGAGGGTACTTGGTTGGGGCTGGAGAATTGTGAATTAGAAGCAGAGTGAATGGGTGCCAACAAGCCCTGTTCACAAAGAGCCAGGGCTGAGTATGGTTTCCTGCCTCTGAGGCTTCCATTTAAATCATCTGGACTGTGCAGCCTGCAGATGTTTCTGGGTGGAGACTTCATGGGGTGAGAGAGGTCATCTTTGTGCGCAGCTTGTTTTTCATTGGTTGTCCTTAACTGAGTTTAATGCTCTGTGTCTGTGTACACTTAGATCCGGAATTTGTCTTGAATGAAATGACTCCTCACTCTCGTGCTTTGCTGAACTGTAAAAGAATTATGTTTGTGTCTATGGTAAAATGGATTTACATACATTCACTAGCATACATGCTTAACTCGATCTTACCCAAAAGAGATTTCTTGGAAATAAAACAAGGCAAAAATTAAAGATAGCTCCATTTTTCCTATTCTGTGAGCTCCCACGGAGCTACTACTGTATTTGTGATACTTGGAGTGGAAAAATCAAAGAGAAAATTGGGTTCTTGAGAAAGAGGACTTGATGTACAGGATTAATCCATTTGCTTCTGATCTTTTTGAGCAAACAGTGCTTAATGCAATAAAAAATGGCATATTTGAGGAAAAGCAGTTTATCTTGTTTGATAAGGCTGCTTTTTCTCATTACATTAGTGTTGCTTTGATAACACATTTTAAACAGTGTTTTTAATTTAAAAGGAAAAGTCCCAAGAGAAGGTGTAGGCTGAAAAATAGGGTATGATAATATTTGAAAACCTACAATTGAAGAACATTCAAAGAGTCCTCTCAGCAGGGCAGTGTGGCTGACTGTAAAGGTGAAATTGGGTCCAAATTTAATGAGAGGAAAGATTCTGTCCCTTTCTCTCTCCTTACAGTTGGGTCTAAGAGTTTAATTGCTATAGTAAGTTTAGGTGGTATCTCCAACAAATTTCTTGAAAAGAAGGACGACGACTATTAAAAGAGCTGAAATTCAAATCAGGTGTGGATAGAGTGTTAATTTTAAAACAACAACACCCCTGTAATACCGTGGGCAGGCTCTGGAACACTTAGTAGCATTTGTATATCTCACCTGCTCAGGTGAGATTTAATGAAGAGTATCGGGATGAAGGTGGAAAGGAAGAAATTGCTTTGTTTATGAAATGACTTTTTAAAAATTTTGGTAAATTATTCCAATTAGCAAAGTGGTTAATAATGTTGGCTTTTAGTCTTAAGTTCAGTTAGTGAAGTTTCAAGGTCAGGAGCCTGCTAGATGAGTAAGAAATGGCCAAGGCCGCTCCCACACATTGACTGGGCCGATGGCCAAAATGTTATAGGGTGTTTCTGTGTCCGTTCCCTTTTGCAAAGATGTATCTACAGACAGAACTTTAAGAAAACTCACCCCGCCCCTTTCCCTTAAATATCTCCTTGGAGGCTTCTGAGATGTTTAATTTAGTGGTTCCCAAACCTGCTGCCCACCTGGGCATCTTTAAAAACTACCAATGCCTGGCTCCCACCTCCAGCTATTGTGATTTACCTGGGATGAGCTGCGACCCAGAAATGGGGAATGATTTTAAAAATCTTTTTTAAAACCTAATCTTTTTATAACTGTAGATTTATATGCATTTGTAAAGAAATAATACAGAGAGATTCCTTTTATTCTTTACCCAGTTTCCCCTTATGGTACCATCTTCCAGAACTGTAATAGAATATCACAACCAGGTCTTGACATTGATATAGTCAAGATGCAGAACATGTTCATCACCACAAGGATCCCTCCCTCCTGCTGGCCTTTATAATCACACCCATTCCCTGCCCACTCCAACCCCTTGTAACTTCTGGCAACCACTAATCTGTACGCCATTTCCATAATTTTGTCATTTCAAGAATATTATATAAATGGAATCATACGGTGTGTAACCTTTGGGGATTAGTATCCCCAAATTAGTATTAGTATTTTTCCCTCAGTATAATTATCTGGAGATTGCTCCTGGTTGTTGCATGTATCAATAGTTAGTTCCTTTTTATTCCTGAAGTAATAGTACCTGGTATGGATGTGCCACAGTTTTTTTTAACCATCTGGATGGCTTTCAGGTTTTGGCTATTAGGAATAAGCTAATCTAAGAATTCATGTACATATTATTGTGTGAGCATATATTGCCATTTCTCTGGGATAAACATCCAGGAATAGAATAGTTGGGGTGTATGGTAGGTGCATGTTTAGCTTTTAAAAAACGATTTTTTGAAGTGGCTGTACCATTTCACATTCCTACCATCAGCGTATGAGCGATCCAGTTTCTCTGCATCCTTGTTAGCATTTGGCAGTCTCTCTTTTATATTTTAGCCCTTCTGAGAGATGTGCAGTGATATCACATTGTGGTTTTAATTTGCATTGCCCTACAGGCGAATGATGTTAGACATCTTTCCATGTGCTTATTTGTCACCATTTGGCAAAATGTCTCTTCGTGTCTTTTATCCATTTTCTACTTGGGTTACTTCTTAGTTTTTTACTGTTGCATTTTGAGAATTCCTTATATGTTCTAGATACTAGTTCTTTGTCACATATGTGGTTTGCAAATGTTTTCTCCCACTCTGTAAAGAACTTGTCTTTTTATGCCTCCAGTAAAGTCACAGAGCAAAAGTTTTAAATTTTGATGCAGTCCAATTTATCATTTTTTCCTTGTATGGATTGTGCTTCACATTAATCAAGGACTATCCAACATTATGAACAGAGCAGACATTGCATCCAAGAAAATAGAGTGCTTCACTACAGAAATCTTTCATGTTAAAATTTTTCAGCCAGGGGCGCCTGGGTGGCTCAGTCATTTAAGCTTCTGCCTTCAGCTCAGGTCATGATCTCGGGGTCCTGGGATCGAGCCCCGCATAGGGCTCCCCACTCAGCGGGGAGTCTGCTTCTCCCTCTGCCTCTCCCTGCCTCCACTCGTGCTTGCTCTCTTTCAGATAAATAAATAAAAATCTTAAAAAAAACAACCCAAAACTTTACAGCCAGATGAGGATGTTCATTTCTGTTTTCTTGTTTAGTTGTATTGACTCATGTTCATGGTTTCAGAGATACCACATGGACATATAGGTAGACTTACAGCTTCCAAAGATTTGAACTGCAAAACTGCTAATGTTACAGACAAGATCCTCTCAGAGAAAGAGCTCTCTACTCATGGGCACATGGAATTGATGAATATAAGGATAATTTCTGGACTGTCACGAACAGGCCATACAATTTCACCAAATAAGTAGTTCATTGTGTAGGGAAAAAAAGATTCATTGCCATGGTGGGAAGAGGTCAGGAAAAGGCTCACATATCCCAGCTGGAATTACAACTCATTCATTTGAATAGAGTTACTACTCATTCATTTGAAAAATAAAGTGAGGAGATTAAGCACAGTCCATGGGGATTATGAATTAAGGGCAGTATATTTCTTATTCAGAATGTAGGGGGAGGAAGAATATTTGTATAGTCAGAGCAGTGAATTTCCAGTTACTGGAAGTTTTTGACCAGACCGTGGACCACCATGTAGCAGGACTGTTGGAAAGGTGCATCAGGTACTAGGAAGTAAGGTACAATAGTGAGCTTTGAGAGCCTATCCACTGAGTATCTCTGGCATCATGACCCTTCTCCAAGGTAAGATACAGAAGTGTCCTGGAGATGAAGAACATAGGCAGAACTGATCCCAAGAAATTTGGGCAAAGATGATTGGAGGAGGACCTTCTCCTCCTATGGTCAGATTCTCTAGATAAAGTTAGATTTATGGAGCTGGGAAAGACTTTGGAGGGAGGTTTTTCATGCTCTTGATAAAGAGATGGAGAAATTGTATTAGGCTGAACTGTGAAGTCCCAGTGGCTTCACACAAGAAAAGCTTATTGGTCTCTTGTGCAAACTCCTTCCTGAATGTTCTTGAAGTGACTTTCCTCCAAGTGATGACCCAGTGACCCAAGTTCCTTCTATCTTGTTGCATGGCCCTCGAGCACATGGCCTCTAATATCTAAGTGAAAGGGGGAGAGAGTTCAGGAAAGGCACCTGGGTACTTAAGATATCTGAGCCCTGACTGTTTCATGCCTCACTTTCACTCCCATCCATTAGGCAGAATCGGTCACATGGCCAACCTAATTTCAAGGGAGGCTGGGAAACGGAAGACCAGGCAGGTCATCGGTGCACACCGATAGTTTCGGCCATAAGAAGTGAAGACACAGAAGGGTGCCATGATTTCCATGATTTCATTATGACCACTGTGTTAGTGTGTTAATATAGCCAGAACTGAGATTAGGTAGGATGACCGATAAGGTTGAATATGATATATGATGGTATTTGAACCCTTCCATGGCCTGGTCCTGGGCATTCCACCATCCTTTTCTGCTACTCCCTGCCTGGCAGCTAGTGCCCCATCAAAACAGAACTGTTTGTAGTCCCCCATGCCCACCTGGCCTGCTTTTCTCTTGCTGCCCCTTTCATAGATGTGAATACTTTCTTTCTTTCTTTCTTTTTTTTTTAGGGAGGGGGCGGGGCAGAGAGAGGGGGAGAGAGAGAATCCCAAGCAGACTCCACACCCAGAGAGGAGCCTGATGACCCTGAGATCATGACCTGAGCTGAAATCAAGAGTCTAACCCACTGAGCCACCCAGGCACCCTGTGAATACTTTCTACTTCTTCACCTAACTCCTCCTCGTTTACTTATTCTTTCAGACTTAACAGTAACATCTGTTCTTCCAGGAAGCCGATCCTAATTTCCTGATTCCCCAACTCCCCAGATTGGGTTAGGTATACTTCTATGCTTCCACATTGTCCTATCCATATCTCTCACAGCATCAGTACTAAAGGTTATGTCATTATCCATTTATGATTCTGTCTCCCGCACTACACTGTGTACTTCTTGTAAGCAACTCTACTTATTAGAGTTGAGATTTTCCTAGTTCTTGGCATGATGAATAATTTTGGGTTGTACCTTGGACAGTTTTAAGATTATGTTATGAGACTCTGGGTCTTGTTTAAATCCGATGAAATACTGACATTTTTTTGTTTTAGTAGGCAATCAACCCAGTTGGTTTTAGGCTGCAAATTCTGACCAGCCTTCTGTGGATCGTGGTTTCAGAGTCGGTTGTTTTCAAAGCCTTTGCAGTGCTACTGGGATCGATCTGATGTGTACGCCACCTAGTGGCCGGTCTGACCCCTTGGCCGTGATCTCTCCCGTGGTTCATTTCTCTGTCTAGGATACGCTCTTTATGGTCAGATTCATGCATGCACACCCTGGGAATAAACCTAGGTTCTTAAACAATTTTGCCAGTGCCCCCAGCTGCTTCCTCTCTGAGATTTCCCTGGAGCTTTTTGGTTCCCTGAAGAGTCCCTTTTTGGTCCTCATCTGCTGTTCATTTCCTATGAACTGTGCCCATACCTGGGGTCGTTGTTTTCATTCAGCAAAAATGGGATGGACCTCTCCCACTGCACTGTGCCAATTTTTTTTGTTTGTTTGTTTGGATAGTAAGCTCAATGAGCCATACATCCACAAGGAAGTACGGAAAGGTTTATTACTTACATCATTGAACTTTCTGGAGAGAGCAAAGAGGGCTCCCAAGCTGGTCTGAAAATGGCTTGAAAGAGCCAGGAATGGGGGGGTGCCTGGGTGGCTCAGTTGGTTAAGCGACTGCCTTCGGCTCAGGTCATGATCCCAGGGTCCTGGGATCGAGCCCTGCATCTGGCTCTCTGCTCGGCGGAGAGCCTGCTTCTCCCTCTCCCACTCCCCCTGCTTGTGTTCCCTCTCTCTCTGTGTCTCTCTCTGTCAAATAAATAAATAAAATCTTAAAAAAAAAAAAAAAAAAAGAGCCAGGAATGGGGACTGGCTTGGTGTTTCTGACGGCCAGGGGGTGTGGCTGTGGCGAATGTCCCTGCACGCAGGCTGGATCCCCATGGTTTGAACTTCCCACTGGTGACAAAGGAGCAACTGAGCCTTCTTACCAGCTTCGTCCAGATGTGGGACAGAAAGTGAAGGGGGAGTGGTGAGTCTGGAAAGCTGTCTGCAACCAAACATCAAAAAATAGAGTCAGACTCTTCATTACAGTGGCCAAGAGGCTGGAAGACAGAGAGGGGGGAAAAAGCAGTAGGCATTTGTGCCCCTCTCTTGGGCCACTGTTCTTGCAGTCAGAGAGGAAGTTTCCTTCCATCCCTCAGAGTTTTAAGGACCTGCGGGCTATCATGGGCTGGGTGGTTTGAGACATTAAGGAAAAGAAAAAGGAAAATGAGAAATTTTCTCCATTCTCTCTGAATGTTGGGAGATCCTTTCACCACTGCTCATGTCAAAACAAAGGGCCTTTCTTGGAGCTCTCTCTGTCCTTGCCAGTTCTCCCTTCCAGGTTTTAGGCTGCCTTGAATCCAGGGCATGGGATACCGGGGCGAGTGGTGGGGAGAAAAGTGGTAAGCTCACCACGTGTTGAGCGGTCCTTTGAATTTTCATCTTTTCCCCAAGCTACCTACCTGCTATTTACTTTTCATAGTAAATACCTGCTCCTTGTGTTCTGTCCAGGTTTTATAGCTGCATTCAGTGGGAGGGACAAGGTTAGTTAGTCCAACTTAGTCCATTTTACATGGAACCCTGGAATCTATCTTACGCTATTTTGTTCACCCCGCGCCTAGCACAGCACCTTGTACGTGGAAGGGACTTAACAGATGTTCATTGAATGAACAAAGTGAATGGCTGAATGAATGAGTGAACAAATCAAAGTCATATGATTTACTTACAAATAACACAGAAATTCTCACGTTTTCAAAGACAAATTTCTGATTACCGCCATGGCCAATGTTCCTCAATGCTCTTGCTGGGAGAGTGTGGGATCCTGTACAGAGAGGATCTAGCCTCAGTTAATAAAAAATTAATTTTTCTTTTCTTTTTTAAAAGATTTTATTTATTTGAGAGAGAGACAGCGAGAGAGAGAGAGCACAAGCGGGGAGGAGGGGCAGAGGGAGAGGGAGAAGCAGACTCCCCACTGAGCAGGGAGTCCGACATGGGCTGGATACCAGGACCCTGAGATCATGACCTGAGCTGATCACAGACACTTAATTGACAGAGCCACCCAGGTGCCCCCCAAAATAATTTTTCTTTTGAATCTTTAAATCAGTGAAGTATTTGAAAAGCCCAAAGTTGCTATGTCTCTGGAAAGGCTTTTGGTTGTACAGGTTTGAGAATGTACTTTCTTAAATGCTGTTCTTCCCTTGCCTGTTCCAGGATTAAAATAAAATAAAGCAAAACTGGCCAAGCACTTCCTTCAGAGGCACATGCTTAAGGTCCAGTTACCATGCAAACAGGCTGCACTGTATGTTTAAAAAGAACTCTGCAGAGCTCTGCTGTTCATTCATCTCCTTCTAAATAGTCTGCATGTGAATTATGGGATCCATTTACACTCAGAATGCTAGAAAACCCCAAGTATTTGAATGGCAGGCTCTTTAATCTTAAGCTGCTGTGACCCCTGCCTGTGACAGGACTCAGCCGATGCGTCCAACATGAAATCAACTCCAGCTCATCTTTTCCATTCTTGAATTCCCCTTTGACAGGGACCCCAGGAGTCAATGGGACCTCTGTGTGTGGATGGGATTCCCAGGAGAGTCAGGAAGGGCCTGATGATTCATGATATAAAACATCCCAAAGGGACTCTGCTTCCCTTTTAATTTTGTGTCAGTGGGGGGAGTTTTGGAAACTGATGCTGATGAGGACAGAATTCTCATCGGGAGCTAAACAGGATCCCTAACAGAGAAGAAACACAAGCTTCTCAGAACCAGGATCCAGTTCTCTTGACACGGAGGCCACAGCAGTGAAGGGCAGCCAGCCAAGGAGGGTGTGCACTCCTTTAAATGTGCTGGGGACTTGACCCCCTTCTGCAGAACCTTTTTTCACCGATTCCATAGGAACAAATCAGTTATCTGCTCTGAGTCATTGAATGCCATTTCTCTCTGTGTCTGCTTTTCTCTGCTCCATTTTTGTTCTCTCTGGGTGCTTTAGCTTTTTCTGTCCTGGTTTATCACAGGTATGAATTGCATCCATATCAGGAGTTCTCTCTTATGGCAGATTTGGCACCAAATGGACAAGTTAAAACCTTCCAAATAGAATCTTAAAAAAATAAATAAAGGGGGGCGCCTGGCTGGCTCAGTCAGTGGAGCGCGCGACTCTTAATCCTGGGGTTGTGAGTTTGAGCACCACATTGGGTGTAGAGATTACTTAAAAATAAAATCTTTTTTTTTTAAGATTTTATTTATTTATTTGACAGAGAGAGAAAGAGAGAGCACAAGCAGGGGGAGCTACAGGCAGAGGGAGAGGGAGAAGCAGGCTTCCCGCGGATCAAGGAGCCCAGCGCAGGGCTCGATCCCAGGACCCTGGGGTTGTGACCCGAGCCGGAGGCAGTTGCTTAATTAACTGAGCCACCCAGGCGTCCCAAAATAAAATCTTTTAACCACCCCCGCCCCCCTCCCCCACAAAACCTTCTATAAGTTAAATCCAGTTCCGAGGGGCTCCGGGGAACTATTCTTTGTACTTTTGACACAATGGTTTCGGTTTTATCTGAGCTTTGTATTATTTACTACAACCTGGAACATCTTTGGTTATAGAAGAATTTTTGTTGACGTGGGACTAGGTTGGCCACAGAATCCATTCCCTGGCCCCACCAGCACAATCCCAGAGGCCCAGTAACCTGCTGGGGTACATCGTCCAGGTCAATGATGATTTGGTCTGAGATATCTCCTGGAGGAGGACTCCTGGGGGTGCGCTTGGGTCCTCTAAAGACCTGGCCCCCTGTGGGGGACCTCCCTGCCTTTCTGGTTGTTCCCTGGGAGTGTTTTTTCCTTCATTTTCCTTCATTTATGTCTGGATTAGGCTAATAGGAAAGAGAATGAAACTATCTACTTGGGTTTTTTTTTTTTTTTCTCCCTTTATTCCTCCTCTCCTCCCAAACACAGAGAAAGGCAGATGAGAATCATAAATGCATCTTCACTACAAGTATTATGAATCTCCACATTTTCTTTCATTTTAAAGGACTCCGCCTTGTAAAAACTGCACAGGTAAAGGATGTGTGTCGTAGAAGAACTAGAAGACAGGGATTTTTAAAAAGAGAGGAAAGAAACCTCCAAAAATGCCTTCCCAATTAAAAAAAAAAAAATCAGGCTTGTTAATTACTTCACTCTTTCCAGTCTTTCTGGAACTCAGTTCCTGCTATTTTTCATCAAGTATTGTTCTTCCCCTGTATCTGGATGGTGCCCCTAGCAACCAGCATTTTTCCCCCACCACATTAGCTAAGTTGCTTTGAAGAAAGTGTTCTCCCAAATAAAGTACACAAGGCACACGTATCCATAATAGAACAAAATATTCTCATGGACAATTTAAACAACTCTCTTATAAGGAAGTGATGCTTTGGTACTGCTTCTTAGGTCAGCTTCCCCTGACCAGCCTCAGTCCTTATGCTTCTTGACCCTGGGCAATTTGGCCTTTGTGGGTGACTTTCAGAGTTTCCTTCTTAGATCCTCTGAACGGTGGTCGTTCCTTGCCAGGCCTGACCAGTCTCCCAGCTCTCAGCCTTGTAAGCAGTTTCTTTCCTTGCATGTTCTTAACTCCATGCCTCTACAAACTCCTTTTCCCATTTTGGGGGCAAGTGTGGCACATATAAACATCAATCTGCACATTCAGGAATGCAAGAGATTTAATCTTTTTTTTTTTTTTTTTTTGTAAGCCACTTGTTTTCTACTTCAAACCTCCATTTCATCCGATGGAAGGAGTTTAATCTGTCAGTGTGGGATTTACACACACAGACACAGACACACACACGTATGCACACATCCAGTCTAGGTCACTGTCTATCCTTGCTGGCATCCCCTGAACTTTGCCTGCTCCTGCCTGGCCTTTGGACTATGTGGGTCCCTGCTAAGTCATCCTTGCCCTAAGTTCTCCTCCAGCTCCAGCTTGCTCTCAGCTCAATTCTTCACTACTTTGAGGTGCAGAGGTTGGGTCTTCTCTTTCCACACAATGCTGGGAAAAGTGAAAACCTCCACGGGGCTATCAGTGGCCTTCACCCCATTTCAGGTATTCCGGGGTGTAAAGGTGTCTGGGGCCTGTTTCAAAGCCTACGTGCTGACTGGCTACACCATTTGCTGGACCCCATACAAGATGAAAACATAAAGTTGGGGGTGGGGTGGGGAAAGTCAACCACCCCCCCTCCACGGGCCCCCAGCAGACAGATGATCCCGAGGGGATCGCAGCCTTCATGCCATACACACGTGCCATCCACATATACATACGTGAGGCCCCATGTCTGGATTGGGGCTGGACCAGAGACCCCCCTGCATTGCCCACCCAATGGCTGTGGCACCCAGCACCCGAGGTGCAAAGGCACCTGCCTTGTTCTCACCTCCAGATGCCTTAAGGCCTGTGCGCCAGGGCCTGACCCCCTCTCCTCCTCTCTGCACCTGCGCCAGGTATGCCAGGAAGCCAAGCAGGGCCACGACGCCTGGGCACCAGGGAGCGAGTGGTGGGGCACCCCTGGAGACAGCTGGGGGCAGGATTCCCTGGGAGCCAAGTCTCCAAGCCCCAGGGGCATGCTCCATTGCCCTGTCTCACTCTACTTTACAAATCATACATTCCAAGGTAAAACTGTTAAGAATTTCAAGACAGCCACTGCAGAGCATTAAACCCCAGTGCCAGGCCCTTCTGAGCACCTTGTCCTGTGTCCCCGCACTGGCCGCGTTAACCTGGTTTGCCTCTGCACCTAGATACATGAAAGCCAGGAAGTAGGCTTCCTTCTTGTATGACATCATCCCTTGGGGCAATGAGAATAAAACAGTTCTGCCTGGAACTGTTTTATATGCAAGGAAAAAGCTGGGAGAGAGTCACCCACTGTTTTATATGAGAATAAAACAGTATTGCCTAGAACAGGGGGTGGGGTGAGAAGAGTAGGGAGGGGAAGTTCCTGGGAGTAATAGGAATTTTCAGAAAGAGAAAAAGAACACCCAAATTCATATTTCAAAAACTCTTTTCCCACCACATAAGCATCTACCAATCCCAGCACTCATGGACTTCCGGCTGTCGTCCTTCATCTGTGCACCTCAAACAGTAGCCTGCATCTCTGCTGAGGTGGGAGGGGGCCTTAATTTCTAGGACTCGGGCAGAGCTCTGCTGAGGTTTTATGCCACCTGGCCAAGCTCTCTCAGAGTTGTATTTTAAAATTTGAACATGTTCTTCAAAGTATGGCGCCCTCGACCTGCAGCATCAGCATCACTTGGGAACTCGTTAGAAATGCAAATCCTCGGGGATCCTGGGTGGCTCAGTCATTAAGAGGCTGCCTTTGGCTCAGGTCATGTTCCCAGGGCCCTGGGATCGAGCCCCGCATGGAGCCCCGCGTGGAGCCCCGCGTGGAGCCCCACGTGGAGCCCTGCATCGGGCTCCCTGCTCAGCGTGAAGCCTACTTCTCCCTCTCCCACTCCCCTTGCTTGTGTTCCCACTCTTGCTGTGTCTCTCTCTGTCAAATAAATAAATAAAATCTTAAAAAAAAAAAAAAAGAAATGCAAATCCTCAGGCCTGCCCCATACCCTCTAAAGCTGAAAGTCGGCGGCGGGGGGGGGGGGGTGCTCAGAGAGGGTTTCAACAATTCTCTAGTGATTTAATGCATGATAAAGTTTGAGAACCACTGCTCTAAATATATATTACATGGGAGATGTTTTTCAGAGGTCTTCAGTACATTTTCATTTACAGTCTTATAAAAAAATATTGGACCTAGTGCTCATTGTTTACAGTTCAGAAGATTGTAAGAAGGTTCAGCAATTCTAAAGTATGTCCTCTAACCACATGCTATGATATTTGGAATTCCTCCATTAGAAATGTGTTCCTTCGGAGGGGTACGTGCACCCCGATGTTTATAGCAGCAATGTCCACAATAGCCAAACTGTGGAAAGAGCCAAGATGTCCATTGACAGATGAATGGATAAAGAAGATGTGGTATATATATACAATGGAATATTATGCAGCCATCAAAAGGAATGAGATCTTCCCATTTGCAACAACGTGGATGGAACTGGAGGGTGTTATGCTGAGCGAAATAAGTCGATCAGAGAAAGACATGTATCATATGACCTCACTGATACGAGGAATTCTTAATCTCAGGAAACAAACTGAGGGTTGCTGGAGTGGGGTTGGGGTGGGAGGGATGGGATGGCTGGGTGATAGACACTGGGGAGGGTATGTGCTATGGTGAGTGCTGTGAATTGTGCAAGACTGTTGAATCACAGATCTGTACCTCTGAAGCAAATAATACATTATATGTTAAAAAAAAAAAAAAGAAGAAGATAGTAGGAAGGAAAAAATGAAGGGGGGAGAAATCAGAGGGGGAGACGAACCATGAGAGACGATGGACTCTGAGAAACAAACTGAGGGTTCTAGAGGGGACGGGGGTGGGAGGATGGGTTAGCCTGGTGATGGGTATTAAAGAGGGCATGTTCTGCATGGAGCACTGGGTGTTATGCACAAACAATGAATCATGGAACACTACATCAAAAACTAATGTAATGTATGGTGATTAATATAACAATTAAAAAAAAGAAATGTGTTCCTTCGGGTTTGTTTTACTGTTCTCTTTTAAAAGGTAAAGTTTCTGTTTGGTAAGTTCACATAAAAGTGTCCGTGATATCTGTTGTATTCTGCTTACCATGACTAGGAAGGGAGAGAAACATGGGAAGGGGAGTGAGCTGAACAAAGGGAAGCATTACTTAGGGGTGGCATATTGCTTAGGGCTGGTGTTTCTAGATCTTGTGAAATCACATGAGTAAAGACCTTTATTGGAAATGGTCCCTATAGCTTAATTTTAAAATAAAATAAGGGGGAGAGAATGGAAGAGTGAGTTCATTGGGGTACGTGGTGGATGAAACCTTGCTTCATATGCTGCCACTGACTAGCTAAAATCATAGATAAGCTAAACTCAGTTTTTGTAGAACGTGGTGATATTGATCTCTGAGACATTATATCACTAGGATGTGGTTGCAAGTGACAGGAAATCTAATTCAAACTGTTTTAAACTTTTAAAGAAAAAGGTAATGTTAGCTTTTGTAAACAAAAAAAAAAGGTCTAGAGATAGTTCTGACTTCAGAACAGCTTGATCAGTGTTCAAAAGAGGCCACAGAACCGAGTTGTTCTTCATTTTACTCTTTGCTGCTGTGTGTGTTGGCTTCATTTTCAGACTATGTAAGTTGGCAAGATGGCAGCCCCAGCTCCAGCCAACATGGCTCCCTGGTTCAAGTCTGGATCTGAGGGCAAACCCAGGAGCCCAGAAAGAAAACCCAAGGGAGACTGACTGGCTCTGATTTGCCTCCCTTGAGTTATGTGCCTGTCCTTGAGCCAATCACTGAAACCACAGGAGAAACTGATGCTCTGGATCATATGCCAAGCCTGGGTCATACGCTATCCCTGGAATAGGAGATGGTGAGGAGGTATGGTCAACACCACAAAACCCACAAGGACTGAAGGTGGGAAAGGGCGGTGCCCCCATAAATATTGGAGGCTTTTACTGGAAACAGGGTAAATGGATAGGGGCTGGCGAGGAAACCACACACGTCTACCACAAGGATCTCGGTTCCAACATTCTGTAATTCTGTGAGGTCCTTCCGTGGCCCAGAGTGCTGGCACAGAAACCACATTCACCACACTGCCCTCCAGATGCAACAGAATTAGGCTTGGGAGGAAGGCATCCTGTTTCTATTTAGCATGACTAAACTCATACCCTCCAACAGCCCTGACTGGGAAGGCTGTCCCTCCTGGCAAACCAGTCGGCTTCTCATTTCTTCACAAGAATGTGTACAAAACCGTCCACACTCCTGCCTGGCTCTCCCACTCTGCTCACCTCCATCTTCCTGTTCACCTCCGTCTGTCTTCTGTGCTCCTCTCAGCATGTCTGTCGCTTTCTTCCTTTCTTTCTTCATCTTTGTCTCCTGTCTGGTTTTCTCTGTTGCCTCTCTCTGTTTCTCTCTCTTTCCATTACTGACTGGCCATCTCTCTCTCTCTGCCTAGTTGTCCCTACGTTTCCATCTTGGTTTCTCTCTGTTCTCTCATTCTGGGTTTTCCCTGTGTCTGTCTCATTCATTCTCTGTCCTATTCTGTCTATTCTCCTCTCTCTCTGTCTATTTAAGTACCTGTCTGTCATGTCCTCTACCTGCCGATTTATTTATTTATTTGAGAGAGAGAGAGCACATGAGCAGGGGGAGGGGCAGAGGGAGAGGGAGAGACTCTCAAGCAGACTCCTCACTGAGAGTGGAGCTTGACACACGGCTCGATCTCATGACCCTGAGATAATGACCTGAGCCAAAATCAAGAGTCGGATGCTTAACTGACGGAGCCACCCAGACACCGCAACCTGCCAATTTCATTCTTTGTGTCTACTTTTCCTTTCCCCTGTGCCTTTGTCTCTATTTTTCTTTCTTTCTGAAATAGACAGTTTTCACTGCTCCAGACAGGACTCTAAAATGTTCACACAGTCCTGCTTTTTCCCTATGTTTCTCAGCAAGTGGACAAACAGTTCATAAAGATGGAAGGGAGATTGTGAGGGAGAGAAATTTAGAGAGAATAAGGGGGCATTGATGGGACCCCTGAGGTATATCACTGTGAGTGAGGGTTTGTTTAAGCCAAAAGAGCACAGTGTGCCCACACACGCACACATAGTAAAGTCACAAACCACCTTCAAGCAGGCGCTCAGCTTCTCCATCACAGTTACAGTTGGGTTTGGTTGAAGTTTCGTTTTTCTTGAATTTTTCCTGACCGAATATCTGCTCCCTGGATTCCTAAGCAGTTGGGATATCTGTAACGGAGACACAATCTCAGCACTGCGGCCAGCTACTTTACAACAGGGACAGTAAAGGAACTGACGTAGCCACAGCGTACCTTTGTGAGTCCTCCTCTGTGCATAGCGCAGCCCCTGTTTTCTTACTGGGGGTCACCCACGTCCTGCTTCTCATGGACTGAACAGCCTTTAATGCCCAAACCAGGAAGGCTGACATCAGGCCCTTCACCGCCAGTCTGCAATTTCCAACTCAATAGGAGACATCGCTGGGTTTTGAACAAAAGAATGTGGCATTAGTAGGAAATATTGATCCAACGGGCTTTGCACCCAGAGTTTATTTCTATGTGGATTCATTTTCAAAGGCCAATACATTGGCTTCTGCAGACACTAGCATATTCTTTTTATTTTATTTTATTTTTTTAAGATTTTATTTATTTGACAGAGAGAGACACAGCAAGAGAGGGAACACAAGCAGGGAGAGTGGGAGAGGGAGAAGCAGGCTTCCTGCCGAGCAGGGAACCCGATGTGGGGCTCGATCCCAGGACCCTGAGACCATGACCTGAGCCGAAGGCAGACGCTTAACCACCTGAGCCACCCAGGCGCCCCTAGCATATTCTTTACTGCAATGTAAATGGCAAGAAGAGTATGGGGTCATAGGACTTTTTTTTCTTTCCAACTTTAACACTTCACTGCTCTATGATGCTAAGCAGATAACCTCTCTGAGTCCTCATTTCCATATCCGTAAAATAAAGGATAACAGGTGCTTAATACCATGCCTGGTACTTAGTTGGTGCTAATTAAATGTGTTCATTCATTTAGGACACTGATGCTCAGCTTTGGCTGTCTATTAGAATCTCTTAGGAAGCTTTTAAAAACTCTGAAGCCCAGACTCCAGATTACCAGTTACATTTTGGAGTCTGGCAGCAGTATTTTGAAAAAATCCTACCACACTTTCCACCCCACCTGTCTCCAGTATGCAGCCAAGCCTGATATCATCTATTTCAAAGGAGGTTTACATTAGCTATGTGCTTGTTTTATACTTAATAAAGTGTCAAAGGCCCTGTTTTTAAAAGTGTGCTCGAGGACCCAGAATTTAAACTTGGACCACAGTCCTCATGAATCAATTTCCCCAACTTCCGAAGATTACGTACTCTGTAACCTCATCTAAAATGAAAAGTGCCCCATAAAATATTCTTCATTTGGTTAAGGGGAAGTACATGTTAAACATTCAGTTCAATAGCATGTACTAAATAGTTTCCAGGTACTGAGAACTAAGGTAAACCAAAAATTTCTATCTTCAAAAAATAATCCGTAACTTCAGAAGGCACACCACAAGTAAAAAGCAATGCTTTAGAAAACAAAACAAAACAAAAACTTCCTCCCCTTGGAAGTTGATATCTTTAAGCACACACCCTGCCAAATTAATTTTCTGCTGAACATCAGCCCTCCTGCTGCTTGTCATGATGGCCCTACGAAGAGGAACAGCAGTTGGGAACAGGAAGTTTGCAATGATGTGGGAGGTTTACTGGAAAATTCTCTTCTCAGAAAATAATTTCAGTGGTCAACATTGCTAACAAAAATACATGGGTTGACCCCAAAAAAAAAGTCAAACAAGCTTTGTACTTGATGGGATACAGTGTTCTTAATCTAAAAAAATTATGTGGTATTCTGTGTGTACATTCATGCATTTCTTTCTCATTTGGATGATATTCGACACACTATGGAAATGCTATGTGTTTCTATTTTCCTTTGTTCTTCCCTCTGCATTGGTTGTTCCCAATCTGGAACAGAGATGCAATCTCAGAAAGGAGATGTGTGAAAGGGGGTCCCACTCAAGAGAGTCTATGAGGGGCACCTCTTGACTCAGTCCTGCAAGTGATTGCTGTGATGTTCGTGTGTCGTATCTCATGTGTGCCTCCTACATCTCCACTTTCCCTCTTGTTCTCTGGATCCCCATGATCACAGTCTCTGCTTCAGAGAACACTGCCTCAAAGCTTGTTTCTGCTGGCCACATCAACTAGGACTACTCTCAGAGGAATTGAAACTGCTATCCAGCCTTGAGGGCCCCTCTAGTGGGAAAGATTTGGAACCAAGAGGCCAGGATTCAGGACCTAATCTTATTCCTTACTGTTTATATGCTTTTGTCAAGCAAGCATATCTTTGATCAAGCATTGATCATATATTGATCATATCTTTTTTTTTTAAAGATTTTATTTATTCATTTGAGACAGAGAGAATGAGAGAGAGCACATGAGAGTGGGGAGGGTCAGAGGGAGAAGCAGACTCCCTGCCGAGCAGGGAGCCCGATGCGGGACTCGATCCCGGGACTCCGGGATCATGACCTGAGCCGAAGGCAGTCGCTCAATCAACTGAGCCACCCAGGCGCCCTATTGATCATATCTTTGATCAAGCATTGATTGAGCCTTTCTTTCCTCATTTATAAAATGAAAGATACTAATATTACCTGCCTGATAAAGATTTTGTCAACTTCTAGGCACACCTCAGAGATAACACGGGTTCAATTCCAGACCACTGAAATAAAGCAAATATTGCAATAGAATCAAATGACTTTTTTGGTTTCCTAGTACACATAAAAGTTGTGTTTACACGATACTGTAGCCTATTAAGTGTGCAGTAGTATTATGTCTAAAAAAAACCAATGTTAAATGAAAAATACTTTAGGGGCGCCTGGGTGCCTCAGTCCATTAAGCATTTGAGTCCTGATTTTGGCTCAGGTCATGATGTCAGGGTTCTGAGATCTAGCCCCGAGTCGTGCTCTGCGCTGGGCGTGGAGCCTGCTTGAGATTCTCCCTCTCCCTCTGCCCCTACCCCCATCAGTCCATCAATCAATCAATCAAAATTTATTGCTAAAAAATGCTAACCATCCTCTGAGCTTTCAGCGAGTCGTAACCTTTTTGCTGGTGGAGGGTCTTGCCTCCGTGTTGATGGCTGCTGACTGATTAGGGTGGTGGTTGCTGAAGGCTGGGGTTTCTTAAAGGCAGTTTCTTAAAATAAGACAACAATGAAGTTTGCCTCATCGATGGACTCTTCCTTTCATGATTTCTCTGTAGTGTGAGATGCTGTCTGGTGGCATTTTACCCACAGTAGAAGTTCTTTCACAATTAGAATCTGTCCTCTCAAACGCTGCTGCTGTTTATCAACTCGGTTGATGTAACATTCTAAATCCTTTGTTGTCATTTCAGCAGTCTGCACAGCATCTTCACCAGGAGTAGATTCCATCTCAAGAAACCACTTTCTGTGCTCGCCATAGGAAGCAGCTCCTCATCTATTCAAGTTGTATCATGAGATCGCAGCAACTCAGGCTCATCTTGAGGCTCCACTTCTAGTTCTAGTTCTCTTGCTGTTTCCACCCCACGTGCACTTAACTTCCTCCATGGAAGTCTTGAACCCCTCAAAGTCCTCCATGAGGGTTGGAATCCACTTCTTCCAAACTCCTGTTAATGTTGGGATTTTGACCTCTTCCCGTGAATGTTCTTTTTTTTTTTTAAAGATTTTATTTATTTATTTGACAGAGAGAGACACAGCAAGAGAGGGAACACAAGCAGGGGGAGTGGGAGAGGGAGAAGCAGGCTTCCCGCAGAGCAGGGAGCCCGATGCGGGACTCGATCCCAGGACCCTGGGATCATGACCTGTGCGGAAGGCAGATGCTTAACGACTGAGCCACCCAGGTGCCCCTCCCATGAATGTTCTTAATGACATCTAGAATCACGAATCCTTTCCAGGAGGCTTTCAGTTTACTTTGCCCAGAGCCATCAGAGGAATCACTATCTATGGCGGCAATAGCCTTATGAAATGTGAATTAAATAACATCTAATTTAATTTATATTATTAATTTTATAACTTAATTTATAAATTATGGAATTTAATTACGAATTAAATAATAAGACTTGAGAGTTGAAATTACTCCTCGATGCACAGCAGAACAGATGCTGTGTTAGCCGGCGTGAGAACATTAACCTTGTTGTCCATCTCCATCAGAGCTCTTGGGTGACCAGGTGCATTGTCAATGAACCATTGTATTTTGAAAGGAGTCTTTTTTCCTGAACAGCAGTCTCAACAGTGGGCTTAAAATATTTAGTAAATCATGTTATAAACAGATGTGCTGTCATCTAGGCTTTGTATATACAGAGCACAGGGAAAGTAGATTGAGTGTAATTCTTAAGGGCCCTAGGATTTTTGGAATGGTCAATGAGCACTAGCTTCAATTTAAGTCACCAGCTGCATTAGCCCCTAACAAGAGAATGAGACTGTCCTTGAAAGCTTTGAGGCCAGGCACTGACTTCTCTGTAGCTACGAAAGTCCTAGATGGCATCTCCTTCCAATAGAAGGCTGTGTCATCTACATTGAAAATCTGTGGTTGAAAGAAAGAGAGAGGGAGAGAGAGAGAGGGAAAGAGAAAGAAAGAAAGAAAGGAAGGAAGGAAGGAAGGAAGGAAGGAAGGAAGGAAGAAAGAAAGAGAAAGAAAAAGGAAGAAAAGAAAGAAAGAAAGAAAGAAAGAAAGAAAGAAAGAAAGAGCATCTGTTGTTTAGTGTAGCCACCTTCATTAATTGCTAGATCTTCTGGATAACTTGCTGCAGCTTCTACATCAGCACTTTTATATTATGGAGATGGCTTCTTTCCTTAAACTTCATGAACCAACCTCTGTTAGCTTAGGACTTTTCTTCTGCAGCTTCCTCACCGCTCTCAGCCTTCAGAGAATTGAGGAGAGTTAGGGCCGTGCTCTGGTTAAGCTTTGTCTTAAGGGAATGTTGTGGCTGGTTTGATCTTCTATCCAGACTGCTGAAACTTTCTCTACATTGGCAATAAGGCTGTTTCACTTTCTTTTCATTTGTGTGGTCTACTGGAGTAGCACTTTTGATTTCCTTCAAGAACTTCTCCTTTGCATCCACAATTTGGCTAATTGCTGCAAGAGGCCTAGATCGGGGCCTGTCTGGGCTTTTGTCATGCCTTCCTCACTAAACTTAATAATTTCTAGTTTTTGATTTAAAGTGAGAGATGTTTTGCATCCCAATGTTTATAGCAGCAATGTCCACAATAGCCAAACCATGGAAAGAGCCTAGATGTCCATCGATGGATGAATAGATAAAGAAGATGTGGTGTGTTTATATACAATGGAATATTACTCAGCCATCAAAAAGAATGAAATCTTGACATTTGCAACAACATGGATGGACCCAGAGAGTATTATGCTAAGTGAAATAAGTCAGTCAGAGAAAGACAAATACCATATGATTTCACTCCTATGTGGAATTTAAGAAACAAAACAGATGAACATAAGGGAAGGAAAGGAAAAATAAGACAAAAACAAAGAGGGAGACAAACCATAAAAGACTCTTAAACTGAGGGTTGCTGGAGGGGACGGGGTGGGGGGATGAGGTAACAGGGTGATGGGCATTAAGGAGGGCACATGATGTAATGAGCACTGGGTGTGCAACTGATGAATCTCTAAATCCTACCTCTGAAACTAATTATACACTATGTTAATTAAATTGAATTTAAATAAAATAAATTTTAAAAATAAAGTGAGGGATTTGTGACTCTTCCTTTCACTTGAACACCTAGAGGCCATTGCAGGATTATTAATTGGCCTAATTTCAATATTGTGTCTGAGGGAATAGGGAGGCCTAAGGAGAGGGAGAGAGATGGGGGAAACTGGTCAGTGGAGCGATCAGACACCTACAACATTTATCTGTTAAGCTTACTGTCTTATATGGGCATGGTTCATTGTTCCCCAGAACAATTTCAGTAGTGACATCAAAGATCACTGATCACAGGTCATCATAACAAATATAATCAAAATGAAACAGTTGAAAATATTGCAAGAATTAACAAAAAAATGTGACACAAGTGAGCAAATGTTGGGAAAATGTACCTATAGACTTGGTGGATGCAGGGTCACCACACACCTTCAATTTGTAAAAAATGCATTATCTGCAAAGTGCAATGAAGTGAAATGCAATAAAGCAAGGCATGTTTGTATAGGCTTACATCATTTCATACAACTATACGTGCTCTTTTGTAATACTTTGAACCTATTTTCTTTATCTTTTTTTTTTTTTTAAGTTTGGACACATTTCACCTTAATATGAAAAACTTGTAATGAATTAAATGAACTGACCAAACTTTTTCTACTAACTTTAGCCTGCAAACCTCCTAGCACAAGCCTTAGTTCAACCTTGCCCCCTTTGAATAGGTAATCCTGAATGCTCCAGGAAGAAAGTCAGATTTCAAAACATTTCGCCTTGTTCTTTTCTCTTTTTTTCAGCCTTGGCTTCCCAGGTAATTTATTACAGAAATCTGGCTGGGCTTCACAGTGGAGTCTGGAGGCCTTGTAGGGGATGACAAAGGAGGAAACGGATCTTGTCTTTAAACAAAGCTGAAGGAAAGGCAGAGAGCCAGTATTTGGCTATATGAGAGGCCTCCATATGCTGGCCCTCCCTGCCCAAACACTGGGAACCATTGTTCAGAGTTTGAGAATCATCATTGCAGCCTGTACTGATGAGTGTAGGGAAAAAAAAAAAACAAAAAAACCCCACAACAAACACCCAACAAAACACCACCACCACAAGAAATTGCCTTCCAAATACTCTTTCATAGAGAGAAATAGAAACTGCAAACAGTAAGCAATGTTTCATCATTAGTTATTATAAAATGTTCATGATGTTCTTAGGAGATAAAAGGTGAGGATCTCTCAGGCTTCCCACCCCTGCCTACCTTAATCCACCCATCCCCACCTCACCTGAAAAATAGTTCAAATCAGACTTGTGTACATTACCCAAAGAACGTCCAGATATTCAAGTGTATCTACTTGTGAATTATGAAGGGAAACGTGTTCTTCCTCCTTGTCTTCTGTTAAGGTGTTCAGGGAAGACAGTGATATTTACTGAGCTCCTGGCATACGTCAAGGCATTTTCATGGACAGTATTTAATTTCCATTATGAAACTTTGAGATAGGGATTCTCATGCCTATTGATGTGGAAACTGAGGGTCAGAATGATGAAGAGATGTATTCAAGATCACATAGCAAATAATTGGTAAGAACAGCATCTTAATCTACCTCAATCTACCTTCTTCCTTCCTTCCATTGATTCCTCTTCTAAAACATGAATAGAGAGTAGTATATAGCACAACTATCACTGGAGTTCCTTAGCTGGTGAAATGGAAAAAATATTGAGCTTATTTTATTTTTTTTTCTAAAGATTTCTTTATTTTAGAGAGAGAGAGCACACAGCTGGAGGGGCAGAGGGAGAGGGAGAGAGCATCTCAAGCAGACCCCACACTGAGAGAGGAGCCCGACACGGGGCTTGATCTCAAGATCCTGAGATCACGACCTGAGCCGAAACCAAGAGTCGGAGGCTTAACTGACTGCACCACCCAGGCGCCCCTGAGCTTATTTTAAAATCAATTAATCAGGTCTGGTTCTTTCCTCCTAAGAGACAGCACAGACTGGTAAAAAGCCCTAAAAAATGAAGCCTTGCTGGTATTTGAAAATGACCACATTTTTTCAAGGTGTCAGTGGATCAAATTTTGCCTTTCCATTGAAATCCCCGGGAAAGTAGAAAATACCACCTTTCCTCAAACCATGAGACCTGTCAAAAAAAAAAAAAAAAAAAACCAAACAAATTAAAACTCCCTGCCTTTCTTTAGAAAGTAAACACAATCATTCTTGACTCACGAATATGTGGGGATCAGTTGAATTACATCTTAAGGAATTTTTTTTTTAAAAGATTTTATTTATTTATTTGACAGAGAGAGACACAGTGAGAGAGGGAACACAAGCAGGGGGAGTGGGGGAGGGAGAAGCAGGCTTCCTGCCAAGCAGGGAGCCCGATGCGGGGCTCATCCCAGGACCCTGGGATCATGACCTGAGCTGAAGGCAGACGCTCAACGACTGAGCCACCCAGGCGCCTCATGTCTTAAGCAATTTTTTGCCAGTAGGTGAAGTTAGCACATGATTACTTAAGTATGATAGACTGCTCTTTATAGTGTACTTTCTACTTCTCTTGTCTGTTTGAAAATTTACATTAACAAAAAGATTTGTTTTAATTTTTCCCCATTTGTATTGAAGTCTATATAAAATGAAATGACGCTCTTAAGTATACAGTGTGATAAGCTTCAGCAGTTGCATATATGTATGTCAACTGCACCCTCCAACAATACAGAATACTACCTGACCGTCAAAATATCCCTTAAGCCCCATCCCAATCAATCCTTGCCTGCCCCCACCTCCACAGACAACCACTGTCCTGATTGCTCTTGCCATAGATTGACTTTGCCTATTTCAGAAATTCATACGAATGGAATCATACAGTATGTACCCTTTTGTCTCTGTCTTCTTTTACTCAGTATAATGATACTCAGGCCCAACCAGGTATCCAAAGTTTTTTAGGTTTTGTTTTTCATTGCTGAGTAGTATTCCATTGTTTGGACATACTGATTTTATTTATTCATTCTGCTGCTGATGGACATTTGGGTTGCTTCTAGTTTGTTCCTCTTCTAGTTGTCCAGGCTGAAGCTGGGAAAAGAGAAAACAAGGTAAATTATTTGGAAATCTGATTTTCTTCCTGGAGTATTCAGGGTCAAGAGTAAAACTACCATGAACATCCAGGCACAAGTCTGTTATGTGTCCAGTGTTTCTGTTTCTTCTAGAAGTGTATTTGCTGAGTCATTGGGTAGATGTATGTTGGACTTACGAGAAACTGCCACACTGATTTTCAAAGTGGCTGTACAATTTTACGTTCCCATTAGTAATATATGAGAGTTCTGTTGCTCCACATTCTTGCCAACATTTGGTGCTTTCAGTAGTGGTATCTCGTCATAGCTTTCATTTGCATTTCCTCGATGATTAAGGATGTTGAGCAATTTTTTCATGTGTTTATTGGCATCTCTTCCTTTGTGAAGTGCCTGTTCTAGTCTTTTGCCCACTTTACTTAATTTTTATCTTAAAAATCGTGTAATCTCAACCCCCAGATATAACCATTATTAACATTTTGGATTTTTTCCCATGCATTTACTTATTTCCACAGATATATTCTTTACAAAAAATGGATTCATATTTATAAAGTGTTCTGTAACCTGTTTTTTTCATTTAGCAATTGGTCATGAACATTTTTCCTATCAATAAATATGCTTCTATGCCATCATTTTTTTTTCAATGAATGTTCATTGCAGCTTTATGCACAATAGCCCAAACAGGAAACAACCTTTCGCTTGGTGAGTGTATAAACAAAATATGGTGTCTATCTATGCAATAGAATACTACTCAGCAATAAAAAGGGATGGGCTACAGATAAATGCAACCTACAGACAAAACAATTATGCTGAATGAAAGAAGCAAGGCATAAAAGTGTAAATATAAACTGTAGCGAGAATGCAAAGATAAGTGACTAAAAAAACTTGGAGCTGAGGGATGGACTGCCAAGAGGCAAGATGAAACTTTGGAGAGTGGTGAAAATATTCTCTATATTGATTGTATATGTAGTTTCACTGGTATATGGATACATCAGAACTCACCAAATTGTACATTTTAAATGGAAGCCTATTGCAGGCAAATTATAGTTTAGTAAAAAGATTTCAACAGAAAGCATTGTTGAGGAGATGCATTATAGGATACAGGCTAGGCACTGAAGGAAGTGGGGCAAGCATGGCCAACACAATTAGAGAAGAATTAAGTAGTAAGAAGTCTGAAAGGATTGGAAGTTGAGATAAGAAAGTATATAGCAGAGTTTAGATGGCAGAAAAAATAGTTTTAAGTTGAATTAAGCCTCATTAAATTAAGCTGAAAGGGCAATTCATTGTCTCATAGCGTACAAAAAAAAAAAAAATGAGCAACAGGAATCAGAGACTCAGTTAAAGCCAGGACTCAATCTTTAGTTCCATGATCTCTGATACCACCTTACTGGAAGGGTAGGGGAGAGGTTTGGGGTACCTCATTATAACTTCATGAGGATGGGGATTTAGGCTCCCTAGTTGGCCTTGCTGTTGAGGATGGGGGTGGGGTTGCAGTTTTATCTGGAATATTTGGCTGGAATAGAGTTATTGTCCAACAGTTTTCTGTCTTCCTAGGCTGTCCCCTTTTGGTCCTTTGACTAGAGCCAGCAGGTTTTTCTGGGGGGTGGAGGGTGCACACGTGCACACTCATTGGCATTTTCAGGTTGCTGACTTCACCATCTAGTCTGGGATATATGAGACAAAAAGAAAACCCAGGAAGTCACCACCTTGTTCCTCAGTTCCTGAGGTCTACCGCTGGTCTGCCTTCTCTCCATCTTTCGGCGCCTTTATCTTTGTTTTATGTAGGATGTCCAGAGTTTTTAGCTGTACTTATTAGCAGGAGGAGTAAGGAAAAAAATGTGTCTACTCCATCTTTCTGGAAGCAGAAGTCTTTTTGACTACTTTTTAAAAATTGAGTTGTTCATTGAGTCATAGGAGTTGTTCATGTATTCTAGGTAAAGGTCCTTTGTCAGATATATGTGTTGTGAATATTTTCTCCCATATGTAGCTTGCTTATTCGATGTCTTAACAAAGACTTTTGGTGAACAGAAGTCTAAAATTTTGATTAAGTCCATTTTATCAATTTGTTTTTGTGGGTCCTTGACAAAGAAATATTTACCGATGTAAGTTGCAAAAATAACTCCCATGTGTTTTTCTAGAAGCTTTATGATTTCAGCTTTTACATTAAGAGCTATGATCCATCTCAATTTAATTTTGGTGTTTGGTGTGAATATGAGTTGCAATTGATTTTTTTTCAGTACCATTTGATGAAAGTATTTACTTTCCCCATTTAGTTTCTGTGGTATGTTGGTGAAAAATCAATGTATGTGAGTCTACTTTTGTACTATATTCTAATCCAGTGATCTATTTGTCTGTCTTTATGCCAATACCACATTGTCTTGATTACCATAGCATTATAGCAATCTTGAAATCAGATAGTATACATCCTCCAAGTTTTTTTTTTTTTTTTGGAATTACTTTATCTCTGTTAGGCTCTTCATATTTCTATAAAAATTTCATAGTCCATTTGTCATTTTTACAAAAAAGTCTTCTGGGATTCTGAATGGGTTTGTGTTGAATCTTTGGATCAATTCTTGAGGAATTGATATCTTGACAAGAAATAGTATGTCTTTCTGTTTGTCTCTTTTTTTTTTAAATAACTATTTTAAGATTTTATTTATTTGTGAGAATGAGAGACAGAGAGCACGAGAGGGAGGAGGGTCAGAGGGAGAAGCAGACTCCCTGCTGAGCAGGGAGCCCGATGTGGGACTCGATCCTGGGACTCTAGGATCATGACCTGAGCTGAAGGCAGTCGCTTAACCAACTGAGCCACCCAGGCACCCTGTTTGTCTCCTTTGATTCACTTAGCAATATTTTAAACTTTTCAGGGTATCTTCCATATATTTTATTATGTGCCTACCTAAACTTTTGGGTTTTTAATGTTATTCTAAATGGTATTATTCTAGGTTTACTTTTTCAAATGTTCATTTGCTAATATATAGAAATACAACTGAGTTTTGTATTTTGGCCTTGTATCCTGAAATCATCCTAAATTCACTTAGTACCTATAGTAGCTTTTGTTAAGTTGCTTAAGGTTTTCTATATACATGATCATATCATCTGCAAAAAAGGACAGTTTTATTCATTTACAGTTTGTCTTTTATTTCTTTTTCTTATCGAATTGCACTGTTGAAGACCTTTGGTAAAGGTATTTCAGACCTCTACCAGGAGTGGTGAGAGTGGACATACTTGCCCTGATCTTCATGTTAGGGGGAAAATGTTTTAATTTTTCCCCCATTAAGTATGTTGCTAGCTATAGATTTTTTTTTTTTTTAAGATTTTATTTATTTATTTGAGACAGAGAGAATGAGAGAGAGCATGAGAGGGAGGAGGGTCAGAGGGAGAAGCAGACCCCCTGCCGAGCAGGGAGCCCGATGCGGGACTCGATCCAGGGACTCCAGGATCATGACCTGAGCCGAAGGCAGTCGCTTAACCAACTGAGCCACCCAGGCACCCGCTAGCTATAGATTTTTTAATAGAAATCCTTTATCAGGTTGAGGAAGTTTCCTTTTATTTTGTGTTGAATTTTGTTGAATGCTTTTCCTGCAGCTATAGAGATGATTGTATGATTTTCCTTTTTTAGTCTTTACATTGCATCAATTTGTATTCAAATATTAGACTAACATTGCATTCCTGGAATAAATCCCATTCAATCATGATGATTACTCTTTTTCTATGTTGCTGGGCTTAATTTGCTAAAATTTTGTTAAGGACTTTTACATCCATGACAGTATTGGTCAGTGGTTTTCCTTTTTGTAATGTCTTTTTCTTAGCTTTGATATCAGAATAACTCTGATCTCATAAAACAGGTGTAAGTGTTCCCTCTCCTCTATTTTCTAAAAGGAATTGTATAGAATTAGTACTATTTCTTCCTTAAATATTTGAGATAATTCATCAGTAAAGTCTTTTTTGGGTGTATGTAACTTGTCTTATTTTATTTCTTTCAGGAATTAAAGTCCTCCATGACTATTGTCCAGTATCTGAAAACAGCTATTTTATATATTTTATCTAGTTCTGTGGGGGTTTATAGTGGGAGGGCTTTGTGGTACCAGTTACTTCATCATGGCTAGAACAGAATATCTAGTAAGAAGTTTGTTTTAATGGATGCTACTATTAAAATAATTCTAAATTCAATAGATTCAATATTACCCTAATATTGAACCTACCTCAGTAGGTTGTATTAATAACATTTCTGTTGAATTTACCCCCAAATTAAGTATTAATATAATTTGTATAATTCAATATTAGCAAAGACTAGTACACTGAACAACAGACACGTACTCATCACCTAGTCAATAATTAAAATTATTTTTGCTCACTTCAATTTTGATATGCTTTCATGCTTGTATGGGATAAAAAATAGTAAAGTCACAGGTAGAGTTATTTTGCATTACTCTAATATGCTCCATGAGTGTGTTTTGCATTTCATCCATTATGCTTAATAATAGTAGATGAAAAGTTTGAAACCCATTATTTAGAGATATGTTTCAGAAAGGTTATTGCTTAAATGTGGAAATCTTTTCTAATAAAATAAATGTAAATGTGTATATGATTCTGGTATCTTAGCAGAAACAAGGTGTTTCCCAGTAGAATATCTGAGAACTTTGCCGTTATATCTGCATCTTCTGCATAGCTTTGTCCCTGCTGATTCTCATCATGGGATTAGACCATGTGGAAGGCAGTCATTTTCCAAAATGATAAATAATATCCAGGTTAATATCCATTAAGGATCATGCTGGAAACCTAATCCTTGGCTTATCAGGCCTGCTCCAGCCTAAATCTACTTTCTTAGACAGTCAAATTACTTCAACTTCCTTTTGGAAATTAAGTGGGAATAGTAAACGAATGATAAAGTAAAATTAAAAACCACTGGCCATTGTGGTTCTAGCCTTCACTTAGGGTAGGTGAAATCATTTAGCCTATCCTGAGTTAAAGCACCCCCACCCAACCCTTTGGACCATCCAAGATCTGAAGCCTGTATCCCACTCCTGGGTCCAAAGGGAGAAGTCCTCAAAGCTAAGGATTGCCGTGGCTATTCCACTGTGAACTTTGAAGCAGGAGTAGATTAAAAACAACACAACCAAAAACTTTCTGGCATTTAGATTGTTATATTGCCACTGTAATTAAGGGTCATGTCACATCCTTTTTAAAAATCTTAAATGAGGGCGCCTGGGTGGCTCAGTTGGTTGAGCGACTGCCTTCGGCTCAGGTCATGATCCTGGAGTCCCTGGATCGAGTCCCGCATCAGGCTCCCTGCTCGGCGAGGAGCCTGCTTCTCCCTCTAACCCTCCCCCCTCTCATGTACTCTCTCTCTCTCATTCTCGCTCTCTCAAATAAATAAATAAATCTTAAAAAAAAAAATCTTAAATGATAATACAATACAGAGAACATGTAAGAACATGCTGTTTAGCACTGCAGAAAACTTTTTTTAAAAAGCACATTATAACATAATGAAACAATATGTTCCTTTGTTGATAACTCTGGTGAATAATTCTAGCACTGGTGAATTTTAGCAGTCATTACTCTAGATCTTTTCCCACCACAGTCCTCATCAAAATTAACCATTAGAACAATGATGGGAGTGGGAGGCAGATCAAAAAATCTTGGTAATCTCTGCCAACAAATTTATAATAAAAAAGATTGATGGTTTATTTAATGTAGTGGATTACAAGTCCCAGGTGCTTCAAAATTACCAGGAGCCTTTAAAAATTCAAAGGCCCAGGCCTCATCCCCAGATATTAGGATTTGATTGATCTGTCTCTATGGATTTACCTATTTCTGGCCATTTCATAAAAATGGAATCATACAATATATGATCTTTTGTGACTGACTTCTTTGACTTAACATAATGTTTTCTAAGTCATATATACTGTAGCATGAATCGGTACATCATTCCTTTTTATGACTAAATAATATTCCCCAGTATGAATATAACACATTTTATTTATCCATTCATCAGTTGATGGACATTTGGATCATTTGCATTTTGGCTGTTAGGAATACTGCTGCTATGAACATTTATGTACAAGTCTTTTGTGGATATATATTTTTAGTTCTCTTGGGTACATATTTAGGGGTCAAATTATTGGGTCATATGGTAATTCCCTTTTTTAAAAGATTTTATTTATTTATGAGGGCAGGGGGAGGAGCAGAGGGAGAGGGACAAGCAGATGCAGACTCTGTGCTGAGCACAGAGCCTGACATGGGGCTTGATCCCATGACCCTGAGATCAGGGTCATATGGTATTCTATGTTTAACTTTTTGAGTAACTGCCAAATGGTTTTCCAAAGTGGCTGCATCATTTTACATTCCCACCAGCAATGTATGAGGGTTCCGATTTCCCCATTCTGTCCCCAATAACACTTGTTATTATATGTCTTTTTGATTATAACCATCCTAGTGGTTATGAAGAAGTGATATAGTTTTTTTTTAATTTTTAATTTATTATTTTTAAGCTTTAATTTTGGTATAGTTAACATACAGTGTTAAATTAATTTCAGATATACAATATAGTGATTCAACAATTCCATATATTACTCAGTGCTCATCAAGATAATGTATTCTTAATGCCTTTCACCTGTTTCACTCATCTGCCCACCCCCACCCCTCTGATAACCATCAATTTGTTCTCTGTAGTTAAGAGTTGGTTTTTTGGTTTCTTTTTTTCTTTGTTTGCTTTGTTTCTTAAATTCCACATATGAGTGAAATCATATGTCTTTCTCTGACTGACTGATTTCACTCAGCATTATACTCTCTATATACTGTCTAGCTCTATATATGTCATTGCAAATAGCAAGATTTCATCCTTTTTTATGGCTGACCAATATTCCATTGTATGTACATACCACTTCTTTGTTCATTTATTGATGGGCACTTGGGCTGCTTCCATAATTTGGCTATTCTAAATAATGCTGCAATAAACATAGATGTGCACATATTCCTTCAAATTAATGTTTTCATGTTCTTTGGGTAAATATCTAGTAGTGCAATTACTGGATCATAGGGTAATTCTTTTTTTAATTTTTTTAGGAACCTCCATACTGTCTTCCACACTGGCTACACCAGTTTGCATTCCTACTAACAGTGCATGAGAGTTCCTTTTTCTCCATATCCTCGTCAACACTTGTTGTTTCCTGAGGTTTTGATTTTAGCTATTCTAACAGGTGTGAGGTGATATCTCATTGTGATTTTGATTTACATTTCCCTGATGATGAGTGATGTTGAGCATCTTTTCATGTGTCTGCTGGCCATCTATATATCTTCTTGGAGAAATGTCTATTCATGTCTTCTCCCCATATTAAATTGGATTATTTGGTTTTTTTGATGTTGAATTGTGTAACTTCTTTAGATACTAGCCCTTTATCAGATATGTCATTTGCAAATATCTTTTCCCATTCAGTAGATTGTCTTTTAGTTTTGTTGGTTGTTTTCTTCGCTGTGCAGAAGCTTTTTATTTTGATGTAGTCCCAATAGTTTATTTTTGCTTTTGTTTTCCTTGCCACAGGAGACATATCTAGAAAGATGTTGCTATGACCAATGTCAGAGAAATTACTACCTGTGCTCTATTCTAGGATTTTTATGGTTTCTGGTCTCACATTTAGGTTCTTAATTCATTTTGAGTTTATTTTTGTGTTTGGTTCAAGAAAGTGATTCAGTTTCATTCTTTTGCATGTAGCTGTCCAGTTTTCCTAATACCATTTGTTGAAGAGACTTTTTCCGATTGCATATTTTTTCCTCCTCGTTGAAGATTAATTTACCATATAATTATGGGTTTATTTCTGGGCTTTCTATCTGGTTCTATTGATCTATGTGTCTACTTTTGTGCCAGTACCATACTGTTTTGATTACTACAGCTTTGTGATATAACTTGAAGTCTGGAATGGTGGTACCTCCAGTTTTGTTTTTCTTTTTGAGATTGCTTTGGCTAGTCAAGGTCTTTTGTGGTTCTAAACAAATTTTAGGATTTTGTTTTAGTTCTATGAAAAATGCTGTTGGTGTTTTGATAGGGATTGCATTAAATTTGTAGATTGCTTGGGTAATATAGACATTTTAACAATATTTGGTTTCCAGTCCATGAGATATCTTTCCATTTGTTTGTGTTGTCAATATTATTTACCATGTTTTATAGTTTTCAGAGTACAGATCTTTTGCCTCTTTGGTTAAGTTTATTCCTGGGCATTTTATTATTTTGACGCAATTTTAAATGGGACTGTTTTCTTAATTTCTCTTTCTTCTGCTTCATTATTAGTGTATAGAAATGCAATAGATTTCTGTACATTGATTTTATATCCTGTGACCTTGCTGAATTCTTTATCAGTTCTAGTAATTTTTTGGTGGAATCTTCAGGGTTTTCTATATATAATATCATGTCATCTGCAAGTAGTGACAGTTTTACTTTTTCCTTACCAATTTGGATGAATTTTTATTTCTTTTTCTTGTCTGATTGCTGTGGCTAGGACTTCTAGTACTATGTTGAATAAGAGTGGGGAAAGTGGATATCCTTGTCTTGTTCCTGACCTTAAGGGAAAAGCTTTTAGTTCTTCCCCATTGAGTAGGATGTTAGCTGTGGGTTTTTCATACATGGCCTTAATTATGTTGAGGTATGTTCCCCCTAAACCTACTTTGTTGGGGTTTTTATCATGAATGGATGTTGTACTTTGTCAAATGCTTTTACTGCATCTATTGAGATGATCATATGGTTTTTATTCTTTCTCTTGTTGATGTGATATATCATCTTGTTTGATTTGCAAATATTGAACCACTCTTGTATCCTGGAAATAAATCCCACTTGATCTTGGTGAATCATTTCTTTTTTAAACACAATTACTTTATTGACTTCTTACAATCAAATGCTGCCAACTACCATTACTTTCACTCATGCATCAGTAAGGTGAATCATTTTTTTTTAGTGTATTGTTGGGTTGGATTTGCTAGTATTTTGTTGAGGATTTTTGCATGTATGTTCATCAGAGATATTGGCCTGTAGTTCTTTTTGTGTGTGTGGTGTCTTTATCTGGTTTTGGTATCAGGGTAATGTTGGCCTCATAGAATGAATTTGGAAGTTTTCCATCTTTTATTTTTTGGAAAAGTTTGAAAAGAATAGGTGTTAACTCTTCTTTAAATGTTTGGTAGAATTCATCTGTGAAGCCATCTGGTCCTGGACTTTTGTTTGTTGGGAGTTTATTGATTACTGATTCAATTTCATTGCTGGTACTCAGTCTGTTCAGATTTTCTATTTCTTCCTGCTTCAGTTTTGGGAGTTTATATGTTTCTAGGAATATCTCATAGTTTGATTTGCATTTCCCTTGTGACTAATAATGTTGAGCATCTTTTCATGTACTTATTGCTCATTTATATATCTTCTTTGGAGGAATGTCTATATAAAATCTTTTAAATTGGATTATTTTTTTATTGTTGAGTTGTAAGAGTCTATATATTTTGGATACTGGAGTATAGATAGATATCGATAGCTAAATATCAATAGATGTATTGATATATAATATCTGATATATGATTTACGAATATTTTTTTCCCATTTTATGGGTTACTTTTCACCTTCTTCTAAACTCTTTGATGCAAAAGTTTTTCATTTTGGTTAATTTTCTTAATTCTTGTGCTTTTGGTATCAAATCTAAGAAACCATTGCCTAATCTACAATCATGAAGATTTACATCTATGTTTTCTTCTATAGTTTTATAATTTTACCTCTTACATTTATGTCTTTAGTGCATTTTGGGTTAATTTTTGTGTATGGAATGAAGTAGGAATCCAATTTAATTCTTTTGCATGTGGATATCCAGTCAGTTCAACACTGTTCATTGAAAACTTTGTTTCTTCCCCACCAAATGTCTTGACACCCTGTTAAAAATCAGTTCACCACAGATATATGGATTTATTTCTAGACTCTTAATTCTGTTTCATTTATCTATACATCTATCCTTATGCCAGTACCACGCAGTCTTGATTACTGTAGTCAGCTTAAAATCAAGAAGGGTGACTCCTACAACTTTTTTTTCTTTTGTTTTGTTTTGTTTGAGATTGTTTTGGCTATTCTGGGTCCCTTATATTTCCATGTGAATTTTAGGATCAGCTTGTCAAATTTCTACCAAAAAGAGACAGCCTGGATTTTGATAGGAATTGCAATGAATCTATATATCCTTGTGAAGAGTATTGCTATCTTAACAATATTAAGCCTTCTAGTCCATTAACCTGAGATGTTTCCATTAACTTAGGTCTTCTTTAATTGCTTTCAATGATGTTTCATAAAAGTTTTCAGTGTACAGTATTGCAACATTGATATTTTTTACAGTTCTTCAGATAATTATAATGTGCAGCCAGTGTTGAGAATCATTGCTTAATGTCCATAAGATTGTCCCCCAAATCACAAATCTTAGGTTAGCTGTCCATATATGGCCCTGCTAAGAACAGGGAAGTGGGGTTTACTTTGACTAAGATGTCCCACTTCTGAGAGATGTCCATTTCATGACATTTCATAAGAAAATCTGGTAGTAAAATGTAATTATACAAAGAATCCTAGAGTTTCAAAATCTTGAGAGGCCTGAGAATTAATTTGTGCTGGCCCAGAGGGGTGAGAGTCCATCTGACTTTAACATCTACTAAGAGTGAAGGTACATTGAGCAAACTTCATCAATAACCCATACCCATGTTAAATAACCCTCCCCTTTGAAAATATCCTCACCCACTACCTCTGCTTTCCTATTTATAACTAGATGTTTAACCCCCTGGGCTCTCCATCCCATCTGTACCCAAATTATGATATGTCTAAATTCTGATTATTTTAACTTAAGGCCATTTCTCAGTAGATCTGAGGAACATCTGTTCACCATTTCTAGTACAAAGACTAGAAAGCCTTTGTTGTTTGTTTTTGTTATTGTTGTTTGGTTGGTTTCTTTTGGGTTAGTTTGGTTTTTTCCTTTTGGCTTTTGATTTCTGCCCTTCTCACATGCAACACCTTCAAGGCTTGACGAAATCACTGTGAGATCTAAAGGAAATGAAATGTCCTCTCATATTAATATTACATTTTGTGACCCCATCCATGGCTAAGTGAAGCTGTGGGTAGCTGGAGACTTTGACTTAGGATGCTACTGTGACAAGTGGTCAGGTTATCTCTGAGGAAACTTTGGAATAAATAACATATTGATCCACTTGTGACAGTAGTCAGTCCCTGACTGCTCATCTTCCTCTTCCTAGCTCTAGACCTCAGGGTCTTTCTAGGTCCTGATACCATCTACACATCTGCAATTCTAGTTTACATGAACTACCTGAAGATTGAAGAGCAGTGTAGATTTTCTGGAATACCAATGAAGAAGTTATCTCTTCAGATGGGACTGAACTATAGGCCCAAGGCCCTCATCTTTTTCCCACTTCACAAATGATAGATGATGGTTACAACCATGCCACTCCTTCATGCTCTGTCCAGACACTGAAAAAAGTTAAAATAGTATAGCAAAGATAAGAAAATAGTACTAAGACTTTTTTTCTTGATTTAATATTAATACATCATTTTATCCATCTATTAAATCAGTCATTTGAAATTTCAAAAATTATAATAAAGCATGGGAAAACACAGGGCTAGTCTAATTTTTAAACTTTATTTAAAATGCAAAACAAGTTGTTTTTTAGCACATTTCTCCACAGGTATATCAACAGGGCAAGTAAGTATTTCAATTGAAGAATAAGCCTGGATAAAACTTGTTTTAACATTTTAATGTGCCATCTGTTGAATTTTTTAAAAATTAGCATTAATATCGATAACATTAATGCAAACATTGCTTTGGTTTAATAATAATATTTTATCATGTCATTATAATAGAAATGTTCATAGCACCATTCTTGTTTATAAACTATGTATACTTTGTCTATTCTTTGTTTATATTCTACTATATATCTATCCATGTTTCTCATTTTCAAAAAAGTGAGAAATTTTCTCATGAGAAAATGAGAAAACAATCCATTGCAATGATTTTCAATTTTCCTGCTTAGTAGTAGTATGTCATTAATAAGGGCTGACTTGGGCCTTTGGAGAAAATGAAGCAAGCTGTATGACTGTCTTTTCCCATGGGGGAACAAAAGAGCACACTACCAACACTGAAGGCACAATCCATGAAAGAAATAATTGATAAGCTGACCTTCATTAAAATTAAAAATGTCTGCTATGCAAGAGAATGAGAAGAGAAGACAAGCCATAGACTGGGAAAAAGTATTTCCAAAAGACACACCTGATGAAGTACTGTTATTCAAAATATACAAAGACCTCTTAAAACTCAACAATAAGCAATCAAACAACCTGATTAAATAATGGGCCAAAGATCTTAACAGGCACCTCACCAAAGATGTACAGATGGCAAATAAGCACATGAAAAGATATTCCACATTATATGTCATTAGGGAAATGCAAATTAAAACAGCAATGAAATGCCACTACACATCTATCAGAATGGCCAGTTGCAGAATACAGACAACACCAAATCCTGGTGAAGATGTGGGACACCAGAAACCCTCATTCATTGCTAGTGGGAATGTAAAATGGTACACCTACTTTGGAAGACAGTTGGGCAGTTCTTAGAAAACTAAACATACTGTACTCTTACCATATGATCTAGCAATCAAGCTCCTTGGTACTTACCCAAAGGAATTGAAAACTTACATCCAACAACCAACCTGCCTACAGATATTTTTAGCAGCTCTATTCATAATTGCCAAAACTCGGAAGCAACCAAGATGTCCTTCAGGAGGTGAATGGATTAATAAACTGTAGCATATCCAGACACTTCTTTTTAATGCTAAATGGAGTATTATTCAGTATTAAAAAGAGATGAGCTTATCAAGCTAAGCGAAGACATAGAGGAAGCTTAAATGCATGTTAATAAGTAAAAAAAGCAAATCTGAAAAGGCTTCACAGTTCGATTCCAACCATATAATATCCTGGGAAAGGCAAAACTATAGGGACAGTAAAGATCAGTGGTTGCAGGGGTTGAAGGATGGAGGGACAGATGAACAGGGAGACCACGGAGGAATTTTAGGGTAGGAAAAATACTCTGTATGATACTGTAGTAATGGATACATGTCATTATACAAACCCATAGAATATACAACACCAAGAGTGGACCTTAATGTAAACTATGGACTTTGGTTGATTATCATGTGTCAATGTACGTTCATCAACGGTTACAATGTACCTCTCTGATGAGGGCTGTTGACAATAAGGGAGGCTATGTATATGTGGGGCAGAGAGTATATGGGAAATCTCTGCCCCTTCCTCTTAGTTTTGCTGTGAACCTACAACTGCTATAAATATAAAATCTTTAAAATTAAAAAATTTTTTAAGCATACTACCTATGAAAGAAATAATTTTGAATCTGTTCTGATTTTCTTAAAATCCCAAGCTGACACAGTATTTCACTACTATTAGTAAAACATTAATTGCAGCATGCTTCACAGTTAACTGAGGCTAAGTTCTTCTGGTCTAGACTAATGGTCTCCATTTTTTTTTTTTTTTTTTGCATGTACCCCTGCCATTAAAAAACATGAGCATGAACACCCCAATATAGGTATGTATATTTATTTAAAAATTATATGCATGTAGCACTGTGCTTACATATTCTGTACACAGAGAGAATAGAAGGTTTTAAAAGGTGACATGAAAATAAATATAAACTAAAACTTTAATATCTTTTTCCTCCAACCATATGGATCATATTGCACAGACTTTGGCAAGTTTATTTTTCCCTCCCACTTCTAGAAAAAATAAAGCAGGGAGCTATTTGTGGATCCACCAGGGAGTACAATTTCTGGCCTCAATTTTTTTCTGTTTGGTAAAGGACCTTAAAAGGTCAGATGTTTGCCTATGCATGTAATCTGTGCTACACGGGTGTTAGAAGGACTTTGGGTTCCCTCCACAAGTTTCCAGATTGGATTGGTTTTGACCTGTCGTGTGAACTCTGGAAAGAAGGTGTAAATGAGTCATTATATAGGCTTGGGCTTTTTCTTTTATTTCCTCCCTTTTTCCCATTGAAGGAATAGCACAGAATTTTATGCAGCTTTCATGGTCTTTTCCTTTTGACAAAACATTGAAATGATTGAACATTTATCAATTGTCTGTAACACAAGGTGTGTCGTGAGATTCTTCATAGAAGTGTCCATTTGACTTTTGATCCATTCTGTGTTTTGTTGTTTTCATTATTTAAGTCTCTAGTATAAATTGTATGGAAATTGCAGTCAACCATGGGAAAGCTTTTATTTCATCGTCAAAGGGGATGGCGATTTGTTTACTTTCCTTGCTTGCTTTTTAAAATAGGTTTTCTTCTAAATACAAAAGCAACACATGGGATGATAAAAAATTTTGGAAAATACAAAAAGCAAAAGAACAAAATTAAAATTTCCTATATTCATATTAACTAAAGATAATACCAAGCTAATCTCTTTTCCCCCCATGAAAGTAATGTTTTTCAAAATTCGGGTCATATTGCATTTCTTATTTCATTTCATCCTTATTAATTAATACCTGACCATTGTGAATATGTTTTCATGTGAAAAAATTTTCAAAACCTTTATTTTAAATGAGTGCAAACTATTTCATCAAGTGGTTATACTATAATCTAACCATTCCCTTATGATGGATGCATAGGCTATTTCTAATGTTTTTGTGTGTGCTTTATTTTTTCCCCAACCTTACTGAGCAATCATTGACAAGTATAATTGTATATATTTAAAGCATTCAGGGTGATAATTTGATATACGTATACATTTTGGCATGATTACCATGATCAAGGTAATTGACACATCCATCCCCTCACATATTTAGCTCTTTTTTTTTTTTGTAGTGAGAATGCTTAAGATTACTTTCAGCAACCTCCAAGTATACAATACTGTGTTATTAACTGTAGTCACCATGCTGCCTCCGAACTTATTCTTCAACTGAAAGTGTGTATCCTTTGATCTACATCTCCCCAATTTCTAATTTTTTGATGTCATCTTTGCAGTGACAAGCATCCTCATATGTATGTGTTTTATTACATTTCATGTTATTTGCTTATGACAGAGTCTAAGAAGCTCAATTCCTTCCTTAGAAAGAATTTGAACATTAATAATACTTTTGATGATATAAAATTGCTTTATAGAAAGCAGCCGCTAATTACACACCAATTAATGATGGATGGAAATGGATGTCACTCAACATAATTATGAGTACTGAGTATTATCTCTAAAACATTCTCAAGAGAGGTTGACTGGAAAGGGGCATGAGAGAATCTTCTGTAGTTTTGGAAGTGTTCTGTACCTTGATTTGTGTGGTTTTACTCTGTGTGTGTGTGTATGTGTGTACATGCATGCATGCGGGTCAGAAATCATTGAATATTACCTTTAAAATTTGTGTCCATTACTGTATGTATATTATTTCTCAATATGATTTTTTTTTACATTGTATGTATGTTTTATATTTGCCAATTTGACAGATGGGAATAGTATATATATTTTTTCATCTTTCCAAGTGCATCATTATGCCTGAAAGAGGGATCACCAAATTTCTTTGTTTGACCATCAGTACATTTTTAATAATGGGATTTTCCACTGCGGTCAATGAGTGAAAGCCTTATTTGCATTGTGTCTGAAAAATCAACATTAAATCTCCTTGGTGAATATTCTTTTGGAAGGTTGTAACTCATTATCTCTTTTCAGTTTATTCATTGCTTTGTTCAAATGCTGTTTTGGTGTACTTCCCAGACAACATCTATGAAATATTTTTTAAGAATATTAAAGCTTTGAAACCCTAGGTACAATACCAGGGTTTTTAGTATCTAGAAGAGTGTATCTCAGACTTGAATGCATGTACAAATCCACCTGAGATTCTTTGTGGTATAGCATAGAATTTACCATCTTAGCCATTTTTAAGTGTACAGTTCAGTAGTGTTAGGTATGTGCACATATAGCAGATCTCTAGAACTTTTTAATCTTGCACAACTTTTGGGGCACCTGGGTGGCTCAGTCGGTTAAGCGTCTGCCTTCAGCTCAGGTCATGATCCCAGGGTCCTGGGATCGAGTCCTGCATTGGGCTCCCTGCTCAGCGGGAAGCCTGCTTCTCCCTCTCCCTCTGCCTGCCACTCCCCTTGCTTGTGCTCTCTGTCGAATATATAAATAAAATATTTTTTAAAAAATCTTGCACAACTTTATAACTACTGAACGACAACTCTCCATGTCTCCCTTCCCCCAAGCTTTTGGCAACCATCATTCTTTCTGATTCTGTGAGTTTGGATATTCTAGATACCTCATATAAGTGGAATAGTATGTATTTGTGTATTTGTCTTTTTGAGACTGCCTTATTTCATCTAGCATAACGTCCTCAAGATTCACCCATGTCATTGCATGTGACAGGATTCTTTTTTAAAAGCGGAATAATATTCCATTATATGTATATATACCACAACTGTTGGTGAACACTTGAATTGCTTCCACCTCCAGGTTATTGTGAATAAATGCTGTAATAAACATGGGTGTGCAACTATCTCTTTTAGATCCTGCTTTTATTTATTTATTTATTTATTTATTTATTTATTTATTTATTTATTTATTTATTTATTTTTGGGTATAGACTCAGAAATGAGATTGCTAGATCATGTGGTAATTCTATTTTAATTTTTTTAGTAAACTCCATACTCTTTTCCATTGCAACTGCACCATTTCACATCCATCCCCCTCTCCCCCAACAGTGCACAAAGATTCCAATAGCTCCATATCCCCACCAACATTTGCCGTTTTCTTGTTTTTGATAACTGCCATCTTAATGGGTGTGAGGTGCAGTTTTGATTCGCATTTTTTTAATGACTAGTGACGTTGAGCATCTTTTAAATATACTTGTTGGCCATTTGTATATCTTCTTTGGAGAAATGTCTGTTCAACTTTTTTCCTGTTTTTTAATTGGGTTATTTATCTTTTGTTATTGTTGAGTTGTAGGAATTCTTGATAGTAGTGGATATCAACTCCCTATCAGATATATGATTTGCAAACATTTTCTCCAATTCCATGGGTTACTTTTTCATTATGTGGGTTGATTATTTTGTTGTTGTTGTTTGATATACAGAAGTTTTTAACTTTGATGTCCCATTTGTCTATTATTGCTTTTGTTCCCGGTGCTTTGGTGTCATATTTAAGAAATCATTGCCAGGGACGCCTGGGTGGCTCAGTCAGTTAAGTGTCTGCCTTTGGCTCAGGTCATGATCTCAGGGTCCTGGGATCGAGCCTCGAGTTGGGCTCTCTGCTCAGTGGGAGCCTGCTTCTCCCTCTGCCTGCCGCTCCCCCTGCTTGTACTCTCTTTCTCTCTGTCAAATAAATAAATAAAGTAAAAAAAAAAAAAAGAAATCATTGCCAATTCCAATGTCATGAAGTTTTCCCCTATGTTTTCTTCTAGGAGTTTTATAGTTTTATGTCTTTGATTTATATCTTTGATTCATTTGGAGTTAATTTTTGTATATGGTGTAATGTAAGCGTGTAACTTCATTATTTTGAACATAGATATCCAGTTTTCCCGACATTTGTTCAATGTCCTTTCCTCATTGAATGACCTTGGCACTGTTGTTGAAAATTCTTTGACCACATACATGAGGGTTTATTTTGGGGCTTTCTGTTCTATTCCATTGATCTACATTTCTGTCTTTATGCCAGTACCACATTGTTTTGATTACTAAAGCTTTGTAATAAGTTTTAAAATCATGAAATATGAGATCTCCAACTTTGGTTTTTTGTTTTTTGGGTTTTTTTAATCAAAATTGTTTGACTATTCCAGATCTCTTGAGATTGTATATGAATTTTAGGATGGACTTTTCTATTTCTGCAAAATACACCATTGAGATTTTGGTAAGAATTGTATTAAATTTGTATATTGCTTTAGACAGTACTGACATGTTTTTTTGGTTTTTTTTTTTTAAAGATTTTATTTATTTATTTGAGAGAGAGAGAATGAGAGAGAGCAAGCACATGAGAGGGGGGAGGGTCAGAGGGAGAAGCAGACTCCCTGCCGAGCAGGGAGCCCGATGCGGGACTCGATCTAGGGACTCCAGGATCATGACCTGAGCCGAAGGCAGTCGCTTAACCAACTGAGCCACCCAGGCGCCCGACAGCACTGACATGTTAACAATATTAAGTCTTCCAGTCCGTGAACACAGATATCTTTCTAAGCTTTCTCTCTTATGAGTAGTTTTTGCATATCTTTTACCCTTTCAAAGTCATATTAATATTTTTTATTTTCAGTGTTTATAAACTCTTTATATATTAAGGATATTAATGTTTCCTCATTATTGTGGCAAATATTTTCCCCAGCAATATACTATTATTTTATAGAGTATTTTTGGACTATAAATAAAGTCAAACCCTTTTTAAAATGTATTGGACAATCATAGTTCCCTTTTTTGTGTGTGTATTTTCCTTTTTGCAGATTGTTCATACCGTTTTCATTTTAAATTAGGGATTGGCATTTTTTATAATTTATCTGAAAGATTTAATTTTATGTTATAGTAGACACCTACTGATTTAACTGCTTAACACCTCTTGTTAGGAATTGGCCTCTCCTCTATCCATTTAGTTGCAGTGGGGCAGCATGGTTTCATAGTGAACTTCTGACCCCCACCTCCACTCTGGCCACAGTCAGTTGGTTCTGGGATAGACATCAGTCCAGACTAAGTTATTCACAGCCTTCCCCAGGAATTTGGAGGAGAACCAACAGAGTCAGGTCATCCCCATCCAAGTAGCTGGGCAACCTACAGTAAAACTTGGGTGCTTCTGGGGACCATTTGATCACCATGTGCTCTGGGAAACAGATGGGGATTTGTGGGAAAAGTGAAGTATGAAGTAGAGAATTCCGAGAGTGGGAAGGACAAATACCTTGATAATGTTCTGGTGCCGATTCTAGTAACTGAGATCCAGCTGCCTTCCCACCCTTAGTCAGTTTTAATTTAAGTTAGCTCAAATGGTTCTCTGGCAATTATATTAAAAAGTACTAGTTAAGGGTGCCTAGGTATCTCAGTCAGGCTCCGTGGTCAGTGGGGAGCCTGCTTCTCCCTCTTCCTCTGCTCCTCACCACCTCCTGCCCTGGCTCATGCTCTCCCTCTCTCTCTCAAAGAAATAAAATCTTTTTTAAAAAGTACTAGTTAGGGGCGCCTGGGTGGTTCAGTTGGTTAAGCGACTGCCTTCGGTTCAGGTCATGATCCTGGAGTCCTGGGATCGAGTCCCGCATCGGGCTCCCTGCTCGGCAGGGAGCCTGCTTCTCCCTCTGACCCTCCCCCCTCTCATGTGCTCTCTCTCTCTCATTCTCTCTCTGTCAAATAAATAAAAAATCTTAAAAAAAAAAAGTACTAGTTAATAAGTATATTTATTCAGTTATTTAACAAATAAATACCGAGTACTACCTGCAGGCACTGTTCTAGTCTAGAAATATACCAGTAGTCAAAGTAGACAGAATCCTTGTCCTCACTGAGCTTACATTCAAGAAGCAGGCAGACAGAAAATAGAAACGAGTAAATGTATAGAATGTCAGTGGCATTTGTACCATGGAGGAAAATAAAGCAATCCTTTGGGGGAGGGGCCACCCTAGTGAAAAAAATGACACAGAGGTCTGAAGAAAGTGAGGGAGCGATCCTTGAGACAGAGGGAAAAGCAAGAGCAAAGGCCTGGGAATAGGAGTGTGCCTGATGGGTTCATGGCACAAAATGGCCAAATGTGGCTGGAGTAGAGTAATAGAGGGAAGACCAGAAGGAGGCAAGGTCAGAGAGGAGGCCAGAGGGTCTTGAGGCCGCTGCAAAGACTTTGGTTTCTACTTGGAATGAGATGGAAGCCATTGGAAGAATTGAAAAGAAGAGAGAAGTGATCTGCCATGTTGTAAGAGGATCACTCTGCCTGAACTTCTTTGTCATATATGATGAAGAAGTGCTTTTCAGTTCTGCCTTTATTTAATTTGGATGATGGTATTTTTTGCTATACAGAAGTGAGATGGTGGGGCTGTTCAGGCTCCAGGAGTCACCATTCTTCCTCTGTAATTGGGTAACCCAGAAGCCCTGTAAGAGTTCGGTTTGTTGTTGTTTGTTTGTTTTAATATGCTCAAAACGTAATCTTTCCTTTTATTATCTCTTTCTTTATGTTTAGAATGTCCTTCTCTATATCACTTATATCTTAATCTGTGTTTTCAAGTAGAATCTTTTTTTTTTTTTTAAGATTTTATTTATTTATTTGACAGAGAGAGACACAGCGAGAGAGGAACAGGCTTCCCGCGGAGCAGGGAGCCCGAAATGGGGGGCTTGATCCCAGGACCCTGGGATCATGACCTGAGCCGAAAGCAGATGCTTAATGACTGAGCCACCCAGGCGCCCCTCAAGTAGAATCTTATATCTTACAGTTATATAGAAATTTTGAACCCAAAATGGAATTAGCTGTGTTTTATTTTCCTTTTCATATAAACAATTAAAAAAAATCATCTGTTGAATAATTCTTCCTTGCACCATTGGATTATGATATTTATCTCAAAAACACATACTGATAGATCTCTTTAAGAATTATATTCTATTCTACTGTATTAGTTTTTTTTTTCATTCTTGTATCAATACCACAACATTTAAAAAATTGATGTTCTGTGTTATATTTTAATTTTTGTGGAACAAGAAAAATGTTGATTTTTCTCATCAGTCTATTCTTTCATGTCCTCAAATTCCAACAAGAAAACAAAATTCCACTGGGATTTTTGTCAGTGGGACTGCCTTAAGCTTATAAATTAATTTGAGAAGGATTTATCTTTATAATAGCCAGTTTTTTCACCCAGGAATATGATCTATGTCTCCATTTATTTCAACTTACTTATGTATATTTCCTAATAAAATTTTGGTCATACAGTTCCTGTATATTATAGGCTGTTTTATGCTTTTTTGCTGCTATTGTCAACATAATTTTTTTCATTAGTGTCTTTCAATCAATAATTTCTCATATATTGGAAAACAAAGCATAACTCTGGATATTTTACTCAATTTCACTTTATTTTGAGGCATTCCTTATTTACTCCTAAGTTTACTTCTTAAGTATGTCTTAGTGATAAAGGTTGTCAGTAAGAAAGTCTTCACAGTTTCTTTATCTGTTTCGTAGTCTCAAAACACCAACTAATGGAAAACATGGCTTTGTCATCTCAATACACTAAGATAAATGAAAACTCTTGCTTAAGAAGTCTACATTTCCTTAAAAAAATTTTTTTCCTACATGAATTTGGCAGATATCTAAGTGGGATCCTCATATGAGCAACCCTAAAGCCTATTCTTTTTCAAATTAACTTATTATGATTTATTTGATAATTATTTCTATTTATAGTTATACAACAAATGCAGAAATATATCTACTTACAAAAAATTAAATATTATAAATAGAACTGAAGTCCCTACTTTGTCTTCACCCTCTATCCTGTCCTCTCCAGAAGTATATATCTTTCCAGAACTTTTTCCAATACATTTACTCTCAGAAAAGACACAGAGTTGCTCAAATTTAGTTTTACTTTCTATTTTTTTGTCAAACTGTACATATTATTCTGCAATTTACTTTTTTTTTCTTCATACCAAGGCAGTGTATTTTTGTCTCTTCATATTATATTACTTTTCTATAATGAATATATTTCTTTTTTTATTCTTATGTTAATCCCCATACATTACATCATTAGTTTTAGATGTAGTGTTCCATGATTCATTGTTTGTGCATAACACCCAGTGCTCCATGCAGAATGTGCCCTCTTTAATACCCATCACCAGGCTAACCCATCCTCCCACCCCTCTCCCCTCTAGAACCCTCAGTTTGTTTCTCAGAGTCCATTGTCTCTCATGGTTCGTCTACCCCTCCGATTTCCCCCCCTTCATTCTTCCCCTCCTGCTACCTTCTTCTTCTTCTTCTTTTTTTTTTTTCTTAACATATATGCAGTTTACTTTTGTAAATTGTAAATCTCACCAGTACTTCCTTCTTCCATGTTGCATGGTATTCTACAATATGGCTACACTGGTATATTAGCCATCTCCCATTCATGAATATTTTGGTTGTTTTCTGTGTTTTTGCAATCATAAGACATGTAATGATAAACACCTTGCTTGCTTCCTAGAGTACGTAGTAAGTGGTAGAATATCACCTGAAATATTTTTATTTCTCACTGAGTTCCTAACCTATTTTCAAGGTCTTAGATCATTTTCATTATTTTTTCCGTAGTAAAATGGTATGGAGACACAGAGTTATCCTCTGAGACTTGAATTGGTTAATTTGGGCCGTTGTTTTCTTTATTGGACAGGGTGATTCCTGGAAACCTCTTGTAAGCAAGCTGCTGCTGTTTGTTTTTTACCCTGTGCTGTTTGGCTTGGAACATTTCTGGAGTCGCTCAGGTCATACACATGTAAAGGAATGACTGTTTCTGGGTACAGGTTGTTTGGTGGTTTTTAAAACCTGGACATGGGTCTCTGTTTTTAGAGGACTCAGTTCTGTGTACCTTGTTCCTCCATACAAAGGAGCCTTATGTAAGGAACCATTCATTACACCTCTTGAATGGGCCATAGGAGAGAAGCGATTTCACTCCCGCCCACTAGTTATTACTCCAAGGCATGGGCCAGTTGAAATCAGTGAGAAAAACATTAATCCTACTCCTTTTGCATGGTTTAAATTCTGCCCTCCCATATCTCATCAGTACAAATCACCCTAAAACACCCCTCACCCTGTTCCCTGGTGTATCTCTCCTTTACTCCTCATTTCTTTATCCAATGCCATGTGCATTTGTTATATTCCTACCACTCTAGGCAAACCAGAGAGTAGCCTATCCACTTGGCCTTATGAGAAGGATGATGGAAAGGACATACCGTAAAATATCTTTGATTGATACAGAGTAAATTTCAACTAAACAAAACCTTAAAATTACTTGCACTTTGGAGTCCTATTGTTCTGGGTTCAAATTCCTGCTTTATTTGTTCATATCATAATAAGCAAATATTTGCCATCAAGCCTAAGACCTTGAGCCAGACACTTAAACTGTTTGAGTCTCCGTTTTCTCATCTCTAAGGTGGGTATAATAATATTTATCTCACGTAAAGCGACACAAGTCTAGAGCATGTAGTGAGCACTCAACCAGTGGTAGCTATTACCTTTATGGCAAGTATTTGATATGAAACACCACCAGGTGACGTACTTGTCTCTGTATTGATCTGGGCAGATCTCCCCTGTCATTTTTCTAAGGCCCAACAAGAACCTGAATTCTCAAAGAATGCTTCAGTTGGACTTCTCAGACTTGCAGGACGAATGCAGGGAAGCTAATCAAACATCTTAATAAGATCATTAGCGATACTCCTGGAAAGAAAGGCCTTACTTAATGTTCCCAAAGACTTCTTTCCTGGTTTATGAGACTGGGGTACGCCATTCTCACGACAGCCAAGTGTGGTCATGGCCCTCTGCGCTTCAAGCCTGTCCAGCCTAAACCTGTTAGCCAGGTTACTAGATCTCAGATCCTCTGGATTTGCTTCCCTCTTCGGCCTCTTGCAATGTGTATTCCACATTCCATTCGGATTCACCTTCTCTCTGTTGCTCAAACCCATGTGTTCTCATCGCCAGGCCACTGCTTTTTCTGTCTGGTACACACTCTCTTCAACATACCGCCTAACTTTTACTCATTCTCTCTGTGTCACTTGAGATGTCATTTTCTCTGGGTAACATTCTTTGACTTCTCCGAGGCTGGATACCGTGTGGTTCTGTGCGTTCCCATCACTTTCAGAAATTCTTTATGTTCCATGCTCCTCCTATCATTGCCACGGTCAATTCATTTGTCTGTATCCTTGACTAAACAATAAGCTCTTCGAGTGCGGGAACTGGGCACCAGCTCTTATCACAGACTGCCACACAGAAGACATCCAATCCATTATGTATGAATAAAGAGTGTTAAAGAACAAAAATTCAACTGAGTAAATTTGAAGATCTAATTGGCTTTATTAAGCAATTCATGAATCCCACAGCAGCCCATCTAGCAAGTGGCTTGGAGCTGTACAAAAGGGAAGGTTTTTATGGGAAGGAGGGTGGAGCGAGGAGTTATTAGCAAAAGAAAAGAAAAGGATTGTTTCAGGCAAGGTCACTTTCCCTTAGGGGAAGAGCAAGGGGTGTTATCATGCAAATTACCTCATCTTCCTTTGAGGGATAGAGAGAGCCCAGTGACAGATTACCTCACTGATGCTTATCGGAAAATTCCGGACTGACTGAAGACTACATTTCTGGGGGAGGTTGAAACTATAATTAGTATAAGTATTAAGCTCTAGTTTGGGGGCTTAGCCCAAGTGACGCCATTTTGGGCCATGGCTTTCTTCTTAGCAATAGATTGGAGTGGGAAAAGGATGTATACTTTTAGTATAGTAATCTGACCAGTTTGTCCAAGTAGAAAATTTACAGTGGGGAGTTGTGGGAAGTAAGATCAGGAAATAAGTTCATTCCAGATTTTAGAAGCTCTTAAGAGTTAAATTAAGAGGGCGCCTGGGTGGCTCAGTCGTTAAGCGTCTGCCTTCGGCTCAGGTCATGATCCTGGGGTCCCGGGATCGAGTCCCACATCGGGCTCCCTGCTTGGCGGGAGGCCTGCTTCTCCCTCTCCCACTCCCCCTGCTTGTGTTCCTGCTCTTGCTGTCTCTCTCTGTCAAATAAATAAAAAAATCTTTAAAAAAAAAAAAAGTTAAATTAAGAGTTTGATCTTTATCCCGTGAGCACTGAAGAGCTATTTAAAATTTTACTGCCATGAAGCGACATGATTATAAGTTTATTTAGGGATATTATTAATTAATTAATTAAGCAGTGGAGTACTTTATAGAGAAAATGAGTAAGAGATTGCAGACGGGAGATTACACTTGGAACTTATTTTTTATTTCTATCCATTTCTTAGTCTTATGGATAGAAATAATATCCATTGCAACTAATACAATGGCTTGCATTTCACTGATGGTCAGTAACAGTGTCTAAGTGAATGAATGAGGTATACGAAAAAGGACAGATGCACAGATTTTGGCAAGGAAGATTTGCTAAGACTTGACTGGCTGCCGTGGAAAGGTGTTAAGTAGTTATTAGTTACAATAGTTACTATTGCTAGAAATAGGGGAAACAGGAACAGGATCCAGTTTATGGAAAACGTGAGCCCAGAAGTCCACACTTTTTGTGTATCTTTTTCCTAGAAGGGATGGACAAAAAGCAATTCATTCTCAAAATATCCTTAGCCTGAGAAGCAGTTCATAATATCCCCACTGTCTTTCTCACCTCTTGAGTGGCAGGAAGGAAGTTGCCAGAAGGTTGAGTGAGTCACCCACAGTCATAAAGCCAGGAGGGCATGCCGTAGGGGGGCCTAATGCCCTCCTGACATGGTTATCCTGTGGCTAAGGACATGAAGTCCCCTTACTTGCGCTAAAAAGCAAATCCTGATTTGAATAAGAGCGTCATGACACTCTGTTTATATTACCTCCTCTTCAACTTTTCATCAAGGTTGAAGGAGATGAAATTCGAATTGCCCGTAATGTACGTATAAAGCAATAGTTGAAAGGAGATAAAAACCATGCTGCTCTTAGTAGAATCCTCTGGGCGGTTGTTTTCAGGGAATGCACTCTTGGGTAAAGAAGGGAAATGTGGCAAAAATGGTTAAATTACAGCTAAAGGGAAGGATGCAAGTGAAACCTGGTGATATGTCGTCCAAGCTGGAGTTAAGTAAATGGTAATCACCCTCCACGCAGGTTTAACCAGTGACGTTTTCCCCAAGGCATAAAGATGTTGACTTTCACACATACTTGGCCAAGGGTCTGTGGATGCCGCCTGCCAGCTATGAGCCATATGCTGCCCACCCAGACAGCCTCCGGAACTCCATTCCCTCACAAATGCCCCAGCTAGGGCACCCTCATGTCAATGAGACTGGCTGCATCATACATGGGGTAGGCCATGGTTATTCATTCACACACAAATATTGATAGAGTGCCTACTTGTACGATACTGTGCTAAGTCTACTGGAGGTGGGAAAGAACCATAAATACCAACGAGAGTAAAGCGTTCCCTGAGCCTAAAAGGAATTTACAATCTACTCAGGCAGACAAAGCACATCCCTTGAGAAGAAAAACAGCACAAAATTTTAAGATAGCATTATAAGAGGTGTAGGGATCCCAAGATACTATGCCCACACTCAACAGTATGTCCAAAAATCAAGAGGTGACCTGAGTTTTTAGGACAGAGATAGAGCTTACTTTTTGTTGGAAGGAATATCTTATGGAGGAAGGTTGAGCTGGATTCTTTTGCTGTTCTTATTCAAACCCGGCCTGAGGCTAAGCTAAAACATGCCAGATGAGTCAAGGAGAGATAAAACCATTAAACAACAGAGTGCCTGGCTTGCATAACCCAACATCCAGGCTTGAAGCCTTTTTCTAGGTGTGGCCAGTTCTTCTGCTATTGCATAGCCTCAGCCTAGTATTGCATCCTTTACTGTGCTGAGACTTTAAATTTACTGAACTTACTGTTTTAGGACTGGTATGAGCTTTCAGTTGTCAGTTATGAAGGATTAGTTAAATCCCTGGCTAATTAATTAACCAGGAAATGGAAGCCATCTCACCCTAGAATTTGGGATTGTTGAGGCACATCAGGGAGGATCCCAGAGACCAACAGAACATGCTAGACCTGATGGGTGACCCTAGCCTCAGACTCTGAAATCAGACCAGAGGTCAAAGGCTGCCTTTTCTGGGCAGAACCTTGGTAGGGAGGAAACACTTTGAGATGGGGTACAAAGAGTGTTCTCTGCTCAGTCCCTCCTTCTATAAGGGGGAGAAGACAATTTGAGGTATAGAACTGCATAAAGGTGCTCATCTTCTATTCTAATCCAGAAACCCTGAGAAATTAAAAATCCAATGCAAGCTTTCTAACACTATGGTTATTATAGAACCTGGGAGATCAACCAAGGCCTTTCTACTTAAAACCTAGGGCAGTTGTTAGCATACTGAGAAAGGACCCCCATCTAGATGGTGAGGTGTCTGACATGGGCAGAGTGAAGGAAGTGATTTCAGATTAAGAGCAAATCCTCAGAGACAGGTACCACTTGGCCTCTTGTTCACCTGCAAACTCCTTTTCCCTCAAGCTTCATCTCCTCTTGAAGTCTTCCCTGACTGTGTCCCCTTTGAGCCACCAGGGTTCCCTACCCCACCCTCCATAATTGCGTATCACATGGTAATGCAATGAGTCATTCAACCACATGAATCCCTCTTTAGACAGTAAATTCATGGAGGGAAGAGACATCTTAATCACTTTCTATTCTCAGTGCCTATTACATGTCTAATATGTCGTAAGGATTCAATAAAAGTTTATAGACAGAATGAGTCCTTGGGAATAACAGTTGATAAAGTTGTGGCCCAGGGGCATGTTTCTCAAACTGGAGTCCTGGAGCTCCAGACAGGTGTTTTGGGGGTCCCCGTGGGATTGTGGGGGAGAGCACTTCCAAGCGTCCTTTTCCTCCTGTAACGATCTTTGATCCAAGTGGTTCTGCTTTTGGCTGTTTTAAATAATAGGAGTTTGTTTGTTTGAAAACAGTTTGAAAACTGCCAGAAAAATCCTGGAGGTGGAAAAAGGAAGAGCCTTTGGGACTATATGATACAGTATCAGCGGGATATTGTTACAGGATAGAGGGGAGTCAGGCCACTCAGTAGTGTCGTGGAGCAGGGTCATAGCCACAAGACTGACTGTAGGCCAGTAGAGAGAGGACCTGTAGAAGGAGAAAGGTGGTCAGAGAGAGCTTCTGAATCACTCCTCGAGGGCCTCCCTTTGGTCATTGGCTATGGACCAACTTCCTTAATATAGCAGACAAGGCCCTACTTCCCTCTCTTGCTCTCCCGCTGTCTCACTCTATATTCCAGCTGCTCTACCCTCAAATACAACGTGATCTTTCTTGCCTCAGGATCTTTGCACAGGCTATTCCCTCTGCCCGGAAAACTTTCCTCCTCTTCTTTTCTGGGCCAGTCCTTCTTTGAGTTTCCATTGAAATGTCCCTTTTGACATCCTACCTCCCTCAACCTAGACCAGGGTGGATCCTTTATTCCCTGTATTTCTAATTTAGTGGGCTTATCACAATTGCAATAATCTATTCAAGGACTGCTCCTCTCCTTCCAGATGGGTTGTAAGTTCTGAGAGAAGGAAGTTCACCACTGTATTCCCTGCACCTAGCACAGCACCGAGCACCTAGGAGGTGCTCAACAAATTCTTAAAAAATGTGATTGGCAACCTCTAAAATTGCCCCAGTTATCCCTACCTGCTAGTAGTCACAGCCTGTGTCATCTCTTTACCTGGAGTAGCTTGCTTCAAACCCATAGAATTCAGCACTGTTGAGGGTATGTGATTTCCATGATTAGGTCACAAAAGATGGTAACTTCTGTCTTCCTGATCACCTTCTCACTTTATATGCTTTGATGAAACAAGCTCATGTGTTGGAAAAGCTCAAGGAATCAAATCCTACTAACAACCACATGAGCTTGGGAGTGGATGCTTCCTCCAGTCAGCCTTCGGATGAGATCTCTACCCTGGCCAACACCTTGATTACAGCCTTGTGAGAGACACTAAAGCTGAGGAACCAGCTAAGCATGCCTCGACTCCTGGCCCTCAGAAACTAAGAGTTAATAAATGTGTGTAGTGTTAAGCTACTAAGTCTTGGGGGTAATTTCTTACACAGTAATAGATAACTAATAAGACAAATAAGTGAATAAATCAGTAAGTGAACAGATGAAACTGAAGACCTCACTAAAGGAAAGGGAAGTTAAGACTGGGGTGGGGAGGAAGTGGACCAATGTGCTAAGACAGAGGCAATTGTCTATGCTTCCTGTTTGATTATGTTTCTCTCAACCACAGAATCTGGAGGGGTTTTGGGGAACACTCTTCCAAAGTGTTCGGAATCAGAAACTCACCAGGTGAGTGGATATTTTGTATGCCCAGGCACTATCTGATATCATTCACGAGAATTTGTGTTTGTAGATGAATAGCAAAGATACATCCTCAGTGATACCAGTTTGGATGCAATTTATATCAAAACCTACAGTCTGGCTTGGGAGGCCTTTATTTTAAGTGGCTGTATTTCAAATCTTGATCCAAGTAACGCTCTCCGAGCATCTTTGTCTCATTTGTATTTGACATTGAAAATGAAAACAGCATTAATAAATTGGGATAGGTTAGTGGGCTTTGATTGTGTCTACAGTGCAGATGTAAATAATATAAAATCCTTGATAGAGCTATAAATACCAGCTTTATCAATAGCTCTCATAATTTATAATTTTCCATTGCATTTCCGAATGCTGATGCTCACCTTTTTCCTAGATTGGTTTCCTCACTTCAGAGTGATAAAAGTGCAAAAAATAATGATATACTTTGGAGTGCATTCATGGTCCAACGTCTACTTTTAACGGAGGCCTACAAAGAAGTTCCTTTTTTACCTTCCTAAATCTAGGCCTACAAAGAAGTTCCTTTTCTACCTTCCTAAATCTCATATTTTTCCTGCCCAGTTATGCATGGGAAATATAATTGGTTATGAAATTTCCCTTGGGTTAAGCTTGTTTCAATAGGAACTACTAATTACTTTATCACTGAAGCATTGTAACCTGCCCTAACATTTATAGTTTATTTGCTCTCAGATAGAGGACATTTGTTCTTCCTATTATTTATAATCATTTTCTTAATCTTCTCCTAGAAGCCAAATCCCATTACAATTGCTCATTATAAAAAGCTCACGTTTGCATTCTGGAAATGCATAAATGCATCTAATGGCACGATATACCTTTGTGTGTATCCAAAAAGAAAGGGAGAAATTTGAAGAAATCTGAATGGTAAAATCTTGAACTTAAAGATGAGTTACGGAGTGCTTATTTGAGTTACAAACTTTTTAAAAAATCATCATTGGGGCCCCTGGGTGGCTCAGTTGGCGAAGTCTCCGACTCTTGATTTTGGCTCAGGTCATGATCTCCAGGTTGTGAGATCGAGCTCCACATCAGCCTCTGTGCTCAGTGGGGAGTCTGCTTGAGATTCTCTCTTATCCTCTCCCCCTGCTCCTCCCCCTGCGCTCTCGCTCTCTCAAAAATAAATAAAGCTTTAAAAAATAAAATCATTATTTACAGAGGGATGCATTGCACTAGTCCTTAAAATGTCTGGCTTGTGTACAAGTTGCAGGAGCAAGATTCTATTTTTTAAACTTTTGAAATTCCAGTATAATTAACATACAGCGTTATATTAGTTTCAAGTGTACAATATAGTGACTCAACAATTCTATATGTTATTTAGTGCTCATCATGGTAAGTGGACGCTTAATCCCCTTCACCTACTTCACCCATCTCCCACCCATCTCCCCTCTGGCAACCATCAGCTTGTTCTCTATAGTTAAGAATCTGTTTGTTGATTTATCTCTTTTTTCCTTTGTTTGCTTGTTTCATTTCTTAAATTCCACGTGTGAGTGAAATCATATGGTATTTGTCTTTCTCTGACTGATCTCACTTAGCATTATATTGTCTAAATCCATCCCTGTGGATGTAAGTGGCAAGATTTCATTCTGTTTTATGGCTGACTAATATTCCAAGACCAAGAGTCTTGAAGCTGCGGTACTAGGGGCCACCACCAAGAGGTAATGGATCAGAAGTTAAGATAAAGTAGCTGTGAAATTGTAATGGGAGCATACTGGGGCTGGAGGGGCACACACCTTATGCTCGAGTGGGCTGGGAAAACAGCCTGTGAGTTTCTCACAAGCCCTCACCCACTGAGTCACCTTCGTCTGCTGCAGCAATTCAAACAGTGCTTGAAGGAAAAGGCTTAGTCTTACCAGTGTCCTTGCCCTCTCCTGTTCTTCCACAAGATGGGATCGTGGGGAGGGGTGTCTGAACTGAATTATCATGGGACTAGAATAGAGAGGTTTGGAATCCAAGAAGTGTCCCTGGATGCTCCGATCCCCACCATTGCCCGCTGCCTTCCCTCCTGACCTTTGCATAGAGCTAAGTTGACTGTAGGTGTGCTTCACCCACTGGCCTCTTGGCCAGGGTTTGGGGGTGATTCCTGGCTACCTTGGTTCTCCAGGCTCTTGTTAGTGTTAAACCCCTCGAAGCTGTCTTCTATCTAGCTCCTGGTCTAGGTGATTAGCCCATGCTCTCTGCTGTAGGGTCATTTCCCCTTGTCACAGTGGGCCATTCTCAACTCAGCCACTTTCTTCCCTCTCACTCCGTGAAGGAACTTCAGGAGCCCCGCCATACCATATGGGAACGGAGACAGTCACTGTGCCACCAAGTTTACTTAGGAGTGGCTATCTCCTATGCTTGCCGCAGGACAGGCTTCAAGGCAAGCTCATCCCAGAGTCCAAGCCATAAATTAAACAAAACAAAACAAATAAAATGCCCCTGCCCTTGGCATTACTCCCTGCCACTCTCCAGACTTCCCCTAAAATAGAGAGATGGATAACCATCTAATTGACTTCCTGCCTCAAGTGACTCTAGAGCCTCCTCCCACTATTCATTCAGGTAAGAAGAACTTTTATTTCACTTTTCGGAATGCATGAGATCTCCTTATGGCATATCCTCCTCCTTGCCAACTCCAGCCTCAAGTTTGACTGATTAGATAGCATATGAGAAAGATCCACTTACCCATAAAGGAACTAATTCAGGAGGCATTTTGAAATATTATACCTCTTCTGTAAGTCAACAGGAAATATATCATCTGATTTGGAATGATAATTGTAACTTGATTCTTTAAATATACTTAGAAATTCATTAGATGCCGCATATGTGTCAGCCTTTAAAAATGATGAGCTTTCTGCCACTCATTGTATGATTCTATTTATATCATACAGGAAAAGGCAAAACTATAGGGACAGCAAACAGGTCAGTATTGCCTAGGGTTAGGGCTGGGGAGAGGGGTTGATGAAAAAGGGGCGCAAAGGAACTTTTTGGGGTGATGTATCTCGATTGTGGTAGTGGTTACTTGATTGCATATGTTTGTTAAAACTTGTAGAAATGTACACCAAAGGTGGTAGATTTTATTGCACATAAATTACACCTTAATCAACCTGACTTTTACCAAAAAATGATGAGCTTTCCTGTTCCCCAGATTAGAGCTGACACATATTGAGCACTTAGTAAAGAATGCTCTGTTCTACCACTTTGATTGCATTAGCTCATTCAATCTTCATGGTAACTCTATTTGGAAGGTACTGTTTTATTATGATCATCTCTCATGCTACTGATAAGGGAAGTGAGACCTAGAAAAGTTAAGTAACTTGCGCAAGACCACACAATGAGTACAGCTGGAGTTCAAACCCCAGATCTGTTTGGTGCCAAAGACTGTGGGTTTCACCACTGTGTTCTATGGCCTCGCAAGATAAGTAAGTGTAGGCTGATAAATATTTAAGAGGTAAACTGGTCACATTTATGTTTGCCTGTACTTTACCCTCCCAAGAGTCTTTTTTAGTTCATCACATTTACTCTTGGATCAGAAAGGCAATGGTACACCCCCACCCCAAACAGACACACATCCCAGGAACAGATTTCCCCAGTTGCCCCGGTCTGACATCCTCAGTTAGAGTGAGCGACCCATTCCGGTCAGTAGCCTTCAGTGAACTACGGATGAGTCAGATCTTGGTGACTGTTTTTTAGGAAGATCCCCCAGAAAGTTCTAGGGGTTGTGTGGCCCTCCTGACCAAGCCCCAAACCTACGGTCTCCACTGGGGGCCTCGCAGTTCCAACCGACTCACCACTGCAGCCTGGTATGACAAAGATGGCAGACTTGTCTCCTGCTGACAGAGAGTTCCCTTCTCAAGGTCATATTTTTGTGACCTGGGTCTGAGAACTCCAGCTCCTGTTCCCTCAACAGCAAATGAATGAAGCTCTATGTGCATTAGTGGCCGGTGTTAGCACACCGCAGAAATCAGGGTGTCCAACAGTCTTCCCAGCTGCTTTTCATAAAAAATTCTGGAGGTCAGTGTAGAGTAGTGGTAAGATAGAACAAACTTGTGGATTCAGGGTTGGTTCTTGCCCAGGAAAAGGGGTGCCGAGCCCCACATCTGGTCTTCTGGTTCTTCCCATATGGTATGTATGCTGCAAAGCCCACTTCCCATTAGCAAGGCAGTCAGGGAGTGCACTTTGTTACGACAGAAGCTTTGGGCATGTGCCGAACCCACTGCAGTGGAAATTTAATTGGTCACGTAGCAATTTGCTCAGCCAGAGACCTTGGATCAGAAGTAGACAATGCAAACACACTGAAAGGGCAACGATCTACCCCAGCAAATACCACTTTGTGTTTTCATCTTATCTGCTTTACTTAGGGAGCAATTTGGTCCTCCAAGACTTCGGGTGAGTCACCAATGCCCATAGGGCTGGCGGAAGGTGCTTTGGAATCAAGACAAGACCACCTAGGCCACAGCTTAACTCATCTGTCATCGACCTTTATTGGGCCCCTGGGCCAAAAGGCAGGGTTGGTCTACCATTTCACCAATGCACTTGTCCCCTATTCTTACTATTAAGGGGACCTGTTGGTACATTTGGTCAATTTATGATGAAGACAGGGAACGCTGGGACAGGTTGGGTACGTGTTGGTTGGATGGTGAGGAGGGGAGAAATATAGGAGTCAGGGCAAAGTTGCAGATAGGGAGCCTTTCCTGAGTTGATAGAGAGTCTCAGAAAGATGCTGTTGAAACCAGGGACATCTTGACACTGAAAACAGAGGATCAAAAATAGTCAAGGAGATCCTTAAGGAACAAATTTTGTCTGTTCTTGGTTTGGCCTGGGATAGACCTATCTGTGCTACTCTAAATTGTTACCAGTTGTTTGTACCTCTCTATAAAGGAGTTTTCCCTTTTTTCTAGAGAAACCATGGAAATACTGAACATCTGATGGGAAAGGTCATGGTCAAGGGAATAAAGGACCTAGAGGAGTAAAGACTGGAGACAAAAAGCAAAATGTTGCTTATATTTACCTTTGCAGCCCAAGCATGAAGGATAAAGAATATTCAAAACTGAGTGGGACTGGCACAAAGCAGCTGAAAGATCAGCCAAGATGCCAACAGAAGGCCAGTCTTCACTCCTGAACAGTGGGTAGAGAGATCAAGGAATGGGCCCTCCTGGAATTTTATCTCCTCAAACATTAGATATCACATGCTTGAAACCATAAAGCCATCTTACATGTTTAAATAGAAAAGAATATTGCTACATTTAGAGTCGTCCCCTTTCCCGTTTCTTAGAAATCTGTTCTGTTATTTCAGTCCTCTTAAATCTTGTTGCTTCCATAATCTTTTATTCCATTTAACAGATAGCTTTTGGGTGATTACCTGTGCAAACCTCTTTGCAAAGCTTATTGCTACCAGTGGGAAAAGATAGCCATTTCCTAAAATTGCTCTGTGCTCTTTGCTCAGACCATTATGAGAGAAACATTAGTGTATTCAAAAACCGAGCACCCACTGTATACAAAGCCTGGTGCTGATAAGGGAGGACTGTGTTTATCCAGAGTCATGCTGCCCTAGCAGTTCTGAAGATTGGGAATCCCTGATTGAAAGGAAATGCCATGCGATGGGAAACAGAGTTATGAAGTTTCCATTTCCGTGATTACTTCCACCCTCTGCAACCTTCCCCCGCCCAACTTGGTTTTTTTCTCATCTACAAAATGCACAAGATCACAGTTCATTGATTTAGGTAGTCTGTGCATTGATTTGTAAACACGGATCAAGATGCCAGACCATCATTTGTGCAAATTGGCCTTGCTCAAAGCCACGGAAACTAAAATAAATCAGCCCTTGGGCCAGCAAGCGGTCAGCATGACCTCAGGAGGCAGAGACTGGGTTTTCCTCATAAGCCTTCTCTCTGCTCCTTCCCATGCTAAATCAGGGTTCACTGATGCCTTGCCCTGCCTGCTTGGTCTCCTAAGCACTAGAAGATTCTTGTCCTCCCCCACCGCAAAGGTTTAGTTATCTGCAGAATGCACCTGTATGTACAATATCAGATTCCATTCTGGTTCCTAGCACTGGGGAAAAGGCCTAGAAACTTTGACGGCACAGGATGTTTCAAGTTTAGCCTTCAAAAAAAAAAAGCAATTTGGTTGGTTTGTAGAAAATTTGGGCAATACAGAAAAACACAAAGAACAGCTAAAATTTGCCTTTAATTATGTTTTCTAGTATTTTTATGCATATCAGTCAAAGCCACACTTAGAATATATTTCAGAACAAAAACTGGTTGTGATACCGTTGTTTCTGCTTGTTCTATAAGAGTGCCCAAGCTTCCATGGAATTTTCTTCATCCTTTGCCCAACCCTGTGACCTGATCCAGAATAAGCCCATTCTTGGCCAGAGAGGGAGCATATTAAAATTCTAAATACGGTATGGCAGTCCCTTCCCATTTACCTGGGATTATGTAAGATACTTCCAGGCAATGCAGTTTCCCTGTTCTGTTTTATTTTGTTTTTGGTGAGGGGAGGTGTGTATGCAGGGGACTGCCAAGAGAAGGAGTGGAGTTATTTCTTAGTCCGGAGTGGTCTCAGGGCAAGCAGCAGGGTCATGCTGGGAACACAGACTCTCGGTGCCCCACGCCAGTCCTCCTGCTTGAGAATCTGCATTTTCCTGAGATCCCCAGGGGCTTCCGAGCCGTGCACCTCAAGTCTGAGAAGCCCTGGCCTGTGGGCCCCCTTTCTGGCCTTCCTCAGGTGGTATTGATTGTCAGGATTTGTCCATAACGTTCACACCTCCTTGATGTTGAAACCAGCAATAAAAATCCCACCTCCGTGGGAGTAAACACCTTTTCCTCAGGCCACAGCTCACGTTCTTTTGGGAAAACTCTAAATGTGTTACTTTCTAAAGGCCCTGAGAGTTGGGGGATGCTCTAAATGGAAGGTCAAGGGAAGAGGCCAGCCCTCTGCTTTGCCTACCCCCCCGCCCCCTCGCCCACCAAAGTCCATTCCGGGGTCACAGCTGTTGTTTTTGTGTCTCCTGCAGTCATAGCAAATCATTCACCTCAGTCAGGGACAAGAGAGAAATTCACAACAGAGCCCTTTAAATTCGGCTGGGGGAAAAACGCACAATGATTTTTTTTCCCCTCCTCCTCGTCCTCCTCCCCCTTCTTCTCAACCACACCTGCCTTATTTGAGGACTCAAATGATACATTGAACCTTTGCTAGTCCACCAGGGGGCCCCAGGAGGCACAGGCCGAGCGCTTGGATCCTGAGGACGCTATCAGGCCAGCTGGGATCAAGGACTCTGAGTACAGTGGTGCCGCCCATAGAGGGAGAAAAAGAGATGACAGATGCCAAAACAGTCGTGTCTGTCTGGGCTGCCAGCCAAGCCATGTGTGGGCCTCGGGATGGATGAGGGACCCGCCCGGGCAGAGCCCTCTGAAGGGCTGCCTTCATTAGGCCTCCCTAAACCAGGCAGGTGTCCTCGGGCAGCCATCTGAACCATCTGGGAGGAGCGGTACTCCCCCTTCCCGGCCTGGAAGCACCTGGGGTTCTCGGTCAAGTTGTTCCCCTCTCTCTTCACAGATTTGAGAGAGTCGTAAAGCCTTTGGGGCTGGACACCACGGCTCCCTCTGGTTCTGGCCCTGGGGGCTCCTCTGTCTTTTTGGCAGCATCTGACAATCCCTCTGGCTTGGCCGTCCAGCTCTCCTCTGGTGCCTCTCCACTCCGAGGCCCGGCTTCCTGGGGTCTGATCTGAAAACTCTTCCTTGGGAGGATCTGGGACACTTATTGGGGTGCAGTCCCTGAAGCAGCAGGGGGTAGGGGGAAGGATGGTTAAGAGAGGCTTCTTCTTGACCCTTGGGGAACTTACCCACATCACCCTGTTCATCCTGGCAACCCCTGCTTGCGTATAAAGCCAGCAAGCACGCTGGTTTTCTTTCCGGAGGTATGGAGCACAAGTGATCAAAAACTCAGGCCCTGGTATTGCAGAGACTGGCATCCAAATCCTGGCTCTTCATCACTAGCTAGGTGACCCAACTTGGCTTCCTGAAATTTTAGGCCTCAACTTGCACCTTTCTAAAATGGGGACAATACCTGCCTCATAGGTCATTATGAGGATCAAATGAGATGCTGAATATAAAGTGCTTAGCACAGTGCCTGGCGCTTAGTAAGTGCTCAGTAAAAGGTAGCTGTCATTGTTATTGTTACCTAAAAATGGACAGTCCGTCATGCCAGATAACCTAACGAGTCAGTGCTGTATCCCAGAAGGCCCGAGAGTTTCAGTTCTGATCTGCTTTGAATTAGCCCTGTGTGCCCCAGGTTCTTCATCTGTAAGATGCAGGTGACACTATCTGGCTCTTTGTTCTTGTTGATAACATTTATCGATGCTAACTGCGTACCAGGCAGTGTTGTAAGTGCTTATGCTAATTCACTTGATTCTTACCACATCCCTTTTGACAGATAGAAAACTGAAGTATAGAGGCTGTGAGCCCAGGGTTAAGCAGCTAAAACAGATGGAGCTGAGGTTCCAACCCAAGCAGTCTGGGCCCAAAGCCTGCATCTCTGCCTTTCTTAGTGTGAGAAATCACATGGTTTATGGGGCGCCTGGGTGGCTCAGTCGGTAAAGTGTCTGCCTTTGGCTCAGGTCATGATCCCAGGATCCTGGGATCGAGCCCTGTGTCGGGCTCCCTGCTCAGCGGGGAGTCTGCTCCTCCCTTTACCTGCTGCTCCCCCTGCTTGTGCTCTCTCTCTCTGACAAATAAATAAGTAAAATCTTAAAAAAAAAGATTAGAAATAAGAAAAATCAAATGGTTTAATAATTATGCAAGTGCTTTGGGAGTGGGAGGCTCTGTACAAACATAGAATGGTCTCACTATTTATCCAAGTTTCTTGGTATTTGGTCTTCACCTGGGATCCTTAACCTTTCCTGGCAGGACATGGAGTTGGGGGGGCTACTTGAGGTTTTCCTGAAGCCTTTTAATCACCGGCTGTTATGAGTCCCCACCCCGCCCAAAATATATGTTGAAGTCCTAGCCCCTAGTACCTCAGAAAGTGACCTTATTTGGAAATAGGGTCATTGAGTTAAAATGAGGTCACTCAGGTGGGCCCTAACCCAATAGGACTGGTGTCACATGGACACAGACAAGCACAGAGGGAAGATCGTGTTGGGGAAGTCACAGGAGAACGCCACATGAACACAGAGGATTAGAGTGATCATCTCCAAGCCAAGGAACGCTGGAGGCTATCAGAAGCTCGGAGAGAGACACGGAAAAGTTCCTTCAGTGCCTTCGCAGGTAGCACAGCTCTGCCAACACCTTGATTTTGGACTTCTACCTCCATCATTGTGAGACACAAATTTTCTGTTGTTCTAAGCCATCCCATTGGTGGTACATTGTATGGTGGTCCTAGGAAAGGAGTACAGATCAAGGAACATGGAGATGAAGATGAAGAAGGAGATGCATGGGAAAGTTGAGGCTGGTGATGGACAAAAGGGTACTGAGGGGGGCCACATACCCCTAGGTGTGCACGTGTGGGTGTGTGCGCGCACGTGTGTGTGCACGTTTTGACAGTGTAAAAATCGATCTGTGAGCTCACCAAGCTTGAAGATCATTCCTCTATAAGAAGATCACGTGAGAGGCAAAATGAACATGAAATCCTATTCCATCTCCACTGGAACAGGTAAGAAAGAGGAATCTTCTCTCTGAGACCATGCAATCCATTCCAACCCATTTTGTTCTGCAGCAGAGAAAGTGAAGAGCAGGGGAGCTAAGTTTCCTAGAGCCTTCCAGCAGCGAATAACAGAGTGCAATTGGAAATCAAGTCTTCTGACTCTTTGCCCTGGGGGTGGGGGTTCCATTCTGTCAACCAACCCTCAGAGGCTTCCTTTCGGTTGGCACACAGGAATTTATTCTACCTGTCACCACTTCTTTCAAAGATTACATTCTGGTTCTTTTTTAAGGAAACTTGATTGAAATAGAACATGCATACAGAAATGCGTCCATCAGCAGACAGCTCAGTGTGTCTACAGCCATGTAAGCGGCACCCAGACAAAGAATTAGTACGTCGCCGTCACCCCTGAAGCCTTCTTGCCCCTCCCAGTTGCTAATGGCAACAAAGGAACCACTATCCCGATTCCTACCATCGCAGATTGGTGTTGCCTGTTTCCGAGCTTGATATAAATGGGATTTCACAGTACTCTTTTGTGTCTGCCTTCTTTCACTCCACATTACGTTCGTGAGATTTGTCTGTGTTTTGCATATGGAGTAGTTCCTTCTCACAATGATTCCACGGTTCTGGTCTTTTGAACAAAATCAGGGGGGTATACGGAGAGAGAAGCATCATGAAATAATTTAAGCTGGTCCTTAAAAAAAAAAAAGTTAAAGCAAACACATTGCGGAAACAACGACAAAAGTTAGTTAATCTTTACCAGTTGGATCCAATTTATTGGCCATCTATTAAAAGCCACTTTCCCAGACCACTACCCAACCTCCTTTTCCTCTCCTGTTTCCCTGCGTTCCCACAGCCTGGCTGCGTCACACTGGGCTGCCCTGGTCTGGATGGATGGAATGGGGGCTGGAGGTTAACAAGCTGTGTTCTACCTGGGTGAACCCATCTCGACTTCAGGATAACTCAGAGCCTGGTCTGTCCCTCACCGGACCAGTGGGGCTCCTGGACGTTCAGCAGCCTCATAGCCACCTTCACTCGCAGGCAGGGGAACTGTCTCTCATATCTGAAATTTTGGAGCTCTTCCCCTTGTGGGAATCAGCCTCAGGGTAAAGCTCCAGCAGCCCCCGGCCAGCCAGGGGCAGAGTGCGGTCTGCAGGAATGGGCTGGTCCTCTGCCCAATCCCTCCCCTTGCAACCACTGCTTGGAGTCACTCCCACTGCTTTCTCAGGCTCTGGCCTTCATTTCCCCAGAGCTGTGTGACTGGATGGGGCTGCCCCCTCGTCTCAGCTTTCCCTTGCCAGACCACAATTGGCCCAATTTCTTTATGCTGACCAACCTTTCTGGGGTCTCCCTTTTCCTGCTAACAATGACCTAATCCCAAAATGCAGTTTTAAGGGATCTCCAATGCAAATCAGTGGGACTGCCTTGTTGAGCCCGAGTCCATATATGGAGCAATCCCTGCGCCAGGAGGAGGAGAGTGCTGAGTGCTGATTCACCAGCTGTCCCGCTCCCTCCAGTTTCCCGTGACATCAGCACAGCACCCATGACAAAAGTTTAAGACAGTGAGAGGCAGGACTTCTTGGGAGGCCGCAATGTAGTTTTTCTTTCTAGGCTCCCTACTTCCTGGGAGGCTGTCCTTTCTTGAATGTAACTGAGTGCTAATTTGATTTGGTGCTCCCCTCCCCCCGCCCCGTGCGCCCCCCCAGGTCTCTGGTTGTGGGCGTGGTCAGGGGGAGGTGAAGAGAGAAGACAGAGCTCCAGAGGCTTCCTCAAGCCCGGTCCACATGGACCCTTTGGAACTGGAAGCAGTCATAGGGGCCCACCCGGACACTGGGCAGAGTTCAGGATTCACAGCCCTTAGTGGGAGCCTTGGCTATTCTTTGGTCCCTCCTGTCAGCTAGTTTTTATTTGCTGGGCTTTCGGTAAAGTCTGAGCAATGGAACTAAGAAATTCTCAAACACAGGAAAGGATATTGAAGACTGAGTTATCAGACTCTCTTCAAAACTCATTAATGGATACTCATGTTCTTTTTTTTATGTGCATTTTTTTTGTTTTTGTTTTATTATGTTATGTTAATCACCATACATTACATCATTAGTTTTTGATGTAGTGTTCCATGATTCATTGTTTGCATATAACACCCAGTGCTCCATTCAATACGTGCCTTCCTTAATACCCATCACCAGGCTAACCCATCCCCCCACCCTCCTCCCCTCTAGAACCCTCAGTTTGTTTCTCAGAGTCCATAGTCTCTCATGGTTCGTCTCCCCCTCCGATTTCTCCCCTTCATTTTTCCCTTCCTGTTATCTTCTTTTTTTTTTTAATATATAATGTATTATTTGTTTCAGAGGTACAGGTCTGTGATTCATCAGTCTTACACAATTCACAGTGCTCACCATAGCACATACCCTCCCCAATGTCTATCACCCAGCCACCCCATCCCTCCCACCCCCTACCACTCCAGCAACCCTCAGTTTGTTTCCTGAGATTAAGAATTCCTCGTATCAGTGAGATCATATTCTTGTTCTTTTTATTAGCATCCTCACCACCATTCCAGTGCCTATTTTTTTTTTAAAGATTTTATTTATTTATTTGAGAGAGAGAGACTGAGAGAGAGAGCACATGAGAGGGGGGAGGGTTGGGAGGGTCAGAGGGAGAAGCAGACTCCCTGCTGAGCAGGGAGCCCGATGGAACTCAATTCTGGCACTCCAGGATCATGACCTGAGCCAAAGGCAGTCGCTCAACCGACTGAGCCACCCAGGCGCCCTCCAGTGCCTATTAAAGGCAAATCTGGGGCACCTGGGTGGCTCAGTCTGTTGCATGTCTGACTTTCGATTTCCGCTCAGGTCATGGTCTCAGGTCATGGTCTCAGGTCATGAGACTGAGCCCCGTGTCAGGCTCCGTGCTCAGCAGGGAGTCTGCTGAAGATTCTCTCCCTCTCTCTCTCCCTCTCCCTCTGTCCCCCTCCGCATTCTCTCTCTCTTTTTTTTTAAAGATTTTATTTATTTGACAGAGAGAGACACAGCGAGAGAGGGAACACAAGCAGGGGGAGTGGGAGAGGGAGAAGCAGGCCCCCCGCGGAGCAGGGAGTCCGATGTGGGGCTCGATCCCAGGACCCTGGGATCACGACCTGAGCCGAAGGCAGACGCTTAACAACTGAACCACCCAGGCGCCCCCGCATTCTCTCTCTCTTAAATGAATAAATGAATCTTAAAAAAAAAAAAAAAAAGCAAATCCTTGTACTTGACCCTAGCAGTGGTGTGCCAGAACCAGCTCAAACCAGTTGCAAACCGATTTATTAAGCTTTCAGGAAATTTGCAAGCTGATCATGAAACACAATAATTATTAAAGGTTAAGTTACATAAAATTAAAATAGAATAAATTAGATTTAAAACAAAGGTAATAACTAATCAAAAGTCCCTACTTATTTTACTACTTTTTACTATTTTTTGTCCTTTTGAGGTTATTCACATCTACTGTATCTGTATGGTGGAAATATCATATGATGGTGTGTTTCTACACATCTCTCCTAACTCCTTGTTCAGTAATGTCACATTGGGAGCTTGAAATCAGGTGATGGGAGAATTTATCCCATGGGAGGGGCGCCTGGGTGGCTCAGTCGGTTGAGCGTCTGCCTTCGGCTCAGGTCGTGATCTCAGAGTCCTGGGGTCAGCCCCGTTGTCAGGCTCCCTGCGGCTGCTTGGCTGGGAGCCTGCTTCTCACTCTCTCTCTTGATATCTCTGTTGCTCTATCTCTAAAATAAATAAATAAGATCTTTAAAAAAATTAATTTACCCCGTGGGAAATAGTACAAATCAGGGCTTCCCCCCTCTTCCCCCCCCCACGCCAACCCTCTCCCAGAGCCAGTTGTTAACCTTGACTAGCACACCACTGATGCTGGGGGCCACTAAAGAATGACTCACCCTCTGTGCTCAAGATGCTTAGAATGTAGTGAGGGAGACAAATCCTTCAAGACTTCAGTTGGGCAGTGTCTCCTCTAAAATGCTAAACGGACATGGGCTTTCACATCGGTGAGACCTACAGAGACACCCCAGTTCTGCCATTTACTGGCCAGGTCCCCTTAAATAAGTTACCTGGTGTTTTGAATCATTTGCCAGATGGGAGTAACAGCACCTCCTCCCAAGATTGTTGCAAGGATATAATGGTAAAGATATAAGGATATAGAAAGGGCATTTCTGATTGACGGAACAGCAGGAAGAATGACACAGAAGCATAAAAGTGAAAGGGCTTGTCAGGGACTGGCCAGCAGCCTCGTGTATCTGGCTATTAAGATATACCAGAAACACCAAGATGGGCAGAATGTAGGTATGGTGTGACCCTGGACATGCAGATTAACAGGGAGGGAAAAGCTAAGCCTGGATGGTACAGGGCTGGAAGACAGACCCGCCACGAGGGCAGCCAGCGATCCAAGCCATCAAGTTTAGAGGGCGCCTCAAGTTCAGGCATAATTCAGCCCATCATCTCAGCCAGGAGGTACAACCTGGCAGGCAGCGTTATGGACTATGGGAGATCTATTCTTCCAAGACTAATCCCCAGCCATAACCAGAAATATGGGAGCCTTGCCCAGCCCTTAAAGAGGTGTCAACAGGAGAAGGCAGGAGATCTAGGCTGTTTCAGCAGCTCCATGTTGTCATCAAAAGGTAAGCTTTTTCTTTTCACTCTGATATTCTCACTGCTTTTCTCAGTGTGTTAGCTTTTATTCTTGGTGTTGATGCCTAATGCTGGTAAGCTAGGTGCCACAGCTCATAGCATCTCAAAGTAGGTAGGAGCAGGGCAGGACTCCTCAAAGTCCGTCTATTTATCAAGGAGCAATATCCCCCAATGCCCAGCAGATACCCATTTATAGCTCTTCAGCCAGAGTGGGTCACATACTTTGGCCGACAGAACCATGGCCTCCAAAGATGCTCGCTCTCTTGTCCCCTGGAGCCTGTGAATATGTGACCTTACATGGTCACAGGGACTTTGCAGATGTGATTAAGACCTTACATGGCCACAGGGACTTGAGATGGGGAGGCTCTCCTGGATTATCTGGGGTGCCCAGTCTAATCCCACAAGCCCAGCTGGGGGACAGAGATGGCAGTGTGAGGAGAATTTGTCACTGGTCTCAATGTGGAATAAGAACTGGAAAGGGGTGTCTCGACCCTAATAGAGGTCCCTAACTGACAGCCAGGGACCTCAATCATAGAGTAGGAAACTAAATTCTGCCAATCCCTGAGAAAGAACAAAGAAACCAGTTCTCCCCTAGAGCCTCCAGGAAGGAACTCAGCCATGCAGACACCTTGATTTTTAGCCCAGTGAGACTTGTACCCGACTTCTGACCTACACAAACACAAGATAATACCTTTATGTGGTTTTAAGCTCAAGTTCTAGTCATTTGTTATAGCAGTAATAGTAAATTAATACACATGCCCACTCCTAAAAACAATAAAAGCAAAGGAGACTGGGATAACCAGGCCTGACTTCATCCACTTAGGGATTGTCCCCTGGGGTTGGGTGATAGGCCAAGTTCCCCGAGAGTGCTGGCAAGTGTCCATAAAATTAGGCAGGAGGGAAGATGGCGGCAGGCTTGGAGCCAACAGCAAGGACTACTATTTCCAGGGTGGGGAGTGGGTAAGCGCCTGGACAGACGTGCCAGATGTTTTCAGCTGTCTTCTGTCAGATTGGTCTGGTCATTAAACATTTTATAGATCACCCATGCCTACAACTAGAGGGCCCTGTAAGTCCTTGGGAGATCACCTCCGTTATATTGGACCCAGTCCTGATTGGGAGGGAAAAGCCTCAGAGAACCGGCACCCAGGTCACCCTCTGGCTGAGCTTCTAGAGCTCGGACCTGGAAAATGCTACTTACCACAATTCATCAAAACGAAGAGGCCTTCAGTTGTAAGATACACCACGATTTTGTGAGCCACCGTGAAAGAAAAAGTGCTGCCAAGTAAACGATGATGTGCCATCGGTTTTAGGATCAATGTTAAATGAATAAGATGTTAAAATGAGATTAAAAGGGTGCATCTTCCAATTGACGGAATATGGCACTGCAAATCTTCCGCCAATGGTAAGGATGAACTCGTAACATGCTGTCTGCTCAGTCAAAATTGGCAGGGGAGGTACGCATGAGTCTCTAGGGAAGGCTAGAGGTCAAGATGGGAAGGTGAGAGTGTGCTAGAGTGCAGGTAAAGGACAGTCACCGAGAGGACCCTGGCAGGGGTGCAGGACATCTGGGATCATATGGCCCCTGCTATCTACAACAGTGTTTATGACTCCATCTCCTGTCAAAGCGTGAGGGATCACGCCCTCTTGCCCAGGAGAGTTGGACTGAATGGCTGCCTCACGCTGGACTGTATGTTCACCCTGTTCCAGATGGGGACACATTCAAAGAACAGCTACTTCATCCCTTTACCTGGGGCTGGTCTTGAGTCCTGGAAGCTTGGGGATCTCTCTGAGTGCCTTTATAATGAGGAAAAGAATCAGTGTCACTGTATGGAAGTGCCCCAGGAAATCACCTCCTTCCCATAATTTTTCCGATCAGGAGAAGGACATTTGGAAAATGAAGGTGGCAGGCCCGAAGTGACCCACCTGAGCAGTGGCAGGAGGAGGCTGGAATCCAAGTCTCCTGCTCCTGGCAGTGCATGTTGGGAGAGGTAATCCCAGGGGCGCAGGAGTGCCATCCTCCAGGCACACTCCGGGTCTGCCTCTCCCTAGCCTCACGTGCCATCTCGTTCCTCCTCTGTAAAGCAGGGCTAGGAATAGAGAGAGGATTGTCGTGAGGATTACATTAAGAAGCCGTGAGAGGTGTCGACCTTTGCCTGCCGGCTAGCAACTACCCCATGAAGAGGGACTGTTAGCTGTCATTCTTTCATGCACTCTCAGGCTGCCCGCATCACCTCCTCCTGCTATCAAGCTGGAGGTCTGAACTTTGAGACTGAGGGACAGAGGCATCTGTGGAATTTGCTCCCCTTGCTAATCTGGTAAAGTCAACAAACCATTTCTGTTCAACCCGAGAGGAGCCTCTGGAGATGTGAGGACATGGCACGGAACAGTTTCACGTGGGGGCACAGGGTGCTTGCTGGATGGAGGGAGAGTCGGCAGCCCTACTGGGGGAAGGAGGAGGCTTTGTGAGGGCTGGGGGAGCCCAGTGAGCGTGGAGGGGAAAGGGAAGGGACACAGGAGCCATGAGGCGCCAGGGCGGGGCACTTGGCATGTGAGCGGAGTGTAGAAGGCCAGGAAGGGGGATGTGATGTGGGCCTGTACGCTAGAAAGGAAGGGGACTCAGTCGATGAAAAGAACCATTTTCTGTGGCGCTCAGGAAGGGCCTCTCACTGGGGATTTCCTACGCAGGGCTCCAGGTCTTGGCTGTCTTCCCAGGGAAAGGTGGTGTTTGTCGTGGGGAACTTGCACACTGCGAGGCTTTAGTTTAGTGACGAATGGTGCCCACTCCTGTCTCTGGCACTACCGGTCTCCCTGAGCCTCGTTCAGCGTGGAACAAAATGCTCTTTGCTTGAACCACCCACTTCAGATGTCTTCAGGCGAGACAGGGACACGGAGGTCGAGGCTGAAGTGCAGTGGAGGAGAGTGGAAGCTCAGAATAATGCTGGACTAAGGGGAGGTGAGAGCCATGAAGGGGGAGCTCTGAACCCTGTACAGAGGGGGCTATTTCAAAGGAATGGGCCCTTGGCACAGGGCTTTAGGGTGGCCCTAAGCCTGCTGGCCAGCCCCAGACCCCTGGTTGTGCCATCCTGGCTAGTCAGAGGAGCTCCGTGTGGTCTAAGGAAAAGCCTCCTTGGAGAGAGTAATTTCAAAATTAAACAACAAAACAAAAACACAATCAGCTCCCTCTTCCTGTCTTTTCCAACCCCAATCAAAAAAGTACAGTATGCGCTGTTGAAAGATCACATCTCCGAAGCAGTACGCACTTTCGGACAGCATCTGCCAAGATTTCCGATGAGGCTGATAGAAACAAACGTGTTCCATTTCCATGCTGTATAATGAGTAGATGGAATCCTTGCACATCTGCTCAGGCAAGACAATGATGATGGTATCACCGGAGGCACTGTGCTGCAAAGACCATTCTGCTCTCTCCTGCCCCTGCCCATTCTCCCCTCTCCTCTCTTTACTGTCCCGTGTTTCCTTTCTTCTTATGCTTCCTTTCTTGCTTTCGCTCTTCCTCCTCTCTCATTTCTTTCCTCACTTGGCGTGCCCTGCCCACCTTGCAGAAACCCAGGGGATGAAGTAAGGAATTCCCATCCTACCAAGAGGTGGGGATGCTGAGAAGGCCAGGGGCTAGCTGCCAGGGGTCAGATGAGAGAGGAGCTTCTTTGGGTTGTTCCTCACAGCGCTGGTATTTCCTACTGTAAAGGGCCCATTCGCACTGGTCAGCAAGAATCCTTCAGCCCAGTCAGAGAAACCTCTGGACCTGCCCCGTGCCCAACCTCATCAGCAAGGAATCAGGAGAGACAGCAGTGTGACTAGCTAATTCCTGCCAAGGAGACAACAAATGGAAAGAGCTGAATGTATTTAATATCCAGGAATATGCTGCATCCTAACTGGATACTTTCTGGATACATAATTGATTCACAAAGGAATGACATTTTAATGTTGGAATATAAGAACAAAGAATCAGGATGTGTTTGTGTTTTTCAAATCATTCATTCATTCATTCTTGGCAACAAATATTCATGCAGTACCTACTATGTAGCAGGGAATGATCTGGTTATTAAGGCACGTAGATGGAAAGCTATAATTCCTGCCTCTTAGGGCCTTAAAATCTACCCGAAGGCTAAGTTCTACACAATCCAAATATAGCTTTGGTCTTGAACATATTTCCTATGTGGAAGTAGAATCCCTTTGGGGCCCCTTTACTACTGAATTACCTTGGGCACCAATATAAAAATGGAATGGTATGGATTCCTGTATATTGATCCATTAATCCACCCACCCATTCACTCTTCCATTCCATCTACTCATCCACTCTTCCATTCCATTCACCCATCTATCCATCTACCTCCCTGTAAATCTATCTATCCATCCACTCATGTAGGGAACAAAATGCTACCTACATCCAACCATCCACCTTTCCATTCCTCCATCCATCCACTCATCGATCCGTCCATCCGTCCACTCAATCATCATCCTTCCAAGCATGCGGTAGGAGGTCAATTATTAGCTCAGTGGGGATCAGGGATCACCTAAACAATTATTGTGGTAGGGAGCTGTGCCAAGACAGACCCCAACAGTTGTATGTAGTGTCCATGCCTGACAATTCACAAGTGAATGGGTTCTGAATCCTGGGCTGTGATCTGAGAAACAGAGATGGGATGAATTTCAAGAATTGGTAGCAAAGGTTCACAGGGAGGTGCCTAGATTGATTATTAATCAAGATAGTGCCTACCTTTCTAGGAGTCTAGAAAGTCTAGTCTAGTCTAGAAAGTCTAGTCTAGGAAAGTGTAGGAGAGAGTGGCTCAGGGAAGGCAGTGGTTCATGCACACCTTTCCATGGAGTTCTTGCTATTGAGCTTATCCTCAATGTGATGGCCCCCTGCATCACAAATGTCACTCTAATAATTATTGCTTTCTCCTTAAACATGAAAAAACTAAGGATGAGCATTTTTGTGGGCAGCTTAAGATCCCAATATAGTTTCCATTGAACAATAGCCCCCCAAGTTGGAGAAATCAGTGGAAATCAAGGTCTGGAATCATTCCCATGCTTCCCAAATGTTGTATTCCACTGTTTTTCTGCTTGTGGGAATTCTGACTGAAATTTACTCTTTTCTAATGTCAATTTGAGTTGTGACTCTTTTAAAAAAAATGCTCCCCTCTTTCCATATGTCAGGTGGCACATTCTTTGGTCGTCTGGAATTAATCTGTCTCTAGTTGAATGAGAGCTGGAAAGAGGAAATGGGGGCAGTGGTTAGAGCCCCACACGGTCAGGAGTCCTGGTTCCCACGTCTTGCTCTGCCACTGAGTCACTAGCTGACCCTGGACAAGTGACTCGGTTTTTGTAAGTTATTGCCTGTCTGCTAAAGGAGAGCGGGCATGGGCTGCAGAAACAGTGCTGGGGGCACTGGGCCAGGAGGGGAGAGGCCCTTGTCCTTGCCCCAATTCACCAAATCCTTATTAACCTCGGCAACTTTCTGGGTCTTCGAACTTTCTTGATCTCTAAAAGGAAGGGAGTGAAAATATGATTTTTATGGTAGTTTCTAGTACCTGGGATCTTAATTCCACTCACTCTTATATTTAGCATATTGAATGCCTGGAGCTGATCATTTTTTTTTTTTAAAAGATTTTATTTATTTATTTGAGAGAGAGAGCATGAGAGAGAGCACATGAGAGGGGGGAGGGTCAGAGGGAGAAGCAGACTCCCCGCCGAGCAGGGAGCCCGATGCGGGACTTGATCCAGGGACTCCAGGACCATGACCTGAGCCGAAGGCAGTCGCTTAACCAACTGAGCCACCCAGGCGCCCTGGAGCTGATCATTTTTAACTCTCTGCTCCTTGACATGAAAACAAAATTCAGAAATAATCATGACACAGGACATGAAACAAATAATAATAAGGGCATGTTGCACTGTTTCACTGTTTTAAATTTTAAACATACATAAAAGCTGCAAGTGGTCACACAGAATGACAGAACTGAAGCCACACGTACTATTTCTTCAGCTGTAAAATCACTGTGCTGGAATTGTTTCCAATTTGTGGTTCAAATGCAAGCTTCTAAAGTACCCTTGGGCTGAAGATATGACTGGGCTAGAAACAAGCTCAGATGATTGTAGCTGGATATGAACTTACTCAAAAAAAACGGGTGCATCTGAGACCCCATATATTAGGGGTCGACTGTATATATGAGAGTTACTAGGATTAACCTGCATATAGAATGCAATGCTTATCAAAACATAAATAATAAAAATGTGCTGAGTTGGAACTTACATTTTTGTTATCAAGACTCAACAACAGCTACAACGATTGCTTAGAACTTAGAACCAAAACACTTGGGTGAGGGGGCAGGTGCTTTTATCACTAACATTGTTTAGGATTGTCATGGTGATAATACAAAAAAGCATATCCAATTTTTAGGTACTTTTGCCATTAAAAATTTTTTTTTAAATTTTTGAAATAATTTTAGATTTGTAAGAGAGTTGTAAAAATGGGATAGAGAATCTTCATAAATCTTTCACCTTGCTTACAGAAGCGTGGCACATTTAACGAAACACGGAAATTAACACTGGTACAATGCTATTAACCACTCTACAGGCTATGTGGATTTCATTAGTTTTCACTAATGTCCTTTTTCTGTTTCAGGGTTTAATGCAGGATACCACATTGCATTTAGAGGTTTATCATTGTTTTAAAATTCTTTATAGACCATGCAGCTCCTTAGTGCTTGCTGCCAGGGACGACCACTCCTACAGCCCTGCCCTTTGTATACCACTGATTGACTAAACTGCTGTGATACTGGGGGCAAGAAGCTCTGATAGCTGTGAAGCCTCACTCTTTGGCCAAAGGTGGTATTGAGTCTGATATAATATGCTGCGCTACCAGAGCACACACAGTCCACTTTGTCAAGCTGGAGACCCTTCAGCCAGACATTGCAACAGTAACTGCCAGGGGTATGACATTTGCAAGGTTCATGTTCCTTCTGCAAGAAACCAGAAAGTAAGGATGGCTTTGGACAAGAATGCTGTGTGTCCTGTGAGGCAAAGATGTGAAAATATATAGAGGAAAAAAAAATCACTATGCAGATCCTTCTGGATGCCTGCTCCACACCCATTCTCCCCTTTTCCTTGCAATCAGAATTCTTATTTTATTCAAGTGAGGGGTAGCCAGAGCTTCAAAGGAGGTGAGAAATTTCTGCCAGCTCTCTGAGGAGGTCTCCCTGGTGAGGTTAATCCAATTATGTTAATTCCATTCACCTTGCCAATGACTGGTTTAGGAATGGGCATGGGATGCAATTCTGGCCAGTGAGGCATCAGGAGAAGTCTGGGGTTTCTGGGCAAGTTTTCTTCACTCTTCAAAACGTCCCTCTCCCTCTTGTCTGAGTTTTGGGTTTTGTTGTATGAAGGAATGAATAAAGAATGCCTGGAGCTATTGCAGCCACTTTGTAACCATGAGGGACAAATCTGAGACAAAAGCAAACAGAGTGGCAAAATGGGAAGATAGTGAGACCCTAGTTTTCGATGAATCATTTACTTCTGGGAATGAACTAATTTAGGACTTCTTGGTATGTGAGAAAATACATTTTCCATTTGTTGGGGATAATGGTTACATTTATACCAGCCCAGGCAACAGCATCTCTCATTCAATCATTCATTCAACCAACACTTGGTGAGAACATACTATGTGGGATTCTTATGCTTGGTGCTGTTGGAATATGAGAGCAAATGGCTAGATTCCTGCCCTGAAGGGTGACACTATCGGGGGTGGGGGGTAAAACTCATAGACAGATACACTGATTGCTGCTACCTGAGAGATGTGCACGTGCCTCCAGCCCAGTGCCCTGAAGACAGCTTGGCGAAGGAAGAGATACATGCTCTTTATCTTGAAGGACAGTTACCATTTTGGCAAAGGGACACCGAACAAAGGCCTTGTGAGGGGAACAAAAACATAAAGATTGGAAGCTACATGGTCTGTTCTGGAAAGAGGGGCTACTCCAATTTAGTTAACAGTTGGTGTGGCAGAATTATCAGCAGCCATGATGGGACAGGTGGAGAGACAGACGGTATGGCCCTGATCAGTGCCACACTTTAAGAAGCCTGAAAGGCTAACAGGATGGTCTAGCAAAGGGAACCCTGTGCTGACCTGCTGGTCTGAGTCCTGGTTCAGCTACCCACTAATTATGTGGCCCTTGGTCATTCATGTGTCTCAGAAGAGCAACAACAGGGCTTGGTAATAACCATCTTGCCTCCCTCACAGGGCTACTGTAAAGTGCAATAGAAACAGGAGAGCTAATTATTTCCTCCACCTCCAGATGTAACTATATATATATTCACCCATTCTTAGGTCCTTGCCCCAGCCTGAGGAGTTTTCCCTCTTCCCCTTATGGTTGGAGCTGTTCTCCTTGATTTCTTCAATGATCTCTAGGATTAATATTTACAGTATTTTCAGTTCCTCCTTCTCTCTCCTGTTTCTTCTCCAAACAGACTCCAATCTCCAAATATATATGTAATTTAAAGATCCTGCCTTAGATCCTCTATATCCCCCAAGACACCATCCATTTCCCTTTTCCTCACCAAACTTCTCAAAAGAATAGACTACTCTCTCACCTCCTTTTCTCATCTTCTACCCACGGTTAAGCCCACTCCAAGGTCCAGTTAAAAATGGCTCTCAAAAAAAAAAAAAAAAGGGTGCTCTCAGAGGCCATAATGAGTGCATCGGGGGGCTTCATTTTATTTGCATCCTGCCCGATTTACCCTAGCCTCGTGAACTGTGTCCTGGCTTCCTGCACCCTGTACTTTCCTTTTTTCTCCTCCTCCCTTCTCAGCTCGAGGTTCCCCACCTTGGACTCTACTGCCCTCAGGCCTTTTCTCACTCAGCACACTCTCCCGGGATCGCTTACTTTTAACCTCACGGCTTGAGTAGTCCCATTGCAGATGAACCAGATACCTTTAATTCTGAGTTTCCCTCCCTAACTGCAGTCCAACAGTTTGTTGTTGTTGTTTTAAAGATTTTATTTATTTATTTGACAGAGAGAGACACAGCGAGAGAGGGAATACAAACAGGGGGAGTGGGAGAGGGAGAAGCAGGCTTCCCGCCCAGCAGGGAGCCCTATGCGGGGCTCGATCCCAGGACCCTGGGATCATGACCTGAGCCGAAAGCAGACGCTTCACTGACTGAGCCACCCAGGCGCCCCCACATAGTTTTTTTTAATGGTGCCACCGTCATTTATATCATCCCGGCCTTAAGTTTTGACTCCTTTAACTCTTAATAGATCTTAAATTAAAGCAGTCACCAGGGGTGTCTGAGTGGCTCAGTTGGTTAAGCATGTGCCTTTGGCTCAGGTCATGATCCCAGGGTCCTGGGATTGAGTCCCTCATCGGGCTCTTTGCTCACCAGGGAGCCTGCTTCTCCCTCTGCCTCTCTCTCTGTCTCTCATGAATAAATAAATAAAATCTTAAAAAAAAAAAAAAGGCAGTCACCAAATCCGGTCAAAAGGTCAGCTGGGACTGCGGTCATCTAAAGACTTGACGAGGGCTAGAGGATCTGCTTCCAAGGTGGCAAGCCTGGCAGATTAGTGCTGGTTGTTGGGAGGAGGCCTTGGTTCTTGGCCATGTGGACCTCTCCATAAAGCTGCTTGACTTCGGGCACCTGGGTGGCTCAGTTGGTTAAACGACTGCCTTCGGCTCAGGTCATGGTCCTGGAGTCCCGGGATCGAGTCCCACATCGGGCTCCCTGCTCAGCGGGGAGTCTGCTTCTCCCTCTGATTCTCCCCCTCTCATGCTCTCTGTCTCCCATTCTCTCTCTCAGATAAATAAATAAAATCTTTAAAAAAAAAAAAAAAAAAGCTGCTTGACTTCAGACATGGCAGCCGGCTTCCTCCAGAACAAGTGACCTAAGACAGAAAGGGGAAAACCAAAATGTCTTTCACGTCCTAGTCTTGGGAGTCACACACCATCACTTATGCCATATTCTATTTGTTAGAAGTGATCCACTAAGTCCAGCCCACATTCAAGAGGAGGGATTAATCACCACTTCTTGAAGGGAGGAGCATCAAAGAATTTGAGGACATATTTTAAAACCACCACACACGGATTGTCTTATCTTTCTGTCCCTGGTAACTAGCACGGTGTTTGGCACTTAGTAGGTGCTCAATAGATGTTTCTAATGGAATGGTGTGTTAAAGGGGGAGATACTGGAGGCAGGGTATCTATGGGTAATTAGTGTGGGCCAGGTAAAGAATGGTGGGGGCGGGGGGTTGTTGGGAGGTTGTTCTGAGGTGCTGAGATTCATAGGATCCATGACTGGATGAGGGGTTGGGAAGAGGTCTGTCTGGGGTTGAAGATGGTTTTGAAACTAGGACTTAGAGATGGCTGGGATGGCTGAAGTAGGCATCTAGTGCTTCCTCCATGGGGTTGTAAGGTAATGAATATCAAACCATGCATCTAAGAACGCTTTGTCTAACTGTTCAATTGCATTTGAAAGGACTCAGGGCTGGCAATCATCAGTATGAGCACTAAGCTATCCCCTTTACTTTAGGTTTCTCATTTACAAACCTGGAGGTTATAATCCCTAACTATCTCCTAGGACTTCTGGCCTGAATACAGGCCGAGGTTGGCAATATCCCACTTTATGCAAGAAATTCCCACCACGATATCCTCTACAAATGGTCATGGGGAAACACGAGGAAAGTATTAGGTTGAACCATCTGAAATGCTGGTATTCTAATTCTAACCTGACAGATGTGGCTGCCGTTTGAAAATAGGAACACCTTTTCACAGGTGGAAAATTAAGATGCTCTGGAGTTCTTGATCTTTCTACTCCTCATGAAACTCGGGTCCAACTTTAAGAAAGGTCAGTCTTGAAGTTAAATGTTTAGTCCAATGTAGGCAATATTTTCCCATTTCCTGAAGCCAGATAAATTAAAGACCAAAGACTGTATCTAAATACTGATGAGTGAAGAAACTTCAGATGTAAAATTTATCTAGGAAATCAAGGTAAGTCCAGTCTCAATCACATTTCCCACACCGTGCCATGTTTAAGAAATCATATTTACTTAAAAGTGAAATAACTCTGGACCTAATGAAAAGGAGAATAGGAATTAAATAGTTCTTTGTTCATTTTGCATTTTCGCACATCTAGAAAGTGATTAGTTGACTCCTTCATTACTGGTAGGCATAAATCCAATATTTGCCTACATAAGTTAATTTGTTAAAAATACATTTTGTCCTTTCCAGGAGTACTTTTAAAACTTAATATTAAATAGAAACTTTACAGGAGACAGTGCCTTCTTTTTTTCTTCAGATCAATTAATATCTAAGGCAGACTCTGGGTAAGACGGGTATAACTAATTGATAGTAGCACAAAAGTCTCAGAAGTTAGCAAAACTGCACCCATCCATCCACTCTCCTCACTGGCATACAGGGGCCCCCGGGGCAGGTCTTTTTTGTTTGTTTGCTGCGTATTCCCAGCAATCTGAACCGTGCCTAGGTCACTGCAAGCTCTCAATAAACACTCGGTCGACCGGAGGTTCATTGATCATCCGTGCCTGGCGCTGCGGCCAGCGAGAAGGCCCGCCGGCAGCTCCCCTCCCTCCACCGAACCTGCGCTGCTCCCGGCCCCGCAAGCCCGGGAGTATCCGGCTACCCGACCCACCCCGCCCTCCGCCGGGCCGCGGCCTCCCCGGCCCTTCCCTTCCCGCGGAGGAAGGAGCGGGCGCCGAGAAGTGGGAAACCCGGGCCCACTTCCTGTCCCGGCAAGGCCGGGCGTCAGCGCCCCCCGCGGCCTGCTCCCCGCGCGCCGCAGGCGGCCGGGCCGCAGCAGCGAGAATGCGGCGGGGCGCGGGGCCAGGGACCCGGGCCGCGCTCGCCGCCCCGCGCGCCGGCCCCGCCCCGCCCCCCCCGCTCCCCCCTACCCCGCTCCCCGCCGACCCCGCGCGTCCCGGCGGCCAGAGGGTTAAGCGCGCGGGGGGCGGGGCCGCAGCGAGGCCGGCGCGCCGAGTGCGGGCCGCGGGTGGGGAGGGGGCTGCGGCCGGGGGCGGTTCCGGGCGGCGGGGGCGGGGGCGGGCGGAGGAAGGGGGCGGGCCCCAGAAGTTGTTCGGCGCTAGGCCGGCGGGCGGGAGGGCGAGCGGGGCAGCGGGCCGGCGGGCGGACCGGGCCGGGGCTGGAGAAGTTTGCGCGGCGGCTCGAGAGCGCAGGGTGCTGGCCCCGCCGGCCGCTGCGCGCCCGCTGCCATGGCTTTCCGCAGGAGGACGAAAAGTTACCCGCTCTTCAGCCAGGAGTTCGTCATCCACAACCATGCGGACATCGGCTTCTGCTTGGTGCTCTGCGTCCTCATCGGGCTTATGTTCGAGGTGAGCGAGACTGGGGAGGGGGTGCCCCCTCTCGTGCGTCGCCCGGCGTAGCCCTGCAGGTCCTGCGGGTCCTCGTCCGAGCCAGGGCGCCTGGCTGCCATGTACGCGCTCTGCACCCCGGCTTTGTGCACTCTGCGCCCCCTTGGCCTCCTGGTCATCCCGGACGCCACCCCTCAGGTCTGCGGCCGCGCCAGCCTTGCCCTGCTCTGCCGCCCCCTTGAGCACCCACACTATCCTGCAGCGCTCTCTGCAGCCCTGGATCCTAAGGCTGGCCTCGAACCAACCGCAGCGCTGCCACCCTGGCCCAACCAGTGGGGTTTCCTTTCTGGTGTCCGGGAGCCAAGCCCGGAGACTCCCAGACCCGCGGTCATTGCACAATTCCCCCTCCCAAGCGGTGGCTGCCAGCTCCTCTGGGCTTTTCCAGCGGGAGGGACCCTGACTCTTTTCCACGTCCCACCTGGTTTTCCAGGTCTCATGCATCCTCACCTCTGGAAGGTGCTCAGGGTGTTCACGTGTGGCCCTGACCCTGTCCCAGCAGTGCCCTTCTGCCATCCTCCCCCCCCCCCTTTTTTTTGCCCTTGCCGAAAAGGCCGGGTTTCATATACCCTTTATTACCCTGAGGACTGTCCCTTTAGATCCATCTGTGGTGGAGCCAGAGCTTCTCCCCTGTTACAGGGGCAAGGAGAGGGACAGGGATATTCTCTGCTTTTAGGGGAAAGATGATTCTCTCAGAGCTGTGGGGGACAGGGGGTGGAGAGGATGGGGTCCGACCACGGACAGCAGTGCCCTGGTGTAGGCCTCACCAAGCAGAGTTTTAGTAAGCCTGCTGGGGGTCAGAATCCAAGGGAATGACTGAGTGCTCGGGAGAGGGAGAAAAACGTGATATCCAAAGTGGGAAGAACTGGAAGAAAGTGAGTATAGGGCTTACTCTGGTATATCTTGTCTCAAGAGTGAGATTATGTGAGTGACACTCCCCTCACTCTCACTCAACTCACTCTCCTTTGAGGCGTGCCTGGTCCTCCCTGCTGGGTAGTGTTGCTTATCTGCATTCTCAGGGATGGTTTAGGAAGCTGTAACCATTTATAAACGGCCTTGGAGATGGAGGATTCCTAGTGTGGCTTATTTCTCCTTCAGTGTCCCTCTCTCTCTGGGTTCCTTGTGTCCCCTCTGTGGATGACAAGGGTTCTATTTGGGCCTGAAGCGGCCCTCAGGCTGGGGACATTTTCGTGGTGGTGAGTCAGGGTTGGATGTGTGAATGCGTCTTTGGCTGGCCTTCGGGGTCTGTAGGAAATAAACCTGGGACCAGGATTGGGGTCTGCACTCCAGCTTTTGCTAGGGCTCCTGCCCTTCAGTCCCTCCCTCCTTCCTTCCCCCACCCCCACAGCTCTCATGGCATATTCACCCTGACTTTGTCAAGCCAGGGCCGTCCCTGGGTCCCCGTCTCTGCCCTGTCACTAGTCCGGACTGAAAAATTGACTGCAGCCTCAGTTTCCCCTTGGCTAAAGAGGTTAGTAAAACCTGTCTTCCTCACAAGGTTATTGGAAGGTTCAACTGAGATCATGTAAGCAGTAAGAGCCAGAACGGATTCCACAAATGTGAAAACGCGTCGCTTGTTGCCGAAGCCCCGTTACTACTGATCATAGTACTAGCTTTAATGAAACAAGAATTTTGTTTTGTGCAGCCCATACCCTCAGTATCTATTTGCTGTCCTCCGTTCTAAGAGGCCTCCCAATGCCGTGTCGCCAGTCTTGGAGGGTGTGGTTGGACAGACACACGTGACAGCTGTAGACCTCATAGGCACACTCTTCAGCCGGCGGGTCTCTCGCATAGCCTTGTGCCTCTCTGCTGCGTTCCGGGCAGTTGCTAAGGCTCGTGGCTCTGTGGGTTTTATCGTTGCTTCAAAGAGCTGCTTAGGGTTTGAGCTCTGTACCTCCTTCCCTCTCCTGCCTTCAGCCTTGTGGAAAGTCCTTTGCATGAAACCTGGGACTTTGTGGGAGTTGAAAAGTGCTAGGAGCCCTTACTCCCACTCCCTGACAGAAGAGGAAGGTACAGGATGGAGGAAATAACAAAAATGCCTTCCCCGGTTCCCCGTCTTGGGATTGGCTGGGGGAATGTGGAAAGGGCCCTGGCCGAAATGCCCTGCAGACGGACTCCCTCTTCCCGCCACCCTCTATCTGCAGAAGCTTAGACCTGCAACGGTTGGGCTTACAGGGCAGGGCACCTTTTCTAGAACGGGCCTCGGAGGTACATTGTGGGATTGTCGGTGTATGCTGGTATGTGAGAGAGAGGGCCATGCCCAAACCTCCCTTCTGAAGGACACGTGTTCTGCTGTGTTCGGCACATAGGTCCTTTTTGTCTATGCCTGACAACTGACTCTGAGGAGGTAGGAGAGAGAGTCAGGTTTTTGGAGCTCTGCTCTCCCTACCAAAAGAGCAGAAATAACTCGGTTGGTCCTAGGGACCTCAGAGAGACACATGTGGGCATCTTCACATTTGGGGTAAAGCCGGGGGTGGCTCCTCATAAGCCAGCACAGGACTTACTGGATACATCTACTTAAGGGTCTTCTGGGTTCTCCCCTGGAGATGTGGTGTATATGTAGGAATGCATGTGGGAGGGGGGGCAGTCCAGCCCTTAACAAGCTTTTTCCTAGAAGTGAGAATAGAAGGAGGTGGCAAGGGAAGGGGGACACAGGGAGAGAGGACGTCAGGCTCTTGGGTTTCTAATTTGGGCAGGGCTAGAGTTCCTTCATTCAGAAGCTGAGTCAGGAAAACCCATTTAGGATTCTTGCCACAAAGAGTGACTCTCCTGGCCACTCCTCCCTTGGGGTCCCCCGCCCAGCCCCCGCCTATGAGCTGGACCCCTCTGCCCCCACCCCAGGCCACCGCAGCCCTGGCATCCTGACTGGTCTCCATCTCACCTGTGCCTTACCCTTCCCCAACTCACCCTCAGCTCGCCAGCATTTCGGGGGACCTTAATCCCCCCGCTCCGAGGACCCTAGGACTTCAGTTCTATCCTCTGGGAGAGGCTGACTCCAAATTTCCTCCCTGGGGATCACTGCCTTTGGGGAACACACATGAAAGTGCCCCTCCCTCCTCCCTTCTGGTTTAGTTTTGGGTCGTCCTAAAATTCGGTCTCCCATTTCCAAGGCAGAGGGCAGGTTCTTCGCCCTGCACCCAGGTTTTCTTTCCATTCCGCAAGGCTGTTTGGAATAGAGCTGTTCTGTGTAGCCACAAGCACTTGGCTAAAAAATGTCAGGAATGTGGAGCTTTATTTTTTTCCCCCTCCTTCCCTTCCAGCTTTCTCTTTCTTAACTCTGCTTTCGGGGGAGTTGGTGCAAGTGGGAGTTTTCTACCCAGCGGCTTGGGTCTTCAGTCCTGGCTGCGGTGGAGTCGGCCTGACCCTCCTTCGGGGTGTGGGCCGCCAGCTGGGGGGTGTGTGCGTGCGTCAGACCTGAAAGCAGCCTTCCCCTCCCCTTTCCCTTTGCTTTCCAGTGGCCTGTTCAGTGCCACGTTTCAAACTGAAACAGGCAGGGGAAGAGGAAAACTCTCTCATTAGTGAATGGAGAATGAGAAAAAGGCGGCGGGGGCGAAGGGGGGGGGAGCATCGAACAGAGAGGAAGCAATTATACATTACCTCTAAAATGTCATTTTGAAACAGAAACTTTTTTGTTGGTTTTAAAGCTCATTTGCAGGCTCTGCTGGTTCTGTGGCAAGGAAATGTTTCTAAAATTCTAGGCCTGTCATTTGTAGGTTCAGTTCCCAGTTTGGTCTGCGATGACTTAAGGGTTCAGGACCCAGAGACCTTTTCCAATGGTGGCTGGGTTTGCTTCTTTTGGAAGTAGCTGTGGTAGGGCTACCTTCTTCCCTGTTCTTGACACCGTGATTGACTTGCCGGGATGATGTGTCTTCGGTGTATACAATGGGAGTCCTGTTAGTACAGGGGCGCCGTGGCATCTGTTTACATCCTCCCAGACATACAGATCGGCATTATAACCCGAAGCCAGGCTGCCGCTCCTGTTTATTAGCATTGTGAAACAGTTCTGCTTCTATTGTGTTTCTGTGAAGGAGAGGTTCGTCAATGGCGCAGACCTGCATCTGTGCACACTGGTTATTTCTTTGACTACCTTCTAATGCGTGTTTGAAGATGTTTCTCCGCCAGCTTTTACAGCTTTTTTTACAGCTTTGACTTTATGCATCATCCTCTCTAGGCTCTGACATCATCCTTCAGTGGTGTTTTGGAGAAATTAGCCCAGGGAAACTGAGAAGGGTGACTTACTCTCTTGGGTGCCCTTGTTCTGTGGTTGGATTTCTACACACATCGCTCAGTGATCAGAGCAACAGAGCAGAAACTGGGAGCTGGTCAAGCCTCCTGGTCAAGCCTCAAGTGTTAAGCCTCACCTGTGAGACATAATGGCCCATCAGCTATCCCTGTGTCTTCCCTTGGCCAAAATGTGATATCCAGAAAGGTGGCGTTGATCCCTTAGTGAGTTTTTGACCCTTACTTCAGGATGAAGACTGAGACCTGTAAATATACCTGGCACTGTGCCCAGCCCATGAGCGCTTGATCGATGGTCTCAACGACCACGCCGATCGCTGCTGTTCTTGGCTTCATTGCTGGGTCTTGCCTGCACACCTTCCACCACCACACTGGCTCGTGGGGCACCAGGGTTGCATTTCATTTTAGATGTGACGTGCGTTGCCATGAGACTTGGCCCCTACGTTTTCCATTGCTGGCCATTTTGCTCACCAAAGGGGATTTTTGCTCGACACTGGGTCCGTCTTTTCCCCAGGGCGCCCGGGGGACAGCTGCTCTTGCAAGAACATCTGTTTTCTCTCTGACATCCTGCTCATTAGAACCAGGGCTGTGGGTCTCTGGGTGGCCCCTGTCAGCTGTGTGGAGGGGTCAGAACCATGAGGAGACCACCGCGCACGCTAAGTAGGTGCCACTTTTCTCTCGCTCGCTCCGTTGTCTGAGCCCTCGGTTGCCGGTTGGTTTCTCGGGGGCACTGTCCGGACCAGTCACAACAGAGCTCCTCAGTCCTGACTGTTTGTAGAGTACATGTGTTGCTATGGTGAAAACTTCACTCTGGCAGGCATGAGCTCCCTTTTGATCTGCTTGGTCGTGGGCAGGGGCCCCAGAAATCACTCCGTGGCAGAGCTGATGGACCTCCCGTTCCCACCCTGGTAAATGACGAAGCCAGAGGCTTGATAAGACCGGATTAGAGTTCCCAAACGACAGAAGTGCTTTCTAATCAGCGAGAGCGCTCTGAGCAGGCTTTGGTGGGAAACTGCCCCGATGCTATCTCTTCACCTTTTCATCCCGCGCTGCGTATCTGGTATCCATTGGTACCTCATGGTTAAAGAAAGGGGTGGGGGAAAAAAAGGAAAAGAAAATGGTAAAACTACTACCATGGCTCCTGATGCAGCCCTTCTTATTTCACAAGCCGGTCTTTATCTTTTACCCAGTCCGTTGCTCTGCCTTGATTTACCTCCGCTGTCTCAAGTGTCCCGTGGTAGAGGAGAACCCAACCCAACCTCGTCACAGCTGGTTGGCGTTGCGAGTTCACTGCGTGGTTTAAAGAGCTTTGCGGGCAGCTCTTCTGGCCAGTGTGGGTTCCCACAGCGTTCCTTGCTTTTCAGCCGAGGAAGTGGAGCCCGATTGTGGGGGTGGGGGGTGATCTGAGGCCCCTGAAGCCCTCTGGTGCGTTTGCGGGAGCCCAGGGTTAGGTGAGGCGCTGCTCCGTGGCTCTCCGCCCCAGCCACGTTGCCTCTTGACGGCTTCCCTCATTTGTCTTGAGGGGTTGGCAACACTTTCCATCTGTGAAATGCTTTCCTAGCCTCACCCTGTAATCTGGATGGTTTATGGGGGTTGTCATACCCATCCAGAGCCTGGCTTCCAGAGGAGAGACTTGGCCAAGGACCATTCCCTCCGAGTTAGAGTCGGAGCCAAAATAAGAATTCAGCAACGTCTGGCTCCCATTTAGAGCTCAGCCCTAACGCTTCCATGAACAGGGGAGTCTATGGAATGTAGCCACAGGCTGCTTTATTTTTCTTTGTCTGAGTGGAATCTGTTTATTACCCAGAAGTAATGTCTGCAGGTCATTGTTCCACTTGGAGGCTTTTCTGCCTGGGACAGTCACGGAAATTCGCATCTCCCCGAGAGGGACCACAGAGAAGGACCCTCACGTGTGGACCACATGTGAGCATAGGCGAACGGGCAGGGGCTTCACCTACCGTGAAAGTTACTGCCTGTTGTTCGCGGACATCTGGGTAAGCGGAGCTACCTCTGGCTTTTCTGTTTTCCCTGCCCTTATCCTCAAGTTGATATTGTGGCCATAGCTCGAGGGCATATCTTTGCTTCGCATTTCACCAGCTGAAGGGCTAGGGGGAAACCTAGAAGCCACCTACTATGTTTATAGAAAAGGAAAATAAGCCTCCCAGAGGTTGGGAGATTTGCCCGGGACAGTGAGAGGGAATTTTTGGCAAATGTGGGGCTTGAACCTACATCTTCTGACTCAAGTCTAGGGAATTTTCTACACGTCTGCCTGCTGGAATTCTCGATGCTACCTTTGAATGCAAGGGTATGTGAGGAAGCATTGCAATTGATATATCTTTCTTAAGTGTGCTACGTTCGTTAATTTGGCAGCTGCTTATTGAAATCCTGCCGTAGGCCTGTGTTGAGCTCTGAGAATGCAGATGAATAAGGTGGGGTCCTTGTCCTCAGAGAGGTCACGTGATGCGTGGTAGCTTGAAGCTGGTAAATTCTTTGTGGAGGGGAATCAGGTCTTGAACTTGATGTAAGTGGCAGGTGCAACTTACAAACAGACTGTTGGGCCTCAACCTCAAACCACCGCTGTTGGTGAAAGGGGGTGGTTTATTGAGACCCAACACCCTGAGTGTGGGGTTGTCAGTCGTTGGAGGACAAGAGTGGTGGTCATTTAGAAACTTGTGAGGAACAGCTGGTACTCTTGTACTTTATAGCTTTGACCAAAGGCTGGGCATATGTGTGTGCGTGCACACGTGCATGCCCATGTACAGATGTGATTTCCAGTACTAGGTGGTCTTTATTTATTTATTTTTTTAAGATTTATTTACTTGAGAGAGAGAGAGAGAGCGCGAGCAAGCGTGTGAGTTGAGGCAGAGGGAGAGGGAGAATCTCAAGCAGACTCTCTGCTGAGCGTGGAACTTAATCCCAGGACCCTGAGATCTTGACCTGAGCCTAAATCGAGTCAGATGCTTAACCGACTGAGCCAACCAGGCGCCCCTAGGAGGTCTTTATTAATTGAGGTTAAGAGAACTCTTCCAAGAGCGCCTGGGTGGCTCAGTCATTAAGTGTCTGCCTTTGGCTCAGGTCATGCTCCGCAGGAAGCCTGCTTCTCCCTCTCCCACTCCCCCTGCTTATGTTCCCTCTCTCGCTGTGTCTCTCTCTGTCAAATAAATAAATAAAATTAAAAAAATAAAAAGAACTCTTCCATATGATTTCTTGAGATTTTTACCATCAAACTCCAGCATGATCTGAAATGTTCCTTTTGGGTTAAGGGAGGTGATGATCATACCTGGGACATAATACTCTGAGCCTCAGTTGCCCTGTCTTTGAAGTAGGGTGAGGATTTCTTCATAAAGCTCCTGAAGTTTGCAAAAGCAGAGTATTTTTTTTTTTACTTTATTTATTCATTTTATTATTTTTTTTAGTAGGCCCTATGCCCAACATGGAGCTCGAACTCATGACTTGGAGATCAAGAGTCTCATGCTCTACTGGCTGAGCCAGCCAGGTGCCTCAGGGCAGAGTATTATTAATCAGTTTGTTCCTTTATTTTTATTATAAAGGTATAGATACTCTCTTCTTACAGGGAGTTTTAAAAAGAGACTTTTTAGTGTCCCACCCCAATAGGAAGATTTCTGTGACTTTTGGGGAGGCTGAAGGGCGTGCCTACTTCAAGACAAAAGATAGAGATGTGATTGCCACTCCCTGCCATCCCCCCCTCCCCCACCCCGTTGCTTTGAAGAATGCACAGGATCATACTGGTTAGTCAGCAAGTGTTTACAGTCTGGTCTGTGTGCCTGGTACAGTGTGGGATCTGCCAAAAGATAACGTTAAGAGTTGGTAAGAATGTGGCTTAAGGCTTAGAGGTATCAGGGATGTATTACAGGCTCCTTTCCTGAATGTGCAGAGCAGTCTGGGGGCTCCTGACCTGAAGGAGCAATCCTGGGGTAAGCAGGCCTCCCCTCCAGCAATTCCTGGAGTCCTGCAGGAAATCACCAGGCTTGCTTCACAATGCCTGGTTTCCTGCTGAGAATTGCTTGGAACTTGGAGCAGAATTGAACTTTTCAGACCCAACACTTCTTGAGTTTAGAGCGTATGTAGTTTGTAGTCTGACTTTGCACTGGATCAACTTTTGACCTCTTGGGCAAGGAATCACTTGTTCATATGGATTTTGTGACTGTTGCCCGGAAGGTAGAAAGGAATGATTGTTAGTTGTTTTGTTTTGTTTTTTTTTTAGTTGCAGTTTGCCCTCTGGTTTGGCATGAAGTGTGAACACATGCTCCTCTTCCAGATTCCTCGAGGCTTGAGTCCTGACCCAGGCATGGAAGCGCGTGGTGGCGAGGGTTGGGGACTAAGACCTAGTGGCCTGGATTCTCCCTGGGGCTCTGCCGTTAAATAGCTACGTGGCCCATGCAAGCCCCTCGGCTCTCTGGGCCCCACTTGCTTGCTGTTGTGTGTCTCGGTCATGCCATTTCCACGTGGTTACACAGAACAGGGCTGGGGAATGTGTATACGACTTAAATTGCCAGTCAGAATAGGGTGGGTAGGGAAGGAGGCACCTTCCCCCCAACCACATAGGTTTAAGATTAGTCAGACTAAAGTTGTGCCTCCATTGGGTTAAGCCGTCTCTACTTCTAATCTTGTTTTCATTTCTTATTTGAGCTGAAAATCAGGTTCTAGCCTAAATTTGGGTTTGACGTGGAACCCGTGTTGGGGAAGGAGAAAATCCTCCTATTAGAAAGGAATCATCTGGGGTTGGGGGAGAGGGTAGGCTTTGTTTGTGACTTTCAAGCCGAAGGCCCTGTGGCCTCTCCAAGGCTGCCCAGGGGGCTGGGGAAGAGCAAGAAGAGGGGCCCATGTCTTCTGCCCTGCCCTGTGGGTTTTACCATTCTGGTCCTCTTGAGTGTCCTCTGGGGCCCTGGGCTCGAGCAGATCTTCATACTCAGTGATGTGCTTGTCACATACACATGGACATTCATCGGTGGCTTATTTATTTATTTTTCTCAGATCAGTAGAGTGAACCTAGTGTCTGGAACCTGACCTGTGATCTGCCACTCTCATCCCCAAGCCCCCAGCAGTGCTCTCAAGGCTTTGCCCGGCCGACTACAGCCACTCCTTCTGCGAGCCCCCCCTTCATGTGGAAGCCTCTTCCACCACTCTGACCAAAGAGGAGGCTTTCTTCCTCAAACTTAGGATAGTGAATTAAAACCAGCGCAGAGTGGAGAAGAGGTTGTGAGAGAGGCCGCAGGACTTCTTGACCTTCTTCTAGCGCCTAGCTTCAAGTGTGAGTTACCCATGCTGTCTCTCATTGGAAGCATCTGTGTTTGGCTCACCAAAAGTAGTCCACACTTGTGGATGCACTTGTGTCCACATCCGGCAGGCCACCAGCCACGTGTGGCTGTTCCGACTCACCAACATGGAAGGAAATAAAAAGTTTAGTTCCTTGGTCACACTGGCCACAGTTCACATCTCAGTAGCGCAGATAGAGATAGAGTGTTTCCGTCACCACAGAGAGTTCTGGTGGACCACACCGGGGCACACATTGCTTTCCGAGGGCTTGTTTCTGTTTGTTTTTGTAGTAGTAAGCAGTATCTTGTGGTGTGGTTCTGTGGGGGAACCGTTAGAGGTCCCGAATCACCGTGGCTAAGGTCAGGGTTCTACCTCTGGTTCTATTCTGGTTTGCCATGTCCTTGCCGTGTCCTCTGGGTAAGTGGTTTCATCTCTCTGTGCTGTAGTTTACTCGTCAGTAAAAATATGACACAGTTGTTGGAAGGATTAGGAGCATCAATATAAAATATGTCAGAAGTGTTGATATAAATACAGCGCTTGGAAGAAGGCCTGGCACAGCCTAAGTGCCCAATGCCTGCTACCTGTTGTTCTTACTACACTTGAGCACTTGGACGGCCTTGGGGTGACACCTTGACTCTGCAGATACCCCCTTTGCGGCTACCTTCTCTGTTTGGAACGTAGCTGAGAAGCAGCATGGTATGGGGGAATGCAGGGAGGGGCGTTCCGGGGCAGCCCAGGATGGCCCCAGACTGATGCCCTGACACCACACCTAGGCTAGCCGCTCGGGGTCTGACCCCTGCTCACAGCCCGCCCACACTTACTTCTCACACGGTTCTATGAAGCTTGGTTATCTGGTTCCCAAGATTACAGAAGGAAAAATGAGTTAAAATGGAGAAGTGGCTGGGGTAGCTGACAGCTGGAAGGACTATCCATTACTAAACACTTAAGAGAAATGAAGAAATGAAAAAACAAAAAACCGGGGTGGCTGGGTGGTTCAGTTGGTTAAGCATCTGCCTTCAGCTCAGGGTCCTGGGATCAAGTCCCGCATCGGGCTCCCTGCTCTGCGGGAAGCCTGCTTCTCCCTCTCCCTCTGCCTCTGCTTGTGTTCCCTCTCTCTCTGTCAAATAAATAAATAAAATCTTAAAAAAAAAAAGAAAAAGAAAAAACAAAAAACCATGCATACTTGGTGTCACTTAGTATATGCACAACTTCTGTAGATTTCGAGGTTAACATGATAGACTAGCACAGTACAGGGCTTGATCATAATGATTATCTGCAGAGAAAGTAAAAGGTATACAGTATGCTGACAAACATTCTTATTTTTTTAATTTTAATTTATTTTTTAAAGATTTATTTATTTATTTATTTATTTATTTATTTATTTATTTATTTGAGAGAGAGAGAGAGCACAAGCAGGGAGGAGGGGCAGAGGGAGAGGGAGAAGCAGACTCCCTATTGAGCAGGGAGCCCGATGTGGGACTCGATCCAGGGACTCCAGGATCATGACCTGAGCCGAAGGCAGAGGCTTAACCAACTGAGCCACCCAGGCGCCCCTCTCACAAACATTTTTAGAAACACTTCTGTCCACAAGGATTAATGTTAAAGTTTCAATACCTAAATCTTTAGCAATAGGGAAAATTTGGATATCCAGAATGACTCAACCCCAGAAATTTCTGGCAAGCCGTGGTTTTTTTTATAGCCCTGAAATAAAAGGCAAAGTTGGTCTGTTGTAAATGTACGTTCTTACCCAAGAAATGTGGAAGAAACTTTTTTGACATTCTTCTTATCTAGCCTGGGAAATACCTTCATTCAACGCTATTTAGCCACCTGCCATTCAGTTTTCTTTTTCTTATTTTAATCATTCAGTAAGTACACTTATTCTGTGCAAGATTCTGAAATCTGAAGTGGAAGCCTGCTAACATATTTGCTGACATGCCTTGCTCTCCTGTGGTCATTTTTGGAGCTTTGAAACAAAGAAAATGAGATGCTTCTCGGTCACTGTTCCCTGAGGTTCATGGGTCCAGATGCTCCGCCAGGCTGACAGCCGTGGCCTTGTCAGGTTGTCACTGGCCACGTCCCACACCTTTAGCCTGCAGCTGTAGCCGGGAGTAACTTGACCAGTGGTGCTGGCTTCTCAGTCCCACCAGGTGGGCTGTTGCTCACGTGGCTCAATGGATGAGAATCTGGACTGAGCTGATTCTGATTTCCGGCCTCTTTTTTCTGCAGATGTTGACTAGAGAGTGCCTTTTTTGTGAGGCACTGTTTTAGATGCTGGGAACACAGGGGAAGGCCAGGTTGCCCAATTACAGGGAACAACCTGACCATGTCATGAGGGAGCCAGGTAAGAGGAAACGAGTACAGTCTCTTGGTGATGAGTCCTACAGTTGAGCTGCCATATTGGTCTTCTGTGTCTGGTGCGCAGTAGCGTTCACTAAGTAGTGGTCTGCTGGAGGGGGTGCTTGCCCAGAATAGGGGTAAGCGGATGGTGGACCAGGCCAGGGAGAGAAGAGGATGTGAGAGGACACCAGGCAAGGGGATCAGCTCGTCCTTGTATGTGAATGCACTGCTGGGACTGGCATGCAGCATTAGTGTACTCAGCAGGCTGGTGTCCTAGGATGCTCTGGATGAGCTTGCAAATGAAGGGTCTGGTCAAGAGGCTGTGGCACTGATCCTTGTGAGAACTGCCCCCCGCCCCAAAATTTCAGTCTCCACTCCAACCAGGAGGCGGGACCAGGACCCCCCCTCCCCCAGCATCTGAATTCTCTGATGTCCACTGAGAGCTGCTGGAATGGCAAGGCCTCTTCTCTCCCAGTTCTCTTGCCCCAGGCTCTCTGTGCGACACAGGCAAGCAGCCCAGGCAAGGACAGCTAAAGCTAGGAGAGAGGGACAGCCTTTCCTTAGACCTCACTGTAACCCTGAGGCGTGCATTGATGTGTTGTTGCCCTTGAACAGGAATATCATTGTTTTCCTGTCTTGTGTTGCCTTTGCATTATCACTGACATGGCCTTTGAACTTATTTAAAAGGTCTTTTTTTGCATCTAATATGATTTCTAATTTTTTTTAAAAGTAGAGAGGGCCTCAGCTAATGGAACATCTTTTTTTTCTCTGCCTTTTATTACTTTTTTAGCTAAATAGGCCACAAAGAGGCTTGCAGTCGAGTACTGTGGCCTTACTTAAGGAAGCTGGTTCTGTTCCAGTGTTCAGGGGGAGGTGGAGGGAAGGGGACCTTTTTTTTGTAGAGGCTTTTCTAGGGAGAGGTGAGGTGGGGACGGACATGTAGAGTTCATTGGTGGACAGAGGAAGGTAGGCATGGCCCGAATGGAGCATTTCATTTGCCAAGTTATCGAGCACTCAGTGTGTACTAGAGTCTATACCCATATCGTGTTGGGGAGTACCTGACAGGGGTGTCAGTGAAGAATTCTTAGAAGTGATCTGTCCTGTGCCTTCCATCTCTAAAATTTTGCAGACCCCTAGAAACAGATGCAATGAGACTTGCCCTTTTCTGATTTCTAGCACCTTGGTTGAACCCCTGGGGGTCTTCTTACCAAGGCCTGTTGGTGATTGTCAACAATTTTATTAATCACCCCCTACCCCCATGAGAGGTTTATGTTGTCTCCAGAAGAGAGAGAAAACAAGGGCATGTGTCGGAACAGAAACCCACAGTGGTCATTTCTCCCTTGCCTTGTCCCCCGCATCGAAGTCCCAGCGGTTTTACCCCCTGATATGCTCCCAAGCCCCTTCTCACACTTAACTGTTCTTGGGCCTTAGCTCAGAGCCCTGAATGGTTCCGTGGGTCCTAGCTTGGACCTCAGCCTCTTGTCTCCTCTCTGGTGCCTTTCCACAGAGCTACCACTGATGGTCCTCAGACACAGAGCTGACTCTGGGGCTCCCTTACCTCAGATCCTTCCATGGTGCCACCTAAAGTCTGGGCTGCTTAGCATGGCGTTCTAGGCTCCCCTGAAGTCTGACTGGCCTTTGTCCTGGACCTCCTCTACTCACTCAGGCCCTGCCTCTGCCCTGCAATTCCCCCCCCCCCTCCCCCCCCCCCCCCCCCCCCCCCGCAAATCATCGACCTGTGTTCCAGAACATCCTCTCTCTCTGTGCCTGCCTGCCTTTGTTCATGCTCCCACCCACCCCTGGGGCTTCTCTTTTCCTCTGTCATGTCTATCCTCCTGCTCCTTGAATGCCTGCCTCCCATATCACACAGGCACCACCTGCTCCAAACGTTGTCCCCGGCCCCTCTTCCCTAGCAACGTTCACTCCTCCTTGCTGCCTGCCTCTGTATTTCTCTTGTTTATTCATGCAGCCAGACTCAGACTGAGCATTTGCTCTCTGCCAAGCACTGTTCTTGGAGCTAGGATAAAAGATGAAAAGGCGAAGATTCTGCCGTCATGGAGCCGAGAGTCCTTAGGGAGGCGGCAGTGTCCCTGCTGCTCGTGTGTAGGAGGTGCACTGAGAGAGTCAGGGAGGGGAGCAGAATTCTCCGGGGAGGATTAGGGACAGTTTGCTTGAAAACGGAGAAGAAGTTTGAGCTGGGCCCTGGGGCCTGAAGGGCATTGGCCAGGCAGAGAGTGGACGTGTGTAAAGGAGAGAGAGGTGCGGGGTTGGGGGGGGTTATGTGGCAAATGGCTCCGTGTTACCAAAGTGGGGTGGGGGTGGGGGTTGCGGAAGGAAGTGATGGAAGATGAGTCTGGACTGGCAGGCAGGGTTCGGCCCATGGTGGCCCTTGTTCAAAAGTTTGGATTTACTCCTCGGCTCAGGTAATAGGGAGCCATTGAAGTTTCCGGAGCACAGGAGTGACTCCATCACATTGTGCTTGGAGGGTCACAGGTAGTAGGGCTGAAGCTTGCTCCTTGTACTTGCTGTGAGTTCCCTGAAAGGAAGGGATTGCTTTACACTTTTGCAGTATCCCCAGCGCCTCTGTGCCTAACGTGTGTAGTTGGTGTGAATTGATTGAGGATGGTCTAGTGCACACACGGGGTAGTGTGTATTTTGAGTTGCCTTTCTCCTGCTGTGGTCATTTGCAGCTTTTCTTTTCTTTTCTTTTTTTTTTAAGATTTTATTTATTTATTTGAGACAGAGAGAATGAGAGAGAGAGAGCACATGAGGGGGGGAGGGTCAGAGGCAGAAGCAGGCTCCCTGCCAAGCAGGGAGCCCGATGCGGGACTCGATCCAGGGACTCCAGGATCATGACCTGAGCCGAAAGCAGTCGCTTAACCAACTGAGCCACCCAGGCGCCCCATTTGTAGCTTTTCTATCCATGCTGTCTCTTCAGGGTTCTTGGGTACCCAGTTAAGAGATGCTCGTGAGCATATTAGGAGTGCCTGCTACTTTAGCATGTGCATGCAGGTAGGGAACCTCTAATTCTAGCTATTGAACCTTTTTTTTTTTGAATAGGCAATATCTGGCAGTACAGTCATGTTGTTCAAAAATCAAAAACATAAGAGAAAGAATACATTGAAGGTGTCCGTCCCTGGCCTTTCTTATCCAGCTCCCCTCCCCTGCCCCCCGGTACCACTTTCATTAATTTTTGTGTATCCTTGGGCCTATTTATGCACATACAAGCAGCTCTAAATTATATGATAGATTTTGCACATGTAGGTAGTGTACATATAGACGTATACAATATGCATGCATATGTATATACATATATACATATGTACGTGTATATATGTATATTCCTATCCCCTTTCTTGTGCAAAACAAAGCGTATTATCTACACTGTTCTGCACCCTGCCTTCTTTGGTTAACAAAACATCCTAGAGCTCTTTCCATGTAGTACACTGAGAATCTCCTCATGGCGGTCTAAGGTTGCCTAGGCTTGCGTTGTACAGGTTCGCTGTAGTTCATTTCACCAGTCCCCTTTTGGTGGATACTTGGGTTGTTTCCAGTCGTTTGCTCTTATAAACAGCGCTGCAGTGGATATCTTGGTACATAGGTCATTTCGTGCCTACACAGCCATATATCTTGTAGCGTGTTTACAGGAAGTAGGGTGATTGGGTCCAAGCATTAGTGCATTTGCATTTTTGGTAGAAATTGACAAGTTGTCCTTGTCCTTGTTAAATACCATGCCGAAACCCAGGAATCAGCCACAGACTCTTTGCCATGTATCACTGACAATGTAATACTAGTGTCTGCATTGATCTTGTTCAGTATATTCTCAGCAACTAGCATAATGCGCGGCCCGTCATAGGAGTCAAATACTTGTTGGATTTCTAAAATTACATTGATTGGCATGTTTGGGTAATGGGGGTTCTTTCTTATTGATTATCTTTCAGCTTTTCTATGATGTTTCTCTCCTGTCTGGCCCTTACATAAGTATTTTTCTCAGGACACTCTCCTGCTTTTCCTTGGCCACTGTTCCTCATTCCCGAGACCACAGCCCACTTTTTCTGGAATGCCCTCCGCGGCCCCCTTGGGCGGGGTCCTTGCTTCTGCCTCAGCAGTCAGTTCCCTGGGCTCGCCTGTCACAGCTGTCATCACCCTGCCTCTGCGATGTGTGGCCTTGTGCCTGCGATGCAGGCCTTGGCCATGCGATTCGCTAGGGCAGGAGAGAGTCCTGCTCACCACGGTGTCTCCGGGACCCAGCACAGTACTTGGCTTTCCGGTGGTTCTCCTATAATATTCTGGCAGTAAATCCGTGGTGAAGTGGAATTCACCAACTGGATAACCAGTTTTCAAAGGACTTCTACGTATTTAATTGAGGTATAATTTATATATCATAAAATGCACCCTTTAACATGTATAGTTCAGCAGTTTTTAGTATAGTCACCATGTTTTGCAACTATCACCGTTATTTAATTCCAGAACATTTCCATCCTCCCCCAAAGAAACCAGTCAGCAGTCACTTCCCGTCGCTTCCCCCCACCCCCAACTACTGATCTGCTTTCTGTGTTTGGATTTGCCTCTTCTGGACGCTTCATGTAAATGGAATCATGTAACATGTGGCCTTTTGTGATGGGCTTCTTTCGCTTCGCATAATGTCAAGGTTCATCCACGTTGAAGCTTGTGTCACTCCTTTTTATGACTAATATTCCACTGTATGCAAATACCACCTTCCGTTTATTCCCTCCAGTTGATGGGCATTTGGATCGTGTCCACCAGATTCCATGAATGCTGCTGTGAACATTCATGTATAAGTTTTTGTGCGGACATAATATTTTCAGTTCTCTTGAGCCTATCTCTAGGGGTAGAATTGCTGGGTCACCACAGAATTTTAATACAGGAAAGGAGCCAGGATTGAAACTGTAATTTGAACAGTTTGTCTTTTGGATCTGAGAGTTGTATCTGTCTCAAGGGCCAGCATTGCAAATGTTGTTCCTTCTCATCCAGGCTTGTCACAGCAGTGCTGGCTATTGAGAGTTATATTTAATAGACTCTGGCTCAATAATCATCTGTGATTCTGAGGCAAATATTGTCAGAGTTTACACAACACAACTTCCTGAGTTCTTACCATGTGCATGGTGCTAACTCTATGGAGATGCCGAAGCACACAGGACACAGCTCTTGCCCTGAAGTCATCATTCATTTGAAATGACCCAAATATCCATCTGTATTGAACCGATTCAGTAAATTACGGTATGGTCATACAGCGGAATCCTCTATAGCTGTTTAAAAGAGGATGAGGTCAGTCCTTAGGTAATGACATGGACTGATGTGTGAGGGAAAAAATAGGTTGGAGATTAGTATGTACAGGGTGAGCCCATTTTAATAAAAAACTTACATTTATATATACACAGTCAAAATCTGGAAAGATCACAGAAGGCTGTCCACATTTCTTATGTCTCTAGGAGGTAGGTTATGGAAGACTTTAGCTTTCCAATGTTACATGTTTCCCCTTAAAAATGTTTTTACACTGGGTGTATAGAGCTTCTCAAACTTATTAAACTCCTTAAGTCAATGGATAGAATTTGCCCAATTCTATTTTGGAAAAAGAGCTTGAGATAAGAATTATATGGGAAAACACTAGATATCAGTGTGGGATCTGATACTACACATCAGCATATGACTAAAGATGAATAAGTTTGTAAATAAATAGTCTTATAAGCGGTATAGCCAGGGATGAGAGGGCACTGAGACTCTGGCAGCCAGGGGAGCTTCATGAAAGAAGCTTTGCTTGGGCCTTACAGGGTGGTGACATTTATATAGCACTTCACAGTTCATGGGGCCAAAGAATAAATGCATACCAAGTGCTGTAATAAGTAAGCACTTCGCCTGTCTTCTCTTATTCAGTCTGCACTCACCCTGTGGGGTAGATACCATGATTACTCCCATTTTACAGATGAGAAAACTGAGGTTTAGAAAGGCTAAGTAACCGGACCATGCCCCCATCGGTCATAATGTCAGAATCAAAATTCAGAGCTTGTTTGTCTGACTTCAGAGCACGTGTCCTGTACTCCATTTTAAAGGGAAGGAGACCTAGAAAATTCGAATTATTTGCCTCAGATCACCCAGCTAGGAAACTGGGGAGCCAGGATCTGAACTGAGAAAATTCCTCTGAAATCTCTGAGGGTGGTCATGGGAGGCTGGGAGGTTCTGGGTCAGAGAGGTGTGTGAAACTCTGCATATCATGCCCTCTTTGGAGATTTACATATCGCATAAACTTACTAAAGTAGCGTCCTACATTTCTGACCTACCTGACCATCTCTCTCAAGTAGTATTTAGTAACATCCCACAGATCTTACTTTGTGAAACGCCACCCTCCCATCCTGTCAGGAGGCACGAGGGAAGGCAGGTTCGTGAACAGCTTTCTCTCTCAGCTTTAATAAATAGGAACGCCAGCTCTAAGGTCAAGGTTGGAAGTGTATGAGGAAGAGTGTATTTGTTGGAATTAGTGAGAGTGGAATTCCCTGGAAGGATTTGAGGCCTCATCTCCACCCCCCTACACAAAATTTATCTACCCTTCCTGCTTTAGAACACCTGGCAGAACCTACCGAGTGTCATATTTGCCATCTCTTTGTGACTTTTTGTCTCAGGAAATCAGGATCCACTGTTGATAACAGTTACCTCATTAAACCTTCCCCTGTACTTCTTAATAAATTTTACTATGTTAACCATTTTTTATTATGTTAATCACCATACATTACATCATTAGTCTTTGATGTAGTGTTCCATGATTCATTGTTTGTGCATAACACCCAGTGCTCCATTCAATACGTGCCTTCCTTAATACCCATCACCAGGCTAACCCATCCCCCCATCCCCCTCCCCTCTAGAACCTTCAGTTTGTTTCTAAGAGTCCATAGTCTCTCATGTATGTTAACCATTTTTTCAGTCTACAGTTCAGTAGTGTTAAGTACATTCACACTGTTGTGCAGACAATCTCCATTACACCTTTTAATTCATTTTACAACTATTTATTGAGCAACTGCTCCTCGAAGGTGCCTGGGATATGGAGATGGTTAAGACACACTTTCTGTTCAGTCTGATGAGGAAGATGGATAAAAAAACCCCAGTGGGTTCAGTTCAGTATGGCCAGAGTCGTGAGGTGCTCCTTATGAGATTAGATCCTTGGGGGGCTTCTGCGCTTTGGGGTGGGACCGCATTACCCCCCAGTGCTTCAGAGCACCTTCTCTTCTGGCTTCTTGGTGGCTCCTTGCTGATTGTTTCTTGCCCCATGGCTCCCTGGAGTCGTTTGCCACCTCTGCTTTCCAGAGCCTGGGGAGAAGTTGGGAGACTGTGCTTCTCTGAGGGCCAAGCTCTGTAGTTGAGCCCATGTGGCCTGGGGCGGGGGAGGCAGGGTGGGAGAAGAGTGCTGTTGCCAAAACCAGAATGGCACCAAACCCCAAATCAACGGTTTGCCCAAATATAGTGTCCTAGACCTCTTCCACCCAGCGTGTGTAAACTAAATGTGCTGTCCTTCAGCTTGCAAGCTCAGCATCCTCCAGGAAGGACTTACGTGATGAATCCCAAATGCTGTTAGTCCGCTTTACTTTTAAAAACTGACCATGGTGACGTGGCTGAAATCCCAGACTAGGGGCATGTCAGAAACGAAACAGATTGGCTCCGGGTCGCGTTTGGTTTGGTGCATTTCCATGGAGACCTTGTGGAAGTAAAGGACAGTGGTAGCGTTCTCATACAGTCCATAGGGCTCCTTATAGAGAAGAAGGTTCGTGATGACGATTAACTCACAGGCTCTCCTTCCCCTGAAAAATAGACTGCGGGTTTGAGGCTCAGTTGCCTTAGCCATCTGGATATGTACCCTGATTCCCCCATTGCACGGTGCCAGATTGTACTGGGCTCATAAATACCGTGAAGTGTGCACAGGTTGGGAATGCAGCCTTTGAATTCAGATTGCCTCTTCTTTACCAGCTCCCTCACTTCACTAGATAACTTGATTAAGTTACTTAACTATGCCCCAGTTTTTTTGTCAGTAAAACGGGAATGAAGATAATTGTGCCTACCTCATGAAGTTTTCGGAAGCATCCACTAAGCTAATAATGCACGTATAGCACTCTTACATAGCGAATACCGCATAAGGACTACACCGATGTTAGTTACTCATGAATATTAATTAATTAATTAATTCCATGACAGTTGCCACTGTCCCTGGGCAGCCATTTTCCTGTGCCTCTCATTTTCTTATTCCATATTAGTTGTGTATAGTCTGTGTATTCTGGGGCATTCCACACCAGATAGACCTTTCACACTCTTAACATTGCTGCCTCAGCCACCAAGACTGTTAAGAAGCTTGTGGGTTGAGGGGCACCTCGGTGGCTCAGTCCTTAAGCGTCTGCCTTCGGCTCAGGTCATGATCCCGGGGTCCTGGGATCGAGCCCTGCATCGGGCTCCCTGCTCAGCGGGAAGCCTGCTTCTCCCTCCCCGACTCCCCCTGCTTGTGTTCCCTCTCTCCCTGTGTCTCTCTCTGTCAAATAAATAAACAAAATCTTTAAAAAAAAAAAAAGAAGCTTGTGGGTTGAGTCTGTCTGAGGGCTTCTCCTTGATGGGCTCTGAGCCTGAGCCCCCAGCCCATGGTTCTCCCTATGAATACCTTTCCTTTCCAGAATCTCCTCCCCTTTTCCCTTTCTCAAAGATCATACAGCTTCAGTACTGCTGTCTTCCTTTCCTACTTGGAAGAAAACTTTGAGGTTACATAAGTGGAAATCACCCGCTTAAAATATTTTACATTGAAGCATGACCGGTCATAGCATCTTTTTAGACAATAGGGAGTCTGTGTTTTACGAATTACTTCTGTTGAAGGACTTTTTTGGTGTTTGACTACTACCTTTATAAACAGATTTCCTCATGCTCTTCCACATAGCACATTTGATTTCATTTCTATTCTGTTCTTATGCCCAGACACAATATGGTTTTTGCGATTGTAATAAAAATACACAGACCAAATTCTGATTTTTTTCCACTCGATATTATATCCAAATATTTTGAGATGTTAGCATTTTTAAAAGATGAGGTTGTTCCTTAATGCCTACCAGTAAGGAATTGGTTAAATTTCAAATGGTGACATACATTGATATGCAGTGTCACTGAACGATGTCCAAAACATATGGCTGTGTTTAAAAAAAAAAAACAAAACAGATTACAGAATGCCATATTGTTGTGGGACTTTTTCTGTAAACTTTGGATTTGTTTTATTTTTATAAAAAGTTACCTATAAGGATAATCATTAAATATAATCAGTGGTTTTCTCTGTGTAGTAGAGTTAAAAGTACATTTTTTCTCTGTACATTTCAATAAAATGTATATTATTTTGATGATTAGAAAAGGCACATGAAAGCTGTTTTCATTTTGGAAATAGAAGGATGGAAAGGAGAGATCAGTGACAATTGTTGCTTGGAGAACAGGAAAGGTGAATGGAGAGAGTGGAGGAGAGAGGCTGGAGCATGGGATAGGAGCTGGTGGGGGCGGGGGGAGGGAGAGGAGGAGGGGGATGCTGTGAAGATTAGCCCTTGCCCTTGATCTTAGAGATGTCATTCCCACCTACTCTAAATAAAAGCTTTGCTTTTCAGAGGCCTTTTGGAGAATGGCTCAGAGGGTGAAATAGGGATATTTTAAACCATTCAGAGGAGGCTGTACAAAAGCATCAAGAAAAACGCCAAGTCAAGATTGACTAGAAGTGGAAATGAAACTTCTCAGCTCCAGATATGAACTGGAAAAGTCACATGACCAAAATGGGCTGTGTTGAAAATTTGAGCTTTTTAAAAACAGCAATTGGAAATGGAAAATTTAAACCCCGCACGGTAGTCCGTTGTTGCCCAATTGTGGGGCCGTGTAGATGGACCACCCAGGCCACTTTTGGGTGAGACCTGTTCACTTCGATTTACAAAGCTGCCCCCCCCCGCTCCCCCCGTCCAAGGGCATAGTAAACAGATGCTGGAGGCAGAGCAGGACAGCATGGTCCAGGAGGTTCTGTGGAGTTATAGGACTCCACTGCCTTGAAGGACCTCTGTCCTGACAGCGTCCTGCTCAGTGCTGATAGTCTAGGACTGGTGGCTCTATTTCCCTGCCCGAGATACACATTTACCTGCCATCTGGTGGAGGGTGGAGCTGTGAGTGGTGGTTGCCTTTCAACACCTATTTGTTAACCCCGATTTATATGTAGAGGGAGGGGTAGGGGAAGGGACAGCACCTAACGGTGGGGCTTCCGGTGGCTTCCCATCCAGAAGATACACAGAAAATGATAAGTGATAAAACCATGATAAGAAATCAGAAGAAAAATGACTAATCGTTACTTCTTGAATACTGTGATGGGCCAGGCCTAGTGTTAGACTTGACTTTCTTATCCAGCTAATCCCTTCAACAGTTTTCCTTGATAGATTCTGTCATTTCTGTCCACACCAAACAAGCGAAAGAACTCCATCTCAGAGTTCATGAGGGCAGACTTGGGATTTTAATACAAGTCTTTCTGAATTCAAAGCCCAGGCTCATAACCATTGTGCGCCCCTCCCTCTCAGCAAGGAGGTACAGAAAGCAGGTGCTTCAGATGGAAAGGAAGGAAGCGGCATGGGCGCTCGTGGGAGAAAGGGGGAGAAGGAGGCTTCCGGGGAGGGGAGGGGAGAACTGGCCCTCAAAGGAAAGTCAAAGCAGAGACATAAATGGATGACAGAACAGAGCGCTGGTATTTCAGGCAAGAAAAAGCGTTCCAAGAATTGAAGAAAGCAGCTAATAGGTGTAATGCTAACCCAAAGTTCCTGGGCCATATAGGCTTGGGGAAATGCTAGGCTAAACAGGTTGGTTTACTGCAGGACTTGTTAGAGCCTTTAATATAGTAGTAATGAATATTGTATATCTGCACCAAAAATATTTGTTGACTTTGGAGAGTATTTCATGGAATAATCATCTAGAATATCCTTTGGGACACCCAGGGCAGTTGGGGAAGTTGTGATAATCAAAGGAGGAGAGGGAAGGAGGTTCAGGAATGTCAGATTAAAGAGGTGTTATCCTGTAAGCAGTGGGGAGCTGTGAAGGGGGTGTTTGTTGTTTATATTATGTGTAGCCTGGCTGTTCTGTCTCAGATGGTAGGAGGGGCTGGAGGGGGTTGAGTACCGAGGCAGACCATCCAGTTAGAAGTCTCTTCTATAGGCTGGTATGAGATGAGGGTGTGAGGCTTTTTAGTAGCAGTGCAGGCAGAAATAATGGATTTAATAAAATAATAAAGTAGAAAGCCACCAGGTGGCTGGCTGTAAGGGATGATGGGCAGCCTAGGAGGACATGGGCAAGTATAGGTATGTTTCCTGGGCACCAGCTTTCGGAATAAAGGTGCAAGGTTTGGTTTGGGGTGTGCCAAATGGAAGTTGGTGCTGCACTATTTTGGTAAGGATGCAGGACGATCCTCCAGGAGAAAGATCTGAGTGGGGAAAAGTAGATTTGAGAGTCAGTGGAATAGAAGCAAACACTGAGCAGGGATTTCCAGGGGAGCAAGAAGGGCTGGGCTTGAACCCCTGCATCTGGAGGTGCATCCCCGTTGTGGAAGTGTGTGGAAAAAATCCACGGAGGCAGAGGAACTTCTGCAAACACCCTTTAAAAAATAAGAGCCCTGAGGCCTAGCGAGGGGGCTGGGAGTAGCCTGAGGCCCCACATCTGGTTTGTGGCTGAGCCTCCCCAGAATGGGTCTCCTGCCTCCTCCCAGCCCTTTTTCTCTTTTGCTCTTCAGTTTTGCCGACTTCCTCTTCTTGGTAATATATATAGCCATCTGGGGTTAGACACCTGCAGGTGCGCCAGGAGGGCTGCAGGTGGCCTTCCTAACAGGTGTGGCCACGAATGCCCACCAGGACTTTAGCCTGTCTGTTCTTGTCCCCCGAGAGCTCTGCACGGCAGCAGAGAGGCCCACGTGGCCTGGTGGTCTCGTTTGGTGGGCTGTGTCCTCTGAATCCTGCTCCGCTCTCCCCGTGCCGGGCTGTGCATAAGGGAGCCCCAAGTGTCTGTCTTTCAGGCTGGAGACCAGGATGGCTGCCCGGGACCGCTGGCTCTCTGTGCCCTCCACTGCGCCTGGCCTCCGTCTGGGGCCGACCGTGGCCCAGAGTCTGCTTGTCAGCACGTGGCTTGGGTTTCCGTGTTAACGGTCCCAAATTGGGATCGCAGAGGATTGAGTGTCCGTGCTGTCTGATCACGCTGAGCCTTCTCCGACAGGCAGCTGCGACCCTTTCAAAGGACTGTGTGTAAATTGCTTTGGGAGATGTTGGTGGGGGAGGGTGGGGACCGAGATGGGGACAAAGAAGTCAGTTTTTAAAAGAAGAAGAATAAAGGAACCTAACAGCCTGGGGACATTTGGGTGGGGCGTGTTGTCCTGGGTACATTGAAATCTGTTTCTTCTCACCTTCCTATTTTTCCACTTCCAGAGCCTCCCCTTTGGCTGGTGCCTTACTGACCCCTGCAGACCCCCTCTGTGTGGATACAGCCTCTGCCTCCCACCCCCTCCCTCATTACTCATTCCTTTAATCTGACCCATCTCCAGGTCGCCAGCTGGCAAAGACTCAGCAGATTCCAAACCCCAGCTGGTGCCAGAGTGTTGACATGGGCAGCGGGCGGGGAAGCTTGGCAGACAGCTTGCCCCCAGGCTACTCAGCTGTAGGAAAAGGTAGAAAGACATCCCAGAACTGAGTGGCCCGTTTGTTTGCAGACTCACCCTCCTCCCTCATTCACCTTCCCCCCCTCATGCCCACCCTTACTCCAGTTCTTGCTCTATCCTGAACAAATAGAAGGGAAAAGAATCTCTCTGTGTCGGAGGAGGTAGCGGGCTAGGGCTCCCTGGCTTACCCCTTCTGTCTCAGAACCCCTAGGGGGTACACTGAGCACATAAGGCAAAGAACCTTTCACTTTCTGACCGGAGCAGGGGTCAGATATTATTCAAATGACACGATTTGTTACTAGAAAGTCACTCCCCATTCACAGGGGCTGTGATTTTCCACACTCAATCCTCAAGGCTGTGTGGTCGAGTGTGTGTGATGCCAGGCCTGGGATTTGCTCAGGCAGCCTGAGGTCAGGAGGGTCCTCGAGGGCCTTTGTTCTCCTCTGTCCTCAGTAAAGGCCCTCCGAGACCCTCAGACAGGTGGTCACTGAGCCCCAGTGAGGGTGGTCTCGATCGGAGTTGGTGAGAAGTCCGTTCCAGGGCATCGAGCACAACTAAAGCTAGTGGTCAGCACTGTCGGGCCTTCGGCACTCGGCTGGCCTGGAGAGAGGGGCTGGTTACCCGAGGAGTGGTCCCAGCATGTATGTCTGGGAGAGGATTTTGCTTATTTGAAGTTCCTGTTGCCAGTGGTTTTATCGATGAGGTTCATTATTACCATGTGCTGTTAGTAATAAGTCTTTTATTTGAGGAGCATAACTGCCTCAGTCTGGGTCCCACCAGAAACAGATGGGTGATTAAAGAAAGGTTATTGAAGGCGCTGTTAACAAGGGTGTAGAGAGGATCAGGGGAAACAGGTAAGGGATGGTAAAGCACCCCAGGGTTTGCAGAAGTGGGGAGATAGCCCTAAGCCTGAAGGGCCTAGGAATGCAGTGGATACAGAACTTCTTAAGATGTAAGGAGGAAAGAGAATATGAGGGGAGGTCATGCCAGGAGCTGTGGCTGAAGGAGAGGGGCTGGACCTTTGATCTGGATCGGGTGGCTGCCCCATCTGCCCCGCAGGGAGGGAGCCAGGTAATGAGCACCCTCCTCGTGCCCTGTGATCTCCTGCGGATTCATCTGAAGCCAGTTGTCCTGGAAGCCCATTGATGCGCTCCAAAAAGTCATCTGCTCTCTGCTCTGTGGCTCAGGGCAGGATGGAGAATGGACCTGGACGGGCAAGTGGAGAATTGCCCAGCCCAGTAGCACTTACACACCCTCTGTTTCCTATTGAATCCTGCCTCATTTACACCCACAGGCAATCGGAAAAGGTGGCAAAGCAAGACTGACGCCCTGAAATACTGCAAACTCTGACAACAGGCTTTCTGGACAGATGTTTCCTGATTGCAATAAGCCAATTAGCGTAACACGTCTACTTTCAGCTACTTATTGCCCTGGTCTCTCGTGAGACCAGGATTGCCCTTGCTTCTTAAAAGTCGCAGTACATCAAATGTCTCCACTTCCATCTTTTGCGGCTAGCTCAGATAATACTCAAGTACCACTTAAACCCATTTCCTTCTCTTACCCCAGTGCTTTGCACGCTCTGCCCTCAGGGACCAAGAGGAGTTTCCAGTGTAGCATTAATGGGATTCTAATCGGGTGTCCAGTTATCACTAGTCTTTGAATATCGGTATCCAACAGGAAATTACTTTCTTAACAGTTTCACATGGAGGAGCTCAGACTGGCTTGTCCATTAGGTAACTGATAAAATTTAATTGGTAAATGATGAAATACCGGACAACTTTTAGAGTTTGTGGCTGGAAATAAAGTTTGAATCTTTATGCTACAATGTTGCCTCGCTTACTTTGAGGGAAGCAACTGTTTCTTTATGTGGGCTTGAGTGGTTTGGAGAAGCATGGTTTTGAAATGCACATCCTGCTGGAATAGGCACATCTATTGATGAACTCAGTAGATAGAGACAGTTGACTTTGGGGCCCAGTAGCCTTTACAATAAATGAATGGATGGATGAATGGATAAAAGCTTTAAGGAGTCTGAGGGCCAGATTTCCTTCCCTCTTCCCATTTTAGACTTGTTTGAAACAGATGAGGACAGCTGAGATCTAAAGTTGGCCCACACAGTGGATGGTCCCCCCAAACCGCCATGATTACATTCAGCTGGAAGGTTCCATCTGGAGTCCTCTTCCTGTACTTTCTCAGCACAGTGACTCTTGTAACCGTGAGTCCTCCCCTCTACTTATCTGCAATCTATGTCTTTCCCCCACCACACACACACACTCTGTGTCTTGCCAGCTTAGCTCAGTCCCTCCCAGAAGTCTTCCCAGAGGAGATCCGTAAATCTCCAAACCCAGAGCACTTAACCAATATTTATTGAGTCCTTCCTTTGTGCCAAGGACCCTGGGGGTGCAAATATGAGTAAAACCAGGGTCTCTGCCTTGAGAAAGGGAAAGAGCCTTCCCTTGTCCTTTGCCTAATTGTGTCCTGATCCATGACATCTTTTCTTGCCTTAAAACTCATTTTCATGGATCAAAGTCTTGCTCCGATCCTGAGTTTTTAGAGCTATTGCTCAGGTAGCATGGTGGGTAAGAATTCTGACGTCACGGTCCGATGGATCTTGAGATCCAGTTCCACTTCTGGGCTTGTTAGCTGTGTGCCTTTGAGCAAGTGTCTTAAGCTCCCTGAGCCTCACTTGTTTGGGACAGTATGGCCTCTAGGAGGGTGAAATGAGATCGTTTCTGTGAGAGTTTAAAGCAGTTCCTGGCACACGGTAGGAGCTCCGTAAATAATAATAGTAATAATAGCAGACCCAGCAGCAGTTTTTCTAGAGTGGGAGGTTAAATGAGGTAATTGTGTTTGGTGTTTAGCACAGTGCCTGGCATTTGGTAATATCTTTCACATTAGTTCTTCACAGGGCTGTTGAGGGTTATGTGAGGTAATCATCACATAAAGTGCCTCAACCTTGCCTGGCTTGCAGTAAATGGTCAATAAAAGGTGGTCAGTTTTATCACTTCTGAAATAAAGGAGCCGGGCTAGATTGATCACCTAGCTCCTGATTTTGGTCTCTGAGGGAAGGAAGTGGGTCTTTCAAATTTTTCTATCTCCTGTAGCACTGTGCCTTGCTCAGAGCATGCACTCCAATATTTTTTTAAATTTTATTATGTTATGTTAATCACCATACATTACATCATTAGTTTTTGATGTAGTGTTCCATGATTCATTGTTTGCGTATAACACCCATGCACTTAAATATTTTGATTGATAGGTTGATTTTATATATTTTTTAATTCTGTTTTTCTGGAGATGTTACTAAACAAAGACATGTTTCTGAAGTGTGAAAAAATGTCTTAGCTAGCTTTGCTCACCTGTGTGCACGCGTGCACACACACACACACACACACACACTGCTTTCCTTGACACATCCATTTAGAAAACCTGGTGGGGCCGTTATAAGATCACTGTGGCTGCAGCCACTGCAGGTCTCCGAACGTGGACCTTGGCCCACAGCCGGATGCTTATCTGCATGTGGGCAGGTTCTGATTCCGAACCCCATTAGTCCGGCCAGAGACAGTGCAGACTGATGGAATGATAGGAAGCCAGAGGCCTCCTCCTGGCCCTCTGGCCAGCACTGTAACCATTCCCCCCTGGGAACCCACAGGACAGCCATCCTCTTGTAAATCCATCCAGGAGGCCCGGCCTCTCCTTCTTTGAAAGTGAATGAAAGTAAAGTCATGGCCACCGAGAGTAACAGCGTAGCTCTGGTTCAGAAGAATTGGTTAGGGGCGCCTGGGTGGCTCAGTCCATTGAATGTCGACTCTTGGTTTACGCTCTGGTCATGATCTCCGGGTCGTGGGATGGAGCCCAGGGTTGGGCTCCGTGCTCAGTCAGGAGTCTGCTTGGGATTCTTTCCCTCTTCCTCTGCCTCCCCTTCTGCCCCTCCCCCTGAGAGCAAGTACTCTCTCTCTCTCTCTCTCTCCTCCTCCCTCCTTCTCTCTCTCAAATAAATAATCTTAACAAAAATAATTGATTAAATAGAGGGCAGAAACATTTTCTAGTCCTGCTGTGAATATAAATGGGGGGGGATTTAATTTTAGTTTGGCCCCCCCCCCCGCCCCAAGTTCTCGGTAGTCTTTCCCTTCTGTTTTCCTTCTCTGAATTACATCGATTCAAGGAGCATTGATTGAGCATCTTCTCTGTATCTGGTATTTGTATCTAGACACTGTCAGAGTGTCAGAGGGAGCAGGGATCTTGGGGAACTGGGAGGTGTGGGGCCTGATGGGGAACCTGCTTAGGGCCAGTGCTCCCCCTCAGGCATCCCTCTCCTGTGGTTCTAGATGCTCTTTCCTAAAGAAATTTACCTTGGATTGATGTATTCCTCTCCAGCTCCCCCTACTTTTCTGCATACCCAACCATTCTTCTCTCCCTGGTCTTTCTCCTCACCACACGTAGGTTCAAGCATCTCCCACCCCTTCCCCACCCCAGCCTCCCCTCTAGCTCCCAGCCACCCATACAAGCAAAATGGACCTCTGTCTCCATCTTCTACTTCACATTCACCTCCATGTACACTGACTTCTTGCCCCCACCTTTTCTATAACATTTACTCTCCAAAGTCCCCAGTCGCCTTCTGGTCCCCAAATCCGATGGACTCTTCATGCATTCATTCATTCCACAAATATTTACTGAAACCTCACTGTGTGCTGAGCACCATTCCCGCTGCTTGGGACCCATCAGGAAAAAAACTTAAGACTGCTAGACTGCTGTCCCCCTCGCCCCCCACCGCCGTGCAGCCTGCATCTCAGCTGCGGGTTGACTTGTTCTCCCTGAAGGTCTCCCTGTGGTGAGCACTGATTCCTTGCTGCTGGCCTCCCTTGGCTGTTGGGGCCCTTTGGGTGTCCTCTGACCTCATGTTGATCCTTCTCAGTCTCCCCCTCCCAGCCCTGGACTTCTGCTGTCTCTCATTGGTGATACCATCATCTACAATATTTTTTTAAAGATTTATGTATTTCTTTGAGCGAGAGAGCGAGCGCGTATGTGGAGTGGAGGGGCAGAGGGAGAGGGAGAGAGAAACTCTAAGCAGACTCCGTGCTGAGCACAGAGCATGGAGCTCCATGCGGGGCTCGATCTCACAACCCTGAGATCATGACCTGAGCTGAAATCAAGAGTCAGATGCTTAACTGACTGCGCCATCCAGGCGTGCCCACCATCTACAACATTTTGAGTAACCAACCGTCCTAATACCTCGCATATTTTACTTAAATTATATGTTTGTGTGCCTGTTTCCTGAGCACGGCCTGAGCACCACTCTTGACTGCTTTTTCACCTTAATTTATTGTGCCATCGAATCTTTGGAAAATCACCCATCACTGTCCTATGTCTGTGCCATTACCTTCATCCAGACCTGATCATCCCTTGTTGTTGCAACCTCCTTCCTAAGCTTTCCACACCGCCTGGCTTACCTCCCCTTCCCCAGCCCGTCCTCCACACCCAGAGTGGGATGTGCTCTCTGCAATGCAAATCACTCTGTACTACCTCCCACAGGTAGGATACAGTCCACTTTTTATACCTGCTGTAAAGGACCCTTCATAGACCTGTTTCCTGCCAGCCTTCCAGCCCCATTACCTCAACACACAGAGCATTCATTTTTCCTGGGATTCATATTTCCCCTACTTCTCTTAGTGCAAGCAGCCCTTTTGCTGCTTTCTCTTGGCCCATCATCCCTTCAGGATACAGGTGAGACAGAACCTCGTTGGTAACATTTTCCATGGGATGGAGTGGTTGGGGGGGGTGCTCAGTCCCCACTTCAGTCAGGGGACCCCCTCTCGTCTCCTGAATGGCTTGCGCGTGCAATAGTCCCCCTCATCTGTGTGGTTTCAGTTAGGCGCCGCCCACTGCGGTGTGGAAGCGGGTGATCCTCAGACCATCAATAGTAGCCTAACGCTGCGTCACAAGGCCCACGTCATTCCCCTCATTTCATCTCATTACATAGGCATTTTATCATCTCACACCATCACAAGAAGGAGGGTGAGTACAGAACACTAAGGTATTTTGAGACCTCATTCACATAACTCTAGTTACATACTGTTATAGTTGTTCTGTTTTATTATTAGTTATTGTTGATAATCTCTTACTGTGCCCGATTTATAAATTAATATCATAGGTATGTAGGTTTGTATAGGCAAAAACATGGTAAGTATATGGAAGGTTCGGTACTCTGCAATTTCAAGCATCCAGTTGGGGTCTTGGAACATATCCCTCATGGATAAGGGGGGCTACTGTACCCTCTAATAATGGGTATTGGATAATGGATACCATATTGGAAAGTGGATAATTTTGTTGTGTTGTAAGTGAGCTTTTACATACTGATTTATCTGACTGGGCTCCACATTTGGGTGTTGCCTTTCCTGCCTGGGATAGGTGTTTGGAGTGGGAGGGGTACGGGGGCATTCTTGTGTCTGGGATTTGAGAGGGTGAAGCTTGGAAAGGTGAAGTGGGGTACCTGTGGGTCCTGTGATGCCAGGCAGGGGGCTTGATTCTCTTGATTCTAGGCACTCGGGGGTCATGGGGAACTGTAGAACAAGGCCTGCAGTGTTTTAGGAAGATGGGCCTGTCATCTTTCCCAGAAAGAGCACTTGAGGATAGTCCTTTAATCTGCCCTCTGCAGGCCATGGTCTTGGTTCCTGCCTAGGGCGGACAGAACAGTGGCTAATGAGTGAAAGGAGCAGACCCACACCCTGATGCCCAAGGCCTCGTTAGGGGGGAGTCTTTCCTCTCTCCTTCCACTTTGTGTGTCTTTGTGTGGCTCTGTCCTCCCCTCCATCAGCTCTCACTGTGTGATTGTCTTGCATGGAGATTATCTGTGTTTCTTGGCCAAAGCTTAAGGTCACTGGTGTCCCAGGCAGTTCCTGTTTCTTTCTGTATCCCCCTGAAAGAGAGTTGCCCAGTGGGCCCCGGAGGGGGGGACACCTGGCCTCCTAGCTCTTTTTCCAAGGCCTGGATTTATTAGCAAGTGGGATGTTGCTCATCAAGCCTTGGATGAGGGTGCCCGCAGCCTCCTGTCAACCCCTGAGGATCAGCTGTGCATTCAGACTGGGATCCAGGCTGTCCCTCCAATGGTTGGTTTTCTTCCCGGGTTGTCTTTACCCTGTGTGAGGTCACAGTCAGGCTCCTGGGGTGCTGAGAGGCTGGGCAGAGAAAAAGCACACTAATTTTTAGATGTTATTTAAAATGCTTTGTTTCTTTTCTTTCTCTTTCTTTCTTTCTTTCTTTCTTTCTTTCTTTCTTTCTTTCTTTCTTTCTTTCTTTCTTTCTTTCTTCCTTTTCTTTCTTTCTTTTTTAGGGATGTATTTATTTATTTGAGAGAGAGAGCATGAATGGGAGGGGCAGAAGGAGAGAGAATCCCAAGAAGATTCTGTGGCTGAGCACCAAGTCCAGTGCAGGGCTTGATCCCACGACCCTGAGATCACCACCCTAGCCAAAACCAAGAGTCGATGCCCAACTGACTGCGCCCCCCAGTTGCACCTAAAATACTACTTTCTATTAGTAAAATGAGTTCTGAAGTAATGTATATAGCTATGTCTTTGGGGGGGGGGATGGGAGGTAGGAGGAGATGGAGAGGGAGAGATCTTGGAATATGGCATTATACCTAAATACTGACATTTGCCCAGATTTTATTAGGTTTAGGGGTATGGAGGGATTGGTTGGTGGCACAGTATGGGTAGTGTTTACCTCAGGCCCTGCCTTTGGGGTGAGATTTGTATTTTCTGTTTATCTGTAGCACGTTTCTCTGGTAACTCTTGCCATTTATGTTGTTATTTTCCTTCTCCACTTTGAAGATGATTTGGAATATCCCCTGTGAATATTATTTGCTGACAAATAGGGATATTTGAGGGCTAGATGTTTTTCATTAACCTTCTTGGCCTTGATTTAATCCACTTGAATCAAATCATCATCATTAAGTTCTGTTCATCAGGTGCTCTCATTCAGGTGGTCCTTGACAGGTCTTTGTGGACTCCTGCAAGACAGGCTGGATGCCAGCCCAGAATGGGGTTATAATTCATGTCCCATAGGAGCAAGAGGCATTGTTATGACACAGAGAATGGTAGGAAGTAAAGGCTGATGCAGAATCAAGAGGCACATAGGGGGGGCTCCCTGGCCTGACCTCCATTCCTTGCCCTGTGTGGAAGAGGATGGTTCTTACTGGTGTTAGAATGGTACCGCGGTGGCCCATTCTCTGGGACCCATCACCTAATAATCCCTTTCACCCCCAGTGGAGTTGGGGTGTGCAGAAACTGGGACAGCAGAGATCACACATTTAAAATTTCTACAGAATGGCTTATTTTTAAAAACTCATTTGCCTTCTAGCCCAGGTTCACTCAGTTTAAATATGGGCAGAGGTGGACACGTTGAGTCAGGGCCTCTTTTTCGGTGCCCCGACCCAAATGACTAGAGGAATCTGAAGACTCCCCGGGTGAATCAGCCGTCAGCCCCCCGGCAGGCCTGGTTTATGGCCCCTGGAGATGGGTTCACGTTGCCAGTTCATTTTTCCAGCAAGCTCTAATCCCCATGCCTGGCTCTGCAGACAAAACATGGGGATCGGCACACTGCTGTTCTGAGTAGGAAACTTTCCAGATGGTAGAGAATAATTAAAAATGGTTGCCGCAGATGGATCACTGTCTGCCTTGTCTTTCCTTCCGTGAGTGTAAACAAGCAGGTGAAGGCAGATACACCTGGGCCCCCCTGGTCCAGCTACCCGTGCATACTGGAGCCACTGGATAATCCTTTCATTTCCCCAAATGCCAGGAAATGCCACAAGTGCCTTGAGGACGATTCTCCCTGGCACCCACTCTTGACGATTGACAATGATCAGTGACTTGCTGTCGCAGACACATCTGTGACGATTCAAATTACCCCCTCTTGGTGCGTCCTGCTTTATGGAGCTCAAGCTTCATTAAAAACTGCAGCTGAGACAACACCCTGTCCCTGGCAGGGGCCCCTCTTCTGCAGTCTAGTCTGAAATGTGACCCAGTCTTCCCTTGCAACCTGAAATCCCACACTCCAGAACCTCTTCATTTTCCTGTTTTGATTTTTAATTGATTTTAAATTATATATTTATCTCATATTTATAGTCTATCTGAACAGGTGGCTTTTGGTCACATTTAAAAATATTTCGTTCAGGGGCGCCTGGGTGGCTCAGTTGTTAAGCATCTGCCTTCGGCTCAGGTCATGACCCAGGGTCCTGGGATCGAGCCCCACATCGGGCTCCCTGCTCCGCGGGAAGCCTGCTTCTCCCTCTCCCACTCCCCCTGCTTGTGTTCCCTCTCTCACTGTGTCTCTCTCTGTCAAATAAATAAATTTAAAAAATAAAAATAATAAAAAAATAAAAATATTTCGTTCAGACCAATGTGTGTGTGTTAGGAATATCCCCAGCGCAGCCAGTAATCTGAGCTCTGCCATGCAGCATGAGAGAAATGCATCTGAAGAACATTGGTATTCTAAGCGATTATTTTGTGTGCATGCTTCTTTATTTTTCTTTGGTTTTCAGCTTCCACATGGAATGGTTTATGAGTATGCCATGCTGTCCAAATGTGGGGAAAGCTATTGGGATGGGGGTGGTGGTGAGGAGACTGAAGTATATAATCAAGTAGGATACTAGAAATATTGATCCAGGGATCTTTTTTGAAGGGGCGGATGAGGGTGTATATATTAAGGCCTTGAGAGAAGAAATACATTTCATGAGAAAGTGTATATGTTATTTAAGGCTATCCGTAAGGCACCTCGTAGGTCAAGTTCAACCTGTGCAAGCGTAGGTTGCTTAAATATGCAGTCTTCTTGAAGTGGTCATTCAGTTGTGGACATAGAGGCCGTGGGGAAGAGCAGTCTTCCCCTAGGCCACCTCCTGTTTTTCAGTACATAATTACCTTCCCAAATCGGGGGTGGATAGCATGACAAATTCAATCTTCAGATGCATCCTTTTTAAAAAGCCCAACTTCAAAGATTTTTTAAAACTCTGTAAGTGACCCTTTCTAAATTCCTGTTTATCCCGGTATAAAATTTGGACCTTGGAACCGATGTGTATAATAAAGCAGGTAATAATGATTTTATCATGGCTGTTCTGATTATGGACCTTTCTCAAGTATTCATTGTCATTTTTTAATCCAATATAAAACTGTGATCGTGACTCTTAAGGGTGAGTCTATTCAGCCTTGGGAACATGGGCTTGTCGAGAATCTGCGTATGTGTGTTTGTGTAGCTTTGCTAAATTCTTCTATCAAGGCAGTTTTTCAAGTGAAAAAACCAGAATCTCTAGGCGTTGCTAAAAACCACACAGAAAGGTACTGTCAGAACTCTGCCTCCTGGTTTCAGGCACCCGGCCCTCCCCGCCAGCTTCTGGTCATCCAAAACGGAGGCTTTCAGAGAGCAGGAGTGAAGAGCATCTTTGTTTCAGCTGTATCTGCCTTTTATTGAGTGACGAGGGGCTGCAAACTGGGTACATCGAGTCCCGGTCATAAAAACGTGCGTGCAGGTGACCAGCCGAAGCAGGAGCCTCGGGGAACAAACGCTCCAGGAAAGAGGGGCTAAAAGACTCTTTATTTAAAAAAAAAAAAAAAAAAAAAAAATCTTCCCCACCAATTGGGCGTAACTTTCAAATGTTTTCCTGTCTGACTGAAATTTTCCTATCCACTGCCTCAGCAGCAAGATGCAAAATCAATTTTGGGAAAGTCTGAGTTGAGCCCATTTGGCTGAGCTGGGGGACCAGGACGTTTCATGTGGCCCTCCCTGTGCTTCTCAGGAGGAGAGACCCCAAGCTCGCTGTCCCTCGTGGGGTCAGGGTTCCCCACATGCTGCTCTTTGTGTTCTAGCCCCGAGGTGGGAGTGGTGGTCGTGGGGCGGCAGCTGATGGAACAGAGCTGCTTCTGTGACTCAGGCCTCATACCCTGTCCTGTCCTCAGTGGCTGGTCCTCCCACCCAGCCCCTTCCAAGTGCCCACGCGTGGTTGTGTCTGCCAAGGAATGAAGAGAACCAGCCAGACCTGAGGGTGAAATGCTACCTAAGAGGAAAGCGACGAGTCTGCTTTCATTGCATTTCTTCTCTCTTATCTTTGGTGCCCAGATATCAACTGGCATGGAAGAGACAACAGTTTGGGGCATTCGGAAAGCCTAGGTGTGCCTGGGGTCTGTGGCTGGCTGGCTGGGGGGTCAGCTCGAGAGGCCTTGCTTCCTCGCTCTGTCAGATACAGGTCATACCCAGGCCCCGGCCCCACAAGGTGGAGGAGGAGTAATACAGTTGGGACTTTGGGGATGACCTCCAGCAAGTTGGCAGTGTAAGGCTGTGCTCCCGGGGCTTGACAGTAAGTGGGATCCAGAAATAATAGCCTTTATTATTATACATGAGAAAGTGTATATGTTATTTACATATACACTCCCCCTGAGCATGGGAGGATCTTTCAGATCATCCATTCTGCCTGACTTGGCCTGATCCTTTCCACCTTATCTGTAAAATGGGGATATCTTCAGTATCTATTCTATAGAGCTGTTGTGAGCATTCCATGAAATAATTTACGTAAAGCCCCTAGGACCACGCCAGGTGCTGACTAAGCACTTGATAATATTAACTGCCATAACTGTTGTTGTTGCGAATGGATGAGAAAATGGGGTCCAGCGAGGTAAAATACCTTTGCCTGAGGTCACCCACCTGCCCTGCAGCAGAACTGAGCCTGGAATCCAAGTCCAGTATGCTTTGCCAGAAGCAGCTGTTTTGCTGGCATCTTTGGTCTGGTTGCAAGCAAGAGCTCAGCTTCATGCGCCCCTAACAGAGTACGGCGTGTAGAACAGTTTTAGTTTTGTTATGGCTACTCAGTCATATGCTCAGTGTCACTGCCTTTGTGCTTGATGCTCTGTTTTAGTTAAAAAGTTCAGTGCAGCTTTCTGTGTGTGTGTGTGTGTGAGAGAGAGAGAGAAGGGAGGGAGGGAGGGAGGGAGATCTGGCCCCTCCTTCATAATTTAGTGTTCTCCCTTTGCATTAGTGTATTAGCACATTTTCACTTTTAACCTTTCACCCACTGAGCCTGGCGTTTAAAATGCTATTAAACCCAATAATGTTTCCTATAAACAGCCTTAGAGGGATGGGAAATAATTGGAATGACATTTTTAATAGGCTCCTCTTTCTCAGCCCCGTGTGCTCTATGAACCCAACGAGAACTTGCGGAGGGGGCTTGGTCATTGTTCTGTCCTTGCTCTGAGGTTGGCAGAAGGTTATGGAGGGAGGTTTTGAGGTGCCAAAGGACCTTCTAAAGCGTGGAAAGTGGTTTTTATGCTGGAGAAGTAGAACTGCTTTTTTTGAGGAGTCTTTTTGCTTTTTAAATTAATGAACGTGGTGAATGAAGGAGCAGATCATGCCTTCCCCCTTCACATGGCTTCAGGAAAGCGTAGAGCCAAATTTCTGGCCACGTTTAGCCAGTGAGAAGGACTTCCTGGACTGCATTTTTGTGGATCAGCTTCATTCCTTACTCCTCTTTGCCTTCAGTAGATACTTTTGGTCCTCTCCTGCTTCTCTTTTATTAGTTGCCATTCTGTTTTATGTGCCATATTGTGTGTATCCTAAGTTTGTTTTTGGAACACATTTTTTAAGACTCAAATTGAACGTGCCTTTTCTGCTTATAAAGTTGTGAGGTCTCAGGAGGCCACTGTACGCGTCTGCGCGTCTGGGCTCCACTTTTATCTTCTTCTTCTATAAAACGAGGAAACTGACATCAGCTTGCTGAGACGTAGTGAAGTGGGAGCGAGCATGGCTGCCGACAGAGAAGGATGCATGGCCCAGAATGGTTTCTTCTGCTGCTACCCAGGGGTTGGGGATGGAAAAATACTGGAATTTGGTGTTTTTGCTTTAATCAGAGTCCTAGATCCTATTCTCTGAGAATCATGTTCGGAAACCATTTGTTAAGCATTCATCTGTGGTTACTATTATAGCTGCTTGCAGTGTTAGTTCATCAAATAGGTATTTATGAGATACCCTACGACAGGCCCAGCACTGGGGATCCCAGGCAGGGAGAGAGGACATGGTTACAAGCATAAATGTGGGCAGATGACAGGCTGAGGGTCAGCTACCTGAGCACAATCCTGGCTCCTCTATTTAATCACTGTGTTCATTTAACAAGTGCTTATTGAGTGCTGGTTGTGTCCTAGGCACAGTTTCAGGCTATGGATTGAAGATAACCAAGACAAGTAAGATCCCACTTCCCTAGTACTTCTATTCCAGTGAAGGGAGAGTTTAAAAGTAAGTAAAGATAAACCCCATTAAGCTGTACACTTACAATGGGTAAATTTTATAGTGTGTAAATTATACTTCAAAAAGGTGTTTCGAAAGGAAATATCTTGGTCCTCATGGAGCTGGCTGTCAGGTTTGTCCCAACGCAGTTGATCCTCATCCTTCACACATTTTGTGTCTGCTGATGCTCCTGCTTGCTAAAATTTATTTGTAACTCTAAAATCAGCACCGGGCGATTCTGCAGTCGTTTGTGGACACACACACAGCAGTGGAAAATTTGAGTCACCCCACAAGCACGTTCCCAGCTGAAGTCAAACAAGACAATGCTTTGCCTTCTAGTTTCAGCTCTCCTGTTGTAAGCAAGTGTCCTTTTTGTGGTCTATGTCGTGCCACTTTTTTTTTTTTTTTTTGCATGTTTGTGTGTTTTGTTGCTGATTTTGCTGTTTAAAATGATTCTTACCCCGGGTGCTGAAGCACTGTTGTTCGTAAGCATGAGAAGGCTCTGATACGCCTCACCGAGAACATACGTGTGTTAGATAAGCCTCCATAGGCACGAATTGTAGTGCTGTTGGCTATGGGTTCAGTGTTCATGCTTCAGCAAGATACATTAAATATCGCATCTTTAAAGAAAAACGCACATAAACAAGGTTGTATATTGATGGGTTGATGGAAATGTTGTGACCAGAGACCGTGGGTACCTAACCGTGTATTTCCCCGGGGAGAAACAGTCCCGTGTCCACTAACTCAGCACCCGCAGTGACTTCATTGAACAGAACTAATGTGAATAACAAGAGGTGACTCTATCTTCAGGACTAGGGAAAAAATACAGGCACAGCCCGTATACCAAATGTCTATCTTCCTCAAAGAAAAAAAAGTGGGATGATTCTTTCAGGAGTTAGAGTAGCAGACTCTATACATTTATATACACCGTCAGATCCCATTTTATTTAGATGAGCTTTTGGTGTCAAATATTGGTGGCCCTGTGAAAAATATTAATGAAAAGTACTAGAATGTGTCAGGAAGTTTTTATTATATACCCAGGTGTTTGTATGTTGACATGAGTAAACAAAAGTTGACCTACACATTTTCCATGTAGCTAACTATACTTCAAATACTTTGATGTACATTGAGTAGATTTATATCTTGGCCTATAGGATACTGCAGTAACCGTTTCACTGACAGCTAAAAATGTGATTTAAATGTTATTTATAAGGTGTAGCTCTTTTTAAATTTTTTTCACTCTTTCATCCCTTGCGTCAAGTTATATAAACACAGCTCGAGTTACAGTGTCAAAATAAAATGAAATAAATTCCAAATGGATGCATGCATAGGAAGAGTGCTCGGGAATTGGCACCAAACATATGGAGGGAGACATGAACGTGGGCTGCTGAAGGGAGGAAGGCAAAGAACACAGAGGGGTTGTGATACTGGTCAGCCAAAACCTCATGGAGGCCCACTCCACCCCACGAACTTAAAAGATGGGTGTGTTTCCCGGATGAAACTGAATGGAGATTTGTGCCTAGAACATGCGCAGTGTTGGGTAAATACTGTCTTCTTGCCTGTCTGCTTGCCTTCCTCCTCTCTCTTCCCTTCTCCCATTCCCTCTGGCTTCCACGTCTTCTCTCGCAGGGCTGTCAGCCTGAGAAGACAAGGCTTACCCTCGAAGGAGTCATGGTGGACAGCACTGAGTCAGGCAGTTGGGTCAAGGATGACCACTGTGAGTGGAGTTCAGGAGGGGCACCGCCGTGGCTGGAGTGGTGGGGGGGGCTGGGCTTCATGACGGCATGGGTTCCGGTGGGTTAGCAGCCAGATGGTGTCAAGGAGGAGGCTGGGGTGACAGTGAGGTGACAGGGAGACGGCCAGAGTGATGGCAGTGGGGCAGCTCCCGTGAACGAGTGGGGACAGAACAGCTGAGTGAAGCAAGCCAGCCCAGACTCAGCTTTCGATTTTCCATCTTGTCCATTGAGTGGTTCCTGAGCCCTTCCCATGTACATCTGGGTTAGTCCCTGTGTGCAAGGAGCGGCATGTGAGGAGAACTATAAGGAGGAGACTGAAAGGGTGGTATGGGGGGCATGGTGGAGGGCACCTCCAGGAGAAGAAGGCATCCCCCCCTGTGAGCTGTTATGGAAGGCTTCCTGGAGGGGCTACAGGGGAGCTGGGTTATGATGGATAAATGAGATTCTGATCAATAGGATTTGGGGTGTGTGTGTGTGGGGGGAGTGTAACAAAAGTAGGATACAAAGTGAGAGGGGCTAAAGCCCCCAAAAGGGGTTTGGCTGAAACACAAGCAATTGACTAGAAGGGAGATTGGGAGCCCCCTGAAAAAGGTCTTGTGGACCACAGTAGAAAGGTTTTGGGGTGGAGATCGGGGAAGACCTGTGTATTTGGGGTTTTTTTTAAAGATTTTATTTATTTATTTGACAGAGAGAGACACAGCGAGAGAGGGAACACAAGCAGGGGGAGTGGGAGAGGGAGAAGCAGGCTTCCCACCGAGCAGAGAGCCCGATGCAGGGCTCGATCCCAGGACCCTGGGATCATGACCGGAGCCAAAGGCAGACGCTTAACGACTGAGCCACCCAGGCGCCCCAAGACCTGTGTATTTGGATAGGGCTTTGTGTTTTCCAGAGCGCCTTCTTATCCCTAGTCTCATTTAACTTTTTCCCTGCGAGCATGACAGAACATGTCCCAGACAACAGCACAAATACACGCGAAGCCTCATGCATCGCTGTGTACAAAGAGAACCTCGCTGCAGAGACATGGGGCTTGTTGACGGGGACAGTGGCCAAAAACAGTCCCCTCCTTCTGGGTGTGTTGAGAGTCCACCCGGGAGGGTCTGCAGTGCGTCGTTCACTCGGTTCCACGCTGCTTTGGCTATGCCCAGTGTGTTTCCCCCCCACCCACAGTACAGCCTTCAGACTTTTTTGCTTAGAGGAGAACCAGTAAGTCTTTATGGCTGAGGTGTATCCGGGGGCGTCCTCCCCTGCTTCGGAACGGTGTGGGTGGGGCTTCTGAGCCCCAGCTGCACATCAGAAACATCTGGGGAGCCTTTAACCACACTAGCAGCTGGGCCAGTGCCACCCAGAGCAGCTGGGGGACTACGAATGTCCCTGATCTTGTGCACAGGGAGACTGAGGCTCGGGGTCTGAGCTTACACACCCAGCAACGGCAGAGGCAGCATTTGAACCCAGGTAGTCAGTCGATCCTTAAGTCCAAGCTTTGAACCCCCACATTTGGTCAGCTCTTCCCTGCAGGCCGAACTGCCCAAGTACTGATTTGGCTGCTGTTAGCCAGGTGACAAGCATAGACTAGGGACAGCACAAGTAAGATTTTCGAGGCAGCGTTCGAAATAAACAAGCCAGTAGTGTGGGGTGTTAAGTCTGGCCCCCCAGCACAGTGGATGTGAACTTAGCAGTTGCGGTTCTCGGTTTCTGAAGCTCGGGTGTAGACTTCGGGGGCTGGTGTGCTGGGGAGACCGCCGCCCCGTGGAAGCTTCTTGAAGTCGGAGTCCTCATTTTCTACCGGCTGCTGTCTTCCACAGTGCCGGGTGCCTAGGACTAACTTAATAAATACTTGAATGGATGGCAGGCAGGTCTGTGCCCTTAGCTTGTGAGCTCTCGGCTTGTTTGGTTTCATCTGCAGCAAGTACAAGCCTAGATACCACCCAGTGCCCAGCACTGTCTTGTTTGTTTTTAGTGCAGGTATTGGGAGGCATGACGTTCAAGAAACACGGGGAAACAAACAAACAAACACACACACACAGTGCTAACTCCTTCTGAGGTTCTACTGTGTGTAATGGAACAGGTCTGTGGGTCTGAGATGCAAAAGGGAAGGGCCCTGGGGGCTGGTAGCAGGATCCGCTTGTTTCTTCTGATGTGACCAAGAAGCTAAATCGGAACATTTTTCCTTTATTTTACAGGTCACCGCCAAGACTGCCTTCCTATTTATTTTACCTCAGTATAACGTTAGCGTGCCTACAGCAGGTAAGAAAAGCCCGAGTCTCTGTCTTGCCCTGGCCCCGTCAACTCTGAAGGCCTCGGAAAACTTACTGTTCCTGTGTCCGTGCATGAGTGTGTTAGCGATTGAAGCTCAGCCTCCCACCTCCTAGCACCGCTAAGAGACAGCCGCGGGCCCCGCCGTCAGGAACCTGGCACTGCACCCCCTTCCAGTAGCAAAGCGCTGGGCATCCTCTTGATGAATAAAGGAGGAATTTTTGTTTGGTGAATCTAGTTCTTTCTTCGTTGGTACAGAGGGGAATCATCTTGACTTCGAGGGGAGAGTCTCTTCTTTGCCTGACTCTCCCAGTGACTAGCTGAAGGATTCGGGGGGCAAATCCCTTACCCCATGGCCTACGGAGGATGTAGTCCCTGGAGCCAGACTCGGGGAAACGGGGCTTCGGGGGCAGCCCAATCAGTTCCTTCGTCTGAGAGTCAAGCTGAGGGGCGCTAGCGAGAGAGGAGGAGAACTCCATGCTCAGGAGAGGAGAGACAGGAGCCCCCATGGCCAATGCAGGTGGTCAGGAAACGAGGCCAACGCTTGCTCGTCCCGAGGCGCGCTCCAGCCCTGGCGGCCACCGTGGGTTGTGGCGCTTGGTGCCAGGCAGCCTGAAGTCACATTCTGCCTTCTCTGCTCCTGCCCCTCGGCTCTTTTATTAAAATTGAAGTAAAGTCGACACACAGGTGTTACATGAGCTACTCCTGTCTCTTGAAAATCCTAGTAACTAAGACACCTCTAGATCCAGGGGTACTTGGATGATTTACTCGAGCACGAGCAGGGGGAGGGGCAGAGGGAGAAGGAGAGAGAATCCTCCAGCAGACTCCCCGCTGAGCGCAGAGCCCAGCAACTCGGAGCTCGATCCCAGGACCCTGAGATCATGACCTGAGCCAAAATCAAGAGTCAGACGCTTAACCGACTGAGTCACCCGGGCGCCCCCTTTTTTTTTCCTGTTTTATTCTGTTTTGTTTTAAAGAAAATTGTGATAAAATACACATAACACACAATTTACCATATTAACCCTTTTTAAGTGTACAGTTCAGGGGCATTAAGCCCATTCACACTGTCGTGCAACCATCACCACCGCCCATCTCTAGAACTCTCTTCATCTTGCAGCACTGAAACTCCGTACTCATTAAACAGTAACTCCCCACTCCACCCCCGCCCGTGCTACTTCCTGCCTCTCTCATTTGACTACTCTAGGTAGCTTATGTAGGTGGAATCATAGAGTGTTTGTCTTTTTGTGACTGGTTAAAATTTATATTTGTAGATAAACATTTTTCAAAATACATGAATGGATCAAGTACTATGCACATTTTAAAGGTTTTATATATACATTGTGTGATACATGACACTCAGGAAATTTATAAATGCAGATAAACATAGGAAGATAGAAATCACACATGACACCACCACCCAGCTAACTACTGCAGTGCGTGAGTATTGATTCATAACCCACTATTTTTGCTTTTAGTATATGATGAGCCTTCTTCCCATGCCATTAATTATTATTCTATTCAGTAAGATATTTTGAAAAGCTGCAGAGTATTTCCTTTTTTTAAAAAGATTTTATTTATTTATTTGACAGAGAGAGAGAGCACAGGCAGGGCAGTGGGAGAGGGAGAAGCAGGCTCCCTGCTGAGCAAGGAGCCTGTTGCAGGACTCGATCCCAGGACCCTAGGGTCATGACCTGAGCCGTAGGTAGTTGCTTAACCAACTGAGCCACCCAGGTGCCCCAGCTGCAGAGTATTTCTTTTTTTTTTTTTTTTTTTAAAGATTTTTATTTTTATTTATTTGAGACAGAGAGAATGAGAGACAGAGAGCATGAGAGGGAGGAGGGTCAGAGGGAGAAGCAGACTCCCTGCCAAGCAGGGAGCCCGATGCAGGACTTGATCCTGGGACTCCAGGATCATGACCCGAGCCGAAGGCAGTCGCCCAACCAACTGAGCCACCCAGGCACCCCCAGAGTATTTCTTAATAGGGATTACCACAAATTATCTATTCAATCCCATATTATTGGATATTTAAGTTTCCAGCTTCTGTTGTAGACAGTGCTACAGTAAACATTCTTGGGACTAAATTTTAACATGCATTTCTGATTATTTTCTTGGGATACATTCCTACTACTTGAATTTCTGGGTCAAGTACTATGTACATTTTAAAGGTTTTATATATGCATTGCCAAAATACCCTCTGTTATCTAATTCTTATGACCCATAACTCCTAAGCTTTTAAGGTTTTTTTTTTCAAATTTAAAATGGAGAGGCTTTTTTTTTTTTTTTTAGTGTCAGGATGCCGATTTATTAATTTATAAAGAGAGATCCAGCTGTCGAATGTTGTGTTGGTATTTTCATTGCATTTCTCCCTGAAGTCCATTTATATGGGAAGCCAGGTCATAACCCAACACTGCTTTATTAATTTAGCATGGGAAACTATTGTCCTGGGGACCACAGCAGCTGATGTGTGTGTGACCAGGGCATGCTTTTATTATAGGAAGGGCCTCAGAGATACTGTGGGTTTGGTTCCAGACCACCGTCGTAAAATGAATAGTGCAGTAAAGCATATCAGATGAATTTTTTGGTTTCCCCATGCATATAAAAGCTGTGTCTACACTCTAGCCTGTTAAGTGTGCAATAGCATTATGTCTAAAAAGCAGATTCGCATCTTAAGTAAAAAGTTTATCGCCAACAAATGCTAACCATCATTTGAGCTTTCAGTGAGTTGTAATCTCTGATCACAGATGACCGCAGCAAACATAATAATAACAGAAGCCTTTGAAATATTTTAAGAGTTACCAAAATGTGACACAGAGGCAAGTGAGCAAATGCTGTTGGGAAAATGGCCCCGATACACTTGCTTGACACAGGGTGACCATTAAGCCTTCAATTTGTAAAAAAAAATGCAGTGTCTACAAAGTGCAATAAAGCGATGTGCAATAAAATGAGATACACCTGCATTTGTAAGCCAGATCACGAGCGGAGGGTCGATTTCTGAGTCTGAAACTTTCCCAGAGAAATCAGCAGACAAGTGATATCCTCAAAGAGTCCATCTCCTGCTGGGATGAGAAGGTAGACTTCTGGCTCCAGGGCTGAACCTGGAGCCTCTGAGCATAAAGAGCTTCCCACCAGGATTTAGAGGTTTGCCACTATTGATCATACCATGCTCTCATTTATTTTGTTTTGTTTTAAAGATTATTTACTTGAGAGAGAGAGAGAGGCAGGGGGAGGGGCAGAGGGAGAGGAAGAGAGAGAATCCTCAAGCAGACTCCTGGCTGAGCGTGGAGCCCAATATGGGACTCGATTCCAGGACCCTGAGATCATGACCTGTGCTGAAATCAAGAGTTGGATGCTTAACCGACTGAGCCACCCGGGTGCCCCTCATTTGTTTGTTTCAAATAATTAATTAATTGATCAATCCAGACGAATGTTTGCGTGCCTCCTGTGCTCCAGGCCCTGGGTGTTAAGTAATTTACAAAACATGTCTGATTTCTTTCCTTCTTTTTTAAAAGAAATTGTTATTTTAAATTTTCATTAAAAAGCAATCTGGGAGGGGTACGACCTATTTGTAGATGAGCAAAGAGGTAAGAATTACATCTGAGTTCTGGGAAACCATGAACAAGCAAGCAGAGGGTGAAATGAATTAAAGTTTTTAATTTTAATTTTTCAATTTTTTTATTTGGATATAGTTGACATACAATGTTACGTTAGTTTCAGGTGTGCAACTTAGCGATGAGACAAGTTTATACCTTGTGCTCGGCTCACCGCAAGCGTAGCTGCCATCTGTCAGCATTCGGTGCTATTACAGTATCATGGGCTACATTCCTTATGCTGTGCCTTCTCTTCCTGTGACCCTTCTTTCCATAACTAGAAGGGTCTCTCCTCCCTCCCCCTTCCCCCATTTTGCCCATTCTCTTCCCTTCTCCCTTCAGGTAGCCATCAGAGAACAATACAGTTTGTTCTCTGTATTTATAGGTCTGATTCTGCTCTTTTTTCATTTTTTTTTCCTTCTTCCTCTTCCAGTCCTCCCCTCCTCCTCCTCCTCCTCCTCCTCCTTCTTCTTCTTCTTCTTTTTCTCCTTCTCCTCCTCCTCCTCCTCCTCCTCCTCCTCCTTCTCCTTCTCCTTCTCCTTCTTCTCCTTCTTCTTCCTCTTCCTCTTCTTCTTCTTCTTCTTCTTCCTCTTCTTTCGTCTTTCTTCTTCTTCTTTTTTTTAAGTAGGCTCCATGCCTAGTGTGGAGCCCAAAGCAGGGCTTGAACTTACAACCCTGAGATCAAGACCTGAGTTGGGGTCAAGAGTCAAGACGCTTAACCAACTGAGCCACCCAGGAGTCCTTGATTCTGCTTTTTGTTTATTCATTTGCTTTGTTTTTTAGATTTCACATATAAGTGAAATCATATGGTATTTGTCTTTCTCTGATTTATTTCACTTAACGTGGTACCCTCTAGGTCCATCCTTGTTGTCATAAATGGCAAGATCTCATCTTTTTTTTTTATGGCTGTGTAATATCCTGTTCTCTCTTTCTATTACACACACACACACACACACACATATGCCCCACATCTTCCTTATTCATTCATCTACGGATGAACACTTTGGTTGCTTCCATGTCTTGGTTACTATAAATAATGCTGTAATGAACATAGGGATGCATATATCTTTTTGAATGAGTGTTTTTGCTTTCTTTGGGGAAGTATCCAGTAGTGGAATTATTGGGTCATATGGTATTTCTATTTTTAATTTTTTGAGGAGCCTCCATGCTGTTTTCCACAGTGGTTGGACCAATTTACACTCCCACCAGCAGTGCACATGGGTTCCCTATTCTCCACATCCTCACCAACACCTGTTAGTTTTGTGTCTGATTCTAGCCATTCTGAGAAGTGTGAGGTATTCTCTCATTGTTTTGATTTTCATTTCCCTGATGAATGGTGATGTTGAGCTACTTTCCACGTGTCTGTTGGCCATCTGTGTGTTTTCTTTGGAAACATGTCTGTTCCGGTTCTCTACCCATTTTCAATTAGATTATTTTTTTTTGGCATGGAGTTGTAGGAGTCCTTTACATATTTTAGATATTAGCCCCTTACCAGATAGATCACTTGCAAGTATCTTTTCCCATTCTGTAGGCTGCCTTTTTGTTTTGTTGACTGTTTCCTTGGGTGTGCAGAAGCTTTTTATTTTGGTGTAGTCCCAATAGTTTGCTTTTGCTTTTGTTTCCCTTGCCTCAGGAGACATTTCTAGAAAAATGTTGCTATAGCCCATGTCAGAGAAATTACTGCCTGTGTTCTCTTTTTGGATTTTTATGGTTTTAGGTCCCACATTTGTGTGTGTGATGTCAGAAAGTGGTCCAGTTTCATTCTTTTGCATGTGGCTGTCCAGTTTTCCCAACACCATTTATTGAAGAGACTGTCTTTCCCCCATTGTATATTCTTGCCTCCTTTGTCATAGATTAATTGACCATATAAGCGTAGGTTTATTTCTGGGCTCTCTCTTCTATTCTATTGATCTGTGTGTCTATTTTTGGTGCACAGAACACGTCTGATTTCTGATTCCTGGAGCTCACCATTTATTAGGGAGGGATTGATAATAAGCAAGTAAATAATAAAAAATTATGGTTGTGGTAGGGGTGGTGAAGGGAATAGATAAGCTTATGTGTGATAAAGAAAAATGAAAAAGTAAGGACAGAAGCTGTTGCTGAGAAGCTGATATTGGAGCCGAGTATGTGTGATAAGTTGTGTTGGGGGCATAGGGAGAGAGTCCAGGCAAGAGAAAGAACATTCCAGGCACAGGGATTAGCATGTGTGAAGGCCTCAAGTGAGAAACAAATATCTTGGCACGTTCTAGTGCCTGAAAACGAAGGCCAGTGTGACTGGAGCCAGCTGGGTTTGGCATTTTTCTAGGGTGGGGTTATTGAATTCTGCTCCTGGCATCCTCCTCCAGGACAGAAGAAGGCCTGGGTAAAGGTGAAGGTACATTTACATTATAATCCATACTGAAACGAGGAGGTTTCAGTTACTTTAGAAAAAGAGGATAAAGTATTGTTAAATAGCCTATCTCTTGCTTAAATCTTGCCATTTGGGGCAAGTTGAAATATGACAAGCAAATAATCAAGAGAAGCAATGAAATCAGAACGGCCTGCTTAATTTTGTGTTGGGCCTCCTTAAGCACCAGTTCCGTACGGTCATGTTTGGTTTGTAAGTACAGAAGGAAAGCAAACTTCTCATGGGAAAACAGCAGTTCACAATAACAGGTCTGTTGAGGTTGCGATTTTTAGAGCCCTCCTCCCAAATCTCTTTAAGGCTGAGGGTGCTTGGGAACGTATCCTTTTTGTATAACCTGGGTAAATCCCGGTTTCTAAGGTTTATTTAAATTGTGTTAACTTGCTCAGTTCAACATTTATTTATTTGTTTTTCAATTTGACATTTATTTATTTATTTTTTTATAAGAATTTTTTTTTTTTTTTTTAGATTTTATTTATTTATTTGAGAGAGAGAATGAGATAGAGAGCATGAGAGGGGGGAGGGGCAGAGGGAGAAGCAGACTCCCTGCCGAGCAGAGAGCCCGATGCGGGACTCGATCCTGGGACTCCAGGATCATGACCTGAGCCGAAGGCAGTCGCCTAACCAACTGAGCCACCCAGGCGCCCTATAAGAATTTTTTTTTTAAGATTTTATTTATTTATTTGAGAGAGAGAGAATGAGAGACAGAGAGCACGAGAGGGAAGAGGGTCAGAGGGAGAAGCAGACCCCTTGCTGAGCAGAGAGCCCGATGCGGGACTCGATCCCGGGACTCCAGGATCATGACCTGAGCCGAAGGCAGTCATTTAACCAACTGAGCCACCCAGCACCCCTCGACATTTATTTATTTATTTTAAAAAGATTTTATTTATTTATCTGAGATAGAAAGAGAGAGCGCAAGAGCAGGGGGAGCGGGAGAGGGAGAAGCAGACTCCCACTGAGCAAAGAGTCCGAAGTTGGACTCGACCCCAGGACCCTGGGATCATGACCTGAGCCGAAGGCAGATACTTAACCGACTGAGCCACCCAGGCGTCCCTTAAATTGGACATTTAGTAGAGCAGTGGCTGTATTCATAGAAAGTGGTCTCCCATCTCTGAATCCCCGTGTCTTTCCTTGGCTGAGGTTTTCAAGTTCTGCGGACAATAGCTAATGGTAATGCCTCTTTCCTTCTTTCTTCCCTCCTTCCAGCTCCCTGCATCTGTGTATAGGGCTAAGGTCACAAAAGTGCCACAAACTGGGTGGCTTACCAACAGAGATTCATTGTCTTACAGTTCTGGAGGCAAGAAGTCCAAGGTCAAGGCATCAGCAGGGCTACGCTCCCTCTGCAGGCTCAGCCCTGGCTTCTGGTTCCTTGGCTTGTGGCTGCAGAACGCCTGTCTTCATATGGCATTTGCTCTGCGTGCATGTCAGTCTCCGCATCCACGTTTCGCCTTTTTATAAGGACATCAGTCACATTAGATTAGGGGCCCACTCTACCCCACTGTGACCTCATCTTCACTCATGGCATCTGCTACGCTTCTATATCTAAATAAGGTCACGTTCTGAAGTGGCGGGGGTTAGGACTTCAACAGATGAATTTGCAGGGATGCGATTCAACTCATAATACCAGCCATAAATGTATGATTTTGTCCCATTATAATGAGCTGGCTAAGAAGATTAAGCCCCATTCAGAGAGATGGGCATTACTCTTGTAGTAATAAGTTGTGCGCATCCTGATGGAATGCCGGTCATGCTTCATCTTTGTGTTTTTCTTTAAAGTCAACAGCAATGAAGCAGGAAGTGTTCCTTATTACCAAATCCCTGCTGTCCTTATTCCCATTTTGCTACCCTGTCAGGGTTGCCAGACTTAGCAAACAGAAATCCAGGACTGCCAGTTAAATTTGAATTTCAGATAAACAGTATTTTCTTTTTTCTTTTTTCGTATGAGTGTATCCCAGATTATACATGGGACATAGTTATACTAGAAAATTCGTTATCTATCTGAAATTTAACTGGTCTTTTTTTTTTTTTTTTTGAGTAGGCTCCACTCTGGGCTGGGCTTGAACTCAACAACTCTGAGATCAAGACCTAAGCTGAGACCAAGAGTCGGGCGCTTAACTGACCCAGGTACCCCAGTCGTCTTGTGTTTTATCTGGCAACCACACACCCTGCCCAGCTCTGGCAAGGAATAAAATGTCCAGTTTTTGGTCTTACCATTAGACCCCGAGTCTTCTTTCTGATTCAAATACCACAACGTGTTGGTGTTATGGCCAGAAATAGAATGTAAAAGCTCAGAAGATGATTCTTTACACAGACAGACCCTTCCGTCTAATCCAGAGCAGGTGACTCCGGATGGCTTTTTACAAGGTTGAGCATTTACAAGGTTGTTTTGGGTTGTGCCGCTAATCTGCCGAATGACTCAAGGCCTGCTAGCTTTTCATCTAATCTAGAACAAGTGACCCCAAATGGGCTTAACATTTATAAGGTTGTTTTGGGTTGTGCCGCTAATTTGCTCCCTTGTCTTGGGTGAACTGTTTAACATTTGTTGTCTCCGTCTTTCATCTGCAAAATTGAGAGCTATGGTCACGGTCTCAAGCCCATGTGTTTTCTGATTGCAGGAAGCCCCGGGAGTCCTCTTAAGTGCTTGCCCCTCAAATTGTCCTTGGACCCGCACCATTCACATTACCTGGGAACTTTTTAGACATGCAGGCTCCCAGGCCCCACCACACAACTGCGTCAGATCTTGCTTTTTTTTTTTTTAAGATTTATTTATTTATTTGAGAGAGAGAGAGTGTGCTGGCACTTGAGCAGGGGGAGGGGCAGAGGGAGAGAGAGAATCTCAAGCAGACTCCCGGCCAAGCATGGAGCCCAATGCGGGGCTCGATCCCAGGCCCCTGAGATCATGACCTGAGTGGAAAACAAGAGTCAGCCACTTAATGGACTGAGCCACTCAGGCGCCCCCAGATCTGGCTGTTTAAGGAGAGCCACAGGTGATTCCTGTAAAGTCGGGAAAGTGCTGTTAACAGTGCCTTGCATAAAAAGCACCAGGCAGGCTTTGAAACGACCCTGTGCTTCGGACCTCAGAGGTAAGACACGGAGACCCACTCGGTCCTGTAACTCGTTTGTGTGTTTCTTTTTTTTTTTTTTTTTTTAAGATTTTTATTTATTTATTTGAGACAGAGCGAATGAGAGAGAGAGAGAGCACATGAGAGGGGGGAGGGTCAGGGAGCCCTATGCGGGACTCGATCCTGGGACTCCAGGATCATGACCTGAGCTGAAGGCAGTCGCTTAACCAACTGAGCCACCCAGGCGCCCTCGTTTGTATGTTTCTGTGCTCTTCCAATTTTGGTTCTTCTAGAACTCTTTGGTCTCTGGGGGCGAGGGGGCGCGGGTGGTGGTGGAGGGAGGTGAGGAGTACCACGGGGTAGATTTGGTTTCGAGCTGGGCCATAGCTCCCCAAGAAGTCATGGCCACGTTTGTAAGGCAGTGTGGGCAGGGGTCACGGTAGCTGTACATTCCTGAGCCTGTTGCTGCACCCCTCGATCAACAAGGCTGAGGGACCCCTTCAGGAAAAGGGTTTGTTTTGTAGTCCTCAGAGGTGACAAGGACACATCCCTGGCTCGCGTGGTCCTCGGTGGCTTTATTGCCCCCAGCTGCTGGGCGACATTTTGTAGCTAGGGATGCAAAGGCCGGGGACCTCCCCCACCAGAGCTTGGCCGTGGTTCTCATGGTCCCTGGTAGGACGAGACACACACTGCTGTAAAACCCCCTCAGACGGATGGTTCTCAGGCCTCATTCAGCTGAATGCCTTTGTCCAGGGCTCAGAGTGTGTTTTTGTTCCCTGTGCTGCCTGGCAGGAATTAGTCTTGTCTCCTGCTCGTATCACGTACTTGAAAGACTGGCATCACGTATCAGACTGAGCCCCTGTTTGTCAGATAAGCTTGTGGGGGACAAAAGGGAAGAGACAGGTGGGCAGCAGTGACTCTGGAGACGGAGCCTTGCTTGATGACAGAGCAGGCTACCCACCCTGGACCTGTGGCCTACCCAGCTGGAGGATACTCGAGGCTCAGCTAGCCTGGCCCCATCCTTTTTCCCCTGAGAGAGCTGAGACACACAGACCTTCCCAGGGATCCACCACAGGCTGGGCTGCTCCCACCCCATGCAGCACGAGGGCCCGGGCAGGCCGTGGGAAGGCTGGGTTTGCCAAGTGGGGTGGTAGGGAGAGGGGGGGACCCACCAGGGAGGCAAAGACCTGGCTCTGTCCTGGCCCCTTGGGCCAAACAGCCCCCAAGATTCCCTTTGGCCCTAGAGTCCTGTCTGTATGAATAAGAAAAAAACCCACATTCCCCAGTGTCCCTGGCCTTATTGGTCAACCATCTGAAAAAGAGTGGGGAGCCTCTGACCCAGGACTGATAGCCAGTGACCCCCATCCGTAAACTGAAACTTGTTCTTGAACTTACTGCCTTCCTCTATTTGGTCTGCTCAAACAAACTACCACAGACTAGGTGGCTTATAAACAACAGAAACTTACTTCTCCCCGGTCTGGAGGCTGGAAGTCTGAGATGAGGGTGCCAGCAGGGTCAGGTGAGGGCTCTCTTCCAGGCACAGACGTCTTGTTGCCTCCTGAGAGGGTCGGGGGGGCGGCAGGGAGCACTGTGGGTTCCCTTGTAAGGGATGTTCCCCATCCACGAAGGCTTCACCTCGTGACCCAGGCACCTCCCGAAGGCCCCTACCTCTAACACCTTTACATTGACGTGAGGACATTAGGACTCCAACATGTGAATTTGGGGCTGGGGGAGGACACCTTCACGCCAGGGCACCTGTTATCGAAGCCTAACAATTGTGTAGAAAAGTGGACAAACCATAAGTGGTCAGCTCGGTGAGTTTTCACAAGGTGAACACCTCAGCACCTCCAGTGACCCTTTCCAGCCTAGACCTGATTTCTCCATTTGCTTGTAACAGCCCAGAGGATTCATCCCCTTCAGTGTGCAGTTCCAGAGGTTTAAGTAAGTGGAACCCCTGAGTCGCTGTGGCTGAGGGCTCACCAGCCAGAAGCCTAGCAATGGCGTCCTTGACCCGCTGCCTCCTTCTCTTGGCGAATTTTCTTGCTCTTTCCCTTCCCTCCCCCCACACCCTCTGATCCGGACCCCACCCCACATTTTTACTTCTTCACATTCTCGTCTTTCCTGATCCAATCTTGTCTGTCTAGCTTTGATAATTGTTTTCTTATTCAGTTCCCACTGAAATTTCATTCCTAATTTAACAGTGCACTTGTTGACATTGTTATTTTTATCCAGGGGGAGAAAAAAAGCTGTGATTCTAGGTCTTTTTCTTTTTTTTTTTTTTTTCTTTTGTATGTGATCCTTGAGTTATTTTTCCTTTATGGCTCTCAATTTTTTTTTTTTTTAAAGCTCACGCTTTCCCTTCCTGTAGGTGTTCTCCGCGTGCTGCATGTTCTCTGCTCAGGTGGGTTGTAGATAGAAGCCTCATGTTTGTAAACTGCAGCAGGGACTGAGTGTGTGCTTGGCACCTAGGAGTTAATGCTGTATTTCTTCCCTGAAGGCCCTGGGGCGGGGGGTTTGCAGCCTTGTAAAAAGGCCTGGTACTTCAAGAAAACAATTCCAAAGTTAGGCCCTTTATTTCCAAATTCTCTTTACTGCTTCTCTCACTTCATGAAAATATCCTTTTCTTACCTATTTTACTAGAAAATTGGCAAAAATGTATCCCGAGTCCTGTAATATGGGGTTAAAATGGTAACCTTGACAATTCCTCTGCTCGATCTTTAGTTAACTGGGTGGAGGGGGGGTGTGAGGAAGGATTGTGTAAAGGCACGTACTTTTTGCTAGGGCTGCCGTAACAAAGGACCACAGACTGGCTTCAGTAACAGAAATTTATTGTCTCACAGTCCTGGAGGCTAGAAGTTCCAAGATCAGGGTGTTGGCAGGTTGGTTCATTTGAAGGCCCTGAGTGAAGGCTCTGTTCCAGGCCTCTCCTTGGCGTATGGATGGCTATCTTGTGTGTGTGTGTGTGTGTGTGTGTGTGTGTCTAAATGTCCAGTTTCCCCTTTTTGTAAGGACATCAGTCAAATTGAGTTAGGGCCCACACTAATAATCTCACTGTAACTTGACCTCTGTAAAGACCCTGTGTTCCCAGGGAGGTCCTATTCCGAGGTGGTAGAGGTTAGGACTTCAGCTTAATCATTTTGGGGTGGGGGGAGCCACGGTCAACTCCTAACAGCTGAGTGCGTGTGAGCACCTCGGTGGTGCTTGTGGTTGTGATGCCGCTGGCCCCATCTCCCGGGTCGGGAGGCTAGTGAGGGCATGGCCTGGTAGCCTGGCTGGACGGAGTAGGAGTGGAGGTCAGGGTGCTGCAGGATGCTGCCCTTTGAGGCCCTGGGCCCCACGCCTGTCCTCAGACGCACTCCTCTCCTGGCGCCTCGGGGAGAAGGCAGGCCTTCAGGGTTTAACAGATGCACCGTCTGTAGGATTTGAAGGGGAGTCAGAAAGCCAGGAGGCCTTGGCCTCCTGCCACTGGCCGTGTGCTGGGGGGCTTGGCACACCCCTCACTAGCTGCTGGCCTCTAAACCTCAGCTGCTGGGTCTGTAAAATGGGCATAATACTCAGGACTCCTGTGAGAGGCGAATGATGCCACCTATAAGATGTGTTCACTACAGCGCCTGGCACAGAGCATGTGCTCAATAAATGGCTTATGGCGGTTGTTTGTAATCTTTATCCTAAATAAGCTCCCTCGTGGGAGTACCTTTTGTGTGTGGTACATGGTGACAGTTATGTTCTTTTATCTTCGGATTCTGGCGGAAGTGGTCAGAATGATCCCCTCTGTGTAGCACTTTACAGTTTATAAATCAGTTATCTATTTCATCCTTCTACCTTTGATGGTATAGGGTAGATGGTATGATCCTCATTGTCCAGGGCGGGTGAGTGCGGGCAGAGGGACCCTGGATCACATGACTGGCGACAGGCAGCTCCAGAAATGAGCTCCAGGTCTCTCCATGCCTGGTCTGGGTCCCTGGGGGTGGGGGTGGGGGTCGGGGGCGGGTAATGAGGTGGGAAAGATACCACTTCTTAATTTTATTTGTACAAAGTGGAAGAATTTGAACATGTATTTACTTAAAGACTACTTTTTGAGTAGAAACTACACTCACCTGTCAAAAAAGTCAGTGAAAGTCTTGTTCGCACCCTGAACTCTTCCTTTGACAGCCCCGTCCCCTGTGGGTAATCCCTGTTGTTTCCTGTGTGCCCTTGCTGGATTTCTCCTCTCCCCTTCCAGTGTTTCTTTATGCACATACAAATATGCATGTTTCCTTTCTCCTCTTTCTCCTAGAACTGGTAGAATACTGTGTGTTCTGTACCTTGCTTTTTGCCCCCACTGAGTAATCGGTCCTGGATATCCTTCCATGGCGACACGTGGAGAGCCTCGTCGTTTTCCTCACAAACCCTCCTGAGGTCTAGCACGTTCTGCGAAGCACACTGCCAGCAACCTCCTAGCCAGTACCCCTTCCCAAAGCGACCATTACTCTGCTGTCTAAATCTCCTGATTAGTTTCCCCTGTTTTTGATCTTGGGCTCTCATTTTTAAAAATAGCTCCATTGTTTATGTTGGCGCTTCTTAAATTTAGTATGCATCAGAATCACCTGGAGATTCATTAAGTGTGAAGTCCGGGGCCTTCCCCGGAGTGTCTGGGGTGGATTGCACGAGCATTCATCTCTGGGCTCACAGCTGATGCTGGTGCTGCTGGTCCTGCTGGTTCTGCTGGTCTGCAACCCCACTCTGAGTAGCCCCAGGGCATTAGAACTGGGACCTCTGTAACCAGGCCCCAGTAGATGAAAACCACGTGGATTGCTGCCGTTAGTTTATTGTTAAAACAGTGCTGTGCTGCATAACCTTGTACACATGTCATTTTGAACATGGCAGGTATTACTGTGAGATAAGTTCCCAGAAGTGGAGTTGCCACATCAAAGGGTGGATGCACTTGTAATCTCGATAGAAATTGCCAAATTGCCCTTCCGAAGAGGGGGTCCATTTTGCATTCTCATCAGTGGTGTGTGAAAGAGAGCCTGAGTATATTGTCAAGCTTTGGATTTTTGCCAATCTGATAGGTCTGAAATGGAGGTTCACGGTAGTTTTAATTTGCATTTCTCTTCGGTGTAGGGTTGAGCATCTTTTTAAATGCATAAGGGCTATCTCTTTGTGAATTGTTCATATCTTTGTGCATTTTTCTGTTGCAGTTTTGATCTTTTTATCCTCAAGTGGTGGGAGCTCTTTACATATTAGCAAGATTAGTCTTTCATTTATCATCTGAATTACGAATATTTTCCCCCAGGTGATCATTTGCCTCTTGATTTTCCTTGTGGTGGTTTTTTTTTTTTTTTTTTTTGTATCTAAGGTCTTAAATTTTTTTAAGATTTTGAGAGCGAGGGCGCCTGGGTGGCTCAGATGGTTAAGCGTCTGCCTTCGGCTCAGGTCATGATCCCAGGGTCCTGGGATCGAGTCCCACATCGGGCTCCCTGCTCCTTGGGAGCCTGCTTCTCCCTCTGCCTCTCTCTCTCATGAATAAATAAATAAAATCTTTAAAAAAAAAAAAAAAGATTTTGAGAGCGAGCGTGCCAGAGAGAGAGAGCACAAGCGGGGGGAGGGGCAGAGGGAGAAGCAGACCCCCACTGACCGGGAACGTGAGCCCAGGACCCTGGGATCATGACCTGAGCCGAAGGCAGACTTCTTAACCCACTGAGCCACCCAGGCGCCCCTAAGTTCTTCTTTTAGAACTTCAAAATAACGTGGAAACAGAGTTGGCCGTAAGCACAGAAACCCGCAGAAAGTGCATTTTGTCATCCTGGGTGTGCAGGCGTTAGGAAGGGCACCAGGAACCAAGAGACAGCCGGATTGTGCAGCGATGCTCTCGGAACAGCCAGCTTTTCACATACAGGCGCAAGGCTCGTTGGCAGATACCCAGACTCTAAGGATCTGAAAGGTGGCTAGGTTGGCTCTAGGTGGCCACCAACCAGCTCAAGTCACAGCAAGACGTGCGAGACCACACGGGAGTACCTGGACGAGATGGGCACACGTAAGGCAGACGGCAGAAGCTGCTTACAGGTGACACCAAAGGAAACGGGAATGTATCTCTTAGTCATAGGAAGCAAAACAGGATGTCCATAAGAACGTTACTCCCGTCAAGGGACAGCTGCTGACAGAGGTGGTCAAAACAGCCAAGGCTCGTATTGATGACTCTAGCTCTCTTTTTAAACCGGGATCAGAGATAAGCCAAGCAAATGCCACGTTTGATGGGAGAGGAATAATGCATCTGCACTTGGAAGATCAGTACTGAAGGTGCTTTCTTCCGAAGTTGGATTGATTCCTACGGAAGGGCATATTGACATACTCGGGCGGGGGGGGGGGGGGCGGTGCATAGGAGGAAGGGTGTCAGGGGTCATGTAGGCTGGAGGCTCCATATTGGTGGCCCATGGTCAGAGTTGGCCTGCAGATTTATTTTCTTTGGCTAGTGGGGTGTTGGCCCATGAAGTGGTTTTTTTTTTTTCTGTAATTTTCAATTAGTCAATATTTTTAAATCAGATGATTTCATGTAAAAATTTTTCTCTTTGCTTCTGGAATATCAGGAATCTGGCCACACTGGGCTGCACCCCTCCCCTGGCCACAGTCTCTGAGGAGCACCTTTCCTACTCTTTCATCACCCCCGGGGGACATATGCTTTGTGGCTTCCCACAGTCACCCTCCCTTCTAGCATCCCTGACATCGAGACTACCTGTCAGTTACTGTGTATTCCAGTTTTAATTGTCTTTTATTTTTAAAAAGATTTTATTTATTTGACAGAGCGCTTAAGTAGGCAGAGCGGCAGGCAGAGGGAGAGGGAGAAGCAGGCTCTCCGCTGAGCAGGGAGCCTGAAGTGGGGCTCGATCCCAGGACTCTGAGCTCATGACCTGAGCCGAAAGCAGACGCTTAATGACTGAGGCACCCAGGCACCCCTTTAACTGTCTTTTAGTAAGGTGGAAAAGAAAGTGGATATATATTTTTTTTCTTATACTGAGAACTTTTTTAAAATTTAAATTTTAGTGAACATACAGTGCAATATTGGTTTCTGGAGTAAAAAATCACTGATTCGACACATACAACAACCAGTGCTCTTCATAACAAGTGCCCTCCTAAATACCCATCCCCCACCTAGCCCATCCCCCCCACCTCCATCCATCAGCCCTCAGTTTGCTCTCTGTCATTAAGGGTCTCTTATGGCTTGTTTCCCTCTCTCCTTTCTCCCCCTTCCCATATGTTCATCTGTTTTCTTAAATTCCACATAGGAGTGAGATCATCTGGTTTTTGTCTTTCTCTGCTTTCATTTAGCATAAGGTACTGTCACTCCATCCATGTCGTTGGAAATGGCAAGAGTTCCTTCTTTTCGATGGCTGAGTAATATTCCACTGTGTGTGTGTATACCACGCCTTCTTTATGGGAAAGTGGCTATTTCTTAAACGTGTCCCTCTCTCAAAGCAGGAAGGTGAACGATAGACCAAGAGGGCGCTCTGTTTACAGCTGTACTGTGGAAGGGGCGATGTCCGCTGTCTAAGGCAGCGGACCTCTGTGCTGAAAGGTGTGATCTTGCGAGACCTGGATTGCTTGCTCGTTTGGGTTATCCACCTGGTACCTGTCGGCATTTTGCTGCGCCTTGTGACCAGGGGGGCCTCTCTGGTCTAACGGCTCAGAGACCTGCTTCAAGTTACTTTTCTGCAAAACTAGTAAAGGTTTCTGGCCTCCTGGAAGATCACAAAGTTCCAGCCTCCGTGGCTCTGTGGAGAGCAGTAGGAGCCAAACCGTCAAACCAGGTTCCTTTCCTGCTTTGATCAAAAGTGGGGAGATAGCGGATCAGGGGAAAGCACCAGAGATACTGTGTATGAATCAGAGCACAGCTTTTGAGTATTTGTGGATGCTGCTACTTGTTACCAGACTAGGAGAAGGACCTCAGGGGAATGGATCATCACCAGTAAGGATGCGGGACAGGGGTGGGGGTGAGTGGGTCATGTTGGCCCTGAGGTGGTGTTTGGTGGCTGGGCTGGGACGCTGAAGCCCCTGGGAGCCCTGAGAAGGGCTCCTGTCCCTTACCTTTCTGAACCCCATGTCCTCCGCTGCTCTCCTTGCCCATCTCACGAGATCAAACAGAAGAACACATGTCGCAGAATGCTGAAACCATGAAGGAAGGCTCCAGAGTGCCGATGAGGTTCCAGAAGGAACTTGAGAACCATTCCCCAGGGCTGCTCCGTCACCCACATCTATCCGGATGTGTCTTCTCGCCGTGGCTCTGCCACCATGCCCTCTGCCTTCTGTGTACGCTTCTCTAGTTCTTCTCCATGTGGCAGGAAGAGTGAGCTTCATAAATACGGGCCTGAAAGCCTCAGGAGCCTGCCAGTGCCTTTCAGACCTTGCCGGGACCTGTCAGGGGACCTGAAGGTCATGAGCTGGCCCTCCCACCTCTGCAGCCTCCCAGACCCCTGCTCCAACCTCATCCCCACCCCCCCACCCCATCTGCCTGGGGCCTCTGCCCTCGCCAGCGCTCTCCCCCTGCACAGCTCGGCTGTGTCCCTTCCTTGAGCGAGCGATGCTTCTGCTCCCTGTTCCTTCCCCTTCAGCCTTTGGTCAGAGTACTTACCTAACACCTGGCCACTGGGGGTGGGTTTTTAATTTAAGTAGAGGATAAAATTTGCCATCGTCCCCATTTCTAAGTGTACAGTTCAGTAGTGTTAAATACATGGATGCTGTGGAGCAGCCCATCTCCAGAACCCTGTGCTTGCAGAACCACAACTTTGTGGCTATTGACTAGCAACTCCCCGTTTCCCTCCGGCCCCCGCTCCCGGGCGTTCTGGTTTGTGTCTATGAATCAGACTACATACACCTGCAGGTTCATCTGTGCCGTAGCCCACGACAGGATTTCCTTCCTTTTTAAGGCTGAGTAATATTCTTTTGTGGGTCTACATACTGCATTTTGTTTGTCCATCCATCTGTCAATAGACACTTGGCTCATTTCTACCTTTGGCTATTGTGAAAAGTGTTGCTATGAACATGGGTACCCAAATAGTACTTGGAGATCCGGCTTTCAGTTGTTTCGAGCATGTACCCCAAAGTGGAATTGCAGGATCATACGGTAACTCTATTTTTAATTTTTTTTGATGGAAATATAGCTGCCCTACAGTGTTGTATTAGTTTCAGGTGTACAACCTAGTGATTGGACAGTTCTGTTCACAACACTGTGCTCACCACCCTGGGTGTTGTCACCATATGGCGATATTACAATGTTGTTGACTCTATCCCTATGTTGTACTTTTCACCCCCCTGACTTAGTTTATAACTGGTAGGGTGTACCTCTTAATCCCCTTCACTTATTTCACCCATCCCCCACCGCCACCCCCACCCTCGGGCAGACACCAGTTTGCTCTCTGTATATGGGAGTCTGGTGGTTTTTTTGTTTTTTACATGCCGCATATAAGTGAAACCATAAGGTATTTTTATTTGTCTGACTTCACTTAGCATAATACCCATAGGGTCCATCCATACTGTCACAAATGGCAAGATCTCCTTTTTTTATGGCTGAGTAATATCCGATTACATCTTCTTTATCCATTCATCTTCTCAGTGGACCCTCAGGCTGCTTCCATAATGTGGCTGTTATAAATACTGCTGCAGTAAACATAGGGGTGCAGATATCTTTCCAAATGAGTGATTTCATTTGCTTTGGGTCAATACCCATAGTAGAACTGCTGGATTGTATGGTAGTTCTATTTCTATTTTTGGGGGGGAACCTCCATACTGTTTTCCACAGTGGTTGGACCAATTTACATTCCCACTACAGTGCACAAGGCTATTCTCCACATTGTCACCAACGCTTATTTCTTGTCTGATTATAGCCATCTGACAGATGTGACGTATTCTCCCATTGTGGTTTTTGATTTTGATGAGTGATGTTGAGCATCTTTTCATGTGTCGGCCATCTGGATGTCTTCTGTGGAACCATGTCTATTCAGGTCCCCTGCCCATTTTTAATCAGATCATTATTGTGTGTTGACTTGTATAAATTCTTTATATATTTTGCATATTAACCCCTTATTGGATAGATCATTTGCAAATACCTTCTTCCATTCTGTAGGTTGCCTTTTTGTTTTATTTCCTTTGTTCTGCAGAAGCTTTTTATTTTGGAGTAGGCCCAGTAGTTTATTTTTGTTTTTGTTTCCCTTACCTCAGGGGACAGATCCAAAAAAAAGTTGCTAAGGCTGATGTCCAAGAGATTACTGCCTATGTGTTTGTTTAGGAGTTTTTATGGCTTCAGATCTTATGTTTAGGTCTTTCATCCATTTTGAGTTTACTATTTTTAATATTTTAGGAACTACCATACTGCTTTCCATAGTGGCTGTCCCATTTTACATTCCTACAGTCTGTACAGAAGCTCCAATTTATCTACGTCCTCCCCAACACTTGTTATTTCCTGTCTTTTGGTGTTTTTTTTTTTAAAAAAAAAGTAGCCATTCTAATGGATGGGAGGTTGTATCATGGTTTTGATTTGCATTTCCCTAATGATAGTGATGGTGGGCACTTCGTCATATACCTGTTGGCCATTCGTATGTCTTTTTTTGATAAATGTCTATTCAAGTCCTCTGCCCATTTTTTACTCTGGTGATTTGTGTGGGTTTTGCTGCTGCTGTGTTGTAGTTTCAGCCTCCGGTTTTTTAGTGTGAGTATTTGGTGTGCACTCACGATGCTCCAGGAGGGCAGGGCCGGGCCCACCTTGTTCATGGTCTTCTCCTGGCACCCAGAATGGAGCCGTGCACTTGGGCTATTTGTTGATGGAAAAACACGCATGTCGCTCTCAACAGCGAAGGGATGAACGACTATATTCACACACTCATTCTTGTTTCAAGAGGGATCGAAAGCAAGGGTCGCATCTCTTTGGAACCATGGTATTTGGGGTGAAGAACGGCAGGTGGCTCTGAAGAGGCTTTAAAGAAGATAATCCAAAGTCTTGACAGGTGTTGTCTCACTACTCTGGGACCGTGCTTGTTTGGTTGAATATAAATCCCATTTTGCCCGGTAATGCCGGTCTCGACGAAACTTTGCATGTGTTTATTTTATGGTTTCAAAATATGCCCCCATCGAGTGTGTGTGCTTTGGTCCTCCCTTCTGAAGGAGGTGGGGCAAGTGTCCTCCCAGCTGTCCTCCCACCTCCAGTGCCTTCTCCGGCCCCCATGCCTGCCTCTTCCCCACGCACCCCCACCCAGCCCTCAGCCCCTGGGAGGGCCCGGCGCCGCGTGCTGCCCCTTCTCACCGACGGCCGTCGTCCTGCTTTACTGCAGGCCTCTGTGGTTCCCGATGTGGATCACGGCGGGCAGAGCCCCCCTGACTGGTGTCTTCACCTCCAGGCACGCCATCATTCACCGTTGCTGGAGTCCACTTCCCTAAGCCCATATTTCATCGTTTGCCTGTTGAATCTGAATTCTCCGATGTGTCCGTGTTGCCTTCAGGATCAAGTCCACCCCCTTTCACGGGGCACCCAGGTATTGGGCCCTGGCCTGCCGTGGCTCGCTGGGGTGCTCTGTGTACCTCTTGGCCCCGTGTGCCTGTCCGTGGGGTCATTGTACGTTTGCTTGTCCGTCTCCTCACCGGTCTGCGTGCTCCGAAGCTGGGCCAGTGTCTCTCCTCTCCACACTTTGGCAGTTAGCCCGGGGCCCCTCACGGGCAGGTCCTTGTGGAAAGGCGGCGGCAGAGGAAACAGGCAAGTCTGTCTGACCTCGGGGCTCCCTCGGCACCGTGGACCGTCCATTCTCCTAAGTCCAGGGTGGCAGAGGGCGGGGCGTGGCTCTGCTCCGTTCTGTGGCCACCCTGAAGCTCCCCGACCCCCGTCTACCTTCTGGTAAATGCATCCCGGCAGAGAGCGATGATTCATGGGTGTGTGACTCGGCGTGTGAGTGGCAGAGATCCAGGCCTGGGTTCACGAGCCCTGGCATCCCTAGCCTGCTAACTGGAACGAAGGTAGAAACCCTCCTCTGTCCGTGGAACACGGAGGCTGCCACCGCAGAGCTTTACAAGGCTTGTACGTCTGGGATTCTTATCTGATTTATTGCCATTAAGTGATACTTCATCCAACTACCATTTATTGCATGCTCGCCATGGGTGTAGACACGGTGATCAGCACCTCGCATACAAATAATTTCATTTAATGCTCACGCTAGCCCAACAACAAAAATAGTCACAAATACATCTGTAGCACTTACTGTGTGCTAGATAGAGTTCTGAGCCCTTTGCATTGAAGTCCTCTGATTCTCAGGGAAACCCTACGATACGGGAACTGCTTTTGCCCTCATTTTACAGATAAGGAAACTGAGGCACAGAAAGGTCACATAGAGCGGTGTCCCAGCGTCACATAGGAAATGACAGAGCTGTGATACAAACTCAGGCTTCTGAGTCCACACTTCTAGCCCCCACTGCATGCTTCCCTACTGAAGGCTGCAGTCCCATCTTACAGGGAAGGAAATTGCGGCTCAGAGAGGTTGGTTACTTCTGCCTAGTCACACAGCCAGGGTGAGCTGGAGATTGCTTGTCTCCCACCCTGCCTCCTAACCACCGTGCTCTCCTGCCCAGAGGCAGGGGAGGTGGTAGTCATGGCATAACCCTCCCCGTCGGCACTTCCCAAGGGCCGCGTCCAGAGGTTGGGTAGGATTCTAGGGACGAAGCTGTCTTCTGCATCTAGGGGTACAGCACGGCACATTCTGCTTCAGAGGTCTCCAGTTTGGGGTCCCACAGCACTTCCTCAGCCCAGGGATGCCGATGTGGCTCTTCTTACCTCCACAGATAGTGAGACCGTGCACTACCACTATGGGCCCAAGGACCTGGTCACCATCTTGTTCTACGTCTTCATCACCATCATCCTGCATGCTGTGGTTCAGGAGTACATTTTAGACGTGAGTGATGCGTGTGGGTCCTGACATCAGAAGCTGGGGAGATGCCACGGGCAGTGGGGCCTCACCCCAGAGGAGACTGCAGCTCTGGGCCCCTTTGCTTCCTAATTTGTGTGCCCTGATTGGTCCTATTGATTGGACATCCCTTGCCACACACCGTGGTTTCTGTCCCCGCTCGCAGCCTTCTTAGCGCGTGGGACGGCAGCACTTAATGATGTGAGGGCGTCACACACCTGAAATGGCAGGGCAGCATCCTTATGGGTCTGTCCTCTAGCCTGATCGGGGGATGTTTTCTTTACATCTAGGCTGAAGACCTCCATCTTGCCACTCTCTCAAAATGCTTGCCTTGAACTGAGCGCTCTGTGCACAGAGCAGGCTTACACGGACTAGCCCGGGTCATGGCCACCTGCTGCCCTTTCATGGGTGGGAAATGGGAGTTCGAAGCCCACGCATTACCCATCCACCTGCATATATTAACATGCACGATTCTCTTTATTCCTTAGAAAATCAGCAAACGGCTTCACCTCTCCAAGGTCAAACACAGCAAGTTCAACGAATCTGGGCAGCTGGTCATCTTTCATCTCAGCTCGGTGGTATGGTGCTTCTACGTGGTGGTGACGGTGAGTGGGACTGGGGCCTGGGCTGCCGGTGGCGCGTCTCTTCTCAGATTGCTAATAAAATAACGGCGGGGCTGAGCTGGGAAGGAAAAGAGGCAGGAGCAGTTTGTAGAAACTTTGAGCAGTTTCTTGGAACTGAAGCTATTTTTGCATCCTCGGGTACGAGAGGGGCCAAGTGGTGTAGCTGCTCTTTTATGGCTGGAGAGAGCCCTCTCGTCCAGAAATCAGCACGAGTTCTCGCTATTATGGGTTGGTACGAGCAGGATACCGTGCATCTCCGTAGCACTGCGTCACTTGCCTGGGCCGTCCTACCAGTGCTATCCAGTGAGAGGAGTCTTAGGTTTATTCTGGTTCCCGTGTTCATGGTTTGAAGACCTCCAAGACTGAGTTTTGCAGTGTCCCCATGGTCACGTGGCTTGGAAGTGGCAAGGACCAGACTTGGACTTAGGAGTCTGGTTCCAGGTCCAGGACACTTTCTGTTTTCCCATATTGGCCTCCTGCAAACAAGGCCAGCCTCCGCACTGTCCGCACATCAAATCCTGTGCAAGTCCGTGCCCCTCCCACAAGTGCCTGGAGGACCAGACGACTTATCTACCTCTCCCTTCTACACAAAAGGACTCTTCTTTCGAGCAGCCTTCGATACAGCAGAATTCCTTCGTAGCAGGGAAGGTGGACAGCCCGTTGGGGTTCACCGTAACATAGACCCGGCCTGTGGTGCTTGACTGTGGTTGACGAGCAGCCCCCCCAGCCCCACTTGGAGCACCTCCCGCCTGGAACTTGGTCTCTTTCCCAAGAGCTAGAATTGTCCTGTGAGAAATGCAGGCCTGGGCTTGGAAAATTCAGCAACCCTGTGATCTCTTAAAGAAGTTCCCTTCCCTGTCTTCCACTGACCTCTCACCCGCTTCCTCTTCCTTCCGTGACCGCGATGAGCTTTCACATCCTAAGGAACTCCGCGTCCAGAGCCGAACGCTGAATTCCTACTCTGAAAGCGGGAGTCAGCATGTCCTTTCGTATTTTGCTGGTGTTTCTATTGTCATCTAAGCATGGAACAGTCTTCCTAGCCAGAACCTTAGGAGTTTTAAATGCCAGGACTGCGGGCTTCTGTCCCCTCAAGAGGGACTGCACTGTCCCCGGGGGAAGACCTACAGTGTGGCCTGTGTGAGGAGCGCCCCTTGCCGTTGTGCAGCGCATGTCCTCGCCCCCCGGGTGTGGGTGGCGCTGGATGCCAGACCTCTTCTGCCAACCGCTCGGTGTTTGGTTCCTGCAGCCTGTGGAGTCCCCTCGGCCGCCTTGAGGCAGAATGGTCTCAGGGTCTTTCAGAAGAAGCGTTGCCTCATCTCTGGGTCACTTTTACCCAAGTCAAGTGCTGCCTCACCCCCAGACATTCCACCCGAGCTGTGACGCATTTAGACAGATTCTGGAGGCCAAAAGCCACGTTCCTTAACACCCCTTCCAGAATGTTAAACACTCAGCAGCTCTGTCTTTGCTTCTCTCAGGCCTGCAAGGGCTTGAAAATGATGCTCCTTAGTCTGGGAGCATGCAGTACTTTACGTGGGGGAAGCTCATGACAGGCTTTTATTATGGGGACAGACAGTGGGGGCACTCAACATCTGTAGGAAGCGGAGACCCGGGGGACCCTGGAAAGCTCTAGTGACCCCAACTCCTAGTAGCCCCATGCAGCCCCTGGCCCTCAGCTACTCCATCTGCACCGTCCTGTGGGGAATGAAGGTGATTGAGGAAGAAGAGAGAGGGTAGTTTTGTAAAAGGAGTGAAAAGTAGCTAGTGTTATTTAAATGCTGTTTTTCTGTGAGGATGAGATATTTTTTGATCCTTCTTTCTTTCCCCGCCCACATTCAGCTCATCAGCAGGGTCCGCGCCCCCCCTCCCCCCGCAGAGCACGTCGAGGTGCGGTCCCCGCTTTCCGCCTTGGGCCTGCGGTCCACAAGGGATATTTGGGGACCCCGGCAGTACGCTGCTGGGATGCCGCCGAATGTCCTACCGTGTGTAGGCCAGCCGCCACGACCAAGGATTGTCCAGCCCCAGGTGTCAGGAGTGCCGAGGCTGGGGAGTCCCGGTGTGCAGTCCAAGCCGCCATTCTCTCTCGCCTGGACCACTGACTGTCCTTCTAGAAGGAGGCTGTTTTCGCTCCGGTGGCCTGCCACCCAAATCCATTTTCTGCTCAGCCAGACAGGGCTTTCTGGAACCTAAGTCCTGCACCCTTGTGTCAAAGCTGCCGTCCCACTTGCAGTGGAGTCGTTTTCTTCCACACTCCTGTGATCGGGGTCCCCCTCTTCTTACCTCTGCTCTTCTGCTCCTGGCCCTTGGGCTCTGCGTGGGTGGTTCCTCTGCCCAGATGCTTCATCCCCTGAATCCGTGGCTGGCTCCTCCTTCCCATTGAAGTCTCCACCTCAGAGTCCCCTCCTCAGGACCCCTCCCCCCAGCATGTACTGTGGCGTTTTTCTCGTTCACGTATGTGTGCTCTGCTGTCCGTTGGTCTGTCCCCCCTGCCCCCGGGCTGCTTGTGGACGGCCCGTGCCCACCACCGTGTCTCGCGTGCAGAGCGTGGCAGGTACTGCGTGCTCACGAAGTTGTGCTTGTCAGGATGCGGGAGTAAGCTGCAGGCACGTCTTCTTGCTCTGGCCCCCAGCAGTTTTTAAAATCATGAGTCTCTTGTTTTTATAAACTCACAGATCTATTAAAAATTGAGCATTACATAAAGGTTTTTTAGAAAATGTGAAAAATTTCCCCAGATCCCTCCCCCTAAAATAACCGGGTTTGGGGCGCGGGGTGCTTGATCCAGACATTTCTCTCTGCATTTATACAAGCAGAGTGAGGACAGCATGGCTGGACCAACCAATAATGTAGGAGGTCAACCTCCTTATTTATCATCTACCTTTGAACTACTGACTATTGATTGTTAGAAGACAAAACAAGACCCCCACGCTCTACTGGGGGGAGCAGGGTGGGCAGGCGTCTGGTCTCCCCTGCCTAACTTCCTTGGGAGGTCTCCATTCATATCTTAAAACCTGAAGTCTGAGGGGCACCTGGGTGGCTCAGCCGTTAGGAGTCTGCCTTCGGCTCGGGTCGTGGTCCCAGGGTCCTGGGATCGAGCCCCGCATCGGGCTCCCTGCTCTGTGGGAAGCCTGCTTCTCCCTCTCCCGCTCCCCCTGCTTGTGTTCCCTCTCTTGCTGTATCTCTCTCTGTCAAATAAATCTAAAAAAAAAAAAAACAAACCTGAAGTCTGATGCTCTGTGAGAGCTTGGTAGAGGGAAGGCCCCTCACCCTGGACTGATTTCTATTAACAGCTTGGCCACTTAGAGCAGAACTTGAGTATGTGATTGTTCCTGAAGGACAAACGATGTTGGTATGTCTGAGTCTAGGTAGCAACCAGCTGTGTTATGACTGGGTTCTGCTGTTTCTGTGGTTCTGTTTGTCTGTTCACCAAAAAGGAAGGCTGTGGGGGCAAAAGGAGAGATTGTTCCAGTTTGCTTGGGCCTCCCTTGGCTCCTAGGTTAAGGAGAGAACAAAGGATTTCAGGAGTTCCCCCAGCACCTTTGCCAGTGCCTGTCGGGGACCAGGATTGGGGCAGGGTTGCCACACTCGGCCCCCTGGGATCTCAGGTCCTCGGCCTCCGGCCCCCAGAGGGCACCCCGGCCCCCGGCCGCCCTCAGGCAGCTGCCTGGCCCGAGGTCTGGAAAAGGCAGTGAGTCATTTTCCTCTGACTCCCCCGCCCTCCTCCCTGCACTCCTTCCCTGTACTCCCTGAGGACTAGACATTTACAAGCAGGCAGCATTTTTCTGGGGAGGTTCTTTGCTTGTTGGCTTCAAACTTCTGACCTCCTTGTCCCCTAAGAAAAGGGGCCAAGCCGAGGAGGGTTCCTGTTTAAAATCACAAGGTCATCTGGGCTTTAGGTTTCTCTCAGTGCTGTTTCTCTTGGCCAGTCTCTCTTCGGGCAGAAATGTCCCTCCTACCTCAGTCCCAGATGGACCATTTTCTTAAGTACATTGCTGCTTCCTTGGGATGTTCTCACCGGAGATTTCCCTGGAATGACAGGGTCGTACTGTCCTAACCTTCTCTGAGGGACTAGTAAGAGCCTTGTTCTTCCCTCAGAGGAGAGAAATTGCTTAAAGCATTCATCATTGATTCATTCATTCGACCAACAAGTTTTTATTGGATTCTTGTAATGTCAGCCGACTCTTGCTCACAGAGGAGTGTTTCCTCTTATGTTTTGTAATTTTGGATTACAGACTCCTCTTTAGCAGGGTTTTAGGCGTGAAAATCCTGTACATCCTTGGATGAGCGTATGCCCCAGTGGTATCACTGGCCCAACAGTATTAATACTAATTTCTAAGCTTGGTAGTTCTTGGACCATACGAGGGGTATAAGTTTGAACTCCAAACTCATGTGAAAGTGAACCTGAGGTTACAGATTTTCAAGGGATGATATATTTTGCTTTTCATCCCGAGCCCAGGATGAGCAGAAAGCTTCTTTAATCTCTCTTTATGGGTGGTCAGACTGTAGTCTACCCTTTCTCCAGTCCAACCCAAACTAGTGCAAACTCTAGTCTAACTGTCTTTTGTAGCTCTTCAGGGGTCCTGCTTTTACACAAGGGTCTTGGATTCCACCTCTGGAGGCCCTGTCTTCTGTTCTCATGTGGGCACGAACACCCTGGCCCCAAGACTAGTGCCCTCTGAGCTGCCCCAGCCTCACCTCACTGCTCTGGCTTTTAGCCTCCTGTCCCTTTGGGATCCCTTTCTGGGAAAGCCCTTTGCATTTAAGAGCATTCTTGTTAGATGTCATCCAGCATTTCTGGAGGTTTCATGATGGGAGGGTTTTCAGGTTACCTCCCTTACTGTACAATAGGCCCTGGGCTAGGTGCTGGCGGTGTAAAGAAGGACATGGTAAGACCCTGGTGGGAAGGAACTTGTAGAGTAATGGAGACCTCTCGCGATAACGACCCAGTGTGGTAGGCACTTAGGAGGCCTATGGGGTGAGGCCTCCTGGGGAAGCCTGTGCGGTCCTGCATTCTTTTTATTCATAGCGATGTGAAAAGCCAAAGTAGGCTTTTCGTTTTTCCAGTCCACTTGCTTATTCATTCTACAAGCATTTCCTGAGTGCCTTCATGCCAGGCATAATGCTAGACGCATAAACATAAGCTATAACATTTATTTCTAACAATAACTCTGCGAGGGTATTTTTATCCTCATTTTCAGACGAGCCAACTGAAGCTTAGGGAGACTAACTTGCCCAGAGGATACAGCCGGTGATTGCCAGGCCCACGTCCAGACACAGGTCTTCAGCCCCCAGACTAGGCTCTTTCTGCGATGTCATAGCTCTGTCACAGTGAAGAAGCCGGCTGAGGGCCGGGTGGCTCCCGTGCAGAGAGAGAGCCTTCATTTTTCATGTTTCCTGTCTCTTCCTCTTTCTGGCGCTGCGGATTGGGTGCGCCTCTGGCCCTGCCCAGGGCCCCAGCGGGTCTCCTAGCCTCCTGTCTAAAGGCCGTCTCTCCTTGCCCACTACAGGAAGGATATTTAACAAACCCAAGAAGCCTCTGGGAAGACTACCCACACGTGTGCCTCCCGTGAGTATTCACAGGACTGTCTGGGGAGCAGCAAGCCGGGCCGCTGGCAGGAGCCGCTCACAGCCCGAGCCTTTTTGGGCACCGTGGTGCACATGGCAGTCTTGTCTGGGAGCTGCTTCCTGCTAGTGCGCTTGACTGGAGACTCCAAAATGAGGTCTCCTTACTAGCCCCTGTCACAGAGGTGACGTTTTAGCCCCGCCGGCAGAGGCTGGGTGGCTTAGAAATTATACAACAGAAATTTATTGCTCGCAGTTCTGGAGCCTGAAAAGCCCAAGATCTGGTGTCTGGTGAGGGTCTGCTTCTGGGTTCAGAGAGGGCGGTCTTCTGGTGGTGTCCTCATGTGGAGAAGCCTGGGAGGAGCCCTCTGGGGTCTCTTTTACAAGGGCACGGATCCCATTAATGAGGTCCCCGCCCCCATGACTAAATCACCTCCCCAAGGCCCCACTTCCTAATACCGTCACACAAGGATTCGGATTTCAGCATCTGAATTTTGAGGGACACCCACTTTCAGCCCGCAGCAGGTGCCTACACTGTCAGAGACCGATAACGGAAGCGGAGCATCTCTGTAAAGTTCTCTGGGCCTCGTACCTTCTTGGTGACCTGCACCCCTTCACAGTGCACCTTCCTCCCAGCCTTGCGCGGCTGGTGCGCCTTCTCTCCTGCTCTGTGCTACCGAGACACCAGGAGGGTCTGCCTCCCGCGGGAGGCCCTCAGTGCCTTCCTGAGACCCTTCAGAGCAACAGCAAAGGGCTTAGAGCTGCGATGCCTCCTTTGCCACTTAGCTCTGTTCACTCTTCAATAGAGTGGTGCCCCATCTTCACTGTCTGTGCTCAGCCTTCCCTTCTCTGAGCCAAGGAACCCTCCGCTGTACTCTTCACCGTTTTTGTTTCCCACCACGGACTCTGCGTCCCGTGGAGTGCTCTGGTCTGTGGAGCAGGGTCCCTGGGCTCGGGGCCTCCCTCCGGCTCCTGGACCAGCTCCTCGCACAGTCCCAGGCCCCCTCCGCCCGTGCTCATCCCTCCCGTGTGTCCCTACTGTGTGACTCGTTCCCTTGTCTCCAGCTTCCAGGTGAAGTTTTTCTACCTGTGTCAGCTGGCCTACTGGCTGCACGCACTTCCTGAGCTGTACTTCCAGAAGGTACGGAAGGTGAGTACTCCCCAGCTGGGAAGCCGCACGTCCCCCCACTGCCCCCTGCAGTAAGCCACTGGGCCTGAGCTGGGTGGGGTGTGTCGGCGGGTTGAGGAAGATGCTGAGCCAGCGAAGTTTCCGCGAAGATCTCCCTGAGAGCAGGCCACCAGCGCGTCTCCTGCCTCCCACGCTAGACGTGTGGCTTTGCAGGAGGTCTACCTCTTGTCTTCTGGATAGTGGATCAGAGGTTTTGGCCTTTCTCGGTCTTTTTTTTTTTCCTTCTTAAATAGCCTCCCTCTGAATTATTTCCAAAAGCCCTGTTCCCCAGTCCCTGTCTCTTCTTTCTCAACCCAGTCCCGCCCCGTGGACCGGAAGCTGGTGCCTCGCCCTCTGGCTTGCCAGCAACCTGGTGCGTGGGCCTCTGGCGTGATCTGGGACCGGCTGGGTGAGAGCAGCCTGGCCCGGCCCACCGTCATCCCTCTGCACCTCCCCTCCGTTCCTGCATCTGGAGTTGGGGGCAGGGGGGCACGTTGACCGTCTGCTTCTCTTGTTTGCAGGAGGAAATCCCCCGTCAGCTGCAGTACATTTGTCTGTACTTGGCCCACATAGCCGGAGCATACCTCTTAAAGTGAGTGAGACCCCGAGCCGGTCAGACTGCCATGCCCTTGTATGTCCATGCAGCTCTCCACACAGGCACTCGATGAGGAGGCATTTATTAGGCATCTTCTGTTTGCCAAGCACCATGCGAGACCTGGGAACACAGAGGTGGCAGTTGCTTTATCTTGAGCGGTTCATGCTCAGCCCAGTGGGAGAGACCGTTGTTGGCACAGGTCAGGACCGCTCAGTGTGACCGGCGTGGGGCTCCAGTATGTATGCTCGGCCGTGGGAACCCAGAAGAGTGACTAAGTCCTCCCGACACAGAGCCAGGGGAGGCTTCGAGGGCTGGTGGCACTTGAACCATAGCTTTGAAGTCGCAGGAGTTGCCATAGTGTTTGGCCTTGAGTGTCTCTTACAGAAAGAATCCTGTTGATGAATAGGATATGTCATTGCTAATTTGGAATTTTCCTGAGCTTTATCTGTGCAGCATAGAACACCCTGTCCTTTCTCTGGGCCGACATTTTGAGGGTTTGCGATGGATAACTTTCTGCTAGGCTCCCCGGAGGTCCCTGAGCCCATCCTCTCCCAGACCTTCACGGCTGGCGTCCTGTGAGGGTGACTGGCCTGGGGTAATGGAGTTAGGAGGAAGGCAGCTCTTGCATCTGCTCGCTTATCTCTGGAGGCTGATATGGCATCAACTCCTGGCTGGGTCTTCGGGGAGCAAAGGTTATATGCCGGGATGAGCTCTGTGCTTGTGCAGCACCCAGCAGCATGCGGTGGGTGAGGACCTGGGTGAGATTGTGCAGGCAGGACCAGGTAGAAAGAGCGCTTCCTGCTGTTGGGTCCTTGCTGTATCATCACTCTTCCTCCCAAAGACAGGAGATGCTCTAGGATCTGTTTATCTCACGTCTGACATGTCCCAGGGAAGGAGATGGACAGGAGTCTGACCCTGTTCGGGCAGAGTCCTGTGATTCTTGTGTTGGAATCAGAATAGAACCGAGAGGGCAGGGAGCAGCAGATCCTCCAAAATGAGGCCCATTCCATTCCCCGGTGATGCTGGTGCAGCCGTGTCTCTGCTCGTGTAAGGACCATGATCTCCCTTCTCCATCCTGGTTCTGGTTTTCTGAAGTGAGTGTGAGGAAAGGAGAGATACAGGATTTCCCCAGGAAGATGCACCTCTGAAATGCCAACTGATGCATTGGTGTTCATTTTGGTGAAGAGCTTGACTTTTAGAGGCCTTCACTCAGCACATACCTGAGCTCCTCCCCCGGGCGAGGTGCTGCCTTAGGAGCTGCAGTCCCATCTGGCTGAAGGAAGACCAAGGCCTTGCTCTCCTGGGGTGTCCATTCTAGCGGGTGGCAGACCATTAAGAAAACTGAGTTTCTGGGCACCTGGGTGGCTCAGTCGGTTGAGCATCTGACTCTTGATGTCGGCTAAGGTCACGATCTCAGGGTTGTGAGATCGAAACCCGCATTGGACTCCGTGCTGGGTGTGGAGCCTGCTTGGGATTCTCTCTCCCTCTGCCCCTACCCCATTCCTCTCTTTAAAAAAAGCAAGAAAAAGTAGTTTCCTGTGGTGCTAAGTGTGATGAAGAGAATAATAAAGCTGGGTAATGGGAGAGAGGGACTTGTCTCCTTGGCACCTTCGTCATGTGGAGGGAAGACTCTCTGAGGAGGTGACTCAAGTGGAGGCAGGAATGACAAGACTCAGGCATGTGAAGATCTGGGGGGACAGTGGTGCAGGCAGAGAAACCGTAGGTCAGAGGCCCTGAGGTGGGAGTGGGTGTAAAGCCCATTGTGGCCGGAGTGCAGAAAGTGAGCTTTGAGACGAGGTCATGGGCAAGATCATGTTGGACTTTCCAGGCCATGTGAGGACATTGGCTAGTTTTCACGTCATTCTCTCGAGCATCCTCAGGATCCCAAGACCCTCCCCGTCCATCTTGCCCTGCCTTGGTCTTGTTGGGTGGAAGCGGCGGGATCCGCAGTTAGCACTGCCCGTGGGAGCGCTCCCACATCATTTCACTCCGCAGTCCTACTGCGTGTATTTGAACGACAGTTGACCTTCTGTAGCAAACTGCCTAAGGAAGTCCGTAATGACCCCGTGCCTGGAATTGAGCAGACGGGGCTGTCTGGGTGGTGCTAATGTTTTAAGAGGCTGGCTCATTAGCACGTATTTTTGCGTTATGTTGAGTTTTGCCTCTCCATGTACCTCTTAGCCGCGAAGACTTGGATAATGAAAAACCAGATGGTGGGAATCCCTTGCATTTCTACCTGCAAGGCTTGGTCCCTTGTTCTAAGCACCTTTTATGTGCTTGGTCCCGGCCGGGCGAAGCACGCAAGGGGACAGGTGCCGTGAGAGCCAAAGCCCAGGTTCACCGGTGGAGGGGGGGGGGGGTGCGGACCCAGACAGGCCAGGTGGACAGCCAGGGGACTCAGGATTCTCTCCAAGAATCCTGCAGGCTGAGGAGGGCCAGCCAGGGAGAGGTGACGTGGAGGCGGAGCCCAGGGTGCCGGGCCCTGGCCTCTGCTCTCCATGGCGTCCGGGGGGTAGCGGGGAGGACTGAGGCTTGTCCTTTTCTCCCAGCCTGAGCCGCCTGGGCCTCATCCTGCTGCTGCTACAGTACTGCACCGAGTCCCTCTTCCACATGGCTCGACTCTTCCACTTCGCAGACGAGAACAACGAGAAGCTGTGAGTGGCGCGAGGCCCACTGGCCGGTTCGGAGGCACCGTGGGCCGGGGACTCCTGTGAGGCCTGCCTGGTGGGAGGCTCCTGCCCAGGGTGGGAACTGCCCCTTACCTGCAGGCGGCACCCTGAGGCTGTTTTTCGGAGCCTCTTATTCTAGCTCCTTCCTCCCTCCCTCAGACACCCTACTCGGCTACCCTCGCATGCTCTTTCCATGGGGGGTTGCTTCCAGAGAAGTGGGTAAAGGTTCCCTCATGGGCCCTAAAGGCTGACGTCCCTTTTCTGCCTCCACGAGCAGGTTTAATGCCTGGGCTGCTGTATTTGGGGTCACCCGCCTCTTCATCCTCACCCTCGCCGTGCTGGCCATCGGCTTTGGACTTGCTCGCATGGAAAACCAGGCCTTTGACCCCGAGAAAGGGAACTTCAACACCTTACTTTGCAGGTGAGTTGGGAAGAAGCCCAAGGAGAGAAATTAAGGCTCCCTGAGCCCTGCCAGGAGCCTCCTGAACTTGGCACAGTTTGGAAGGTCGGGGGCAACAGACCCGAGTCTCCTGCACATTGATGTTTCGCTGGACATCTCTAGACAGCAGGCCTGACAGGAGAAGGAATACCAGCCTTCTGCTTCCGGCAAGACCGTCTTCACTGGCTGGCCTGGCCTGCTGGGACTGCGGTCAGGGTCCCCAAGTGGGAGTCCCCTCGCCCTTGCCCAGTGCTTCGTGGTGCACGATGCGTGTCCTGTCCAGGCCCTTGATTTACAGCCACGCTTGGACTCTGTACGGTGGTGTGCTAGGCAGCTTGGCCAGTGGCCTTCCACAGCGGGGAAGGGGGGTAGGCAGGGAGGAAGCCATTGTGTTTCCAGGCGACCCTGGGGCCTGGGAGGGTGTGTGATTTGTCCGCTGTTGCTCAGCTTTCAAGTGGCATGCTAGATGAGAAGCCACTCTTCTGGAATTATTTTGCTATATCTTGATTCAATTCATTTGAATTCTTTCATTCTATATATGAAGCTTAAAGGAGTCCCGTTCTGTGCTGTGGCTACGAGAGAGGCCATGGTGGCCGTTTGACTAGGGAGCTGGACATGCGCCTGTCACCTCCTGCTCCCTGGTCTCCCGCGCCCCCATCCCTCTGTCAGCCCCCGTCCAGTGTGCTAGGGGGGAGACTGGCACGCTCTCCCGGGCGCAGGTGGCGGGGTGGGGGCTGCGGGGTGCCCCCCCACCCCCCCTGAGCCCAGCCCTCGGTCCTCCGCAGGCTCTGCGTGCTACTGCTGGTGTGCGCCGCCCAGGCCTGGCTCATGTGGCGCTTCATCCACTCCCAGCTGCGGCACTGGCGGGAGTACTGGAACGAGCAGAGTGCCAAGCGGAGAGTCCCAGCTGCCCCCAGACTGCCAGCCAGGCTCATCAAGAGGGAGTCTGGTGAGTGCCAGGCCCCCGGGCAGGTAGCGGTACTGTCTGGGAGGGATGGGCAGGAGCGCAGGCCCTGGGCCCGCAGGCTCTCCCTGGACCAGTCCTTCCCTGGGCCCTGACTCTTGGGCTCCTGCCGGGGCCTGACCGGCTCGTGGCTGGGCGGGGGCCAGGGACACGTGGTGGGGGGGGGAGCTCTGGCGGGAAGTGTGTCCTCGAAGTGGCTTCTGAACGTTGGCCAAGATCTGCCGCCTGTTGCCCGGACGGCTCTGTCCTCACCTGCCCTTCTCGCTCTGCGTCGCGCCATGCGCCTGCCTCCCAGGCTGCTGGCTCGTCTTCCGTCTTCGGGAGTGACTCGGGGACACGGTGCCAGGTGGGCGGCAGGGGTGGGACGCCCACTTCTCCTGTGGCCCAGCCACACCCCCGTAACCGCCGGCCCCGGGCCCTGGGCCCCCGGCCAGCCCTGCCCTTTCGGTCCAGCCTCTGCTCTGACTCACCTGCCTGTCGCCAGGTGCGGGCCGCTGGGCCAGGGCTCCTGTGTGTTTGGAGCAGGGCGGGCGCGGCTGGGTGTGGGGGCTCGGGCCGGGTGGGAGTGGGTGCGGCCGCGAGGCTGCAGCTACAGCGACTTGGAGCATGCACAGGGAGGAGTTCTCCACAACAGTAAAAAGATAGCACAGCGTTTTCTGCCAGAGGAGCATCGGGCCTCCGAGTAAGGCCTGTCCCTGCAGCCTCTGCCTCCTCCTCTCCATTCTCCCCTCCCCGGGAGCTGGTGCCCTGCAGGCGGCAGAGAGAAACCGAGGCCGCTGGGGGTCTACGCTGGCGGGGTCTATGCTGGGCGGGGTCTACACGATTCCATCTAGGATCTGGTCCAGCCTGAGGCCGGGGCGGGCCCCAGCCTGTTCCTGGGTCCCCCCTCTGTCACCTTGGCCCCCTTCTGCTAAAGGATAGTCAGGGACCCCCCAGCCTCCTGCAGAGTCACACTTCGGGGAGCAGGAACCCCCTGGGAGCCGTTCTTGGTGGGCAGCTGCGCCGGGCACCCCCCCGGCCCGGCCCGGCCCGTGTGCCCTGCGCCTGTCCCACGGGAACACCACGGCTGTCTCCCTTCACTTCCTAGGTTACCATGAAAACGGAGTGGTGAAAGCAGAAAACGGCACCTCCCCACGGACTAAGAAACTCAAGTCTCCTTGAGGCCAAAGTGCTGGAACAGGGATCCTCTTGTGGGGGCCCAGCAGGGAGGTGGGGAGCCCGGCCCCCACCACTGCCTTCCCCCCTCCTAGTCCTGTTGCTGCCTCTCAAGCAGCAGGAACCTGTCTCCAAACGGGGCTTTTCCTCTTTCTTATTTCTTGGCTTTCTCTTCTTACTCTTCCATAAACCATTCTCAATAAAACCAAAACTCTTCTTCTTTCTCTCCCTCAAGCCACCTCATGTCCTCACCTCTGTGCTGTGTTGGGTTTTCTAGAAGCCCAGGCTCTCATGGTTCTGTGTTGGCTGGCCTCGTCTTTCTCTTCCTTCATGGCTGCTTCCTTTGACTTTTCACCATATTGTGCAATTTTTCTCTGTCTGATTTTTACAACGAGAGGGAGCTCAAATTGCAGTCCTGGCCATCCGACACCCAGCATCAGTCCCCAGGACCTGTCAGAGTCAGAAGCCTCGTGCCCCAGAGCCTCTGCCCAGGGCCACTTGCAGGCCCCTGGGGGCCCCCGTGTTTGGGCAAGGAGAGGAGAGACCAGTCCTCTTGGATCATCATCTCCAGGTGCTGATTAACTGAGATGTATGATTCCAGTTGCGCACGCACCATCCGGAGGCCCGGCAGCACCACTGCTACTCGGAAATGCCACGGTGTTTGGCTGTGGGGCACGGCGACCCGGGCCAGAAAGGTGGTGGTAACTGTGTTGGGTCCCGTGACTCAAGACCGCTTCCCGGTGGCCGGTCCCAGACGGAGGCCAGTCGGCCCTCGCTCTGCCAGGGAGGTGCTGAAGGAGGACAAGTCTTCCCACCCACTAGAGCAAGAACAAAGCATACAGAGAAGGTAACGGTGGCAGAGATGGAGTGGGAGCCCTAGGCCGTTCTTCAGCCCCAGCCCCAGCCCCAGCCGCTTTTTCAACCGTTCACCAGCATTCAAAACCCCACCCAACCACAGTTACCAGAGCAGCCCGGCGGATGCTGGTCCCAAAGCCCAGAGCCAGGCGGCCCGGTGAGGGGCTGGCCTCGCTGCCTGACTTGGTCTCTCCTGCTGCAGGAACACCAAGGCCCCCACTGGCCCCCTGGTGCCGCAGGGAGGTCGCCGGGTTGCTCACCCTCTGGCTCATCTGTTGAGTGTCTTTGGGCTGGTCGTCGTCACCCCGTGATATTTGAGCACACCTGCAACATTTTAGACTGTACAAAAGTGGGACTCAGAATGATCTGCAGGGTAGATGAGCAGACACCTGTGCCAAGGGGAGGCTTCCGCCTTACCCTCCCCTCTTCCTTCCTTCTGTCCCACCCAAAGACAAGGCCTCCAAGTCCATACAGGGCCTGGGGAGGACTTCCAGAAGGGGTTAGGCTTAGTCCTAATTAAGAACTCGTGAACTCTGTGCTGAGGTGCGGGGAGCAGGTCTTGGTGGGCGTAGAAATGTGTCAGTTGAGGTGCTGGTCCTCTTTCTGACCTCATAGAAACTAAACCTTGGATTATTATCCTAAAAAGGGGGAGAGGGGCCTTTTCATCAGGGTAACTCCCCTCCTCCATGTCACTTGCGTCAGAGATAGATTAAATTTTCCAGTGACTGAGGGATTTGTAGAGCCTCCTCTCTCTGTCCAGGCTAAGGCTATAGAAATGGGAAGAGCTGCCGTCGGCCTCTGCTTACCCTTGGGAAGCGGGATGGCCTTTTTGGAGATCTGCATCTCTCCCATTCTTCCCTGACACTTCTCTGGGCTGCAGAGTAGAACGTTGCTAGGAGGGTGGCTTGGTACCAACCCAGCAGACCTGAGCCGGGACCCCTTAGCCATTTGGCCCAATACCCCTGCCCAGGCTGTGGTTTCGTTCACGCTCCCCACCTTGCCTGGTGAGGGAAGGGCGTCCAGCCAGCAGCCTCCAAAGCTGCCCCATGAGCCTCCCTGCTCAGCCCAGCCCTCCGCTTGGCCATGTCCCGGGCAGTGTTCTGTTCCCCCCAAGGGGCTGCTCCCTCAGGTGAGCCCCGGCTAAACTTTGGCGGGTACGCTGTGAGCTGTGGGCCGAGAGACGGGGCAAGCCGCTCGAGGCCTGCATCAGGCAGTCTCCCTTCTCGTGGCCAGAGGTCTAGGTGTTTGTTGCCAGAGGCCACCAGGCTCTGTGTTCCTGAAGTGTCCTGCAAGCTTTTGGCGCTGGGGCGGGTGTGATTCAGAGGTGGTACCACTGCCCCAGGGGCTGGGGCTTTGTTTCTTAAAGGATAGGGTGTGCGCAGGGATGAGGGTTAGTAAGATATTTTTCCGCTATGTCAACACCCCTGAGACCATGAGTAAGGCTCGCGTGTCACCAGCCGGGCCTTAGGAACGATCGGAGGGGAAGGGGGGATCAGAGTGATTGTAGGGAGCCTTGTCACCCTCCTGGCATCCCGGCCACGTTTATCTCTGAGCAGAGCCCGGGCTTTGGCAGGCTGGCTCAGAGCAGGGTGCCAGGGGCCCAAATAACCCCACCTCATCCTGTGAGCTGCTTGTGCTGGCTTGTCCTGATTTGGCCACCTTGGCTGTCGTCTTCAGTCTTAAACTAGCTCTCTCCTGTTCCCAAAGTGCCAAGCCATCGGTGAGGGCCCTGCCAGATAGCTCTGAGATGCTAATCTACCTCAGCAACAGCCGCCTCTCTCTAAACATCCCTGCCCGCCGCAGGCGCGGGGGAGGCTGAGCAGGTGGCCGTGGGCAGGCTGGGGGCGGGGCGGGGCGGGGGGAGCCGGGGCTGCTGAGGTTCAGTGGTGGGAAAGCTATTTTTACCATCAGGCTCTGATAGCTGCACTATTAATAAGTCACACGTGTTCTTTTTGAAGGTAGGGAAAGGTTCGAGAGGAAAGCAGGCAGGGCCAGGAGGGGAGCTGCTTCTCCCCCGTTCTAGTCCATTCTAACCGCGTGTGTGTGTCTGTGTCTGGGCCACCAGACCTAAATTGTTGCCGAGAACCTTTTGTGTTTCTGTCTCAAGGCAGCGCTTACTAACATTTCAGACACCAAAATAGACCTTGTGCTCCGGCCACCTTTGCAGATGCCGCTCTTGACTGGAATCCCTTGGACTCCAGAGAGCCCTGAAGCCTGGCTTCGGTGTTCTTCCAGGGGAGTGTGCGGCCGGGTTTTCCTTTAGGGACCTTCCTCCTCCGTGCCCTTTCGCTTTTTTTCTAAATGGTGAAGGAGAGGTAGAGGCAGAGAGTACGCCCCCTCCCAAGATCCCACAAGAGAAAATTCTATTCCCTGGATGCCTTTTTAAATTTGCAGTGGCTCGCCGGGCCCCCTGTGGCTCGGGAAGGCTTGGTTTGGATATATCTTGCACAGGTTTCCGCCTTCCCGGTCGGGTTTGCCTCCCCTGCTGACCCAAGCGAACACACTTCGTTCGCGAATGTCGTGGCCGCCCTCTGTTCCTCCCTGGTGGAGGCAGGACAACAGAGTGGTCTGTCTTCCCTCCCGCTGCCTCCCCTGCCCATAGCCCTGCTCCTGCGCAGGAGCTCTGGGTACAGCCGGGGAAGCGGGTCGTTGTCCGAGTGTGTGAAACTTCCGTGGAACCCCTCTCCGGCCCTGGCTGGCCCAGGAGGCAGCCTTCACCCTCTCGCTTTTCTCTGGTTCCCACAGGCATAGTTTACCTGCTGCTGCTCGTCCGCCGCCTCCCCTGCGGCCCGCTCGGTGCCTCTTGTTCTAGAGGTCTCAGAAAAGCACTGGGACTGCTGTGTTCCGTGCTGACCCTGTGCTCGGCGACCCGAGAGTGCTTGTCCCAAGCAGGCCCCCCTCCTCTTTGTGTACGAAGTGCCTTACTTGCCGTGGGGCCTCCCAGCCTCCGCACGTGCTGTGTGGCCAACCCCACGTGGCAGGCCTCTGGGGCGGGTTGTCCTGTGCAGCCAAGGACACTGGACCCCAGTACATTCCATGTAAAAGGGACACAGATTGGGAGTTTGGCCTCATTTGTCTCCGTCCCCCCCAAGGTGTTGGGGTTCATGGTATGTTCTAGGTTTTGTTTCTGGTTTCTCCCTTGTGTCGGCTTTCTGGCCCACATGGGTGGCTGCCGAAGCCTTGAGGGCCCGGCCGCAGGCACCTGCACCTCCTGCCTGTGGAGGGAAGCCCAGGGGCCTGGGGGCACGAGGCCCCCCACCGCCAGCCCTGCTCTGCCAGGCCTCCCAGCGCCCCAACCCCCCCCCCATTAAAAAGAAAAGTAGCCTGGCTATAACTTCTTCCAATCTATTTTGCCTGCCATTCAACCCACAGTTGATATGATCAAGGTGTTTACTCTTACTTCCCAGTCACAAGTGTTTGCTCACAGACCCCGGTCTGACGGTGGGTCTGGTCTGGCCGTTGCAGCGTTTCTCCGCGCTCCTAACTCAGTGTTACCTATGTTAGCAGCCGCAGCTGCCCACCATCCCCTTGCTCCTCCGGGTTGTGCAATAACTCTTCCAGCCCGTGGTCTTTCCACAGGTCCTGCTGTCCCTAAGCGCCCTGCAGCCGGGAAGGGAAGGGACCCGTGGGAGGGGGGGGTCGTCCTCCCCTACCGAAGAAACGTGCGCTACTTTCCCTTCGTCGCGGTCCTCTCTCCATCCTGGGTGGGTTTCTGTGGCACTCTCCTAGAACAGTGTAGCGTCGCCTTAGAAGGCCGTAGATTTTTCTTAAAAAAAAAAATCAGTTGAAAAGGAAAAAAGAAAACATCCTCATGATGGGGCATTAAATAAATCTGTGTCTGGGAATAAGATCTCTTGGGACACCTGAGATGTCACCGTCACTCTAAGCATTCTAGAGTTTCTTGTTCGTGTGGAGAGGAAGGAGGTGGTTCTGAGGGGCAGCCACGCATGCACTGTTCACTGACAGGGGCTGGCTGGGGCTGTAAGCTCCGCCGTGTCCTTGGGTACAGATTCGAGTGTTCATGTGAGGAGACCCCACACCTCATTTTTCAGTTCTTTTGTTCAGTAAACACCTGAAGGATGAGCTGAGGCTGCTGGTGCAGTGAGCAACTCATAATGCAAATGTGGACAAGTTGTCTTGTTTTTCTACTTTAGCCTGTTCATGTCATGGACCAAATTTCAACTAGGAACTCAAGGAAAATTTGTACCTGCCGTATTTATGCTTTCATGTAAAAGGTGGGGGTTTTTTTGGGCGGGGGTGGGGGGGGCCTTTTTACTTTCAGTGAACTTTTTTCAAAAGCCTTTTCCACTGTTTCTGTCTGGTTTTAAAACAAATTACAGTTTTGTATGGATTTTTTAAATGTACATTTTGAAACAAATCAAATATTTTTGAAATAACTGAATAAAAGGCATAGAATTATCAGTCTCATTGTCTCTGGTCACTTTCCTTATCTTCCTTTTTAATCTGGATGCTTACATTTGTTTTCACTTGAAAAAAAATTTTGTGTCCATTTTGATCTCATACCATTTTTCACTCTAACAGTCCTTTCTTGTATGTCTGTTTTGAGCTGTATTTGTTCGTTTTGGTCCCAGGAAGGAGGGAATTGGAATGAAGGATGGAGAAAGTTATCTTGAGTGCTGGGTCATTCTAGGCATTTTTGAGTCTAACCATAAAGTAGAAAAGCGGAAAGGTGTTTTCTTGACACGGGGTCTGCCGCCAAGCTCCATGGGGAAGCACCGTGAGCTTGCTGCATGATGCAGTCACGGGCTAAGGTGTGCGTGTAAAATCCTGCTGTTGGTGCTGAACAGTATTCATCATGGTGGGCCGTGGGGAGTGCTGGGGTCTGTTCTATGGCCTGCTCTTGCCTGCAGTGGTCCGTGTTTTCCAGAATGGTCTTCAGAGAGCACAGGAGAGGAGCGCAGTTACAGGGGGCAGGTAGCCATGGACCCCCGCAGGGCGTGAGGATTGCACAGGAAGCGCTCACCTGAGGTGAAGCTGAGGGACACCCATGGAGGGCAAGCTCTGCTGCAGACGTGGGTTTTGGTCCGGCTCTGCTGGAAGACGCTAGGTGACCTTGGCCAGTTAACCTTTCTGAGCCTGTTTGTTCATGTGTTCTACAGTTTTGAGGGTTGTGTGCTTGCTACTTGTTTTCGCAGGGAGTGGTGCTGGTGAGATTTAGGGAAGGTGAATGCTGAGTGCATGGTACAAACAGAGCACTGTTGGCTGGCTTTTTTTTTTTTTTTTTAAAGATTTTATTTATTTATTTGAGAGAGAGACAGACAGCGAGAGAGGGAACACAAGCGGGGGAGTTGGAGAGGGAGAAGCAGGCTCCCCGCAGAGCAGGGAGTGCAATGTGGGTCTCGATCCCAGGACCCTGGGACCATGACCTGAGCCAAAGGCAGACACTTAACGACTGAGCCACCCAGGCGCCCCTGTTGGCTGGTTTTTAATGAACACGTGTACTCAGGCTATTCGGTACTAGCAGGATATTAAGGAGTCCCTCACCCAAGTGACCCTTGATTTTCTGGAAGCATTGAGACAGGTCTTCTCCCCCTCTTGGTCCCAAATGCTCTCAAAGCCCAGAGACAGGGGTTTGACCCACCCTACTTAGCTGGTATTTTCAAGCCCCGGGGGCGGCTACAGAGTGCAAGCCCCGGGCCTGAGCAGCGGCTACCTCTGAGCCCATCTTCCCCCGCAGGGCAGATTTTGCTGCCCCGAATCCATAGCTGTCCCAAGCCGTCCTCCCATCGCTCAGAGTGGAGAGCCACAGCTCTCGGTGGCTTCTGGGGCAGACGCGAGGAGGGAGGCTACTTGTCTCCCCTCCCTGGTGGCCCCCTCAATGGAGGTCCTTTCCCCTCCCTGCAGTTCTGCTTGCTGCAGGCTAACGCCCCACTCTAACGTCCCCTCGGCCAGGACACCACTGCGTGCCGGGGCTGAGTGTAGCCCAAGCGACATCAGGTGGCTGCGGCGCCATTCGGAATTCAGAAGAATGCTGCGGCGCGTGTGGCTCTACCCTCGGTGGGGCTTGTATAAAGTAGCGGGGCTGAGCAGGGAGCGTGGGGCTCCCGGAAGTGACCCCCTGGCTCTGGTCTTCTGTACGTGGTGATGGAGCTTCCCGTCTTGGGCAAGCTTGGGAAGTGAGGCAGGGACAGGGAGCTGAAGTCCTGTAGGCGAGCACGGCCTGCCGTACTCAGCACAGCTCTCCGTGAGGCACTTGACCTTCACAGCGCGGCAGGCACAGGGAACCAGAAGAGAACGGTCAGAACACGGGTAGAAGAACGAGGAGCACTTGGACCTCAAAAGGTGGGTAAGAGGACGTTTCCCTAATGTCTCCCTTTCGGCTCAGGACCAAAGCTGGCAGGTACCTCCATCTGCTGCAGGTGGCGCAGATCCATGAAAGACTTGAGGATCGAGTTTTGTGAACTTCCCTCTTGCAGGGTTGTGGAGAAGTTACTAGAGTGTGGAGTTCCTGAAAAGGGCTGTCAGAGTGCAGTAGGTCTACAAGCTAAGTGAGGGAGATGCTTTAATGGACTCAGTTTGACCTGGGTCCCCTGGAGTTAAGAGAACGTGAGATTTAGTACCTGATTCTCACCTATGGTGAGTCTCCAGGAAAGGACCAGCTGAGCTGCTGAACTGCACAGTCCAGAGAGCAATCTAGATGGACACACAGCAATAGTGAAGGCACTGGGAGGGGAAGCCCGAAGGGACGAGGAGAAGCCCGGAGGAAATGTGCTTTTAGGACCGGGCACGCTGGAGACTGGCCCATCTGAGGATGGCGTCTGAGAGGTTTCCTGTGGGAGTGTCCTGGAGGGGGGGGTGGGTAGTGAGAGAGCCAGCCTTTCGGCACATGACACACAGAAGGCCCTGACCCAGATGAGGACTTCACCGGGCCCAGAAATAAGGCTTTGCCCTTTTCCTCTGGGGTCTACTCGCTACCCTTCCCGGACACTACTCAGGCCAGAAACAGCAGTGTGACTGAGTTGGGGGCAAGGGGAGCAGAAACCAGAAGAAGAAACCCACTATACCTATCCTAGCTCGCTCACTCTCACACACTAAGGCTTCTAAGTCTGGGCAGGCAGGATAGAGCTTAGGATTTTTACTTTAGACTGAAATGGACTTCTGAGTACTTGGAAATTAGACTTTTACTAGGTAAGTGACTGGGGGCTTTCACTAGTTCTTGAGATATGGACCTGGAGCAGGAAAGGAGTCCGTATATATGGTATTACAGTCCTTTGCATAAGCTAGTTGGAGGTGGCTCGGCTCATCAGTGAAGGAAGAACAAGCAGTTCTGAGAGGGCAGGTATCCTGGATCCTGTAGGGACAGCTCCCCCCTCCTTTACACCACCGCCTGGGGAAGCAGGGAAGAATCTGGGCTGGGAGTTATAAATTGGAGGTGGTGGCTGGCCTCAACTCGGGAGTAGCCCTCGTTCTAAAACCTGGGGCAGAGCTCATTAGATAACCAGTAACTACTTTTCCTCTCATCTCAAGGCTAGGCTCTCAAAAAGCAGCATTTTTCTACTATATATATATATATATATATATATTTTTTTTTTTTTTTAACTGTAATTCACATCAAGGAATACATTTTCCATTATGACCCAGTAAATACACACTCAGTTGAAACTAAAGTTTCATGAAATATATAACCTATTTGTACCACACTTATATTTTCTATTCCATTTTTTAAAACTGCAGGTCCACTAATGGGCCTAGAGCCACAGTTAAAAACCCGTGGCTTCCGGCCCGCAGCCACAGCAGACTGTGTATTTCCAACACCCCACATGCTGCTGCCCCAGCAAAATGTGGCTTTCCTTCTGCTCGTAGTCATTCCACACCCATAGTAGTCCGCATTCTCCAGAGAAACCGAACCAATGGGATGTCTACGTAGAGAAAGCAGTGTCTTACAAAGAATGGGCTCGTGGGATTATGGAGGCTGACAGTTCCCAAGATTTTGCTCCCATGAGAGCAGAGGGTATAGTTCTAGTCTGAAGGCCAGGCCAGCAGGCACGAGACCCAGGACGAGCCAGTGTTTGAGTCCAAAGGCAGGCAGAATTCTCTTACTTGGGGAATGGTCAACCTTTTCTGTTCAGGCCTTCAGTGGATTGGATGTGGCCCACCCACCCCAGGGGCAATCTGCTTTACTCAGTCTACCACTTCAACTGTTAATCTCAGCCAGAAACGGACACACCCAGAGAAAAGTCTAACCAAACATCTGGGCACTCCACGGCCCCAGACAAGCTGACACCTAATTAGCCATCACAATACCCTACCCCTACCTCCCTAAATAAAGCACCAATCTTAGCTCTTAAAAGATCCAGTTTAATTTAGATTTTAGTATTGAAATCTAAGAACTGAAAAATATAATTTTAAGATCCCTGTGAATGCCTCTATGAAAAGTACAAGGTGTTTCAAAATGTGGGTCTGACCTCAAAAAGTCGTACTGCATTCTTTCCTCAGCCAGGTCAGTTGGAGAAAGCACGCACAAAGTGATAGTAGTTAATCTTGTCTTCTCTGTGAGGGCACAGCCTGATCAACTGCGGGAGAGAGCAGAGAGCAGGTGAGACAGAGCTGCAGGGCCCACTTATTAATAACCATCCCCAGCCTTTGTAAACCAGGTCAGAGTTTAAATCACCGGATTCTAAAATGCTCCTGTGAACTTGGCAGGTAGGTCAGACATAATCCCCATCTTCAACTGAATGAAACTGAAGCTCAGAGGGAGTCAAGGGCCTGCGGGAGATTTCAGGACTCACATTTATAAGAACACTGTCATTTCCAGAGCACTTTTAATTATTTTTATATTCAAATACGAGCTTTGTCCACCCAGTCTGAATAGAGTAGAACTCTTAAAATAGCAAGTTGCTGTTATCACAGGATAATAGAAGAATCTAGTTCCGTCACTGCTCACTTGATCTTTGCCCAAAGGCAGAGAAGCCTTATGTCACTGCTCAAACCATGTCCCCTGAAGCTCCGCTGTGGGGGGAGTAGCCTGATCTGCTGAGGTTACCTTTACATGTGCAAATCATTCTTGCCACCCACACCTTCCCCACCCCACTGACCGCAATTCCTTTGTCAAGGTCACAAATAGTACAAATGACTTAAAAAAAATCAAAAGCTGGGCATGCTGTCCATCTGAGATTTGGGAACCTAAATGGGCATTTGCCCAAGTGAACACGTTCTTTTCTACCTGCCCTCTTCCCCTCCCTGCTGATGTTCCAATATCTGAAAAATCCTCTTCTCCAGCGCCACACGACAGCCTCCCCTAAATGAGTCTTCACTTCTGAACATCCCTTTTTGCTAAAAGATCTTTAAGAAGGTCTAAGCAGGCTTTTTATCAGGGAGAAGTCTCAGTAATAAGTCACAGTCTCATTGGCAACTGTGGGAGAAATTTTGGTCTGAGTTCCAGGGAAGCCCTGGCTAGAGGGATTTCTAATGAAACAAAGGCAAAAAACCCCCTCTGCAACTCACTCATGAAAATTCCCAGAGGACAGTGTCCATGTCCTTCCTCTGTGTGCAGCTGGCCCTGGGCGACCCATTCCTGACAGACACGGCCGCCCTGGGCGGTGGTCACGCCCTCTCCCATGCCCACTGTACTGCTGAGCTACCGTAAGCGCTGGCTGGGAGGGTGGCCAAAGGCTGCCCCCCATCCTACTCAATACCATCACCTTTGAGTCTCCCCTCGGGCTGCCCCTCTGGGATCACGACTGCAGCCCTCCTTCGGGGGACATGGCTTATCTGCCACGCTGTTCAGTCTAGCCCATACCCACGTAAAGACAGGCCCTACTGCAGCCATGAGCAAAGAACCCCAACGCGACAATCAAGGGGAAACACCATAGAAATCAGGGCCGAATAGGAGATCTGATTCAAACATCTTAAATTTTACCGTTAAGGCCAAATACACCCAAACTGCCTCTGGGAGAGAACAAACGGGTGTTCACAGCCTCTGCAATCAACCCAGAAGGGTGACTCCTACTGACCTCCTTAATCAAGGAATCATCAATTGGCAGGTTGAGAGAGTCACAGATTTTAAAGAACGTCTCTTTGTCAACATATCCTGAAGCTTCCTTGTCATAAATTTGAAAGGCTTCGCGAATGTTGTCTTTGCACGGAGGATCTTTCAGTTGCTTCTGGATTGTGTCTATTAATGCCTCCAGTTCTTGCACACCTGGATCCTCTTTAGTTTGCTTGCTGTGGAGAAAGGAAGGAGATGCCTGGGCATCTTATTTATCCTTGACCAGTCTTAGCTCAGTGAGCAAAGTTCTCCTTTGGTGAAGTTGGGGCAGCTTCAAGCAAACGGCTCCGGCACGGAGCTGACCAATAACTGGACACCTGCCCCGGGGCTTGGCTGACGATGGCTGGGGAGCCCGGTCAGGGGGCTTTGAGCTGACGCTCAGCCTCCCCGGCTGCCACCTGTTAAATCTCTGCACCACAAAGAGCCACATCTACCGCCGCCACCTCCCCAAGCTCGGTGTTTGTGTGAGTCACCCACTGCTGCTGAATGCTGTTGCATCATCTGAAGATGAATGAGTTTTTAAAAAGTTTCACACATCATTATGTATGGTGACTAACATAAGATAATAAAATTTTAAAAAAAAGTTACATTCACACAGTCGGAAATCTCGTACTTTTAACATGTTCTCTCTGGTTCACTCCAAATTTTATGAAAGATGGTGGATTGAGAAGGTGAGGCTTAGCATTTACTGAAATGAAGAGAGATGAGTAACCCACCGCACTAGAAAGAGGGAGAACTCAGAAAGCACTCCTCCCTTATTCAACGATGAAAAAACAGACTCGAAGACCTTAGAGAGACTTATCCCAGATGTCCCAGCAGAGGCAAGACCAGAACGGACATCGCACTCAGGTTCTGACGTGTTCTTTCAAGTACATCCAGCCACCCCTCACCAAGCCCTCTCCCTCCACACCATCACAGTATCGGTCCCCCGTGGCTTTCCTGTTCCTATTTCCTCCTGCATATAATATTCGAAAGGTTCACTCTTCCAAATGGCCTCTATTAACTTAATTCCCTTTTGACCCACTGGCAATTCTTGCTGGGGAAGGTACAAAGTGCTAGAACCTTTCAGGAACAATTTGGAAAACATGAAGCAAAAGCCCAGCAAAGAATTTCAAGTAATTTATCCTAAGGAAATAATCATGAATTGTATACAAAGCTACAATCTAATAAAGCTGTTTTGAGACAGCTAAAGGTCTAAAAAAATCATCCTCAAATCAGGAATTGGTTAAACAATATCCAAAAACGATGAGGCAATATAATAATAATGCAGCATGGACAATGTTGCAGCTAGAGTAGACAGATCTGTTAGTGAGAAAAATCAAGGTGTAAAAGTGCGTACAGAAGGCTACATTTTGCATAAAAGTTGTGAGGGGAATAAAAACATTTAAATTGCTTATATTGTGCAAAGAAACTCTGGGAAGGTATTTTAAAACCAATGAAACAGGTAGTTACCTATGGGGAATGGAGGGTAACAAGCAGGTATGTGTATGTATAAATAAAACTCATGTGAATGTAATATGCACTCAAAAAATTATCAATGCTCCATAAAACATTTCATATCAGAAATGTTCATGATACACTATCAAGTGCAAAGAGCTAGTTAAATTTATTACAGGATTTTTCTATTTTCTAAATTTTTACTCCCTGAATGTTATTTATTCTGGGCATGTATTACCTTTATAGTAAGACAAAAACAATATATATTCTGATAAAAATCTCTAGTATCTAAATGCTGTCTGGCATTATTTATTATTGAAGCAGGATATGTGTATCTGATGGGTATACCTCCAATCATACATACTAAATTATGCATAACTGCCAGGAAGCTATTTTAGTGGCAGAAAGCAATCAAACCTCAATCTTGCATATCTTCCCAGGAGTTAGTGCCATGGAGCATATATATTTAAAATGTGATCATCCAGTCATTTTGGGAAAGAGAAGATAACTCTCCCTTCTGTGAAGGGGCCAGATGTTCATACTGCTTCATACAATATGGAAAATGCCCATGCCATCTGCTGTCTTTGAGTACGATGGAGTAAACTGAAACAGAGCTTGCAACAGGTGGTACTGTTTAAGACAGAGCTGGTGAAAGTTACAGCCCCTACTTAATTGAGGGGGTGTAAACCAAGACCTATTTTCTAGGAAAGCTGCAAGACCCACATGTTAACAAAGGAACACAAGGGCTCAATGATTATCCTTAACGGGACTGCCAACTGAGAGAGATGGCTGGGTTCCCAACACGCAAGGTGTAGACTCTGTGCCAACCCCTCCAATGCCCTTCTTTTACTTTCCATAAAAGCAAACATGAGTTTTATAGGGTGATTGAACTCCCATAGGTAAGAAAGACATCATGGTTTTCATTCTGCTCTTAGAATATTTTCCTAGGAGCAACCTGGCAAAACCCTCTACTTAGCAAGAGCTAAATGGAATTCACATATTTTCTTCAACAGCAAAGAGACTTTAATCTTGTTCTTTCTCATATTTTGCGGGGGTGGGTAGCGGGCAACTCTTTGATGTGTTAGAACTTTAAAGTGTGGCCATTTCCATTGCAAAGATTCAGTGTCAACCCCTTGGCCTGACCTTAGCTCTTGATCCATGATCCAAGGTCTCCCCTTGGTACCAGTGAAGGTAGACCCACTCCCAGGACAGGCAGTCCCTTGCTCAGAGAGCTTCAGGTAGTCAGGAAGCTGAGTAACAACATTCTCCATTTCTTGCTGCTTTTCTCTGTTGAGACAGAAGAAATTATAGTAAAGACTATGAGCTCCGAGTCTGACTGGTTCAAAAGCTGTTTTACCACTGAAAGGCTACATGATATTGAGTAGATTAGCTAATTGCTCTGTACTTCAGTTTCATTATCTGTCATATGGGAGCTTTGAAAGGAAGTCACCTCATAAAGATTGTGGTGAGAATTACATGAACTATTACATATAAAGCACTTAGTACCTAACATAGACACACGCAAATGTCAGCTTTGAACATAGTTCTTCTGACAGTCCTAGGAGAAGTATTCTCTCATCTAACAACTATTTATTGAACATGTATGGCCCAATTCTAGAAGGAACCTATCTCTAATAAGGATCCCTGATCTCCAGAAGGAAATTAAGACATGGACTTTAAAATTACTCAAAGAAGGGAGAAAATTACCATTACCATGTAGAGGAAGTACAAAGCCTGAGAGGATCAGGAAGGGCTGAACTAGGAGGTGGCATTTGACCTAGGCCTTGAAGGATGTGAGGGCTTGGACCTGCAGAATGAAACAAAGGAACTGCAGACTGGGAACAGCCTGAGAAAAGGCATGAAGAAAGGAATGCTGGAGCTTAGTATAATAAACCTGTTTGGGGTGCAGAGTATGTGGAAAGGTAAACTGGAACTCTAAATTAGATGGTCATTTGGAGACACACTATGGAGGTTCTTAGATACCAGACTAAGAACTTTAGAGTTTTGTTTTTAAGTGATGGAAATCTCTTAATAATAAATATGATGAAGAAACCAAAAAAAGGTCAAAAGGGAAACCAAAAAATATCTTGAAACAAATAAAAACGTAAATACGACATACTAAAATATGGAATGCAGCAAAAGCAGTTCTAAGAGGGTAGTTTATCACAATAAATGTTTACATTAAGAAAAAAAGGATATTGTGGTGCCTGGGTGGCTCAGTCAGTTAAGCATCCACCTCTTGATTTCGGCTCAGGGTTGTGAGATCGAGACCTGCATTTGGGTTCTGCGCTGGATGTGAAGCATGCTTAAGATTCTCTTTTTCCCCCTCTCCCTCTGCTCCCCATCTCCCACTCATGAAGGAAAAAAAAAAAAAAAAAAATCAAATAAACACCCTAACTTTATACTTCAAGGAACTAGAAAAAGAAAAAACTAAGCAAAAAGTTAGCTTCTGGAAGGAAATGATAAAAATCAGAGCAGAGTAATGATAGAGAAGGTCCATGAAACTAAGAGCTGGTTTTGTGAAAAGATAAACAAAATTGACAAACTTTTAGCTACAGTGAGAAAAAAAGACAAAATCAGAAATGAAAGGCGATATTACAACTGATACCACAGAAATACAAAGAATCATAAGAGATCATTATGAACAATTATACATCAACAAATTGGATTACCTGGAAGAAATGAATAAATTCCTAGAAACAAAACCTACTAAGACTGAATCATTGAGCTAGAAAATCTGAGCAGACCAGTAACAAGTAAGGAGGTTGAAATGGTAATAAAAAAGAAAAGCCCAGGACCAGATGGTTTCACTGATGAATGCTACCTAGCATTTAAACAAAAGTTTATACCAATCCTTCTCAAACTCTTCCAAAAAAACTAAAGAGAAAGCAACACTCCCAAACTCATCTTATGAGGCCAGCTCTACCCGGATACCAAAGCCAGACAAGGACACTACAAGAAACTTAAACACCAATATCTTTCATGAACATAGATGCAAAAATCTTCAACAAAACACTAGCAAACGAAATTCAACAGCACGTTAGAAGGATCATATGCCATGATCAAATTATATTTATCCTTTGTATGCAACGATGGTCCAACATACACAAAAATCAATAAATGTGATATATCACATTAACAGAATGAAGGATAAAAATCATATGATCATCTCAATAAAGAAAAAGCATCTGACAAAATTCAATGTACTTTCATGATAAAAAACCCTCAACAAATTAGGTAAAGAAGAAATGTACCTCAACATTATAACGGCCACATATGACAAACCCACAAGCTAACATCATACCCAATAGTGAATAAGACAAGGATGCCCAGTCTTGCTGCTTGTATTCAACAGAGACCTGGCCAGAGCAATTAGGCAAGAAAAAGAAACAAAAGGCATCCAAATACAAAAGGAATAAGTAAAATTATCTCTGTTCACAGATGACATGTACTATGCACAGAAAACCTTGAAAACTCCACCAAAAAAATGTTAGAACTAATCAACAAGTTCAGTTAAGTTGCAGGAAACAAAAATCAGTTGTGTTTCTATACATTAACAATGAACTACCTAAAAGAAAAAAATATAAATTCCACTTATAATAGCATCAAAAGCAATAAAATACTTAGGAATAAATTTAAGGACCTGAAAGACAGGTACACTGAAAACAAAGACACTGAAATAAATTAAGGCACAGCCAAATGGAAAGATATCTTGTGTCCTTGGATTGGAAGAATTAATACCACTTAAATGTTCACACTATCCAAAGTGATCTACAAATTCAATGCAATCCTTATCAAAATTCCAATGGCATATTTCACAGAAATAGAAAAAAACAATCCTAAAATTTGCATGGAACCACAAAAACCCCCAATAGCCAAAGCAGTCTTGAGAAAGAAGAACAAAGCTGGAGGCGTCACACTTCCTGATTTCAGACTATCATTACAAAGCTACCGTAATCAAAACTACGTGGTACTGGCATAAAAAGAGACACATAAGCCAATGGAACAGAATAGAGCCCAGAAATAAGCTCATGCATATATGGTCAACTGTCTTTGACTGGGTGCCAAGAATACACAATGGGGAAAGGACAGTCTCTTCAATAAATGGTGCTGGGAAAACTGGGTACCCAGGCAAAAGGAAGAAACTGGATCCCTATTTTATAGAACTCACAAAAATTAACTCAAAATGACTGAAGACTTAAACACAAGACCTGGGACTGTGGAACTTCTAGAATTAAACAAAGGAAAAAAGCTCCTTGACATTAGTCTTGGCAGTGATTTTTTTTTTGGACACCAAAAATACAGTCAACAGACTTAAAACAAACAAGTGCAACTACATCAAACCAAAAAAGTTTCTGCACAGCAAAAGAAATAATCAAAATGAAAAGGCAACTCATGAAATGGGAGAAACTATTTACGAACGGTCTCAGTCTGTTCGGGCTGCTATAACAAAATACCAGAGACTGGGTAGCTTATTAACAATAGAAATTTATTTTTCTCACTTATGGAGGCTAAAAGCCCAAGATCAGGGCAACACAGATTCCACATGGTGGCTGGTGAAGGCTCTTTTTGGTTCATAGCCAGTATCTTCTCACTGTGTCCTTACATGATAGAAGGGGGCTAGCAAGTTCTCTGGGGCCTTTTTTTTTTTTTTTAAATAAAAGCACTAACCCCATTCATAGGGTTCTCATGACCTAATCACCTTCCAAAGGCCCTTCCTCTTAATACCATCACATGACCTTTTAATATGGATCAGGATATCAACTTATAAATTCTGGGGAGACACAAACATTCAAACCATAGCACAAACCATATATCTGATAAGGGGTTAATACCTAAAATATGTAAGGAACTCCTACAACTCAATAGCAAAAAAATAAACAATTCAATTAAAACATGGGCAAACAACCTGAGAAGACATTTTTCTAAAAAGGATATACAAATGCCAGTGGGGGGGGGTAGCGCCTGGGTGGCTCAGTTGGTTAAGCGTCTGCCTTCGGCTCAGGTCATGATCCCAGGGTCCTGGGATCGAGCCCCACATCGGGCTCCCTGCTCAGCAGAGAGCCTGCTTCTCCCTTTCCCTCTGCCTGCGGCTCTGCCTACTTGTGCTCTCTGTCAAATAAATAAATAAAAAATATCTTAAAAAAAAAAATGCCAGTGGGTACATGAAAAGATGCTCAACATCACTAATCATGAGGGAAATGCAAATCAAAACCAAAATGAGATATCACACCTGTTAGGATGGTTATCATCAAAAAGACAAGAGATAACAACTTGGGGAGGATGTGGAGAAAAGGGAACTCTTGTACACTCCCACTGTAGGTAGGAATATAAATTAGTATAGCCATTATGGAAAACAGTTATGGAATATCCTCAAAAAATTAAAAATAGAACCATCATAGTATCTAGCAATCCCACTTCTGGATATATATCTGAGGGAAATGAAATCAGGATCTCAAAGAGACATCTGCCCTCCCATACTCACTGCAGCATTATTCACAATAGCCAAGAAATAAAAACAATCTAAATGTCCATAGCTGGTTGGAGTTTAAAAATGTGACACATATATAAAAAACGTGGCACAATGGAATGTTACTCGGCCAGAAAAAAGAAGGAAATCCTACCATTTGTGATAACATGGATGAACCTGAAAGATACTGTGCTTAGTGAAATAACCCAGAGAAAGACTAATAATACTACATAATCTCAATTATATGTGGAATCTAAAAAAAGTTGAACTCCAGGGGCTGGGGGAAGGGAGTGATGTTGGTCAAGAGTACAAACATTCAGTAACAAGATGAGTAAGTTCTGGAGGTCTGATGTACGGCATTGGGGCTGTAGTTATAGTTATACCGTACTGTATACGTGATATTTGCAAAGAGATCTAAAGCATTCCCACCACACACACACACACACACACACACACACACACACAAATGGTAGCCATGTGAGGTGATGGATGTGTTAATTAACTTGATCGTGATAGTCATTCACAATGTATATCAAACCAACATATTGTAGATTTTAACTAGATACAATGAGACCTCAACAAAATTGAGGGGAAAATAGTCGTAGGATGAATCTGGAGCCAAGTTCCAGGATGACTGGTCTGATAACTGTATGTGAAGTGGAGTAAGGGAAAGAGCGGACCTGGGAGCATACATCAGGAGGTATCGCGGACGCTGGGGTAAGCAGGGATGGAAGTCTGGCAGACGCTGGTAGTTGCTCTCCTCTTCCTACCAGAGCCCTTATTTTGTTCGGAGCAGCAGCTAGGAGTGGCTGAGTGGCACAGCCCAGACAAGGAGATGTCTGCAGAAGTTGCTAGGTGGGGCTCCTAGATAAGCCCTTTAAAAACAGGAAAGACATGCGTGAGATTGGCTGTGCAGTCTTTTACCCTTTGTCCTTCCCCTTCTTCCTGCCTGGACTACATAGATGCAATGCTGGAGACGGAACATTCACTTTGTGGCCACAGAGTGAAAAGCAGGAGGACAAAAACTACTTGCTAAGGATATCTGAGACGAGAGAGGCAAAGTGTCAAGTCTCTGTTGGCATGGCAAAGCCACCGCACCAGCTCTCGACTGCTTCCCTCCAGATGTTGTATTCCAGGAGGAACACAAAACTCCACTGGGTTAAGCTAATGTGATTTGTTTTTATTATTATGGGCAGACAAATGCAGCTTCTAACTGAGTGCTTCAAATTAGGAAATGGGGAGAATGAATAGGAGAAGTCAGAGGCAAGACCTATTACAGAATAAAAGAATTTGACAGATTGACTATGGCGCAAAATAAGAGAGGTCAAAGGTATCTCCGAGGTTTCAAACCAAGGTAGATGGAACACTGATGTGATTAAGAGAAAGTGGGCAATTAACATTTATTGCTTGCCTCCCGTGTGTGCCAGACTCTACAGTGGCACTTTACATATGTTCTCACAACTCACCGTTATCACCACTATTTGAGACAGAAAGAAGGAAGAAGAAAGAAGGAAAAGCAGTTGTCCCAGAAAGATAACAACAACAATGGCCTCATTTTTTTGTTGTACAAATTGTGAGGTACTGCGGCTCAGCCAGATGAAGATACACTGAACAGGCCAACAGGAATCTAGGACTAGACTCAGGAGGATGGTCAGGATGGAGAACTTATTTAGACACTGTGCAGTGAGATAAGATTGTCAAGAGAGTTTAGCAAAAGCAAATAAAGGGACCAAAAAAGGATCTCGAGAAACACCAACCTAGTAGACAAAAAGTAGCAAAAAGATACAAAGAATAGGCTTCCAGAGAAGTAGCAGGAGTCTGATCAGCGACTCTGACTTTCTAGAACTCAAAAGAGGGTTTCAAAAAGGGGATGGTAAAGACTTCCAGGGAAGATGGTGGAGTAGGAGGGTCCTAGGCTCACCTCGACCCATGGATACACCTAGATAATACCCACATCAATGTAAATAACCCAAAAATGACCCGAAGAATGGCAGAACAGATGTACACAGCTAAATGTAGAGAAGAGGCCGCATTAAAAGGGTAGAAAGGGCAGAGATGTGGTTAGGAGCCAAACAGACCCACAGGACTCTCTGTGGGAGGGAGGGACTCCACCAGTGTGGACAGAAGAGGAGCAGACCCCACACGAGGTGCCTCAGGCACAGGGGACTCACAGGGGGAAGATGAATCCCCATAACATTTGGTTTTGAAAACCAGAGGGGCCTAACAATCAGTAGAGCTTAACATCTAGAACTTTAAGAATCAGCCACTTGGCTCTGGGAGAGCCAGGAGAGCAATAGAAAACTGAGTCCCTGCCCTTAAAGAGACAGCACAACAAAGAACCCCACTGAGATACAGCATAGAAGCAGCAGTTTGAAAAACACCTGGGGTATTAAGGAGGGCAATTTGTTTACTCATCTCAGAGTGTGTGCTGGAGGGGCAGGGATCTTTGGGAGACTTCCTTAAGAACAAAAGAGGAGGGGGTCTGGGTGGTTCAGTCGATTAAGTGGCTGACTTCAGCTTAGGTCATGATCTCAGGGTCCTGGGACCAAGCTTCACATAGGCTCCAGGCTCAGTGGGAAGTCTGCTTCTCCCTCTCCCTCTGCCCCTCCCCCACTCATGCACACTCTCTAATAAATAAATAAATAAAATCTTCAACAACAACAACAACAAAAGAGCAGGCATCATTCCCCCCTCCCCAAAATACAAGGACACCTGTGGGAACCTGGGCAGCACAAACACTCTCCACCTAGCTTGCTAACAACACACCCCATCTGTGGATTCTCCTGCAGACATGACCTTTCCATCCTGGCCTGGGCAGGAGTTTTCCTACCTCCCCCCGCACTCCATGGATGGCTCTAGGTCTCCTTACACTGAAAACCAGCATGGACCCTGTTGGCATAGTGCAACCTGCCCCCTCCAACCTGACCTTGGCATGAGCCCATCCCAAGTGGTGCCACAGACTGGCAGGGTGTAAGCAGACCTGAGAGGGCCCAGCACCACTCCAAACTGACTCCTGCCCCAGGGAGAGGGAAGATAACCACACACACCATTTGGACTATGGCCCCAGCAGTGGGCTGGGGCCAGACAGCTGGTCTGACTATAACCCTGCTCACCAACGAAAGTTTCTCCGTGCACAACACAAGAAGAGTGCCCTGCAGTTTGGTGCCACCACAGCTCTGGCAAATGCCTGGTCTGACTCAAGTCCAAGGTGGCTCCAGACTGGCCCACCAACACCACAGGGACCAAACACTGCCCACAACAGGCAAAGAGAACCACTGCAGACAACTGGATTGAAGGCAAGAGACACAGAGTTAGACAAAACAAGGAGACCAAAGAATATGTCCCAAATGAAAGAACAGGACAAAATCACAGCAAGAGAGCTAAATGAAACAGATAACTGATATGCCTAACAGAGAATTTAAAATAATGCTCATAAAGATACACTGAACTTAAGAGTGGATGACCTCAGTGAGACCTTCAACAAAGAGATAGAAAACATTAAAAAGAACCAATTACAGATGAAGAACCCAATAACTGAAATAAAATATATAATTATATAAATATGTATTAAATTTATATATTAATAATATACATTATATATTTTATACACTAGAAGGAATAAATACTAGACTAGAACAAGCAGAAGAACAGATCAGTGACCTGGAGGACACAGTTATGGAGAGCAATCAAACTGAAGAGGAGAGAGAAAAAAATAATAAAAAATGAAAATAGATTAAGGAACACAAGAACACCGTCAAGTGTAATAACATTCACATTATAGGGATCCCAGAAGGAGAAGAGAGAGAAAAGGTGGCAGAAAATGTATTTGAAGAAATAATAGCTGGAGACTTCCTGAATCTGGGGAAGGAAACAGAAATCCTGATCCAGGAAGCATGGAAAGCCCCCAACAAAATCGACCTAAGGAGGTCCACACCAAGACACATAGTAATTAAAATGGCAAAAAGTAATAATAAAGAATCTTAAAAGCAGCAAGGGAAAAGAAAACAGTTACATACAAAGAAATCCCTATAAAGCTATCAGTTAATTTTTTAGCAGCAATTTTGAAGGCCAGAAGGCATATATTCAAAGTGCCAAAAAAAAAAAAAAAAAAAAAACAAAAAGCCACAACCCTGCATTCAAGAATACTCTATGCAGCAAGCCTATCATTCAGGATAGAGAGAAAGAGTTTTTCAGACAAACAAAAGTTAATGGAATTCATCACCACTAAATCGGCCCTGCAAGAAATGTTAAAGGGGACTCTGAATGGAAAGGAAAGACCATAAGCAGGATTAAGAAAAGTAAGAAGCACAAAAGCAGTAAAATTAAGCATATCTATAAAAATCAGTCCAGGGATAAAAAAAAAAAAAAATAAAAGGATGTAAAATATGATACCATACACCTAATCATGGAGGGGAGAGGAGCAAAAATGTAGTGCTTTTAGAATGGGTTCAAAGTTAAGTGAATATCAACTTAATATAGAGTGCTATATGCAAAAGATGTTATATACAATCCTAATGGTAGCCACAAATCAAAAACTGGTAATAGATATGCAAGAAATGAAGAAACATGAATTCAAGTATATCACTAAAGAAAGCCAGTAAACCATGAGAGAAGAGCACAAGAAAGGAACAGAAATGAAATACAAAAACAATCATGAAACAAGTAACAAAATGGCAATAAGGACATACCCATCAGTAATCACTTTGAATGTAAATGGACTATACTCCAATCAAAAGACATAGGGTGATAGAATGGGTAAAGAAGCAAGACCCAGAGGTGTCTGGGTGGCTCAATCAGTTAAACATCCTACTCTTGATCTCAGCTCAGGTCTTGATTTCAGGGTTATAGTTCAGGCTCCACATTAGGCTCCATTAAAAAAAAAAAAAAGACCCATCTATATTATGCTGCCTATAAGAGACTCATTTCAGATCTAAAGACATATACAGATTGAAAGTGAAGGGATGGAAAAGCATTTATCATCTAAATGGCAGTGAAAAGAAAGCAAGGGTAGCAATACTTGTATCAGACAAAATAGACTTTATTTTTTTATTATGTTTTTTAAGATTTATTTATTTGAGAGAGAAAGAGTGCAAGCAGGGAGAAGAGCAGAGGGAGAGAGGAGGAAGACTCCCTGCTGAGTGGGGAGGCTGACATAGGGCTCGATTTCACGACCCTGAGCTAAAACCAAGAGTGGGACACTCAAACAGCTGAGCCACAAGGTACCCCCCCAAAATAGACTTTAAAAGAAAGACTGTAATGGAGACAAAGAAGGACACTATATAAAGGGAATAATCCAACAAGAAGATATAACAATTACAAATATTTATGCACCCAACGTGGGAGCACCCAACATAAAGCAGTTAATAACAAACATAAAGGAACTAAACAGTAGTAATGCAATAATAGTAAAGGACTTTAACACCCCACTGACATCAATGGATAGATCATCCAAACAGAAAATCAACAAAGAAATAGTGGCTTTGAATGACACATTGGAACAGATAGACGTAAGAGATATACTCAGAACATTCCATCCTAAAACAGATTACACATTCTTTTCAAGTGCACATGGAATGTTCTCCAGATAGACTATATGTTTGGCCACAAAACAAGTGTCAACAAATTCAAAAAGACTAAATTCATACCACGCATCTTTTTTTTTTTTTTAAACAATTTTTTTTTTTTTAAGATTTTATTTATTTATTTGACAGAGAGACACAGCGAGAGAAGGAACACAAGCAGGGGGAGTGGGAGAGGGAGAAGGAAGCTTCCTGCCGAGCAGGGAGCCCGATGCGGGGCTCGATCCCAGGACCCTGGGATCATGACCTGAGCCGAAGGCAGACGCTTAACGACTGAGCCACCCAGGCGCCCCACCACGCATATTTTCTGACCACAACACTGTGAAACGAGAAATCAACCACAAGAAAAAAAAGTCCGAAAAGAACCCAAATACGTGGAGGTTAAATAACATGCAACTAAACAATGAATAGGTCAAACAAGAAATCAAGGAAGAAACAAAAAATGCATAAGGATGAATGAAAATGAAAACACAATGGTCCAAAGTCTTTGGGATGTAGCAAAAGCAGTTCTAAGAAAGAAGTTTATAGCAATACAGGCCTCCTCAAGAAGCAAGAGAAATCTCAAATAAACAAACTAACCTTAAACCTAAAGGAACCATAAAAAGAACAAACAAACTCCAAACCAGTAAAAGGAAATAATAAGATTAGAGCAGAAATAAACAAAATAGAAACTAAAAAAACAGAACAGTACAATGAAACCAGGAGCTGGTTCTTTGAAAAGATCAACAAAATTGATAAACCATTAGCCAGATTCATTAAAAAAAAAAAAGGACTCAGTATCAGAAATGAAAGAGGAGAGAAAACTGACACCACAGAAATTCAAAGGACTGTAAAGGCATATTTTTTTTTAGAATATTCTAACAAATCAGATAACCTAGAAGAAATAAATTCCTAGAAATATATGACCTCCCAAAACTGAATCAGGAAGAAATAAAATTGAATCAGTAACCAAAAAACCCTCAACAAAGAAAAGTCCAGGACCAGATGGCTTCATAGGTGAATTCTACCAATTTTTTTTTTTTTTTTTTGAGAGGGAGACAGGGTGGGGGAGGAGCAAAGGGAAAGGGAGAGAATTTTAAGCAAGCTCCATGCCCAGCATGGAGCCTGACTTGGTTGGTGCTCAATCTCACAACCCTAAAATCATGACCTGAGCCAAAATCAAGAGTCAGACACTTATTGCTTCTCAACCTTTTGGCTAAGATCAAGTAAAGAGTCAGACACTTAACTGACTGAGCCACCTAGACACTCCAATTCTACCAAACATTTAAAGAAGACTGGGTGTTATATGCAACTAATGAATCATTGAACTAATCATCAGAAACTAATGATGTATTATATGTTTGCTAGTTAAATTTAAATAAAAATTAAAAAAAATAAAGACGAGGGCGCCTGGGTGGCTCAGTTGGTTAAGCAACTGCCTTCGGCTCAGGTCATGATGCTGGAGTCCCGGGATTGAGTCCCGCATCGGGCTCCCTGCTCGGCAGGGAGTCTGCCTCTCCCTCTGACCCTCCCCCCCTCTCATGTGCTCTCTCTCTCTCTCAAATAAATAAATAAAATCTTAAAAAAAAAAAATAAAGACGACTTAATACCTATTCTTCTCAAACTATTAAAAAAAAAAATAGAAGGCAAGGAAAGCTTTCGAATTCATTCCACAAGGCCAGCATTACCCTGATACCAATACCAGATAAAAAACATTCCAAAAAGAGAGAGAGAGAGAGAGAGAGAGAGAACTACAAGCCAATATCTCTGATGAGCATAGATGCAAAATTCCTCAACAAAATATTAGGAAACCAAATCCAACAAACCATTAAAAAAAAAAAATCATTCACCATGATCAAGTGGAATTTATTCCCAGGATGCAAGCGTGGTTCACTATTCACAAATCAATGTGATACATCACATCAATATGAGAAAAGATAAAAACCATATGATTATTTCAACAGTTGCAGTAAGAACATATGACCAAGTACAATATCCATTCACGATAAAAATCCTCAACAAAGTAGGTTTAGAGGGAACATATCTCAACATAATAAAGGCCATTAAAAAAAAAAAAAAAACCACAGCCAACATCATACTTAATGGTGAAAAACTGAGAGCTTTTCCCCTAAGATCAAGAACAAGACAAGGATGTCCACTCTCACCTCCTTTATTCAACATAGTACTGGAAGTGCTAGCCATAGCAATTAGACAAGATAAAGGAATAAAAGGCACCCAAATTGGTTAAGAAAGAAGTTAAACAGTCACATTTGCAGATGACATGATACTATTTATAGAAAATCCTAAAGACTCCACCAAAAAACTACTAGAACTGATATAGAATTCAGTAAAGTCACAGGATACAAAATCAATAGACAGAAATCCATTGCATTTCTATACACTAATAATGAATTAGTTGAAAGAAAAATTAAGAAAATAATCCCATTTACAATTGTACCAAAAATAATAAAATACCTAGGAATAAACCTAACCAAGAAGGTGAAAGACCTGTACTCTGAAAACTATAAAACACTGATGAAAGAAATTGAAGAGGACACAAACAAATGGAAAGATGTTCATGGACTGGGAGGACAAATATTGTTAAAATGTCCATACTACCCAAAGCAATCGACAGATTTAATGTAATCACTATCAAAATACCAACAGCATTTTTTGCAGAACTAGAATAATCCTAAAATCTGTATGGAACCACAAAAGACCCCAGATAGCCAAAGCAATCCTGAAAAAAACAAAACTGGAGCTATCACAATCCCAGATTTCAAGATATACCACAAAGCTGTAGTAATCAAAAGTCTGTACTGGCACAAAAAAAGACCTATACATCAATGGAACAGAACAGAGAGCCCAGAAATAAACCCGCAATTATATGGTCAATTAATCTTTGACAAAGGAGACAAGAATATGCAATGGGAAGAAGACAGTCTCTTCAATGTATGGTGTTGGGAAAACTGGGAAGCTACATGCTAAATAATAAACAAACGAACAAACAAATAAATATATTAAAGACCTAATGTGGGACCTGAAACCATAAAAATCCTAGAAGAGACTATAGGCAGTAATTTCTCTAATATCAGCTGTAGCAACATTTTTCTAGACAAGTCTCCTGAAACAAGGGGGAAAAAAAGCAAAAATAAACTATTGGGACTACATCAAAGTAAAAAAGCTTCTGGACAGCAAAGAAAACAATCAGTAAAACTAAAAGACAACCTACTGAATGGGAGAAGATATTTTTAAATGTCATATCCAATAAAGGTTTAGTATCTAAAATATATAAAGAACTTATACAACTCAACACCAAAAAAGCAAATAATCCAATTAAAAATGGGCAGAAGATCTGAACACACATTTTCCAAAGAAGACAACCAGATGGCCAAGAGACACATGAAAAGGAGCTCAACATCACTCACCAGAGAAATGCCAATCAAAACTACAATGAGATATCATCTCACACCTATCAGAATGGCTAAACTCAAAACCCCAAGGAAGAACAAGTGTTGACAAGGATCAAGAAAAAAAGGAACCCTTGTGCACTTTGGTGGGAATGCAAACTGGTTCAGCTGCTGTGGAGGTCATACAGTATGAAGGTTTCTCAAAATAGTAAAAATAGAATTACCATATGATGTAGTAACTCCAGTACTGGGTATTTACCCAAAGAATGTGAGAACTCTAATTTGAAAAGATTTATGCACCCCTGTGTTTATTAATTACAGCATTATTTACAACAGTCAAATTATGGAAATAACCCAAGTGTCCATCAATAGATGAATGGATAAAGGTGTGATATACACACATATACACACGTGCACGCACGCACACATACACAATGGAATATTACTCAGCCATAAAAAAGAATGAAATCTTGCCATTTGCAACAACATGGATATAGCTAGAGTATAATGCTAAATGAAAGAAGTCAGTCACAGAAAGACAAATATCATACGATTTCACTCATATGTGAAATTTAAGAAACAAAACAAACGAACACAGAATAAAAGAGACAAATGACTTTTGAATTTAGACAACAAACTGGTTACCAGAGTAGAGGTGGGGGGCATGGGTAGAATAGATGAAGGGGATTAAGAGTACCTTTATTGTAGAATGTCCAACGGAAAAAAGACAGTCTCTTCAACAAATGGTGTTGGAAAAATTGGACAGCCACATGCAGAAGAATGAAACTGGACCATTTCCTTACACCACACACAAAAATAGACTCAAAATGGTTGAAAGACCTATATGTGAGACAGGAGTCTCATTTTTCCAAAGAAGACATCAAAATGGCCAACAGACACATGAAAAAGTGCTCAACATCGCTTGGCATCAGGGAAATCCAAATCAAAACCTCAATGAGATACCACCTCACGCCAGTCAGAATGGCTAAAATTAACAAGTCAGGAAACGACAGATGTTGGCAGGGATGTGGAGAAAGGGGAACCCTCCTACACTGTTGGTGGGAATGCAAGCTGGTGCAGCCATTCTGGAAAACAGTATGGAGGTTCCTCAAAAAGTTGAGAATAGAGCTATGGTATGACCCAGCAATTGCACTACTGGGTATTTACCCCAAAGATACAAATGTAGTGGTCCGAAGGGGTATGTGCACCCCAATGTTTATAGCAGCAATGTCCACAATAGCCAAACTATGCAAAGAGCCAAGATGTCCATCAACAGATGAATGGATAAAGAAGATGTGGTGTATATATACAATGGAATATTATGCAGCCATCAAACTCCCCCCCCCCGAAATCTTGCCATTTGCAACGACATGGATGGAACTAGAGGGTATTATGCTAAGCGAAATAAGTCAATCAGAGAAAGATATGTATCATATGATCTCACTGATATGAGGAATCCTTAATCTCAGGAACAAACTGAGGGTTGCTGGAGGGGTGAGGGGTGGGAGGGATGGGGTGGCTGCGTGATAGACATTGGGGAGGGTATGTGCTATGGTGAGCACTGTGAATTGTGTAAGACTGATGAATCACAGACCTGTACCTCTGAAACAAATAATGCATTATATGTTAAAAAAAAAAAAAAGAAGATAGTAGGAAGGGAAAAATGAAGAGGGGGGGAATCGGAGGGGGAGACGAACCATGAGAGACTATGGACTCTGAGAAACAAACTGAGGGTTCGGGGGGGGGGGGCGGAGGGATGGGTTAGCCCGGTGATGGGTATTTTTTTTTTTTTTTTTTTGTTTTGTTTTGTTTTGTTTTTTCCGGTGATGGGTATTAAAGAGAGCATGTACTGAATGGAGCACTGGGTGTTATACGCAAACAATGAATCATGGAACACTACATCAAAAATTAATGATGTAATGTATGGAGATTAACATAATAAAATTAAATTTAAAAAAATAAAGAGTACCTTTATTGTGATGAACACTGCGTAATGTATAGAATAGTTGAGTATATTGTACACCTGAAACTAATATAACACTATATGTTAAAATTTTTTAAAAAAGAAAATAAAGCAATGGAATAAAAAAAGGGGAGGGCGATGGTAAAGAGTGACTTACATGTAGATCAAAAAAGGCTAAACACTAGACCAGGGACTTGGCAAACTACAACAGTTCAAAACCAACCTGCTGCCCGTTCTAAATAAAGTTTAATTGGCATTCAGTCACACCTTCATTTACACATTGTCTATGACTGCTTTCACCCTGGAAGGGCAGAGTTGAGTGGTTCTGACAGATGGTATGGCCCACAAAGCCTAAACTATTTACTACTTGTCTCTTCACTAAAAATATCTGCCATCCCCTGTCCTACACTAAGAGCTCCCTACGCTCTCATATATTTGCCTGAGCATTTATTAAGGTCTGGCACAAGGCACAAGCTCACGCAGCTGTTGAATTAATGAATTAATGAACAAGAGACCATTAGATTTGGAAGCAATCGATGACCTTCAAGAAAGCAACTTATGAAGCATGGATGCTGAAGCAGTCAGAAAGGAGGTGGTTACAGACTCAAAACAGAAGAATGAAATTTGGAGAAATGGGAGCTACTTATCTTTGACAAGAAGGTAAAGAAAAGGTGAGTAATAGTTTGGAAACTTTCTAAGGTGAAGAGTGAGAAAATGGAAGGAACTTACCTTGGATCATTTGATCTCATATTTAAGACCATACTCAATTTGCAAATTGAATATGGAAGAACTTGGGGCATAAAGAAAAAAATGAGAATATTTGGGAATGTCTATATGGGAAAAGTGGCTAAAAGTGAAAAAGGATGAAAAAGCTCACTGAGCAGGGGAGGAGCGTCACCTCAAAGATGACAGCACAAATGGGGATGCTAATTAAGCAATGATATATGAACACATGGAGATTTTGTGTAGAGGGGTGGATTTATGAGCATTTGTTTTTTTGTAAGTCTGAGTTCCATATACCACAGTGAGAACCCAAAACCCAAAAGGACTTCAGATAAAGTCAATACTCAATTACCTGTGCACTTTTTAATTTTCTGGCTCAGAGAAAGAAAATGGGTAACTCCAAATATTATCATCCTGTGATTGACACTTGACATAAAAAGTCCTCAGGTCTGACAAGTACTCGAGAAACCCTTTATTATTCTTAGTGATGATTAGTCAAATAAAGGATCTGTAGCTCCTTAGAGCAGGTTCTTGATCAGATGGGAGGAGTCAGGAGCCAAAGACAGCATGGCTAGAAGACATGGAAGGTGCGGCATCTGGAGTCACATCATTTTTCTCTCACTTATCTATCTGACCCATCAGAAGAGAAAAGAGGGAAGATGAGGGTCAAAACAGGGACAGCAATGTAGAGAAATAAAATTTCTCTTTATTTTTATTGGTATCTTAATCTAAGTGCCACACACTATCTTTTCCTCATTACTAAATCAGGAAAAAGAAAGAGATTCTACTGGTAGTATACCAAAGCAAGAACCTTTTCAGTGTTGCTGGTATTTGCATAGACATGAGGAAATTACAGAAAAAACTTTTGAGAAGTACTTGAATTAGATATACGACCATGAATCTCCCCTTGGCCCTTAAGGCTGCCCAGTCACCAAACTGTGCTTCTCTAGAACATGGGCCTCCGACTTTCCTAGACAGTTGCCATATTTCATTAGGCCTTTGACATTTGTTTCACATTTTTTATATGTCTGGAAGTAGGAGGCATTTTTTTTTTTTTTAAAGATTTTATTTATTTGACAGAGAAAGACACAGCAAGAGAGGGAACACAAGCGGGGGGGAGTGGGAGAGGGAGAAGCAGGCTCCCCGCCGAGCAGGGAGCCCAATACGGGACTCGATCCAGGGACTCCAGGATCACGACCTGAGCCGAAGGCAGTCGCTTAACCAACTGAGTCACCCAGGCGCCCAGGAGGCATTTTTTAATTGATGGTGAATGTCAGTTATAATTGACAGTTTATTTCTTAGTAGATAAAATAACACTATGCATTTATTTTCATTTTATTTTTATATTTCAGTGATCTAGTCAGTAGAATGGTACAATTCACAATTCTTCACTCTCCTGAAACCTCCAACATGTTCCCATCCTTATTCTTCCTATGGCACTATGACTCTGAAAACGAGATGCTCAGAAGGGCCCTTCAAACCATATCCACCCACCTCCCAGGTGCTGCACCCACACACTCCACCTTCCTGCTTGTTGCCATAGATCAAGGTTTCAAAGAGTAATTCTAGGACTTCTGGAGGCTCCTGAGATCCTTTTGGGGTCTGTGAGGTAAAAACTATTCTCATAATAATACGAAACCAGTATTATTTGTTTTAACTTTTGTTTTCTCAAAAATGCACAATGGAGTTTTCCAAAGGTTATATGATGAATGATACCACAGCAATCTGAATACAGAGGCAGATGAAAATCCAGCTGTCTATTAATAAAGTCAGACATTAAGGAGACTTGCAGAAATGTAAAACAATGCCACTCCTCTAATTTTTTTTTTGTTTGGAAATATAGTTTTTTTTTTAATTTTATTATGTTATGTTAGTCACCATACATCATTAGTTTTTGATGTAGTGATCCACGATTCATTGTTTTTGTATAACACCAGTGCTCCATGCAATATGTGCCCTCCTTAATACCCATCACCAAGCTAACCCATCCCTCCACCCCCTTCCCCTCTAAAACCCTGTTTGTTTCTCAGAGTCCATAGTCTCTCATGGTTCATCTCTCGCTCTGATTGTCCCCCCTTCATTTTTCTCTTCCTTCTCCTAATGTCCTCCATGTTATTCCTTACGTTCCACAAATAAGTGAAACCATATGATAATTGATTTTCTCTGCTTGACTTATTTCACTTAGCATAATCTCCTCCAGTCCCATCCATGTTGATGTAAAAGTTGGGTATTCATCCTTTCTGGTGGCTGAGTAATATTCCATTGTATATATGGACCACATCTTCTTTATCCATTCATCTGTCGAAGGGCATCTCGGCTCTTTCCACAGTCCGCTCTCCCTGCGGACATTGCTGCTATGAACATTGGGGTGCATATGGCCCTTCTTTTCACTACATCTGTGTCTTTGGGGTAAATACCCAGGAGTGCAATTGCTGGGTCATAGGGTAGCTCTATTTTTTAATTTTCTGAGGCACCTCCACACTGTTTTCCAAAGTGGCTGTACCAACTTGCATTCCTACCAACAGTGTAAGAGGGTTCCCCTTTCTCCAACATTTGTTGCTTCTTGCCTTGTCAATTTTTGCCATTCTAACTGGTGTAAGGTGGTATCTCAGTGTGGTTTTGATTTGAATTTCCCTGATGGCTAATGATGATGAACAGTTTTTCATGTGTCTATTAGCCATTTGTATGTCTTCTTTGGAGAAATGTCTGTTCATGTCTTCTGCCCATTTTTTGACTTGATTATTTGTTTTTTGGGTGTTGAGTTTGAGAAGTTCTTTATAGGTCCTGGTACCAGCCCTTTATCTGTAGTGTCATTTGCAAATATCTTCTCCCATTCTGTGGGTTGCCTTTTTTGTTGACTGTTGGAAAATAGTTATTTTTTTATAAAACATTATTTATGTTAACACGGAATGGGTTTATTATTTTTTGAAACAAATTAATGAATATTCTTAATTTCTCAGATATAATTTTTATTATGGTAAATACGGATAGATATAAACCACACACACAAAAACTCTTTGTGGTCCTCCCTAATTTTTAGGAGTAGACTGGTGCTCTGAGACCAAAGAGTTTGAGAACGACCACCAGATGAATGCTTGGTGCTTCTATCTTAAAGCCCATTCCTCCACCAGGTTCCATGTCCCATCTCTCACACACACTCCACAAAGCTCCCCTCTTACACATATGTCAGTTTCCCTCTCTGCACAATCATTCCCATTTATGTATAAACATGCTGTTTATTTTATCTTAAAAATAAACAAAAACTTCTCCTGTTCCTCTATCAGCTACTGCCCATGTCTCTTCCCCTTTGCACAAAACTTCCTCAAAAAAGTTGTCCATACTTCCAGTCTCAAATTCCTCTCCTCCCATTCATTCTTTTTTTTCTTTAATTTTATTTCCATATAGTTGACACACAGTTTCAGGTGCACAACATAGTAATTCCACAAGTTTCTACCTTATGATGTGCTCACCACAAGTAGTTGCCATCTTCCCACTCTCTCTTAAATCCCCTCCCATTGGATTTTCCTGCTCTTCCCACTCGGATCCCCCCACATTGTTAAGTCCCCATTTGACAAAACGAATCCTGTCTTCCTTGATATACAGGCAGCTGTCCCTTTGCAGGGCTCTGATAAGGGTGAATTTCAGTTAACACTGTTTAAATAACCCAGTCCCTCAACAACATGGTTCAAATTCCAGTTACCACATTTATTAACTGTGAGGAATTACAGGAAGCACAAACTCACTGTCGGGCTGCTCAGTGCACCGACCACCACATAAACAACTCATGCACAGTGAGCAGTGACAATCATCTCATTTGTTTCAAAGTCTGTCAGCAACTGGCCACCAGGCATCTGTTTTTTAGCTCACAGATAGACAGCAAAATGTATATTTGAAATGAATCACTGAAAGAGGAAATTGGCGAAGAAAAGTGAAAGTGAAGCAAAGACACAAAAGTGCTAACACTGGATGTAGAAATGGAATCTAACATAATGGAGGTACAGAAGTAGCCACCTGGGAACGGGGACTGTCAGCGCAGTGCTCAGCTAGGGGAAGGGCGACTTAGGGCCTGAATGAGGACAGGGGGTGCGTGGAAAGGACAAGCGTCTCCCAGATGCATTGAGAAACTTCACATTAAAAGAACTCTCAGAGGTACTTCACCGTTGTTAAAGGAACACGAGGAGATATTTCACAACATTGAAAGCAAAAATAATAAAATGTTGAAAGTTGATCCAAAATTAGAAAGGAATATGCCAATTTGCCAAGGCATAGAAAAGATATTTGCTCCGGTTATGTGACAAGAACGAGGCAAGCAGTGTTCAACCTTGTCTCGGCAAGTTTATTTTACAAAGAAGTAAAACACTTTAATTCTTGATGTTTCCAAATTTTTTTTTTTTTTTTTTTTAAGACTTAGAGCAAGTGTGCATGCGAGTAGGGGAAGGGGCAGAGGGACAGGGAGAGAGAATCTCAAGCCGACTCTCTTGCAGAAGCGCAGAGCCCAATGAGGGGCTCGATCTCACACCCCTGAGATAATGACCTGAGCCGAAACCAAGCATCGGACGCTCAACTGACTGAGCCACCCAGGTGTCCCGCCTTTGTTTTAAAAAATTAGTGTACTAAACGCAAATTGGTCTTACTATTTTTTCACTTCCTTGTACATATATAACCATCAGAGTTTTTCATGTTTTGACAGAAATTTTTAAAGGTCCCAGAACAGTAAATTTTCCCATCGATTATTAAGACTGTTTGGCATGGTTGCTTTTAGAGTTCGGAGCTCCATGCAAAGGGAGTGCGGCCTGCACTTCCCTCATCTGACTTCCAGGCCACCACACCCACTTGCTTCTCTTCCTGCCTTGCTAGCTGACGTCCCAGTCTCCTCTCTCAACACTTACTGTGGGAGGACATCAGAGCCCAGTTCTGGGAGCTATTCTATTTGCACCGCTCCCTTAGAGATTTCACCCTGTCTTGTGGCTTGAAACATCATCTATATGCCAACAATTTCCACATTTATATCCCCAGCTTAGACCTCTTGCCTGAAAGCCAGATTTATATATCCAATGGCCAGCTCCACCTGGATATGCGTAGATACCTTAAACCCAGGATACTGTTAGAAGATGGAGGAGGGTCAGTAAAGTATCCTCTATAATGTAAAGGCACTTTAAGACTGAAAAACAAAGCAAGCCACTCCATCCCATTTATGTAGTTTCTTTCAGGGTAACTTACAGGGGGGATCAGGGAGACGGATCCAGACAGGAATGATCCCGGCAGCACTCGGCTATTCTAGGCCCCTCTTCTCCACCCACTCAGGACTTCAATCCCCAGCTTTTATGGAGCAAGGGGCATGGTGGTGAGGTCACAGGGCAGCTATCTAAAGTGGCGCCATTTGTGCAACAAAGGATCTTTACTAGTTACCTAAAGTGGGGCCTTCTGTGGGCCAGCCATCTCTACTAGTTACCTAAAGTGGGGCCTTCTGTGGGCCAGCCATCTCTACTAATTACCTAAAGTGGGGTCTTCTGTTCACCACTTTAGGGAAGATCAGAACAAGCCTCCTGCAATCCCATCAGGGCAGACATTAACCTCCACAGGACCAGGAACACATAGCCCCGAGGGGGGACGTTGCGTGGACATGAACAAAATGGAGGGCCAAAGATGGAGTCAATGTGGTCAGCACTCCTACAATAGCCAAAACCGAAATCCTTCCCCCAACCAAAAAAAACCCTCCTCTACTACCCACAATGCACATCTTCCCCATCTCAGTTGATGGCAACTCCTTCCTTCCAGTTGCTCAGGCCAAAAACCTTAAGAGTCATTCTTAACTACTATCTTATATCCTCTGTATAATCTGTCTCAAGTCCTATTGGCTCTACCTTCAAAATATATCCAGAATCAGACTTTTCTCCACGTTCACCGATGCACCTGGTCCACACACCCTCACCTCTTACCTGGATTATTATGACATGGTCCTAACTGGTCTCCCTCCTGATCTAGTCTCAGCACAGCAGCCAGGCGAGTTCTTGTAAAACACGTGCCAAATCTGGCCAGTCCTTTCCTGAGAACCCCCACAGTGGCTCACCATTTCACTCAGAGAAAAGTCAACATCTTTCCAAAGACCCAGTGGGTCTTACAGGATCTAGGCCCTTCTTACGGGGCTATGTTCTAACCCCACCTCCTCCTCTTCCTCTCACTCCCTCATTCTTGCCGCTTTCACTGGCCTGCTTCTTTCCAGAACTCTGGGCAGGCTGGGCCTTCACACTCGCCAGTCCCTCTTCCTGGAGAGCTCCTCCTCCAAATAGCCACATGCCTGACTCCTTTTAAGTGTTTGCTCACTGTCACCTTCTCAAGGTGTACCCGGCTCCCCAGATCAACTGTTACCCACCGTCATCCTGCAGAAATCCTTATCACTCTTATTCTCTATTTTCCATAGCATTCATCCCCTAATGTGCTGTATGGTTTACTTGTGTTGTTTATTGGTTGTCTCCCTCTCCTACTGCTTAGAAGGTCAACTCCAGGAAAGCAGCAACTTCTCATCTATTCTGTTGACTGATAAAAGCCCAAGGGCCTACTGATAGTATCTGATACATATAGGCATTCAATAATTATTTGCTAAATAAATGAAGTTGAAAAAGTTCTAAGTTACTAGTTATTATAATGGACCCCCAGAGAACCTTCTGTGTACGTCTAATAACTCCCATTTGGTGAGGAAAATCTGAAAATCTAAAATGTGATTACTCATTCATTTTATCAAGAACTATTTCCTAAATATTTTATATGTGCCAAAGCCAAATTGGACCTTAGATGGTCAAACATACTTTTCCAATTCTGGTGCAGGACCTTCTTGCTTTTGAACACGGTTCTGAATGGACAAGAGTGCTTCTGGTGAATACTGGGCAGCATTGCTCTCCATGTACTTCAAAACATAGTCGTCTGTGTCAAGGATGACAAACCGGTGGCCAAACACTGGGGAGAGGGTAGAAATACACTTAGCTTGGTTATGGTTTTAATCATGCCATTAGGGGTAAAATAATACTGATCCTCCAATGACAAGTTCACAGATAGGCATCTGTGACCTAGATGAAGGAACATTCCATAGCTCTCTAAACTAATATGCAGTAGTTCGCTCAGTGTTCAGGAAGCTCGGGGTCTACATCTATAGCCCACAAATGCGACCAACTTACAGTTTAATTGACATGGAAAGAGATCAAGACACTGTATCACATATACAAGAATATTAGCTTTAGCTCAGGTGGAATGCAGCCTAACTGCCTCTTACAAGTTAAACGAATTAAATTCCCACTAAGAAGAACCCATTCACTTGGCAGGTAGGAAACACTAAGCTGTGCTTTGACCTACCCTCAATCACAGCACCAATGAAGAAGTCAGTCGGGCCATAGTAGATGGGGTTTTCCGCTGTTGAGGACGGTTTAGCAACTTTAGTTCTGCCAAGGTACTTGCCCCCAATGATGCCAGAATTGCGGACAGGTGGCTCAAAGATACTGATCATGTCACTGGCAAGAAAATAAGAGAAGACAAATCGGCGGTCTTTGTCTTCCGGGATAGGAGATTCCTAGACAGGAGAAGAAAGGAAGTTATTATGAAGGTACATGATAGACCCCGATGTTCTAAACTTAAGTATCTACAGGACAAGGTATAAAATATAAACCAAATACACAAAGTATAATGTAAGTGAACAGGATGGGGGGCGGGGACTGTGGTGGTCTGGAAAGGACATGCCTCATCTAAAGGAGGCTGCCCCAACTCAACTCTGACTGGTTGCTGCCTTGTGCGAATGTAAGCTCAATGTTGTGTGATCTTCCCGTTTCTCACGGGAAGACAGAAATCCGGGTGTTGTATGTGAGTGATGAATCACTAAATTTTACACCTGAACCTAATATTACACTGTATGTTAACTAACTGGAATTTAAACAAAAACTCGGAAAAAAAAATAAAACCCCTGATTTTAAAATGTTGACCTTAACTCTTTTAAAGCACTATGTGCGCCAAACAAAACATGTGGGCTATGTTCTGCCCACAGGCTGCCCACAGTTTGAGACCTCTTGGCTGACATGTTCAGTTTCACAGACACTAAGATGATTATGCAAAGTTTAGTTCTTTAAACAAATCCATTGATATACATAATTTTAATAAGAAAATTTAAGAAAGGAGGAATGAGTAACATAATGTCATAGAGTTGAAGTTGATTCTGGGAAACTATCTTGTAGCAAGACTATTCGTATATCAAATCACTGAGAGTGATCACATAACCCTAAGAAACCAATTCCAGATTGAACAAGCTTAAATACAGACATGCTTATTCTTGACTAAAATCCTGTCAAAGTACAACTTCAGCACATATCTTTTCATTTACAACATGGAATTTCTTGTATAATAATTTCTCATTTATCAAAGAAAGTCACTGGGTTTCCTCTTGTCAAATAATTTCCTCATACCATTCCCTAATCTAACCGTCTCCAAACTTTTTCGATTAGACACTCTTAACAATAAAAAATTTTTTAAACAAACATCCACAATATAGTTAATAAAAATCAAATCACATCACTCCTCTGTTCTCAAACCTCCAGAGGATTCCCGTCACACTGAATAAAATACGAAGTTCTGAGCACGGCGACAGGCAGGTCTGTACCAAGGGGGTAGCGGGGGAGAGCCAATGGTTCCTCCTGGCAGGAGTATTTTAGGAGTATTTTAAAAGTTAAAAAAAAAATCGTTATGTTTTTATTTAGAACTAAGTGTAAAGTTGCATTAACAATAGAGAATTTTCATATACTCCTTACCAGGTTCCCCTAACATTAGCATCTTACATAGCTTACATAACCATCCAATTATCAGACCCAGAGTAATGGTACAACAGTAACAGTAAATAGTAACGGCACACGGGGCGCCTGGGTGGCTCAGTCGGTTGGGCGACTGCCTTTGGCTCAGGTCATGATCCTGGAGTCCCTGGATCGAGTCCCGCATCGGGCTCCCTGCTCGGCAGGGAGTCTGCTTCTCCCTCTGACCCTCCCCCCTCTCATGTGCTCTCTCTCATTCTCTCTCAAATAAATAAATAAAATTTAAAAAAAAATAGTAACGGCACAATACTATTAAATAAATCACAGTTCTTATTCAAATTTCACCTGTTTTTCACTTATGTTCTTTTTCTGACTCAGGATCCTATACAGGATCTCACATTGCATTTAGTTGTTCTTTCTCTTTGATCTCCTTCAATCTGTGACAGTTCCTCATTCTGTCCTTGTCTTTCACGACCTTGACACTTTTGAAGAGTAATGGTCAATTATTTTGTTGAATGTCCCTTGTGCATCTCATTTTTGCATTTTTGGCAAAAATACCACAGAAAGACTATCTTGTCTTTCTCAGATATCGTAACAAGGAGTTCACGATATCGAAAGATCTTATTATTGGTGATGTTGACCTTGGTCATGTGGGTAAGAAGATAAATGCTGGGTTTCTCCCTTCTAAAATTACCATCTTTCCCTTTGCAGTTGATAAATATCTTAAGAAACACACCTTGAAACTATGAAAATCCTGTTTCTCCTCAAAGGTCTTCCGGTAATTTTAGCATCCACTGATGGATATTCTCTGCAACCATTATTGCTGTGGTGTGTGCTTAATGGTAATTTTTTATTGCCCTCTTCTCTTCCACATTTAGTAACTGAAATTCTACTGTACAGAGGCACAGCCTGAGGATGAGTATTGTATTGCTGATATTTAGAATTACAGGCACACAATGAGAGTAAGAAGCAGATCAACTTTTGGGTTTATTTTTAAATTGTCTGCAGGCTTCTTACCTACATCGCTTGTTACCTGCATCATGGGTGACTACTCCCACCACTCTACGCCTCCGGCCTTGCTAGGCCACTGGCTGTAAGACTCTGAGCTGGTGCCTGATCCCATCTTCATTTCTGTCTCTCTACCCTCCATTCCCTGTACACCACATCTACATGAAATGCAGTTCCCTCAGATATGCTGCTGGCCAGCTCCCTGGGCCATTCATTCTGGTCTCCACTCAGCTGTGTGCCCCCTCCCCAGCATTTCCCTTATTGACCAGTTAAATGAGCCCCTCCCCATCACTCTGTCTCCTGCTTTACTTTTCACAGCATGTTTACTACTTGTTCTTTGATGATATATTTACTCTTGTCCAGAATATCCTTAACTGGAATGTAAGCTCCACGAGGCCAGAGATTTGTCTGTCTTGTTTTCCACTGTACCCTCAATGCCCAGAACAATGCCAAGCCCAAGGTAGTTCTTTAATATTTGTTGAATGAATGAATAATTCAACATCTATTCTTCTACATAAACATGTTCTGTGTCCTACAAAGTACATATAAAAATATCAGGGGCTATAAAAAAGTGCACTCCTGATAAATTATAAGCAGAGGCTGTAATATTTTCTTCAGAGCGTCCATGGAGTATCAGCTCTCTGCAGGCTCCTTGGAAGGCCAAGCCTGCTGCTGTGGAGACCACTGCTCAAGTCGAGTTATTACCTTCTCGAGCTTCCCCAAGTCCCTCTGCTGGCACTCCACCCTGAGCCCCCGATACTTCACTAGCCATACTTGTACTTAGGCCCGAACCACCTGTCTGGGTTTAGCATACTTTATTTCTTTTATATGTATATACTTTTTACTGTGAACTATAACACACATAGAGAAAATCTGCAAAAAACCAAAATGTACAGTTCAAAGAATTTTCATTAAGTGAACAGTCGTGGAACCACCACCCAGTCAAGAAACAGAACGTTGATGGAAACTAGAAAGCCCTCCCAACTGAGAGAACTTGGTAATAATGTAAAACATTCATTAATCAGAATTTTTATAGTAGGGAGTATGCTACTTGGCCTAGAGTTTGCTAGAACTTCCTTTTTATTTAAAGCTTTGTTCAACATTTTTCTAAAATATAGTAGTCAGCTATGTCTTGATTTAATTTTTATTTTTTCAAATACATGCATACAGTTTGAAAAATCACTTGGCCTACCTCCCACACTCCCAATTCCTATTCCCAGAAGTAACTTATTTCAATTTCTATTTATATCCATATTTCTAAATAAAATGCTTATAGTCCTATTTCTGTATGTTTTCCATTTTTAAAGATATTACCCTTTGAACTCCTATCAGTAATTTGCCTCAGGTAACTCAGCCAATGAGTGGAATATTCAGGATTTAAATTTATGTCTGTTTCCAAACCCATGCTCTTAATTCACTAGCCATATGACCTCTCAAAGGCAATATCTATTAAATTGGTAGGATCCCATTTATTACATTTAAGAAATACAAAATACATCAAGCTAGATATCACAAGTAATGATAAAAATTAGTAAGATACGGTCCCTACCCTCAAGGAAATCACAGTACACTCGATTGCACACAAGTACACAGATAATTTCACTATGTCAGGCTTTCATGATTACTTAATAAAAAAGGCAAAAAGGTCAGTCAAAATTTGAGGGGTAGAAGGGAGAGATTAACGGTCTAAGAACGATGTTTGCAGGAGATAGGACTAGAGCTAGATCTTGGCTCAGGGACCACTGCTAACACTACCCAACCCACCCAAAGGCTGGAGACTGGGTCCCGTGGCTGTTTAAATAACACACGACTCTGCCGACTGTTACCCTGCAGCTTAACAGACAAAAAGGACCACTGGGCACAGTACTGAGACCAAACGGAATCTTAGCACACGGAAATCATCCTCACCAGTGCAGCCAAATAACGAAGCACCTTGTTATCGTTCATCAGCATTTTAATAACATCTTTTTTCGGAGCCTTTGGAATGAGAACAAAGCAATTCTGAGCGGAGTCTTCAACAAGTCCATAACCGTTATAGGGAGGTAATTCCTGGAGAAATAGAAGAAATAAAGCAGATGCTATTTGTGTTAAAATTACATTAAAGGTAACCAAGTTTCTTTTTTAAATATCTAGAAGATACTTATTCAAAAGCAATTTCTATATACACAAATGTACTGTAGTCAGAAACTAAAACATTGCATATTCCATTCCTTTTTATATATAAGCTTTATACCATGATCACTGCTCATAGGAATGACAGATGATGCTACAGAGTAACTCAAAGGGCTAGACCAAAAGTTCAGCAGTCCCCCTTACTCACGGGGGATATGTTCCAAGACCCCCAGTAGATGCCTGAACCCTGTATATACTATGCTTTTTCCCATACATACTTTTGATAAAATTTAACTTATAAATTAGACACAGTAAGAGATTAACAACGATAACCAATAATAAAGTAGAACAATTATAACGACATACTGTAATAAAAGTTACGTGAATGTGGTCTCTCAAAATATTTTATTGTACTACACTCACCCTTCTTGTGATGACATAAGATGATTAAATGCCTACATGATGAGATGAAGTGAGGTGAATGACATAGGTGTTGTGACATAGTGTTAGGCTACTATTGACCTTCTGATGATACATCAAGAGGAGGATCATCTGCTTCCAGACTGTGGTTGACCGTGGGTAACTGAAACCGTGAAAAGCAAAACCGTGGATAAGGGAGGACTCGTGTGTTGCTGATGTCCACTGATCCCTTACCACCAAAGCAAGACCTGGCCCTACTCCTGGTCCCAATCCTGGCCCTGTGGTCATCCTACCATGGACAAGCCCAAGGATCTGTGACTTCTTTGTTCTAGGGTGTGTGTGTGTGTGTTGGCATTGGGGGAGGGCAGGACTTGGTTCGTGCTACTATTTTCCTATTTATCTCCTTATTTCTAGTATTTTTATTTCTTGATTTTTGCCACACAAACAGGGGTGGCGGCCATTCTTTACTGAGAACTCAGACTCCTTGTCCACTCCGGACTCTCCTTTCCTAGCAAAGGAGCAAACTCAAGAAACCAAACTTCTGCTATGACCGTTACTTGGTGAGTTAGCATGAAAGTACAGGATGAGCTTTTCTTTTTCATTCAGGCCCCATGAAGAGCTGAAAGCATCACTCTAAGATGGTAGGATTTCTTGGTCTAAAAACTTGAGTTCAGTGGCTGTTTTCCTCTCCTCGATGAGGACTGCAGCAGAGTTCTTTCTCTTTGACTCCTTTTTGCTGTGCTTCCTCAGCAAAGTCGGCTTATTCCATACATTTCATGTGTAGGGACCTTCCCCAAATCTTTCTATATATTGTATTGAAGCACTTTGACAAATTAGTCTATACAGTCCATTTGTAACAGATACTTCCTCAAAACCTGTGACTACTCTGCTCATCCAAGGTGTAATGCCTGGATCACTGCCTCTTCGCCCACCTCCTGGGGCCATAATGTGATCATCATGGAGGAAATATGACTAGTGCATCCAGTAGATGGACAATGGCCTAACTTGCTCTAAATGCAAAACCACTACTCAATGAATATACAGGTTTGCCATGGACAGAGGGACCTTGAGTGAGACACCACATGCTGAGCATTTGAGTTACTCTAGAGGATAGGCAGAAATATACAGTGGTGGAATCTAAACTTCCTCTGGGTGTTGGCAGTGGAGATTGAAGAACTTTGAAATAGGGAGGTAAGCCTCTGAACACCTTCCTCTCAAATTCTTTTTGTGTTTTAACAGAGTTCAACCTATTTTTTCTGAATCACACCTTATGCCCCCTGCTTGGAATGAAGACCTTCCCTAAATATCAGCCCCTATGCCTGGGGTCCTGGCACTATGCTTCTCGTCTTGCAAGCTACTGTCTACTGTCGGTGTCCTGTTCTACACTAGATGAGCCACTCACTCCTCAATAATCCTGCTCACATGCTCCACCCGCATTATCTTAACAAAACAAGTACACAGGGAGCTTGAGAGTCCCATAATCCTCCAAATAAAGCTTCCAGAGGCCAGCTCCATAGCGGATTTGCTCTCCTAGTTCTGGATTCTTTGTCTTCCCTACCAGCAGGTCTCCCGATGGAGTCAACCTGAGACAGACACATCTGGCCAGTGGATACATTTACTTACTCCTGAGCTAACAGCCTGATCTAAGTGTCATGATTCTTGAATTGAATATATCCTCTTCATATCTGCTTCTACCCCTGATCATTGGCCTGCCTCTAGCTTTATCCCTCAAGAACCCAGCTACAGCTTCCCACCCCGGCTTTCCAACCACGTTGTGCAGGGTTTAAATGATGGAAGCATAATGACTAAGGAGAACTGAAAGGTATTTGCTGTTTGGTAAGTGGTGCTCTCCTACTCATTTCCAACAAAGACTTCCATGGACAAGCACAGAGCACTTATGTGTAATTGTTTATTATAAAGAATTTACTGAAAATAAACTGACCAAATACTATGACTCATGTGCCATGTGTATGGATGGAGAATTGGTTTTATATTACAGGGTGACTGAATGGGCAAAACAAACGAACCAAAATCTACAGTGGTTCTTCAGTTCACTCTGCTCTCATCTAAGCCCTCCCTTCCCTTCCTTTCTTTAGAAGACAGGTTAGAAGAAAAAGATGAGAGTGAAAGAATGGGAAGCAGAGGTGTTGTAGGACTCAGAACTTGTATCAGCTCAAAAGATGGATCAAAGCCTTTCACTAAGAAAAATGCACTATTATATTGCAGTCCCTCCCCATTCTACTTCCTGGTTAGGTCAGATTCCTTCTTGTAAAGGGGTTTGGCATTTAATAAACTCCCCCGTGTACTTTGCAGTGCGACCTTGGACTGCTATCTCATACTATACTTCTCTATAAACTGAAGTGACGGAATAGTTTGCTTAATCAAAATCTAGATCTTTCCTATGGTACTTTTTCTCATATATTGCAACAAATGGTACCCCCAATATTTGGGGATAGGAGCAAGGGCTTTATTATAATTATTATTTTTTAAATTTTTTAATTTTTTAAAAGATTTTATTTATTTATTTGACAGAGAGAGACATAGTGAGAGCAGGAACACAAGCAGGGGGAGTGGGAGAGAGAGAAGCAGGCTTCCCGCAGAGCAGGGAGCCCAACGTGGGGCTTGATCCCAGGACCCTGGGATCATGATCTGAGCCAAAGGCAGACGCTTAACGACTGAGCCACCCAGGCGCCCCGGCTTTATTATAATTCTTAATCAATGAGCCCATTCATTGGTAAAGAATCCTATCAGAGAAAAAAACTGACAGCAAGAAGTATTATCTCGATCCATACTTCCTTCCAGAAGTTTTATTGCCCCTGGGAATTCATAGCATATTAAATCCAAATCCTTCTTTGTAATTGTTTTTATGAAATGTTGGTTCCAAAAGGCTGGCCTAAGATATCATTGCCTCTTTGGGGAACAAATGCATACTTCATAGGCAGTCTTCTTGTGTAGTTCAAGAAACATACCACATGCGCCCTATTTGCTAGGCACTGAGTTAAGTGCTCCCTGGCCTCAAGGACCTTACGGTGTAGTAAAAAAGATTCTTAGACAGATACTTTAATAAATATAATAGGTAAGTACTAGCAGAGGGAGGCACAGGACCCCAGGACACACAGGAGAGGTGATTAAGCCTGCTAGGAGCTTAGAGATGCCTTCTTGGAAGAGAGGAGGCCTACACCGAGTCTGGAAGGGTAAGGAGGAGCTGTGTAAAGAAATGATGGCAAAGGGGTTCAAGCGCATGGAAGAGCATCAGCAAAAGTGCAGGAGAGTGAAACAGGAGGCTGTGCTGCCAGAACCACAGCTAACTCAGGGCACTTGGAGGCTAAATGCAAGAAGCAGGGCAGCCAATCAGGGGAAGGCAGATGCCTGCACTGGAGGAATTCATTAATTCCATCCTTCCATTCACAGGTTTCTTTTGAAAAGAAAGAGCCACAACCTTATTTTACACACAGAGGAGTAAAGATATATATCTTTATATATAAAGATAGGTCACAGGTATCAATACCCAATTTTATACATAGGCAACAGACCAAAGAGGCTGGATGCATTGCTCCAGCCCCAAGTGCGCGGAACAGGTGCCAATGCTTACGGTCTGTGATACGGCGCTGCCTTAACACATCAGATACTTCTTTTTTAAAAAAAAAAAAAATATTTTATTTATTTATTTGAGAGAGAAAGAATGAGACAGAGAGAGCATGAGAGGGGGGAGGGTCAGAGGGAGAAGCAGACTCCCTGCTGAGCGGGGAGTCTGATGCGGGACTCCATCCCGGGACTCCAGGATCATGACCTGAGCTGAAGGCAGTCGCTTAACCAACTGAGCCACCCAGACGCCCCACATCAGATACTTCTTGAATTTGCTGTATAATGTGTAATTTTTAACACAGGCAATTTTTTTTTTTTTTTTGAGAGAGAGAGAGGGTGCGCAAGTGCGAGGGGGGTGGGGGGGAGAGAAAGAATCTCAAGCAGACTCACACCCAGTGCAGAGCCCCACGTGGGGCTCCATCCCATGATCCTGAGACCATGACTTGAGCCGAAATCAAGAGTTGGTCGCTCAACGGACTGAGTGACCCAGGTGCTCCCCCATGCAATTCTTACTTGAATTTCTAAAATATGTGGCTGAACCACTCTGAAGGCTCAAGTCTATCTGATTACCATGTGGGTGCATTTAAAAGAACCACGACCTTACTCTCAGATCAGAATGGACTCTGTGGTACACAGTACTAAATTTCGTGGTTCAGTATAATTCTAAGGAAAGCTATGTGGCAATGAAAGAAAGCTATCTTCCAACATCTTCATTAATCAGCTTCTGTTCACTCCCAATTAGTTTTTAAGTAAAAGGGTCTGATAGATAGGCAGGGAACAGTGAAATGTCCTAGCAGTCTGGAATTTTAAGAGAGGTCTTTTTTAATCAAAATAAAAAAATTATATGGGGCGCCTGGGTGGCTCAGATAGTTAAGCATCTGCCTTTGGCTCAGGTCATGATCTCCGGGTCCTGGGATCGAGTCCACGTCCGGCTCCCAGCTCAGCAGGGAGTCTGCTTCTCCCTCTCCCTCTGCCTCTCCCCCTGCTTGTACTCTCTCTGTCTTTCTCAAACAAATCTTTAAACAAATAAAAATAAAAAATAATAAAATAATAGAAGTAATACAAGGTTTGGTATAAGAAGAGAAATTAAAAGCACACAGAGTATAAAAAGAAAGGTCCCTTGTCATCTCGCACTGCCCTCCCCACCCCCCATTCTCACATGTGGAACTACCCACTGTGAACAGTGTGAGTGGAGAGTCCTCCAGGTCCTCTCTTTGGTAAGTGTAAGCAGATACTGTATGCAGCAATTTACACAAACAGGGCCGTATAACATAAACGCATTCACTTACAAATGTGACGGACATTTTGCCATGTTGATATGCAGAGACTGACTTCCTCTTTTTCTCTTTAACCAGTCTTATAGTCTCACATTCTTCTCACTGTTCTATAGTTTGTTCTGCCAATCTCCTTACACTTTATTATAAGTAATCCTTACTTACACATATCCTTACACCTATCACTTTATGGTCCCCAGACCAGATTTTCTAGATCAAGAGGCAGGTAATATTTTATTTTGAAAAAATTAAAAGGACGACACTGCCCTTCAAAAAGGTTTTTCCTATTAGCTCTTCTGTTAACAGTATATGAAAATGACCATTTGGGGGTATCTCGCTGGCTCAGTCAGTAGAGCATGCGGCTCTTGGTCTCAGGGTTGTGGGTTTGAGCCTGATAGTAGATGTAGGGATTACTTTAAAAAAGTGAAAAAAAAAAAAGAAAAGAAAATGTCCATTTCTTCAGATCAGGGCAAACACTGGATATTGTGAGTCTTTTTAAATCAAATACATCCAAAACCTCATTATTTTCATTGGTCTTTTTTTTTTTTAATTTATTTTTGAGAGAGAGAGAGCATGAGCGGGAGGGGCAGAAGGAGAGAGAGAAGGACAGAGAATCTGAAACAAAACTCTGCACTGAGCATGGAGGAGGGTCTTTTCATATGTTCATTAGCCATTTGTATTTCTTCTTTTGTGAAGTGCTCTGTATCATATGCTTTGTCCATCTTTTATTGGGTATTCACATGACTCCATTTTTTCTTTTTCTTAAACCTCTATATCAAAAGATTAATTCTCGCACTACACTCGGAACTAGTGTTCCATTACCGGTTTCACAGGAGGTGGCTCCTTCTTGCTCACATCAATACGTGGTAAATCAGAGATTCCAAACTTTTCTTTGTAATATTGTCGAGTGAAAGGATCACAATCATAGATGAAGAAGGTTCTCCCGAGGATAGTGAGTGGTTTCCCCACAATGAAGTCTTTGGCGGTATACCATTCCAACACCTCTTGATCAGAGATCTCCAGCACACACTGAGGGAAGTTCTCTGACAGAAGATAACAGGGAGAGAAGAAAGAAAAGGAATAAGGATGGGAAGAAAGACTGACACACAGCAGCTGGGCACTCTTGAGAATTATGGTCTCTAGCTCTGGTCAAGGGTCTCCTCTACTCTCCCAGCAGAAAATAAGGTTGTGTATTTCCATCTGTTGACCGGACACAGAAATAATATCCCAGATAGTTTTTGTGAAGTCATTCTCCCTTATTCAGCTTGAACTATCAGTACAGGTCACTAACCTTAGCAGAACTCATGCTTAGGGGAAATCATTACAGGAGGAAAGAATAAATGTCCTTCTATAGAGTACAAGATCAACGGAGGGATCTAAATCATTCAGTTCAACCTTTGACCCATTTATTCATTCACACAACATATTATCAATGACCACATATATCATGTACCAGGTTCACTGCTAAATACCGAGATTATAACAACAGTGTAGGCGAGATTTCTGCCTTGATGGAGAAAACAGTCTGTTTGGGACAACGGATACTAAACAATTACACAAATAATAGTTTCATTTCAATTGTGATCACTGCTAGAAGGACAGTCTGACCTAGTCTTCTGGCAGGAGGCAGGGTCAGTGAGATGATCATACTAATCTGTTTATCTGGGCACTCAACAGATTTTCAAATGTAGAATCAACCTTGCATTTTGGGAGGTAGAAATCCAATTCTATCACATTGTTTTATGGGAACTAAGGATTGACTTATTTAAAACTGATTCCCTGCAGCATGGCCACCATGGAAACCGTAAGATAGTCAATTCTGGTAAAGTGCCACACTGTATAGCTGTAACCACAAAGCTTGACCCTAGAACTCTGATCACAGGGTGCTTGAGAGGCCACTATTCTCCCAACTGATAATTGATAAGATGGAAAAATAGGAAAGAAGGCTAAGGTTTTGTTACATCAGACAGAAAGGCTTGAGCGCCAGTCCTTGATCATGCCAAAAGATCATGATTTTCCCAATCATGCATCTTTTTTTTTCTTTTCTTTTCTTTTTTTTTTTTAAAGATTATTTATTTATTTATTTATTTATTTGAGAGAGAGTGAGAGAGAAACAGCATGAGAGGGGATAGGGTCAGAGGGAGAAGCAGGCTCTCTGCCGAGCCGGGAGCCCGATGTGGGACTCGATCCCAGGACTCCAGGATCATGACCTGAGCCGAAGGCAGTCGCCCAACCAACTGAGCCACCCAGGCGCCCCCCCAATCATGCATCTTAAAAGCCCTATAGACCAAGGGTTCCTTCTCCCATTGCCTAGTGCCTAACCCTACTAGACCCCTTTGAGTTACCTCAGGAAGTGATGGCCACTGGGGGACACAGTCAACAATGTTCCAGGAGACCCGGGGTGTGTATGTGTGTGGGTGCATGTGCACACGTGTGCACACACACTATACAACCATTCACCTTTTTTGCTTAACAATTATATTTTTCATATGTAGCTGGATTTCATTTACTGATATTTTATATAAGTTTTTTGCATATATGACTGTAGTCTTACTCATGGTGTCTTTGATTTTATTGGTCTTTTCTTAATGAATGAATTAGTTCTTTTCTATGAATCTGTATTAGGCTTATAATTAGCTGTTCTTTATTTGGCAAAACTGAAAAATTATCTAGATCTGGTGTTTGTGGAGAATTTTTTAAGTGATTCTATTTTCTTAATGGTTAAAGACATTTGGTCTCTATTTCCTCCTGGACAAGTTAAATTTTTCTAAAACTTTGCTCATTTCACACACACAAAAAAGAGACAAACCAAAAAACAGACTCTTAACTACAGAGAACAAACGGATGGTTACCAGAAGGGAAGTCGGTAGAGGGATGGGTGAAATAGGTGAAGGGGATTAAAAGTACACGTATCTTGGGGAGGGTATATGCTCTGGTAAGCGCTGTGAATTGTGCAAGACTGTTGAATCTCAGATCTGTACCTCTGAAACAAATAATGCAATATATGTTAAGAAAAAAAAAAAAGGAGAAGAAGGTAGCGGGAGGGGAAGAATGAAGCAGGGGAAATCGGAGGGGTAGACGAACCATGAGAGATGACGGACTCTAAAAAACAAACTGAGGGTTCTAGAGGGGAGGGGGGTGGGAGGATGGGTTAGCCTGGTGATGGGTATCAAGGAGGGCACATTCTGCATGGAGCACTGGCTGTTATGCACAAACAATGAATCATGGAACACTTCATCTAAAACTAATGATGTAATGTATGGGAATTAACATAAGAATAAATAAATTAAAAAAAAGTACACGTATCTTGATGAGCACTGAGTAATACATGGAAGTGTTGAATCACTATATTGTACACCTGAAACTAACATAACACTGTATGTTAACTATACTGGAATAAAAATTTAATTTAATTTCAATTAAAATTTGCTCGTTTCATCTAACTGAAATTAATTTCCAAATACATGAGTTTTTTTTTTAATAGTTCTGAAATTGAATTCTAACTTGTGTTGAAATTAGAAAATATGGTTTAAGATGCCCCGACTTTAAAAATAACGTTAAGACTGACCAGTTTTTATAAGTGTTCCATCTGTACTTGAAGAAATGGGAATTCTCGGGCGCCTGGGTGGCTCAGTTGGTTAAGCGACTGCCTTCGGCTCAGGTCATGATCCTGGAGTCCCTGGATCGAGTCCCACATCGAGTCCCACATCGGGCTCCCTGCTCGGCAGGGAGTCTGCTTCTCCCTCTGACCCTCCTCCCTCTCATGTGCTCTCTCTCATTCTCTCTCTCAAATAAATAAATAAAAATCTTAAAAAAAAAAAAAAAAGAAAGAAATGGGAATTCTCCAGGTGTTGATGCATTCATTATATCAACACTGACAATTCTATTATTTAAATCATATATATATATGTGCTTATTATCTTTTTGATCTAACAATTATAAGAAGAAATGTTTTAATGACTCCCACTATTTTGATGAATTTGTCCATTCTCTTTGCCTAATAATGCTATAAATTTTTGTCTTTCATGTTTTGAAGCCATGTTACTAACCGCATTCAAGTTTAGAATTAGTATATTTTCCTGGTAAATACAATTCTTGCAACATGTATGATCTTCTTTATCTCTAGCAATGCTTTCTGCCTTAATGTCTATTGGTATTTTAGTAATATAGCCTTATCAGTTTCTTTTGCTGCTTGATTGTACATCTTTTTTGACCTTTTTATGTCTCTGTATCTTAAGTATGTTCTTAAAATATTTTTCAAAGTTTATTGTTTTTTAATCCTATCCCTTCTCCTAAGTCTTTGTTGTAATATATTTCAATTCTACCTTGATATTTTTTAACTCCCACAAATTCAACATTGTTTTTTTAGTTTGTATAGTCAATGTTTATTTAGATATACCCACACGCTGCCATTTTCTTCTTCTTTTTTTAAAATCACTTCTTATATCTCAGACCTTACTTCTGGAATAATTTTCTTTCTACTAAAAGTACACTCTAGAATATTCCTAGTAAGGGTCTTTTGTTAGTAAAATCTGTTTTGTTTGCCTGGAAATGTATTTCACTTTCTTCTTGAAAGATAGTTTCTCTAGGTATTAAATTCTGTTTTCTTCTCAGCACTCTGAAGATTTCAGTACGCTGTCTTCTGGTAACTAGTGCTGCTATTGAGAGGTCAGTTGTCATTGTAGCTGCCATTCTGTATGGATAGCCTTGTTTCTTGGGCTGCTTTTATGATCTTTTTGAATTTGGTGTTCTTAAGTTTGACTATAACATATCTAAGTATGGACTTATATTTTTACGTTAGTGAGGTATAATCGACTACAATAAGTTGTACATATTTAGAGTGTACAATTTTGATGTTGTTTAACATTTGTATTTACCAAGGGAAAGGCAAGGTCAAAGGATGAAAGCCAGTCTAAAGGATAGTTAACAGACTTTAAGAACCTAGAACCTTAGGTTCAACAGCTGAGTAGAAAGCTTCTGGTGACCTTCTTTTGACATTACTTACCACATAGTGGTAAACTGCAATTACGTTCAACAAAGAACGAACTTTTATAATTCCTGAAACTTTAACTCTATCCATTATAAAAATACAATTTTTATTCATCTTAACTACTTAAATGAAGGCGCTGGCAAAGAGAACTTCTGAAAGATACTCCCGTAACTGCCTATTACTGTCCAACACAAACTCTGCCTAGCCCCTGTCTCTTGGATGCCCCCAAACATAACATACTTGTTCCTAATGCCCGACCCTTGCTCTTGTTCTTCTCTAACGTGCACTTTCCCTTTGTTCTCTGCCACTCTAAATCTGGGTCCAACCTCAGGTCTCCCACAAAGCCTTCCTTAGTCTTTCTAGGTCACATCTCTTCTTCTGAGCTCTGTCTACATGACATAACTAATTACATAATCAGATGATCTGGTACACTTGTGTTATTGTTAAACAGCTTTGTGTATTTATATGACTTGTCTCTACAGTCACTAGAAGTGACTGAAGGACAGAGATTCTAGGTCTGGAAGTTATGCTTTCATTTTATCCTCCACAGCACTTACAACATGAAATAGTTCCCTTAGCAGATATTTAACTCTTGTTTAATTGAATGTAATTCAAATCATCCATTGGATAAATAAATGACTTTGAGAGTCAATTAGATGCTACTTCTTCAACATCACAGTTCTAGTTAAAGGAATTATTCAGCTGATGGAAGCTTAGCCTTTTCTGTCCTGCTACTGCATGACTAACTTTCACAAGAAGATATGTTTCCTATCTCTTAAAAGGACCCTATATATGTCACCAGGCTGCCTCTCCACATAACTTTGATGAAAATTTTGGTTAAAATTTGAGATGTTATAGAGGCGCTTGGCTGGCTTGGTTGGGAGAGTGTGTGACTCTTCATCTTTGGGTTGTGAGTTCAAGCCCCATGTTGGTTGCACAGATTACTTTAAAAAAACTGGGGAAGTTATAAAAGAGGATGATCACATATTTAAAATTTTAAACATAGGCCATGTTGATACGGCAGAGACAAACACAGAACTTGAGATTTCAAGGGGTTCAGTTTCAGTGATACCTTTTTCATGCCTGAATAAATTCCCATTCTTTCTCTTAATCTACCGTAAATCTAACATCCTCTAGATGGCAGGAATTTCAGGCTCATGTAAGCATTCTGGAAGGCCTAAATTAGTACATTAGTCTCAGTGTCCTAGAACCTGAGAGGGTTCTACAGGAGGCCAAGTATAAGAATATAGTCAACAGCAACCGGACTGTGTTGAACTAGGGCTCAAATCCAGTTGCTGCTATCTGAGAATGCGAGCTATATTAGCAATTATTTTCATTTCTCTAAGACAGATTTTCGCCACTAATTCTCTTAGTTTTAAAATGGGGACTATTTCCCCAATCTCATTCTCCTCTACTTCATATGCAACCATTCTAATGTGCAGCTTTTTATGTGTGTACTACGCATATCGTTTTGTTTGGACTTCACTTTACATAAATATTATTGCATTGTACATCTCTTTTTCTTTTTTTTACACAGCACTTCGCTTTTAAGTGCATCCATTTGCTTTCTTTACATTTAGTTATTGCTTGTAATTACTACTATTTATCAAGCTGTACCTTCACCACATTTTGTTTATCTACTATCCCAGTGATGGAAATCTCCACCTCCTTGCCCCCAAGTAACACTGCTTAAAAAAAAAAATACTATATAGGCAAATCAATACATGTAGATAGATTGAATTTAGCCTTCAGACTGCCAGTTTGTTTATAACCTCTAACCTCAACTTGTTTATAATCTCTGAGACAAACCTCTTGCACAATACCTGAAATTTCTTATCTCCTAGTTCCAAAAAATAGAGTAAAAAGAAAACCAACAAAAGTATTTACAGAGTTCTGTCAGCCATCCAAGCATGAGAGATGTCATCACATATGACCAAGATGACATTTTTGCAAGAGAAAATTCTTAAACCACTAAGTCAATAACCAACGTAAGTGTACTTATTCCAGAGAAAGAATGATGGGCGGCGGTGTCAGCTGCACTTTGTTGCATTCTCCCTCTCCAGTCACTAGGTTATTTTACACAGCAAAGAGAGCAGGGGCTGACACAATGGGGCCCCACCTCTGAGTCACAGACATGCCTTTTCCAATCTTAAGTTATCCTACATACAAACTTCCTGTTTAGGAAGTATTGAGGTGAGAAGTAAAGTCAGGAAAGAACATAAGGAAATGGTAAGCTATATGAAAACAAGCTTGTTGTAAAAATGTATTAAAAATCTGATATTAAATTGCTTTACTTCAGAAGTCTTGCTCTTCTGCACTTTAAATGAATCTCCCACTGCTGTTTTGGTTGTTTCCTTGATTTGGGTATCAGTGATCTCCACCAGACCATTTTGGAGGCAAGCCTGGACTGTGGGGCAAGCAATGAGGGGAGTTACGGGAAAGCTATTTCTTTTTTAATTTTTTATTGTTATGTTAATCACCATACATTACATCATTAGTTTTTGATGGGAAAGCTATTTTTTGAGTACCTATAAGAACGCAGCAAGAGCCTCCCAAGTGTAAAGGGAATGACCATACTGATTAAGTAACTCCTTCGAGAGCCAAAAGATGTCCCAATTACGGAGGATAAACTGAATCAAACATACTTGCATTCTCCACCAAAACCTTTGGCATGCGCTGGCGGTTCATCAGGAGTGGGAAAGGATCTCGCCCATCGTTCCGTTCATGGACTTCTCGAATTTCCACTGTATCATCCATAAGATAGTAATGAATGATGTAGGTCCGACATTCACCAAACATGCTGTCTGTATCATCCCAGACTGCATAGAATCGAAGAACCTTTGAGGAATCCAAAGTAGTGACTTAAATAAGAATTCTACAAGTGGAGAGATTAACTTAACTACTTTGGCATTCAGATATCAGACAATGATGGAAAGATTAGCTACAAAGACAATGAAGTAATCGCAGATGGTAAAAAAAAAAATTCACCAAAGATAGAAAAACATACAAAAATTATATACCAGATGTCAACAGCTGTAAAATATTAAATAACAGGCTTATAAGTTTGTATTGAGAAAGCAGAATTCACTTTGATCCAAAATATTAGTCAGTGAAAGAGAAGCCAAATTAAAAGAGCAATGGAAACTATAAGACACTGATGAAAGAAATTGAGGAAGACACAAATAGGTGGAGAGATATTTTGTGCTCACAGTAAAAGAATTAATATTGTTAAAATGTCCATGCTACCCAAAGCAATCTACAGATTTAATGCAATCCCTATCAAGATTCCAATGGCATTTTTCACAGAACTAGAACAAATAATTCCAAAATTTGTATGGAACCACAAAAGACCCTGAATAGCCAAAAAACTCTTGAGAAAGAACAAAGGCAGAGGTACCATGCTCCCTGATTTCAAACTATACTACAACACTATAGTAATCAAAACAGTATGGCACTGGCATAAAAACAGACACATAGATCAACAGAACAGAAATGAGAGCCCAGAAACAAACTCACACTTCTATGGTCAATTAATTTATGAAAAATGAGGCAAGAATATACAATGGGGAAAGAGTCTCTTCAATAAATGGTGCTGGGAAAACTGTGGACAGCTACATGCAAAAGAATGAAACTAGACCACTTTCTCACACCATACACAAAAATAAACTCCAAATAGATTAAAGACCTGAAACATAAAACTCCTAGGAGAAACACAGGCAGTAAGCTTGTTGACATTGATCTGAGCCATGTTTCTTCGGATGTGACTCCAAAGGCAAAGGAAACAAAAGCAAAAATAAACAAATGAGACTACATCAAACTAAAAAGCTTCTATACAATGAAGAAAACTATCAACAAAATGAAAATGCAGCCTATTGAAGGGGAGAAGATATTTACAGATCATATCTGATAAGGAAGGGATTAACATCTAAAATATATAAAGAACTCCTACAACTCAGTAACAAAAAACCACAAATTCTGATTTAAAAAAATTTGGCAGAGGATCTGAATAGATATTTTTCCAAAGAAGACATACAAATGGCCAAGAGATACATGAAAAGATGCTCAACATCATTAATCATCAGAGAAATGCAAACCAAAACACCAATGAGGTATCACCTTACACTTGTCAGAATGGCTATCATCAAAAAGACAAGAAATAAGTGTTGGTTGGAGAAAAAGGAACCCTCGTACACTGTTGGTGGGAATGTAAATTGGTGCGACCACTATGGAAAACAGTATGAAGTGCCTCAGAAAATTAAAAATAGAAATACCATATGATCCAGCAATTCCACTACTGGGTAGCCTCCAAAGAAAACGAAACACTAATTCAAAAAGATATAAGCAGGGCACCTGGGTGGCTCAGTCGGTTAAGCGACTGCCTTCGGCTCAGGTCATGATCCTGGAGTCCCGGGATCGAGTCCCGCATCGGGCTCCCTGCTCGGCGGGGAGTCTGCTTCTCCCTCTGACCCTCCCCCCCCCATGTGTGTGCTCTCTCTCTCTCTCAAATAAATAAATAAAATCTTTAAAAAAAAAAAAAAAAGATATAAGCAACCCCATGTTCACTGTAGCATTATTTACAATAGTCAAGATTCGGAAATAACCTGTCCACCAATGGATGAATGGAGAAAGAAGATGTAGTTTATATATACAATGGAATATTACTCAGCCATATAAAAGAGTGAAATCTTGCCCTTTGCAACAACATGGATGGACTCTGAGGGTATTATGCTGAGTGAAACAAGTCAGACAGAGAAAGACAAATATTGCATAATGTCACTTATATGTGGAATCTAAAAAACAAAACAAACAAAACCAAACCCAGCTCATAGACATGGAGAACAGATTGGTGGCTGTCAGAGGGTAGGGAGCTTGGGATGCAGGTGGTGGGGGAATGGATGAAATAGGTGAAGGGGATCAAGAAGCACAAACTTCCAGTTATAAAATAAATAAGTCATGGGAACGTAATGTACAGCATAGGGAATATAGTCAATAATATTATATTAACTTTGTAATATGACAGATGGTAACGACTTATTGTGGTGACAATTCTGCAATGTATTCAATTGTCGAATCACTATGTTGTACACCTGAAGTTAATATAATATTATACATCAATTAGACCTCAATAAACAAAAAAAAAAAAGAAAGAAAAAAGAGCATTGTGTTTTATACAGGGGCTCATATGTATTAATAAAGGTATATGTGAACCATTTATATGTAATTAGTATGGAAAGAATTTTCATTTATTAATGTCTTTTTTTATCCATCGACATACCTCTTCTAGTAATAGTATCAACAACACAATCTTTAAAGACAAAAGAATAACAGATATATGATTGATATAAAGAATGTCCTTAAAAGGCGATGCTAGTGCTAGGCAAATTTTTCTGAACTAAAAGGAATTACATTTCTGAGAGAACACCAGCTGCAAAGAAGCACTGAGGATGATCTCCCCATCTTCTTTTGTACAGAAAGGAGAAGACCAAATCTGCCCCCACACACCAACTCACAGTGGGGAGGATAGGACGGTTGGAACAGAGCTGGAAAATACCTAGAATATTCTACACTCAAACATTCATATAAAATATAACAAGGAAGCATCTGCGATGAGATTTCTGTGAAATTACTATTTTAACATTAGAAATCTACCTATATGCAATAGATTCGAAATTTCCCAATAAATCACTTAGGGTTTCCCAAAGAAGGCTATGAAACGAACTCCTATTTGGGAAAAGAAGTAGTCGGTTGGAAACGTAAAGTGGGAAGCAGACATAGCTCAGGAATTGCTTTAAGATTGAAAGGTTTGGTGGAGGGGCGCCTGGGTGGCTCAGTTGTTAAGCGTCTGCCTTCGGCTCAGGTCATGATCCCGGGGTCCTGGAATCGAGCCCCGCATCGGGCTCCCTGCTCCGCGGGAAGCCTGCTTCTCCCTCTCCCACTCCCCCTGCTTGTGTTCCCTCTCTCGCTGTGTCTCTCTCTGTCAAATAAATAAATAAAATTTAAAAAGAAAGGTTTGGTGGAACTCCTAAGACTTAACTCCACAACCTCCTCTGGGTATCTTAATACAAAACTTGGGCATTCCTGTACCTCTAACTCTAGATGAAACCAGAAAAATCGCACTGTCTCCAAATGGCTAAATTACAGATGTAATGTTTTAAAACACACATCTACCAGAACAGCTTGCTAATAAACATGCATCACATGTGGAGATGAGCAAATCCACTGAGGTGCTGACGTCACTTACTTGTTTGTCAAAGGTGAGAAACTGCTTCAGTTGGTCAAAGTCCGAGGGGGTGACATACTTACGAAGAGGCTGTTTCCGGAGTTCAGTGTAAGGATCAAGAGCCATCTTCTCTGCTGGATTTAATTCAATTCCTTGACTTTCCAAAAATACCTAAATCGTGCAAAAGTAATGATTATCTCTCTTGAAGCTTCCAGGGGTATTAACTGATGGTGTAAAGATAAGTGTAATAATAATTTCTATGCCAATGTCCAAATTAATCATTAGCTTGCAGTTTGAAGCACGTCTTAGCAACATTAAGCCTCCAATCGACCCAACGCTATAATGCAGATAACAACTGATAATCACTGTAAGTATTCCATATTATCAAATTGCTAGGCAATAAGCTGAGCTAACTTGAAGACATGATAGTATGGTAACTGGCTCCATGTATGAATTTAGATCAATGAAATTTAGTTAGGTGCCCAAGACCCGAGTGAGTCTTAGGATTGCTTACATACACACATCTGAAACCCAACCACAGTTTCAAACAATATGTAATTCATACCAGGGATGGGGGCAAGCTACACAATGGCAACAAAGTTAAGCCGAAATCAAATTCCCAACTTTCAACTCACCAAAAACAAGTATCTGATTAAGTCCCCATCTCTACCCCGCTCCAAAAAGGAAAAGAATCACTGGTTATTTTAGACCAGAAAATATTTTAAGAAGGTTTTTTTTTTTTTTTTTTTGATTTTATTTATTTATTTGAGAGAGAGAATGAGAGAGAGCACATGAGAGGGGGGAGGGCCAGAGCGAGAAGCAGACTCCCCGCCGAGCAGGGAGCCCGATGCGGGACTCGATCCTGGGACTCCAGGATCATGACCTGAGCCGAAGGCAGTCGCTTAACCAACTGAGCCACCCAGGCGCCCAGACTAGAAAATATTTTAGCAAAATAGGAGAGACAAACCAAGTACTCAAATCTCACCAGACAAAGTTAAGGAAAACATCTGAACTTGATATGATCTTGTTTAATTTGCTAATTATAAGTAAATACAATATTTTCAGTAACTATATCTTTTAATACAACTTGGCATTTCTTCTTCATAAAAGCACCACAATAAGCTGGGTTTTTTTTTTTTTTTTTTTTTTTTTTGGTAATCAGAAAAGAACAATGTCATGGGATCTGTTTACATTCTAGAACTAGAAATTAATCTGAAATCTGGGTTTCTTTTGGGAATTGTGTGATTTGCTTTTGGACAATTCAATAGAAAATATGCAGGACTCAAAGCCAAAATACCTGGGTTCTAATATTAGCTCTGCTGCTAACTAGCTTGTAATCTTAATACTTAAAGTTTCACTAAGCAGTCTCCAGTATCTTTTAATATTAAAATACTGTGATCTCAATGTCTAGTAAAAGTACTGAGCTGGAGATAACGACTAACAATATTCTCCTCTCCCTTGAGATGATGTATTAGTGTAGCAGGATTATTGACTGAGGTATTTAATGGGGGTTTTACTCCTTTCTGTTGCTTTCAACAGATAACCAGGCCCTTTGTTAACCTTACCTTAGGGATTTTGGCAGGAATGCAGAAGCTTCCTGAAGTTTGACTATTCTTCCTGTCTCTTAGAAAAAGCCTAGACTCTTTGAAGAGATCATTCTAAAGTATCCCAGAAGGAGGGGAGAGAAGGAAATGTCTTTGAAGGCAAGGAGAGAAAAAGGGGGAAATTCTCCCAGACTGGAAAACAGACACAAGTTGAGGGGTCTCAGAAGAGCAAGACTCCACACGGGCTCTTACGGATGCTCGAAGCACACGGGCAGCCAGTCGGGCACATGGGTCTCGGGCACGCGAGGTCTCAGTATCTGACCTCGCACCAAAGCATCCAGGAGGTGCCCTTGAGCACTGACAGCCGATGGACCCTGCCTGTATGACCCCGTTAAGCCTGGGTGTGCCTTGTCGTTCTGAGGGCCTGGAATTTTTGGCAAAGCTGAGAGTGAATAGAAACAGCAGCCCAGTTGGATGGGAGTTCAAGTAGGCTTTATTTTTAAAACACAAAACAGTATTTCCTGCACACTTGCATATGCAGAGTAGGATTCACACCAGCTATACTGTCGGTCATACTCTAATGAAGATGGTAAGTTCTAGATCTCTGATTTCTGGAGTTAATTTTTTTTACTGTGTTAATTCTGTCTCTAGGACCAATGTTTATTTGGAGCAGTGAGGAGGGGCTCAGAAGGGGTGGTGGTGGTGATATATTTGATTAGAGGTGGCTCCTTGTTCAAGCCCACACCATAAAGACAACTATCTTCTTTATCCACTCATAGGTCCAGCCCTAATGAAAACCATCAAATTAGATAAGATGCGTATAAATTTTAAACTGTTACAGGAGCCAACCTCTAACAGATCGACTAATGAAAACATAATTTAATCTAGTCATCGATACCTAAAATATACAACTCTAGTCATTAGTAGTCATCAAAATACAGTTGATCCTATAGTTGCACTTTTGCCTACTTGCAAAAATTTATTAGTAACCTCCAAATCAATAGTCATGGTGCTTCTGTGGTCCTTTGCAGACACACGCAGAGTGGTAAAAATTTCGAGTTGTCTGATAACATACATTCCTAGCTGAGGTCAAATGAGATGACATTCTGCCTTCTTATTTCAGCTTCCATACTGAAAAAGTGTCCATTTAGATGTCTGTTTAGTGCCACTTTTTCACACTTCAGTGCTTTTGTTGCTTTTGCTGTTTAAAATGGCCCCCAACCTTAGTGTTAAAGTGCTGTTGTGTGTTCTACGTGCAAGGAGGCTGGGGTAAGTACTTAGTGTCACTAAACTGCACATCGAAGAAAAGTGGTTAAGGTGGTCACGTTTATGTTACGTACTTTTTATCTCACACACACACACACACACACACACACACACACACACACACAGAGCTGTGATGTGCCTTCAGGAGAAAGTACATGTGTGAGATACGCTTCCTTCAGGCATGAGCTCCAGTGCTGCTGGCCGTAAGTTCGAGGTTCATGAATCAACAAGGTATTTTCAACATGGCATCTTTAAACAGAAACACACATAAAACAAGCTTATAGAAACCTAACCTCGTATTTCTCCAAGGAGCGATGGATCCATAGTTGCTCATTAAGGGCTTGTGGTGACTTCCTAGCACAGAACTACCATCAACAATGAGAGTTGGGACCCCTGGGTGGTTCAGTAGGTTAAGCGTCTCTTTTTTTTTTTTTTTAAAGATTTTATTTATTTATCTATTAGAGAGTGAGCGAGAGAGAAACAGCATGAGAGAGGAGAGGGTCAGAGGGAGAAGCAGGCTCCCCGCTGAGCCGGGAGCCCGATGCGGGACTCGATCCCAGGACCCTGGGATCATGACCCGAGCCGAAGGCAGTTGCTTAACCAACTGAGCCACCCAGGCGCCCCCTAAGCGTCTCTCTTTATGAGAGGTGACTCACCGCTCAGGAATGAACTGCTGATATTCAGATTGTTCATAAAGAGACAACTGTAAAAATAGTCACAATACCTGAAATTTACATAACATCTTATAATTCCTCATTATAGGTACAGTTCTGAAACTGCCTGTGATAAAAAGGACCTCGAAAACCTAAAAAATGTGAGATCAAAACCTGTTTTCCCAAAGACGCTCTAGCACCTGTACCTTCTGTACTGTCTTTCGCTGTTGCTTTGGGATGGCACGGATGCCAGGGCTCCTTCCTTCACTCCCTTGGGGTCTCAGTTCAGGGCGTGGCCTCCCCTGGCCAGCCTCTATACACGCTCCCCACCCTCCCCTCCCTCTTCCTCAGCTCTAGTCCCTTTCGCAGCTCTGAGCAGCATCTGACAGGTTATATGTTGTGTGCTTACTTTTGTCTCCTCCGGCCAGAATGTAACAGCCTTTATGAGGACAAGTCTATATATGTGGCACCTAGAGCCACAAGGCTTGGCACAGAGCAGGCACTCAATAAGTATTTGCTAAATAAGTTACCAAACGCCAAACATAAATGAGTGGATTCAGAGGAACTCAGTGCGTGGTAAAGATTAATCATGTGGCATTTGGTAACATAGGATTAAAGGCACAAAAGAATTCAGAAACTATACCTTTGCTTCTAGAAATGTTTTAAACTAAGAGAAATTTAGAACTGACTTCCTAATACCTACATTTTGTGCTCAAGAAAGGACTCTGTGTCTATATACGTACACATAACTTTAAGAAAAGTTGTCAAAAATCCATACGTATGAAATAGAGGAAATGGAGGATTCTTCTCGATATAAACAAGCATTCTCCTTTAAAACTTGTTTTTATTTCAGGAATTCTTTAGATAGCCGGTTTCTCCAGAATAGAGCAAGTATGATTTACAGGAAGAATATGAACTGCACAAAAAATGTGAGGCTCATATCTGCTAATAAAGGTAATACTACTTTTGTAACTCAAACTTCAGATAAACCGTCCAATGCCTCTTTCACATTTCTATCCCATGAAGGGTGCTACCACTTGAACCAGCATGGGAACTGGTTCCTTATCAAATGATTCAGCTAGGATGCAAGTTTAATTTTATTTGAATGGGTATGTATCCATATCATTGTGAAAAAAGTGATATCACTACACAGTGTTGACACATTATCAACACACACACAAACACCTAATTAAACAACATAATAATCCATACAGGACAGATTACCAGTGTCCTCCTCTCACCCTTATATTTTTCTTTTTAAAGATTTTATTTATTTGAGAGGGAGAGAGCACGAGTGGGGGTGGTGGGGGGGGGGAGAGGCAGAGGGAGAGGGACAAGCAGACTCCTCGCCAAGCAGGGAGTCCCACACAGGGCTGGATCCCAGGACCCCAAGATCATGACCCGAGCCGAAGGCAGATGCTTAACTGACTGAGCCACCCAGATGTCCCTCCTCTTACCCTTATAAATGAAACGTATCCTTCCATAAATTAGAATGATGCCCAGACACGACAATTTCCAGGAATATATACTATACCTGCGTGAATCGGTCGCAGTCAACAATGCGGAAAGTTTTGCCATAAATTGTTATGTTTATTCCTCGATTCAGGTCTTTCCAATGGTAATGGTCTCCCTGGTTGTTCTTGGGTAGCCGCTGGCGTTTGATTAACTTGCCTTGAAGGATCCCAGAGTTTTCCACAACAGGCTCCACGACAGACATGCTGTCATCTTCCAGGTAGTAGTAAATGTTCACTTGGCGAATCCGATAATGTTCCTCAGTTGACATAGGAACATCTTCTTGGAAATAGGCATCAAATTTCAGCACCTATGACACACAAGGCAGGGAGAAATGGCATTGTATTAGTCTCTCATGCAAAAAACATCCAGTACCCTCCTCTAAAGAGAGCCGCTCGGGGAGAACTAAATACTCATCACTCCTATTTTCTAAATCGAAGGCTGCTAAACTACGGTCCGTGGGACCCATCTATCCCTGCCAGCTGAGTCTGTATCACCTCCAAGCTAAGAATGTTTTATTTACGTATTTAAATGGTTAAAAAAATCAAAAGGATAAAATCTCACAACACATGGAAATGATACAAAATTCAAATTTCAGTATCCATAAATAATTATGTAAATAATTAGCAGGTATTTGTCATGGCTGCTTTCCCATTACAAGGGCAGGATTGAGTAGCTGTGATAGAGACCACGTGGGCTGCTACTATGGACTGAATTTTGTCTCTTCCCCCCCCCCCCAAAAAAAATTTGTATGTAAAAGCCCTAACCCTTAATATGACTGTATTTGGAGACAGAGTCTTTAGGAAGTAATTAAGTTTAAGTGAGGTCCCAACAGTGGGGCCCTGATCCAACTGAATTGGTGACTTTGTAAGGAGAGGAAGACCTCTCTCTCAGCAAACCCACCCTGAGGAAAGGCCACGTGAGGAAATAGCAAAAAGGCAGCTATCTAAAGCCAGGAAGAGAGCCCTCACCAGAAACTGAAGCAGCAGGACCCTTGATCTTAGACTTCCAGCCTCCAGAACAGTGAGAAAATTAATTTCTATTATGTAAGACAGCACCAGTATATGGTATCTTGTTATGGCAGCTCAAGTAGACTAAGACATCTGCAAAGCCCCAAATATTTACGATTTGGCCCTTTACAGAAAACGTTTGCTGACCTTTGCTCTAGATACTCAAACTACACATAGACTACTTAGTAATGTGGTCCTTGATCAGATGGCTTAAAGACCTTAACTGTACTAGCTTCACTTCTGTGTCAAAAATCTCTTTTAGGATTTCTGCAAAGAGGGCGCCTGGGTGGCTCAGTTGGTTAAGCGGCTGCCTTCGGCTCAGGTCATGATCCTGGAGTCCCGGGATCGAGTCCCGCATCGGGCTCCCTGCTCGGCAGGGAGTCTGCTTCTCCCTCTCACCCTCCCCCCTCTCATGCTCTCTCTATCTCATTCTCTCTCAAATGAATAAATAAAAAAAAAAATCTTTAAAAAAAAAAGAATTTCTGCAAAGAGTCAAAAATTTGGGCAAGACTATAACCTTTGGTTTCAAAATGAAAACGAAGCCTCAAGTCCATTTCTTTAGAAGGAGAGTCCCCTGTAAATGCATATTAATGACATTTTCATCCTTAGAGAATTCATATGAATGAGACTCAAATCATCAATCCAGCACAGAATCTTTGGGTGGCATGTAAACACACCCTCACTGTACTCAGAAACATACATGATAGATGGAGCAAACCCTAGGTCCTCTGGGGAGCATCAGAGGGAAGCCAAAATGGCACATTCTGTTGCACGTTTAAAAAACATTTAAAAATACTAAAAGCTTGTGTTGACAAGCTTTGGGATTAATTTTAAAACTTTCTTTTATCCCATCTTTATTTTTAATATTTCCTCCCATGAAGAGAAAATATTAGAATGGTGTTGTAGGTAGACAAGAGTGTGAACCTAAAACTCCACTGGAACTAGAGGAACAAACCAAGAAGACCATTTAGCGAAGACACAGATATGGCTTGATGAATGGGAAGATGCATAATTTTATACATGAGTGCTGTTGCTAAAAAGGTGTAGTGTCTACTGTGGAAAAACAAGATTAAAAACCAAAGAGATCGGGCAATTGCTTATGTGAAATAAGCATATAATGGAATAAAACCTTAAAACTCTTAATAAAAAGATGAAATGCATGAATGGAATAGAATGTTTAAAGGAGAAAGATAATACAGTAAAAACCAAAGACAAAAGATCGTTTTCAAGTAACATTGTAGATCCACTACAAAGAACTGAAATGGAGACATGATCACTATAAGTGGGGGCATGATCACTAATTCATGCATGAAATGGTCTGTAATTTGAGCCACAGATATATAAATACACGAAATGTGAGAGCCAGAAATAATCAGCTAATTGAACCTCCCTCATTTTACAAATGGAGACTCAGGGTGGTAGAGTGACTTGCCTGAGGCCAAACTCAGGGTTAGGGGCACAGCTGGGGCTGAAACTATCTGTAGACTCATAGAGAAACAAGAAAAATGTAGAGAAATAGCCAACCATATATCTGATACTGCTTAGGTTCAGCTTCTGAATGGATATATGAATATGTTCCTATTGGATGAGTTCAATGAGATGGGGAAAGGGGGATGGTATGGGTTCTGGCTGAGACATTTAAAAAATTTTTTAAACTAAGTGATTAATGAATGTAAATGGTATAATTCCACCATCAGGTTATTTTCTATTTTCCAGCCTCTATTTTCAATAGGTACTCAATTAGGGGTGCCTGGGTGGCTCAGTCGTTAAGTGTCTGCCTTCAGCTCAGGTCATGATCCCAGGGTCCTGGGATCGAGCCCCGTATCAAGCTCCCCGCTCCGCGGGAAGCCTGCTTCTCCCTCTCCCACTCCCCCTGCTTGTATTCCCTCTCTCGCTGTGTCTCTCTCTGTCAAATAAATAAATAAAATCTTAAAAAAAAAATAGGTACACAATTAAAGTTGACTAGCTAGATGAACACTATAGACATTTAACAAAAAGAATAAAATGAAAAGAAAGACAAAAAAAAAAGACAGAAAGAAAATAGGCTAGGAGTAAATTAGGAAAGCTAACTTGTAAAAACTGGTCAATGGTTCTCAGACTCAGTTATACATAAAAATCATCTGGAAATTAAGATCGATGAGGGTTAGGGTGACATCTCAGTTTCGTAAAAGTCCCACTAGGGATTCTGTTGCATGGCCAGAGTTAGGACAACCTCACCTTAAAGAGGAGGCCCACTGACAAGGAGAATCAAGGATGATATGGAAATGTCAACAGATGGAACTAAAATAGCTCACATTACAAAAGCATAAGGGTAAATGAGACAGAAATGAAAATGTTACATATCCTTTGGTTATATTATGCCAAACCTGAAACATTCCCTGAAAAATGAAAACTTATGAAGACAGCCTGGAGAAAACTGACAAAAGATGGAGTTGTTGTCGTGATGCATTTCACAAAGACTAAGGGTTTGCCATCAGTACAGATAAGACTTCCAAAAAGTAGGGGCACCTGGGTGGCTCAGTCGGTTAAGCGACTGCCTTCGGCTCAGGTCATGATCCTGGAGTCCCTGGATTGAGTCCCACATCAGGCTCCCTGCTCGGCAGGGAGTCTGCTTCTCCCTCTGACCCTCCTCCCTCTCATGTGCTCTCTCTCATTCTCTCTCTCTCAAATAAATAAATAAAATCTTTAAAAAAAAAAAAAAAAAGGCTTCCAAAAAGTAGACAGCACAGAGCAGGTAAACATGGAGCAATATGAATTCAAGAATTCAGAATTCACCCAACTTTTCTTTAACTGTATTTGGAAAATATTTCAGTGAAGTCTACAGGGAATTATTTTCTGTAATAAGCTTCCTGACTAAAGAAAGCCTCTTTCAATCCTGAGTTCAGCTGTCTATGACTAAAGGTTGAGGCATTTGAACAATTTTCTCCTCAGAGCCCTCTGGAAAACCTGTGGTTTGCTGTTGACTTTTCTGCAAACAGTTGGCTCTCAGAAATCTGAATTCAAGGGGTACCCGGAAATCCCAGATGATACCTTTTTGTCAAAAGCCACATGTGCAGGAATAAATTCTGCAGGTGGGGCCTGCTTAGGTTGGCCATAAGTTAAAATCGGTGCCTTGTTGGCCAACTCATCCAGCTCAGCCTGGGACAGCTGGTTGACCTGGAGCCGCTCCCCGCCTATACCAACTGTTGGACGTCGAACAACTGCATAGCCATTCCTGTAGCCCAGAGTCTGGCTTCTATGAAATGCTGTTTTCTGAGGAACAAAAGAAGTGTTTCATTAATAATATTTTATAAAAATGTGTTAGGTAAAAGAGCTAACTTTCAAAAACATCATAACTTAAACCTGCACTTAAAAACATCACAAACCTTGTATCAAAATGCTTACCTGTATTAGAAGGTTCTTATATTTTAAGCTAAAATACCTGGTCAGGAACAGGGAGAAGAGCAGCAGTCTGAGCTTAAAATAAAACTTAAAGCCCTGCTCCAGAATGCCCAATATAATTACCAGCTCACTTTTCATGAGAAACTAATATATTATCTTATCTATACTCAATCTTTCACTTAATTCTTTCTGTGTTTTTAATCTTATCCAGTGTTCATAAACCATGGAACCTAGAAGATCTGACTCTGAGAAATGAATTTTTGCCTAAAATAAAAGGCCTTTCTTGTTATAATAATACTGATACATTCATACAACTCTTTGGAAAGCAAGTGAGTATTATACGTTTAAAGTCTTGAACACAATAAATTCTACCCTAGATACTTTATTTTAAAAATATAATCCAAAATTATGAGAAAGAACAATATGCCTAAAGCTGACCATTGTAATGTTAATTACAATAGTAAAACATTGGAAACAATATAAAAGACAAACATATGAGTTAATGATGGAAAACTCACTTAATGGACTGTGATGCAGCCATTAAAATATTGGTTTTAAAGACCATGTGGCAATCTGCAAAAAATGTTTATGATTTAATAAGCCCAAAAAAGCAGTATATAAAATTATATGTACACCATAGGGCACCTGGGTGGCTTAGTTGGTTAAGTGTCTGCCTTCGGCTCAGGTCATAATCTCAGGGTCCTGGGGTCGAGCCCCACATCGGGCTTCCCACTCAGCTGGGAGTCTGCTTCTCCCTCTCCCTCTGATCCTCCTCCCCACTTGTGCTCTCTGTCTCAAATAAACAAAATCTTAAAAAAAAATTAAAAAAAATAAAATTATATGTGTACTATAATTAGAAGCATGCAAATACGTGCACAAAAAGAAAGTGGATTTGGATAATGTTCTCTGTATTCTTTCTGAATTAAGTTGATTTTTTTTATAATGAACATATTTTTTTTTTTTCGGAAATTGAAAAAAACAAAAGATTAAATAAAAAAAGAAAAAAGTGGAAAGGAAATATTTTTGAAGGCAGAGGAGAGACCAAAATGGTAACATAGGACACCCCAGCCTCCCTACCCTTCCACAAAGATCAACAATTAGTTATCCAAGGACAAAAACAGCTCTGGAAGAGCTTTGGAGTCCAGTTAGGAGGTTTTAGGAACACAGTGGAACAAAAAACCTGAGAATAACTACAGAAGGAGAAGGAAAACGTCATTTTGCTGCATCATCTCATCCCCAAGCCAGCACTGCTCAGTGTCAAGAGGGAACTTCCTGGCCAGAAAGAGATCCCCTGGCCAGGAAGGAAGAGCAACCAGCTTCTCCAGTCTTTTGGGGCAGTCCACAAAGGTCCCACTTCAGTTTCCTCCCACCCAGACCAGCAGAGCTGAAGTGTATAAGGCCAGCTAGGAACACGGATGCAAAGCAGGGGCTATTGGCAGCAGCCCCTCAGTCGGAGTGACTGTGGTATGTAGACACCTGCTCTGCAGACAAACCCGGCAGATCTTACCACTGAGCCAAAGCCAAGGGCCAGGATGGCTACGGCCACTGGGTACCCCCTGCAGATTTCATCAGTGTTCATCCCACAGGCATTCATGATGCCAAGCATCAGAGCCCCTTGCCCAGCCTCCCCTCCTCACATCCTCGCCAGAGCCTGGGAACCACGCCGGCAGCCAGCTCGGGCCTCTGCAGCTGCTGGAGTGCAAGAGGCCAGCACAGACACCCTCTGGCTGACCCCTCCCCCGTTCATGCACTTGGAACTAGCCCCTCCAGCTGTGCATCTGCACACGGCCCAACCCTCATCACAGGCCTCCACTGCAGTGTGCATGCTGGGGGGGGAGAGTGTGCAGCCACAGGAGGACACACCAACAACCAGGGCCTCGTGCAGCTGCCAGTGAGCCCATAGTTGGCCCTGGCCCTTGCCTTCTCTGCTTCCCACCACCATGTGTGTGTCTGCAAACGGCCCCTGCCACTACACAGGCACCCACAGTTGGCACCCGACAGCCAATTATGTGTCCCAGCTCCAGTCACCACTGCTGTTTGCCCTGCTCCCTGGACCTGGAGGTCGCTAAAGACCCCCAAAGCCCTTGCAGCCACTATGGACCCCCTGTAGCACCTGTCAAGGACTACACAGTTGTCAGTGCCAAAGACCCCAGTGGCCTGGGCCAAAGAGACATCATGTCCCCTAAACCTAAACCCAGTGCCGCCACAAAGCCCTGCACTTGGTGCCCTACACCACCAGGCCCAGGATCACAGCAAGCTGCAGCATACCTCCACCCACAGGTGAAAGTCATCCCTTACCAAAATCAGTCCATAAAGTCTGGAAGAGGTAGCTGCTTCTTGATGTGAAGATACCTAGGCAAGATACAGGGATCATGAAGAATCAGGGAAACATGATTCCACCACCTATAGTAACTGGCCCCAAAGAAATGGGGAACCAGGAATTGCCTAATGAAAAAAATTCAGAATTGTCCTAAAGATGCTCAGAGACCTACAAAAGAACAGAGATGGGCAATTTAATGATGTCAGGAAAACAACAAAGGAACAAAGTGAGAAGTTCAACAAAGACATAGAAAACATAAAAAAGAACCAAACAAATTTTGGAGCTGAAGAACACAATGACTGAACTGAAGAATTCAACTATAGCTTCAAAAGAAGATCTGAACAAGCAGAAGAAAGAATCTGTAAGCTTGAAGACAAATAACTTGAAGTTAACCCACAAAGGAGCAAAAAGAAAAAAGAATGAAAAGGAATGAAAAAAGCCCATGGAACTTATGGGATACCAACAAGAAAAATCATGTATGTATGTATCACTGGATCCTTCTCTAGAAGGAGAATACAGAAAGGGGTAGAAAGCTTTTTATTTAAAGAAATAATGGCTGAGAATTACTCAAACCTGGGGAGAGATTTGGACATTCAAGTTCATGAAGCTATTGGTACTCAAAACTTCAATCTAAAATAATCTTCTCCAAGACACATAATAATAAAATCAAAGACAAAGAGAGAATTTTAAGAGCAGTGAAAGAAAAAACCTCTCTCATACAAGGGAACTTCCATAAACGATCAGCAGATTTTTCAGCAGAGATCTTGCAGGCCAGTGTTAAAAGAAAGATACTGCCAACACAGGATACTTTATCCAAAAAAAATGTGCTTCAGAAAGGAAGGCAAGATAAAGACCTTCCCTAATAAACAAAGATGAGAAGATTTATTACCACTAAACCTGCCTTATAAGAATGCTGAAAGAAGTTCAAAGCTAAAACAAAAAGGCGTTAATTAGTAACATGAAAATATACAACACATGGATAAAGTGAGCATATAGTCGGATTTAGAATACCCTAATACTGTAACATGGTGATGTGGTCACTTCTTAATTCTAGTACAAAGATTAAAGGACAAAAGTACTGAAAACCTCTGTAGCTCCAACAATTTGTTAGTGGACACAAAATATAAAAAGATATAAATGGTGACATCAAAAAACCTAAAGCGAGGAGGGTAAATAAGGATAGGGTGTTTATATGTGATCAAAGTTGAGCTGCTATCAGTGTAAAATAGACTGCTACATATATGTTTCATGTGAGTTTCATGGTAACCACAAAGCAAAAGCCTACAGCAGCTTCACAAAAAATAAAGATAAAAAAATCAAAGATACTACTATGACCACTCATCAATCCACAAAGGAAGACAAGACAGGAACGAGGGAACTACAAAACAGCCAGAAAACATTAAATGGCATTAGTAAGTCCTTACCTATCAATAGTTACTCTAAACATAAATGAACTGAATTTTCTAATCAAAAGACAAAAAGCTGGATGATTTAAAAAAAAAAAAAACCCACAAGATCAACTATATGCTGCCTATGCTGTAAGGGACTTGCTGTGGCTTGAAGCACGTACATAAGCTGAAAGTGAAGGAATGGAAAAAGATAATCCATGCAAGTGGGAACCAAAAGAGAGCATGGGTAACTATGCTTACAACAAACAAAAGAGACTTTAAGCCAAAAATGGTAACAAGAAACACAGATGGTCATTATATAACGGTAAAGGGATCAATTAATCAAGATATAACAACCACCTGAAACTAATATAACACTATGTTAATTATGCTGGAATTAAAATAAAACAGAGGGGAAAAAAGATATGATCATAAATATACATGCACCCCACATCAAAGCAGATACTAACAGATCTGAAGGGAGAAATAGACAACAAGACAGTAATAGTAAGGGATTTCAATAGATGACTAAATCAGATAGGAAATGAACAAGGAAAGGTTGGATTTGAACCATTCTTTAGACCAAACAGACCTAACAGACATAAAAAGAAAAATCCATCTAACAACAGCAAAATACACATTCTTCTAAAGTATATCAACATTCTCCAGGATAGGTTATATGATAGGTGACAAAACAAGTCTTAGCAGATTGAAATCATACCTAGTATGCTTTTGCACCACAATGGTATGAAACCAGAAATCAGTAACAGGAAGAAAACTGAAAAACTCCCAAATATGTGGAAATTAAGCAACACACCCTTGTACAACCAGTGGGTCAGAGAAGAAATCAAAAGGGAAATCAGGGCGCCTGGGTGGCTCAGTCGTTAAGCGTCTGCCTTCGGCTCAGGTCATGGTCCCAGGGTCCTGGGATCGAGTCCCACATCGGGCTCCCTGCTCGGCGGGAAGCCTGCTTCTCCCTCTCCCATTCCCCCTGCTTGTGTTCCTGCTCTCGCTATGTCTCTCTCTGTCAAATAAATAAATAAATAAATAAAATCTTTAAAAAAAAAAAAAGGGAAATCAAAAAGTATCTTAAAACAAATGAAAATAGAAGCACAACATATGTAAACCTTTGGGAACCTGCAAAAGGAGTTTAATAGGGTTTTTTTTGGTTTTGTTTTGTTTTAGACAGCAAGAGAGAGAGAGCAGTGGGGGTAGGGATGGGGGTGCTGAGGGAGAGAGAGAATCCCAAGCAGGCTCCCCGCCCAGGGCAGCACCCAACACGGAGCTCCATCCCACAACCCTGAGATTATGACCTGAACCAAAACCAAAAGTCGGATACCCAACCAACTGAGCCACCCAGGTGACCCAATAGAGGATTTTATAGTGATAAATGCATGCATTAAGAAACAAGAAAGATCTCCCTGATATCAACACCAGATAAGGATACTATAAAAAAAAGAAAGTTACAGAGCAACATCCTTGATGAATATAGATGCAAAAATTATCAAAAAATATTAGCGAACCAAATTCAACAGCTCATTAAAAGGATCATACATCATGACCAAGTGGGATTTATTCCTGAGATGTAAGGATGGCTCAACATACACACATCAGTACTTGTTATACAACACATTAAGAGAATGAAAGATAAAAATCATATGATCATCTCAAGAGATGAAGAAAAAGACAAAACATCCATTCATAATAAAAATTTGACAAACTGAGTATAGAAAGAACATACCTTAACATAGTAAAGGCCATATGTGACAAGACCATAGCTAACATCAAACTCGATGGTGAAGGGTTGAAAACTTTTCCTCTAAGATCAGGAACAAGACAAGGGTGTCCACTCTTACCATTCCTATTCACCATAGAACTAGAAGTCTTGGCCAGAGCAATCAGGCAACAACAAGAAGTAAGAGGCATCCAAATAGGAAAGGAAGAAGTAAAACCCTCTTTGTATGCAGATGACATGATCTTACATTCAGAAAACCCTAAAGACTCCACCAAAAAACTGTTAGAACCAATGAATTCAGTAAAGTTGCAGGATACAAAGTCAACGTACAGAGAAAAATTGTGTTTCTATATACTAACAATGAACTATCTGAAATTGAAATTAAGAAAATAATTCTGTTTACAATTCTATACAATTCTGTATAGCATAAAAACAATAAAATACTTAGGAATAAATTTCAGTACATGAAAAACCTATACACTGAAAACTATAAGACACTGATGAAAGAAATTAAAGAAGGCACAACCAAATGGAAAGATACCTTGTGTTCTTGGATTGGAAGAATTAATACTGCTTAAATGTTCACACTATCCAAAGTGATCTACAAATTCAATGCAATCCTTATCAAAATTGCAATGGCATGTTTCACAGAAATAGAAAAAACAATCCTAAAATTTGCATGGAACCACAAAAACCCCCAATAGCCAAAGCAGTCTTGAGAAAGAAGAACAAAGCTGGAGGCGTCACACTTCCTGATTTCAGACTATCATTACAAAGCTACCGTAATCAAAACTACGTGGTACTGGCATAAAAAGAGACACATAAGCCAATGGAACAGAATAGAGCCCAGAAATAAGCTCATGCATATATGGTCAACTGTCTTTGACTGGGTGCCAAGAATACACAATGGGGAAAGGACAGTCTCTTCAATAAATGGTGCTGGGAAAACTGGGTACCCAGGCAAAAGAAAGAAACTGGATCCCTATTTTATAGAACTCACAAAAATTAACTCAAAATGATTGAAGACTTAAACATAAGACCTGTAACTGTAAAACCCCTTGAAGAAAAAAAGGGAAAAAGCTCCCTGACATTGGTTTTGATATAATACCAAAAGCACAGTCAGCGGAAGTAAAAATAAACAAGTGGAACTGCATAAAATTAAAAAGCTTCTGTACAGCAAAGGAAATAATCAACAAAATGACAAGGCAACCTAGGGAATGGGAGAAAATATTTACAAACTGTCTTAGTCTGTTCAGGCTAGTCTAACAAAATACCAGAGACTGGGTAGCCTCCCCGCCCCTCTTAGTCATTATGGTTCACCTTCTGAATGCTTTGAGTGTTATACACACCTAGTTCTTCAGTGCTGAGTAAAGATAGTGACCAAATAGGCAAATAGGTTGACACTTGGACCGTGTATTTAAAATAGAAAATATGTCCAGGGCACAGTTCTTCTTATATGAAGTACAGCAATGTATATTCTCAGAGCCTGGGACCTACAGTCTGCACATTTGTAATCCCCCAAATCGACTCAACCCTGCCTTGTGGGTAACCCACACTCACCAACACCAAATGCTTAGGCTGCTCCTGCACGGGACAGGAATGTGCCTACATTTTCTAACTTACATAGAATGAAAAAGCCCACTGAAGGAAAAGCTCTATGATGCTGTGTCTTAATGCAGGGATAATTATGAAGAAGAGGCTCAGAATCCACACTCCCTCACCAAAATTTCAATTTCAGTTCATTCTCCCAAAGAAAATAAATGGACTACGTATTTTATCTTACCTTTATATACATGGAAAGGAGCTTACAGCTTAAATTACTAAGCTATACAAATACAATTTATTATTGTCTCATCTATGATAGTTTACTAAATAATTCTGTCAAGGGCTAAGCTATGTCAGGAGGAAAAAAAAAAAACAAGCTTTTTTTTTTTTTTTTCTACAGAATACAACTAAAAACAGTTAAAGTAGGGAAGGAGCAAAATCATCTAATCAGGAATCTTTCATTAAAATGTTAGAAAAGAATAGGACCGGGGGAAGAAAAAAAAAACCAGCTAATCAATTGTGGTTGAAAGGACTGGAATGGAATTATCTCCTACAAAGCAGGGAGGGATGGCTTGGGAGGAAGATAGGCAAGTGTTGAAAGTCTAACTTTTGGAGAAACAGCAATTGAGAAAGAAGATAAAACAGGACTGGGGAGAAGGTGGGACTACGCTGTAGACAAGTCAGAAGTGCTGAACGGAAAAGGGACGGGGCTAGGTAGAAGCATAAATGAGGAGGGCGGAGACTGCGTAAAAGAACCTGGTGGAAAGAGGAGAATGAGCATAAATGATTTATATAAGACAGGAGACGGAGCTGGGAGGGGGTAAGATTAGTGGGTCCAGAATAAGGAAGCGGAAGGAGGCGAGAGGGAATGATAGGCCTGGGGAGACGGGCAGGATGGGGCTGTGGGAAGGAGGACGAAGATGCAGGGAGGCTGATTGGGAGAAGGGGCTAGGCTGGGGGGCTGAGGGCGGTTAAGAAGGGGGCTGGGCAGAAAGGGGTACGGTGTGGGAGAATGAGCTCGGAGAGGACCTAGCCAGAGCTTGGGAGGAAAGTGGGGGAAAACAGAGATCCAGAGGGAGGAGAGGCAGGGGCTAAAGGAGCAGGGCAGGAGGAAGAAAGCAGCTAGGACGACGAGAACGAAGGAGGCCAACAGACTGCCAGGATGGAGTGAAAAAACTAGAGAGGATGGAGCGGAGGGCAAAGGCTGGGAGAGAGAGGGTGAGGCTGGAGGGGAGGACGCAGGAATTGTGGTGGCGGACAGAGAAAAGGTGAGGACAGAGGACGGGGTCTGAAGGGAGAGGGCGATCTTGGGAGGAGGAGGCAGGTGCACCAAGGGGCGAGCCCTCCGAGGCCGCCCGGGGGTGGGGCCGAGAAGTCCTCACCGTGAAGTCCTTAAAGGACGTGCCCGGGAGAAAGGGCAGGCCGTGCACAGGGTTGGACACCATCGCCGCCGCTTTCGCCGCCGCCACCTGGGTCGGGGCTTGGCCTCCCGGGTTGCCCGGGCGACAAGCCGCGGACGCCGGCCTCGCGGAGCTCCATGGTAATGCCAAACATCCGGAGCGCCGCGCGCGGGGGCGGGGCCTGAGGCGCGGGCGCGACGGGTCTGCGCGTGCGCCGCCCGCGGGCCCGGCGTTCTGACTGAGGTGGGGGCTGGTGGGCGTGGTGGCAGGAGGTGACTGCGAGGAGGCTCCCCTCGTCGCCTTGAGGTGCAGGGGTGGGGGCCAGCCTTTAGAGGGGTTACAGTGGAGGGGAAGGTGCTTCCTTCCGTCCACCCAGTCCTCACCGCTCCCCGCCCGCGCCGTGAGCTCGGGCCCCGCCTTCTCCCAGCCCCGGGAAAAGGGCTCTTGTCCCGGTTCACACTGAAGTGTCAATGGTTGGTTCCGGCTGAAAGTGGCACCTCGTGCCCGTGCTTGTTGGGGGCAGGGGCTGCGGATTACTCAGGGTTGTATCTCTTGCTCAAGGATGTTCAGTGAACTAATGCAACCGTCTCGTCCCTGATCTTCCCATTGCTGCATTATCATTTTCCATCTTCGCCTCTCCTTATTCTACGGGTCAACACCTGCCGCTCTGCAGCCTCTCAATTCTTGAAGGCCTGGGCCTTGCCTATTCACCCCGGGACACTCAGTATTCGTTGACTGTAGGGCTATAGGGTGCTTATCTCAATTCTCTTGATCTCTATACCTATCTGCCGCTGCAGTGCAAAGATACGACCCACAGGGGGAAATGCGTCTCCTTCGAAGAGAAAACTAAGTCATAAAGACGCAAACAAGCGGGGTGAAATAGTGTCAGGATCGTAGGTATTCTCGCCTTTGGTGATTTTTATAAAACTTGTTTAAATTATTATGCCTTTAAAGAAATATAATCTCGTTCATGAAGCATCTTCAGGAAAGAAAGAAAAAACCTATCCATCAGCACTGAGGAGTTTAAAAATAAAAACAAAAAACAAACAAAACCCTGGTGCCCAGACATGGGATTCATTAGGTCTGAAATAGAGTTCAGGAATCTGATTTTTATAACAGCTGTTCCTGATAATGAGCCAGTTTAGGAACATGATAGAGTAGCAAGCCTGCCACAGGAAGCATAGCTCCACGTCATGGGTAGTTTAGTGCTAATGCAGACAGCAGCTTTAGTTTTATTGCTGCTTGTCAGAGCAAATCCCCCTATTGGGCTTCACTAATGGGCATGAAGCTCAGGGGGCGAAGGACATGAATCCACTGATGGCACCTGAAGCAGTTATGTGGCTGTCTACCACATCCCGCCCAGTTTATTTTCCGCTAACCTCTCCTCTCTCACTACTTCTGTTTTCCTGTTCTTGTCCCCTCCCCCCCTTTTTTAAGATTTTATTTATTTATTTGACAGAGAGAGACACAGCGAGAGAGGGAACACAAGCAGGGGGAGTGGGAGAGGGAGAAGCAGGCTTCCCGCGGAGCAGGGAGCCCGATGCGGGGCTCGATCCCAGGACCCTGGGATCACGACCTGAGCCGAAGGGAGACGCTTAACGACTGAGCCACCCAGGCGCCCCCTCCCCTTTTTTTACCTTTAAATTTTTTTTAATTTTCGATTAATCTATTACTTTAATGCAGGCATTTAATGCTTTAAAAATCGATGAATTACCATTGTTGAATTTACTGAAAACTTTAAAAGCATCTGTCCATTGCATTATATCTTAGCCACTGACCTAGGATACAAGCCAGCTACTGGAAGAATACTTCAAAATGGTAAGTTAAAAAAAAAATGGTAAATTCAACCTTTAAAGAGGTTGAAGATGCCTCTCTCACTTCTCTCCACCTCATCGATGCTGAGTATCCAGAAACACTGGTAGCTATAATCCTTGCTGACTCTTGATAATAACCTTTAACTCTTACCAGTTATATAATCCTGCCCTCCCCTCTATCTTAATAAAAGTAAATCCATGGCATTAGGATACACTTGAAAGAGCCCTTCTGGACTAACTGCATGGTTGCACTTGGGTCTATATTCCCTAGATTGGGTAGGGAAGGAGTCCATGGGGGCTGGAAAGGGTAAGTCATGCCTAAGCCTATTGTCCATTGTGTCATCTGTTTCTATTTGAGGAGTGGCCTCTGCTCAAATGCCTTTCTGTTCCAGAAGAACACAATAGTTAAATGGCTAACCAAGTGTGTTTTAATACTTTCAGACCCTAGAAGTGCATGGTGAGGAAAACTTTTCTTGGTCTATATTCTCCTAAAAATGCCATCACCCCTGAGGAGAGGAAGCTGGTCCGTGTTGCATCAATGCTAAAAAGCACAGGGACAAGTGTGTAAAGAAGGGTGGGGGGGATAAAAAAAAAATAAAGGTAGGGCTTCGGAAAACTGCTTGAACCCTGAAGTTTGGTATGATTAGGAGTTTATATCACAGGGCGCCTGGGTGGCTCAGTCGGTTAAGCTGCTGCCTTTGGCTCAGGTCATGATCCCAGGGTCCTGGGATCAAGCCTCTCATGGGGCTCCCTGCTCAGCGGGAAGCCTGCTTCTCCCTCTCCCTCTCCCCCCACCGCCTGGCTTGTGCTCTCTCTCTTGTTCACTCTCTCAAATAAGTAAATGAAATCTTTTTTTAAAGAGTTTATATCCCGTTTCTCCCAAACATGACTACTCAGCATGGAGCAGGCTTCAGTCTGCACTCACCATTTTCCACTTGGTGCAATATACAGGAGAGAGCAGGAAACTGACCATCCCTGACAGCTCAAGTAAAAAGTGCCACGGTCTGAAGGCTGTGCATAAAGCCTGGACTCAGAAGACCACAGAAATATCACATGACTTTAGCAGGTGTTTCACAACGTGGGGAAAGGAAAATATGGAAAGAGCAGTCTGCCAGCAGACCAAACCCGAAAGAGGGCCTCATGCTGGTTGATGACTCCCAGGAACTGATGGGAGATAGCAGACTGGCAGAGGTTAAAATAAAGCAGTTGCCTAAATTAGGCATCTCCTTTTTCAGGATTTTGCCCAGAGCGCTGGCTTTATCCAGAATTTGTTTGCAATCCTGTGATATTATTCTTCAGTACCTAAAGTCACAGGACATATATCAAGCAGGCGTGTGTGTGTGTGTGTGTGTGTCTCATAGATATTTATGCAATGATTTTGGGTGCTCTACTTCCCTCTGCTGGATAAAAACGGTACAGCATGCTTTCTGAGAAACTCAATTCTACACCTGTAAGTTTGAAGTGCTGGGGGTGTGGCTAGTGTGTGACCATAGTGATTAAGACCTTGCAGGGGAGTGTCCCTCAGTCAGAGTGCTATCCAGCGTTCCTTTCCACTGCTCACTCCTTAATTTCTGGAACCTCGTATCCAAGAATGCCCAGTCAAGCCACCTCGATCTTTGCAAAGTATGGCAGAAGGAGAAACATCATCAGGGATTTCCAAGTAGTTATAGGGGCACTTTAGGTCCTAGATTTAGGACCCACAGGAAATCTTCATTTGACACAAACTCATGCAATTTGGGTTTAGTTTTGGCCTTTCAGTGGTTTCCTGCCAGGGGTTCCGAAAAACTTGTGTTTCTGCTGCTTTTTTCTTCCTTAAGTCAGACACATTCTATGACTTTAGTTGATTCAGATGGCATTCCCTTCTCTCTGAAAAAGCCTATCACACATCACCTCACAGAATCAGAGATTTCACAGGCTATAAGCATCATAAAGATAGGTTCTTTGTTTTGCTCACTGCCATTTTCCCGGATCCCAACACAGTGCTGACACCTCATAAATACTCAATAAGCAGTTGTACAATGATTGACCAATTAAGTGAGTGAATGACTTTTGAGTCACTGGAATGACCCAGTATTTTTAACTGCCGGTCTCCATTAGGAGGCGGTAAAATCAACTTAATGGATTGTGACAACAGTCAGAATTTTTCATTAAAAAAGGGAAGAAATAGGATATAAATTATCAGGATGTATCCCATATTATATGGGTAAGAATAATTTACTGAAAAAGTTTTCAAACAATGTACATACACATTCATATTCCGGGTATTTTTTTCATGGTCACAATCAAAAAACTTGGAAATCGATCGACACTATCCAGCCCACTCATTTTACTGATGAGAAATCCCCAGCCCAAAAGAGATTAAGAAACCATCAGCTAATGACTGGTTCCCAGCTGAATATTTCTTACACTCCACCTCATCTTCTCTCAGATGGAAAAGATACTCCTCCTTCATTGACCTTGCAATCCTGCTTGTCAGTCATCTCTGATCTAAGAAGGCTTTTAACAGTATGGACAAAGAGAAATATAAGAGTGATGTGGCAGTAATATCCACTATAGTTGTGGATTCCAAATGTGGGCAGGCAGGTGGAGTCCATTAATTCAGGTAAATGGTAACCTTGAAACAATGGGGAAATGCCTTTGATACCCCCTCTCCCATTGCACACCTCAAACAGTCTTCCTTTTCTCCTTTTATATATGCAGCATGGAACAGAAAATGAAACACCAGGTTGGGGTCTTAAGAACCATAGTCGTGTCCTCACTGTGTTATGAATATTTGTGTGAGCTCAAACAACTTACCTACCTGCGATTTTGTTTTTTTCATCTCTAAAATGAGAAGCCTGAACCAGAATTAATGATCACTAATTGTTTGGGGGTCATAGGGTCATCTTGAAAACCAAGTGAAAGCTATGGATGAAAAATATGCAGAACCTTAGGAAAATAAAACATGTATTAATTTGTTATGAGTAGAGAGAAATCCTTCCCGAGGACAGAGAGCTCCCATTCTTGGAGATACCTCCGAGAGCCCATGGAAAGGGTGGACACTTCTGTACAGAACCCACAGCACCCTGCTCTGCATAAAGTGATAGAAATAATAATAATTATGACAATGATTGCCACTAGTACTTATTGAATGCGAACTTTGTGCTGAGGTATTTTTACCTCGGTAAAATTAGATTCCAAAATGACTTGTTCTTGCTGGAAAAAAAAACAAAAAAACACTGAGTGGAGATGCTTTGCATGTTTCCATAGTTGTCTTTGAGAAAAAGAAATTGCGTTAGCCCAGAATAGTGCTCAAGTTCACTTTAATGAATAATAGGATATATTTAACAGGTCCTGAAGATAAGGAAGGATTCACTAGAGAAGTGTAGGGAAATAATCAGGATAGTCGGTGGTTCTTAAAGCTGGTTTGAGTCCTCGAAGTTCTTCCAGACGGTCACAGATGGCTTCTGAGACTGACATTTGTCATGTGACTAGGTCTGCATTGGATTCTAGCACAAAAATACATTTAAGAATTTTACTATCGGTCCTGCTTCAGCAGTAACAGCCTGAGGACTTATGCTTGGCTCAAGTGTCTAGAAATGAAACAAGAACTGCGTCTTTAGGTTTATTTCATTTATGAGGGCACACACACACACACACACACAAATCCGTATTACCTTTCCTTCCCAATTCTACACTTCTATTTCACACAATTGGCAGTGGGGAAGTTAGACCAAAAGACCTTCTACATTCACTTTGTTTTGGTTGTTACGAATACGGACTCTGGATTCAAAGTCCCAAGTCTCTGTGAGATTGCATTACTTACTAGCCAGGTAGCCCAGGACAAACTTAACCAATCTATCAGTTTCCTCATTTGTAACATGGAGGCAACAATAACATCTATCTCATAGGGTTGTATGAAGGGTTAAATGAAAGAATCTAAGAAAACAGCTCGGCTAAGGACTTGACAAGGAGTGAGCACTAGCTAATGTAAACTGTTAATGTTATCATTATTCCTAGTTTATAGACTTTGCCCTGGGTGTTTCATTGCATTTTTGCCCAGAGGATTACCTAGAGTACAAACCAGTGTCGGGAGAACAAGGAAACATTCAAAGCCTATCTGGGAAGTGGAGGTCAGTGTTCTGAGCACTTAAAAAAAAAAAAAAAAAATGCTAAGAAGAATCTGGGAAGAATCCTCCAGGCACCAGAATGTGTCCACGGGAACCGAGTCCATGTGGCCAGGACCACAGATGGAATTACTTAATGATAACCTGGTTTTGTGTAGATTGAAGGCAACAAGATTTACTCTGTTTTCTATGGGCAAGGTAATGTGTAATTAGTAATTAGTCCATGTAGGTAAACAATGACCCTGAATTTTCTCGAACAGAATTCTTCCCCAGCATACCCTGTCCTGAAGTCACAGTAAGAGCCAAAGTGCTTACAAGGCTCTCACAATCTGCATCTCCTACTGCCCTCCCTCTCTCCATTCATGCTGGCCTCCTGCTATTCCTAGTGTACTCTGGCCTCAGGGCCCTTGCACTTCTTCCCTCTGCCTGGGAGAGAAACAGAGCCAACTCTCTCACCTTTCTGGAGTCTTCCCTGATCCTGCCCACCCTGCCCCTCTGGCCTATTCTTCCTTGCTTTCTGTTTCTTGGCACCATCGCCTTCTAATATTCTATATAACTTACTTATTTGGTTCATTGTCTGTCTTACCCCTACCTCCAGCCCCTGAATGTAAGCTCCCCAAGGGCAAGGATTTGTGTGTTTTGTCCATTGCTGTATTCCTAGAACAGGGCTTGGCACCGAGTGGTGGTCAGAGTTTGTGGAGTGGCTGCCAGTGAATCCGGATACTCACCAGTTCAGCAGGTGAGGCCTCCCCTCCAGTGAAGGTCTTTCTAGCAGGGCACTCTCAGAGGGCTTGAGTCAGGAGAAGCGTTTCAAAGAATTCTTTCAACACAAGATAACGTATCAACGGCTTTGTCGTGAGCCAATATCTCAGCCACAGCATCATCAAATTACCGACATAGTGTAATGTCAGAAGGGGGTGTAATGTAACTATCTTGGTATTCCCGTAAATCGAGCCAGAGACCGTTGATTTTGTACTTTATAGAATGAAAGTATTAGGTTGCTTAAAATTTCTCGTTCCCAATTTGTTTTTCTTCAGGAAGCATAATTTTATGTGACACTAGCTAATTTACCTATCACTGATGACATTTCACCATAGCCTTATTTTTCCCCTGGAGAGATTTATTTTCATGATGGGCCCGTGGATTATCTTTTTCCCCCCATTTTTCTGCATTTTCTTTAATTAGCACATATTACTTGAAAATGAGAAATAAGGACTTTTGGGGGACTTTCTGCTAAGTCTGTATAACTCTTTTATAAGGCAGAGAAGAATTTTTTTTTTTAAATCCCATATTCAAAGTCAAACCACTGTCAAAGTCCCTGGGAGAACGGATTGTTTGAATAACTGACAATCCCTAGGGAAAGAGGAGAGGGAGGGTTTGCATAACCCTGGCAAGATTATCAGTACCAGATGAATTTCTTATCCAAGGAATCAAAGTATTTTCAAGAATCTGTGACTGGAGAGTGAGATTTGATGTTATACTCTAGGCCAGCAAGGGCCTGTCGCCAATTGGGCCTGTCGCCTTTGGGCTCTAAGAAAACTGTGAGGTGCAAAGAATGCTTTATTTGGCATCCAAGGACACAGTGTGAAGTAGGTCACTTCAACCTGCAAAGAAACAATACAACCCCCGCTATTCGTGAGGTATTTAGGAACAAAAGTTAAAATGAGATTAGGTTAAAGTATGCACAATAGTAAAAGTGCTTACTTTTACTATTTACACACTGTAAAGGGCTCTGCAAATATTTGGGTGTTGATGTTTCTGATTAGCTGACCCTTGGATTTATCTGAAGGAAAAATGCGTTTGAGTTTAAACATTACAACGAGTTATGTGACTTTGAACCAATCATTCCACTTTCCTAGGGTGTTTCCTAGTTTAGTGGAGATCTTTTTAGCTTTGCTTCACATGATTATTTAGAAGCTTGAATGGATGTGGAAATGTTTTGGAAAGCATAATGCACGATGAGATCTGAGGTGTTACTCTGTAGCCTTTGAGTTGGTCAAGGCCTCTTAGAGTGTGAAATACAGTGCGTACCTCTTCCTATGAGATCCTGTTAGGTAAGAAAAGCCCTTACTTTAGATAGATATGCTCTCAAAATTAATGTTTAAATGAATTTTCCTTTTATTGCAAAGCTTTTCCTTCCATATTATTTTAGTAAAAGTTCCTTAAGGGATAAGATGGTTATTTTTGTTAAAGGAGACAGCCAGAGTGTAACATGCTGTTTCCAATTTACTAAATCAGGAACTTGTACTCAGGTTGAAACCTTACATTCCCTGAAGGATGGCGCTTTAATTACCTGGGACTTTAACTACTGCCTGTGGAAATATAGGGCTACTCTGTGTCCAGATGGTGAGAAGTGTGTCTGAGACTGAATTAAACACTAGAGGACAGTGTAAAGGGCTAGAGAAGCAATGGGAGTAACAAGGGTTGAGGTCTGACCATAGGTGACAGCCTTGCTGGTGGGAGAGATATTTCTAGTCTCTGGGGGGCAAAGGGAGAGATCTCAATCCTTTTAAAAATGTTCTGGTACAGAGCAAGTCCCAGCCTCCCCTGGGTCTGGCTGGCCATCTGGCCCTCCGGTTGTGACTAGGAGACCAAGACCTAGAGGGAGATCCTGTGATGGCCCAACGTGGGAAGATGCTGGTTCAGTTAGCGGTCTGAAAACTCTGTGGAAGGGTCCCTGCTTTCTCTTCCTCACTGTGGTATCTCCAGAGCCAACATGGGTACCTGCCACCAATAGGTGCTCATAAATACTTGATGAATCAGTAACTGAAGAGTGGTTAAACTATTAATAGTGACAACAGAAGCCATTTGCAAGCTGCCTACAGCCCCCATGGGTCATAAAAAGGGTTAGGGCAAGAGGGATATCCATAATCCTATCAGTGGTGCCTCCAGCCAGACAAATGTTGTCTTCTCACTGTGGTGACAGTACCGTGGCTTGAAGCTGGAGCAGTCTGGAGAATGACTTTTTTTCACAGCTATTAAATATAACAGGCTACAAAATCCTTTGGTAGATAGGTGCCACATTTCACAACACATTCATTATGGTAGCTATTATAGTACAATTATAATTCATAAGTTTTGTATTTTAAAAATGTAGTCCATCAATTCAAAATTTTGAAAACATTTAACACTATTTCCCATGAAACTAGAAGTATTTATTCAATTAGATGGAAATCCTCAGAGAAATCAACTCCATACCTTTTGTGGGGTCAGGGTGGCAATATGATCTTTTCACAAGTGGGGATTTAGGGTATGTGTGTATATTTGGGGGGCTGGGGTATGGAGATTTTTAAAGATTTTGTACTTTCCTACTTCTAGGTGGATATAAAGTGTCCTGACCTCCTCCTCCTGGCAATGTTTGTCTAGATAAAACCTTTCTTTAAGGTAGGCCTTGTCAAAGAAACAAGATAGTTGTTGACAGTACAACAATCCATATATACAAAATCTGTTTAATGGTCACTCGTGTAAGTAGATTTATATTAACAGAAAATAGTTCCATTTTTTCTTTGCCAAGCAATCAAGCAAAACACTAGGACCCATACAATTAATAGCCCAAAGACTTGGATACAATAGCCACGCCGAGTAAGACATGAGCGCCATCTGGAGGGTCCACTTGAACCTACAGTGCAGCATCTGAAGAACCTGCTAAGGATTAAGGTACCATTTGTGGATAGGAGTCAGGAATGAGCGACCTTCGTTCCACAACCTCAGCTCCTACTATTTCAGGCTTCCAACAGAGGACTGAGAATATTGTTATTCAGTGAAGTGCTTTCAGCAGAGGTGGGAAATGAAACTAACATCTGAGGAGTACTGACATTAGCTCATTAGTAAATATAAGTCAGAAAGTACTAGGCAAGAGGGAAATAGGCAAATATGTCCCCAGTCGGCTGTGTCCAGATGCCCCATCTCCTTACCTTGAGTAGGGCCTCATACAACTCCATCAGAATTTTTATTCACAAGATGTAAATGACTGATAGTTTAGGTTTTCCAGAGGCATTTACATTTTAATATAGAGAGAGAACTGGCAGAATTTCCAGATGTCAACTGTAGGGGAGGCTATGGGGGAGTAAAACAATCATCTCCTTTATCAAATACTTAATTATTTCTTTTAATAAATTAGGTCTGTTCCTTGCTGATACACTCATTTTAATGAAAATGTTCTAAAAGGAGTATTTAGTCCCTCAAAAGTCTGAGTAACTTAAAACATTTGCATTTCCTATGCTTATATATTTCTAATGAGACACTGATTATTTTATTTGTTTGTTTTTTATGACACTGGTATTTTAATTCGATACCTAGTCCCCAATGCTCTCAAATATCTCTGGTGAAAAACTATTTTTTAAAAATTTCCTATCACGGGCGCCTGGGTGGCTCAGTCGGTTAGGCGACTGCCTTCGGCTCAGGTCATGATCCTGGAGTCCCTGGATCGAGTCCCGCATCGGGCTCCCTGCTCGGCAGGGAGTCTGCTTCTCCCTCTCCCACTCCTCGTTTGTGTTCCCTCTCTCTCTGTGTCTTTCTCTGTCAAATAAATAAATAAAATCTTAAAAAAAAAATTTCCTATCACTTGAGGGACCAATACCTGTGTAAATTAGAGTAATAATTTCATGGCAATATCTTAAAGAGTTTCATCTATCTGAACTTGTCACAGACCGTTTAGACTGGGTCAGCTGACCTCGGTCTGTCGACTACATTTAAAGACTGCTGTTGCTGCCCTATTTCTTATTTTCTAAAAAATACCTGCATCTGGCCTGAAGATCTCTGTCCAGCAGGACCACCGCCATATTCAAGAGCCTGACTTACACTTTCCTCCCAACTTTTAGAAGAATATGGTCTTTGAATCCATAAAAATGAACATTTCAAACATTTTCTAGTCCCCATTTTAAACTGACCCTCTTCTTGCAATGTGTTTGTACAACTCCCCCACTCCCTTGTTTAGTTCACCTGGCTTCAGTTCTGCCAACTTTATTTGTGATGAATTTGGCCTAGACACCAGAAGCTTAGGTAAGACACTTGGGTAGCACAGAAGTTCAGGTATTTAAGGATTAACAGAGAAATCCATCTAGGAAATCCATGTAGCAGACAAGACATATGCTTTCTTGATATGAAGATTATAGGAAAGCTTCAGTTGATGCTGTGTTTTTTGTTTTGCTTTGTTTTGCCAAATGCAGACTGACAGTGTCTTCTTTTTTTTGTTTTTTGTTTTTGGTTGACAGTGCCTTTTGATTTATAAGTAATCCTGGTTTTCTGACGTTTCTTTCATCCACTGGCTCAAAAGCAATGCATTCTTTTTTTCTTATCCCAATAACCCAAAACTGAAAATTCCACATGGCCATCTATTAAGTGTTCGTATGTTTCCATTTATAAGGCACAAAATCCACAAATCGCTCAGAGAAAGGAAGAAAACAAAGACCTGAAGATAAAATAACCTATTAATAGAAGAGATTCATCAAACTGGAGTGAAAACAAAGTACTTCTCTTTGTAGTAAAAGGGACCTTATACTGATAGGAAACATAGCCTCTGAGAAGACTTCCATGGCTCCTCCATCAACACAGCCCCCTTCACTGGATTAGTACATAAATTGGTCCTCAGAGAGGGCTGTGTGACTAGAACACATCAATCACAAGTACCACTTATTCCACAGAAGCTACTGGGCAACAGAAAATTCTAGCTACAGGGTATCTGGTTCACCATTCTTACCCAAAGGAGCCTTCAGGGACCAACCCACAATGATCACACATGCTCATCTGTCCTGGGGTTTGATTATTTTAAGGATTCAGCTCTAAGTTGGGGCATAACCTCCAGCCTGAGGACCCTGAACTAGGGTAGTTATGTGGGTCCTTTACATGGCAGCATCTAGTTAAGAGGCCGGACCTTGGGTTCCTCTTGAAATAATCAGATCCCTAGAAGGACCAGAACCAATTCACTCTATTAGGGGTTTTTTTTGTTTGTTTTGTTTTTTGTTTTTTAAACATGCTGGTCCAAATCTGGAGAAAACTCCCTAGCACAAGCCCCAGATTTTCTGGCCTGTAAGGCAGCCCTGATAGATCTCAAGTACTGCAGTCCACAGGTATAAAACAGAAGGGTCTCATGACACAAAACAGTACCCACGCTTGTTGGCTGGGCCTCCTGCTGGCTCTTGGCACTGTACTTTCTAGTACCATTTAGTAGTATATGAAAATAAACTTCCTGAATGTCCACATGGATCCAAGCATTTCCTGGAAATATGACGACTTCATAGTCCTCTATATTACCATGCAAGGTACAGATGGGAGTACACTGTAGAGAAAACAGCCAGGCAGACGTCATCCTGAGAAAAGGGTCAGTGTCAGAGTGGGCAAGACAGGAGGGACCAGAACTCAGATGAACCGAGTAATTCATTATGTCTAAGGGTTTCATTGAATCATCTTGAAGATTCTGACTTCTCCACCCTGGATCATCTGAAATCCAAATGAAACCAAGTTCTTGGGTCAGTTTACTCAATTACCAAAAACCAATATAGTAGGATGGCCATTCCAATACGGTGTGGACCAGCCACGTACTTACTTTCCAGTCCAACTTTGTTCTCCCTTTAGCTCCAGGACTTGCCCCTGCAGGCCAAAGTCAGAATTCCACTAAATTTTCAGGCAGAAAGATTGTCCTTAATTCAGTGTCCCATGAATCCTAGCCAACGTCCCTTCCTTTCCTGTATCTTGTAAGGCTATGACACGGAGGGAAAAGTAATACTCCTTTTATTAGCAACAACTATTAACAACAAAATTCTTGAATCCTTTGGCTTTCCCATTCCATAGCATACCCTTGGAAACTTGTGTTAATTGAAAAGCAACTCTTAAAAACAAAAAGTCAGCTCCTCTTGTTGCACTGAGTTTTCCCCAAATCAGACAGCCTGCCTCCACACCTCACCCCACCTGCCAGTCTCAGGAATCTTTCTTTGTCAGTCTGGCCTTGACTTTGTGTCTCAGGAGGGCTGCGGTGGCAGCGCTGCAGGCCGCCAAGAAGAAGAACGAAAGACAGGCCGTGTAGACAGACAGGGGGCCATGGCGCTGCAGAAAGATCTCCTGCCGCCCCTGGTAGTCCAGAAGGATGGCCTCCAGCTGGGAGAGCGTACAGACAGACAGAAAGGCGTGGAAGATCTGATGCCCATGGCCCACAATGTCACAGGAACCCGGGAAGTACTTCTCAGGAACCGGGCAGGAGAAGAAGTAGGCGCTGACCAGGAAGAAGAGGATCTGGAGGGTGTGGTACCAGGCCGCCTGCTCCTGGCAGCCGGCCAGGTGGCACAGGGCCACGCGGTGGGCCACGGGGCTGATGTCTAGGACGAAGGCCAGCCCTGCCGGCACCACTTGACAGATCTTCCTCATGACCGGGTAAGGCCTGCGGTAGCGGTACTTGGCATAGCAACAGCCAGCGCAAGACAGCCAGCCGCAGAAGGCAGCTGCGGGCAAGAAGAAGAGCCAGAACAGCTCGTACCAGGCCTGGTCGGAGCTGTAGAAGAAGTGCGCTAAGGCACTGCCGTACTGGTAGACGCTCACGCCCACGTAGTCCACGAAGTAGAAGGTGTAGTGCGAGAGCTCCGACTTGGACTGCAGCAGGTGGGCCAGAAGGCTGCACGTGAGGTAAGTGATCGACGACAGGATGAAGAGGAGCAGCGGCAGCGAGCGCGCGGAGGCCCACGGCAAGGCCTCGGCCTCGGCGAAGGCCCAGAATCGCAGGAGCACGGCCAGGGCGGCCAGCAAGTGCGTCCACACGTTGACCACCTCGTTGTGCTTCTGAAAGAGGCTGAAGAAGTAGTAGCGCCACTCGCGGCCCGTGGGGCGGTAGCCGGTGTGGATGTAGGGCTCCCGGAAGAGCTGCGGCACGTCGGTCTCGGGGACGGTGCAGGGCATCTTGGGAAGGCCGTCCTCCAGGAGCTTGGGCAGGCGGCGCAGCTGCTGCCCGCTCACCGACAGCGTGCTCAGGCGCTCCAGGATGGCGGTCGTCATGGCGGCCGGCGGGGCGACCTGCAGAGAACACAGGAGAATCGGCACCCCGGCGGACGGGCGCTGGAGGCGCGGCGGCGAGGGCTGTGGGGCTGCTCGGTGCTTCCAGGGGGGGCCGCGGCGCCGCAGACAGCTTCTGCGAGCCTCTCTGTCTCACCGGGGCGCCATCGAGTTGCGCCAAGACCCCTTCCCACCCGAAGGTTCCGGTTTCGTCTCCGCTACCCAGGGCGGTGTGACGCGAAGTCCTATCTAGTGAGATGTTGCAATGGCAGCCACGGGGTAAGTAGGGTGCCTTTAGAGGCTTTGGAGTCTCCTAGGTGTTATTACAATGTAGTCGTCAGGCTCTAATCGTATGAGGTCTTATTATATGGAAATATAAAAATTATAAATATTGATGTTACTGACGATAGCCTACGTTGCTTGAGCACCCAGTCTTAAAATAGCCACTAAGTTCACCAGTAACTTGAAATGCTGAGATAAGCAAGAGTTAACTTGAACTTCAAAGTAACGACAGGCAAATGAGTCATGAATTTGGTTGGTAAAGACCAATACGTATTCTGGGAAATACTTTAACAGTTAAAATGAACACATGGCCTAAACTTAACATAAAATCTAATTGTAAGGATTGATTTTCTTTTCAAATTATGCTCTGGAAGATAAGTAGTTTTGGATTTGTCTCTCCTGGGTACCTAAGTCAGTACTCAATGAATTTCAGACCTCAAAAATGCTTACTTACCCTACACTTGGAATTTTTCCATGACACAGATGAACCAGAGCACAGAAACTATTTCATAAAAAATTTCACAAAACAGCTGCAAATTTTCATGTGAATTTCTTGGGTAAAGAAATGGATTTTCAGCATATATACAGCTACCTTCTGTACTTCGTATTTCCCAGGCTCTTTTCTTCAGAGAAGTTCAAAACTTGATTGACTTATCTAAATGGCCCCCTCGCTTCAGAGACCTTCTGCTGGGAGAGATACAGCAAGTGCTTCTCAAGGCACTACTAATTTTAGTGAAGAAAATTTAATCTTCCTGCTCACATTTCTTAATCAATATTGAAAAGCAAAAAATATCAGGTCTAAAATGTAGGGCACGAAAATTAGTAAGATGGAAAAAAAAGTTCAGGGAGACGTGGACTCAGTCCTTGGTCTGGGGCCATTTCCTGGGTAACCTTGGGCAAGTTATAGAGCTATCTAGGCTTCAGTTTCTTCATCTGTAAAATGGGAGTAATAATTCTACATACTGTATGAGTGGTTGTGATAGTTAAATGCGAGACTCTAAAGTATAACATGCTTATTAAGGATTATGGAGTCAGAAGGACAAAAAGAGAGGGGGAGTGAGAGAAAGAAAACAGTCATCAGAATACCTTAATTTATTAAAACAGAAAAAGAGAAAAAGTTAAGCAGTGCTTCCGCCGTCAGCCAGCAGGGGGAATCCAAGAACCTGGGAGTTAAGTTCTAGATGGAGACTCCTCCAACTGACCTCCTGTGGCTGTTCCTGACAGAGCACAGCAGGGGTAAGGGTAAGGGAAAGGGACGGGAAGGTGGGAACAGGTGGAATATGCTGGCCCCAGAATCAAGTGGACCCACTGCATGACTGGGCCTGGGACATGGGACGATGTTTCAAGTTTCCCGTGGCTACTGGCTGAGAAGCATGTGGCTTGGGGGAGCTGGGCTTTGTTGGAGCTCTGGGGAATTAAAGAGCTGTATTCTTTGGATATAGGCACATCTCTTGTGAAGTGGAGAGGAAATCAGATAGAAATATTGGTGTGATTGGGAGAAACAGGTGAGTAACTGGGGGATATGAACTGTAGAGGAAGGAATCCCTAATGATGCTCCCCGGTAGGCCCCACCATAGCATTGCCATCTAAGATCAAGGGTGTTTCCATCATCTCTGGGTGACCAAACCAGTTAGAGACAATTCCACATCCAAAGTTAAATAACACATGACTGCACGATTTCTGCTCATGTTTGTCTCCTCAAAATAGGGTGTCTAGGACAATAGCTGGTTCTTATAAACCAGTAACACAAGCTCATTTCTAAGGACTGAAAACTTGGGTTTTGGTTGTCTAATGGTTGGAACCGAGCACAGTGCAGACCTGGGAATCAACTGGCATCTGTCTGTTCTGAGGGAGAAAGGACAGATCATGATGCTACTTTATTGTCATTTTCCAGAAAGCTCCATCTGCAGAGCTCTGACCCCAAGAGTTCCTCCAGTCTTCATATCACCAACTTCACCTCATGGCTTTATGTTGACAAGTTCTTTTCAGAAAATGATTTCTACATCTCTCATACTTACGGAAAATAAACTAGGAGAGGTTGCTTCAAAGGAAAGGATGCACAGGAAAAAAAATTGGCAGAATCATTATTTCTCTTGCAAATGAGGCTTTCTTTTCCAAGGATCTTTAAAATGCCGCCACACCAGGGCGCCTGGGTGGCTCAGTTGGTTGGGCGACTGCCTTCGGCTCAGGTCATGATCCTGGAGTCGCAGGATCGAGTCCCGCATCAGGCTCCCTGCTCGGCAGGGAGTCTGCTTCTCCCTCTGACCCTCCTCCCTCTCATGTGCTCTCTCTCTCATTCTCTCTCTCTCAAATAAATAAATAAAATCTTTAAAAATAAATAAATAAATAAATAAATAAATAAATAAATAAATAAATAAATAAATAAATAAATAAAATGCCGCCACACCAGCCTCAGGGTCTCCTTAATTACTCCATCCTCTGGAGTGTGCAGCCCAACACCCACAGAGAGACCGGTTGTTGCTGGGACACTACGGTAATGGCCTCTGACTCAAGATATGATCCCTTATCTCTGTCAGTGATGAGAATGCTACCAAGATCTAGGTCATCTATCTGTGGGTGAAAAGGATCTAAATTCCTCTTTGGAAGTGCAGGTCATGAAAAATTCTAAACTAATGGTCAGAAAGAGAGGGGATTATTTCTTTGTCCTGTGCTTAGCAACTGCCCCTTCCCCTGCCATATACTCTTCCCTTCATCTGAGAGCAGCCACCACAGCCACAGCAGTGGTGATAGGGTGTAATTTTTGTATCATTAACTTCAGAAGCTCCTGTCCAGTGGCTATCCCCATAGACAACACTACTGTCACTGGGCCAGAGTGTGCTGTGCTTCTAGAAATAGGCTTCAAAGGCCCAGCTGTAAAGTTTGAGAGCCTGTCTGGAAGGAAACCACATACTGGCCTCATGATGTTGGTGCAGGCACACATCTCCAGCCTTCCTGGTGCTGGCTCTGAGTAAGGGTCTCCCCTTCATTCCTGGCCTCTGTCCCCATGCACTCCTCCCTGAGCTGATGTGGCCATCAGTCAACCAAGATGTTACCTTAGAATGATCTCTTGTGCACAGGGTATGCCCCAGCTCCTCTGCTGAGACAGCCAAAATGTCATCTTCCTGAAGAATTCTCATGAACTGGCTAAGCTCAAGTCATATTTGGATCAACCAGAGAGCTCTTCCAGAGCCAAGACAGTCTGCTCAACAATACCGCAGACTACAAAGGCCACGAAGGAAGAATAAAAATAAGACCCTTACCTCAAACAGCCTACAAGAAGATTCACACTTCATGAATCTGTAGCCAGTACCATCAGACTGCATATAATTGGGTGTTAAGTAGAGTGAAATAGAAACAAGTCTCCAGAGCAGAGCACTCGGGGCATGCTGGGGCTGAGACACGTGACGGGGTGAGGAGCAGGGCATTCTGGGAGAGGGGTGAATATGAGTGAGGGAATGCAGGGGCTGCTTTGTGGGTCCATGGGCAGAGGGGCTATTGGGGAGTAATAAGGCCGCGAGTGGGGTAGGTGCCATGGCATTAGTGAAAGTTTAGATTTGATGTTGCAGAAAGCTGCTAGCTTGATCAATCCTTGTCTCACCTGAGCTGTGGCGATTCATACTGCTGACCAATGCCCCCTCTCTTGGCTTAAGTGATACAATGCTCTCTGGTCTTGCCTGTTTTTTTTGTCCCACCACCCCTGTCAACTGTGGTGTTCCCAGGGGTCCACCATCTGCTCCCTTTTCCATATCCACAGTCCCTCTCATGCGGGTACTTCTCCCACAGCCTTGGCTTCAGCTAGCACCTGTATCAGATGATTCCCACACATACATCTGCAGCCAGATCTTCCCTGAAATCTGGATTCAATTATCCAGTGGCTCTGGATTTCCAACTGAATATTCCCCAGGCACTTCAAATTCAACATCTTCAACTTCTTCAACCCAGATTTGACCTTTCGCCTACATCCAGTCAGTCATTTAGGGTCGGTTGATTTTATCTGAACATTTCTGGAATCCATTCATTCTTTCTATTTCTACTGCTCTCTATTCAGGCCTTCAAAATGAACTTATGCAGAGGATAACAGCAGTGTCATAACTGACCTTTTTTTCTCAAGTTCCCCTGCCTCATGTCCCCCAGACCCTCTCTTCTCCAAAGCACTTCAGGGTGATAGTTTAAAAATGGAAATCTGATCACCACTCCCCTCCACCTATCCCCTAGCAGCTCAGCATTGCTTGTTTACAACACAAACTCTAAGCCCTTAACAGGCCTACTTCTGTTGACTTCCTTCCACTCCCAGCTTCCTCTCCCAGAGAGGATCCACACCCCCAGGCCACAGTTGATAGCCTGGATGATAATACTGGGAGTTTTTCAAAAGTGCCACACTCGGGGCACCTGAGTGGCTCAGTCGTTAAGCGTCTGCCTTCAGCTCAGGTCACGATCCCAGGGTCCTGGGATCGAGCCCCACATCGGGCTCCCTGCTCCGCAGGAAGCCTGCTTCTCCCTCTCCCACTCCCCCTGCTTGTGTTCCCTCTCTCGCTCTGTCTCTGTCAAATAAATAAATAAAATCTTAAAAAAAAAAAAAAAGTGCCACACTCATTATCTCCAGTGCCTACTTCTGCACACAATGACAACCCTCCAGTCCAGCAACCCCAGCTCATCAACGTTCTGCCCAGAAGCTCGCCAGGAAGTCTTTCCTAACCCCTAGGCCAGGTTTAAGACTCTCCCCAGCAACCATCTACCCTGGCCTCCTCCCCTAGCACAATTCTGTCCTGGGGTCCTGATCGTTGGTTTACTCCACTCACTCCCCCATTCGTGTCCAGCTCCGTTCTGTGTAGTGTACAGGTTCCCATGTCTAAAATGATACGCAGCATATAAAATATTTATGCACCTAATCATTATTTACTGAATGAGCAGTTCTTTAGGCCCAGATGTATGGCACCAATTTCCTTCTGTTCAGCAAGGTTAAGGGAAAAGAGAATGGTCTGGGAGTCAGGGGGTCTGGCTGTTCCATATTTGCTCTCCTCAATTAGCTGTGTGGCCATGCCTGATGAGGGAACAGAAGGCTGGCTGAAGACAAAGCATAAGCTGACACCCTGCAACCTCCCCCCAACCCCCACTCCTGGGTGGGACATGTGTGACATTCTTCCAGGAAGTTCCCAACTATCGTAATGTTAATGCCTTACTAGAGGGGTAAACAACCTTGACGATGGCAAGGCCTCCGGTATCCTGTGAGTCTTCTTTAACATACAAAAATCCTTTTGAAACCTCCCTTTTCCTAACCTTCCCCAACCCCATGGTATATAATCAGCCACCCCTCATGACCCTGGGCCAGCCCTTCTTTCTGCCCACGGGTCCTGTCCCTGTGCTTTAATAAACCACCATTTTGCACCAAAGACATCTCAAGAATAGGGCTTCTGTCATGAGTGGCACACGTAGGGCAGCTCCATTGCTCTTCGTGTGGAATCGACATCAAGAATTCTTTCTTAGGGCACCTGGGTGGCTCAGATGGTTAAGCGTCTGCCTTCGGCTCAGGTCATGATCCCAGGGTCGTGGGATCGAGTCCCGCATCGGGCTCCCTGCTCCTTGGGAGCCTGCTTCTCCCTCTGCCTCTCTCTCTCTGTCTCTCATGAATACATAAAGAAAATCTTTAAAAAAAAAAAAAAAAAAGAATTCTTTCTTAGTCGTCGGCTCTGGACTCCACCCCGTTGAACCTCACCTATATCCCAAAACCCCATCATGCCCAAGACATTAAACTACTCATTGTAATTTTCTTCATGAAAAAAGGTGGATGGGAGGTGATTTCCTGACTTTCCATCTCTCAATTTAAAAAGGATAAATACAAAAATGGACAGTAGTTGGACAGCGCTTTGAAGAGAAAAAACATGGACATTAAAGTACTAGTAATATTTTAAAAACTCACAAAAGGATTCTAACTTAGTAATATATATTTTTTCTACCTTATATTTGATTTTAATGCAGACTTTGAAAACTGAAACGGAATTTAAGATTTTTGGTTCATTTCTGGGAATCCTCATAATACCTTTCCCAACTGCTTTACAAAGTTTTAATTAGATTACAATGGAATTGGAATTTAAAGTTCTATCTTAATATGAACTATTATTTAACTCTATTTTAATAATATGAGTATGATATCTGTACCATGAATTCAGGTAATGTTTATATAAGAAAGCGTTAAAAATGTTACATCGTGTTTTGGACTATTTAGGGGTCCAATCTTAAAGTTTTATTTCAGATGCTCCTTTAAGATGATTTAGAAAAATTAAAGATAATTACTGTAAGAAAAAATAGAGAAGAACAGGTAAAACCTACATTATAGCAATAATTTGACATTTTAGTAAAAAAATGTATATTTACATTTTCTTTTTAAAAAGAAATCACAACCAAAGTATGCATTTTTAAGGTTTGGTTTTGGTTACCTAGTTTTGAGGGGTGAAGACTACCCAGAATGCATCTCCTTTTCGGTAATGTTAAATAAAATAACGAAACGACCTGTTTCTGTGAGTGTTGTGGTCCCCTGAAGCATACTGCAAACAATGTCAAGTGTCCATAAGTAACCATTTCACTTTCGGAGAGGAGCTGTATGGATGGATGAGCAGTGCGGTGCCTGGGCCAGTCTCCCATCTCCTAGTACCAGATGTAACTGCTTATACCAGGTATGCCCACTGCCCTTCTTGCTCCTTGCAACCTCCTCCACCTGCTGGGTTCCCTCTCTGTTGGGGCTCAGAAGTGGCCTGGCCACTTCCTACTCTGGGTGCTCATTATCTTCTACAGGCACCTTTGTAGGATACGGGAGACCTTTCCTCTGGTCCCTACCTGTGTGTCTCCATCACTATTCCCAACCACCGCCTAACCCTGCCACTTTTTATGTATTCCATTAATTCTGCCATTCTTTCAGGCCTTTGTGCTTGTGTACATGCCTGGAATGCCCACCACTGATGCCACTGGCCAGCTCTTCTTCATCCTTCATGCCCCAGTTCAGATTTCCCCTGGGGAGCCTTTCCTTTCAGGCGCTTCTTTACCTATTTTTTTTCTCCAGATTTTTATTTATTTATTTGACAGAGAGAGAGATAGCGAGAGCAGGAACACAAGCAGGGGGAGTGGGAGAGGGAGAAGCAGGCTTCCTGCCGAGCCGGGAGCCCGATGTGGGACTCGATCCCAGGACCCTGGAATCATGACCTGAGCCGAAGGCAGACGCTTAACGACTGAGCCACCCAGGCACCCCGCTTCTTTACCTATTACACCACTGCACTACCCCCCACCATAGCACTCTCCTTTCTGTACAATTACAGTGTCCTGGTTTGCATTACAGCCATACCTTGTTTCACTGTGTTTTGCTTTATTGTGCTTTGCAGACACTGCATTTTTTAAAAGATTTTATTTTTAAGTAATCTCTGCACGCAACTTGGGGCTCAAACTCACAACCCCAAGATCAAGAGTTGCATACTCTACTGACTGGGCCAGCCAGGCACCCCCAGATACTGCATTTCGACAAATGAAGGTCTGTGGCAGCACTGTATCTAGCAAGTCCATCAGTGCCATTTTTCCAACAGTGTTTGCTCACTTTGTGTCACATTTTGGTAATTCTTGTAATATTTCCAACTTTCTCATTATTATCACATTTGTTATGGTGATCTTTGATCAGTGATCTTTGCTGTTACTATGGTATTTGTTTTGGTACCATGTACTGTGCCCATATAAGACTGCAAACTTAATAAATGTGTCTGTTGATTGCTCCACAGACTGGCCAGTCGCTGGTCTCTCTTCCCCTCCTTAGGCCTCCCTGTCCCCTGAGACATGACAATATTGAAATTAGGCCAATTAATAAATCTACAGTGGCCTCTGAGTATTCTGGTGAAACATCTCTCACTTTAAGTCAAAAGCTAGAAATAATTAAGCTTTATGCAGAAGGCATGTTGAAAGCCAAGACAGGCCCAGAGCTAGGCCTCCTGCACCAGACAGCCAAGTTGTGAATGCAGAGGAGAAGTTCTTAAAGGAAATCAAAGTACTACTTCAGTGAACACACAAATGAAAAGAAAGTGAAACAGCCTTATTGTCAATGTAGAGAAAGTTTCAGCAGTCTGGATAGAAGATCAAACCAGCCACAACATTTCCTTAAGCCAAAGCCTAATCCAGAGCAACGCCTTAACTCTCTTCAGTTCTATGAAAGCTGAGAGAGGTAAGGAAGCTGGAGAAGAAAAGTTTGGAGAAGAGGCTGGTTTTGAGGTTTCAGGAAAGAAGCCATCTCTGTAACATAAAAGTAAAAGGCGAAGCAGCAGGTGCTGATATAGAAGCTGCAACAGGTTACACAGAAGGTCTAACTGAGAGAACTAATGAAGGTGGCTACACTAAATAACTAAATAAATTTTCAGTGTAGATGACACAGCCTCTTGGAAGGAGATGCCATCTAGGACTTTCGTAGCTACAGAGAAGTCAGTGCCTGGCCTCAAAGCTTTCAAGGACAGTCTCATTCTCTTGTTAGAAGCTAATGCAGCTGGTGATTTTAAGTTGAAGCCAGTGCTCATTGACCACTCTGAAAAACCTAGGTCCCTTAAGAATTATGCTCAGTCTTTCCCTGTACTCTCTAAATGGAATAGCAAAGCCTGGATGATAGCACATCTGTTTATAACATGGTTTACTGAATATTTTAAGCCCACTATTGAGACCTACTACTCAAAAAAAAAGATTCCTTTCAAAATATTACTGCTCATTGACAGTGCACCTGATCACCCAAGAACTCTGATGGAGATGGTTAATGTTCTCATGCTGGCTAACACAAGATCCATTCTGCACCCCTTGGATCAAGGAGTAATTTCAACTCTCAAGTCTTATTATTTAATTCTTAATTAAATTCCATAATTTAGGGGCACCTGGGTGGGCATCTGATGGTTGGGCATCTGCCTTCGGCTCAGGTCATGATTGATCTCCAGGTCCTGGGATAGAGCCCCATGTTGGGCTCCCAACTCAGTGGGGAGTCTGCTTCTTCCTCTCTCTCTGACTCTCCCCCTGCTTGTGCTCTGTCTCTGCCTCTCTCAAATGAATAAATAAAAAATCTTAAATAAATTCCATAATTTATAAATTAAATTATAAAATTTATAACATAAATTAAATTAGATGTTATTTAATTCACATTTCACAAGGCCATAGATAGTGATTCCTCTCATGGCTCTGGGCAAAGTAAACTGAAAACCTCCTGGAAATGATTCATGATTCTAGATGTCATTAAGAACATTCATGGGAAGAGGTCAAAATATCAACACTATCAAACAGAATCACATACTACAGAGAAATCCTTCATGAATAGAAGAGTCCATTGATGAGGCAAACTTCATTGTTATCTTATTTTAAGAAACTACCTTTAAGAAACCCCAGCCTTCAGCAACCACCACCCTGATCAGTCAGCAGCCATCAACACGGAGGCAAGACCCTCCACCAGCAAAAAGATTACGACTCACTGAAAGCTCAGATGATGATTAGCATTTTTTAGCAACAAAGATTTTTTTTTAAATAAAGGTATATACTTTGTTTTTTTAAAGACATAATGCTATTGTATACTTAATAGACTACAATATAGTATAAATACAACTTTTATATGTGCTAGGAAACAAAAGAAGTCATTTGACTCATCTGATTGCAGTATTCACTTTACTTGGTTGTGTGGAACCAAACCTACAGTATCTTTGAGGTGTGCCTGTTATATTCTCTGCCCACTAAACTATAAGATCCTTTGAGGGCTTGAGAATCTTTTATCACCTACCACTGTGCCTAGCACATAGGAGATGTTCCAATAAATTGTTGAATAAATGACTGAATGGAATGAAAATGTCAGAATAATAACAAACACTTACATGGTGTTTATCACATGCCCAACAGTATTCTAGGTACTTTGCAAATATTAGCTCATTTAAACTTCCTAACAACTATCTGGCATTAGTACTATTATCATTATTCCCATTTTACAGTTGAGGAAATAGAAGCACAGAGACATTAAGTAACTTGCCTAAGGCTACACAATAAGTCCCAGAGCCAGCAGGTAACCCAAAGCAGTTGGCCCTAGAGTCTGGGGCTCTTAACCATTATGTCCTCAAAAACTGCGCTCTAGGGTGCCTGGGTGGCTCAGATGGTTAAGCGTCTGCCTTTGGCTCAGGTCATGATCCCAGGGTCCTGGGATCGAGTCCCACATCGGGCTCCCTGCTAGGCGGGGAGCCTGCTTCTCCCTCTGCCTCTGCCTCTCTCTCTCTCTCTGTCTCTGACTCTCATGAATAAATAAATAAAACATTTAAAAAAATAAATAATTAAAAAACCTGAGCTCTAAGTCCAAACCCAAAAATGATGATATGCAACTTCAGATACACTGCTATAAAACTGCTCTGCTCCATTAACAAAGATAATTTGCAGTTGGCCTTACAAAAGCCCTCAGTATCACAAAGCTCATTTCTTTGCCACTGAGTTTATTTGTAAATCAGATTCCAAGAGAAGAAAATGTGACTTCCAGAAAATCTGATTGAAATCTATCAGACAATCCAAGTGGGTCTATAACCCAGGTGAAGTGATCATAAACCCAGTGGGCCTGTTTCATCTTAGAGACATACCATTTGTTATGGCTGGCTTTGCAGAACTGGTGTGGTGAGACATTCCAATCATAAACCTAAAGACCAAGGTCATTTATCAGCCTGTTGGAGGAAAGCACACCAACATTGAGAATAGTCACCGAATTCTGCTCTGTCTGTAGCATGCTATTTAAAAAGTCTTTCCCTGATTAACAAAGTAGAGAATTAAATGAAAAGCTCCATATTTGGCAAACAGAGTTTGGTACTGATGATACTGTATCTGGAGGCCAAAGAGAAGTGCTTCAAAGCAATGATGTTCCCTGGTCTATTACCTACTTTAATGGAACACAATCTTGGAATAGCTGATTCCCTAGAAAAGCACCAAATGAGGATGCAGAAATCCCAACTTCTAGGGGTGCCTGGGTTGCTCAGTCAGTCAAGCGTCTGATTTTTTATTTCTGCTCAGGTCATGATCTCAGGGTTATGGGGTAGAGCCCTGTGATGAGCTCTGTGCTTAGCATGGAGTCTGCTTGAGATTCTTTCTCTCCCTCCCTTTGCCCCTCTCCTCACTCATGCATGTGCTCTCTCTTTCTCTTTCAAATGAATGAATGAATGAATGAATGAAATCCCACTGCTTGTTCCAGCTCTATCACTAACTATGGAACTTTAGGCAAATCACGCAACGTCTCTATACTTGGTGTCCTTGTTCATAAAATAGGGTTGTAATCTCTAGAAGCTATAAAATTCTGCACTTCATCTGGGCTATGTTTTGCTTTGTATGGAAGATCAAGCAGTGTGCTGAAACCACCAACAAACAGATCCTATGACATCATCTCATGTCACTGTGTGGGGGGCTCACACAGATGGCAGGAAGGTGGCCTGCTGGTTGTTGGACAGAAAACAAAAGAGTGGCAATTTCCATCAAAGAGAGCAGAAGAAATGCTTCCAGAATCCATAGAAGCCCAGCATCACACATCACTGCATACCTATAAAGGGTTGAGAAGAAACAACGCCAAAATGCTAAGTTAGGGTCCACTTATAAGGACTGGAACCTTGCTTTGAGCAGCCTTTGGCCTAATGGAGACAGATGTGAAGTTGCAAACAGCCTGAAACACCTCCAGGATCTCCAGGCACCCTTCAAATGAGAGGCTGCTGGGCCCACATTGGTCTTTGTAGCCACATCTGCCATGTAGCATATCAGTGTTTATAAAATCATTTTAAAGTGGCACTACCAGCAGAATCCTGTTTTTGGCAGAGATAATTTTGACATGAATTCAGATTCACAAATGGTCAATGCATAGTCTCTTCATATTTAAGAAAATCTAACAATCATAAATAACATCTCAATATCCCAAAACGGGAGATCTGATTTCATAAATTCTGATAAATCTATACAATAGAATACCATGCGCCTGTTAAAATAATTATGTAGATATTTAACATTGTTGTTCTAGAAAGATGCATGTGAAATATGTGTGTTTTCCCTTGTTTTTTTTTTTTTTTTTTTTCAAGATTTTATTTATTTGCGAGAGAGAGAAAGAGACAGAGAGCATGAGAGGGAGGAGGGTCAGAGGGAGAAGCAGACTCCCCGCTGAGCAGGGAGCCTGATGTGGGACTCGATCCCGGGACTCCGGGATCATGACCTGAGCCGAAGGCAGTCGCTCAACCAACTGAGCCACCCAGGCTCCCCTCCCTTGTTTTTTTCACTGCAGTGTCCCCTGCACTTAGAACAGGGACTGACTAGCACATAGTAGGTGCTCAACAGGTATTTACTGAATAAATAAAATGAGTGAAAGACATTGTTACAAGAAAGAAGCAAATTAAAAGAATATGTCCCATTTTTGTAAACATATACATGTAGCACAGAGTTAAGTATGAGATTCCATATAATCAAAATTAATACAGACATTGTTAAGTGGTGGGCTTATGGAGAATTTTACTTTTCTTCTAGGGTAGATACTATCATTACAGAAGGTTTTTTTTTTTTTTAAAGATTTATTTTTGAGAGAAAGCATGCACGCGCATGCGTGAGTGGGGAAGGGCAGAGGGAGAGAGAAATCCTCAAGCAGACTCTACACTGAGTACAGAGCCTTAGGTGGGGGCTCAATCCCAGGCCCTGAGATCATGACCTGAGCCAAAATCAAGAGTCGGGTGCTTAAATGATTGAGCCACCAGGCGCCCCTCATTACAGTACTTTTTAACAATGAACATTTACTACTTTTGTAATTGGAGAAATGGCTATTGCTATTCTACAAATAGGAATATTTGACATAAGTATGTAAAACTTGGTAAAACATGATTTATTAGTACAATGGATCTTAAGACCCTCTCCCTAATCCCACCCCTCCCAAAATACCCCAGCATTACAAAGAAATAAACACTTACTCGCATTATTCTGTGGATTTTGAGCTTGACTAGTTAGGATTCCATACTAATAAAATTATTATTAGAAGCAACCTATCTGTAATGTCAGCTAATGGTCATGGAGGGTTTGAAGGGGAAAAAATGTATGTAACATCTACCGTTAAGGTGGCAATCATGTTCTCTTAGATCGGGAAAGGCAATAATATGCAATATTGTCTAAAGACTTAGTCACCGCACACAAATCCACAGAATTAATACGCCAGTCAGTCCCTGACCACATGGGAACCTGACATGGCTGAACCCTGCCTGTAAAAAAGATGAGGTGCTCCTGTGTGCCACAGATATGCCAGAAACACATGTCACCTTCTGGGTTCAGTGACCTTTCCACCTCTGAATCTCTTCCTCTGTGCATCCCCATAATATTGACAGGAGAAAGAAAAGACCACATTAATTTGCTGCTGTGCTCTGGGGAAGACGAACAGAGCGTATTTCCTCCTAGTGCCTTTCTCCCTCTCCAGCTGGAACCCTCTGGCTGCGATTCCTGCATTTTCTTTATTCCTCCTTCCTGTACTTCCCACATCTCAGGTCATCTCACTTGAACAGGTACTGTTTTCCAAATGCATCATTACAGACACAGAACACCCCTTCCACAGGCAATAAATAGTATCTGTGTTTAATTCTAGTGGGAGGATTCCCGGGAGCTAGGAACAGTTTAGAACAACAGTCCGAAGTCAATCAACAGGTTAGCTGGGTGTGATGCTTTTCTTCAGAGACTTCTTGTTTGGGTAGAGGTAAGCTCTGCCGTCTGAAACGCCTTTTAATTAATGCCTAGGGACAGGAGTCCCCCCAGACTTTCCCTAAGAGTGTAACTACCGGCTTCATTAGGTATGGTCTGGCACAGTAACGCAGCCTCTCGGCTTGGTCCAGCCTCTCGCCTGCAGGAAGCTTCATCACCCACCCGCAGTCCTGCTGGGACTGGGGCCAACCCAGGTGAACCCTGAGGAGCACCACAGATTCCACTGGCAGGAAATCAATCTGGGAAATGTACTTTCCATAGCAGAAGAATCTGATAACAAATTAAGTCCAGGCTGGAGCAGGTTGTAAGGAATGCAGTTTCCCTAGCAATGAAAAGTTAACCCTTTTGCAGCTAATGCAGTCCACTCCGTTGGTAGTCCCAAGGCCCGGACTTCTTATTTGCTCCCAAGAATCAAGAAAGTCGGTTCAATTCTCAGTTTCTCTTTAGATATCCTCAAGGCCTTAATTCAATTCCACATTGACCATGAAGCCTTCTCCAGCCACCTTGATTTCTTTTCTCCGTGAACACTTACCTACCTATTCCACAAGTTTGGTAAGCAGAACATCCAGGCTGAAGCACTATTTCACTGCTGTGTGTGTAGAAAGCCTCGTCTTTCCTCTGTATTGGGTTGCAAGCTCCTTGAGACATGAAACACTGACTTACTCATCCTTTCTCTCTCCTATCAGCAACTATCCGAGTAAAGGTGCCCCAGCATGTGTCAATAGATAACTGTTTAAGACAAAGTGAAATAAGATTCCCCTTTTGGCCCTTTTTGCTTCTAAAGGTAAAACGAGTGAGATCTTTGATAATGAAAATGTGAGGTATTTCAAAAGGAAACAACATTTGAGTTGGATGTTGTTTATCTGTGTGTGGTTCATCTACGTGTTAACTGATTTCCAGCCACCAGCTCACTTTTGGTCTATCTTACCATTGGTACTTTTGTGCTCAAGAATGCCTAAGCAATATAAATGGCTTACAGACACATGAAAAAATGTTCATCATCACTAGCCATCAGGGAAATTCAAATCAAAACCACACTGAAATACCACCTTACGCCAGTTAGAATGGCAAAAATTGACAAGGCAAGAAACAACAAATGTTGGAGAGGTTGTGGAGAAAGGGGAACCCTCTTACACTATTGGTGGGAACGCAAGTTGGTACAGCCACTTTGGAAAACATGTGGAGGTGCCTCAGAAAATTAAAAAATAGAGCTACCCTATGACCCAGCAATTGCACTACTGGGTATTTACCCCAAAGACACAGATGTAATGAAAAGAAAGGCCATATGCACCCCAATGTTCATAGCGGCAATGTCCGCAATAGCCAAACTGTGGAAAGAGCTGAGATGCCCTTCAACAGATGAATGGATAAAGAAGATGTGGTCCATATATACAATGGAATATTACTCAGCCACCAGAAAGGATGAATACCCAACTTTTACATCAACATGGATGGGACTGGAGGAGATTATGCTAAGTGAAGTAAGCCAAGCAGAGAAAATCAATTATCATATGGTTTCACTTATTTGTGGAACATAAGGAATAGCATGGAGGACATTAGGAGAAGGAAGGGAAAAATGAGGGGGGTCGGAATTGGAGGGAGAGATGAACCATGAGAGACTATGGACTCTGAGAAACTAACTGAGGGTTTTAGAGGGGAGGGGGTGGGGGGATGGGTTAGCCCAGTGATGGGTATTAAGGAGGGCACGTACTGCATGGAGCACTGGGTGTTATATGAAAACGATGAATCATGGATCACTACATCAAAAACTAATGATGTATTGTATGGTGACTAACATAACATAATAAAATTAAATTAAAAAAAAAAATGAATGCCTAAGGAAAGATGCAGGAAAGAGAGAGGCTAGGCAGAAAAAAAGGAAAGTAAAATAACATTGGAACAGGATTCACAGATTAGGAGACCTAGTTTTTTTTGTTTTGTTTTGTTTTTAATCCTTGTTGTATAGAAGTCAGAACAGACTGTCCTGGTTCCCTGAAAAAGCCACACGCTTCGCCAGTGTTAACTGTACCCCTCTCTATGCCTTGCAAAGCCACATTCCCGCTCAGATACAACCTCTTCTATGCAGTTTAGCAACAGCCTCAAGCAGAATTCATCATGTCCTGTGATACCCCCCCTCAGCGTTATGTTGTAACTGGTTGTACACACGTCTTCCTTTACATTAAATGGTGAAATTCATTAAATTGCACAAGGACATTATTCAAGACATTAATTTTATTTATTTATTTATTTATGTAAGTTTCTGTTACTTGATTGTAAGAGTAACAGGCACAAAGAATTTAAGTGATCTATTCAAAGCCCTAAACCAAATCAGCCCTTAAAGTAGGGGCAGGCCCTACTGCTTCTGAGTTCTGTGTCCCAAGAGCCAGCTACCCGTGTCTCAGAAAAAAATGTCCCGCAAACATGAATGGAAAAAAAAGAGCTGGATGAGACGCTGAGTGTTTGTGTGTCTCCGACCTGATGACAGATGAGGAATCCTGGCTCCCTGTAACATCCTAGGTGTGTTATCCAGAGCCTCCTCTCCTAGGACTTTCCAGGAGGACTCTCACATCGGGCTCCCTGCTCTGAGGGAAGCCTGCTTCTCCCACTCCCACTCCCCCTGCTGTGTTCCCTCTCTCGCTGTGTCTCTCTCTGTCAAATAAATAAAATCTTAAAAAAAAAAAAGAGTCTGAAAAATTCAGATCAGTAACTATAAACTGTGCGGTAGTTCCAGTTTTTCTCTCCATTACATGACAACTGCCCACTTACCTAGACTGCAATTTCTACCAAGGTAGTGACTGTTTATCATTCAGGATGGCTTTAGCTCCAAGACCTCAGATTTGAAGCTCCTCCTTCCCGACCATAATACTCCCGACGTCCACCTGTATTACTGCCTCACCCTCTAACACGCTCCTCTGAACCTCTGGTCCCCCAACCTTTCTTCTCTCTTAGCCCACCCACCTCATTTGGCCCCACTGCCAGCCATTTCATTTCTACCTTGGCCAGCACCCTTCACCCTCCAGGCTGGGTCAGTCTGCATGGCCCCACCTTGATTATACCCAATTTCTCTCTTTCCTTACCAGCTGTGTACTGCTAGAGACACTCATGAAATGTTATGAGATCATTATGAATCCTTGCCTTTTAACCTCCAAGACTTTACAATATACATCTGGATGTCCCATGTTAAGCATTTGTGTGTTTAAAACCAACTACTGATGAACCTAATGATTTAGAGCCGAGTGCAGATATTTGCCCAGAGCGGATCCATGGGAAATGCCTGTAGAAGCCATTGAGCTTTCCTTCTTTAGCTACCAAGCACTGCTATCACCATCTAATGACACAGATCTCATGACAACAGTATACACTTAATGGTTGCTGCATTCCTGTGCATTACCGTTTCACCATGAGGGGAAAGAGAAGCCCATCACTACCATCAACACTGTATATTGGGGGAACTGGAGGTACAGGAGATATCTTGAGCTTGATAACTTTCTGGGGCTAAATGACCACAGGCAGTGCCTATGTATAAAGATCAAAGCAAATATATTCAGATGTAAAAGAAACCAAACATTGAGCAGATAAGCATGTGACAAATCAGTCAACCAATGCTTAGTGCCACCAGTGTAGGCAGGACTTAAAGAGGGAATCCATTTCTCCTCCTTCTGCCTAGCCCCTAATAGTCCCTAGACCTCAGCAATCACTGCATGACTCCAGCCTGGGAAGAGAGGCACTGACAGTGTGTGTGTTTCCAATGGTTGCCAGTGTAGCTTCAGAATCCTTGACCAGGGACAGGATTGTGGAGAGGCAAGGTGCCTGTCCACCCACGGATGTTCATCTTCCCTCCAAGTTCAGTGGTGTGGCAATGAGGGCATCATGAGGGACTTCTTCCTGACTCCAAAGCAGAGAAAAATTCTCATTATACTTCTTTTGTTTTTACTAGACATGGAAAAGGTTAATAGATGAGATGTGGAAAATCAGTTCAAGAACTCAATGCTGCAAACCTCCATTTCCATTTTACTCATCAGCACAAAGTACTGGCTTAAATGATGGCAAGTTGATACCTGTTTATACCAGCCTCATAAATTACTAATAAAACATGTCCAGGTCACGGGATTTTTATAAGCAGCTCACCATTCCAAGCCATATGACCTACCAGAGAGACAGTAACTAAAATAAGTACTCTTGAGCTGCCCACCCCTACCCCCCCAGTTATGGGTTGACAGAAAGGTCAGCTGAAGCCCTGAAAATCCTAGTCCTATGAAGGAGCTTAAAACTCATGCTGGAAATGGGCTAAACAACAAGACGCAACTTAGGAGGCACTAAAAAATCCAACTCCTGATTGCTGTTTCTAGGTTATGGAGTTTGATTTTAGAGAGGGCCAAGTATGAGAACAACCATTTCTCTTTACTGTAACATGACCTCGAGTCTCAGATGACATCTGATTATAATCTGTGCAAGTGCCACCTGAGTGCCTGGATTGTTTTTCCAATTGAGTTGAGGTGCCCACGGCCACCATTTCTGTGTCAGCTGCCCGCCAACATAAGCTTTCCAGCTATGCACCACTCGGTCATTGCCTTGGCATAGCTGCATACCACCTGTGGGCCCTGGAAGATGGAGACTCCTCCATCTTCTGTAACAGCAGCCAAGACGAACAATTCCTCCAGTCCTCGTTCAAATGGCCCCTCCTCAAGGAGGCGTCCCCGCCACCCTACTGATTTAATATCATTTGCACCCTCCCCAGCCTTCTGGGGCCCCTTCCTCCGCTCTATTTCTTGTTTTCTGTGCCTTAATACATTACTTTCTTTCTTGTAAGTTTTTTTTTTTTTTAAGATTTTATTTATTTATTTGAGACAGAGAGAATGAGAGGGAGGAGGGTCAGAGGGAGAAGCAGACTCCCTGCGGAGCAGGGAGCCCGATGGGGGACTCTATCCCAGGACTCCAGGACAATGACCTGAGCCGAAGGCAGTTGCTTAACCAACTGAGCCACCCAGGCGCCCTCTTGTAAGTTTTTTTAATTGTGGTAAAATATACCCAATTAAATTTTCCATCTTAACCCTTTCTAGGTGTGCAGTTCAGTAGCATTAAGTACATTCACATTGTTGTATGACCAATATCCAGAACCCTTTTCAGCTTGCGAAACTGAAACTCTATAGCCATTCAACAGCAACTCCCCATTTCCCCTTTCCTCCAGCCCCTGGCAAACACCCTTCTACTTTCCGTCTCTATGAATTTGACTACTCCAGGTACCTCAGATAAGTGGAATCATGCAGCATTTGTCTGTTTGTGACTGGCTTATTTCACTTAGCATGATGTCCCCTGGATTCATCCATGTTGTTGCATGTGTCAGAATGTCCTTCCTTTTTAAAACCGAGTAATATTTCATTGTATGTATATACCGTATTTTGCTTATGCACTCATCTGTCAATGGACATTTGGGTGCTTCCACACTACATTCAGTAGGGTGAATAATGTGGCTACGAACATGGGTGTGCAAGTATCTCCTCGAGACCCTGCTTTCAGTTCTTAGGGGTATAGAGTAGTCCCCCCTTATCTGCAGCTTTGCTTTCTGCAGTTTCAGTTTCCTGCAGTCAACTGTGGTTCAGCAGCAGTCAACAAGTGTTCAGAGGCAGATGATCCTCCTTCTGACGTATCCTCAGGTCAGTAGGAGCCTAATGCTACATCACAGTGCCTGCATCATTCCCCTAACTTCATCTCCTCATGTGGGCATGTTATCCACTCACATCACAAGAAGGGTGAGTATGGCAAAACAAGGTATTTTGAGAGACAGAACACATTCACATAACTTTGTTATAGTATATTGTTATAATTGTTCTATCTTATTATTAGTTATTTTTAATCTCTCACTGTGCCTAATTTATATTAAACTTTATCATAAGTATGTATGTATAGAATATATATAGAGTTTACTACTCCCTGCAGTTTCAGGCATCTACTGGGGGTCTTGGAATGTAGCCCCTAGAGATGAGGGGGAGACTACTATATACTCAGAAGGGGAATTGCTCCATCGTTGATAATTCTATTTTTTTAAAGATTTATTTATTTATTTGAGAGAGTGAGATAGAGAAGTGGGGGGGAGAAGCAGAGGGAGAAGAAAATCTCAAGCAGACCCCCCACTGAATGGGAAGCACTTTGTGGGGCTCGATCTCATGACGCTGAGATCATAACGTGAGCCAAAATCAAGAGTCAGACATTTAACTGACTGAGCCACCCAGGCACCCCAGTAATTCTATTTTTTAATTTTTTGAGGACCTGCCATACTATTTTCCATACTGCCTACACTATTTTACAATCCCACCAATAGTGCATAAGGGCTCTAATTCTTCAGCATCTTTGGCAACACTTGTTATTATCTGGCTGTTTTGTTTTGGATTTTTTTTGTAGCCATCTTAATGGGTATGATGTTAATATATTATTTTTATTTATTATGTTTATTGTCTGTCCTTCCTGGCCCTGCTGCTAGGGCAGAATATAAGCTCCATTACCAGAGGGATCTTTGTCTATCTTGTTCACTAATGTATCCCTGCACCTAGAATAGGACTTGGCATATAGTAAGTGCTCAGTAAACATACACTGTAAGAATAAATAAATGAATCGGTGAAAGAAAGACACACTGACAGTATACTGGTCTTTAATTCCCTTGTTTCTATATCAAAATCTCAATCTGGCTATCTCTCTATCTGTCTATCCATACATCCACACATTACCTTTATGCAAGCTACATAGCACCTTATGAAAGCAACTATTCTTTGAACAAATATTTGCTGGGTGTCTACTATGTGCCATTATTATGTTCAATATTGTTCAGATGGAAATTCTGAAGCACATGGAATTCAGTTGTTTTTGGAGAGCTCACAAGAAATCCCTAAGAAAGCCAAGGAGAGAATCTGTAGTACACAGAAAGCTTAGTTCTTATCTGTCATATCCATTTATTATTGATGTCCATTTGAGATCTCTGCTCATTTGTAACACAGTACCTCAAAATGAACACAACCGAACAGAGCAGTGCTTCTTCCTCCACTGACCTTGCTTCTGTCCCATGCTCCTTGCATCTCAGTAAATGGCTCCCAGAAACCAGAGATATATATTTTCCCTCAGCCTAACCTGGTACTCCTCTTTATCCAGTTGCCAATAATAACTATTATAATGACTGACATATATTGAGCTCTTACTCTATGCGAGGAACACTTCTAAGTTCTTTGCACGTTATTAACTTATTTATTCCTCACAACTCTATGAAATGGAGTACAGGTCAAGTCTCTTGCCCAAGGGAAGGGACCACGCAGCTGGGAAGTGGGAGAGCCAGAATCCATACCCAGGTAGTCTTGTTCCAGAGCCTATGCCCTGAACTTCTACTTCCTTCTCAGGAAGTGCTGTTTCAACCTCATTTATTGAAAATCATTCTAAAATGTATTCGTTCACTTTCCTAAAAGCGTAAGTGAAAATAATTTGTATAATAAAGAACTGTGCAAGTTCTTCAGCTCCTCTGGATATCAGTGATCATTAGGTAGCTTGGATAACAGAGGTACCAGTGGTCAGAAAGATAGTGGACAGTTATCTATGGTGAGCCTAGAGCCTTACTGGGAAGTTGCTCTTAAATAAAAGTTCTTTTTTTTTTTTTTTTAAGATTTTATTTATTTATTTGTCAGAGAGAGAAAGCAAGCAAAGCAGGGGGAGCAGAGAGCAGAGGGAGAAGCAGGCAAGGAGCCCAATATGGGACTTGATCCCAGGACCCTGGGATCATGACCTGAGCTGAAGGCAGACGCTTAACTGTCTGAGCCACCCAGGCGTCCCTCTTAAATAAAAGTTCTAATAGGACTTTATTTTTCTGCTTTGATGGTTTTTTTTTCAAAGTGGAATGTGTCACTAGCAATTAGCTTAACTAAGGACTTTGATTAGTCAAAGCTATACTGTAGTAGATGCATTGTCATTAATGTAAACAGGGCCTATCCATTATATAAACACTATTAAAAAATGGACAACTTTTTCTACTTTGAGGTTGTATTGATCTTGGAGGCCAAGGGAGCCAGAAGGCAGAAGGCCCAAATCCTACTCAAATTAAATGAATCACAAACTTAAAAATAAACCACAATCCTTCTGGCACCAATAGTGCCATCTGTAAAGGGAGAATAATAAAGGCCAACAACTTGTGATTTCTGAATTAAAGTTGAAAAAATAAAAAAATGAATGTAATTATAAGCCTAAGACAAGATGATTGCAGGTCCAGAAAGTGTCACTTCCAAGTTTTAAGCCGATTTCGTGGGTAACAGCCCACATTATGTAAGTGCATCATCCATTTAACATTCAAATGAGATGCTTTTAGATCCGATGATTTTAACCAAAAAGGATGCACTTTAACATCCCCAGAGTGCCTTTAGAAAACAAAAGATGCAATACCAGCCAGAAGCTCTTCAGGCGAGTTGCACAGATCATATGGTCTTGGGAGGAGACAAGCACTGATTGTTACCAGAAAACTCAAGGTCAGTATTTACAGTTCCATTTCCACCACCCCAGCGCTCGCTTCCACAAAGGACAATAGTATCTACTGAAAAGTTGCAATTATTCCCCAGCTCGCTATTTCAGCCTCACCACCCATTCATCCCCGCCAGAGAATTCAACTACTTCAGACATCCCCAAATAACAGCAGCAAATGATGTTTTGGGGCCCTTTTTGTTCTACGACATCCAAAAAAGCGGAGAAGGTAAAGAATGTCGTAAACCAGAAGCGACTGCAGCTGAAGTATGATTTTTTTAGATAAGCATAGCTAGATAAAAGTAGGAAGCAGGGCTCTAAACCTAACCTGATTTTTAAAAATACCTTTAAAATACTTGGCCGGGGTGCCTGGGTGGCTCAGTCGTTAAGCGTCTGCCTTCTGCTCAGGTCATGATCTCAGGATCCTGGGATCGAGCCCCACATCGGGCTCCCTGCTCCGCCGGAAGCCTGCTTCTCCCTCACCCACTCCCCCTGCTTATGTTCCCTCTCTCGCTGTGTCTCTCTCTGTCAAATAAATAAAATCTTTAAAAAATAAAAAATAAAAAAATAAAATAAAATATTTGGCCAAACTAATGCTTTGTTGACCATGTGGTTTTTCCCTTCCCTGCCCTTTCCCCCCAACCCCCATATCCAGTTGAGACTTCTGAAATGGAAAAGGGCCTCTGCAGGTCCTTGCTAGTAAATCAGAGCATTCCAAAAAGATCCTTGGTTTGACTTTTGCTTGCAAAAGAATGTACTGTTGGGGTGCCTGGGTGGCTCAGATGGTTAAGCATCTGCCTTCGGCTCAGGTCATGATCCCAGGGTCCTGGGATCGAGCCCCACATCGGGCTACCTGCTTGGCGGGGAGCCTGCTTCTCCCTCTCCCTCTACTGTTCCCTCTACTGTGCTCTCTTGCTCTCTCTGTCAAATAAATAAATAAAATATTAAAAAAACAAACATTCTCTTTAAAAAAAAAAAAAAGAATGTACTGTTGGTTAAAACAAGAGAAAACCACACTTGAGAATACACAGCCTGATCTTGACCACCCAGAGGGCTGCCTGGCATCCTCTGTCAATCTTCCTGGAGACACCCAGGCCTGGAGCAGCCCTCACAGCCTCTACCCACACAGTTTATCAGACGGTAATTTTTTCTGGTGACTACAGACTGGCCCAGGCCATTCCTACAGTCTAGTACATTATCTATAACATGGTAGTGAGTACTTAAAACATCTTCTGTCAAGGAAGTCCTGTTGCTTCACAGGCATTAACTTAACAACCTCCAAATTTCTTCAAAAGTAAAAAGAATTGTGAGTCAGCTGAGAGTAAGTTAATTACAACTAAGCACTAAGTTTCTTGTTTTCACTTCTCATTCAACTACACTGAATCTAAATTCAGCTTAATACAACTGGTAGACCAGATTAGGAGCTTTTTTTTTTAACATTTTATTTATTTCTTTATTTGAGAGAGAGATACAGAGAGTGAGAGAGAGAGCACAAGCGGGGTGAGGAGCAGAGGGAGAAGCAGACTCCCCACTGAGCAGGGAGCCTGATGCGGGGCTCGATCCCAGGACACCGGGATCATGACCTGAGCGGAAGGCAGACGCCCAACCGAGCCACCCAGGCGCCCCCCAGATTAGGAACTCTTAAAGACAAGTTCTGGGCTGCCATTTAGTTTCTATACCCCTTAAGCATTAAACATTCCATGTCTCCCATGAAAAGAACGACTTTAATTAGTCTTACTGACTAACCAACAATCTACAAACACAACCTACTATGGGTTTGTGCTACGTAAATCCACACGGACCTACTATGGGTTGAAAAAGGATAGTCACCGCCTCTAAATCCTCCATGAACCATCAACATTTAAAACATTTTCCTCTCTCATCTGTTTTCCAGATGGTGGTAACATCTCCCTCCTCCCGACCTTTGATCTGATTCTGGCTGAGAGCTGGTCCCTAGCTGTTAAGGACCTAATGTGACTGCAGGCAGAAAGGCTTAAGGGATTTTAGTGTGGGAAGAGCTTTAAAGACCATTTACTTAGGAAACAGCAAATAGATTTCAACCCTCATGTCAACCTCTTTGGGAAGGGCTTCCTAGAGTCCTGTGCTGAGAGGCATTCTAGGTGTGGGCCAAACTCAGAGGGAAAGGTGCTGTGATTGATTTACTGCCACGGGCTCTTGAGGGACACCAGGCCCAGGAGGGAGCCTAGCACAGAGCCATGTATTTGCTATCCCTGAGTTGATTCTACAGTAGAGAGCTAAGAGACCTGCAGTCCACTGTCTTCCCCACTTGACTGTTTAAAAAAGTAGAAGTCGCAGCAATCATAAAAAACTATTTTGAAATATTCACGACAATAAATATTTAAAGAAAATCCATGCTCCCTGAAAAGGACCCCAGCCAAGGTCCTTGCTGGCATGTCCCAGAGAGAGCCAAAGGCGGAATGAATTTATTTACTTACTTACTTACTTACTTACTTACTTACTTACTTACTTACTTACTTACTTACTTACTTATTTATTTATTTATTTATTTACAAGAGCGAGAGAGAGCACAAGCAGGGTGAAAGGCAGAGGGAGAAGCAGACTCCCCACTGAGCAGGGAGTCTGATGTGGGACTCGATCCCAGGACTTTGGGATCATGACCTGAGCCAAAGGCACATGCCCAACAGACTGAGCCACCCAGGCACCCTATTTTTTATTTTTTAAAGATTTTTATTTGAGAGAGAGGGGGAGAGGGAGAATCTCAAGCAGACTCCGCACTGAGAGCCGACCCTGAGATCACGACCTGAGCTGAAACCAAGAGTGAACGCTCAACCAACTGAGCCCCCAGGTGCCCCCAAAGGTGAAATTTCTAAGTTCTTGCTCACCTGCACCCTGACAGGTGCCACCTTTTAGAGCTCCATGAGAGAGGGTTAAGTAGGAGCTGAGTAGTTCTCCAGCGGTTATGTAGCTTCTGTGATAGGACTGCATGGGGAAGGAGGAAGAAAAAAAAAAGACTGAGGTTTGAGAGTCAAGTAAATGTCAGTGATCCCTAAGACAAAGGAGAGAATTAAGAGAAAAGTCAATGCGATGCTTGTTTTGATAGGAAAAATGGAGAATCCATTTCTTGAACTTGAACCAGCAAAGCTCTCATCTTCACTCAATCAATAGTATTTACTTGCTTTCTGTTCTGCTCTTAACACTGATGGACCAAGTGGGTGCAGACAAGGCAAACGACATGGTTCTTTTCATAGCCAGCTTATATAATCTCTCTCCCTCTCCCCTGAGGTGGGCTTGTATGCCAGAAGCCAAGTTAGCCCTCTGGAGAGACAGAGTTGGCCTCCGAACATCTACTCTGTGTTGTCAGCCAACTGGCTCCCAGGTGAGGAGAACATTTTTGGCAGTAACTGTAGTACAAAGCAGGCAAGAGACCTTAAGAAAAGGAAGGGAGAGGAGGCAGGCATGTGATTCTGGAGACAAATAAACACAATTAGCTGTGCTAGAAACAAACTGAAAAGCCTCAGTGGGAAGACTGATTCCCTCTGCCAAGAGAGAAAACCAAAGGGAAATTCATTTTAAAAGAAACCTTTTACTTCCCTTGGCAGCCATGGCCCAGTGACGTCATATTTTCTGTCAAGTCCTTTTACTTGTGGGTTTCTCTAACATCTCAAATACTATGGCAATGATGGTGCTTTACCAGGTTTGCTGATCAGACAGAATCCACTCATGTTTCAGGCTGGTCATGTCATTCATGGAGATGACAAGTCCAAGCCTTTCAGAGCTGTTCTGTCCCTCTGTACCTAAAGTGACTCAATTTGCAGCCGTGGTCAGGTGGTAGAATTCACAGAAATCATAGTCACATCCCTGGACGTCTGTTCTTCCAACAGATCCAGTTGTTGTGTAGGATTAGCTACAGCAGAAACGTCTAGTGGTAACCACCTAGCATGGCGGTTAACAGGACAGGTTCTGGAGTTAGGCAACTTGTAAGATCGCCACTTACAAGTTGGGTGACCTTGGGCAAGTAATTTAATCTCCTTGTGTCTCACTGTCTTCATCTATAAGGACATAATAGTACCTGACTAATAAATAGGGTTGTGGGGGGAATTTTAAAGAATTATAATAAAGGAGTCCTTATCTTTCTAAAATGCTCACAAATAATAATATGAATTCTGGGATTTGCTTCAAAATCATTCGGAGGTAAGGTATATATACAAAGAAGTTGGCCATGAGTTGATAATTGTTGATATTGGGGGATGGGTACATGGGGGTTTATTATACTATTCTGTGCACCTCCGTCTTTTTGAAGTATTTCTATAAAAAGAAGTTTGAAAGAGAGAAAGAGAAAAAGATAATATGTGTAAAGCACACAACATGTGCTCAATAAATGTAATCTGTTATAGATCAGACAGGGTCTTGAAGGCACTCTTGCTAGGTCAAAGAGGCCCAAGGATAGCAGCCTGCCTGTCTAGAGACATGGATGGGTCCTGGGGTAAAGGGGAGGGGGAAGTCAGACAAGCCCTGAACTTCACTGTCACTCATCCATTGTTGCCCAACCTTTTCATCATCAAACCTGTTTTAAATTGATTATTATTTGGGGCGCCTGGGTGGCTCAGATCGTTAAGCGTCTGCCTTCGGCTCAGGTCATGATCCCGGGGTCCTGGGATCGAGTCCCACATCGGGCTCCCTGCTCCTTGGGAGCCTGCTTCTCCCTCTGCCTCTCTCTCTCTCTGTCTCTCATGAATAAATAAATAAAATCTTTAAAAAAAAATTGATTATTATTTGTTCCCTATGCTTTGAAAGTTTACTAAATCAACCCCATCCAATAAATAGTCATTACCTCATATCTTTTAGTTAGATACACAAGTCGGGGTTTGAGTCAGCTTTAGATGAACTCGTGATTGGCTCCGAACTGAGCTGCCATCACCCCAGCCCAAAGCAAAGCACTTCCACGCTGTAATGGCCTGAGCAGCACACATATATGCAGTTCTGCAGGCATAGGAGTAATGAAAAAATGCTCAATGTACACCTCCACCACCACCTCCCACCCCCTGCCACCAGAGCTATGCCTCCAATAGGTTCAGGAAACTGCATATATACATTCAGAGTCAGTTCCAGAAACTCCCAGCTCCTGGAATCCCTTAGATAGGGTGATGAGCTGGATGGACAGGAAAATCCACCCTGGATTTTCATTTCACCACTCTAAGGGAGTCCTTAATTAAACTCACACTCATCTGCTCCATGCCCTCTCACAAACAAGGTATCAGCCTCCCCAGCTCTGACACTTACTAACCATAAAGGCCTTGGGCCAGCCATTTCATCTTTGTCTTCTCCTTTGTAAACCGGGATTATCTCCCTTCCAAGGCTGTTTTAGGGATTAGAGATAATGTAAATAAACTGCAATGCACAATGCCGGGCACATGGTAATTCCTCCGTACATAGGAGCTACTTTGTCTCTCTATGCCTGTCTGTATGCATGGGTGTATTGTTATTATCTCCTTTGGAATTTGGTTAATATTTAGACCCAGTGGTTCCCCAGGCCATGAGACATACCAAGACCACATAATTATAGTTTAATATTTTCTTTCTCTTTCATTTGACAAAATTTTGATGTAGCTGCATTCAATCTCCTTCACAGAGCTGATGTATAAGTAACTATGTTACTGTCATCAATACCTACATGTCCTCTCCTGCGTGATTCCCTTTTCTCCTTCCGTAAATATCTTGTGACCATATCTTCTAATTAAAAAAAAAATTACAAAAAGTAAAAAGGAGAAAAATGTGGTCCAATTCAAGTCTAGCAAGGCCATTCTTATTACTATTGTGAAATGCTCGCTGAATGTCCACCATATATATATTATACATACATATGTATGTATAATATATATATGTGGTGGAGAGTCAATGGATGAGATGAATATAAATAATAAAGCCTAAATTCCATTAGCAAAGACTTCAGGCTTCTCTAGGGAAGTTTAGGGCTAATCGGAAATCTTTATCTTGTCCTTAACCTCACCTAAAACCAGCACTCTCTTTCCCCTTATCCTGAGTTATTTTTCTTCATAACATTTTTCACTACCTCAAAGTATATATTTCCTGATTTACTTGTTTATTGTCTGTATCCCCCCAAGAGAATACATGTTACCTGAAAGCAGGAATCTTGATCACGTCTGTATCTCTAACAACACTGTAGAATGAGTGCCAAGCACGGAGTGGACCCTTGAAAAATATTTTGTGGGGCGCCTGGGTGGCTCAGTTGGTCAAGCGACTGCCTTCGGCTCGGGTCATGATCCCGGGGTCCTGGGATCGAGCCCCGCATCGGGCTCCCTGCTCGGCGGGAAGCCTGCTTCTCCCTCTCCCCCTGCTTGTGTTCCCTCTCTCACTGTCTCTCTCTCTGTCAAATAAATAAATAAAATCTTTAAAAAAAAATATTTTGTAATGATTTCATTATCTTTTCCTCTCTCCAAACACCCAACGACAAAAAGGCATCTAGATCTGTAATCCTGCCCTATGTATTCCTCACATGGCTGACCACTGGGACCCAGTGCAGAAGACAAGAGTGTTATGAAGTGGTGCCATGAGAGGTGAAGAAAAATGAAGCAGAGGAAGTGATTTCCTCAGGGCCTTACATGCACCATATACAGGTACCATTCTGATTTTTGCCCCTGTGCTTTTGCTTAAGCTGTTTCTCCCATCAGAAATACCCACCTCTCTACCTAAATGTTATCCCTCTTCCAGATCCCACTCAGGCTATTTCTCCTGAATTATATGACTTTAAGAGCTCACAGTGACTCTGCCCTTTGCTAAACTGAGGGGAACACCCCCCCCCCCCAGTGCTTTACAGCCCTGCATGTAACTATAAGCAGTTTAGAGTTTTCTGTCTTTTTCATGAGAAAAATTTGACGCTCCAAATGTATTATAGGCTCCTTAAGCACAAAATCATGCTTTATGTTTCTCTTGAATCCCTCAAAGTAACTAGCACAGTGTTAGGCACTTACTGCGTAGTCAAAAAAATCTCCACACGTGAACTGACAGATTTCCCATTTGAATCTCACCTCTGCTGCTCTGGCAAGATGCCATTTACTCCCCCAAGAATGTCTGTTTCCTTTTTCTCCCTCATCCTTCCAAGTACTCTCTATTAGAATGACTCTCCAGCTGCAAAGATCTAAAATATGACCATCTCAGGGCGCCTGGGTGGCTCAGTTGGTTAAGCGACTGCCTTCGGCTCAGGTCATGATCCTGGAGTCCCGGGATCGAGTCCCGCATCGGGCTCCCTGCTCAGCAGGGAGCCTGCTTCTCCCTCTGACCCTCCTCCCTCTCATGTTCTCTGTCTCTCATTCTCTGTCTCAAATAAATAAATAAAATCTTTAAAATATGACCATCTCAGATGAGACAAAAAATTGTTAAGGACCCTGACAGCAGCAACTCAGGAGGTGACATTACGGTCCAGAGATGTAAGCCATAAACAAGTCATCATTCAGAATGTTTTCAAGAAGAAAAAAAAAGGCCACAAAACCTAAGAAATACCTACAGCACCTCATGAATGAACCTGAACCCTTCACCAAGCTGAGATCTGAGGAGTCACTTTCTACCTGAATGCTGCCCAGTTTCAGTGACATTCCTGCAGCTTTACCTGAACCTGGCTGGGTGATGTTCTATTACTGCAGCCCATTCCAAGCTCAGCATTAGCATATGCAGGAAACTACCTCCACATTCTGAAGTGCTCAGGGTTCCTGGCAGCTCAAGAGAATAGCATCAGTGCCTTTATTTTGCTTAAGTGCGGGAATAAAAAAGCTAAGATGGAACTCTTGAAATGAATTCTTTGGACAGACTTAAATATACCATGGAGAATATAAATTTTCTAATTCAAGAGCCATTACACCTCAACATTGATTTTACATCATCCTCCCTTTTCGTCCATTTTTTTATTCTTTACCAATCCTCTGCAGAGTCTAAAAGAGAAACCAGAAGGTAGTTTTCCCCAACAAAAGTTTTATACCTCACAAAATATGATCTAGAAGCCATATTCAGCAAAGTATGTGTGTTTTAATTCAATCTTCAATTGGTTGGGGTAGGTGTAGCCCTCCTCCAGTTTCCCACCTACAGACTTATCTTTAACCTTTTGGGTATTCTCTTAGACTCCAAAGAGCAGGTGTCAAGGATAAGACAAATGCAGTTTCAAGCTACTGATGAAAAGCAACAAATTCTTTATTCCTTGAGAATAGAAACATGTTTTCTCTTTGCTTTTCTTAATCTTGGACTACATCACCCTAGAAAGATAAATGTCACTGCCCTTAATACTAGCTACATCTTAAGACCAACAAAAACTCTTCAAATCAGTAACCTTTGCTTTGATCTTCAAATCCCAGGACTGGGAATTGGCTAAAGTCAGATGTCAGCTCAGCCTGGGGGCTGAACTCTCCAACTCTCCCAAGGCGGGAGAGCTAGCCTTGGTACTTCTCTGGGTGTATTAAAACTTTTGAAGTCTCCACGATGGACTCTGAAAAACAAACTGAGGGTTCTAGAGGGGAGGGGGGTGGGAGGATGGGTTAGCCTGGTGGTGGGTATTGAGGAGGGCACATTCTGCATGGAGCACTGGGTGTTATGCACCAACAATGAATCATGGAACACTTCATCTAGAACTAATGATGTAATGTATGGGGATTAACATAAGAATAAAAAAAATAAATATAAAAAAAAAACTTTTGAAGTCTCCAATTGCTTCTATTATATATTAACATTCATCATAATTATTATTAATTCACTCACTCAACAAATATTATTCTGATAAAGTACTGAAGTCATCATTCAGAATGTTTTCAAGAAGAAAAAATACTAACATAAAAATACTAACAGTTTATTGACTATCTAGATGGCTTGGAAGCTTATACCTTCCCAGATATGCAGACAAGAAAAGTCTTCCTTAAGCCCTAGGCTTTTTTTTTTTTTTAACATTTATTTATTTGAGAGACTGAGCACGAGAGAGAGAGAGCACGAGCAGGGGAGGAGTAGAGCGAGGGGGAGAAGCAGATTCCCCACCGAACAGGGAGCCCGATGCGGGGGCTCGATCCCTGGACTCGAGCCAAAGGCAGACGCTTAACCGACTGTGCCACCCAGGCGCCCCAAGCCCCGGGCTTAACTCAACCTGATCATCCAATCCAGTTGATTTACAACAGAGAGCAGTAGTTCCCCACTTTTGCGGAAGTGTGGTTTCTGAACGTCATGTAGGATAACGTTTAGTCTAATCTTCTACTCAAAACTTGTCAGTAGGTAACCAACCAGCCCCCTCCTATTTCCACTTGGCCTGAACTTTGCTTTGGTCTGGTCATTTTAGCCCTGTGTACAGGTATTAGAAAGCCATGATTAACACTCCCTCCCCCCAGTCTTTAAAGGGAAGCGTCATCTCTAAAACTTACCTGCAAACTGTATCCTCCATTATATTTGATGAATGAATGAATGAGTCCGTAATATTTGATGAATGAATAATGAATGAATGGGTGCATGCATGAACAAGGTATCTTTTGGTTTCCACACCACTGAGAAGTCCATCAAGATCTCACTCCACAGGGTTAGTGCTCAGGTTCCTTCTCTGCCAGGACTACCAAAGCCCCATCATGAATTTCAGCAATTCATGGTACTGAGCATCATAAACAGCCTGAACAAGGATGCATAAAGTAGATTAGGCAGCTGAGAGGGCTTTCCTCACTTTATCACTGTGGGGTGTGGGCTTCTAGCCACATACACAAGGAAAGCTGAGTGGAAGCTTTAAGTACTAGACGGAGTGTTTGTGTTCCCCCCTAAATTCTTATGTTGAAGCCCTAACCTCTTGTGTGATGACTGATATTTGAATGTGGGGCCTTTCGGAAGTAATTTGGTTTAGAGGAGGTCACGGACTGGGTCTCCATGATGAGATTAGTGTCCTTATACATAGAGGAAAAGAGCTCTTGCTCTCTTGCCCTTCCCCTCCATCATGGGAGGACACAACAAGAAGGCGGCCATCTGTAAACCAGGAAGAAGGCCTTCACCAGGAACTGAATCTGCTGGCACCTTGATCTTGGACTTCCTAGTTTCCAGGAATGTGAAAGATAAACTTCTGTTGTTTAAACCACCTAGCCTATGGTATTTTGTTATGGCAACCTAAGCAGATTAAGACATAGGGCCATTTCCCTGTTATTTAAACTCTCCCTGGAGGCAGGAATCAAGAAGAGAAATGGCAACAAGCCAGTACTGGGGCAATAAAGAGCACCCATAAAGAATGTGGGCTTGCTGTCAGGGCGCAGCTCTGCTCCTTGGGCAAGTCACAACCTGTCTCCTCATCTGTGCAATGGGCTCATCGTAGTACCTATCTCATAGGATTGTTCTGAGAATTAAGTAACACAAACATACTTCCTGACGCTAGCAAGTGCTCGGTCAACGGTTATTATTTTTACAGTGCTGAAGCCAGACACATGCTCTGGTTGTAATTCTTTCTCTTAGGGTCTGCTAATCAGAAGAAGCAGAAAGATATGGTAGATGGAGCCATGTAGCAGTAATCAGAAGCCCTGGAAGTTTGAGTCCCTGTTTTTGACATTTTCTCACTGTGACTTTGACAAATGCCTTACCCTCATCAACCCCAAGTTGCTTTCATCTGTAAAAAACAAAACAAAACAAAACAAAATATGATGATACCTGTTCTCTAGGCCTCCATAGGATGGTTGCAAAAGTTGTATTTGACAAGGAAAATAAAAGCACTTTGAAATCTGTCCAGCAGATGCTCACACAGGAATACTGGAAGAGGTGAATTTGTCAATATTAATTAAATACCTCTAAGGCTCTAAAACAATGTTTTCAAACTTTTTGATTGTAACCCATTAAAAGAAACGTATTTTACATGGCAAACAGGCACACATTCATCACTAAAGCAAAAGCTTAACAAAATAATTTTTTTTTTTTTTTAAAGATTTTATTTATTTATTTGACAGAAAGAGAGAGAGCAGAAGCAATGGAAGCGGCAGACAGAGGGAGAGGGAGAAGCAGGCTCGCCTTTGAGCAGGGAGCCCAATGCAGGGCTTGATCCCGGGACCCTGAGATCATGACCTGAGCTGAAGGCAGACGCTTAACCGACTGAGCCACCTAGGTGCCCCTTAACAAAATAATTCTTATGTTTGTTATTTTTAATTAGAATCTTTCCCTTCCTTCCTCCCTTCCTTCCTTCCTTCTTTCTTTCTTTCAATGCAGGTCAGTAATTGCACAAGGCTTGGTCCTAATTTCCAACTCTCACTAGGCATCAGAATAATTTTAAAAATCTGATGCCCACGCCCTACCCATTGAAATTCTGAATCAATGGTTTATGGTGGGGCTGAGGTGCATTCTTAAGAGAGCCCCAGTTGGTTTTATTGTACAACACAACTAATGGTTTCTAGCTCACAGCTAAAAAAACCACTGTGTTATTTATTTACATCTTGGTCCGCTAAATACTCTCTGCATCCAGAAGGCCTGCCCCACCCCCACAGGGCCGAAGCTCTGCTGCTGACAGTGAGTGAGTGCATTACTCACTCCGTGGCTCCAGGGTGCATGAGGTAAACACAGAAAGGCAAGATCAAAGCAGAGCAGGCCTGGCCTTTATGGGAGGTCTCCTATCTCTGCACAGATGGCTGATAACTCCATGCAGAGCAAAAACCGGAGTGGATCTGGATGATTCTTTAAAAAGTAAAGGGACCCGGGCGCCTGGGTGGCTCAGTTGGTTAAGCGACTGCCTTCAGCTCAGGTCATGATCTTGGAGTCCCGGGATTGAGTCCCGCATTGGGCTCCCTGCCCGGCAGGGAGTCTGCTTCTCCCGCTGACCCTCCTCTCTCTCATGCTCTCTGTCTCTCATTCTCTCTCTCTCAAATAAATAAATAAAATCTTAAAAAAAAAAAAAAGTAAAGGGACCCCTAAAGAACTTGTTGCTTGAGTAGGAAGGGCTAAGGAAAAAAAAAGGGAAACTGCCAGACTTTGCTCATAGCCTGCTAACATAGCAGAGCAAGCTCTGACCCTGGCATAGACAAGGGTCTCAGTAGATTCTGGAGATTAGCTCAGTTGGAGGGGGCTTTCCCAGCCTAGCTATCTCCTTCCCAGTTTAGCCCAGATGAAACAGAAAGCTCCACCCCCAGCTCACCGTTGGTCCACACAAGAGAAATGTCGGGGATTGACTGTCCTGTTCACCTGGCTGGAGTCATCTTCAGCCTATACTCAGCTGCCTAGCAGAACCAGGGCAGAACCTGGGCCAGAATGCAGAAGGAACCACGGGGGCGGAGGTGTCTCTGCCCTACTATCAGACACACAGATGGGATCAGGAAGCCTGGATTGGTTCTGTATACAGTGAATTAAATAACCAAAGCTGTCTGTCTGAAGCCGAGTCCCTGGATTTACTAACCGGACATAATACTAAGAGACTAAGAGTTGCCATTTACTGGGCACCTTCTGTGCATGAAGCACTTTATATTCATTGTCTCATTTAATTCTACAATATCTCTTCAGACACGAGTTATACAAAATCTCAGGTTTAAGGAACTTACCCAGGGACATGCTAGCATGCTAATGCAGGTTGATGCCCACTCCAGATCCCATGCTCCAGTCCAGAGTGTCTTACCACTACTGACATTTCAGTTGGTCATTCTTTGTTTTGGGGGCTGTCCTTTGCATTACATTATGCTTAGGAGCATCTCTGGCCTCCACTTACTACATGCCTTAACATCCCTCTCCTCTCCAGCTGTGATAATAAAAAATGTCTCCAGACATTATCAGATGTGGGGAGGAGGGGAGGGGTCACTACTCTAGTCTAAACCACCACTGTGCTGTCTTGTTTCCTGGTACTTTTGTAAGTACATAAACAGCTCTTCAGAAGAGGGACAGAGCTGGAACCAAACACTACTATGGACGTGATAATTAGAAGACTCTAGGAAAGTATTGTACAACAATAATACCACCTTATGCTACGGTTATATATCATTTACAATTCACTAAGTACTTTTATAGTCATTATCTCCTTTCATGGCATATGACTGCACAGCAGGATCTAATTCCAAGAGTTAATCCACCTCAAAAATATGAACACTACTAAGAGATCCGTATATTTAGCCTTCTCCAAGAAATTGAGGGAAAAGAACATGTAGTGAAATCCACATGAATTCTTAGTGCCATAAGCCATTAGGAGAAAAAAACTTTTGCACTCCATGGTCCTAAGGGAGCACCTTATGTGAACTCTTGGAGGACGAGTCTGTTTCTACCTCTCTCTCCTGCACACACCTGCCTAAAACAGAGAACTCTCACTAAATGTCGAAGATTTCACAAAACATCTATTTCACAGCAACCTCTAGCTATTTCATTGATTAAAACTAAGATAAAATTCTTTTCCCACATTTCTACATCTCCCTAATTTATATTACAATAAAAATCATAGAATCAGAAAAAAAATTAATGTCAATATTTATGAAAGAGCCAAGAGCTTAGTGCCAAGTTATTCTTCCCTGTCATTTAACAAAGCAGATCAAAATTTTAGTTTAACTAAAACAAATGTGCACCAGAATCATCCCTTTCAATACATGCCAAGAGAGAACAGTAGCTATTTTTTTTTTTTAAGATTTTATTTATTTATTTGACAGAGAGAGACACAGCAAGAGAGGGAACACAAGCAGGGGGAGTGGGAGAGGGAGAAGCAGGCTTCCCGCGGAGCAGGGAGCCCGATGCAGGGCTCGATCCCAGGACCCTGGGGTCATGACCTGAGCCGAAGGCAGACGCTTAACGACTGAGCCACCCAGGTGCCCCGAGAATGGTAGCTATTGCATTAGAATAGTATTCGACCGATTAAGGAAAAGAATTATAGGAGGAGCTTCGGATTTTCATCGAAGTGTTATACCTACTATACAATAAAAATAAGAATGTTCATTTAAAAAACATCTGAATTTAAAATAAAGCAGCTAGCAATGGTTGTTTTTTAAGGTCACTTTAAAAATTCCTGAGAAGCTAGGAGAATAAAAACAAAATGTTCCCATTCACATATTCATTTGCAAAGCCCAGCAGAAGGAATATCATTATCTTGGAAATGGTAAATTTATACATGGTGTCAAAGGAATTTTAATATAAACCTATCAAGAAACAGTATTAATAATAAAAATAGCGAGACTCTCTTGGGCACTTATGTGTCAGGCACTGGATTCAGTGTTTTACGTGCAGAAATCTCATCACAGCCTCGTGGAGTATACACTCATTAGCATCTTCATTTTAAGGTAAGAAAACTGAGTCTGAAAGAGATGAAATCACTTGCGCAAGATCACAGATCAACATTCAAGCCCTGGGTGTATGAAGCTTCATGTTACATAACCTTAAAAAAAAATTGGTAATTCAGGGAAAAAATGGAAAAAGGATATGTTAATTTTTCACACTCTGTGCCATGGAGTCCCAAACCTGAAACACATTTGCAGAACTCACTCTCTTCCCTTACTTCTATATGGATCCTTTCACATAAAAACTCAAGTACCAAGCATTTCTGGGTACCTTTGTTTGGTGAGAAAACAAGTCTTTTTGTTTGTTTTGTCTTCTGTAAAAATGCACAGTGATGGAATCTGCCTGGTAAAGAGCACCTTGAAAGAGAAAAGAAAGGCTTATTTTCTCCAGCCCAATAGGCCATAAGGTATAACAACAGGTGATGGGACCAATTCTTTTACATGCACATGAGAGCATATACATCCAAATAAAGGTTGCTTCAAAGCAATTACTTTCCAATCCTAAACACATTTGCATACCTGTACTGGATGCCCCTTTTAAAACTGCCAGTCCTGGGGCGCCTAGGTGGCTCAGTCGTTGGGCGTCTGCCTTCAGCTCGCGTCGTGATCCCAGGGTCCCTGCTCAGCGGGGAGCCCGCTTCTCCCTCTCCCTCTCCCTCTCCCCCTGCTTGTGTTCCTGTTCTTACTGTCTCTCTCTGTCAGATAAATAAATAAAATCTTTAAAAAAATAAAATAAAATAAATAAAACTGCCAGTCCTTCAAGAGGACTTGCATTACTTTAACAGTCATACTTCCTATTACAACCTCAATTCCTCACCTCAGAAACCAGAGTTGATCCCACTTGGTATTTGGCTGTTTCCCAACTGAGGAAGGTTTGTCATCATGGAGGCAATTCAGTAAATGTGTTACAAACTCTGAGGGTAACTCCAAGGCAGGAGCTCCAAAATTATGCTCAGCAATGACAGCATCAGTAGAACCAGTCCACAGCTTACCAAGATGAGTCTCCCGAAAGGGAGAAATACGCATTTGAATGTATAAATACAGGCATATTTATTTTAACATTTGGATAAAGAATTGAAAGAATCAGCTAGCTATGTCCAAGTAAATAAATATGCTGTGGGGGCGCCTGGGCGGCTCAGATGGTTAAGCGTCTGCCTTCGGCTCAGGCCATGATCCCAGGGTCCTGGGATCGAGCCCCACATCGGGCTCCTGGCTCAGTGGGGAGTCCGCTTCTCCTTCTCCCACTGCTCATGCTCTCTCTCTATATCTCTGTGTCTCAAATGAATAAATAAAATCTTAAAAAAAAAATATGCTGTGCAATAATGATAATGCAGATTTTGGTGCAAGGTTCTGACCACCCCCTTAATGAAAAAAAAGGATGTCCTGAAATGATAGTTGCAAAATGAGTAAATCATTTTCCCGTTAACTTGCATAATTATTGAAGAGCTTTCCTTTTCACGAAGAAAAAAAAGAGGCCCAACATAAACTAGTTGCCAAAAGAGTCTTTGGTCCTCCCAGGAAGGTTAAATCTCAGTGTGTGTCACAATATGGACCTATATCTACAGCAGAGAAGGAAAGCAGTGAGCATCATCTCTCTCCCCCTGCCTCTCAAAGCCCAGGAAACTTCCCTGGGAGAAATCCACTCAGTAGGATTCCTGGGGCCCTGGGTAGTCCTGAATTAACTGTTATATGAAATAATTAAACTAATTACCATACAAAACCAACCATATGGGTAAGTTAATACACAATGTCAGTATTACTTAACTAATTGAAGGGAGCTGGATACTCAAAATTAACAACAGGGAAAACAAACAAACAAACAGAAAATGTACTGGTCGTTTGTTCACCTTTGGCACACATTTGGCTACCCACTCACTGAGGTACGAAGCAGCCTAGGGTCCTGCCAGTGACCTGGTCAAGGGTGTAGCAGCACAGGGTGGGTACCGGCTGTGAATATCTTAAGAGGATAGTCAAAAGGCCGTCCACCTCCCATGCAGCTAACTTCCTATTCACTTCAGTAAAGGAAGTCCATGCCAACACAAACAAGCCAAAACTGTACAGTATTTCTCGTGTTTACTCGGCTGTGGAACGCAGTGCATTTGTGGGCGGTGTGTGTCGGGGTGCGCGCGTGCCTGCACGCCCCCCACCCCTTGCTGATTTTCCTCCAGTTTTTACTCAGAAACAGCTTCTCACAGGGTATAGGAGAGTGGGGAGCAAATAACACAAGTGGCTCTAAGAATTAAACACACCTTTATGATGAATTGTGCCTAACGCACACACACAGGTAGAGTTTCTCTGCACATTGGAAATCTCACTCCTTAACTACTCTTTTAAGCCCAGACTGTTCTCAATGGGTCCCTAGGCAAAATCACTTCTAACCCAGCTTAGAAATAGGAGGTGCAGCACAGACCCCGTCCGAGCCCGCGGATCTGCCCTCGTCGGTCTGTGCTCCAGGGCCCACAGATGCACTGGAAGCTGCGGTGCCCCCGCTGCCTTCAGGTCCCCGCGCCAGTTAGCGAGCTGCGCCCCTCCCTAGTCCCTCCCGCCCCCCGTCTGTGGTGGCCTGGTCGTGCTCTCCGGAGTGAATGCCCTCTCGAGGTTTCCATGGCCCCATTCCACGGAGAGGGTATGGCCCCTAGGCCGAGACGTTCCGCGAGCCCCTGCCCCCTCACCCCCGCCCCCAGCCACCCGGGATCCTCCGCCGCGGCGTTCCATCCCTCCGACCCCCTGTGCTCCACAACGTATCTCCCGCTTCCCGCACAACTCCGCTTCCCGCGCCCCCTCTAGGAGATGTCCCCTCCCTCCTTCCCCCAAGAAGCCACAAGCCTTGCCACCCCCCGACCCTTTCCGGGGCTCCCCTCCCGCCCCGCCCGCCTCGGGCTCCCTCTCCTCCGCACTCCCCTCGGGTCTTCAGTTCCCCTCCGCCCTGCGGAGGGCGCCCCAAGAATGCCGACAGGACACCCTCGTTCCGACAGCGGGCTCCGGGAGTCCCCAACGTCTGGATCCTGACCTGCCGCCTCACTCTCAGGGCTCGGCTCTGAGACTCCCCAGCACCGGCGCACTGACCCTCGGTCCCCGGGCTCGGGTTCCTCAACGTCGCGATTCTGGACACCCCTCGGGGCTCGGGGTCTGGGGCTCTCCAACCTCGCTGTGCTGACATTCCTCCCCACCAACCCCGTGCTCGAGCCCGAGGGCTCCCCAACGGCGAGGTCCTGACCCCCGCCCCCGCGCCTGCCCGCCGGCTCGGAGCCCCCGACTCACCGGCAGGGGCGGCGGCTGAGCCCGCGAGCGAGCCCAGCCCAGCCCAGCCCGCACTCCGGCTCGGGTTCCCGGCTACCCGCTTCCCGCAGGCTGCTGTGACTGCGGCGGGCGCAGCACAGGGGAGCGGCCCGGGGGAGGGGACCGCCGGGGGGCGGGCACCGCCCGGCTCCGCCCCTTCCCGGCCGGAGGCGGGATGCGCAGACCCGTGCGCCCACCGCGGCCGGGTGCCGCCTCACCGAGGAAGTTGACTGACACCTCTTCCTTCCACCCGGGGTCAGACCCACACAGCCCCCTTTCAGCTGGGGAGGCCCGAGGGCTTGAGAGAGAGACACGTTAATTACTGTCCTGTCGGTTCGAAGAACCCACTCCAGGGGGCCGTTTCCGAGGGTTTTTTGCTTTTTGGTTTTTTTTGGAGGTGTTTTTGGAGGAGAGAAACGGCAACAACAACAAACTTCATCTTCGATCTCAAGACCCTCAAGACCGATTCATATTCTGGCCTCTCCCCCCGCGCTCCTGTGACTTACGCACCACACAAACACACCTCTTACACTGACATGCAAGGAACCGACGTCTCTTCCCCTATATCCTCAATCCACAGCTCCCTAGCCAGTCCCCAATATCAATGATCTGCACTTACAGGGGGACAGGGCAGGAGAGGAGATTCCACATCTGGTCCCAGACTTGCTCTCCTCGCCCACAATGTCTGTATTTCACCAGGTCAAAAATACACTTAAGATGTAGGAGCATCAATTAACAAATCAAATTGGCTTTGCTATTAAACAGCCGTCTCCATTATCTGGAAAAAGAAGAAAAACCGATCAGATTCTGAAAAGATGGCCTGAACCAATGCTCCCGGAGGAAGAAAATTTGATTCATGTCATTACTTTTCTGAGACACTCAGGCCTAGCTCTGGATTGTTGAAACCTGGCACTTTGCCATTAGACCACCCCTGCTCCTGCAACATGTTTAACAACACCTCACATTTGCACTGGGTTTTCACTTTTCAAAACATTTTAAAATCCATTATTGTCTTTATCTTCAGCAAAACAGCATGAAGCAAAGATAGTAGGTTTTCCAACAGGGGTTATTTGAACTTCATAAATAAAGACTTTTAGATCCAGCAGTTCAAGGGCCAGGTTTCAAGCCGAGTCAGGATTAGGAAAGAGTAAAGGGCCTGGTCTTCAGGGCCACTGGCCTTCCCACAGAATCACGGGCCCAGCACACATAGATATTAGTGGAAATGTCACAGTAGGCCTTTGGTAGATTTGCCCTCTCTGTCTCTGCTTCACCCCAAAGGTGTCAGGGAATTCTCCCGTAGTCACAAAAACCTAAGCCCTCAATATTAACAGGCATTTATTTTTCGGCCAGAGATCATAAATGTACAGCAGAGCTGACTGACAGGGGATAAAAAGTCCCTTTTTTTCCTCTCTCTGCCACTCTAGAAACAAAATTACAGGTCAGCAAATATGAAGGCCCAACCATGGGCTCAGTCCAGCTGAAGCAGGCTGTCAGTGAGAGCTGAGGACCCTTGTGAAATGCATGTTGATTATGTTTGCAGCTTTTCTTCTCCCCTGAGAGTCCCTCCACCTGGAGCGTGGAGAAGGGTTCTCTTGTCTTAAAAGAAGACCAACAAGTCCTTTAAGGCTTTCTCAGTGTCACAGTAAGAAAATGGTAAATGGGGACACCTGGGTGGCTCAGTCGGTTAAGCATCTGCCTTCGGCTCAGGCCACCATCTCAGGGTCCTGGGATCAGGACAGAGCCTGGAGTCGGAGTCGGGCTCCCTGCTCAGCAGGGAGTCTGCTTTTCCCTCTCCCACTCCCCCTGCTTGTACTCTCTCTCCTCTCTGGCAAATAAATAAATAAACTCTTAAAAAAGAAAAAAGAAAAGAAAAGAAAATGGTAAATGTTCTTTCCTATGAACCTCTATCTAGGGGGCAGGCATGAAAGTGCAGACTGAAGTGTAATGGGCGTCAGGCATTTTCATCTGGGGGCAGAGAGTTCTGTTTACAAGTGGTGCCGTCCAGACCCACGAGATAAGAGAGGTAGTTTCTCATTCATCTCACCTTTTTTTCTTTTAAGTGTGGTAAAATACTCATAACATAAATGTTACCATCTGAACCTTTTGAAAAAACTTTTAATTGTAGTAAACATAATATAAAATTTGCCACCTTAACCATTTTTTAAATGTACAGTTCAGTACTGCTAAGTACATTCACATCCTTCATGCCTTTTAAAACTACTTGGATCTCACACTAGCTTCTTCCATTTTTTACTTGGAGGTGATGGCCCACTTCAGTTTGGGCAGTACAAGTGACATTTTGATAATTCTGGAAAAAAGAGTCCTAAAGTGACCTTACTATTTTTGAATTAGTAAAAGCCTCCTGGATCTTTCATAAAGGATAGTAAGTGTGGCCTTTAGTATATAGAAATTCACGGCCGGGGCGCCTGGGTGGCTCAGTCGGTTAAGCGACTGCCTTCGGCTCAGGTCGTGATCCTGGACTCCCTGGATCGAGTCCCACATCGGGCTCCCTGCTCGGCGGGGGGGTCTGCTTCTCCCTCTGACCCTCCCCCCTCTCATGATCTCTCTCCCTGTCTCATTCTCCCTCTCAAATAAATAAATAAAATCTTAAAAAAAAAAAAAAAAAAAAAGAAATTCACGGCCAACCTCCCTCCATGTAACACTTTTCATCTGGCAACAACATTTTGACTTGTGTTTTTTCCAAAAGCTGAAAACAGGCAAGATCTGGGATATTAAAGAATTTCCTCAAAAAAGAGAACACTAAACTGCTAACCCAATCAACATTCTATCAGACTCATTCCCCGTTCAGATTGCCCTTGAGAGCCACAGACACAACCAATATGCGGCGTAATTAAAAAATAGATATGCAAGATTAAGGAGCTATTTTTGTCCCAAACTCTAACAAAACAATTTGGTCCATTTTATGTTGTATACATACCACACTGACGCTGTTTTTCTATTGCTTTCACAGTGTGTTTACATAGCATTGTTTTCCAAGAAGCTCAAAATGCATGCGATGACATTGTATCCTTAAACTTCACATATTTTATGTGAAGTAGGAAGGAGATAGGAACTGTTAGCTTTACAGTGACATGGAGAAATTGAAGTGTGCTATAGTTAAATCATCTGCTGGAACATCTATACTGGTTTATACTGGTCTATCCTAAAAGACCTACTCCTGAAAACTCATACAAGGAACAGCGTTATTTAAAAACACTAGTTATTTTTGTTTTCTCTTTACATCTCATGGACAAACTGAGGGCTGTGAGTTTTTTCACTATCTTGGCAGAGAAAAGGAGAAGCACTTTGCACCACTAACTTATACCATACACAAAAATTAACTCAAAATGGATTAAAACTTGAATAAGACCAGAAACCATAAAAGTACTAAAAGAAAACATAGGTGGTAAGCTCCCTAACATGGCACTTGGCCATGTTTTTTGGATCTGACTTTAAAGGCAATGGCAACAAGGGGCGCCTGGGTGGCTCAGTTGGTTAAGCGACTGCCTTCGGCTCAGGTCATGATCCTGGAGTCCCTGGATCGAGTCCCGCATCGGGCTCCCTGCTCAGCAGGGAGTCTGCTTCTCCCTCTGACCCTCCTCCCTCTCATGCTCTCTGTCTCTCATTCTCTCTCTCTCAAATAAATAAATAAAATCTTTAAAAAAAAAAAAAAAGGCAATGGCAACAAAAGCAAAAATAAACCAATGGGACTACATCAAACTAAAAAGTTTCTGCAAAGCAAAGGAAACCATCAACAAAATAAAAAAGCAGCCTACTGAATGGGAGAAGATATTTGCAAATGATATATCCAATAAGGGGTTAATATCCAAACTACATAGAAAACTCATACAACTCAGTAACAACAACAATATCCAAACCCCAGATAATCCAATTTAAAAATGGGATTTAAAATGAGAAGGTCTGAATAGGCATTTTTCCAAAGAAGACATGTACATGGCCAACAGGCACATGAAAAGATTCACTAATCATCGGGGAAATGCAAATTCAATTCACAATGAGATACCATGTCACACCTGTCAGAATGGCTATTATCAAAAAGACAAGAAGTAAGAAGTATTGGCAAGGATGTAGAGAAAAGGGAACGCTCATGTGCTGTTAGTGGGAATGCAAACTGGTGTAGCCAATATGGAAAACAGTATGGAGGTTCCTCAGAAAACGAAAAACATAATTATCCTATGGTCTAGCAATTCCACTTCTGGGTATTTCTCCAAAGAAAATGAAAATACTAATTAGGAAAGACATATGCACTTCTATGTTCATTGCAGCGTTATTCACAATAGCCAAGATATAGAAACAACCAAAGTATCCATCAGTGGATGATTGTATAAAGAGGATGTGAGATACACACACACGCGCGCACGCGCGCGCACACACACACACACACAATGGAATACTACTCAGCCATAAAAAAGAATGAAATCTTGCCATTTGTGACAACATGGATGGATCCTGAGGGTATTACGCTAAGTGAGGTAAGTCAGGCAGAGAAAGACCAATAGTGTATGATTTCACATATATGTGGAATCTAGAAAACAAAACAAATGAACAAACAAAAACAAGCAGAAACTCATAGGTGCAGAGAACAGTTTGCCAAAGGGGAGAGGGGTTTGGAAGTAGGTGAAATGGGAGAAGGGAGTCAAGAGGTGCAATTGTCCAATCATAAAATAAATAAGTCATGGGGATGTAATTTACAGCATGGTGACTATAGTCAATAATATTGTATTGCATATTATGTAACTCTATATGGTGACAGAGGAAATGACTTATTGTGGTGATAATTTTGCAATCTACACAAATATCAAATCATTATGTTGAACACCTAAAAGTAATATAGTGTTATACATCAATTATACTTTAATAAAAAAAAGTTTGGGCTTGAAAGTCAGGCCATCTTGAGTCTGAGCCCTATTACCATCACTTAGAGCCTTTGGTACTATACTTCAGGCGCCATATTTGTAAAATGGAAATAATAATTATACCCACTTCATGTATTTATTGCTAGGATTAAATGAAATAACATATTGAGCACTTAGCATTGTGCTTATCACATAATGAGGGCTTGATAAATGTGGGTAAAAAAAGCAATGGCTTCATGTAAATGGTTGCTTGTAGGATCCTTGTTCTAATACTTTCTACTTGAAGAGAAGATATACTTATTCCAGTTGACTGCATCAGAGTAATTTGGAGAAACTTGAATATATGTATTTTTAACCCTGAAGTCAAATCTATCCAGTCCTTAACATTCCATCATCAGACGTACACACTTAGCTCTTTCTCCCTCTCTTCCTTCCTCCCCCACCCCCCTTCTCTTTCTCTCTTTCCCTCTTTCTTTCCTTCTTTCTTTCTTTCTTTCTTTCTCTCTCTCTCTCTCTCTCTCTCTTCTTTCTTTCTTTCTTTCTTTCTTTCTTTCTTTCTTTCTTTCTTTCTTTCTTTCTTTCTTTCTTTCTTTCTTTCTTTCTTTCAAGTAGGCACCACACCCAGCATGGAGCCCAACACAGGGCTTGAACTCACGACTCTGAGATCAAGACCTGAGCTGAGATCAAGAGTTGGACGCTTAACCGACTGAGCCACCCAGCTGCCCCCACACTCAGCTTTTCTATTTTCTAAACTGTCAGCTGGCCAAGTGGGGAAACAACCATGATACTAATTTCACACACAGGATTCTAATGAGTTGTGGTTGAATAAACTAAAAATAAAAATAAGAATAATGGTTTTCTTGTATTATGTATCTCCATTATCTTATTTAACATTGGAATGGTAGGGGTTCATTAATTTGATTTCATCTGGAGTGGTTTATTCCTTTTTTTCCCCATTTTATTTCTTAATGATAACAATTAACTAACAATTCAGGAAGCAAACCAATTAACACATGTAGACAAGCGAGACAAAATACAGAAATTGCTCCTGGGCATGTGTGAGGTTGTGTGGTCTTGCATTTGACCTCCCACTCTTTTGCAACTCATGCCTGGTCCAAGAGCTTCAGATGGGAAACGATAAGGATGAATGATAAAATGAGCAACGAGTTGCCCTTTATATAATCAATAAAATAATATAAATTCCTACATTCCAATGACATTTGATGTATATAAGTGTTAATTTTAACATTTGTTCTAAACAAGACTTAAGTTTAGAAGATACAGTTTAAATTGGGTCATAATAATTGAATGGCAAATAGAAGTGTGGCTATTAAAATCTGAGGCCTTTGCTTATTCTTTAGAAGAATGAAAAGCCTCAGAGTAAATAATGGGGTTGTCCTCCTCTTGAAAGGTCCTAATAATTAAGTTTCTTCCCTTCACTTTGCTCCTGATTCTTAGTCATTATATCCTGGGGGAGGGAGGAGGATGGGCAATCCCTGATCCTGGGGAAAATCAGAGGAATTGAACTTCCAAGACTGAGGTCAAAAATTTGGGGAAATAAACATTTTTTAGTCTGCCCAACTCCAATTCAATCTGGACTGTGTTCTAAAGGGAAATTTAGGAGGGACCTTTCTCAGCTTTAGGACTAGAGAAAAAGAGTCATGTGAAGTCAGCCAGGATGGAAAACTGAGGCTTGAACCTCTGGCCTTTGCCAAGTCCCCCACTGGTGTGTTGCAGGGGGCAGTATACAACCCCTTCTAGCTCATTTCTGTCTATCATCTATCATCTAAGTCAGGCTGATGAGCAAAGGCACAGACCATCCTCTGTTAAACAGTCGTGGGGTAGGGCCAGAATCCCCTACAGTGGCAGAATGTTTCATCCATTGCCTTTTAGTTGATGCCTGTCTGAAAGAGACTTATCTTGGCTCTCAGTTCTTTTAAAGAGCGTGGAAAGATGAAAATGGCAATCTTGGACAACATGACTAACAATTGCATTATTCATGCTTGATTCTGGCTTGATTTCAGGGTTTTAATGATTTTAAAAAGAAAAAAAAAATCAATGAAACAATTGACCAGTTTTTAAGCCAGCTCACGTTCACCGAGTCTGTTTTTACTGCATAGTGGTAAGGTAGGGAGCCAGAACTGGCCCGTCCATGTAGCCATCTGGAGATTTAGAGCTATAGCCAAAGAGGAGTATGAGGGAGAAGAGGGGAGGTCTAGGGCTACCCTAGCCCAGACCTCAGGAGTGGAGTGGATAAATTGGAGTCTTCTCTAGTTCATTTATATACCTCTCTGAATGAGCCCAGTGACCTGAATGTTGAGCCAAGTTTAAAGTTGTAAGTTTGGTCAAAAGTGACCTTTGGTCTAATGAGATAAAGCATCTTGAGCTGACCTCTCTTACACCATGACATCATTTTGTAATTCCATATGCTCTACTCGACTGTAAGCTTCTAGGTAGCAAGGTTTGTGTACATGCCATTCATTGCCACACCCATATGACCTAGCACATAGTATGTGCTGGAAAAAATATTACTGATTAAGTGAACAAATAATGTGAATGCTCTGCATATTTGGAATCCAGTGAGCCCAGGAGTCCATGATCATCTACTCCAGATCCCTTAGAGGATGGTAGAATGATCTAGAAATGGACTAGAAAAGACTATGCCCCCAGGGTGGAAACAATGAGGACAAGGAAAAGCAACTGAGGAGAAGCATGTTTTCCCATTTGGGAGAGGGGGAGAGAGAAGAAAAAAGAATGAGCAAGGGTAATTCTGGGTCCCCAGCGGGACATGCTACAGAAATAGACCACTCCATTTTTTTTAAGTCAAACTGAATTGAACTGAATTAAACTGAGTTGCAGGAATTCAGCCTATGGAGGGGGCATCCTGAAGAGTTCAAACTAAAGTAAAATTCTTGGGGTGCCTGGCTGGCTCAGTCAGTAGAGCACATGACTCTTGATCTTGGGGTTATAAGTTCGAGCCCCATGTTGGGCATAGAGATTACTTAAAAATAAAAATCTTAAAAAAAAAAAACGAAAGTAAAATTCTCCCCCTCCTTTATTCTCCCTCTCAATTAAATTAAATTTCTCCGGTTACTCTTCCCACTAGACCATGATTCTCCAACCCTGAAGACACCCAGGGAGGAAACTGGAAACCACTCTATGCATAGAGATCCAATTTTATTGGGTCTTTCTCCCCAAATGTTCTTGAGGGCCTCCAAGAATTACCTAACAGCCTGGGTATTTTGACCAGAATCTTAGAATCCTGTCGATGCCAACAGGGAGTTTCAACAGGAAGCTCACAAGGCAAATAGTCTTTGGGGTAAAATATGATGACTGAGTCCTGACCGAATTAACTAGGGTCCATGCATGAGGTGGAATACTGTACAGTCTTCAAAAATAGTGCAGACCATGTGGCATAGAGAAACCTGCAGTCTGTAGTTCTGTAGTTTAGTAAAACAGCAGGTTATGCAGTGTGATCCAATTTTTAAAAAAAGACATATGGGGGGCACCTGGCTGGCTCAGTTGGTGGATCTCAGGGTTGTGAGTTTGACCCCTCATTGGGTGTAGAGATTACTTAAAACTAAAATCTGAAAAAAAAGAAAAAGAGAGAGACATCTATGCACAAGAAAAAAAAAAAAGAAAGAAAGAAAGAAAAAGAAAGTTGTACACTCATAATGGTTATTTCTAGAAGGTGATATTTCAGAAGAACTTAATTTTTTTTTAGTATTTGTAACATTTTTCAAAAAATCCTTAATAAAATAAATACATAAACAAATGGCTGTTGTTCATTGTTCTGCACCTCAGTATAATTCTAATGGATGATAATTACTTGTAGATTACTGTATAATAAAAATATAATGAAGTTAATTATAGCAATTGTGATGTGTCGGTGCTTCTGAGCTCATAACAACAACAAACAAGTATCTTTATTCTCTTTTTAAAATAGATGTTAGAAGAGGTAACTAGCTCAAGGCAATCATAAACTGTGTCAGAGTCACTCCACCATCAGTGGTACCAGGGAAGCGGGTGGCAGGAAGGTCAAAATCAGCATGCTTAGATTCCAAGAATCCGAGGTTCTTGGAGGGGACACTGAGTGCAATAGGCAATGTGCCCCTTCTGTTAACAGCCACTAATGGGCATGACTGGCTCCTTCGGCCAGCTCCTTTGGATCTAAACAGTTTCCCTCCTCCTGTACTCCTCTTTAATGGTGCATTTGACATCTCTTGTCCCCTCTATTAAATCAGGGCTGCAAGAGAACTGTGCTGGCTGATCCAGTTTTACTGAGATTGAGTCCAGTAAACTTTGCAACAAGATGAGGCCTGACTGCTTTAAGTCTCTCTCTCTCTTCTTCTCTTCCTCTTTGGACAAATCCAATTAGCCCTGATCTCTCTACATTTTTGACAAGGGGTTCAGCAAATCATTTAGGTCAGGAGGGAAATAGCTTACTTGGATGCTGTGAGGACACTAAATAAGATTTAGTCTGGAGGCAAAGGGACATGTGCCTATTATTCAATATGCAGGAGTCTGTTATTAATTCTTTCATCTATTCAGAAAATATTTATTGAAGACCAGCTAGGTGCTAAGAGCACTCTGCTAAGACCTAAGGATAAAGAGATACACTTGCAATCCCCATTCTCCCATCTAGTGGAGAAGACATTTATACAAATAATTATGATACACTCTGGCAAGGGCTGTAAGAGACGGATACTGGATGTTTTTCCCTGTATGGAAAAACAGGGAAGGAACCTCACCTAGCTCCTTAGTCACCTGGCTATCGAGTTGGGAGGGTCAGGAAAAGCTTAAGGTAAGTCATGAAGGATGAGGACTAATGAGCAGACAGGAGAAGAGAGAAGCGTTCTGGCCTGAGGGAAGAGCAGGTACAGAAGCTGAGAAGCACACAACAGTACCACACTAGCAGGGAATGACAATGGCTAGTGTGTAGGGCACATATGGATGCAACTGCTGCTTACAGCCCTCAATAAGGAAGGAAGAGACTTAATCACACACGTGCAATATTAAAGAAAGTAAAAGCAGTCCTTTACTTTGGGTTCAAGTGGCATGTTCCAACTCATATAAAAACCTCAGGGGAAGAGATACTCAGGAGCAGCTCCTTTTACCCCACAGGTTCCTCTAACTAACACCAAGACTGAGTCTCAACATTCGCAGTGGCCATGTGATATGAGTAAGCCAGGACAGGAGAGTCATCTCTCCCCTTTGAGCTCTCTCTCTGTCTTCTTTCTTCTGCCTTTTTTCTTTGGTACTTTTAAGCTGTTTCATTCCCTCCACTCCCTGCTCTGCCCAGCATCCCACCTCTTGTGATCAGTCTTGGGGAGGCTGTCAGTCACTCCATCCACCTCTGCTGCTGGACTGGGTCAGGGCTTCAAATCAAGTGGGTGGGGGATAGAGCCTATGAGCTGGCCTTAGGGTCAACTACCTGAAAGATCTTCAGACCTTTCATATGGACTCATTTATCCATTTGCTAGCAAAGCATTTATGAATTGTTATATTAAGCCTTTCAACTTCTCTGCCTTGGGGAGCAGTCTCAGCTTGGTGATATGTAGACCATGGGGATGGGAAAGTTGGAGAAAGAAAATCCATCCTACCACATGAGAGGAGCCATGGCAAGGAGAGATTGGAGAAGGAAGCGGGGGTCACATAATAAAGGACCACGCATGTCCCAGGAAGGAACTTGAACTACACAACGATTCTCTGCCAGAGTTGGGGATTGGTGGGGGGAGAGCAAACCCCCTTCATGTCATCAATCTCTGCTGTCGTGGGCTCCTGGTCTGATGGGAGCATGGCACACCCTCCAGGTATGTTGGGTCACTACAGGAAATGAACAATTATAAACAAGGAAATTACGCGAGACATTTTTGTTTTTGAAAGATCTTTTTGGAGGCAACAAGGCAAGGAATTGAGACTAGCGAGGTTGGAGGCCTGAGAAACTGGGACAAGGAGACTGGTTAGGAAGCAGTTGCAGTCATGTCGGCATGAGTTGTTGAGGGCTTGAAAGAAGGCAAAGGTATATTGTGAATGAAGAGCAAACACGAGGTTTAAGAAGTATTTAAAAGGTAAAATCAAAAGCATTTGGTGGCTAATCGGAGGTAGGAGGTTGGATCCCCGTAGCTGTGTGCTTGCATACAGATGTACATCCCTGTGTTTCCCAGGTCATAGCTCTCACCTCACTGTGTTGGAATTCTTGATTAAATAGTCTTCCCAGAGTCCTCTGCAGAGGCTAAAACCATGTACATCTTGTTCCCAGCACATAGCACCTGCCTGATACATAGCAGGTCTTTAAAAAACATTAACTGAAAGGATAAACGAATGAATGAATGACATAAAGAATGACCCACACACGAATGGCTTAAATGACTGGGTGGTCAGGGAGCTATCATCTAAGGGAGGAAGTACAGGAGGAAAAGGAGGGCCAGGTCCAAAACTGCAATTTTATTTTCCTTATGTTGGGTTTGAGATGCCTGTGGGATCTTTGGGGAAGATGTTCAGCTACAGTGGGAGCCCAGGGGAGGGTTCTAGTCTGGCATTATAAATTAGGTAGTTGTCAGTGAACAGATAGACATTCACAGCATAGGTATAAGGAGGACAAATATAAAGAGGGAAGCAAAGAGGGCTAAGAACAAAGAAGTTATTTCTAACCAGAAGGCTGGTGGTTTTTTGTTTTACTTATTGTTTGCGTTTTTATTAAGATATAATTCACAGGGCACCTGGGTGGCTCAGTCAGTTAAGTGTCCAAATCTCAGTTTCGGCTCAGGTCATGATCTCAGGGCTGTGAGATCGAGCCCTGCTTCCGGCTCCGTGCTCAGCGAGGAGTCTGCTAGAGATTCTCTTCTGCCCCTCCTCCCACTCATGCTCTCTCTCTCTCTCTCTCTAAAATAAATAAAAAAATACATACATACATACATACATACATAAATACATAAATAAAATCACCTTTTTAACAAAATATTTTATTTATTTATTTGTCACAGAGAGAGGGAGAGAAAGAAGAATCAGGGGGGTCAGGAGGCAGACGGAGGAGCAGGCTCCCCACTGAGCAAGGAGCCTGATGTGAGACTCAATCCCAGGACCTGGGATCATGACCTGAGCCTAAGGCAGATGCTTAACTGACTGAGCCACTCAGGCATCCCTTTTTTTATAAATGAAATCTTAAATGTAAAAAGATATCATTCACATACCATACAGTTCACCATTTTAAAGTGCGCAGTTAAGTGGCTTTTAGTGTATTCACAATGTTGTAAGACCATCACCACTATCTAATTCCACAACATTTTCATCATTCTCAGAAGAAACCCATACTCATTAGCTGTCACTCCCCATTCCCTGTCCCCTCCAGCCTCTGGCAACCACAAATTATCTTTCTGCTTCCATGGATTTGCTTATTCTGGATATTTTCTGTAAATGGAGTCATCTAATATGTGGCTTTCATGTCTGGCTTCTTTCAGTGAGCATAACGTTTTCAAGATTCCTCTATGTTGTAGTATGTATCAGCACTTCACTCAGAAGGCTGGTGTTTAATCTTCAGCAAAGTTTCTTGCACTCTCATCTTTGATTTATAAGGCTCTCTTGGACATTTTGAGTACATCCCTCAAAGTCAAGATGCTGGGTCCCTTCATTAATCTATAGAATTTGCTGAAAGGAGCCATAAAAAGCATCCTCAGCTACTCCCTGAAGGCATCCCTGACGTCTCTAGCCCACAAGGATGTCTTCTTTTTCTGACTCCCAGGGCACACACTGGGCACTATGCAATTAAATGCCTGCTTCTGTACATTTCCCCTGTCTTCCTTCTCAAATCAGAGTGAAAGCTCCTGGGGGCTGATGGTAGGGAGTGTCCTGTGCTATATTTTTCTTCTACTGTTTGCAACACTTAACACAGCATCCTATGGAATTATTCCTACAATCAAATAGAAACCAAAACGGCACTTAAATTATCTCTCTAATTGCGAAAGAGTTTCCAGGGACACTATTCATTTTTAAAATGGATTTGACTATTTTTTCTTCGACTCTGTGATAGACCGCTCTTGGATAATTGTCTAGTTCGTGATTATTTCCCATTTTCTAGAAACTGGTCCTCTTCTGTCCCTATCCCAGGCTGATAGCCAGCTAGAATGCCCTTATCCAGCTGTACTGGTTCTTCATGGCTGGTGTTCATTCTCAGTGGTTGATGCTCATCCCATAGCAACTATTAAACATTTTCAATACCACTCCTGTGCTACCATTTACCCTGTAGCCACAATAGTATACAGCAGGGTTGTTTGTTTGTTTGTTTGTTTGTTTGTTTCCAATATGCCTATGCCATGCTGGTCACAGCTACGTGGCCCAGGAAAAGGCACTTGACCCAAGCTTTGCCAATTAGTCCCCCTTCATGAAAAATTTGGGTTTGGTTCATCCTTAATCTATGTGATGTTTTGAACAAGAAAAAAGTAAATTCAGGAGATGTTGGCAACATGCAAACTGGAAAACTAGACAAAGCCAGTTGGAGCAAATGAGAGAAAGAAAACAGTGAGGGAGTCCTTCCTACAGAGAGGAGCCTGCAAGAGATGGATCTAGAGTCTTAATGTCATCCAAACCCTTGATTCTAATTCACCCCTGTAGGCTGTCTCTTTCTCTACCCTTGAATTCTGTTAAAAGCTTATGTATCTTTATGTGTTGAGTTAATTTATTAAGGTACCAATATTCTTGTTTTAGAGGAAAAGAGCTGGAAAAGAGAAGAGCTACTTTTGTCTAATACTCTTTTCCCCTTGCTCCCCCGTTTCACCAGCTCCCAACCCCATCCACCCAGGCTCAAGTTCGGCTGGCATGCATCTTTGTGGTTGTGGCTGTAGTGGGTATTAAATATTTTGTGTATCATCTTGCTCCTCAAATCCTCATCCCTGCACTCTCACACACCCTATCCTGCATGTTCCTGCGGTCACAATGGGATGAAGGATCAGAATCAGGTTTTGTTTGAGTCAAAGGAAAGACACTAATGTGCCTTTCCTTGCACACTAGAGTTTCCAACAAATATCTCTTTTTAGCTTTACTAGCTCTGGTGAGTTTCTGTTATTGATAACCAAAAGAGTTCTAATTGAGAATGCTTTTATTTTATGTTTTTATTTTTAAAAAAGATTTATTTATTTTAGAGAGAATGAGAGAGAACACATGCCCACACGCAAGGGGTGGCGCGGGGAAAGGGGATGGAGAGAATCCTCAAGGAGATTGCCCACTGAGGGCAGAGCCCTTGTAGGGCTTGATCCCATGACCCTGAGATCATAACCTGAGCCGATGTCAAGAGTGAGGCGTTTAACCAACTGAGCCACCCAGGCGCCCCAATTGAGAATGTTTTTAATGTAAACATTAACATTTTTTTTTTTTAATGGAGTTAGGAAAGACTTTAGAAATCACTCCATCATTTGACAGATGAGAAAACAGATCCAGAAAGCCAGAGAGCTTGTCTGGCATCACACAGACATGTGAGATTGGAGGCTGTAGGTCTCCTTGTATTCACTCTGGTTGTCTTCCCCTTCAACACTCCCTCTCCTTCTCTGCCTCACACCCCTGGAATCATGCAAATATGGAAGGCGCTTGCATCATTGAACGGCAGAAGAAATTAATCGGTGCTTGTATTACTTGCCCTGATAACTATCACTAATAAGGAGACTACAACTGCATTTTAGGGGGTGTGGGCCACTTTGAATCCATCAGCAATCCTTGTTGAATTGCTGGAAGATCTTGGCTATGGCTGACAAGCAGGATGAGGCACACCGTATGGTGGTTTAATTCAGTAATTACCAAATAAAGGCAGCACTGAGCTGCCTCGCACACATTAAGAGGATTTTCTGCTCTTTGTTTTGCTACTGCCAAGCTCTCTGACCATCCCCACCTGATGGCACCACCATAGCATAACGCCACGTTCTGCATCCTCTGTCCTAGTCTACACTTGGCACAGGAAAGTGAGGAAACCTAGAATCTCTCACACCATCAAGATGTCCTGTATCACTGGCTGTGAAATGGTTCTTTGATCGGCCCAAGGCCCAGCCCGGCTGCAGGCAGCATGTGTACTGCCCGGCTCAGGAAAACGCCTCACGGCTAGCCAGACACTTTGAGCACGCCCATGGGAAACATGCCCACAGTCTGCAGACACTCGGCACGTCTGCTGGGACGGAGTACCTCTCATGTTAGGGCATAAAACACCAAGCTGGAGGGACTCTCGAGGTTCAGTCCCTGCTCCCACGGTAACAATCCTGTGTTTTGACCCCACTTTGGTCACTACTTTCAGTACAGCTGCAGATACATCATTTAAGTCTTCTCCATTTATGTTTGTTGATGCAAAAGTACACCACTGACTTACTTCTGAGTCTCTGTTATTCAGAATCTCATGGCTTTGTCCGTGCTATTTGTTTTGTTAAATATTCTTTCATTTGTTACCAAAAGAGTCACATGTACCCAAATAACCAATGTCTACCCCAGGCTGTAAATTTCTTGAAGGCGAATACTGTCAATTGTTTTGTATATTGCCAGGAGAGCAGCATTTACAAATCCATTAAAGCCTTGAGTATAGGGGCACCTGGGTGGCTCAGTCTTTAAGCATCTGCCTTCGGCTCAGGTCATGATCCTGGAGTCCTGGGATCCAGTCCCGCATCGGGCTCCCTGCTCGGCGGGGAGCCTGCTTCTCCCTCTCCCATTCCCCCTGCTTGTGTTCCCTCTCTCGCTGTGTCTCTCTCTGTCAAATAAATAAATAAAATCTTAAAAAAAAAACCAAACAAAAACCTTGAGTATAACTACTTCATAATGATACTTCAATTCAATTTAGCAGCAATGTAATGACTCTCTTCTGTAGTGGCATCTGTTTCTGCCTGCATCTTTTCCTTTGGGAACTCACCCTCCCTCATATGGCAGCGCTGACAATCACATTGCACCCCTTCCCTTGGCCGGTGAGTCAAGAATGGACCCAGGGTGGCCAGTCAGAGTTTCCTAAGCCCTTGGCAAGAGGCATGCTTATGTAAATCAAACTGGACCATTTGGTGTTTTCTCTGGAACTGGCAGGGATCATTAGTAAAGAGACACATATCTGCTTAGGGAGGACCATTCAAACCCAGTACTTGAGAGACTCCGCCTGAGAATGAAATCATAGACCTAGTTCTGGCCTATGCAACTTAAAGAAAACCTGCTGGACTTGGCTCTGGAAAAATTTCTGTTAGTGAATAAGATAGGCATGGTCCCTTTTATTTTCCTCCCTTCTGAATTGAATGCATATGTCATGGCTGGAGCTGAAGCAGACATCTTAAGACCATGAGGGAAAGGCAAAGAGAATCACAAAGGTGTCAATCCTGACATCTTTGAATCCCCCAAACAATAACTAGCAATTACCTTATTCTGGCCAAGCACTGGCAAACTACAGCCCTCAAACCAAATTTGTGTTTGTATGCCTCAGGGGCATGTCTAAGCAGGCTAGCATGGTAAGTCGAGGAACCAAGCCAGGGTATCCTCCTCTGCCCCTACTTCCCCTCTCTGCTCTTGGTACTTGGCTCCTTGGCCAACAGGCAGCTATGCATCACCAGTGTCTAGGGTCCAGCTGACCACCACCAAGATATTAGGGACTCCACCGCTGGCAACAGATGGGCACTGAGTAGTGGACTCTCAGTCCGGGGTTTGGTGACCATGTGAGTCCCCTTGTCTCTGGCCAGCTGCCCAAGTTGATATGCTGGGCTCACAGGAGTATATGATGCACAGGACCCTGGATATCACTGGGGCAGAGTGAAATTAACCAATGAGGTAGCCATCCCTACTACCTACCTGACCAGGCCCCTCCCACTTAAGCCACTAAGCTCTCTTTCCCAAGAACATCTGCAGCAGAAGACAACTGTGTGCAAAGCATGCCCACAACCCACATGGCCCACACCAAACAAATGGGGCAGGGCAGGAGTTCTCTCTCCTGTTATAGAAGGGCTACATAATATCCTTGATTTTACTTTTACAAAGTCTAAAATGTTTACCATTTATTTTTTGGCCCACAAAGTCTAAAATATTTATTATTAATAGTATGGAAAAAGTTTGCCAACTTTTTCTATAATATTAATAGTTTTTTTTTTCTATTGCTCTAGGCAATACCTGTTATGACAGAGAGAAAAAAAAATCCTGTAGTCAAGTTTCTTGTGATTTGTAGCCAAATGCATGCCTAACTTATTCTAGTAAGTAGGACTTCACTAGACAAAGATGTTCTAAGTAGAGCATTTGGGGCACAAATGATAGCCTAAGCGAGGTTAGAGAAACAGGAGCTCATTAGCTTTGTGTGAGGAAAGCAAGACCTCTAGTGTGGCTCGAGAACAAGGTTAGTAGTAGGGCCAAGGAACTGAAGACATCTTTTAAAATTGTGCGTCAACCAATTAATGGATTATGACATCAATTTGTGGACTGCAAACAGCATTTGTTTAATTTGGTTTTATTTTTTAACAAGTGTTCTTAGCAGCTTTATTCATAATAGCTAAAAACTGGAAAAAACCCAAATGTCCTTCACCAGGGAATGGTTAAATAAACTGTCATACATCTACATTATGGAGTACCACTCAGCAATAAAACAGAATGAATCATGGATGCAGGCAACAGCTCGAATGGATCTCAAGGGAATTATGTTAATTAAAAAAAATCACAATCTCAAAAGGTTATACACTGAATGGTTCAATTTATATGACAGTATTGAAATGACAAAATTATGGAGATGGAGCACAGATTTGTAGGTGCCACAGGTTAGGGCACAGGGGAAGGGCAAGAGCTGGTTGTAGCTATAAAAGGGTGGCACAAGGAATCCCCATGGTGGAATGTTCCTTATCTTGACTATGGTGGTGGACACACGAGTCTACACCTGTGATAAACTGTATAGAACTAAATGCACACACATGCAAACAGGTGCACATAAAGCCGGTTAAGTTTGAACACGTGGGTGGATTGCATTCATGTCAATATCCTGAATGTGATTTTGCACTCTAGTTATGCAAGATGTTACCATTGGGGGAAACTGGATAAAGGGTATATGAGATTCCTCTGGGATATTTCTTACAATTGATGTGAATCTACAAATATCTCAAAATAACAAGTTAAAAAGTACATGGAAAAGAGGTGGTAGCTTTAGCTTGGCAGGGCCTATCAGAAAACAGGACAAGATGTTGAGGAAGGATGGAAGAATGTGTTCATAACAGAAGTTGGGAGTGCTGAGAATCTGGATATGTGGCAAGCCAACTCATTTCAAATGGAACTTGTTGTATCAACACTATTGCAAACTTCATTCATATTCACTTAACTCTATTTCAAGTCTTTGAGGACTTGTTATATTTCAGGCAACTTGATAGAACATTTTCTACTGGCTTCCCTTGAATTAAATGATAAAAATGAGCTCTTCTTGGGGAAAACGTTTAACATACAACTACACTGATTTATGCTGAATATGCTACTTACTTTATTTCCTGCTCATGTATGTAGAAGACAAAAAAGAAACTTTTCTAAAAATATTCAATGTCCGTCACTAAACAAGTGATTCTTGGAATTAAAGACAAAAGGGAACCCCCGTTACTATCATGTTTCTCAAGGTAAGGTATGTTCTCTTAACATTTTTGCATCAACTGAATATAAAAGTTTAAAATACTGCCATAAATCAGTCATAAAAAGTAGCCCTATCTCAGGGCCTTTCTTGCTTGAAGAAGCTCAAGTTTTTGTGTTTTTTCTACCTTAAAATACCTAAAATACTGTCTGCCAAGGGAATATTGGCATTTTTTAAGATGACAATAGTTCTTATTTGTGGTCTATATAATGGCTTTCCTATGAACTTCCAAATTTTTCAATTATTCTACTACACCACAGTTAACTATAAAGTAGTGATTTTAGAGGACGTTAAATACCATGAAGAGAGTGGGGGACATATTTGTGTATTAAGATGTATTTTCATGATTACTGGCTTGAAAATAAAAGAATCCCAGAGTGATATAGTGTAGCAGTACATAATACATAAAATGCTGTCTTCACTAACGCAATGTGCTATGTTCTGTTTTACATGCTTTGCAAAGGTTCTGCCTTTTCATCTTCATCTCGTCCAACAAGTCACAGAGTCTCTTGTTTGCTCTCACTTGTGATTATTGTACATGTTTATCTTTCTTTGCTTTCCAATCTTGCTCTCTAGTTCAAATGGGTTTTTCTACTCAGGTCGTCAAAAGTACACTGTTCCATCATAACTTCCTTAAAATGCTGCCGGGGAACAGAAGAGGGAGGGTGGGGTAGATGCCTATGAGATGAGGTCTGGTTCTCTGCCGCTTTGGAAACTGGTCTTCACAGGGAGATTCCTAGACTTCTCCTTCTCGATGGATTCTTTTCATCCAGGATTGTTAGGAGGTTTGGAGGAGCAGTTATTCAATGTTTGAGCATCTCAGCATGCCCTGGGGGTCGGTCCAAGAGGAGCTGATTGAAATCATCCCCTGCTCCTTGTAATCCATTTTTGAGCCATCAGGGTTTACAGTTCCTGCCAAAGGCTCGGGCTCATCCTCAGCAGCAAACTTCCTAAATCTGGAGACAGGAAACTGGGTTCTAGATTTGCTCCCTATGAGAAAAAGCCCTGGTCTTGGGGCTCCTCATCATGGCATAGAACATCTCGAACCCCCTATAGCCACAGCGACTGCAGCCCAGAGCACAAAGCAACTGTGTTTCTCACTCTGGTGAGAAGAGAAGCACGTGGGCTGCAGGCAGCATTTTAAAAAAGAATCAGTAGAATAGAAAAGAAGGAAAGACAGTGTATTGTAGACAGTAAGGATAAGATTGTTTTGTAAAATGTTTGTTTTAGGGGCACCTGGGTGGCTCAGTCATTAAACATCTGCCTTCGGCTCAGGTCACGATCCCAGGGTCCTGGGATCGAGCCCCGCATCGGGCTCCCTGCTCAGTGGGAAGCCTGCTTCTCCCTCTCCCACTCCCCCCTGCTGTGTTCCTTCTCTTGCTGTGTCTCTCTCTGTCAAATAAATAAATAAAATCTTAAAATAAATAAATAAATAAAATGTTTGTTTTAGTTATATTTGTGTATATATATGTTAGGTCTTAATATAAAACACACATACATATATTACATATATACTATATATAGTATATAATTTTAACATTGTTTATACTATAATATGTGCTATAGTATATATAGTATTACAGTGTGTATAGTATACAATCTTATACATACTATATAGTTATATATGTATAATATAAGCATTTTTTACATTTGACCCTATCTATATACATAAATACACACAACTAAAACAAACATTTTACAAAACAATACTTACTCTTACCATGTACAATATGCTTTTTTCTTTTATATAGTATATATTTTATATGTAATTTATAACATATAATTATTTATTATAGAATACATAACTTATATCATTATATATTGTATAATTATATTCTACATAATAGTTCTTTTTAAAGTATATAATATTTATTGCAGGTTATGGTAGAAGTGGAAAGTTCAAGAAACCCGTAATAGAAGATGGTGAGAGGCAGGCCGGGGCTAGATTATGAATGTTGGTCTGAGGAATTCTGGCTTAAAGCTGCCTTCCAGGAGGTGCCCTGGCGGGTTTTCAGGAGGGAAATGGCATAATCAGATACAGAGAAAGAACAGATTAAAGGGTGAGAGAGACCAACTGGCAGGCAGTAAATTAGGCAGGTACTAGAAGGGCAGAAGAGTGTATTAGCTGGGATTCTTACAGGGCAGGTGATAGCAATTCAACTTAAACTTGAGTAAACAAGAGTTTATTCTTGGTTGGCAAAGGTAAGAAGAATGTGAGGTTATTTTATAGAACCAAATGATAAGGGCTACAGGAAACCAGAGCTTGGGGGCAGCATGGGACTCTCTACTGCTCTGCCTCACCCTCTCTCCATGAGTTTGGCCTCGCCCTTTGCTGCACAGAGCCCCTCTGAAAGTGGTGGGATAATGGATCCCCTCTAGCAGCCTGGGATCCATTTCCTCCTCCAACTTAGCAAGCCTGCCGGGCTTTGTCCAGAACCTGGACATCAATCCCAGTGAACGACTCTAAAAGACCCTGTTCCCATTCCTTTTTCTGGACCTTTTACAAGGTTTCAGTGAGAGTGCTCTTACCTGGGAGCTATGGAATACCCATTTAAAAGTAGTTTAAATAATGAGGATAATCTAATATTTTGATTACAAGAAGTTCCAAGTTAGTTAAGATAGTGGTTCAATGAAGTTAGTTGGGGTCTCAGGTGGCTTCTCTGCTCTTCTTTTGATTTTCCTTTCAAAGGCAAGATGGCTGCTGCATTTTCCAGAATCATCTTGTCACATAACAAAGTCCTGGGCAAAAAGAAGCAAGTCTTTGACTTGCATCCATATTTAGAGTGAGGAAAGCTTTCCAGGAAATATCCTCTTAAGTTTCATTGGTTGTGATTGTGTCCTACGTATGCATGTTTAGCCCATCAGTGGTGAGGCAAATGGGATAAACAAGACTGGTTAAGACCAATCAACCAATACCCCCTAGAGTTGGAGAGGTACCCATGCAGCACACAAATGTCCAATCTCTAAAACACAATTAGTGTTCTGACAGAACAGTGGTTAGTAGACAAAAAACTAGCATATCTACCAAGCAATGAGAAGGAAACACTGTATTAGTTTTCTATGGCTGCACAAAAATTTGCCAGCAACTTAGATTAAAACAAGACAGGCTTCTTATCTCACAGTTTCTATAGGTCAGGAGTTTGAGGACAGTATAAGTTGGTTCCCTGCAAGGCTGCAGTCAAGGTCAGACAGCACTAGGTTTTCATCTGGAGGCAAAACTTCTAAGCTCACTCAGGTTGTTGGCAGAATTTATTTTATTGCTGTTGTAGGACTAAGGCCCCTGACTTGTTGGTTGGTGACTGCCTTTGGCAACTAGAGGCTGCCCCCAGTTCCCTACCAAGTGGGCTTCCCCAACATAGCCACTTTACTTCATCAAACCAGCAGAGTAAGTCTTCTAGCAAGATGGGTCTTATATAATATAATATAAACATGGTAGTGACACTCCATCACCTTTGCCATAGTCTGTTGGGTAAAAGCAAATCACACATCCTACCTACACTCAAAGAGAGGGGATCACACAGAGGCATGAACACTAGGAAGTGGGAATCATGAAGGGTCACCCTAGTATCTATCTGCAGGATTCCATGAATAGCCAGGCCTTGGTCATATACCAGCTCAGTTACCAGAAGATGGGGGATGGGAAAGCTTTCTGGAAAATTAAAGATATAGCTTTCTTTTTTTTTTTTTAAAGATTTTATTTATTCATTTGAGACACAGAGATACAGAGAGAGAGAGAGAGAAAGCATGAGCAGGGAGAGAGGCAGAGGGAGAAGCAGGCTCCTCGCTGAGCCAGGAGCCCGATGTGGAGCTTGATCCCAGGACCCTGGGATCATGACCTGAGCCGAAGGCAGACCCTTAACCATCTGAGCCACCCAGGCGCCCAAAGATATAGCTTTCTAGTTCACATAAAAATGAAAGAGACATTCTGAAAATAGATTGCTGTGATATGGCAACCATTGAGTATGGTACAGGAAATGGAAGAGAGAAGCATGACTCAGGGTTTTAGAGCCAGTGGGGACTCAAGCAGAATGACAGAGAAGGAGGAAAATGAAGAGATTTATTTGAGGTTCCCATAGGATGTGCACCTGGAGCTCAGGACAGAAGCTTGAGACATAGATTTGGATATCATCAGCCTAGGAGTAGATGACATTGACAGCTGTGGGAATGGATGGCGCTTTTGTGTGTGTAACAGTAGGTGGTCATGGCCACACACTCTCCTGCTGAAAGCCTTTCACATTTCCACACCAACTCCCCAAGCTTGCAAGGTCCTTCATAGTTTTATTCTTGCTTACCTCTCTAGACTCTTGATAGACTCTTTCCTTAGAACACTATTTTACTTTTTACAGGTCTCCAAAACGTCCTGTGCTCTGTATTTTCTCTGAGCCCTTTCTTGCCATTTTCCCACTGCACAAAACACTCTTCATCCCTCTCTACATCATTGCCTGGCTATGTATCCTTTGGGTTTCCATGCAGATTATGCTCCCTGGAAAGTCTTCCATCATTCCCTGAGCCAGTGTAGGTCTCCCCTCTTTGTGCTTCCAGAGCAGGCTATAAAGCCCCTTTCTGTAGTTCTAATGGCACTATATTGTCTTTTCTTCCTTCCTTGTCTCTTACTAGCTTACTGAAGGCAGAGATGGGTTTCACTCACAATTGTATCTCCAGTTCCTAGTACAGTCCTTTGTACACAGAAGATGCTCGATGAGCACTTGTTGAATAAATGAGGACTGAATGTTAACATATTTCTCTCTTGGTTAAAATTTATTTACTTATAAGTATCAGAAAACTCAATCCAAAAAGGGATTAATGCTTAAGCAAAAGGGGCACTTAATGAATAAGCAGAGAAGTCCTGATGTTATGTTGTTTTTAGGTGTGATTTGGTACAGAGGTCCAAATGATATCACCAGGACTAGTTTTCTTTCTCTGTCCTTTGGCTTTCTTTCCTCTGGCTTAGCTCTATTCATAAGCCGTGTCTCCGTTGTGGTAGCAGGATGGCTGTACTTGCATCTGGTGTTATATCTTCATACTTTCAAGCCCAGTAGGAAAAAGTGCCTCACTCCCAGAAGCCTTAGCAGAAATCTCCTGGAATCTTAGTGATTCTGAGACGAGGTCTTCTGCCCACTCCTGAACTAATCACTGTTTGTCCAGGAGAATGAAAGTCTCTGCTTGGCCAGGCCTGGGTAACATGCCATGCTCAGATCTGCTGGAGCTGGAAGTTGGGAAGGTGTAGACTCTCCAGACAGAAATCTTGGACTTGCCCTGGAATTTTGCAGAGGAGATCCCCCCCAAAAAACAAATTTCCATGAAAGCAATGCCTATCATTCAAGGTATAGGGAGGATAACTATCCAGGAAAGAAATACTAAGTAAGAGACATAGGCAAAGAACTAAAAAGAATGTTTAGTGTCATTAAAGGAAAGGAGACAAATAGTTAACACCAATCACATGAGAGAAACTTTTCATGCAATATCTCCACCTAATCCTCACAATAACCCTGCTACATAGACTTTTAAAATTCTTGGTTGACAGACTCTCTGGATAAACTGAGTCTGAGAGGATATGTGACTCACCCAGGCCACCCAGCTAGTAAGTGGTGTAGCTGGAATAGGAACTCTCTATCTCCAGAAAACCAGGTTGTAACAGGAGTTCAGCAAGATGTCAAATCCAGCAAGAGGGCTGAGATGAGTGAGCGCCATGATGAGGACTGGATATTTGGAAATAGGAAGTTCCAGCAGACTCATGATGTCTATTTCAGAAGAGCTGTGAGGGCCACAGGGATTGAGAAACAAAGCGGTGGCTCCTCTTCCAGGAAACTGAACAATGAAAAGAGGGAGAAAGGGGGCACTAATATATACCTGTTTAAATGCGTCTCCCCAGCCACAAAATGCGCTCCTCAAAAGCCAAGACTTTATTTGTTTTTATGTCTCCAACCTAGGAGAGGCCTTGCCCACACTGTCCATCACTAAGCCTTTGGGAATTAATGAGTAAATGACTGCATGAATGGGAAGAAAAAAAAAAAAAACAACTATATCCCAAGAGGAAAGGAAGATAGAGAAAGAAATGTAAAGATAGATTTGAATGTCTTTCAAGGGCAAGTGCAAAGAGGTTGACAATGAGAGAAAAAGTTGATGAATGAAGCAAAGTCCCTGTGTGGTTCAAATCCCATGGAGGAATAAGCCTTACATAAAGGTTTCAATTTTTCTTTCCCCAAGGCAAGGGAGAGGGAGGAAAGTATAGGCTATGATCTTCGGAAAGCCTAGGATAGAGGGGAGAAAAACCAAGAGCACTTTTATCTACTTCCCTCAGTGTTCACTGTGAAATAGTCAAGGTGCTTATCTCTCTAACTCTATTGAATGTACCTTCAAGGCAGTCCCAGTGTTTTATTTTTTTTTTATTTTATTTTTTTTAGATTTTATTTATTTATTTTTGCAAGAGAGAGAATACAAGCAGGAGGGGGTAGGGGGAGGGGCAGAGGGAGAAGCAGACTCCCCGCTGAGCAGGGAGCCCAAGGTGGGGCTCAATCCCAGGACCCTGGGATCATGACCTGAGCCAAAGGCAGACGCTTAACCCACTGAGCCACCCACGCACCCCCCCTTTTTTTTTAGATTTAGTTCCAGTGTTTTAATTCATGTCTCACCCCAGAGTGCCAGGCATAGAATAGGAGCTAAAATAAATGCATAAATTTGGGTGGAATTGAATAAAATTAAATGATCTTTTATAAGAATTTGAACACGGCCTACAGAAAGTTCAGCCACAATACAATCCTGATGTCATGGCTTGTGGGGGCTTCGTAGGGTGGCATGGCAACATGGAGGAAGGCAGTACAATGTGTACGTGTGATCTGCTCTACAGAATGTATTTGCTGGGGCAATACCTCCTTATCGTTTTCCTTTTAAATACAAGCTTACGCCCCACGTCTTCAGAACATCTGGGCTTGGGCAGTGATGACTAGGTTGAGCATTTATAATCACAGACTGTTGATTTGTCTGTTTGGGGAAATTATAAGACGTGAAGTCTCAGAGGCTTAGCAGTCAGGAGCGATTTCCTAAGCCTCTTATGGGCCAGCACCAGCCGTCCCTCTTAGCGGACTGAGTCAGCCAGCACTGACACCTGTTCAGCAGGCCACCCTGTCTCTGCCCACATGCCCCTGCTGCCCACTCCTGAAGGGTCTATGATAGCAGTCAAGCAAGTAAAGCCAGGGCTGCCAGGGGGCCTCCAGCTGCAGAAGGTAGTCTGACCTTGAACTCTAACACAGCTTTAATTCTTCACCTTGCAGAATGAGTTAACAGGGAGAATGGATGATTGATGATTAGAACAATAGTGAATGGAAAAAAATAAAATAATCCATGGTGAAAAACTCACTCTCCTGGCTGTGTTTAGTGTCTCATAGGAATAAGGAAAAAGCCAATGGATGGGGTGGGGTGGGTGTATCAGGAGGTTCCTTGGCCACTGGTAGGCGCCTTTATGGCTGGATTCCTGTGGGGAGGAACAAAGAAAGGGTGTGGCGGAGAATGGCGTGTAATTCCACCTCTTTGCAGTAGTGGAGAGCCAAGAGTAGGGCTGGGCAAGGCGGGGAAGCAAGAGGAACTCACCTGCCCATCTCCAGGGATTTCTGGGCTTCCTACGTGTATGAGCAGGCGGTTTATCTCCATGTACTGTGCAGAAGGCAAGAAGATTCAGTATGTCCATTTGCTAAAGAATCTTTTTTCTCTCTTTTAAGTTCTCTCACAGAGAACTATTTTACAGAACTAACAGAGCTGGGGTTACAGCCTTCTTGAATAAATGATGTCAGAAGACAAATTCCTACATCTGGAGGGATTTGACTGCCATGCTGGATTTTCAGGCACAGTAATAAGCATGAAATAATTTTCCAAATACCTGACAATAACACCTGACTAACTAACTAACTCCATAAACTGAGTCCAAATAAAATGGAAGAATCTCCTAAATCTCTTAGAACCTGGCTTCCTCCCCAACTATTGCACTGAAATTGGTCCCGTCAAGATTCCCTGTGACCTCCTGGCTGAATTATTTCACTTTACACCTGTATCCGTCTTGGCTGCTCTGCAGCCTTTAACTGCTGACCACTGGTTGAAACACTCCCTTCCCTGGATTTGGGGGCAGCAGTCTTTCCTGGTTTTCATCCCAATTCTCTAGCCTCTCCTCTTCCTCGCTCAATGGCTCAGATTTCTCTGACTCTATCTTGTCCTGTTTTAGGTACAAAGGGCAGAACCCACCTTGGCTAGTTTAAGTAGAAAGGGATAATTACAAGGTATTAATTGGCTTACAGAATCAGTGGGAGAGTTGAAGAAGTAGGCTCCAGGCTGAGTTACTAGGAACAAAGCCATACTCAGGACCTGGTGGCCAAGGAAGCTGCTGCTTACGCCACAACTGGAAGTGCCTGCTGAGCTGGGAAATCGCAGCTGCAGCGGCCTGAGGGCCAGAGTCGCTACACTCCACACCAGCAAAATGGATGCCGCCTATCCTGCCTGGCCCCCCACGGATTCCGCTCTGAAACTGGAGTCTTATGTGAGTGCGTCCAACTGGCAGAACCCAAATCACATCCTTGGAAACCCTAGCTGCAGGGAGTCTCGGAAACGTTTTTAGCTTTCTAACTTTGCAGCACAGGAAGGCGCACTGAAAGGAGATTGAAATAGATGTTGAGTCACACAGTCCCTTAAATTTCAGTGTTCTTCAGAGTTGTGTTCTTGGCCCTTTTCTTTTCTGGTGCTAAGACTATCTCTCAGCAACTCATGGCTTCAACCACTACGTGAGTTGTCTGATTAACTCCAAGTTCCAGACTTGAGTGTCCAGCTGGGTGCTGGACAGCTCCACCTCCTCTAAGTCATATCCTCCCCAGTATCTTCTGTATCAGTGAATGGCATCACCATCTATCCGGTAATCCAAGCCAGAAATTGGGGACATTGTTCTGTCTCTTATCTGCCCTGTGCAAATGGTTGCTGAGGTATGCAATTGGCCTATATTTTTCAGTCTTCCTGCAATGAGATGGGGCCATATGACTGTGTCCTGGCCAATATAATCTGAACATAGGTGATGTGAGCAAAGTCCGGGTGAAACCTGTGGAAACCTTTCATACGTTATTTGTGTTCTCTTTCTGCATCTGCCAACTGAATGGAGAAAACTTCGGGAACCTACAGGAGGGTTGAACCATAGATATAAGGAGCCTGGGTCCCTGAATGACTCAATGGAGCTCTGCAACTCCATAGTGCGTTGTACTATGATGTGTGTGTGGGGGGTGTGGGGGGAGGTCTTGGGGGTGGGGTCGTGGAAGTGTGCCATTCAGATCTACTGCAGAGAGAGGGGGACAAGATTTACTATGACCCCCGCGGCTGCCACACTGGGCCTATCACCGTGTTTGTGCCAAGGCTACATTTCCCACGGGCTGCTACCAGCAAAGGACTGACCATGGTGAGTGTAGAAATTCAGACCCATTCCTGCAAAACAAGGGGTTCCTCTAGCAGGTGACTCTGACTCCTGGAGTCTCCACTGGCCTGGATGAACTTTTCTTAGAATTACAATGAAGTCCAGGAATCTCCCTACCCAATCTTCCTTCCTTGCGGCTCTCCTTCCATGGTGTCAGATCTGTACTGGGGTCTGAAAGCTCTCCTCTCCTCCCTTGGCATCTTTCTATTTATCCTTCACAGGTGTTTCCCCCAGTCAACCTCTTGTGTGACTAATCTCATCTGGGCATCTGCTTCTCAGCAGCCCTGAACTAACACAGGGGAAAAATTAACCTTTATCATATCATACCATAGAGATTTGGGGGTTGCTACAGTAGTTAGCATATTCCAGTTAACCATCGAGTTCTGAATATTTCTTTCTTTTTTTTTTTTTAAGGATTTTATTTATTTATTTGACAGAGAGACACAGTGAGAGAGGGAACACCAGCACGGGGAGTGGGAAAGGGAGAAGTAGGCTTCCCATGGAGCAGGGAGCCCGATGCGGGGCTCGATCCCAGGACCCTGAGATCATGACCTGAGCCAAAGGCAGAAGCTTAATGACTGAACCACCCAGGCGCCCCGAGTTTTGAATATTTTTAAAAGTTAGTCTCTCTCCTCTTTGCAACTGTGTTTATTTAGGCCTCAAGAGCTAACTGCTCATCTTCCCAGGTGAGTCTTCTGTGCCTGGTTGTGGTAAGCAACCCAGCTTCAGAAACCACCACCTTCATGGTGATCTTTCTACTATTAACCACCACTTTTTAAACACTGTACAAGCACTGAATACATGCTCTTTCACTTATCACAGCAATCTTACAAGAAAATTATTAGCTCTATTTTACACAAAGGGAACTAAGATTTAGAAAAGGTAAATATCTTGCCCAGTGTTATCTATCTCATTAAGTAACAGAATTGGGATTTGAACCCAGATCCGTTTGTTACCAAACTTTGCGTTCTTTTCACTTCCCCAGTGAATTGGGTTTAGACATTTTTTTTTCCCGTTGCCACATACCATGACAAATGACATTCATGTGCATACCCTTTCCCTTGAGTTGATCTAAGTTCTGATGCAAATTTAACTAGAAAGTGAAGCAAACAGACCACAGACTACTCAGGGAAGAAGTATTATATTAATAAAAGCATATTCTAACTATGTAAGTAAGTGGAATATCCCCTCAATGATATTGATGTTCTATGCATGTTCTCTTCATTTTCATTTTCTCTCCTTTTTTTTTTTCTTTAAAGTAGGCTTTCAGGGCTTGAATTCACAACCCTGAGATCAAGACCTGAGCTGAGATCAAGGGTCAGAAACCTGACTGAACCACGCAGGTGCCCCCATTTTCTCTCCTTTTAAAACTAAAAATATAATAATTGGAAAATAAAAATAAAGTGGAAATAAATATAAGATTATAAGCAAACTATTTAAATTATACTGGTATTAGAGGTTGTATCAGGAGCCTCTGTGAAGGCTGGAACAGGGATAAGCTGGTATGGGAGTTACGCATGCTATTTCCACAGCTCTGTAGATAACTCCATTCAAAATAATATTTAAAAGCCAGTGGCTAAACAAATAATACATTATATGTTTAAAAAAAAAAAGAAGAAGATAGCAGGAAGGGAAAATGAAGGCGGGGAAATCGGAGGGGGAGACGAACCATGAGAGACTATGGACTCTGAGAAACAAACTGAGGGTTCTAGAGGGGAGGAGGGTGGGGGGATGGGTTAGCCTGGTGATGGGTATTAAAGAGGGCACATTCTGCATGGAGCACTGGGTGTTATACGCAAACAATGAATCATGGAACACTACATCAAAAACTAATGATGTATGGTGATTAACATAACATAATTAAAAAAATTTAAAAAAATAAAAGCAAGTGGCTCAGAATGCTGTTACATAAACATATAGCCAAGTACCTATTTAATTAAAAGCAAGTCATTTATAATTTCAATTCCTTATTATTATTTCCAAATTGTAAATGCAACTGACATAGAAGCAATCTCCATGCATGGGTGTGAGAACTCTCACACCTCACCATGCTACACGCAAATCTGATTATGTCATGACTGCTAAATAGCTTTCAGAGGCTCCACATCCTATTGGGGAAAGGAGTAAATTCCTCAGGCAGCATCCCAGGCCCTCTGTGAACTGGCCCTTGTTTCACCTCTTGAGACCGTCTCCTTATCTACCCTCCACCCCAGCCCTAGTAAACCAGTGATGAGCTCACCAACCCACCACGCTTCCTCCTGCCTCTCCGTCTTTGCAAATGCTATCCTATCCTTTGCAAATGCTATCTTTCTCCCACTCTTGTCTTCTGAAAACTCTAAGAATTCCCCAATATGCAGTTTATGTACCACTGTCTCCAAAAAAGCTCTCCCTGAAATCACTCTCAGCCATAGCTAACTCTCAGGCTGAATCAGGTGCCCTCCCCACCACCACCCTCCCCTCCCCTTTCTTCCCTGAGGCTCCTACAGCACCCTCTGTCCTAGTGCACTACTGTAATTGTCTAATTACATAGCGGTTCTCCCCATGAACTGACTTCCTTCTTAAAGTTGGAAATTGATTTTAAATAAATACATTATTCCAAAATAGTAAGTGTTTAGCAAACAAATACTTGTTAAATGAATGAGTGACTAACTGAGGAAGGAAGGATGAATAAAAATGTTGGCTTCCCTAGTATACAATTTATGTATGCTCTACGTAATTCGTAAGGATGAATCATTTGCCAATATAAAAAAATGGAGTTTGTATCCTGTCATGGGCATCTAAGTGTATTACTGGTTTAGCTAAAGTTTGGGGGTCAGAATTTTAGGAACTGAGAGTTAGGGAAGGAAACCAATTAAGTGGTTATTGACGGACTTACTGAGGAGTCCATGAATTCACTGAAATAATATGCAAAATTGTGTTCATGTGTCTATGCACAAGTCTGCACTCACATTTATGCATTCTCCCCTATCAGGCAGGTCGACCAGTTGCTTTGAAAGGACAAGTGGAGGGCGCTTGGGTGGCTCAGTTGGTTAAATGACTGCCTTCGGCTCAGGTCATGATGCTGGAGTTCCGGGATTGAGTCCCGCATCGGGCTCCCTGCTCGGCAAGGAGTCTGCTTCTCCCTCTGACCCTCCTGACCCTCCCCCCTCTCATGTGCTCTCTCTCTCTCATTCTCTCTCTCAAATAAATAAAATCTTTAAAGGGCGCCTGGGTGGCTCAGTTGGTTGGGCGACTGCCTTCGGCTCAGGTCATGATCCTGGAGTCCTGGGATCGAGTCCTGCATCGGGCTCCCTGCTCGGCAGGGAGTCTGCTTCTCCCTCTGACCCTCCCCCCCTCATGTGCGCTCTCTCTCTCATTCTCTCTCTCAAATAAATAAATAAAATCTTTTAAAAAAAAGAAAGGACAAGTGGAAAGCAGCCAGGTCTATTCCAGACAAAGCACCATGGAAACACTCTGATGGGCAATGAGGAGATGAGGAGGGGATAGGCCATCATAAGAACGAGACGGCCGCTCCGAAGAAGGGGTGATTTGTACATTTTAATTTATGATTGGGCTCTCATCAGGTGAAGTGTTTCACCATCAAGTATAGCATTAAAAATACAGTATATTTACCAATTCCAGTGGGACAGGTCAAATTTTACATCCCCACCACCACCTCTGCTCAGGAATCTGTGTCTGTCCTTTGCATGCTGTTGAAGGTAATGAGGACAGGAGAACTGGTATGTGCAGAGAAAGACAAAATTGATTTACACACATAAAATCGATTTGTATATATCCCATGAAAGATATATACAATATATACAAAATATACAAGATATATACAAGATATAGATCCCATAAATCCAGAGGTGGAGGCAAGGGTCTTCTGGAGTTTTGCCAGCAGGAGAAAGGAGGGGTCAGAAAGCAGCAGCTTGAAGATATGAAACCTAGGAATGAGCTGTCGCCATAGGGTTTTTAGGAAGTATAATTTTTTTTAGGAAGTGTGTCCTTGCCACCTTTTCACCAGGCTTCAGTAAAGACATAAACTGTTTTTCAAGGTCTTAGGCATCAGATTTATGCTTGCTTTTAGCGTGGGTGCCATATGGCAACAGGCCTCCAAGCAAGCCTCGATTTATTTGTTCAGGTTACACAGGTTTGCCTGCCTGTTGTGCCGTGAAGCAGCCTGAAGTCTACACCCAACACGCCTCTTTTGGGTCTGGGTTGGGTAAGTTGGAGGATGGTGAGTCACGAGAGGCTGACTGACCCCCTATCAGTAGTTTCACTGACCAAACTGCTCCCAAGTTTCTATTTGTTTTGTGGGATGTCTGGGCCATTCTTCTGGAGGAGAAACCTGCCCTAGGACAAATCACTAGATTTCTGGAGGAAAGCACAGAAAAGATGGTACTATTTTCTCCTGGGCATTTTTTAAATGACTTGATTTTTTTTTTTTTTTTTTTTTTTGCTGTTAAAATATAATTCATTATAACAACTTAAAAAACATTACAGTGGACACGGTATTGTGCTGCCCTAATCCAGACCCTTCTTTCAGGCCTATTTTCCTTTAGCTAGCTGCAAGGAGGATGGATGGCTGTCAGATCCCAGCTAACCTCCTCTGCCCTGAGATTATCCTCTGCTGAAATGAACAGTTTCATCCAAAATTATGTCCCTTTCTCAGGGGCAGCCCACACCCAATGACTGGTCAATGTCCCCAAGGTGAGAGTAACTCTTCAGGGCCATCCCAGTTCCACAGACTCTCTTGGAATTTGCGGAGGCCTACATTGTGACAGCTTCACAGCCAAACTTCTCTGCTCAATCCTACTTCTTTACACTCCCACAGATGTTGATCCAAGAGTGCCTTCTAATAAGCTTTCTGCATGCTGCCCTCCACTGCAGATTCTGCCTTCCTGGAAACCCAGCTTGTGACAGTTGATGGGGGGAGTGGTACAAGAAAGCAGATGTTAAATCTGGCTCACCCACCAGTTATCTGGAAATAAGGACCCCATCACAAGTGGTTGATAGAGCATGGATAAAGCCAGGCCCACAGTAGCAGAGTGATTGTTGACAGTTTCTGAAATGGCATACTTTTGGAAGGGGATGCATTAGCTGGGGCAATGGAACCAGTATTTGAGAAGCATGAGGAAACTGGTAATTATAAGGGCAAAAAATGCTCTGGAGAAAGACAAGGAAACCAGCAATTAAAGGCTAAACATAAAAGCCAGAGGGCCTCCTTGCAAAGTACAATGAGACTCTCTTCTCCAATAGCTGGAGGGCAGATAAAACTGAAGATGGGGCTCAGATCTAAGCATAAACTTAGCAGAGCTCCAGAAAACCTTAAATTCTCAGTGGCGGGTTTGCTACACTGAGGTCCAAGCTCTAATGGGGAAAGAGTGGGACCCTGGTAAATGGGAGGTGGATATTTGGGTTGATGTGATGGAAATCTTGAATCTGCATATTCCCCTGAAGCCTCTAGGTGTGCAAAAAGGACCTACTCCTCCCTGTCAAAGGCTGGTACTCATCCCCCACTTAAGGAGGTACTTAGGCCTCTGACTTGCAAGACATATGTTCCCATCAGAATTTGCCACCATTTCCCTTCTTGCCACTAGACCCATCATAACCCATTATAGTCAATAACATAACCCATTAAGTCACAGCAAATGCAGTCATGGATGCACTGGGTCTACAAGAGGAGGAAAGGAACTATACCCTGAAGGAGCTGTAGGATCTGGCCAATATGTACCAGCAGAGCTAAGAGAAAATGTACAGGATTGGATTCTGAGGGTGTGGAATCAGGGGAAGTAGAATATAAAGTTGGCTAAGGGAGTGTCATTTGGTATGGGAGCATTCTCCTGGGCTATATAGGATTATTAGGCATTGGCAGGCACCCCAGCATATACTGCTAGGACAGCTCTTAGATACTTGGAGAAAGTGATGCCCAATGCCCAATACTCAATGAGGAGTAAATGCCAGAACCTTTCTTGCAGACTGTGGAAAAAAGAACCAAATGTCCCATAGAAGGAAGCATGCTTGAGTGGATTTATTATGTGAGGCTGAAAACTCCACTAGATGACTATTTTCCATTACATTCCCTGGTAAGAGGGACATCAGATTCACTGAGGAACTCACTGGTGGCTCTCCTTTATAGTCTAGAGCTTGTGGCTAGAGGTGTCATTACAGAACTGGGCTCTTTGATAATGATGGGGATGACAATAAACTGAAATATTAGAGGCCGTGGCAGTGCTTAACCTTTATTTACTTATTTTTATTATTTATTTAATTATTTATTTCACAGAGAGAGAGAGAGCACACACACAAGCAGGCAGAGTGGTAGAAGCAGGCTCCCTGCTGAGCAGAGAGCCCGACATGGGGCTCCATCTCAGGACCCAGAGATCATGACCTGAGCTGAAGGCAGACGCTCAACCGACTAAGCCACCCAGGCGCCCAGTGCTTAACCTTTAGAAGCAAAATGAGTTCAATCGTTATAGTGAGAAGCAAAGTTAGAGAGGAAGCAAGAGGAGCCTGATCCATAGAAAGCTATGGAGTTTGTTAACAGAAAAGAGTATCTTTTTTTTTTTTTTAATATTTTATTTATTTATTCATGAGAGACAGAGAGAGAGAAGCAGGCTCCCAAGGAGCAGGGAGCCCGATGTGGGACTCGATCCCAGGACCCTGGGATCATGACCTGAGCCGAAGGCAGACGCTTAACCATCTTAGCCACCCAGGCACCCGAAAAGAGTATATCTTTATGGGCAAGATAGATAGACAGCCGACAAGAGTATTGTTCAATCTACCCAATCAAAATGATCAAGGATGGATGATCAAAAGGCTGAGGGCAGCAATACCAATAAAAACTCACGATCCTTTGTGAGCTTCCATACCTGGGTTATTTTACCCACCCAGAACTCTTTTTTTTTTTTTTTAAGATTTTATTTATTTATTTGACAGAGAGAGACACAGCGAGAAAGGGAACACAAGCAGGGGGAGTGGGAGAGGGAGAAGCAGGTTTCCTGCTGAGCAGAGAGCCCAATGCGGGGCTCGATCCCAGGACCCTGGGATCATGACCTGAGCCGAAGGCAGTCGCCTAACCAACTGAGCCACCCAGGCGCCCCCCCACCCAGAACTCTTAACTGAACCACAGAACACACTAAGCACTACGTAGACAGAATGGCTCAGCCAGTTGACATCAGCTAGGCTTTGTGTTGTAGCTCAGTGTTGGCACAAAAAAGTAGCCATGGTGGCAGGAACGGGATACATATGGGTTCAACAGTGTGGGCTCCCACCCACCAAGACTGCTGAAGCCACTGCCACCACCAAAGTTTTAATCTTCCAGCAATAGAGACCAATCCTTTTTTCCTAATACATGCCATCACTTAGGGGAGATCAACCAGCCTTTTGGTGTCAAGCTGACTTCACTGGACTCCTTCCACCCCGGAAGGGGCAATAATTTATCTTGACTGAATTCAACAAATATTCCAGATATTAGTTTGTCTTTCCTGTTTATAGGTTCCTGGACGACACCATTATCCAAGGGCTCATGAAGTATTTGATCCACTAATAGGGGGTTCTACAAAAGATCACACTGGAATAAGGTGAGGTACAGTAGTGAGTATATGATCATAGGATCCACTGGCCTTATCCCATCCCATACTGCACCACACAGATAAAGCAATGGAATGACTTGTTGAGGAGCAACTGAGAGACCGGCCTGGAGGTGATACTTTACAGTATATACCCTAAATCAATAGCCATTATACAGTGTGGTGTCCCTAATGGTTAGAGTACATGGGTCTAAGAACCAAGGGGTAGAAATAGAAGTGTCCCTGATTACCCACACTCCAAGAGATCCACTGGGAGAATTTCCGCTCTTATTCCTGCAACTCTGGGCTCTGTGCATTTAGAGAGCTTGCCTCCCAGGAAGAGGATGTTCCACCAGGGTGCACAGCAAGAATCCTATTCAAGTTCAAGTTTGTCTGCTGTCTAGTCACTTCAGGTTCCTCATGCCAAGAAATCAACAGGCATAGAAAGAAGTCACTTGTCTTAGGGGGAAATTGACCCTAAACACCTGGAGGAGATGGGGGGGCATGGAATAATATATTTGACCCCAATATATTGGTGACCACTTGGTACTCTCTTGCATCAGCCTTAGCCTGAGAAAGGCAAGGTGACCAGGAGATCAAGCCCCTAAGGCATAAGAGTCTGGGTCATGCCACGTAGAAAAACCACCTAACCCAGAAAAACTGCTAGCTAAGTGTGAGTGAAATTCATCATAGACAGTAGAAGATGGAGTTAATGAGTACTAGGTGGGATGTTGAGACCAGGTGCAGTGGAGGAGACGAGTTTTTGCCATTAATCTTCCTCTAAGTTTCCTTCAGGGAAAGATGCTCACAAGGCTCATCCAAAATCACTCCTTACCAAGGCCAGCCAGTCCAGCTTCAGAATTTCTCCTGGGATTGCAACAAATCCAACTTTTCTCCACCCACTCCTGCTACCATCACTCCCTCCCAGGTGCTGATCATGAGGGATTAAGGGGTAGAAACCTCTTGAATTCAAATCTCCATCTCAGACTCTGCTTTCTGGGGAACTCAACTTGTGGCAATTTTTAATTTTATCAGTTCCTAATACATCTATTTTATTTTTTTCTGTGTTTCTCCCTAGTGGATGCATATTTTTGCAGGGTGGGTGGGACTTGATTATTATCTTTGTGTACATGTACTTTTGTGTTTATTAACACTGTCATAAAGCACTCTTTCCCCATATTATTACATAGTCTTCATAAATCTGACTTTAATGTCAATATAACATTCCCTTCAGTTGATGTAGCATAATTTTTAAAAACCATCCTTCTATTGTTGGCTATTTAGACTTATTTTTATTAGAGAGCACATCTTACATAAAATTAATATCTTCTTTCAGATGACTGTCTTCTGCAATTGAATTAACTCCTTACATAAGTCCTGAATAGTAGGATGATGGAGTAAAAGGGGGTGAACATCTATTTTTAGGTCTCTTTGTATCTGTTACCAAATTGCTCTCCAAAAAAAATTACAGCATTTATACTGCTGCATCAAGGAGCATTTCAGCACAATCTTCTGTCAGTAGAAATTTTTACCATAGAATTTGTTGGTAGTTTAATAAATGTAAAATAGTACTTCATTATTGTATTACCTTGTATCTTTCCTGCAAACTCTGGTTGAGATTTTATTGTTCATTGTTACTGTAATCTCCTTTTGTGTGTTAATGTTCCTAGGAATACTGACAACATTTTTTTGTAAACTAGAAGGCACTCACCACCATCACCAAAATAGAAGAGAACTGAGAGTTTCTGATGAGTAAAATTCAAGCAGAAGCAATATGGTAATCTGCTGGAAACAGCACTGGACTTGGAATCAGGGCATGTAACCTCAAGTTCTGGCAGAGTCTGTTAGTACTTGTGTTATTTTGAAAATATTTTAGGGGCGCCTGGGTAGCTCAGTCAGTTAAGCGTCTGCCTTCGGCTCGGGTCATGATCCCGGGGTCCTGGGATCGAGCCCCACATCGGGCTCCCTGCTCGGTGGGAAGTCTGCTTCTCCCTCTCCCACTCCCCCTGCTTGTGTTCCCTCTCTATTTCTCTGTCAAATGAATGGATAAAATCTTTAATAAAAAAAAAAAGAAAGAAAATATTTTAGACCACCAAAAAAATTGAGAGACCTCAGAGTAGACCAGATCTTATTTTGATTTTGTTTTGCAGAGATGTTTAAAAATTATAGATACCAAATATAGAAACTGATCAGAAGGATTTCAGTCTCCAGTTTGTGCTCTCCAGAATTACCCACATTACACCTGCCCTACACCTGGAGGTTGGAGTCTTCAACTCCCAGGTTGTCCAGGGTATTGGAGCTGACCAGCATGGCTCACTTAGTCTCAGGCAGTTGATGTTTGGTGATAGAGAGGTTATCTTCTGAAGCAGACACTTGGTTGGCAGAATAGAGAACTAGGCCAACGAGAGAAGGTGTTCAGACCTAAAAAACATTATTTTATGTTCCATGGTTTAAAAAAGTTTAAGAGAAATAGGGCTAGTTGACATTAACAGACACTTTGTAAATGATAGTTATTTTTACTTGTTTAGGATTATTGGTTTTTGGTTTTGTGGTTATTGGATTATTGGTTTTTCTTTCATTTTTCAACATACATTTATTGAGGCACTAAGCTAAGTGCCAGGGATATAAAAGTGAATAACACAGTCCTTGCCCTCAAGGAAGATCATAATTTACAATGGAGACAGAAACTTACAAGATTATAACTACAATATATAATTATAACTGTAAGAGTGTGGTAATCGCAGCCGGAAAAGCATACACAATGGCTTTCTTCTCCTGTTGTGAATGATGTGTTTCAGAGTTTTAGTGTTTTAAAATATCTTGTACTTTTGCTTATTAAGTAGAATAAAGAGATTAGAGGCTGAAAAACTAGAAAAGAGGAAGCAAAAATGTCATTATTTGAAAGTGATAAAACTGCATATCTGAAAACCCCAAGAATATCAGCTAAAGGGCTCCTGGGTGGCTCAGTAGGTTAAACGTCTGCCTTAGGCTCAGGTCATGATCCCAGGGTCCTAGGATCGAGCCCCCCACATTGCACTCCTTGCTCAGCGGGGAGTCTGCTTCTCCCTCTCACTCTCCCTCTATGCTCTCCCTCTCTCTCTCTAATAAATAAAAATCTTAAGAAAAAAGATATCAGTTAAAAATTAGCATAAGCAGTAAAAGAATATAGCCAGGTGGTTGCCTTCAAAATTAATATACAGAAATGACGTTACATAGAAAAACAACTAGTCAGGAATACACAGAAAAGACCCCATTTATAAAAAAAATTAAGGATAAAATAGCCATGTACGTATAAATTAAACAGTAATAGATGCATAATACCTATAGGAAGAAAATTTTAGCACTCCAGTAAGGAAGACAAAAGATAATTTGAACAAATGGAAAGTCAAGACATATTCTTGGAACGGATGATGACTCAACATCATAGGTATGTCTGTTTTCTCTAAATTAATCTATTAATTTAATCCAGTCATCCTCCCCCCACCCAAATTTAATTAGCAAGCTGATCTAAAGTTTATATAGAGAGACAAACAAGTAAGAATATCCAGGAAAATTTTGAACATAATGAGAAGGGGCTAGCTGTAGCATATATTAAAACATACTATAAAACTACAATTTTTAAAACAGTATACTACTGATGTATGAAAAAATAGATCAATGGAGCAGAATAGAGAAGTCCAGGAATGGACCCAAACACATATGGGATTTTGTATATAATAAAGTTAGCAAAGAGATGCATTAGTTACTACATGGTGTTAGGAAGGCAGTGTAGTGGATGCTGTGGTGTGCTATCCATACTCCTGCTTCAGGACCAACGCACCAATTCCCCCAGCTGCTGGGAGTGCTGTTCACTGAAGCTCCTGGCTGAGTCTCTCCGCAGGAATTACTCTCAGCCGAAGGGAGCTGTCACATCTAAAAGCATACCCTTAGGGTCAATAATATCCAAGGACTGGTTGATGCAGGAATACAAATGCCTGGACCTCTTTGCTCAATTTAAGACAATTCTTCAAAGCCGTTTCATGTCCAAAGCTCATGCAATCGGATAAAGCTTTGTTGCCGCTGCATCTCAATTCAACTTCTCCCTCTGCCCAATTTCACTTCCTTCATTCCTTACAGGTATGATTCCTGAGAGTACTCCCCAACAAACTTTTTGCATTCAAATCTCTGTCCCAAAATCCGTCTCTTGGGGGAAGCTGATCTTCAAAACGACCTTCTTCTTTGTTGGATGCAAGCCTCACAAATTCAACTAGAATAAATTTCAGCTGAATCAAAGCTTCAAATGTAAAATTAAAAAAAAATTAAGCTATCAATGTAGTCGAAGAAACTAGAGAATTTTTATACCTTGATTAGCTTAAATATTAGAACCCATTTAAAAAAGATAGATTTTTTCCACATTAAAATAAAATTCTGATGAATGGGTAAACAAAATGTGGCATATGCAATGGAACATTACCCAGCTTTAAAAAGGAAGGAAGTTCTGCCCCATGCTACAACATAGATGTAGCTTTGAACTTTGAAGACATTACGCTAAATGAAATAAGCCAGTCACAAAAGGACAAATACTGTCTGATTCCACTTATATGAGATCCCTAGAGTAGTTAAATTCACAGAAACATAAAGTGGAAATAGCGCTTACCAGGGCGCGGGGTGAGGGAAGTGGGGAGGGAGGAAAGGGGATTTGTTATTAAATGGGTATAGTGTTTCTATTTTGGATTTCTGTTCTGGAAATGGATAATGGTGATGGTTGTACAACATGGTGCATGTGCCTGATGCCACTGAATTGTACACTGAAAAATGGTTAAAATGATATATTTTATGTTCCATATATTTTACCACAACGAAAAAATAAATAAATAAAATTCTGTTTGGCAAAACCCACCAAAGTGAAAAGAAACAAAGTATTTGCAACTTTAATCAGAACAAAGGGTTAATTGTCCTAAGAAGTAATAAGGAAAAGACCCGAAGTACAATAGAAAAATGGGGAAAATGACAGGAACAGAGAATTCACAAAAGAAACAAAACTGGCTTTTAGATACACAAAAATATGCTCAACTTCACTCCTAAAAAGAGAAATTCAATCCAAACCACATTGAGATACTACCTTATACCTGTTAGGGTAGCTAAGATTAAAAAATAGTTGGGATTCCAAAAAGAAACTTGTGCTTCACCGAAGAAAAATATCTAAACATCGAAAAACTTAAACATTATGGAAAAAAAAAATTGCAAAATATAAAATAAATAAAAAAAGGAAAGGAAACTTTGAACCTTATGTACCGAGCAAATGCCAGGTCTAGCAAACATAATGCTAGTCCCAAATTACTTATTGATTTAAAAACAAAAAAAAACCCACAAAAAAATAGTAAAATATAAAAACAAACATAATGCTAGCAAACATAATGCTAGTCCCAAATTACTTATTGATTTAAAAACAAAAAAAAAACACAAAAAATAGTAAAATATAAAAACAAATTAATGTTTTATAGACCCTGGGAAAAAGAATTTTCAGCAAAGTACAAAAATTTAAAGCATTCCTTTCTTTAATTTTGTAATTCTTTACTGTGGAATAGCTCAGAATGTCACTTCTGTTTTAAATAACAGAACTGATAACTGAGCAAGGAAATGTAATTTGGATTATAAAATTCTTGCTTTAATAAAAATTCCTTAAACAGTGAAAAAAAGAATAGTTGGGATTCCAAGAGCCAATGAGTGTATGAGGAAATATGCATGTATTGCCACCCCATAGAAGGAACATTGGCAATAATGATCTGAATTATAAAAACATATACCTTTGACTCAGAAATTCCACTCCCAGAAATTTATTCCACAGACATACTGTACTTACAACTCTTATTGTACTAGATTACAAGATGACGCATTGCAGTGTTTTTTTGTAATAATAAAAGTTTGAAAGCAATCTGAAAGCCCATCAATAGAAAATTTGTTAAAACCTTTTTAAAAAGGAAAGCAATCCACTGAAGAAATATGTGTCAGGGGATTTGCGAAGGGTTCCACCTTCTCCAAGTGGGTAAGTGAGTCTCTAAGAAGCTTCAGACAATATTTGGGTAAATAGATGAAGGTAGTAATCTGAACTATGATTGATGTGATCACCGGTTGGCGCAGGTAGTTTGAGTTTTTTCTGCTTTCCAAATGAGCCAATGGCTAGAGGAGTGTTTCCAAAAGAAATATAGGAATTTGATGGTTAGGACTGGGGGAAAAGAAACACATAGACCGGTCTATTAAGTCTGTAAAGAGTTCCAGGGTCCACACAAAGAACAAAGACTTGCACACAATGTTTATAGCAGCATTATTCATAATAGCCCCAAATTAGAAACCACCTAAATGTTCACCCAAAGTTTGTGAATGGATAAACCATGGTATAGCCATACAATGAAAAAACTACTCAGCATTAAAAAGGATCAAATTACAGATGAATCTCAAAAAACTTATGCTCAGTGAAAGAAGCCAGATACAAGCAACCACATGATATATGATTCCATTTATATGAAATATCTGTAAAGAACCTAGCAATAGAGACAGAAATTATCTATGCGGTTCCCCAGGGTGGAGAGCAGGGAATTAACAGCAAATGTGCATAAAGAATCTTACTGGGGTGATGAAAATGTTCCAAAGTGGGTTTATCCTGATAGTTTGCACTATTTGATACATTTACTTTAAAAATCACCAGATTGTACTCTTAACATGCAAAATGCCTCATTTAAATTATTTTGAAAAAATTCCAGTGGAAGATGGTGTCCCCTCAGGTGGCTTGCATACCTCTAGAGCAAGGAGGCTCAGTTGAGGCCTTTTCCTTACTCTCCTACATTGTGGCTTGCTTTTTGCCAGCTAGGATCAGCCTGAACAAGGACTGGTGGATCCCTAGAAAAGGTCAGGGAAGAGGGTGGGCCTTCTCTGGACTGTTGGAGACTCTCCTGCTTCCCAAAGGAGAAAATAGGAAAGGACAGGGTTAGCAAAATCTCCTGAGCCTGGATAGGGAATCTCAGGAGCATCAGGAGGAAGACCCTTTCTCAGCCAGAACTCAGGGCTGGGGCAATATATGCAGGGACTGAGGGCCCATAGCGAAGTGTAAACCCAAGCTGAGGCCAGACAGGAGCACTCTGCCAGATAAGCTAGGAAATGGATTCCTGATACGGCTTGGGCTTGGTGATGTTTCCAGCCTGGATGGGTCTCCCTTTGGTGTGGTGGAGGGAACAGCTCTGGTCCCGAGCCTGCAGAGGTAATCCTGCACTAGGCAGCTCTACTAATGATATATGCCACTTATGAGACAAAAATTCAGAGTGGATGGAGCAGAAGATGCATAGAGTTCTCTTTAGTTTGATAATTTCATTATTCTGTGGCTGATTCTGTGAGGTTCCAGTAAGAACATAGAGGCTCAACAGTGAGTCATTCTAATAATTACACTCCCAGGGCACTGCCATGGAACCAAGTGGCAGGTAAGAGAGAGATATGAAGGGGAGTGGAGGATGTTGAGAGACATTAAGAAAAATGCTAAGAAGGAAAGAAAGGCCAGGATCCCATAGAAAGGGCACAATGTGTGGCATGGAAGTTGGGCACCCTGGCTTTGCCATCACAGATTGGATTCTGGACCAGGCTACCTCTCACTATTATGTGCTTGTCCTTGAAGAAGTTGCACAAAGTTTCAGATCTTCCGCTTCCTCACTTGTGAAATGGAGACATGGCAGTGCCTTCCACCCAGAATTCTCACAGGGATGAAAGGATGTAAAGCATCTACATGCTTGGTACAATCCCAGGCACATAGTGGCTGCTCATTAAGTGCTAGAAAGTTGTATTATTATAAATGTTTTCTCTTCTTGTCTTAAAAGCACTGAGTGGGGTGACTATAGTAATCCTGTATCCATATTTCAAAGTTGCTAAGAGAGTGGATCTTAAAAGTCCTCATCAAAAGAAAAAAATCTGTGACTATGTGTGGTGATGGGTGTTAACTAGACTTACTGTGGTGATTGTTTGGCAATGTATACAAATATTGAATCATTATGTTGTACACCTGAAACTAACAGAATGTTCTGTATGTCAGTTATACCTCAATTTAAAAAAAAGCAGTGTCATGAAGAGGCCCATGTGGTGAGACGCTGACGCCCCTTGCCTATAGCCAGCACCCATTTGCTGTCCAGATGAGCAGGCCACCTCGAGGGCAGATCTTTCAGCCCAACTCATGTCTTCCGAGGGCAACAGCTCTAGCCAATAGCTTGACAGCAACCCCATGAGAAACTTTAAACCGGAACCATCTGCTAAGCTTCTGAGTTCCTGACCCACAGACACTTTGGGATAACAAATATTTATTTTTTAAGCAGAAAAAGGGGTAGTGAGATCATGCATCATTGAGGCATCTCCTCGTTCACAAACAGCAAGTAACAGTCAACGCACACTTCTGGGTGGGTTGGCGTTCCCGGTGGGTGTACCAAAGACGCCGTCTATTTCTCACCCTGTCTCTCTAACCCTGAAACCATTCAAAGTGAAGGCAGCTTGCTGACTTATAACTACCATCTGCAGAGGGGACAAAGGTACTTTCTGTTCTGGTCAGAGGAAGAATTCATGAGCTGTTTTGTATTGCAAACTCCTTGATCCGACTGCCAGGACTGGCTCCTCGCCTTATGCCTGAACTGTTGCCAATAACCCACTTTGACCCCTCTTAAGTTCTTTTTTTTTTTTAAAGATTTTATTTATTTATTTGAGAGAGAGAGAATGAGAGAGAGCACAGGAGAGAGGGGAGGGTCAGAGGGAGAAGCAGACTCCCCGCCGAGCAGGGAGCCCGATGCGGGACTCGATCCCGGGACTCCAGGATCATGACCTGAGCCGAAGGCAGTCGCTTAACCAACTGAGCCACCCAGGCGCCCCTGAACAGAACATAATCTTTTTTTTTTTTTTTAAGATTTATTTATTTATTTGAGAGAGAGAGAATGAGAGAGAGCACATGAGAGGGAAGAGGATCAGATGGAGAAGCAGACCCCCCGCTGAGCAGGGAGCCCGATGCGGGACTCGATCCCGGGACTCCAGGATCGTGACCTGAGCCGAAGGCAGTCACTTAACCAACTGAGCCACCCAGGCGCCCGACCCCTCTTAAGTTCTTAATGGCGGCCTCAATAACTGTGAGAGTTCGGGGGGCAACTTTTTGAGACTTAAATATGCACAAATAAATCAGGTGACTGTTTAATATTGAGCATGTTAATTTGTATTTGTAATACAACAGATAGAATATATGCATTATTTACAATGCCTTGTGGACTCAATTTTGTAAGATTTATGAGATGGTGGATGTTTTCGTGCTTGCGTTAAGTTAGGAATAGCGGTCATCATCTGTATCATGTAAACTTAATTTAAACCTTAAGGCCATAGTATCTCATTTTTATAGCCAAGTATGCCTTTATCTCTCAAAATCATGCCAAGGGCTCCAAATTGTTCCCTTGCCCAGCCAGGACATTTCATTTCTTCTAGCTGGTTTCACTTAGAAGGCAACTGAATCTGAACTGTATCAGGGATGTCAGTTCTGCAATGTGGCCTCCAAGTCCAGTTTTCACACCCTGGAAGATTCTATTCTATGACCTTCCCAATACTTTAAAAATAAATCCACTGGGGGCACTTGGGTGGCGCAGATGGTTGGCCGTCTGCCTTCGGCTCGGGTCATGATCCCAGGGTCCTGGGATCGAGCCCCACATTGGGCTCCCTGCTTGGCGGGGAGCCTGCTTCTCCCTCTCCCTCTACTGTTCCCCCTGCTTGTGCTCTCTCGCTCTCTCTGCCAAATAAATAAATAAAATCTTTAAAAAATAAATAAATAAATCCACTGGCACCTGGGTGGCTTAGTCGGTTAAGCATCTGTCTTCAGCTCATGTCATGATCTTGGGGTCCTGGGATCAATCCCCACGTTGAGCCCTGCATCAGGCCCCCTGCTCAGCAGGGAGCCTGCTTCTCCCTCTCCCTCTGCCCCTCCCCACTGCTCGTGCTCTCTCTCTCTCTCAAATAAGTAAAATTAAAAAAAAAAATCCATTTAGAGGGTTGTGTGGGCAGGGCAAAATGGGTGAAGGCGAGTGGGAGATACAGGCTCCCAGTTATGGAACAAAAGACACAGCACAGGGATAGAGTCAATGATATTGCAATAGTGTTGTATGGTGACAAATGGCAGCTACACTTGTGGTGAGCATAGCATAACGGATAGGGATGTTAAATCACTATGTTGTATGCCTGAAACTAATGTAACTGTGTGTCAACTGTATTCAAATAAAAAAATTAAAAATTAAAATTAAAATAAATTTATTTTGTATTTAAACTAGCCAGAATTGGCTTCTTTTTGCTTCACTATAGAGAGCCCTGACTGATACATACTTCTCATACATCAGTTATCTCTTGTAAAATGTGAGTGGTGTTAATTACACATTATTAACCCTAAATTAGATTTAAATGTTAAATAAGTAATCTAAATATCTTTCCTGCAAATAACTACCAGGAAAATTATTTCACATTTAAAAATGAAATTAGACTGCTTGCTTCTTTCTCCATTATTCTATTTTTTTTTCCAAAGAAACTTACATGTATTAAAATAAGAAAAAAAAATGTCTGGGCGCCTGGGTGGCTCAGTCAGTTGAGCGTCCAACTCTTGGTTTCAGTTCAGGTCATGATCTCAGGGTCGTGAGATTGAGCCCCACAGGCTCAGTGCTCATCACAGGGTCATCAGCTTGAGATTCTCTCCCTCTCCCTCTGCTCCACTCCGCCTTCCCTCCCCCACTCCCCACCTTGCACACATGTACTTCCTCTCTCTCAAGTAAATAAATAAATCTTAAAAAAAAAAAAGGAAAAAAAATGTCCTTGGGTAAGTTGGAAAGTTATTGTTTCTTAAAACAGCTGTTAACATCCTTTGGTAATAAAAATATTATAATACCTTGAACACTATGGATATTAAAATTTTAATTAATGAAAAAGATAATATTTTTGAAAATGTATAAAAAACTTCCGATCTTCTAGGAAGAAAGATGATATAAAATATAAGATACCCTCATTAAAAGATATTACAATAGGCATATAAAGGACTTAGACACACAGGAACACCCAGCTGGAAGGGATGGCAGGAAATGGAGTCTTTGTTCCGAGGGGTCTTGTGACCAGCTGATCACTGAGGGGTGTACAGTATGGATGAAGGGGAGAATGGACATGCGGCTCTCTGCTACAAGGGTTTCTTCCATTCAAAAAATACAGACATTGTTATTTTGAACAATGCACAGACATTTATATTTCACATTCTCTTTTAACTCAAGGTCATTTTTATACCAGTTTTATGTTTATGTTTCACACAGAGTAAGCATTTTTCTCACCTCATAGGAGTTCCATTTCAAAGAGAAACTTTTAAGGAACTAGACAGGATGAGGCAATATATGGAGATGCCTGGTCACAGAGGCCAGGGGTAAATCCAGTGGCAATCAGAGCCTCTATAATTAGTGATCAGTGCTCCGTAGGCACATGGTGCTTTATCAGGGAGTGTGAGGCAAGTGACAGTGCCGTCTGGGCAAGAAACACAAAATATAGTCCTGGTACTCTCCCTCTGTGCCTCCGTTCTCCATCCATGCATGGAGATTGAATAATTTAGAGAGAAAAAAAATGCAAACTCATGCTCTAATTACCCCAGATACTCAATGTTAAAAAATAGAACAAAATAAACTCATGGTTCAACTTGAAGTTTTGGAGGAAATGTATGCTTGTGTTTTCACAGGTTGTTTCTTCCAATTAAAGATTATTTAGTGTATTCATATCAGATTATCTGTGTTTTCTCATCTATGGTTCAAACTTGAATATTTAGAATTTAATAGGGCGTAGTGATGGATATAAAAGAATGAAAAATAGGATACCTGCTTTCAAAGAGCCTTTAGAATCTCATCCATGGATGACTGCAAGGGTCTGCTGGTCCATCTTCCTGAACCCTGTCTCTGTTCTTTGCCCAGTTTACCATCTATCCTGCAGTTCACCTCCAACGCTTTCATCATGTCTCACCACTACTATCACTCTTAGAATAGCTTTCAAGGCCCTCCACAATATGGTCTGAACCTACTGTCTAATTTGGTCTTCCACCATTTTCAAGTGGGAATCAGGCCGTCAAGCTAGCTTTTCAATTGTTCTGAGACCAGGCTCCCCTTGATACCGCTCTCCCAACTCAATGCTCAGTCCCCTTCTCCATGTAATCAAATCCTGTCTATCCCTCCTCTCTCTCCTCAACTGCTTCCTTATAGGTCCATATCTTTTTTCCAATTTCCCTTTTTTAGAGAAGATTTCATTTTTTTTTTAAGGGCAGTTTTAGGTTCACAGAACACCTGAGCAGAAGGTACAGGAATTTCCCATATACCCTCTGCTCTCACATATGCATAGCTGCCCTCGTTACAACATCCCCCACCAGAGTGGTACATTTGTGACAATTGATGAACCTATGTTGACACATCATAATCACCCAAAGTCCATAATTTACATTAGGGTTCACTCTTACTGCTGTACACTCATTCCATGGGTTGTACAAATGTATAATGACATGTATCCACCATTGCTGTATCATACAGAGTATTGTGATTTCCTTTTAATTCTAGGCATTTGCACAGTGCTATTTACCTACTTTAGGAGTGTGTGCTCTTCTCTCAGTTATTAAGCAAATACTTAATGAACACTATTGTCTGCCAAACAATGTGATTGACACTGGATATATAGCTGTGAACAAAACAGACCTGGTTTCTACCCTCCTGGAACCTATAAATGAATGAGGCAAGATAGACTGTAAGTAAATAACTAACTAAATGTAAATAATTTCAAGTGATAAGCACTGCAAAGGCAAAACAAAAACAACAACAAAAAAACACTAGAAAATTATGAATAACAGAGGGGCCTAAATTAGAGGGGGTAGAGGGTGGGGGCAGGGTGTGGTCAGGGAAGGTCTCCAAGGAAGTGACATTTAAACAGATCCTGAAGGATGGATTAGGTAGCAAGAAGGGTGGCAGGAAGAGTATTCTCAAGAGCAGTTATCTGCAAAAGCCCTGAGGTAGGAAGGAAGGAGCTCAGTGAATTTGAGGAAGTGAAAGAAGTCAGGAGAGGCAAAGGAAAGTTGGGAAAGATGAAGCCCCTTCTTGCCATCTAGACCTTGAACTCCTTAAGCCCAGGGACCCCATTTTGTCTTTTATATATTACTCTTCACTCCCACCGTGAGTACCGGGCACAGTATTTAACACATAGTAGATATACCAATACATTGATGGATTTGACTGCTTCACTGATTTACATTCTTTCTAAGATATCAAGAGTTTACAGAGGGAATTAGAATAAATTTGAAATAATGCATAATCAAGCAGAGCTGTTTTAAGACTTGGCTAGGTTCCAGGTACTCTCATTTGCAGAGGCCCTACTACCCCCACATTATTCCAAACTGGTTCAAATGAACCCACAGTTTACATCAAATATTGTTTATAGGTTACCACCTTAGAGTTGAGTCATAGTTAATTCTTTTTCATGATGTTAAGTGTGTGGACATTTAAAGATACACATATTAATTTTGATTATGCAAGGTACAGCCTGTAATCAAGGGCTGAACCGGGTAGAAAAACAACAAATGCACAGGGATTTGAGATGGGAAAGACAAGGGAAAGGAGATGCTAGCAGAGCAGGAAGGCTCATACACTGCATCTGGTAACCTGCTGATTTGCCTGGCCAATAGCGCAGCTCCTAGGAAACAGGAAGTAAGAGGACAGTGCTAGTCTGGGCCTAACTTGGACCCCAAAGCAGACACTAGTGAGTCAATTGAAAGCACTAGGAGTGTTGGTAAGAAGTAACTATGCCTTTTTAAAAATTTGGAGTACCCAAGCACAGACATAGTCAGATTCTATGAAGGTAAACATCAAACCATTCGGGTCTGATTACCTGGCCTGAGACACTGAACAGAAAGATGTCTCCAGAAGGTGAGAGAGCCGTCAAAACTCCAACACTGAGGATACAATGAACAATGGTGGCGGCAGGAAGCTGAGAGCGGGAGACACTGCAGGTTGAAATGCAAGCTCATTGAGGTCAGATTTGGAAAAGACCAACTGGGAAAGGGAAAGCATAGATACAAAGACAGTGTCTTTGTTCAGACTGCCAGAACATAACACCATTGACTGGGTGGCTTACACAACAGACATTTATTTCTCACAGTTCTGGAGGCTGGAAGTTTAGGATGAAGGTGCCTGCAAGGTAGGTGTGGTTCTGAGTCCTCTCCTTTGACCCTGAGAGGTGTGCTCACATGACCTCCTCTTTGTGGGCATGTGTGTAGGGAGGGGGTGGAGAGTAAGCCCTCTGGGGCCTCTTCTTATTAGGGCACTAATCCCATCATGAGCGCTCCGCTCTCACAACCTCATCTAACCCTGAGTATCTCCCAAGGGCCCCATCCCCATATAGGACCACACTGAGGGGTAGGGCTTCAACATGTGAATTTCGAGTGACATAATTCAATCCATAGCAGAAGGGGGTACACCTACAAGAGGAGCAAGGGGATGAGCTGAGACGTGAGGAAAAATAAGCACAGTTCTTTTCTTTTAAAAGGCAGTGTAATCATGCAGAAAAGAGCAAGGGCTTCAGATCCAGACAGATCTGGCCGAATCCCATTTATTAACTACGTAGCTGTGGACCAGTTACTTAACATCTCAGTTTCCACAGCTGTAAAGTGAAGATAAAAAATGCATACGATATAGGGTTGTGGTAAGTGCCTGGCACAGAGAAAAGGCCTTGTGAAGCTCTGGATGGAGCATGGAAGGCACGAGTGTGTGGCTCAGGAGCGGAAGTTGTGGAGGTAATGTGGGACAGAGAGAAACCTTGGAAAGCTGAAAGGCACTGTTCACGAGTACCAGTTCTAGTGAGTGGGAAGCAGGACTGTGCAGCTTCTCTAGTACCTTCCAACTCCGAAGTCCCATAAATCCACGTATCTGCGAGGAAGTAGATCTATTCGTCTCCTCTCCGTTGTTGTGACTCTCAATCAGTTGTCTCAGCACTCTTACAAAGATCTCTTTCAATCTTCCTTAAGGTCTGACCATCTAATAATAGTAGCTATTATTCCTATTTTACAGAGGTACAAACTGAAGCTCAAAGAATTGGATAACTTAGCCCAGGCTCAGACTGCTGGAGAGTAACAGAATCTGGATTTGCATGTAGGACTTCCTGGTTTCCATCTCAGAACACCAGCTTTCCTGCTCTGACCTTCGTGAAACTGAATATTCGTCATACAAATGTCAGTAGGAAGACGCTGGAGCACAAAATGAGTGGGATATTGTAAGACAGCGCCTAGCTTCGAAAGAGCTTATGTCTCCAAGGTTGAACAAATTCCATTTGGGGGACCAGGAGAAGTTATGTATGAGAAGACTGTTGGCAGTTGTTCAGGGACTGTGGAGCCAGGGAGGGGTGCCAAAGGCTGTGGATGGGTACAAACTGTTCCAATCTGTGAAAAGGGGAAGAGAGTTAATTCTGCAAACCGTAGATGCCAGTCCTGGGCAAAGTTCTTGAAGGGCAAGTTGGGACCATAACAAAAAGGAAGGAAATAATTACTAGGTGCCAGCGAATTTTCAGTGAGAAGAAATTATTCTAGATAAACCTTGCTCCCTTTTGTGATAAGGTAAAAGACTGCCATGTTTTTACTTAGACGATGAATGCATTTTGCTCATTCTAATGAGCAAGTTCAAAATGTATAGACTGGAGGATAGACAAATGGATTCATAACAAGTTAAAAATCTATTTTTTTCAATTTCAGTGTTTCCATGAAAAATATAAAAAATATAAATTTTGTTTTTCTTTCTCCTTTCCTTTCCTTTCCTCTCCTCTTCTCTCTTCTTTCTTTTCTTCTTTATTTCTGGCATTTAATAGTTTGTGAGCCTCTTTATCTATCTGGAGAGCTACAAAAAGGCAGACTCAGTTCCCTAACCTCAAGGTGTTCCAAGACACCTAGGGTTCCCACTCTTGATTCAAATGCTGGGCTCAAATCCCACCTCCACCAGCTTACTAGCTTTATGACCTGTGGAAATAACTTGACCTCTGTAAGCTTCAGCTTCCTCATTCGCAAAATGGGGATAATAACAGTACTAACCTCATCGGGTTGCCTTGTGTACAGTAAGCATTCAGTAATATAGCTGTTATTATTTTCAATAAACTGTTATGGCACTTAGAGTAAAGGGAAAGCAAGAAGCACAGGATCCCAGTGTTAATCATGACCACATCCTTTCCTAAATCTTCTGATAGTCTTTTATCAGCTCCTTTTGAAGTAATTTGTTTAATTTTGCAGGCCAAACTGACTTCCCTTTCTGGTCAGTTTCCATAGGTTTTCTATCAATTGAGCGTTTCTACTTGGCTTCCCAGAATATTCTCTCATGCTTGGGAGAGGCAGACCAAGGCCCTGAAGTGGCCTATGAAGTATAAGAGTAGACTAAGTGGAGAAATGAGGGTTGGCCTCCTGGGAAGGAGTGTAACCTGGGGTTAGATGGAGTAGAGCACAGGCCCACACTCAAATACCCACGGGCACCTGGCAGGTAGCAGTGTGTGACTCTGGCTTGGTAAAGACTGTATCTAGTAACTGCCTTTTGTTGATATGTGCAAAATATAGGTCCAGTGTTGATGGCATGTATGAATTTTTTTTTTCCAAAAAGATGGAAATCCAGATTTTTATAAGAAATCTCCTAGTATTTTAATGTTAGCAACTAATTTAAAAACAAAACCAAACCAGTCTGAGAAGCAGGATTCAGCCCACCGGTCATAAGCTTGGCTCCTGAGAGTGTTCAGCGTTCCAGGTGCAAACAGCCTCCCCAGTCAGGTTGACACCCTCCCCTACAGAGGAGGAAAGGGACTCTGGAAGCCACACAGCTGGTTGTAGAAGCTAGGGGACTAGAACCATGCTGACAGAGCCAGAGTAACCTCTTGTTACAGGTTAATTTAAGCATTTATTTCTCTATCAGTCAAAATCCTCTAGTGGCCACCTTCTTGCACCAAAGAACCAAGCTTCTGTGAACCTTGTTTTTGTAATCGCTGGCGGGCGTCTTTACTGCAGAGAGGAAGTGGGAAGCCAGAACTTCAAGGTTTTGAGTTTTTGTTTGTTTTTATTTTGAGGGTTTTTAAATTTTTTTCTCTCCTGCCTATCTTTTTCATTCTGAGAGCCAAGTTACCAAACTGCAGAATCCAATTCAGGTGGTCACCCATTCAGTGGACCTGTCCCTGCTTACCAACTCTCCTTTGTTGCAAGAATCTGCTTCCAGCTAAGAGTCTGCTTGGAAGAAGTCTGATAAATTCATTCACTGCAAGTGTTGATAGCAGCAAGGTCCAGGTATCTGATAAGAGTAACACCCTGCAGCCACCTGTTCTCTCTTCTGGGGGTTTTTGCCTTTAATACGCTTTAACTTCAAAGTCAGTTTTCCACCCCTGTAAGGGCAGACCCCTCGACAGATGGCTGGGAGAGATCCTTTCGGAGGCCTGGGGAGTGAGAGAACGGTCTTCCCACTGAAGTTAAAGCGTGGCCAACCCGGAAAAAGAAGACAATCGGGGATTTTCAGTAAATGGCAGACAGGAGTCCCTCCAACTATTTTTGAAACTTTTCCGTAAGTTGGCTATATACACTTTAAAAAAGCAAGTAGAGGCGGCTTGGAGGAAGCGAGGAGAAGGGAGAGGCTGAGAAGAGCGAGGGAGGAGGGGCGGATGGCGGGCGGAGGGGGAGCGCGCAGCGGCAACACTTAGAAGCGCCCGGCTCCGGGGACCGGGGTCCGGGGTCCCGGCTCCGCCTCCCGCGGGCGCCGGGTCCCTGCGGCGCGTAGGTCCTCCGGGCTGTCCGGCCAGCAGGGCTAAAGGATGAGCGCGGGCTGGGGCTGGACGGCTCGCCGGCCCCCAGTTGCCGGTGCCTTTGGCCAGGGCTGGGGTTGGCGGGTTCTCACCTGCCTCCGCCCGGAAGCCGAAGTTCAAGTTGGGTGAACAGCGCCCTGCTCCGAGGCGAACCAGGGAGTCAGGTCAGTCCTCGGTTCATTGCATCTGCGCTGCAAGGACGTAGTGCAGGTTTTCAAATTTAACAAACCCCCTTTCCTCTAGGGACTGCCCGGAGGCCGTAACGTGGACAGTGCTGGCGGAGAGGGAGAGCAAACCTTGGGAGAAGGGACGAAGTAGAGCTGTTAGTAAAGGTGCTCTGGGGGCAGTGTCTTGATAAAAGCTTCAAACCGGAATGGGAAAAATAAAGTTCCTAAACTGTCCTCATCCATGTACCGCCCCCCCCTTTTTAAGGGGTGTGTTGCGGGGGGGGGCAGGGGGCGTTGTGAGCACTCATTTTTCTTCCTTTCCACTTCCCACCAACCAATTAATAGCAACTTATTAGCAACAGAAAGACTTGCTCAAAGGTAGGCAATGGGATGCGCAGAAAATCAGCTGGAAACTCCTCTTGCCTCCGTCTCTCCGTCTCTCCTCGTGGGATCCAATGGGACCAGTCTATGACTGCTAAGGGGAACTTTAAATGGTTTGTGAAAAGACCTGACCTCTAAGATGGTAAGCTGAGTTAATGCTAACTAAGGAGGAAGCAAACTCACTAGACGCTCAGTTTTTAACATGTTAGGAGGAGATATTACTAAAGACTGATCGTGGAGATGTCTTATATCAAAGGCAATAGTAAGGCAGAGAGCACAGAATAGAAACTGACATTTCCTCTTGATCAATGGGGGTTGGCTAAGCTGTCATTTCCAAGTGGAAGATGCCAGAAAGTTTAGTAAGAGAGCAATTTTCCAGACAGGTGGACAGGTAATATACTATTAAAATGAGATTACAGTGAGCCCCAAGGTTGTGACAGTAACCGATAAACCACCCAGATAGGAGATAGGTTTAAGTACTACATGGAAGGATTCATCTAAGTCATAAGAGGCCCAAGTGCCAGAATGTTCAGTCTTGCCCAAGTCAAGAATTAGCCACCAATAGCAAGCAGAGACTTTCCATTTACAAACAGCCACCTAGGAAGGGATGAATAATCATTGCATTTTCTTTCTCTAAGCTGCTGATCTAATAACCAAGGTGAAATGTAATCCCCTGTGCCTGTTGGAATTCCTAGCACATAATAAGGCTCAATAAATATTTGTGGAATGCATTGCTGAATTCATAACATTTACTACATTATATTTCTTAGACTTTCTTAGAAACAAGCTCTGAGATGCAGTTTCAGCCATCTTAGCTGACATCTTACAGGATCTGGCCTTTTAAATTAGCCCAAAGGATGTTAGAGCAGCAAGGGACCTTAGGGCTAGGTGAGTCCACCCTATTTGCTTTACAAGGAGAGCACCTGAAACACACTGAGAGGTTGTAGCTTTCCTAGGTTCACACAGCCCATGGAGCTAGGACACGAGCGCTCCTAGTCCTGCCTAGGATGGACACCAGCTCTTAGAAAAAGATCAGCCCAAAGGACACATGATGTTATGGAAGTAGATTTTCATTAGGAAAAAAACATCAGGAAAGGCATTGCAGTGGTGTGTGAAGTTCTTAGCAGCCTCTCAGTTCTCAGAGGGTCATTATAAGTGATTTGGCAATGTGGAACTCTCAGATCTAGAACTATAAGTGCTAACATTGAAGCCTATTCTGTCTTGTGGTTGTTCATTCTGAAAACTCTAGGGGATACTTGATCTCTTTTTGTGCTTCTGTGAAGCAGGTCCTTCTTCATAATAAAGAAGTTGAAAATCAGGGTGAAATTTTTAACTAAAAGCCAGGTACCTGAGATTGAAATGGATCTTATCATCTTGCCCTCCAAAATATTAACTAATTAGCTCTTCAGGTGCTTCCTTGTGGGAGCACCAGATGATCAGGGCAAGTAAAACTGGCTGGTGAAGTTCTTTGTGTTTTCAGGGTGACCTTTGATTTTAGTGTGTGGGAGGGGACTTTCTGTAGAATTTCACCAATGTGTTTGCTTTGTGAAGAGATTCAGAAGGCCAGGAGAAAGGAAAAGTCCTCTAGGAGGAGTCATTAAGAAGAAGTCTGTGAAGAAGAGAAGGCAAACTGATAGCCACACTAAAAGCCTAGTCTCATTTGCTCTGAGCTCTTTTATCCTGGCTCTTGTATTGCTGACTCAATCTGCAAGAAAAAGAACGGAAGTTGCTAATGTGTGGGTTACACAGATGAAATTACATTTGTTACATCTAGTTCATAATGGCAGGCCTGATATTCATCAGCTAACTCAACCCTGAGCTTCCTGGTGCCCACATCTACCTGGGGGATAAGAATTTCATTGACCATCATTAGGAAAGGCATACACACCTACACATCACTCTGCCTAACTCGGCTCAGTGGCACCCACAACCCCCAAAGCATGCTCCATGAGTCCAGCCCAGGGGGTGCCGCAGCTTGTTACACAAGCCACCCTGCAAATGGGAGCCATTGTTGCCATGCTTGTGGCTGAGAGTGAAGAGGCTGACAAGGAGGCTGCCCTGGCCGAGGCCATGCAGGTCCACCTGAATGAGGCTGTCCTCCATACCTGGAGAACCCACGCAGTCATCCACTTTCTGCTCAGAAAGCCCAGTCCCTTGGAAGATGAGCATACAGGACTGGGGCTCTCCCTACACAATCTCCTCTTTGGCAGGAGCTCCAAGCAGACAGACTTAGCCTTCACAGATGGAGGCAAGCCTTCTGAATGTCTCAGGAGACATTTTACTGTATCTGCAAAAAGCTGGCGCTGAATCTTCAAAGGGAAACCACCCATAGGAAGCTACCTTCCTCTGTGCCTCAGAAAGTAGCCATTGGAATGTATCTGCTGGCCTCCCCGATGCCTCCAGGCTGTGTGGCTGAGCTCTTTGAAGTGGGCAGATCTAGTGCTGGGTGTGCCGTTCTGTGCTACCTTGTTCTGTGCTACCTTTCGACACCTCCAGGAATACCAGCCTGACTTGGAGGAGGTCATGGAGAGGTTCTGGACCAAGTGTGGCTTCCTGATGTGTCCTGGGGCTACTGGAGGCACACATTTCGAGGTGATAAAAAGCCAAGCAACTGGACTATCCAAACTATCCAAACAGGCATCGGTATAGTACTTTTCAGTAATTCTTCAAGCTGTGGTTGGTCTTGATCTTCATTTCAGCCAAGCGTTTGTTGGCCGCCCAGGATCCAGCCATAATTCACATGTATTGCAGGGAAGTCATTTTTGCCCTGGGGAGATGCAGGCACTCTCTTACCCCCCAACCAAAAAGAAATGGGGAAAGCCTTAAGGCCATAAAGCTCATCTTTATGGGTGAATAGAATACCTTCTCCATCCATCAGTGGCTGACATCCATCAGTGGCTGACAGCCTCATAACACCAAATCATCACTCTCTAGGAGCTGTGTTTCAATGAGCAGCTCTTGGCTTTCATGAGCTCTTTCGTGGAGCAAGCCTTCAGGCAGTTGGGAGGCTGGTGACAGCGTCTCCAGGGTAAGGCATTATGTCAGGCCCAGCGCGTCTATGATGTGGTCACTGGCTGCTGCTGGCTCCATAATCTGGGTATCCACTGAGGCGAGGTCTTCTGCCTGGAGTGGGACCAGAGCCTCCACCCTTGCTGAGGCATGGAGCCTGCCATGCAAACAATAAGGCCCTAAGGCAGCTGGAGTTCCAGGTGGGTCAGGTCATCAGTTGGCACCTGGTAGTCCAAACGCGGCCAATTCAGAGTGATGACTATCCACCCTGCTTTTCCACTTGAATTTCTCCTTTAGGCCCTCTTCTTTCCCCATTAAGCTTCCCCTCTCCCAGAGGATAAAGTACTGCCATTAATGTCTGTAACCCTCCAAAGGTGCTGTATCTTTTTATAAAGTGCCTGGAAAGGGCATGCAGGCTGGTCATCACCAGAGAAGAAGAACAAATTGCCTGCACAAGAAATTTATTTCAGGTGTGTGGCTGACTTACCACCTGAGCAGTTTAGAGTGGCAGACCTGCTCACCGGCTGGTCCTGCTTAAAATTTCCTTAGTGCTGCTTTTTTTTAAAAAAAATTTTATTGTTATGGTAATCACCATACATTTTAGTGCTGCTTTTGTCATCCATAAAGGCGTAACGCATTTTCATATACATTTACACTTGTACACACACACCTATGCTGTTCAAATAATAATAAACCAATCCTGTTCAAATAATAATCTGTACTGATTTCCTATTGCTCCTGCAACAAATTGCCACAATCTTGGTGGCTTACAACAAATTTATTATCTTGTAGTTCTGGTGGTGAGAAGTCTAAAATTAGCCTCAGTGTGCTAAAGTCAAGGTGTAGCAGGGCTATGCTCCTTCTGAAGGCTCTGGGAGAGAGTTTGTTCCTTGCGTTTTGCAGCTTCTGGAAACCACCTGGATTCCTTGGCTTGTGGCCCCTTTCTCCATCTTCAAAACCAGCCGCAGAGCATCTTCTCTCCTTTCTAACCTCTGCTTCTGTTGTCACATCTCCATCCTGCTTCTCTTGCGCTCTGAAGTCCCTTCTATGTCTAAGAGTTGATGATTCCATGTTCCCCAACTCCTAGGAAGTGCTCACAACTAGGAGAGGACAGAGGTGTGCCGAAGTTGCCCAAGGATCCTTTAAGGCATGAAGTCATCTCCCAACCACTCTCTGCTGGGCAGTGCATGTACTGTTGAGATCATTCATTCACTAAAAGTTTTATGTGCCTACTATGTACTGGGCACTAGGTACACAAAAGGGAAAAAGATCCAGTCCTTGTCTTCAAGAATCCTAGTGGGATAAAAAGCCAAGCAACTGGACAGTTAACACAAAGTAAGAGAGCTGTCATGAGGAGATAAGACCTCGGCATATGGCTGTAGAAGAGGGGCAGCAAATTGAGTAGACCAATACGAGTTTGCCCTTGAGCTGGGTGGTAAAGGACAAGCATGGCTAGAAGGAGCTCCAGGAAGTGGGGCCTGCAGAAGGCACAGGGGTGAAAGCAGTGTGGTGCTCCAGAAGAGTTGCAGGTAGTTCTGCAAGCTAGAGTCCAGAGTAAGGTGGAAGTGTGGGATGGCAGGGGCGGCGGGGGTGGGGCGGGGGTGGGGTGGGGGATGGTAAGGGGGGCACTGCATGCCATGCTAAGGAGGTTGAACTTCCGGTGAGCCAAAAGGAATCACTGACGGAATTAAGCAAAGGGTGACACGATCACACGATCAGTTTATCCTTTTTTTTTAAAGATGTTATTTATTTATTTATTAAAGATTTTATTTATTTATTTGTCAGAGAGAGAGACAGAGAGCAGGAGAGCGTACAAGCAGGGGGAGCAGCAGGTAGGGGGAGAAACAGGCTCCCCACTAAGCAAGGAGCCGATGTGGGACTCTATCCCAGGACCCTGGGATCATGACCTGAGCAGAAAGCAGACCGACTGAGCTACCCAGGCATCCCTATTTGTTTATTTTAGAGAAAGACAAACAGAGTGGGAGAAGGGGCAGAGGGAGAGGGAGAGAGAATCTCAAGCAGACTTTCTGCTGAGCGAGGAGCCCAGCTGGGGCCTGATCTCCTGACCTGAGCCAAAATCACCCTTAACCAACTGAGCCACCCAGGCCCCCCTCAGTTTAGCCTTTTAAAAAGATAATCCTTGGTTATACTTAACTAATGAATCATTGAACATTATCAAAAACTAATGATGTACTATTGGCTAATTGAATTTAAATTAAAAAAATTCAATTATGTGATCTTAAAAAAAAGCTAATCCTTAGTAGCACAGAGGGATGAATTAGAGGGGGAAGAAAGAGGGCAGGAGAATCAGCTAGGAAATCAGTGGGGAATATCTGAAAGCTGGAGGCTGAACTGTACTGCTGTGTGTGTGTGTGTGTGTGTGTGTGTGTAGGGGTGGGTGGAGGGCACTTTATCAGATTATCCAGAAAGTTCTGCTTTGTTTAGCATCCACCTTCTTCTACTTGTGATTGGCCATTGTAGCTTACTGGATGATGGAGCTGTCCATTCTCTGGGTTGGGTTAAATCGGGGGACTCCAGAGATGTAGTTTCTGCAGCTGCCCTGACCCTTCAGCAGTTTTCTACAGGCAAGTATCTTCCCTCCCCTCCCAGAGTCCTCTTCTCCCTGCTGAGGCTCACCCACCCACAGAGGCTGGAGCTGGCAAGAGAGAGAGGCAAACTGCGGACTGGAATTCTGTAGAGCTGGAGGAGGAGCCTCGGCTCCTCCAGCTTTAGAAATGTAGCCAGACAATCCCAAACCCAGCTGTGATTTTGCTTGTGTTTACCCTGTAGCGCCCCTCCCCCCCTTCTCCATTTTTCTCTCCTTCCCTCACATAATTTCCTGGAAGTGAAAAACCTCACAGTTGTCTGTGTGGAGGGTGGGGTGGTGGTGGGGGGGGGATTTTAGGGTGGACCATGAGTATATCATGAGTATATGAGAAAGCTCTACTAGTTAAAAAGTGTAATTTAAAACAAAGTTTTGAATAGTCTTTTAAAAAAGTCTCTTTTAAGATTTACGGGTCACCTTGTGGGGAGGTGATAGGTAATTTGTAAAAGGAAGCCTTTGTTTTGGTTGAGGGACATGAGGAGATAGGGCAGAAGTTTAGTTATTTGCTAATTTGGGGGGTGAGAAGAGGAATGACTTGTTCCTGAGCTGTTTTCAGGCTTGAGATGAGAGGAAGGCTGGTCTTAGGGCCCCAAGAATCCTAAGCAACTGGCACCAGTGACCAGTGGAGAGGGGGTGGCATTCAAACATTGGACGAGAAGAGTAAACCACACCTCAGGCCCATCTTTAGCTTGCCCCTGCACTCTACCAAGAGATTACAGCTGGGGGTCTGTTGAGATCAAGGTAAGTTTTGGGTGAAGCCTAAACTTGGAAAAGTTCTGGACTGGGAAGTCCATCTCCTGGGACCCCATGGTCTTGGAACCTCTTCAGGTCTTAACTTCTTTTTTTTTTAAAGATTTTATTTATTTATTTGAGAGAGAGAGAATGAGAGAGAGAGAGCATGAGGCAGGGAGGGTCAGAGGGAGAAGCAGACTCCTCGCTGAGCAAGGAGCCCGATGCGGGACTCGATCTAGGGACTCCAGGATCATGACCTGAGCCGAAGGCAGTCGCTTAACCAACTGAGCCACCCAGGCGCCCCCAGGTCTTAACTTCTTTCTCTGTAACATGAGAGAGCTGCACTAAAATTAGCAAGTTTGCTTGTAGCTCTAGCACTGCATCACTTCTGGGGTGAAAATGCCATTGTTCTTGCTCATTGTAGACCCAGCAGCATTCTCTGAGGCCTCAAAAAGTTTATGACGATCAGGGGGCACCTGGGTGGCTCAGTTGGTTAAGCGACTGCCTTCGGCTCAGGTCATGATCCTGGAGTCCCGGGATCGAGTCCCGCATCGAGTCCCGCATCGGGCTCCCTGCTCGGCGGGGAGTCTGCTTCTCCCTCTGACCCTCCTCCCTCTCAATCTTCTCTGTCTCTCATTGTCTCTCTCGCAAATAAATAAATAAAATCTTAAAAAAAGCTTAAAAAAAAAAAAGTTTATGACGATCAGAGTTGGTTCCAGTTCCTGGGTGGAGACTTACCAGCTAGGTGGCAGGAAAGGACGAGGGAAGGGGGCCTGCTTCTCCTGTCCCCTGCCATTCTTAACTTTCTGGCACCAAGGAAGGCAGGTACCTACCCAGAGGCCTGGGTCATGGTGACAGCATGGCCCTGGGCAGAGGAGGGAATTGAGCAATTGAGCAGAGGTTGAGATCATCAAAGATACAGAAGGAGAGACGTTTCACCAATGGTTTTACTATCATTTGGTAAAAAAGCATCAAAGGTAACCCTCTTACCTCCAGGAAAAAGGACAAGTCTTTTCAGGGAGTTTGAGAATATCCACTAAAACACCCACCTCCAAGGATTAGTTGGAGATGGCTGGAGAGGAGCATTTATGAGGTAAGTGTGTGTGTGGAGCTCCTACTCTCTGCATAGTAACTGTAAATGAGATACTAAAGATGCTTTGAGACACTTAGGCCTAAAATAGGCAGTATTCCTGCTTACGAAGACTAAAAAAAAAGTCAAATACAAAAGGCTTACCACAATACCACACACAAAAAGAATGTTTCAGGATAGGCTCAGGCAACTGTCCCCCTCAGCCCACTCTGTGCTTTAGGGAGGAAGAGGAGTGGGCCTGTGTTTGCTGGTGGGAGACTCTTGCTACCACCACCATAGGTCACCTGCCATGCCCAAGGCAGGGGGCTGCAGTTGGGTTGGCAGAGACTCATTTCCAGGACTATTCTACATTTGGACAAGGGAATGAGGAGCATGGCTTTCTCTGAAGAGCCTACTGATCCCTAATTTGCGCCAGAATCACAGAGGCCTTACTGGATCACATCGAGGTGATCTCTAGCCTCACCTGATTACTCTTCCTGTTCGTTTTCTTTCTAGTGGTAATTATTCATTTGTAGTTTTATCTAATGACTATCTTCCCCTTTAAATAATAAGGTCCATGAACGCAAGGATGATGTGTATTCTTTTTTATTGTGGTAAAAAAAATCCTAAAACCTCCCATCTTCACTATTATAAGTGTACAGTTCAGTAGTGTTAAGTATATCTACATTGTTGTGAAATAGACCTCCAGAACCTTTTCATCTGGCAGAACTGAAATGCTATACCCAGCAAACAAGAACTCCCCTTCCCCTCACCTCAGCCCCTGGTCACCACCATTCTGCTTTCTGTATGTGTAAATCTGTTTCAGATACCTCATATAAGCGAAATCATATAACATTTGTCCTTTGGTAATCGGCTTATTTCACTTAGCACAATGTCCTCCAGGTTCATCCATGCTATAGCATGTGACAGGATGTCCTCCTTTTTAAGGCTACATTGTATTCCACTGCATTTATAAACCACATATTGTTTATCTATTCATCCACTGATGGACATTTATTTTGTTCCAACCTCTTGGCTACTGTGAATAATGCTGCAATGAACATGGGTATGCAAATATCTCTTTGACATCCTGCTTTCAATTCTTTTGGATCTATATCTAGAAGTAGGATTGCTACATCATATGGTAGTTCCAGTCTTAATTTTTTAAAACTGCCATACTGTTTTCCCAAGATGATGTACATTTTTATCACTAATGAATACCATACCCTGTACGTAAGATAATGCCTAGGCATAAAGTAGACCTTCGAACGTCTCTTGAATGTATGAATGATAACAAAAGGGACGTGGGGTTAACAAGAAAACAGACCTAAGCCTCACCACCATGGCCTCTCCCGGCTGAGGCCTGATTATAATTATTAGAAGCCCTGATCCAGAGGCTTGTCCACCCTTTGCTATGGGGCTGAGACAGAATGAAACATAAGGAGAAAACCTAAAACACTACCTGCTTTCAAATAAAGATCTTTTTATTAAAATCCCAAGTTTCTTTGCTTCTTATTCATCTTTTTATCTACTCCTTTCCTCCACTTAATTTTTAAATTTCTTCTAAAAGAAAAAGGAGGAAAAAGAAGCAAGAATCCAAGTCCCATTGGAGAAATCTTCCCAAAGTCCTGAGTACCTGGGTATGGCAGAAGCTGTGGTCTGTGGTCTCCTTCCTGGCGCAAGTGGCCTAGAGAGGACCTTAGGAGGGCTACTCTCTTATGGACTAGGTGTGCTAGTGTGACTCCTCTGGCCAGCTGGACCAGGGCTGCCCTGTGGGTATTGTGCTGTTCTAGCTGAGCAGCTGGCTCCTAGGCCAGTTCTCTGACCAGGCACCTGTGCCCTGTCATTTCGGCTACAACGGTGGCAACAGCAGTCTGATGGCGCCCGAGGGTCCTGGCTGTGCTGGAGCTTCTGTGTTTGGCCCATCTCTGCTCCAGGGTATACTGTGGACACCCCTGGAATATTTGGGGCTGCTGACGGGAGTCTTTCTGGGAGGCTGGTTTCTGTCTGGAGACTCTGGCCTCCTCTGGAATTCTGCTGGAGAAAGAAATTACAGCTGCTCTCTTCATCCCATTCTGTCCAGGCCCCAGCTTTAAGACTGTAAAAGATGACCATGATGACCAATTATCAACTACATTTAAGGCAAGAGCCAGTTAAAAGCCGGTGGAGGGATCACTGGGCTTGAGTTCTACTGTCAGCCTTAACATTGACTGGCAGTGGTACCTTCTGCAAATTACTTTCCTCCAGCTAGGTGTCCTCATCTGTAAAATGCTAGGGTTGAAGATAGTCTCCAGCCATCCCTTACAGCCTTAACATGCTGACTCCATCACCTCTAGTGACACCATGCTTTCTTAAATTTTTAGGTGCTCCTTTGAGGGAATCCCAACTTTTATCATTTATGACTTCCTTCTCCACCCAGTCTCATGTCATGGGGGAAGTAGGCTGGAATGAATCCCTTTCCTTTCTTTACAACCCCCAGTGGATGATGGGATAGTCAGGGTGGACCACACCGAGGCCAGCTAACATGAAAGGCCCTGTACTCTGTTTCTACCTCTCTTGCAGATATGCTGGAATGGCAATAGGTAAGGGACAATGTTATCGAGGAAAGAACTCCCAGAGAAGCCTCCACTGCTGTAGAATTTGCTACGGCTGCTGCTTTTTGTGTTCCTTTAGCTGATAATCTCCAGGGAGATTATCAGGGATGTGCCCAGTACAACAGATGTACTGGGGAGGTTTTAAGACAGGAGAGCTTGCTAATGTTGTAGGACCTTGTACTCTGCCCTACTTTGCTCAGGTTAGAGCCTATGGCAGAGAGGGAAAGAACCTACAGAGAGAGTTCACTCACCCAGATGAACCAGAGACGCCAGACCTGCCCAGGACCCAGCAAGACTGGATGTGAGGTGAGGAGTTTCCTTGGCCAGCCACAGGCACCCCAATCTGTTGAAGGGGAAAGGTAAGTATGTAGCTACTGTCTTGGGCCCTCTTGAAGCAAACAGTAGGCTTCCTCTAAATAAGCCAGGGTTGCACTGCCCACTGTCTGTCTCACTGCAGTGTGCAATTATCTGAGCTACATTCAGCCTTCTTATTGGCCTCTGCTTCACCCTGGCTTCTGAATGGCTCGCTGCTGAAAGACCCTGGCTGGCCAATAAGCAAGCAGGCCTGAGGCAGGGCCAGTTACCCTCCAATAGACTGTTTGCACAAACATCTTTGTAGGAAAAGCCCTTTGATGGCAACCAAGCAGAACAGACCTATTCCCACAGCACAGATGACAGAAATATCTTGCCGGCCAGACTGCTGTCTCTGTTAAGATAGTACCACCCACAGCTGTAAGGAACAGCTGATTTGTCTTGAAAAGAGACTGTTATCATGAAGACCAGGGCTGCCTTTGGGAAGCCAGGGTTGGGAGTGAGAAGGTGGTTGGGGGACCCACACTTCCGCCTGGGACACAGGGGAGGAAGGACATGAACACTAGGTGTCAGGAACTGCCACATCCCTCTCCTTTATCCTCTTGACTGTGGCTCCCTGTCACGGTTCCCACAAAGGAAAAAAGTCAGGTTCAGGACTCTGTGGCACTCCTGGGACACCCCCAGAACATCTCCATTTCCAGACATTGCTCCCAGTCTATCTCCCTTGTCTTCCTGAGAAAGCACTCTGTGGGCCACCTAGAAGTTGTTTTGAGTGTCCCAGCTTAGAGCTGGACAGAGGTTTAAAGGTTTTAAATTCTGAGAGTCTGAAAGAGGACCCAGGAAGGCGGTAAGGCAAAAGAGAAAGGCTTGGAAGGCTTAAACAAGAAGACAGGAAATCACTTAAGATCTGAAGTTGTGTATTCACCGTTAAGTCATTCATTAAGACCACTCTGTCAGACATGTGCTAAGCACTCAAGGTAAGAAGTGGAATAAGACATGGTCCAGTGGGGGAGATAGCTATGTAAACAGTAACTGCAATACAACGAAAGGAGCGCTAATAGAAAAATGCCAAAGCAATGAGGTGAGATCATTCCATCCTGCTTTCTTTCTTTTTCTTTTTCTTTTTAAGATTTTATTTATTTATTTGAGAGAGACAGAGAGAGAGCATGAGTGGAGAGAGGGAGAAGCAGACTCCCCCCTGAGCAGGGAGCTCAACCTGGGACTTGACTGTAGGACCCTGAGATCATGACCTGAACCAAAGTCAGACACTTAACCTGACTGAGCCACCCAGGTGCCCCCATCCTGCTTTCTTCTATAGGGATATATGGGGGGTGGCTCCCATGTGAGCAAAGTGGATCAGTAGCCCTCTACCATAACTCTTTCTCCTTCCCCACTCCCTCCCCCATTCTTTTCCTTTTCTTCTCTCTCTTCTTTCTTCCTTCCCCACAGCACCCAATAGCTCCCAAGAGTACTCACTCATCCCACTAAGAGAAACAATGTTAATAAGTTGCTGACCCCTGTCCTAAGTAAACAGAACTTTCCAGTGGAATTGGGTTATCTAGCTCCTTAGTCCTCTGGTGTGAGGAGGGCTCATTATGTTAGATTATTATTTTGTGGATAAAGTTTCCTAAGTGACAAAAATCAAGTTCGAGTCCTAAGATCTAAACCAGTCAGAGAGAAACAATCCAATACAGAGAAAAGAGGAAAGTATCTGGATGGATGTGTTTCTTTTGAACTTGAGTTTTTATTTATGAAAAAATAAGAGTTTAAAACTATTATCAGTTTCAAACAATATAGTCTGAAACCCAGGTACTCACCACCCACATTTTATAGGTTGACACTATCATATTTGCTTCAGATCTTTTCTTAAAAATATTTAGATTCAACTAAAGATCCACTCCCTTTCCTTTGCCCCTCCTCCTGAAGAAATCACTCTCCTGAAGTTGGGTTGTGTCATTCATTCCCATGCATATTGTTATACTTGACATATTTTTGTGTTAATAAAAATAAATACTAATAGTTTATATGTTTTGAAACTTTACATAAAAGGTTTAATACTGTACATATCTTTTGCTACCTGATTTTTTTTTTTACTCCATATGCCCTTGGTATATGAGGTTCCATTAAAATTCTGTACTCTCATTGTAAGAAGAAACTGGTATATTTCTTATTTATTTCTATCGTATTTGTTATGCTTTCTATTTATCATGCTTTTCTTTGATTTCTTTTTTCCATCTCTTTTTCCTATCTTCTGTGTATCAACAGTGTTTTCTTTATTCTTCTTTCCTTCTACTACTTTGGAAATGATACATTCTATTTCAATTTTTCTAGCTTCTATCCTTAAATCTTTAATATAACTGCCTCCAAAATGTCCCTTCTCTTTCCAAACAAAGACCTTAGACTATTTAACTTTGATCTGCTCTAGCCACTTACCATGTTACTATTATGTAATGCTGTGCTGTCTAACATGGTAGCCATTACCCACATGTAGGTACTTAAGTTGAAATTAATATTAAATATAATTAAATTTTTTCTTGGTTGCATAGCCACATTTTAAGTGCTTCATAGCCACATGTGGTTAATGGCTACCATATTGGACAGAGCAGATATAGAACATTCCCATCATTATAGAAAGTAGTATTGGACAATGCTAGTTATTTATATCTACTTTTAATCCTCTCCAAATTAATTGTTATTAGTAGTAATGATTTTTAGAGTCAGTATTTCTTTTTTTTTTTTTTTTAAAGATTTTATTTATTTGAGAGAGAGAGAATGAGAAAGAGAGAACACATGAGGGGGGATAGGGTCAGAGGGCGAAGCAGACTCCCTGCAGAGCAGGGAGCCCGATGTGGGACTAGATCCAGGGACTCCAGGATCATGGCCTGAGCCGAAGGCAGTCGCTTAACCAACTGAGCCACCCAGGCGCCCCTAGAGTCAGTATTTCTTTAGATTTACCTTTGTGTTTACCAATTTCTTTACTCACCTTTGTTTTTTTCCTTACTTTTGTATTTAATTTCCTTCCTTCTGAAATTATCCTATAGGAGTCCGCTATGGACTGAATTGTGTCCTCCCCACAATTGATATGCTGAAGCCCAACCCCCAGTGTGATTGTATGTGGGGATAAGGTCTTTAGGAGATAATTAAGGTTAAATGAAGTTATAATGGTGGGGCCCTAATCCAATAGGACTGATGGCCTTATTAGAAGATGTTCTGTAGGGATAGATGTTTTTGTGATTTGTCCCGCATAACTGACCACCTGGACCTGCATATACACAGGCAGGCTAAGGAATGTGGTTTGTGAGACTTGTGCTGTGTGAATAACCTTGGGAGCTTAGTTGTTTGAAATATATGATCTGGCCTCCAGGTCAGAACTGGCCCTTCTGTTCTGGATGCCGAGAGCTACAAATCTTGTCTCCCATCCCCTCCTGCTCCAGGCTGGGTTGGGCCCCTGGAATGGAATCCAGGAGGGGAGGCAGATACACATAGCCCAGGTTCCTTGAAAATATAGAAACATGATAACATAGAAAATACAGCTTGCTCCAAACTGCACGTAGGAACAAATGGTTTAATTTCAAACCCTGTTATTTGCCATATAAATATGGCCTTATGGGGATGATCAGTTGGAAGTCTCACCTGAGGGGAGGATGCTCTGCCCAGGCCTCTCAATCAGGACTCCAGCCTGGCTGTTTCCATGGGGCTGCCCCAGCTAATGAGGTTGGATGTTGTAGGTACCCGATTTGATGTAATTTTGCCTTATTCTCATTTCTTGCTGGATATTACCTTTATCTATGCGTAGATTCCTTTCTTCTTCTGTTTCTACTAGGTTTCTATAATAATAAAGTTTTCTTTCCTTTTTCAAACCAAAATATGGCTGTTGTGAATCTTTTGTTTAGAACAGAAGAGGAAGAGAGACCCTTCTTTCCCTCTCTCTCTCAATCTCTTGCTCTCTCTCTCTGAATAGGCTCATGGGAAAGGTCATGTGAGGACTCAGCAAGAAGGTGGACATCTGAAAGCTAGAAAGAGAGCTCTCACCAGAAACCGAACCCTGCTAGACCTCAATCTGGGACTTCAGCCTCCAGAACTGGGAGAAATAAGTTTCTACTGTTTCAGCCATCTAGTCTGTGGTATTTTGTTATGGCAGCCCTAAAACACAAATATAGAGTCTGTTCAACAAAGGTCTCAAGTGTTATTCTGAAAGTCTTTATTTTGTCCTAACTCTTTAATAATTGTTTAGCAGGGTATAGGATTCTAGGCTGTCAGTTATGGTCCTTGGGAATTGAAAATATTATTCCATTGTTTTTTAGCCTTTGTTGTTATAATTGAGAAATTTGTGGCCAGTCTAAAATGTTTTTCTTTTTTTGGGTTGCTTTTAATATTTCCCCCAATTTTCTGGGTTTTGTTACAATGTGTCTAAGTGAAGGTGTGATTTCATATTCCTTGCTTCGGGTTCATTTTGATTCTTTAATCTTAGGATTCTTGTCTTTGACCAGTTCTGGAAAATGTTTACTTATTATTTATTTCCTTAATTTTTCTCCATCTAGAATTCCCATTAATATATTGAAACTTTTCATTCTATCATTCATTTCCCTTAACTCCTCTTTGTATTTTTCATTTCCTCTACTCTGCTGCATTATGGCAATTTTCTCAGCTTCACCTTCTAGTTTCCTAATTCTCTTTTCAAATGTGTCTATTCTGCTTTTAACCAGTCCATTAATTTATTCCTTCAATAACTATATTTTGCAATTCTAAGAGTTTGATTTGCTCAAACCTATCTTTCTTTTGGGGTCTTGTTGTGTACCAAATGTTTCTTTACCTATTTATTGTAAATATATTGATTTTAGAATCTAATTGAATTTCTCTGGACTTCAGTTGTCTAGATTATGAATTGTGGCATTAAATTAAATGGCTTCTGCAGTGACTTCCACCTCTGAAATTCTAGTATGCACTCTGATATTCATTTATTTTTTTATTTTTTTTATTTTTTAAAAGATTTTATTTATTTTTCAACAGAGAGAGAGGGAACACAAGCAGGGGGAGTGGGAGAGGGAGAAGCAGGCTTCCGTGGAGCAGGGAGCCTGATGTGGGGCTCAATCACAGGACCCCTGGATCATGACCTGAGCCAAAGGCAGACGCTTAACGACTGAGCCACCCAGGCACCCCATTTATTTTTTTATAAACACTGCTGCCATACTTTGCATTTCCAATCAGTGAAGGTGGCATTGGAGCCTGGCAGTGACTAAAGAATGATTATTTTAAAAGCCACCTTCACCAGACCTCTAGGGCTCTGAGCCAACATCTTCCATTTTCTCATCTCCCCTTCCTGTATTACCACAGAGAGAAACAGGTGGCTAACCAGATGAAAACAGGCCAGGAAAAATATCCATCTGGGTTTGGTTTCAGATCAGAGATATTTTTTGGAGGCTCTTCAAAGAATCCAGCTGAAAGGCTGGGGAAAAAAGGTAAACACTAAACCTCTCAGCTTTTCAGAGATTTTTGGATTGACTGTTGTAGCACTTAAAATATAAAATTAGAGTGATAATAGTTTCTCTACACTCTCTGGAATATTGGAGGGCTGAAAGAAGGATAATGAAGGCCTGTATTTCTTTTTACCTAAAGATTACCACAATTGAGCTAGAAGAATATAAGAAGGTGCTGGAAGTGAACTGTGGGGTGAAGAATGTAGGACATGATTTTAATATATTTCTATAAAAGGAAAGTGAGTGATCAATACAACCATCTCTGCAGCTTGTATCCCAAAGTGCCTCACAAGCATCTTTCAAATTCTGTTCCTATGATGTCAAATGTTCAGTGAATAGAGGACGCAATGAGACTCAGTCTTCCCAAACCCTGGCTTCTGGTCTATCAGACTGACTGTGAACGCTGTGGACAGGGCCTGTAGGTTCTTCGGCAAATGGCATGGCGCCAATTAAAATTGATATTCAGCTTACTTCAAAGGGCACTGGCTTTCCCCAGCATCCTCTCCCACCTGCCCAGATACAGTCATGCCACTTTTATGATTTATTTCTTTTGCTTAGATTTTTAGAATAAAGTTGACTGAGGCATAATCTATGTACACTTTGCTTTATTGAGGTGTAGTTTATATATACTTTGTTTAAAATTCAACAAAGTATAATTTTCCTTCCTTTTCCATGCTGTCCTAGACAAAGTTTTGGAACTAAATGTCAAAGTTGTATAGCTCTCCTGACTACTGGTGTTTTGAAAGATGTGGTTGCCCCTTAAATTTCTTTTCCTCTGTGTCGTAACTGCAAAACAATTTTTCATTCTAAACAGAGATCTAAATGAAGATCATTAGGAATGAGATGCTTTTTGTAAGCCCTTGAGGCATTGTGTGTGAGGCATATGTGTTTATTCGTAATTTTTATGTCTCTCTCCTTCATTCCTATTTTCATCTAAATAGCTTTTAGATCTGTCTATTTTTCCTCTGAAATGTTTCACTCTCATCTTTTTCTTTTCTTCCTTCTTTGAACACCCTTTCCAGGCCTCATTTCTTTTATCTGATGAAAACAATCCATTCTACATATTCTCTAGCCAGATTAATCTTCCTAAAGCACTTCATACTGTCTCTCCTTTGCTCAAACGCTATCAATGGCTCCCTTCTGCCTACTAAATCAAGCACAGCCTTACTCTGCTGGTCAGTGTCCTCTACAGTCAGGCCTAATGCATCCCTGCTTCTAGTCCTACCGTGTATTCACCTGCCTTCATATTTTGCTTAGAATGTCATTACTGTCACATCTTCCTGCAGGAAATACTGCCCACCTGTTGATCCTCAAATCAAATACTATCCCCTTTCTCTAGCTTTCTATCATCACTCCTATGCAAATTTATATCTGCCATTTTTAAACTCCTATGGCACTTTGTACCATGCCAGAACACATGTTGCCTTTTCTCATGGCAATTTATGTTTGTGCCTTAAGTTCCATACCAGATTGTAAACTTTTCATCTTATCCATCTTGGTATTCTCCTAAATACCTTGCATATAATATAATAAAATACTGGTAGTATTATTTGTAGTATGAATAAATACTCACATCTCAAAGCTCTGTTGGCTGAATAAAAACAGGCACTTAAATGATTCTGAAACTTCAAAATTATGATATACAGTTTACTTGAAGGATAAGATAGAATAAAAACTGATGACAAATAATATCTAATTTACTGTACCATACATAACTCACACATAATTGATTAAATGAATGAATAAACAAACATTACAGGACACATACAGACACTAGCCCATCTGTAAACTAGCAGAAGGTATTCATCATGTCCAGAGAAAAAGTCTCTTTATACTTTAAACAGTAAAATGAATAAGAAAAACTGTAATGGCCCACCCTCCCGTCCGGGCCGCTCTCCAGGGCGTCTGTAAACACACCCCGAGACTGTCATGGAGGGGGAGGAGGAGGCGGCGGCGGCGAAAGGAGGCGTTTTGGGCCGCCTCCAGGGTCCGCTCTGTCATTCCTGAACTGGTCCCTCGTCCCCGTGACTGTGGCATCAGGGAAGCGAACTGTTAGGCGAGAGGAGGAGACAGTCAGAACCATATCGCCTTCTTCCCCCGGGGCAGGGGCCGGGCCGGGCCAGGCCGGCTGAGCCAGGGGAGGGCAGGGGGAGGGAGTGCCTGGCCAGGCTGGCCTGTCCGCCGAGATGGATGACAGTAAGGTGGTTGGAGGCAAAGTAAAGAAACCTGGCAAACGTGGTCGGAAGCCAGCCAAAATTGACTTGAAGGCAAAACTTGAGAGGAGCCGGCAGAGTGCAAGAGAATGCCGAGCTAGGAAAAAACTAAGATATCAGTATTTGGAAGAGATGGTATCCAGTCGGGAAAGAGCCGTATGTGCCCTCAGAGAGGAACTGGAAATGTACATACAAGCAGTGGTGCATGGCAATGGACCAGAGAAAAATCCCTTCTGAAATCAAGGCCCTACTCACTGGAGAAGAGCAGAGCAAATCTCAGCAGAACTCAAGGAGGCACACAAAAGCTGGGAAGACAGATGCTAATAGCAATTCCTGGAGAAGATTATATAAAATGACGAGTCACTGATTGAAGTCAATATTCTGATTCCTATGGAGGATGAAAGGGCAAGATTGTACTTCTTGGCTCCATTTACAACCTACTGCTCAGTAGTCATCTCTGTAAATCTGCAATTTCTACCAAAATCCCAAAGGATTTTGCTTTAACTTTCAACACTTAGAGAATTTATAAACACTCAGATCTGTTCTGGTTGGCCTTGCCACCCATGGCATCGAACATGTTGCAATGCTTGAAAACACAGGAGTAGAGAGAAGTGGGTGAAGATTGTATTTTTGCACCTTAACTCCACATTGCTTTATTGGTTAATTTATATTCTTTCCATGTATTTCATGTCATTGTATGTGTATGTGTGTTTAGGTGTCACCTATGTTTTTGATTGCCCTACAAAGAGAAACCAAATGGGCTGATAACCAAGTTCTCAGCCTTAATGGACCTAATTTTATTTGTTTATATTTACTTGAGTAATGTTTATTTTCTGCATGAACCATGATTTCTCCTGTGAGCCATTCCAGCATAAGCTGTGAATATGTATTAACAAATATATACATTTCTATTTTTATAATCCATAATGATATGCCTGTTTTAAATAATGTACGTGTTAACAAAATCCATTAGGAAAGCCCTCAAGACGGCCTCTATTTAAAACTTTTGTTGCTGTCTTCTCAAACTATATTTATAAAAGTTTGCTAGGGCCTAGTCCATACTTGGAAAATAAGTAGTCAAATTTTATTTTTAAGCAGGAAGTAACCTTTTAGGCATTTCTGCAGCTTACATCATCTTGACAACCTAGAGTGTTGTATGTATGTATGTATGTATGTTTGTATGTATGTATGTGTTTGTATCTCGTATGTCTGTATATGTATGTGGGGAGGGTAGGAGTGAATGTTCACACACATTGCCTTGTGTAGTCAACTAGGAGAATTTTTCTAAAGAAAATAGGATGAAATTAGCTGCTGAGATCGAGTTTCTGCCTCAAGAGATCTGGAACAAAACGAGGGAGAAATTGCTAGTACATCTAATGGCTGTAGGCATAACCAGAACACTTAGTTTCTTCCCTGACATGAGTTTCCGTATGAATGTGTTCTGAGCCAGGAAGAAACACACTGTGGCTGTGCCTCTGGTTCAGCCCTGACGGCGCCTCCGCTCTGGAGTGAAGCACTGAGCCGGCGTTGTGCAAGGCTCGGCGGCTGGCAGGCCGGGCAGGAGGTGCACAAGGCCAGGGTTTCCAGTTCCCATCAAAGCTACATTTACTTTCTTCCTGACTACCAAACACAGTGATGGTTGAGGAATCAAGCTCATCATATTCTACGTGCAGACTAGGAATCTTTCACTTTCCCCACTGAGACACTTTATCACTCTCCTCTTTCCCATCGTTAAATCAGGAGTTGTGTTCTCTGTTGCTGCTAAATTATAATTGTTCTTAGCTCTAATGAAGCAAATTTTTGGCTTCTAAACAGTATGTTTTGTTATGAAATGGCAGTTTAAGAGGAGGCATCATAGTCTAGATTGTGAGATGGAACAAGAGATGGACCACATAGTTTCAGAATACAAGGTACTCTCCCCCCTTCTCTTAGGCCACACGTTTGAATAAAGTGCTTCCCTTTAGCCTGAGTTCCTGAAGATCTCTTGTGTGTAGGTTGCAAACTCAGATCTAGTCTAGTCCTGTGTGACTACCGATAGACCACTAGCCCCGCCTGTTGGGTCTCTCTGTGTTTTGGAGGACTGGGGATTTAAGAGTATTTAATGTCTTTTTAGGATCACAAATATAGATAGATTAAAAACTGTTAATATACTGACCTTCAGAATTTAAGTGTTTTAAATATAGTGTTCAGATTATAATGGGTATGTTTTTGCCATCTGGTCTACTCAAATGTATATTTTTATTTTGCAAAACAACCCAAGATTTACTCTGTGTTGCTTTGTTCAGTACCTTTTGAATTCCCCAGAAGAGTTGTTTTCAAAGCAAACATTCCAAAATGAATGTCGCTCTTCAATGGAATGTCTCCATTGTGCTTGAAGTATTTCTTCTCTGGTTGTAACTTTAAATTACAGGGTCATTTGAGCAACCCTCCACCCCCACCCCCAGTATCTTTACAAGAGCAGTGACTTTGTCCTCAGGTAGAGGATGTGTGATTTTGGATGAAAGTAAATTACAACTTACTGAGTTTATTCCTAAACTGATCTTTTTGGTATTTTAAAGTAGATCATACCAAGAGAAAGTTCCTTGGTCTTAAAAAGGAATGTTTTGATTGCTTTGGGTATTGTGCTGGCTGCACGCTTTGGCCACTTGAAGCATGTTAATAAATGTCACTGATTAAAAAAAAAAAAAAGAAAAACTGTAATGCACTAAGGTAAAATTACAATACACTGTCTTTTTAACTCAAGTAAAGTATTTTTTTTTTTAAGGATTTTTTATCAGAGAAAGAGAGCACAAGCAGGGGGAGCGGTAGGCAGAGGGAGAAGCAGGCTCCCCGCTGAACAGAGAGTCCTATGTGGGACTCGATCCCAGGACCCTAGGATCATGACCTGAGCCAAAGGCAGACGCTTAACTGACTAAGCCACCCAGGCATCCCTCAAGTAAAGTATTTTAAAATATAAAATATCTGTTTGCTTAATATTTAAGTAAATTCTACTGAATCTGTTGGGTCAGATTCTGCATTTGGATCTTAACATACTCCAGCTGTTCTTAAATGAGTGTATAATATATAGCCATACAGACCTGGGTTCATATCCTGCCTCTGTCCCTTATTGGTATGGGATTTTGGGATCTTTAAAGCTGTAGTCTTCTCATCTGTAAAATAAGGATCAAAAATACCACATCACAAAGTATTTTAAAGATTAAATGAGATTATATGGTAAAGTGCTTAGCACAGTGTCTGGCATATAGTACACGTTCAATAAATGGTTGCTATTTTTTCAAGTTAAATCATAACCTATTTCAAGAGACAGATTTTTGTATTCAAAAGTTGTGCTGTCTAATGGTAGATACTACCCATATGTGGTAATTGAGCAATTGAAATGTGGCTAGTCTGAATTGGGATGTGGGTGTATAAAAATCACACTGGATTTTTATTTTATTTTTTATTTTTTATTTTTTTTTAAAGATTTCATTTATTTCTTTGAGAGAGAGAATGAGACAGAGAGAGCATGAGAGGGGGGAGGTTCAGAGGGAGAAGCAGACTCCCTGCTGAGCAGGGAGCCCGATGCGGGACTCGATCCCGGGACTCCAGGATCATGACCTGAGCCGAAGGCAGTTGCTTAACCAACTGAGCCACCCAGGCACCCCCACACTGGATTTTTAAAGACTCAGTATAAAAAAAGTAAAATATCACATAAATACTTCTTTTATATCAATTACACATTGAACTGATATTTTAGATAAATTGGGTTAAATAAAATGTATCGCCAAATTAATTTTCACCTCTCAAAAGTAAAAACTGTTTTTACTTTTTAAAATGTTGGTACTAAAAAACTATATTATATATGAGTCTTGCATTGTATTTCTATTGGGCAGCACAAAGCTAAAGTCCCCGGTAAGGACAGAATTAGGTATACAGATGTTCCACTAATACATGACTGGTTGGTTGATATGGCTAAATCTCTTCATCATTTCATTACAATGGCAAAATTAAAAGCATAAGAGACTGTGTTTTTTCAAGTGCCCACAAATCAAGACAGATTTCCAGAGTGGTTATTATTAGAGAATTTCATGTGTAAATGAGTTATTTACTCAGTAAGTTTTTGGTGATTTTCTCCTGCAAATCTTTAAGCACTGAAGCAAAACTCTTCAAACAGAGCTTTAGTGAAACTTGTGCAGTTAAGAACGGGAATGACCTTTTATTTGTCAATAATACCTTAGTAAAGCTGAAACAAAACAAAACAAAACAAAACAAAACCCAAAAAAGAACGGAGATGACCTTTCTGGGACTAAGAAATCCAATTGCTGAAATTAACTTTGGCAAATGACAATGAATCACAAATTGTCTGCAGGCCAGCTATGTTGTCACATCTAATGGGCAAATCAGGATCACTGATGCCCTCTGGCTCCTGCATTTTCCTGATCTTTATAGCATATCTAACTGGAAGGATTCCAGGAAGCAAAGGATGGGGGCAGATGCTATGACACTCTCCTGTCAGTACAAGACATGCTGGCTAACTCCAGAGACCATTTGGTCTTCTTCCATAATGTTCCATAAGCATGGAACAAATGTCTCTGATGGTTTTAAACACAGGCAGAACTGGAGCCAGATAATACTCTCTGAATGTATTACTCCTTTAGCCAATTGGATTTGCAGCAAACAAGATCTCTCTGAAAGAAATGTCTGGATTGGTTCTATTCTAAGCTTTTGGTGGGAGTGGGAAGGGGGCCTGAATATGATTGAATTGTTCCAGAATGCACCAGGGTGCTTCCTCCCCCTTTTCCCCAACATCTGTTGACTCTTCTCCAACCACTAATACCTCCACCACCATCTCACTACAACCACCAGTGGTTAACATTTATTTAGTGCTTACTACATGCCAGGCACTTTTCTCAATATTTTTTATGTTATGACCTCACTGAATACTCAAACCATTCTTTAGATACCACTCCTAATTTTCAAGATGATGAAACTGAGGTGCAGGGTAGTTAAGTTGCTCACAGTCGCTCAACTAATAATTAGAGCAGCCAGAAAGAGAAGTTAGCCTGCTGCTCTTGGTGCTCAAAACCCCAGGTTATAGCATCTGGAGAAGATTCTGACTAGTCTACAGAACATAAGAGAACAGATTGGCTTAGCCAGGGCAAGCCTGGTCCTGTAAGTTATTCCTTAGGCTGCTCTGGCACCTAGAGGTGTAGAGTTTTTTACCTCCAATCTTTTGTGGCCTCTGATTGAGTGTCAAAGGTGTATAATGGCATATGGCATTTTCCTGAGTCCCTAAAGCTCATTCTTAATCACAGAGTATTGTTTCAAGTTTTGTAACACATAATATTGTTCACTGGTTTGAAGAGAGAGATGTATCATTTAGTGAAAATAAATCATTTTTATTATGATGCCTTTGGATACTCTTTGGTACCTAAGGACATGTTAAATGGAAGTACTACATGAACTTTGCAGTCTTGTTTTCCACCATCTTCCTGCATGCTTCTGCTCTCCAAGGAGCCCCCCAGTGTTTCCTTAGCCTCGGAGACTGGCTTAGGTCCATCAAGGCAAAGGGTGGAGAGAAAATGGATACAGAGGGGAAGCAAGAATGTGAGCAACAATAGAAACCACAATCCACTACTTCATCAGGTTACATGTGCTTCTTCATTCTGAGCAAGAAGTAGAAGAAGGCCATTGGTTAAGCTCAGGTAGACTCTATATAGACTCTATATGAGATGTATACAAATACCCCTAACGTTTTTTTTTTTTTTTTTTTTAGTAACAACCTGATTGATTTTTCTTTCTGAGTGGTTTGGAGGAGTAGGGAATAACAAATGAAACACTTTATTTGCTCAAAGATCTCATGCCCTAATGAAAGGGAGAAACCCGATTAAATATCCACATGCCCTTCATGACTGAAGATTATGACATTAAGGCAAATTAAGTCTTTATCAAGAACCACAGCATGATTAATTTTAAATGGAATTGTCTTTACACAGTTCCCAACTTTGCCATGGGCTCATGGGATGTTAGAATGGGATAAATTATGAATTTTCTAATTTCCTCATCTTTTATATGAGGAAACTGAAGCCCACAGAAAAGTGCGTTAGAGTCAAGGATTTGGTTTTCATACTCCCGCTCCTTCGGACTTTTCCTTTGCAAATGAAATTATTTGCTTAATTTGCTTGCTTGAACTAAGCTTCCTGGTTCTTTTATTATCAATTTCAACTTGTTTCCAGAGCTGAGAATATGTCAATACTGCCTTCAATTTATTCATAAAATGATAGTTATGATCAAGGGATAAAGGCACTCTTAAGCTAATAAGTAATTATCTCTTACTATATAATTGCAAACAGGATCCTCATCTAGAATTTCCATTTTTTTAAAAAAATTTTGCCTGTTAATATAAAGAAAATGGAAGCAGTCAGATGACCTTTTTTCCTTGACTAAGGATCAATGTATCTACCCACAAGGATGACAGCAAACACATAGAAACTATAAACTGTATAATAACTAAAAATACATATTCACACACAAATAGACGACATATATATCTTGTTTAGGCAGGTTATACTTAGAATACTTATTAGGGCACAGTGAGTCCTGGAGACCTTTGAACATAAGCTAATGTTAATTGGCTGAACTTTCAGATACAGAATTAACAGGTGTCTAGTCCTGTTCAGTAAAACAAAAAACACATGCTGGGGCAATGGGACTGTTCTTGACTGCACTGGGTGGTTACATGGGTATACAAATAATAAAAATTCATTGAGCTGTACACTTAAGATTTGCGCATTTTATTGTATATGTTATACCTCAAGAATAAAACTAAAAAATATAAACCACAAAGGACTAGAGACAAGCAAAAAACCCCACCTTTTTGCAAAGGTTGCAAACATGCAATTGGTCTTTTAGCTGTTTGTAACTTCAGATTTGCTATATCTTAATTACGATACTTGAGTGGCTTGAAACATTTTTTTGTTTCTTCTGTTTATCTTTCAGTAAACTAAGTTATTTTAAAAGATCTTGTGATCTCCTTATAAGGCGAAAAAGGCTTTAACTTACCCATTTGCAAGTAAGATGGTGTAGTAATTATGTGCAGAATTTTGTAGAATAACACATGAGGCCATCTCTATGGGGCGGGATACAATACAGAAAATGTTTCTTTAATTTCGCCCTCTTCCGCCGCCTATTTTTACGGGGTACTTCAGGCACTGGTATTGAGAGAACAAATGGGTCGCTGAACTAAAGAACCTTTCCCAAAGATGCTATTATTCTGTTTCCATCCCACAGATTGTCAAAATCCACTTTTTTTTTTCTCGGAACGCCACTTGAGGGCAGTTGCTTGAGAAACATACTCAGCACACCTGATTTGTATACATTTAAGAAACGATTTGCTTTTATGTTTTTATATCTCCCTGCGTATAAACTCCCAGTCTCTGACATTTAGGCTACTTTTAGTACAACCTCTCACTCAGCGACAAGTCAGGGCACCGCAATTTGAAAACAAAACAAAACCCTACAAAACATCCGGTAAAAGGGGGAAGACTACGACTCCCAGAATGCAGCGCGTCCTCGTCTTGCCCGGCTGTCCAATGATCAGACTCCGCGAGCCTCCTCTCGGCCCCGTTGGTCAGCTTGTCTGTCAGTGAGGGGAGAAACAGAGGGCTCAGGATGTCATATTTCCCGCCAGTGCGAGGCGCCGTTCAGGAAAGCCGAAGTGGAAGAAGTTCTCGATTGGATACTCGCTATTCTCGCGTAAGAGGAATCAGCCAATCAGAATGTGTATATCCTCCCGGAAAACCCTGCCCCTTCTCGACGTAGCCTTTGGTGGCGGGAAAAGTTCGGCAGTTTTCGCGCCGGGGCGGGGTCATCTGAGGACTCTCCGCGCGGGTCTGGAGGAAGCGGTTCTCTGGCGGCGAGCATGGCGGGGACAGTGGTACTGGACGACATAGAGCTGCGAGAGGCGCAGAGAGATTACCTGGATTTCTTGGATGACGAGGTGAGGGAGGAGCGGGGGCGCGAAACTCTGGCGCTTGGAGCGCCTGGGGACGCTGACGGGCCAAGCGAGGCCGCGGCAGATGCTGCTCCACGCAGAGCCGGGGCAGGGCCCGGAGCTCGCGGGAGGTCCGCCGAGCTTCCGGACTGTTGCGGCCGGGCCGGCGCCCTCAGGAGCCTTCCGTCCCGGATCTCGTAACGTTTCTCGCGGTGGATTCCGTAGTTGGTTTGGGCTCCTGTGCGTGCAGCCTTGAGAGAGCGATCCTGTAACTCTCCTAAGTGCAAATGGTGGCGGGGTCTCGCGAAAGGCGACGGGTTTCTTTCACGTGCACACGAAATGGCAAAGCTCCCTGTGGCCTTTCGGAAATCACTCCCCGCTCTCTGAATTTGGCAGGAGTCGGGATGGGGGGGCGGGGAGAATGCTGGAGAACGTAGGGACCCGCTACCTTACAGACCTGCAGATTTTAAGGACTGATTTTCCAACCGGGCGGAAAAGACTTCCTAACTTGGCCGCATTCTTTTTAATGCCAAAGGAGATGCGGAAGAGAAGTGTTTGCTATGCTGGCAAAGGGGGTTTTGTATGCCACCCAGGACTGGAAGCCATAGAATATTGGTAAAGCATCTTGAAAGGGTTGATAATGCTGGGTCTGTAAACAAATAGTAAGGCTCCCTATTCCTTTAGGTCGGATATGAGAGAACTCTTTCCCTATTATACAGCAGATCGGGAGATACAGTGTTTTAATTCCCTACGTAATTCTTAAATGAAAAGTCATTTTAATATGCTAATTTACATTTTGACAAGATTTTTACTTGTCCTTTTAGACTTATTATGAGCTTGTTTTAATTCCCCGTTAGAAGTTGAGAAATGACTGCATACAGAAAAGCTGCAGATAGTAATAGAAATAATAGCATGGACGTTGAGGAGATCATTATAACTCCTGCAACAGCCTCTTAGGGTGTATTTGGAATCTCATGCTAGTGAGTGAAAATGTGGAGAAATTTGAGGTCAGTTCTGCTGCAGAGATTGATTTATCTTGCTGTGAGAACTGCCTCTGTTTAAATACAGTCCTATTTTTGAATTTGTGGCTGTTCTGATATGTGGTGGTTATTTTGCAGGAAGACCAGGGAATTTATCAGAGCAAAGTTCGGGAGCTGATCAGTGACAACCAATACCGGTTGATTGTCAATGTGAATGACTTGCGCAGGAAAAACGAGAAGAGGGCTAACCGGTAAGTGGTAAGGGTTCCCAAGAGGATATCCTGGCTCTGGGTGACAATGGCTTCCCTTTCTCTTCCCCGGATTGGACAGGCTTCCCAAGAGAGGACTTGGATGAAATGTTTTTGACCCTCATTGCCTCACCCGCTTCTGTTTTTCTCTTCTTCCCAAAGTAGGTGGTGGGTGTCCCCCCCCCCCTTTTTTTTTAAGATTTTATTTATTTCTCAGAGAGAAAGAGAGTGCACAAGCAGGGGAGCGGCAGACAGAGGGAGAAGGAGAAGCAGGCTTCCCGCTGGGCAAGGAGCCCGATATAGGACTGGATCCCAGGACCCTGGGATCATGACCCAGGCTGAAGGCAGCTGCTTAATCGACTGAGCCACCCAGATATCCTGGGCGTTTTCCTCTTAAGAGCTTCTCCTTCCATGTTTTAACTGAGTTACTATTTCTGCATCTTTGAGAAGTTGAAATCAAGTTAGCTGTCAGTTATGATGTATTTTACTGAGTCTTCTAGGACAGCAGGAGAAGGGCACTAGATTTTCACACTACTTTTATTTTTAAGGGTCGATTTCTTCGAGTTTTTCTCTCTGCCTAATTATTCTCTCTGTCGTCCATGTCCAGCCTCCTGAGCAATGCCTTTGAGGAGCTGGTTGCCTTCCAGCGGGCTTTAAAGGATTTTGTGGCCTCCATTGATGCTACCTATGCCAAGCAGTACGAGGAGTTCTACATAGGATTGGAGGGCAGCTTTGGCTCCAAGCATGTCTCTCCCCGGACTCTTACCTCCTGCTTCCTCAGCTGTGTGGTCTGCGTGGAGGGCATTGTCACTAAGTGTGAGTGGCTTCAGGTCGAGGCTAAGGGAATGGAGGTGGGATACCCGTTAAGAGGGGCTGGGGAAGCAGGAGAGGCCAAGTAGAGTTGGGTGGCATATAGCATTGAACTTCACAGGGTGCAGCTGGAAGGAGCTGTAGTGTGCACAGATTAGGGGGTCCAGAATGCTGAATTCCGCTGAGCGTAGGGGAGTCTTGCTTTTGGCAGTCTCCTCATTCTAACTCTGAACTCCTATCATTTCTTGGTCAGGATCGGTTGTACTTGAAGTTTTATATAGACATGTTGATGTTCTAAATATAAATACAAAAATGAATAAATGACAAGTGTTATTGAAGCAGCTTAAACTACTCAGAAGAACACAGTATTTAGAGTCATGATAGACTTGCCTGGGTCAGATTCCACCTCTGTCACTGTCTAGTTGCATGACTTTATATGCATGTTTTCCATTGCTAGGCTCTCTAGTTCGTCCCAAAGTCGTCCGCAGTGTCCACTACTGCCCTGCTACCAAGAAGACTATAGAGCGACGTTATTCTGATCTCACCACCCTGGTGGCTTTTCCTTCCAGCTCTGTCTATCCCACCAAGGTGAGGGGAATTAATTAATTGGGCTTGGGGGTTGGAATCAAAGATGTCTGTTTTAATGCAAATAATTGAGTGATACCTGAAGTCTTCTGAAGTAAATCAGATGAAAAGTAAGGATTAATCTAAAGGAAAGATTGATTGTTAACCAGAGTTTAATATGAAAGTCTTCAATTTTTATTTTTTTAAAAAAGAATAAATAAATACTCTATAAAATTTGGCAAATTATGGAAGGATTGAAAAAAGTCATTAATCTACATAGATCTTTTAGCAAAGTTATATATAACTTTATAATTTACTTAAAGTAATATGGGAGAATACTTACTCTATAATGTTACCATGAAATATTTGCAAATATTTTACTTTGGGTTGGGAGAAGAATGGCATTGGAAATGGCTTTATAGTGTTCAGATTGATCTGAACTGAGGACAATGTGAGGGTCTCTTAATGAAACAGAAGATGATTAATGTTGGTTACTTGATGTCTGAATTCCCATTCTATCAAAGAATACCTGCCGCTGCCATCAAATTTTAATTGAGAGCCACTGTATGCAAAGAATTGTTAAGCACTGTGGAGGATACAGATATGAATGAGACCCAGTTCTTACTTTCAACGCAATTGGGGCAGGAATCTTAACATAAAACAAGAATGAGTATCTTAGAATTATAACTGAAGCATACTTTAGAATCATTTAGTCTGTCTCCAGGTGAAATGCTGAGATTTGGAGAGGTTAAGTGACTTGCCCATGGGGTGCCTCGGTGGCTCAGATGGTTAAGCGTCTGCCTTCGGCTCAGGTCATGATCCCAGCTTCCTGGGATCGAGCCCCACATCGGGCTCCTGGCTCAACGGGGACCTGCTTTTCCCTCTCCCTCTGCCTTTCCCCCAGCTCATGCGCGCTCTCTCTCTCTCTGTATGTCTGTGTCTCAAATGAATAAGTAAAATCTTTTAAAAAAAAAAAGTGACTTGCACATGGTCCAGTCCTTAATGATGACCCTAAGGACTTCCTAGGGTCCTTTTACTTTCAGGCCAGTTGCATTTTCTAAATCACCCTGCTCTCTTCAGTAAGATCCCTCCTTCTAGAATGTCTTCAGTAACTACCCAGGGAGTACTCTTCTGCTGATTACTGGGGCCAAGCTTCTTTGCTCAAGACCTGAAATACACTGGACTCCTGGAGGTCATCTAGTGTGGTACTGAAGAACATGGCTTTGGAGTTAACAGTTGCCTCAAGTCCTGGCTCTGCAATTTCCTATGTGACTTGGGGAACTTATTTAACCTCTCCAGCCTCGGTTTCCTTATTTGTTACATGTGAAAAGTACCTGCTTTACTGAGTTGTTAGGATGATTACATGAGATAATCTCATAAAATAATAGCACAATACCTTGTATGTAGTAAGCACTCAGTAAGTGGCAGCTGTTGTGTTTTTAGAAAATTCAAATGGCAAGGAAGTAAAAGTTAAAAATGTTTTTACTAAAGTTTAGTATACATACAGGAAAGTTTATATAAGTATGCAGCTCACTGAAATTTCACAAGCTGAAAATACCTGTAAAATCAGCATCCAAACCAGGAAACAGAACCTTCCTAGCACTCAGAAGTGTTTGAGGGCCCACACTCCCCAAGGTTAACCCCATCCTGATATCTAGCAACATAGAGTACTTTTGCCTTTTTATTTTTTTATTTTTTATTGTTATGTTAATCCCCATACATTACATCATTAGTTTTAGATGTAGTGTTCCATGATTCATTGTTTGTGCATAACACCCAGTGCTCCATGCAGAACGTGCCCTCCTCAATACCCATCACCAGGCTAACGCATCCTCCCACTCCCCTCCCCTCTAGAACCCTCAGTTTGTTTTTCAGAGTCCATCGTCTCTCATGGTTCGTCTACCCCTCCGATTTCCCCCCCTTCATTCTTCCCTCCTGCTATCTTCTTTTTTTTTTTTCTTAACATACATTGCATCATTTGTTTCAGAGGTACAGATCTGAGATTCAACAGTCTTGCACAATTCACAGCACTTACCCGAGCACATACCCTCCCCAGTGTCTATCACCCAGTCAGCCCATCCCTCCCACCCCACCCCCCACTCCAGCAACCCTCAGTTTATTTCCTACAATTAAGAATTCCTCCTATCAGTGAGATCATATGATACATGTCTTTCTCTGACTTATTTCGCTCAGCATAATACCCTCCAGTTCCATCCACGTCATTGCAAATGGCAAGATCTCATTCCTTTTGATGGCTGCATAATATTCCATTGTATATATATACCACATCTTCTTTATCCATTCATCTGTCGATGGACATCTTGGCTCTTTCCACAGTTTGGCTATTGTGGACATTGCTGCTATAAACATCGGAGTGCACGTACCCTTTCAGATCCCTACTTTTGGATCTTTGGGGTAAATACCCAGTAGTACAATTGCTGGATCATAGGGTAGCTCTATTTTCAACTTTTTGGGGAACCTCCATACTGTTTTCCAGAGTGGCTGCACCAGCTTGCATTCCCACCAACAGTGTAGGAGGGTTCCCCTTTCTCCGCATCCCTGCCAACGTCTGTCATTTCCTGACTTGTTAATTTTAGCCATTCTGACTGGTGTGAGGTGGTATCTCATTGAGGTTTTGATTTGGATTTCCCTGATGCCGAGCGATATTGAGCTCTTTTTCATGTGTCTGTTGGCCATTTGGATGTCTTCTTTGGAAAAATGTCTGTTCATGTCTTCTGCCCATTTCTTGATTGGATTCTTTGTTCTTTGGGTGTTGAGTTTGATAAGTTCTTTATAGATTTTGTATACTAGCCCTTTATCTGATATGTCATTTGCAAATATCTTCTCCCATTCTGTCGGTTGTCTTTTGGTTTTGTTGACTGTTTCCTTTGCTTTGCAAAAGCTTTTTATCTTGATGAAGTCCCAAGAGTTCATTTTTGCCCTTGCTTCCCTTGCCTTTGGCGATGTTTCTAGGAAGAAGTTGCTTCAGCTGAGGTCAAAGAGGTTGCTGCCTGTGTTCTCCTTTAGGATTTTGAAGGACTCCTGTCTCACATTGAGGTCTTTCAACCATTTGGAGTCTATTTTTGTGTGTGGTATAAGGAAACGGTCCAGTTTCATTCTTCTGCATGTGGCTGTCCAATTTTCCCAACACCATTTGTTGAAGAGACTGTCTTTTTTCCATTGGACATTCTTTCCTGCTTTGTCAAAGATGAGTTGACCACAGAGTTGAGGGTCCATTTCTGGGCTCTCTATTCTGTTCCATTGATCTATGTGTCTGTTTTTGTGCCAGTACCATGCTGTCTTGATGAGGACAGCTTTGTAATAGAGCTGGAAGTCCGGAATTGTGATGCCGCCAGCTTTGCTTTTCTTTTTCAACATTCCTCTGGCTATGTGGGGTCTTTTCTGGTTCCATACAAATTTTAGGATTATTTGTTCCATTTCTTTGAAAAAAGTGGATGGTATTTTGATGGGGTTTGCATTGAATGTGTAGATTGCTCGTAGCATTGACATCTTCACAATATTTGTTCTTCCAATCCATGAGCATGGAACGTTTTTCCATTTCTTTGTGTCTTCCTCAATTTCTTTCATGAGTATTTTATAGTTTTTTGAGTACAGAGCCTTTGTCTCTTTGGTTAGATTTATCCCTAGGTATCTTGTGGTTTTGGGTGCAACTGTAAATGGGATCGACTCCTTAAGTTCTCTTTCTTCTGTCTTGTTGTTGGTGTATAGGAATACCACTGATTTCTGTGCATTGATTTTATATCCTGCCACTTTACTGAATTCCTGTATGAGTTCTAGCAGTTTTGGGGTGGAGTCTTTGGGGTTTTCCACATAAAGTATCATATCATCTGCAAAGAGTGAGAGTTGGACTTCTTCTTTGCCGATTTGGATGCCTTTGATTTCTTTTTGGTGTCTGATTGCTGTGGCTAGGACTTCTAATGCTATGTTGAATAGCGGTGGTGATAGTGGACATCCCTGCCGCGTTCCTGACCTTAGGGGGAAGTTCTCAGTTTTTCCCCATTGGAATGATCTTCGCTGTAGGTTTTCATAGATGGCTTTTATGATATTGAGGTATGTACACTCTATGCCTATACTCTGAGGAGTTTTGATCAAGAAAGGATGCTGTACTTTGTCAAATACTTTTTCTGCGTCTATTGAGAGGATTGTATGATTCTTGTTCTTTTATTAATGTATCATATCACGTTGATTGATTTGCGGATGTTGAACCAACCTTGCAGCCCAGTGATAAATCCCACTTGGTTGTGGTGAATGATCCTTTTAATGTACTGTTGGATCCTATTGGCTAGTATTTTGGTAAGAATTTTTGCATCCATGTTCATCAGGGATATTGGTCTGTAATTCTCCTTTTTGATGGGGTCTTTGTCTGGTTTTGGGATCAAGGTAATGGTGGCCTCATAAAATGAGTTTGGAAGTTTTCCTTCCATTTCTATTTTTTGGAACAGTTTCAGAAGAATAGGTATTAATTCTTTACATGTTTGGTAGAATTCCCCCGGGAAGCCATCTGGCCCTGGGCTTTTGTTTGTTGGGAGATTTTTGATGACTGCTTCAATTTCCTTAGTGGTTATAGGTCTGTTCAGGTTTTCTATTTCTTCCTGGTTCAGTTTTGGTAGTTGATACATCTCTAGGAATGCATCCATTTCTTCCAGGTTATCTAATTTGCTGGCATAAAGTTGCTCATAATATGTTCTTATAATTGTATTTCTTTGGTGTTGGTTGTGATCTCTCCTCTTTCATTCATGATTTTGTTGATTTGGGTCCTTTCTCTTTTCTTTTTGATAAGTCTGGCCAGGGGTTTATCAATCTTGTTAATTCTTTCAAAAAACCAGCTCCTAGTTTCGTTGATCTGTTCTACTGTTCTTTTAGTTTCGATTTCATTGATTTCTGCTCTGATCTTTATTATTTCTCTTCTCCTGCTGGGTTTAGGCTTTATTTGCTGTTCTTTCTCTAGCTCCTTTAGGTGGAGGGTTAGGTTTGTACTTGAGACCTTTCTTGTTTCTTGAGAAAGGCTTGTATTGCTGTATACCTTCCTCTTAGGACTGCCTTTGCTGCATCCCAAAGATTTTGAATAGTTGTGTTTTCATTTTCATTGGTTTCCATGTATTTTTTTAATTCTTCTTTAATTTCCTGGTTGACCCATTCATTCTTCAGTAGGATGCTCTTTAGCCTCCATGTATTTGAGTTCTTTCTGACTTTCCTCTTGTGGTTGAGTTCGAGTTTCAAAGCATTGTGGTCTGAAAATAGGCAGGGAATGATCCCAATCTTTTGGTACTGGTTGAGACCTGATTTATGACCTAGGATGTGATCGATTCTGGAGAATGTTCCATGGGCACTAGAGAAGAATATGTATTCCATTGCTTTGGGATGGAATGTTATGAATATGTCTGTGAAGTCCATTTGGTCCAGTGTGGCATTTAAAGTCTTTATTTCCTTGTTGATCTTTTGCTTAGAGGATCTGTCCATTTCAGTGAGGGGGGTGTTAAAGTCCCCACTATTATTGTATTGTTGTCGATGTGTTTCTTTGCTTTTGTTATTAATTGCCTTATATAATTGGCTGCTCCCATGTTAGGGGCATAGATATTTACAATTGTTAGATCTTTTTGTTGGATAGACCCTTTAAGTAGGATATAGTGTCCTTCCTCATCTCTTATTACAGTCTTTGGTTTAAAATCTAATTTGTCTGATATAAGGATTGCCACCCCAGCTTTCTTTTGGTGTCCATTAGCATGGTAAATGGATTTCCACCCCTTCACTTTCAATCTGGGGGTGTCTTTGGGTCTAAAATGAGTCTCTTGCAGACAGCATATCGATGGGTCTTGTTTTTTAATCCAATCTGATAGCCTGTGTCTTCTGATTGGGGCATTTAGCCCATTTACATTCAGGGTAACTATTTAAAGATACGAATTTAGTGCCATTTTATTGCCTGTAAGGTGACTGTTAACCATATATTGTCTGTGTTCCTTTCTGGTCTATGTTGCTTTTAGGCTCTCTCTTTGCTTAGAGGACCCCTTTCAAGATTTCTTGTAGGGCTGGTTTTGTGTTTGCAAATTCCTTTAGTTTTTATTTGTCCTGGAAGCTTTTTATCTCTCCTCCTATTTTCAGTGACAGCCTAGCTGGATATAGTATTCTTGGCTGCATATTTTTCTCATTTAGTGCTCTGAATATATCCTGCCAGTCCTTTCTGGCCTGCCAGGTCTCTGTGGATAGGTCTGTTGCCAATCTAATGTTTCTACCATTGTAGGTTACATATCTCTTCTCCCGAGCTGCTTTCAGGATTTTCTCTTTATCTATGAGACTTGTAAGTTTTACTATTAGATGTCGGGGTGTTGACCTATTTATTGATTTTGAGAGGGGTTCTCTGTGCTTCCTGGATTTTGATGCCTGTTTCCTTCCCCAAATTAGGGAAGTTCTCTACTATAATTTGCTCCATTATAACTTCTGCCCCTCTCTCTCTTTCTTCTTCTTCTTCTGGGATCCCAATTATTCTAATGTTGTTTCGTCTTACGGTATCGCTTATCTCTCGAATTCTGCCCTTGTGATCCAGTAGTTGTTTATCTCTCTTTTTCTCAGCTTCTTTATTTTCCATCATTTGGTCTTCTATATTACTGATTCTCTCTTCTGCCTCATTTATCCTAGCAATTGGCGCCCCCATATTTGTTTGCACCTCATTAATAGCCTTTTTGATTTCGACTTGGTTAGATTTTAGTTCTTTTATTTCTCCAGAAAAGGTTTCTCTAATAACTTCCATGCTTTTTTCAAGCCCAGCTAGTATCTTTAAAGTGATGATTCTGAACTCTAGATCTGACATTGTACTAATGTCCGTATTGAGTAGATCCCTGGCAGTCGGTACTACCTCTTGTTCTTTTTGTTGAGGTGATTTTTTCTGTCTTGTCATTTTGTGCATAGGAGAACAGATTAATGAGAGAACAAAATGCTAACAGGGTAACAACGTTCCCAGAAAATATACTCTAAACAAATCAGAAAAGACCTGAAGCAGTTGGAAAAGAAAGGGAAAGAGAGAAAAAAGAAAAAGAAAAAAAAAGGAAAAGAAAAAGATAAAGATAAAAACAAACAAAAACAGAACAAAACAAAAAAAAGAGAATGTGATCAAATATGATCAGGCTGGTATATAGATCTTTGCCACACACTAGATTTTGGGTGGTTTTTGTCTGTTAGAAGAAAGTGCCTCCCAAAATTTTAAAGAAAGAAAAACGTAACATGTACAAAAATAAGGGTTGATATGATGAAAGGATGGAATATGACTGTAAAGATGGAAATTATAAAAAATTTTATAAAAGGAATTGATAAGAAGTTGTTTGAAAAAGAAAAGAGGATTTAAAAAAAAGAAAGGGAGAGAATGTGATCAGGCAGGGGAGTAGAAAAAAACTATAGAGATTTAGGGTATATTTTGATCTGTTAGAAGAAACTATCTCAAAATTTTAAAGAGAGAACAACTTATGTATATATGCCAAAAATACGGGTAACTACTATGAAGGAATAGAATATGACTCTAAAAATGAAAAATAAAAATTTTTTCTTTAAAAAGGGATTGATAAGATGTTGGTTGAAAAAGGGAAAAAAAATTAAAAAAAAAGTTTAAAAAAATTAACTTTGAAAGACTAAAGAATTGGTAAAAAAGCCATGAATTATATGTGCATTATTCCTCTAGCGCTGGAGTTCTGCCATTCTCATTGATCGGTAAACTTGGTCTTGGCTGGCTGTTCTTGCTGATCATCTGGGGGAGGGGCCTGTTGCTATGGTTCCCAAATGTCTTTGCCAGAGGCGGAATTGCCCCGCCCTTGCCTGGTCGGGCTAAGTAATCTGCTCGGGTTTGCTCTCCGGAGCTTTTGTTCCCTGCAAGCTTTCCGTACAGCTTTGGAGGCGGAGAGTGAAAATGGCGGCCTCCCAATCTCTGCCCCGGAGGAGCCGAGAACTCGGCCCCGCTCCTCAGCCCCCAGGGAAAAGCCGTCAGTCCCTCCCGTCTCCCCAGTCTCCGGCCACACTCTGCTCACCCAGCTTGTGACCGAGCGTTTCTATCTCTGGCACCCGACCCCGGGTGGAGTCTCCAAACCCAGCAGATCCCTGCGGTGCACTCCCATGCGGCTCCTCCCGGGGGAGGAAGGTGAGTCTCCCTGGATCTGCCGCTTGTTGGGTCCCTGCTGGAGGAGCAGGGGCCCGACTGTGCCGCGGATCCCGGTTTATGGCAACCCCGAGCCTAGAGCCCGCGCCTTGGCTCCGTCTCTGCAGCCGGCTTCCCTGCTCCGATACCTGGGAGCTCTGCCACACTCAGGCACCCCCGGTCTTTCTGTGACCCCGAGGGTCCTGAGACCACACTGTCCCGGAGGGTTCCACCCCCCGCTTAGCCACCAGAGTGACGTCCCTCGGCGGAGCAGACTTTTAAAAGTTCCGATTTTGTGCTCCGCGGCTCTATGACTTGCCAAAAGCGGCCGACGGAGGCCCCTCCCCCGCCATCTATCCTCCCGAATATCGCCTCGGATTCACTTCTCCGCACGTCCTACCTTCCAGAAAGTGGTCGCTTTTCTGATGAGAGAGTTGTTGCTCTTCTTTTCTTCGATCTCCTGTTGAGTTTGTAGGTGTTCAGAATGGTTTGATCCCTATCCAGTGGAATTCCTGAGAGGAGACGAAATCCAGGTCTCCTACTCCTCCGCCATCTTGCTCCGCCCCCCTCTTGCTTGGTTTTTATATTTTATCTAAATAGTCCTGTGTTGGGCTTCCTTTGTTCAACAGATGTTTTGAGATTCATGTTGTGTATAGATGTATTTTATACATTTTCATTGCTGTATAGTATTCATTTGGGTTGATATACCACATTTATTCAACCATTCTATTGATAGCATTTGGATATTTTCTAATTTTTGGCTATTGGGAATAATGCTGCTGTGAACATTGTAATATATGGCTTTGGAAGAATGTTTCTGTTGGATATTACCTAGGAGTGGAAATATTATGTCATAGTACAGGGGAAATAAGAATCTTAATTTAGATGTTAATATAGCCATGGTTCCCTCAGACTATAGTTGTCTCTTCCATTAGATGATTTGTTACTAGAACAGATGGGAATGGAAAAATTTGGAGAAGACATTTGGCTTTTTTTTGTTCCTAGATACTAAAATCTCATGAGGTCATTTCCAAATTATGTTTGTTTCCTACAAAAAATGAGTGTGGCATTTCTAACACCAGGATGAGATAGCAGTGCTTTTCTGTGTGTCTTTTTCAGGACGAGGAAAACAATCCCCTTGAGACCGAATATGGCCTTTCTGTCTACAAGGACCACCAGACCGTCACTATCCAGGAGATGCCGGAGAAGGCCCCAGCTGGTCAACTTCCCCGCTCTGTGGACGTCATTCTGGATGATGACTTGGTAGATAAAGTGAAGCCTGGTGACCGAGTCCAGGTGGTGGGGACCTACCGTTGCCTTCCTGGAAAGAAGGGAGGCTACACCTCAGGAACCTTCAGGTAAAGGGGCAGTTGTGAGGTATTTGGCATGCTGCTGGCAGCTTGCATTTCTGGTAGTATTCTTGCTCCAGTTTGCCATATTCTGGAGCATACATCAGACAGGTGGAGCAGTCTAGCTGCCTGGGAGATGGGATACATCTTTTCCATCAGATAAAACTGGTAGTATTACCTTATGTTAAAAGTGGGAGTTACCGGTAACATGATTATAGCCTCTTGTCTTACATGAGTTTCTCACGTATTCCCACCTCCTCATCCACACTTCTGTCTGAAGGAAGATCTGTGGGACAGCAGAGGATAAATTCCTGAGGTGAAGAATCAGCATATTTGTGTTGCAGACTAAGAGAGTATCAGTTGTTGAATTCAGAACAACTTGTCTTTTTTCTCTTTATTGTTTTCCGATTTGCTGTTGGCTCTGATGTTAGGAATTGAAAACCGCAGGCTTCTTATTCCCCTCTTTGTCCCAGGACTATCCTGATTGCCTGTAATGTGAAGCAAATGAGCAAGGATGTTCAGCCTTCATTCTCTGCTGAGGATATAGCCAAGATCAAGAAGTTCAGTAAAACTCGTTCTAAGGTCTGAGCATCTTTCAGGGATTTGAGGGTGGGGATGGATTTGTTAGGGTTGTGTTTTGCATGGACCACCTTTGATCTTTGTACTGGATCAGGAGGAGGGTCAAGGTTTTTTCTCTAAAGGATGTGGTGTTAGCTTTTAGTTTGACCCAGTCAGCAAGTAAAAGGGTGTTTTTGCTGTTTAATATTTCTGTTTTGTTACCTGCTGGGCTGCTAAGTGAACCTAATACAAGTACTAGAATAAGAGAATATCAGTGTACCAATAAGTCCATATGGAAGATAGTAGTGATGCGTTACTTAAGTTTAAGATAGGTTATTTTTGTTTTAGTTCTCTAGTTTGTTTTTCTTTTTAAAGACAAAATGTCCACAGGAAGAATTGAAGAAAATACAGTTGACCCTTGAACAACACAAGTTTGAGCTGTGTGGGTTTGCTTGCTTGTGGGTTTTTTTCTGATAAATACAGTATGGTACTATAAATGTGTTTCTCTTCCTTATGATTTTCTTAATGATATTTTCCTTTCTATAGCTTACTTATTGTAAGAATACAGCATATAGTACATATCAAACACAAAAATGTGTTAATTGACTTTTTATGTTATTGGTGAGGTGAGGTCAGCAGTGGGGCATTAGTAAAGTTTTGAGGGGATCAAAAGTTATATGTAGATTTTGGACTGCACGGGGGTTTGGCACCCCTAACTTCTGCATTGTTTAAGGGTCATCTGTGTATGCCTGTGTGATTAAGGTTACTGAAAAAACAAACCAAGCCAAACCAAAACAAAAGGTTACTGGAATCGCATTATATATTCTTATTAAACCTAAAATGTTTTGAACCTGGAAATACTTTTTTCTTAAATATTAAACCTCTAAGCAGGTTTTGGAATACAGGCTTTCTCTTTATCTGTTCTGACAGTGGTCTGTTCAGTGTACAGTTAGAAATAGTGTCTACACTTGTGGAGTTCTTCAAGCATTTTTATAAGCTAAAGTATAAAGCAGAGCTCAGCAAAACCCAACTGAATCTCACTAGGCTTTTCACACCTTTGGTTATTCCTCCTGTAGGATATCTTTGACCAGCTGGCCAGGTCATTGGCCCCTAGCATCCATGGGCACGACTATGTTAAGAAGGCAATTCTCTGCTTGCTCTTGGGAGGGGTGGAACGAGAACTTGAAAATGGCAGCCACATCCGTGGGGACATCAATATTCTCCTGATCGGTATGACACTGGGGATCAGATTCTTGGTCTTCCCTTGTGGAGTGTGCTTGTGGGAATCTATAATCTGTAAGATTGTGTATTCTTTACATGGTGTATTTCATTTCCATCAAAGGGTGAAAGACTAAAATGAATCTTTTCTTACTATTCTCATTTTTGTATTTCCTGATTTATAATGTCTAAAATATATTCTTCCTGTAACTTGCCATTACAAGTGAAAGGAATATTATTTACAACCAGTTACTGTAAATTTCTGTTACGCCAAGAGCTGTACTAGAAAAGTAGAACTTGCTGGGGGCGGGGGGAGGAGTTTCCTAGCAAGTCATCACTGCCCCACCCAATTACAGGGGACCCGTCGGTTGCCAAGTCTCAGCTTCTACGCTATGTTCTGTGCACTGCTCCCCGGGCTATCCCCACCACTGGCCGGGGCTCCTCTGGAGTGGGTCTGACGGCTGCTGTCACTACAGACCAGGAAACCGGTAAGGGTGTAAGGGTCTTTGGCAAAGGTCCCGCAGTGAGATCAAGCATAGTTTCCTTGAGTTTGCTCTCGGGAAGCTTGTATTGGGAAGATACGCTAGAAAGGTTAGTTTGAGCCAGGCTGTAGAAGACTGAGTATCTCTGGCAATAGGGGGTTAATCATTTAAGTCTTTGGGTGGCCCTCTATGGATAAGAATGTCTCCTAGAAGACAGTTTTTGAAGGAGAAACCTTTGCAAATTGGAAGGGAAATAAAAATGAAGATTGTGCTATTTTATAAATTAGAGAAAGGGATTTGAAGACTAGTGAAAAGAGAGCAGAGATCTAGTTGGGGAATCACTTGAGGATCAAGATAGAGAATTGATGAAAGAAGTTTGTTGGAGGCTGGCTACTTCGGGATCATTCAGATTGGAGCTAAAAAGGTTGACCCACAAGGGTTTTTCTCTAAGTCTCTAGGAACTGACTGCTCCTCATATTCTCATGAGCAACATTGAATGCTTAGGAAGGAGATTGAAATCTCTCCCCTCGTCTTCTACAACCAGGATAGTAAAACGTATCTTTACCTCCTCATTTCCTAGGGGAGCGCCGGCTAGAAGCAGGGGCCATGGTCCTTGCTGACCGAGGTGTGGTTTGCATCGATGAATTTGACAAGATGTCTGATATGGACCGCACGGCCATCCACGAAGTGATGGAGCAGGGTCGAGTCACCATCGCCAAGGCTGGCATCCATGCTCGGCTGAATGCCCGCTGCAGTGTTTTGGCAGCTGCCAACCCCGTCTATGGCAGGGTAAGTGGAATCAGCACTTAACTGTTGTCCTCACCTTTGTTTGGTTTTGCTGAGTAGCTGGGCCATGAAGTTGATTCTTGGTGTCCCGGAGGAATAATAGGCCAAAGATTAAGTTAAGCTCATCCCTCATTTTGCTGTTGTCCTTGATTTAGGGCAGTGGTTTGTCACTTTTTTATCCACATCAGAATCCCCTGGAAAGTTATTTATTTAAAATAACTTTAAAAATGCAAAGAAGAAAACAAAAGTGATCTGCACTCTCACAACCCAGTAACCTGTATTGCCATTACAACAAAAGTACCATATTCAGATGGTTAGATGTATAAACAGAACAGAGAGTGCAGTATGGACATTAAAAGCCTTCCTTTGCTCTCCTATCCCTTCTCCAAGAGATAACCACTAACAACTCTTGAGTGGGGAAACAAAAACGTAAGTGTATACAACAACCATACTGGCTCCTTGTTACCAAATTTGTCTGTTTATCTTTGCTTTTCACTATGATGATGATGTGTTAAGGTGTATCTTTTATATTTATTCAGCTTGGGGTTTGCCGAATTTTGCCTTTATTTTTTCTTTCTTTTTTTTGGGCAGCTGTCTTATATTCCATTGTATGGATTTATAGTAATTTGTTTAGTCTCTATTTGATGGGCATTTGGCATTTTCCCTTTTCCCCCTTGCTATTATGAAATGAAGTTGCAGTGAATATCCCTTTCTATGTATTTTGTTACAGATATCTTGTATAATAAATACCTAGTAACAGAATCAGTGGATTAAAGAGTTATATGCATTTTCATTTTGGTAGAGATTGCCAAATTGCCTTCTTTAAAGTTTGTACCATAATAATACTAATTAAGACTTACAAGTAATTTGCTTTTATCCTCACGATAACCTTGTAGATAGGTAGTTATTATCCTTATCTTACAGGTGAGAAAATGGAGGCATAAAAAATTAAGTAAGTTACTCAAGAATCAAAAACTAGAAAACGGCAGAGTCAGTATTTGAACCCAGAGCCCATACTGTGCTCTGGCAATTTACAGTTCCACAGTGTATGGGGTTACCTGTTTTCGTGGAGTTTTTTAAACGTGCAGGTGCCTGGTCCCCAGTCTAGGGTTTCTGAATTCAAATTTTTGGGTTGGGGCTTTTGGTAACTATGGTTTAGAAAGGCTCCATAGGTTGGTGCTAATGCATAGCTTGGGTTGAGATCCTTGGTTTTTAGATTAATGGTAACATATGTTTATGTCATCTTGAAGAATTATATTGGGAAATGTAGGGAGAAAATGGCGGGTCCTGAAATGGGAACGTGGTCAGATTCATTATTAATATTACCCACAAGGATGTTAGACCCTCTGACTGTGAAGTGTCTGTGGGTGGGTAGCCTCATAGGCCCAGAATTGAAAGATAAAAAAGTATAGAGGTTCTTGAGTCCCAGGGAAGATCTCCCTTGACCCTTAAGACTTCATGATTTATAGATTATTGACCATTTTCGTTGTGATTTTACTCACTACCTTTTGAGTAAGGGACTCCAAAGTTTCCAAGTGTTTTTGGCTTAGCCCCCTTATCAATAACAGGCAGGGGAGGAGTCATCTTTCAGGGTTGGTCCTGCCCTGGGAATGGCAGGGGCAGAATAAAGCTTGGGAAGGAGGACGCTGGTTTCGAGACCTACGATAAGCTTATTAGAGGCACTTCAGCTAGGAGGTGGGGCTCTGAGTTCGCTCAGGTCTCCCGAAGCTTCAGTGAGAGAAGGGTTGCAGGTAGACAAACTGAAGTAAGTATTTTAATGGCTTTAAATAGCCTCCTTGTCCTTTCTTCCCATTGATGTCGCCTCCACTTTCCTTTTTCCTTCTGTTGCACAGTATGATCAGTATAAGACCCCCATGGAGAACATTGGACTGCAGGACTCACTGCTATCCCGGTTTGACTTACTCTTCATCATGTTGGATCAGATGGACCCTGAGCAGGATCGGGAGATCTCGGACCATGTCCTTAGGATGCACCGTTACAGAGCCCCTGGGGAACAGGATGGCGATGGTGAGGCCACGGGAAGAGTCAGACTGATTAATGGAGGGGGACCTAAACAGATGTGATTATCTCAGACCTGGCCCAGGTCATGGTGGGTGTTTCCGTTTCTGGGTTGATGTTGAAGGTGCCCTTGCCTTCGTGACCACTCCCTTCTTGCTCTCTGGGAGTTATCCTAAGGTGTGTCTTTTTTCCATTTCTGGGTCTAGGAACACCTTTGAGCATCTTCTGGGAGCTAGGTAGTTCCACCTTTCTTATTTGTGGGCTCCACGTGTCTATGTGTCTTTGCTTTATTAGTATTTTATCTCTTCAGAAGAAGCAATTTCTTACTCTCCTTTCTCCCAACTTGGGTTTTCCAGCTATGCCTTTGGGTAGTGCCGTGGATATCCTGGCCACAGACGATCCCAATTTTAACCAGGAAGACCAGCAGGACACCCAGATTTATGAGAAGCATGACAACCTTCTGCATGGGACCAAGAAGAAAAAGTGAGCATTCTTCATACTTCTCCTTTGAAGGAACCTGAGATTTCTGTCATATTAGCATATTTTTATGTGCTGCCCAGGCAAGATCATGCTTGGATTCGTAGCCATGTGGCCCTGTTTTCTTTTCTGGATCCCACACTTAGATACTTTTCCTGGCCAGTTGCCTTGTTAAGTGTTTGTGGCGAATGGGTTTAGGTTCTAATCTTCTAAAAGGAAGGCTTTGACACATGCCCAACTGATGGTGGGTATGTTATGTTATCCTCGTACGTGAAGTACTGCACAAGTCCTTTAGCCATTTGTGACAAGCTACTGTTGAAGGGACAGTAGATGGCAAGCCCTGGGTGCTGTGCAGGTGGATTTGGATAAAGGAGACTAGGGTTCAAGTGTTCAAAGCACAAAATATGAGATCTTATACCTGTATTTAGGGCTGTGGTGCAGTAGGAAGCATATAGATTCAAACCTGTTGTTTAAGAACATGGAATTTAGAGTCAGAACACTGAATTTAAGTCTCCTCTGAGCTGTAGTTTTTAACCTATTAAATAGGGCACATAATACCTAAATTTTTACCTCACAAATACCTAAGTAATAGCTACATTCTGATTCAATTGACATACATGAAAGAGTCTCGTACACATTCTATATAAGTGGGATTTCTGATAATGTATTCTAGATTGTATCTCTGCCACTTGACCTTGACTTCTCTGAGGAGAGGCCAAGCTCCCAGCCCAGTCAGGTGCCGAGGTGTGGCAAAGAAGAAGAAATCACTGTGTGTGCCCGCAGGGAGAAGATGGTGAGTGCAGCATTCATGAGGAAGTACATCCACGTGGCCAAAATCATCAAGCCCATTCTAACTCAGGACTCAGCCGCCTACATTGCAGAAGAGTACTCACGCTTGCGCAGCCAAGACAGCATGAGCTCGGACACTGCCAGGGTGAGTCCCCACAGGGAAGATGGACCTGGGAATTCCTGAAGTAGAAGGCTGGGGAGTCCCTGTTATCTGGGAGCTCTCGAAGCATTTCAACTTAGTGATTCCTCCCCTTTTACTTTCTGGTCTGAAGGGCTTCCTGTTCTCCAGTTCTAATCATTTCCTTCTACAAAGGAAAACGAAGTGAGAACACCTTTATCTCATTAGTTCAGAGGACATTGGCTTCCAGAAGCTGTGATTCCTTCAGCAAACATAAGGAGCCACTTTTGGGAACTGAACTGGTGTCTGTTCTTGCATGCAGGGTTAAAATAGGAAGAGCTATCCTCAGAGAACTCAGATCTGGAACTTAGGAGGCAGGAAAGTAGATGGAAAGATCATATATGCCTGTTTATAAATATCTACCCCAGTGTGGTACCTAAAAGGAAATGAATGTGAAAGATGATTGGAGTGAATATAGATGAAGAAGCTATTAGTTTTTCCTTTAGACTTTATAGAAGGGGTATGAATTTGAGGGAAGAGAGTATGGTATTTGAGCTGGACTTTGACAAATGATTAGTTGGATAACTATAATGGTTATCCAAAGCCATTTCTAGAAATCTGCCTGTGAATTTTTCTAAACTCTTTGGGGCAGTAGAGTTCATACAGGATTTCATGGCAGAAAGACCCAAGTCCAAGACCGTTGTTACGTGCTATAGACATAGACTCTTGGATTTAGACATGATCCCAGGTCGCCTATTCCAGCCTCACACCCAGACAGTCATTCCATCTTCTGGAATTTCTGCTAAGACTTCCTTGACATCTCCAGTGGCAGCATGCCCGGCACATCACTGCATTGAAATGTTAGAATATTCTTCTATTTAAACTTGCTTCCCCATGACTTGTTTTCTGGGGATTGTGTATGACTTGTCTTCTTCAGATTAAGCAGCCCCTTTTCTTTTTAATTGTTTCCCTCACCACATGAACATGTTCCAGTGTGTCAGAAGCCTTCTCATTGAACAAAACACTGTTTTAGTTGTGGTCTTAGTGGGTCTTGTAAATCTCTCAATTTGGATTCTGTAGTTCTGCTAATGCAAGCTAGGATTTCATTTGCTTTTTAGGTTATCCAGGAATTGGAGCTTATAATGGAGTGTGTAACTGCCACACTCTGGTACCTTTTAAATTATTAAAAGATTTGGTGAATTTATTTAAAAGTGAATGTATTTGTTTTTGAACGTGGGACGGGGTATTGTTTATACCATTCCATGGGCTATAAATAATACCCCATCCCATGATAATTTAGGAAACTTGAAAGTAGAAGTGACCAGATCAAGGATCATACAATGGGAGATGTGGGGGTGTGACAGAAAGAACTAGCCCTCTGTTTTGATCCCAGGTCTTCAGCTAATTTTTGGGCCTTGCACAGATCTCTTCACATCTCAGCTCACAGTTTTTTTTATCCATAAAATGAGAAGATTGGATAATGTCAGGGATGCTGAACTAGGTGGGCACATCATAATCACCTGAAACTTAAAAAGAATACATGTCCAGTCCTAAACATAGACATTCTGATTCATTAGGTCAGAGATGCCATTCAGTCAATAGCATTTAAAAAAGATAGAAGCACACCAGTTTGGTATGCACCCACCCCCATGAGAACCACAGGATGAGAACATGCCAGAATTCTGTTCATCCTCTGGACTTGAATTTATCCAACTTTAAAAATTTGTCCTCAGATGACCTCTTTCACACCCCTCCTTTAGTGTGACCTTGCCCAAGTTACTTGAAACGCTGAGTCCTATTTCCTCATCTATAAAATTTGGAGAAGTTATCAAGTGTTAAACAATGCAGTTGATACAAAAGCAAAGTTCCTGGAGCATTGCAGATTGGCAGTAAGGATTATTTTTCCTCCTTCACTATTGTAGTCTTTCTAGCCTTTTTTCTTTCCAGCTGTAAGATGCCTCATTTTCTTCTTCCTTGTTCACCTACCCTTTTCTCGAACCTCAACACTCATATTTTCTTGGCTGTTTTTATTTTTGTGAATTTTATGTGGTGTTTATACAGAATACAGAGCTCTGAATCCTTTGCTTTTACTTCCTAGAGTCATTCCAGTAGTATCTTTATCCTTTTCTGTACGGTGGGAATGATAGGCAAGCCTAAGGAATTCTGGACAAGTAATCCTCCCTTGTTTTCTTCCCCAGACATCACCAGTTACAGCCCGGACACTGGAGACTCTAATTCGATTGGCCACAGCCCATGCCAAGGCCCGCATGAGCAAGACCGTGGACCTGCAGGATGCAGAGGAAGCTGTGGAGTTGGTCCAGTACGCTTACTTCAAGAAGGTGAGGGTCCACATGCTTGGGCCTGAGAGCTCCTTCTGAGTAAATGTTGGTGCTTGGGCTGCCCAGCCCTTCATGGTGACCCCTGTATTTAGGTCATCAGTGGAAAGCAGCATCTAGCTGGGAAGCTTTAAAATACTGATGCCAGAGCTACCAGAGGCCCCAGAGATTCTGGTTTCATTGATGTGCTGCATCATCAATCGACTGCTTCTCTGCCTATTCATACTTCCTTTGTCTCTTAAAAAAGTAGATGTTTCCAAAGGATTAACCTGGGTGATCTTCCTCTTCCCTCTGTACCTTTTCTTTTGCCAGTCTCTTCAGGTATCCCATTGGCATCTCAAAAACTCACATCAAAAGTTGAACTCTCAAATTTGGGCCTGTCATTCTGTTTCTGCTTCTGCTTCTGCTTGTAACATTGTGTTTCTTTCATTTTAGACACCAGGCCTTGAAGCCTTCACTGTCTTTTCCTTGTTGCCCATCCCCTCTCCAATTTAGTGAACTGTAGCCCTCTGGGGTTTAGTTGTGGGTCTGATGGGCTTTTCCTGGCTTACTCTTTTTGCTAGGGTGGGAGTTGTCTTAAATTTAAATTAACCACCTGATCTATAAAGAAATGGATTGTTTTCCACTTACTGTTATGGGCTGGGCTTTTTTTTCATTCACTTATTTGTTCCTTAAATACTCATTAAGTATCTACTATGTCAAAGGAATTGAACATACCTCTCAGCACTTTTTTTTAAAGACTTATTTATTTTAGAGAGAGCCCAGGAGGAGGGGCAGAGGGACAGGGAGAGAGAATCTCAAGCAGACTCCCTGCTGAACAAGGAGCCCGATACGGGGCTTAGTCCCATGACCCTGAGATCATGACCTGAGCTGACTCCAAGAGTTGGACGCTTAACCGACTGAGCCAGCCAGGCGCCCCACCTCTCAGCATTTTTAAAGATAGGCAGCAGCCTATTCCTCTGCCCCTGGTTCTGGACTCAGGGATGAAAGAGGCTCGCTGTTTCATCTCATTTCTGCTGATGGTGTAGAAGGGACTCTTACTCAGAATTTTTCATTCAGTTTCCCAGCATCAGTGACCCTTCCCACCCACCCATGCTTGGCTTGGTCTTAGGTTCTAGAGAAGGAGAAGAAACGAAAGAAGCGAAATGAGGGTGAATCAGAGACAGAGGATGAAGAGGAGAAAAGCCAGGAGGACCAAGAGCAGAAGAGTAAGAGGTAAGGCGGAGCGAAGAGAAAGGAGACAAAGACATAAGTTGGGGGAGGGGAGGGAGGTGAATCAGCACTGCTAGTTGATATCAAGTTATTGTTGGGAAAAGGTGCCTAGATCTGTAGGGTGCACGCATGGCGGGGTAGGGGGGTGAGGGCAGAGAGAGAAACTTCAGTAGACTTCTGTGCTGAGCATGGAGCCTGAAGCAGGGCTCGATCCCTAGCCCTGAGATCAGGGCCTGAGCAGAAACTAAGAGTCGGATGCCTAACCGCCTGTGCCCCTCAGGCGCCCCTGGGAGGATGCTTCTGACCTCTTTCCTGCTGCAGAAATGCTAAGTAGCAGGAACACACTGACTCAAACAGGTTTTTGAGTGTATTATTTTTCAGAATCCTTTCCTCATGGTATTCATGCCTGTGATTGAATGTCTAAGGTGGCTGATAGAGAAAAAGAGCATTGGGAAGCAGGGCCTGCCTGTGTTCTAGTCCAGAGACTGTTGGTCTCTTTCAAGAAAAAGTAACAGTTTGTATAGGCCTGGGCCTAGCATTTTGCTTTGACTGTAGATTGTCCTAGTTCTTTTTCTCTGGTCGGAGGCCCAGGATGGGTTTCTCCAAAGCCTTTCTCTTAACTGCTATGGATATTTTAGGAGGAGGACTCATCACACTGATGCCAAGGATGGGGGCTCCTATGACCCCTATGACTTCAGTGACACAGAGGAGGAAATGCCTCAAGGTGAGTGACTGTCTCCTATTGATAAAGAGGTGGTTCCTTTGACTGCTAACTTTAGTTGATCTGTGTACTACATTTTCTGGTGCGTTGCCATTTGGTGTCCTGCTCAGGGCCCTGTGTCCAAGAGGTTTGTCCCAAGAGAACCTCGGGAAACCCAGTCAAAACTTTGGAAACTGGGCTTTGCTCAGTTGCTGCTTCCTTCCCGAGGAACCGTGCTCTTTGCCAAGCCTGGCATAAGCATCCCAGATAACGTATGTTGCGGGTCTCTTGCCCGACTCATTTTCTCTACCCTGGCTGGTTCCAGGAGAACCCTAGGAAGTGGGTGTTCTGTAGGCTCGATGAGGTGTGGGGAGTGGAGATTACTTTCCTGGTGTCTTTGGAAATGGAAATGGCTTCACCGTGTTTCTTCCCATTATCTGCAACCATTTATCCTCTGAAGTGCACACTCCAAAGACAGCAGACTCACAGGAGACCAAGGAGTCCCAGAAGGTGGAATTGAGTGAATCCCGGTGAGTAGAGAGGTGGTTTTTAAAATGGTATTATTTCTCAATGAGCAGGAAGCTCTCAAATTGACTGTTGGGGGATATCTATACTGTATTAATGCTTACATGGATCTTGCCTGAGAGCTTTTTGGTTTATATACTTCTCCTTTATCCATCTTCTCCTGACTTGGCCAGGTTGAAGGAATTCAAGGTGGCCCTCTTGGATGTGTTCCGGGAAGCTCACGCACAGTCTGTGGGCATGAATCGCCTCACAGAATCCATCAACCAGGACCGAGAAGAGCCCTTCTCTTCAGCAGAGATCCAGGTTGCGCTGAGCAAGATGCAGGACGACAACCAGGTCATGGTCTCCGAGGGCATCATCTTCCTTATCTGAGGATAACTCATCTCTGAACTTTGGGGCTGTGCCCAGAATGTTTCTTTCATATTTCCTCTCCCTGCTCCCGCCAGTCTTTGCCTTCATTTCCTGAATAACAGTGTTAATTGAACCGAAGTTGAGGGACACGTGACAAAGCTGAGCTTTGGGAATGGGTAATGAAAGCTGTTGTGGGGTGAAGAGAAGAAAGTGGGCAAGGACTAAGACTCTTGTATCTTCATTCATTCATTCATTCTCCTATCTCCCACCCAGAACAAACACAAACCAAACCATTGTTCGTGGTAAATAACACATAACCTCTGAGAATGTGGGGGGAGCACAGCTGGTTTCTGCTCATCCTTTCCTTGTTGGTTGGCTGTTTTTTCTTTCCTGAGCGCATTGGTCTGGAATAGTCTTTGGGTTGTTCTGTGCTGCTGTGAGTGAAGCTCTGAAGCAAGTTATGAAGGCCAAGGAAGCTTTCTTTTCTGTAGCACCAGTTAAAACTAATACATACTTCTGACTTAAATATCCAATACATTGAATAAACTTAACCTATTTTTATATTATATGCATGGCCTTAATACTGCGTGCTTTTGTCAACACCTTTAATTTTGTTTTCCTTGAAAACTCAGCCCTGTAGGATTTTCTGCTTCCACATTTGCACCAAGTCACCACACGGTGGCAGCAGGCTGCTGTGCTGTCCTTGGGGCTTAGGTCTTGAGGCAGTTTTCTTCCTCAGTGACACCAGCATTTATCAGTTAAAGTTATGCAAGCCAAACTTTGCCAATTTGGAATAGCTAAATGGCCACAGGAGGCCAGCAAGTGAAAATCAGCAGAGTTGACCCTTTGCCTGCCTTTTTTTGAACCTGAATCAAAGCCCATTTATGGAGAAGTAATACCTGCTATATCAGACATCTCAATATTGTGAGTTCTGGCCCATTTTAAAGAGATCCCCTTACAGGATCCTCGTGAAACCACTCGCACCTGGATGTTCAACTCTTCGTATTTTTGCGCAGAAGTTTGTGGAGGGGCCTGGGTGGTTTCTTTCCTGCTGTAATGCTCTGAGTAGCTTCCAAAGAACTTAAAAAAAAGTGTGACTTTATGGGGACCTGCATCACATGAACTGGAAGCTGCTCTGTAAAGGAGGTTGTGTTGGTTCTAAGATTGGTGAAGTACTTCATTCTTCCTTTTTATTTTTTTTTTAAATTAATTTTTTTTTTGATGTAGTGTTCCATGATTTATTGTTGGCGTATAACACCCAGTGCTCCATTCTGTATGTGCCCTCTTTAATACCCATCACCGGGCTAACCCATCCCCCGCACCCCCTTCCTTCTTCCTTTTTGATGAGGGGGGAACACCTTACCCTGAAACCATGGGGCAGAAGATGGGGAGTTCTAGTTTCAACTTTGATTTTTTTTCCCCCAGATGTGAAATCCAAGTCCTATTGGAAGTAATCTAGAGAGTCAGGAGAGGGCAGTGGTATCAGGACTGGACTCTGACATGAATTGCGCACTGGCAATGAGTCCTATATTGTGCTCTACTCAGCAGTGGGTGTAAATATAGAACTGCATGCTCTTGAGGCACCGGTTGGGGATTTATATCTAATGTGTCCATGAGAAATTTTAAAATCCAATGAGGGCATACACAATAGGAACTGTAGGAATTGAGGGGGGCCATGAGTGTATCAAAAAGGGGTGTGGGCTACCATGGGGTACGGATATGAAGAAAAGGGGGGTCTCCTCAAATGATCATTTCCAGAAAGGTCCAACATTTTGTCAGTAGGACTCTTGCTCTCTATCCTTCACACCTGGAGAAACTGAGGCAGAGTAGGAGAGTAGGCAGATCTAGGAGTCTGCAATAGCTGTAAAGCCAAGTTTACCTTGCTGACTTTTCAGCGCTCTACAAGCTCAATGAATCTTTATATCAGGATTTTAAAAACTGTGTGTGTGTGTGTGTGTGTGTGTAGTTCCCCCAGCTTAGAGTAACGTTAAAGAAGTTGGTAAGCATTTAAAGGATATAGTCTACTACTCCGTGTCCTTATGTTTCTCTTCCTGCTGCAGGCATTGACCAGCCACTCATGTATGGGTGACCCCTCTGCAGGTCATTCTCCCCTAAGGGTGTCACTGCCACACATGCTGAGATCTGTGATGGCCCAGATTCACCAGGACAAAAAAAAAATACACCCTTCATTATCTATATACTTCACTCAAAGAGAGAAGTCTGTTTACATTTAATTTTGCCATTGAAATAATTAAGATAGTTTGTAAACCTTAGAGAACTATGTCCTATCTTGGAAAATCTTATGCTACCTTATTCCTTATCTCTCCTGGATAAATGAAGTATCAATATGAAAAGATAGTTGTCAAAAAAGACAATTTGATAAGAGTTGCTGGAATGGGGTCTCTCCTCTGCCACTTAGCAAATAACTTAGGGTAAGTGTTGAGCTGCTTGTTATTTGATCTGTAAAATGGGGGTACTCACTGCCTGGAGGGAGGCTTGTGAGACATAACCGAGAGCAAGTGATAAGTGCCTGCCAGCACGGAAATACTCCATGATACTTCCATTATTACTGCAAATTCCAAGTTTCACAAAAACAAAATGTTTCATTCTGATGTGTTACAAAAAACATCCTTTGGTCAAAGCCATTTAAAACAATATCGCCCTTGCTGAGTTCCTGAATTTTGTTCTTTTCCCTGCCTTTCCACTTCCTGATGGTTCCTGTCCTCTGGTCAGTGTGGCTCTGACTCAAGTGCTTCTCACAGGGATGACCCTTACCCTAGCTCATGGCACTGGGTTCCTCAGCCTTCTTCCAGGGACTGGGATCTGCTCGGTGTGGGCAGTGTTACATCCGTCCTCACGACAGCCCTGTGAGGTATGGTCGTTAGGAAAACAGGACGAAGGTCGCGAGGAGAAAGCCTCACAGAAACCAAATAGGTTATGCCCTTCTCATTTTTCCTGAGTTTTCAAACTGGTCTTAATGATTCCAGACTTCCCGCGGTCAGGGTTCCCCAAAGGGTTTGCTCAGTGGAATAAGGCAGGTGTGAGTCACCTGTGTGCTGGCCGCCTCACTCTGTCCTGGCAAGAGCTCTGTGGGAGTTCTCCGCCTCCCCTGCCATGGTCGCTCTCCTCTCCCAGGAGCAGGTCTTACCACTTGAGCTTCAGAGTAGGGAAGAGGGGAGGTGGAGTGCTGCGCACAGGTCGCACAGGAAATCTCTGCAGGGAGCCCAGATTTGGCAGAGGAAATGAGCCCTGCACTGGGAAGCAAGGGTGCTGCCTTCGAGTTCCTTTTCTGACCTACTGTGGCTGAGTTAGCGAGCCAGGCTGGGCAAGTTACTTCCTTAGAGGGAAATGACTTGGTTTCTTTATCTGGAAAGGGAGGTGGTTGAAATAGGCAATCTGAGGTCCCTTCTGGTAATGCTTATGACTCTTAGCACTCAGTGTCCGTTCTACCCACAAGACACGTTGTAGGCCCTGGCACCACTTGGAGGCAGGTTGGAATGAGTCTCCTAGCATCTTGTTAAATATCCTTTTTGAGGGTAGTGATTTTGGGGCTTCTCTATTTTATGGGTAGAGTTCTGGGATGTTTCCATTTATCTCAAGGGGTTTTATTTAATTCCTAGAAAAATTTTAGAATAAAATTTGTTTTTGTTTAACTTCATTTTAATTTGCTGAACTGTAAACCTAGTTCATTTTCTTTGTCAGGTCTGATGCCTCAGGATTGAATGCTGGTTTCTCTCTGGTCTGTTATTAACCAGCATGTAATCCTAGCTCATTCTCTTCAGAGACTAATAAAACATAATAGACAAAATAGAGAACAAAAATTATTTTACCACCTTACTATAACTATTATAATTTAATATATATATAATTTATTCTTGATGAACTTTAAAACCAGTTTTGAAAGTGACACCTCACAATATACCCAGCGGTACCAGGGCACTTGAGAGTGAGATTAACAAATAATTGTAGGGATTTAGGGAGTAAGAATGTTTTGAAACTTTGAATTGAAAGCCAGAGTTCTGAAAATCCTGCAGAAGTAGTGAAAGTACATGTCACATTTAACTCGAATGGGTGATAAAACACTTAACAAATTAGAATTAACAGAGGGATGCTGTATACAGGTTCCAAGCTCCCAAGCAAACTAACTCCCAGAGACAGCAACTCCATGTACTTAGTGATTGGGGCAGGGGAGAAGAGCTGGCCCTACTAATAGTGATCATTTGTTAAGAGCTTATAATATATATACTAAGTGCCACGTAAATCATCTCATTAAATCTTCCCTACCGTCCTCTGAAATGCATCTTACTCTCCCAATTTTTCTGAAGAGGGAGTAGGCTTGGAGAGGTCAGAGAATTAGCTCAGGGCCTCCTAGCTAGTAGCCTGTAGAGTCCAGATTCAAATTCAGGGCCATCTTGGTTCTTAACTACTATAGTCTAACCATTATATCGTGTTGCTGCCTTCAAAGGGCCGAGACTGCTCCAGGGAGCTGGAGTCGGTCACAGCTACGTCTATGGGTGGAGCTGGTGTGACAGCCCGGGCACCCAGGGTGGAGAGATGAAGTTGAAGACCTTCCACCATCGGTGATGCTCTTGGCAGTTTGCCCTTGGAAGCCTGTTTGGCAATGACTGGTATTTGCTATTTCATACCATCTCACAAAGTTTGTGCTAGGGTGGGCCCTACAGTTACCAGGAAACTACCATTCTGGAACCTGTTTAAAAATTCTGTAACTAAAACAAGTGTAATTTTTTCTTATTGTAAAAACAGAATCTTTTCATTAGAGAAACCCTAGAAAATAGCCATAAGAAATAAATAGGAGCGCCTGTAATCTAGTCACCCAGAGAAAATATACCTTGGATTTCTTTTTTTTTCCAGGTAAGTCTCTATATATTCCTGTATAGTTGGGCATTTATTGTTATTAATTTTTCATGATTATAAATAATACTCTGTTGAGCAGCCCTGTCGCCGAATTTTTATGTCCATACTTATTTACTTCCTTAGGATGATTTTCTAGAAGTGTAAATGTTGGGTCAAAATATGAACATTATTAAAGTTTTAGGTATGTTTCACTAAGTTACCAATTTATAGCCCCACACGTATGTATGAGGGATGCCCTTTGTCTGACATCCTTGCTGACATTGGATATCTTGCTCACCCCCCACCCACACCTTTTTTAAATTGCCAAATTTACTCTGGATTTGAAATTAATTTTTTGATCTCATACTATGTACTTCCCATATAATACCTTCTGTAGTAGTTGCAATTCAGACTTACGGAATTGCTTTAAAAATTCTATCATTACAAACAGCAAGTGCGGAGAAAGCAACTTCCCACAGCTATATAATCTTTGAGAGCTGGAGATGAAAAATCGGTAGAGCAAGGCATCTTAAGAGCTGTCACCGAAACCATCTGGCCTGCTCTTGTTTCCATTTATCTGGTTCACAGCCAGAAAAACGTGTGTAAGACAATGTGTAAAGCCTAGAAAGGGTTCAGAATAAAACAAGTCGAAGGCTGGTTTTATTTCTCCTCATCTTCAGAGAACAGGCAGAGTCACTCAAGTGTCCTGACCCCAGTCCAGACATTACTAAGAAAATGCTGCTCACTCTTCAAGTCTGATCCTCTGACAACTGCTCTCCTTTCCCCATGCCCTGGGTATCTTTGTTGTAAATTTTTCTCCAGCCTGCATCTGCATTACCTCTCTGGGCTTGGGGTCAGAAGCCCTGTTTTGAACTGCAAACTCTATTATTTGATAGCTGCGTGGCTTTGGACAGTTGCCACATACTTTTTAGGTCTCAATTTCTTAACTTGTGAAACGGAGAGATTTATCATCTCTTTCTCAAGTAATTGTCTTGAGAGGCAAATAAAATCAAGTATATGAAAATGCTTTGTGAGCTGTATGGCTTTCCCTACCATGTAAGGCTATTAATATTAGAATCACTTTCCTTCCTTGATAGCACTTTGTTAAAGAGAAAAATGGCCCTGGAAGAGTTGGAGCGAAGGGCCCCTTTATTTGAAGATGGATATTGGAGGGAGTAGGAGGCCTCGGTCCAAGCCGGGCTCCTCCCCCAGAGGTGGTCTGTGGGAAAGCCATCCAACCTCCATCATCAGCTAAGAGGGTTACTTCTGAAGACCTGTGCAGCTCCTGAAATCTGCGATGGAGGCCAACAGCAAAGGTAAAGAGGAGCCTTCCTGCCTTAATGGCTATTGTGAGTTGGGGGCCAGGTGAAGGGGTGCTCTGGACACATGCATTTGTAGAGTATGAGAGGTGTCATGGAGTAAGAAAGTCAGCAGTGGTGTTCTTTGCGTTATTTGCTTAGCATAAAACCTGGGTAATGGGCATAAACATGCAATCTACGGGAAGCTTTCTCTCCAGCTTAAATAAGTACGCCTGTCTGCATGTCCAAGAACCTTCTCAGCGTCTATGTTTTTTCCCTGATATCTTTCCCCATCCACTATCTTCTGATCTCCTCTGGGGTCAAATGCAGCAGAGGGAGTGGCGGAACTAGCCTGCTAACCGAGGAGTACTTGCTCTCTGCTCCCACGGGCTTCGCTTTTCCTTCCCACGTCTCTTCCCCTCTGCTTTCCTCCAACTCCATCCTTCTCCCTCGTGTCCCCTGAAGTCCCTCACCTCCGCAACGATGAACCGCCCCTTGCAGGAAACCCATTTCATCCTGCCACTCTACAGTGTTGCTACGCAAATGAGGGGAGCCCCGAGAGTCATCATTGTGAATCAGTCCCATGGCAGGAGTGAAAGTAACACATTTCTCAGAAGGGTGGTTGTTCCGGTGCTCTTTCTCTGGTCTTCCCCCCACCCCCAAGTTATTCTCTTCTTAACCTGGATCTTTGTGGGAAACATACTTAGAATTTTTAGCATTTGGAGTCATGTGATTGTTTTCCATAGAAAGAGGAAAAAACTGAAGAAAAGGGCAGAAGATACATAACTGTATCCACCCACGTGTGCACACTCATGAATACCCCTACTCCCAAGACTGCGATTGTGGGTATGTTTAATTAAGATATCAATACTTTTTTTTTTTTTTGGTTTTCATAGGATCCCAAAGTTGAAGAGACCTTGAAGGAGGTCCAGTCTAAAGAGCCCCCTGATGTATGATTGCCCTCTGGAATGTCATACCTGATATTCCCCAACATCTTGGTGTGACCTTCTGGTGACAGTCTAATCTCTCTCCATTTTACAAAACTTCCAAATACTTGAAAACAATATTATGTGTCTGTAAGTTTTCTCTTGTTCAAAATAACCCTCTTTAAAAATTTTTGGTCAGCCCATCTGATCTTTTAGGAATTGAAAGTAATGTAGGGGAAGAAAAACTTTCTCCTGCACCCTTTTAGGTTCTGTACCCAGGCCCTGTAAATTAAACTGACAAAAGACAGATTAACGGGAGAAAGGGTTTATTATGTATGCATATGGAGGCCTTCATAGAAGAGATATGAAGGACCAAAGAAGTAGTTAGATGCGGGGACTCATATTCTATTTTAACAAAGAGTGATATACTATGGAGAAGAAACTAGACAAAGGGTTGGACTTCTGGGGGAAGTAAATTGTGGGAAGGTAGATATATGGGGAAACTAATAAAAGATAAGGATATTTAGTAGGATTTGTTATGCGGACTCCAGTCGGGACTTCACCATTGATAAGAGTTGCCTCCCATGATTAAGAGTTATCCTCCTCTTCCTAATAATGGGAGAGGGAGACAACTTTACAAAGGGAAATAGGGAAATTTATGCCATGCTTTTAGACAGAAAGATCGGGGTGGGGGGCAGCGAGCTTTTCCTGCATATTTTATGGTGGCATACTCTGATCCCCTTCATCAGCAAGAAACTTGGTGGAAGAAGCAATAAACTAGTGTCAACATCAAATTAAATCAAGTGAATAAATATTCACAGAGTACTAGCTATGAATAGGATATTTTGCTAGGGGTGTGGGAGTGGTGGGAACATAAAGCAGAAGTCACAGTTGTCTCCTTTAAAGAGTGTAAGATCCAGAGAACACATTAGGAATAAACACTTGAAAACTTAAAAAGCCAAAGCACATACAAATAGCTGTTCAAGTGGACAGTAGGAAAGTTGTCTCTAAGTAAATGCTGAGTAAAATGCCATGAGAGTAAGTTGAGAGATCAGAAAAGGGAAAGATACAGGTGGGTTGCCAGTCAGAGGAGATAGATTTTGAGGAAGAGGCTAAGAATTTGTGGTGAACCTAAATGAGCAGAAAGAACCGAAAGGGCCAGTCCAGGGAAAAGGAACTGGCCCAGAGAGAGCAAGGGCTCAGAAATATAAAACATTTTGTGGAGCAGAAGCTGAAAAATGAGTTTCCCTCATGTGGCAAGTTTGGGAAAGTGACTTTCTTTAATGAAGTGGGCTGGGGCCACGCATTAGACTTGGGCCAGTGTCCAGGGAATTGGCAATTTAACCTAGAGGCAAGAATGGAGTGCAAGGTCATCTTCCTGGGGCTAGACTTGCCATCCCAAGTCACCACCCCAGAACTTTGCTGATTGTCAGTATGACAACAGCGGGGAAGTCCAGGAGCAAATGTTACTGATCCCTGGTTCCCGTATGACCCTGGTAGAAACAAGCTCAGGAGAAATTTTAGTGGGAGGAAGCCAGGAAAATTCGACAGCATTTGACAGACACTCACTTGGGCTTTCCCCAGGCATCGGCACTCGGGTCTTATGTTGACTAATTCAATCCACCTTGATGCAGGAAATGAGCTTGGCTGCTGAGTAAGTGAAAGTCTGCACGAAACCTGAGTTGCCTTCAGCTAGCCTGTGGGTAGCTTGGTTAGGCCACCCCAAGGCAGCTGTTGCTGAATTATGGCATGGAACAGCCTCACTGTCCTATTATTCCCTTCATCCTGCCCTCACCAAGGAACCTTATGGTTCTTAGCTATGAGGGCGGACAAATTTGAGATTTAAGGCTCAGGTTTTCTTGTCCCAATCACTTTTCCAGGGCACTTGACTCTCCATTTCTGTTTCAGAGAATGTAATGCGTTGAGTGAGCCCCACTGTGATTTTACGGGAAGTCTCATACTTTTTAAATGTTCCGTAAAAGGGCGCCTGGGTGGCTCAGTCGTTAAGCGTCTGCCTTCGGCTCAGGTCATGATCCCAGGGTCCTGGGATAGAGTCCCGCGTCGGGCTCCCTGCTCAGTGAGGAGCCTGCTTCTCCTTCTGCCTGCCGCTCCCCTTGCTTGTGTGCTCTCTCTGATTGATAAATCAAATCAATCAATCAATCAATAAATCTTTAAAAAAAATCTATGCCAATTTGATAGGCTAAATATGCTATCTTAAATTGTATTACTTTGATTACTCTTGAGGTTAAACTGTTTTTTCATGTATTTTCTATTTTAATTTCTTTTAGTGTCCACTGTTTCCTTTTTCTTTTTAATTGAGATATAACTGATAGATGACATTATATTCAAGTGTACGATTTGATATTTTTATACATTGCAAAATGATTACCACAGTAAGTCTAGTTAATATCTGTCAACCGAGAGTCTACCTTTTTTTTTTTTTTTATAAGATTTATTTATTATTTGGGAGAGAAAGAGCGTGCAGGGATGAGGGGCAGAGGGAGAGGGAGAGAGAATTTCAAGCAGACTCCCTGCTGACCGCGGAGCCTGATGCAGGGCTTGATCCCGAGATCCCAATGTGAGCAAAAACCAAGAGTCAGAAGCACAACCAATGGAGCCAACAAGTTCCCAGGGTCAAACTGAACAGCAAGGCCCCCTGGATGGTGGGGGCATGGGCGCGGTGCTTACTTTCTCACTGCAAATGTTTGCTTGTTCCACTCCTGCTGCCTCTGTTTCTGAGGCTGCTGTGTCCTCCCTCCACCTCGCTTTGCAGCTATGTCGACATCGTGGGACTCTGTGTGTAAACAATTTTAGACCTGGAATCAATGTAAGAGAATTAAAGCACAATGTCAGCATAGAAATTCTTTAAAGACTAGGCTCATGACTCTTTAAAGTTCCCCTGCTCTGTCAGCTACCACACTTTCTCACTGGCATCCCTCATTTCTCTTCCCACCGGGGATAACTCAGATTCCTGTTATTTGTATGTGTAGCGCCTTCCTCTTAGCTTCTACCCTGGAAGAAGAGCATTTTCCTCTCTGTATTTACCATGGATAGAGAAAGGCTCTTATCATTGCACTTCCCAAAAGGCCCACGGTAAGTTCTCTCCAAAACAGAGGTACCATCTGGTCTGACATAAAATTCATGGCACTCCTGGGTGGAGGAAACTGTCCTGGTGATTTCTTTCCTTTTTTGGACAGTACTTTTATTTTTCTTCTTACCCATGTTAGTTTAGGTGCCCAGCACAGTGACTGGCACAGAGTGGGCATTTAATAAATGGTGTTTTTGTTAACAAGGAGATAAAGCTCTGGTGCAAAAGGTTTCCACAGTCCAGAGAATAGATTCAGAATTGAGGGGTCCCTCATTTGATCTGGAACTTTCTGCAGTGACCTCAACCCTGTCACACCCAGGATTTTCACATGGCACCCTGGGGAAACACCTTTGCTAAGTCTTTATCTTCCCCTTTACATTTCTTCTTTGTCAGCTTTTGTCTCCAGTCTTCTTCCTTCATATCTCTTCACTGCAACTCTTCACACAGATTCATTTTTTCGTCAGATGATCAGGAATTGTACTCTGTTTTAGACAGAGGGAACACATAGAGAGATATTGAGACACGTATAAAGAGGAGGGAAAGGAGGGGTTTTCTGTGTTTTTTATCCCTCTTGAGCTAAGTCCCACGTAATTCTTATGCCCACAAACATCAGCATTTGAGAATCCTGACACAATATTTTCATTGACAAATGATCATTATAATAAGCTCTTTCTAGTGGTTAAATCAAAAGTAAAGTTGTTTTGTTCTTGAAAATTTTTTCACAGTGAAAATGTGTTCAACTTAAGAAAAGGGGGGGTGTTGGTTGCTATGGAGTGTGATTTTTCTGGAGATTCTGGAAAGCACACAATGAGTTTGAATTTAGCTTCAAACAAAATAAGTAAAACCGAATTAACGGGCACAAAGAATTCTGGAACTGGAAATGATCTTTTGCATTAAAAGGAGGAAAAAGGATTATGTGGAGTTTGTGGGGTCTGTAGCTTTACATCTGTAACAAATGCAGTCATGTTACCACATGGTTTTTTCTTCAACGGGATAGAAAGGTAAGGTTATAAAAGGGAATGGGACATGGACTTTCTAAATGATCTAGGGGCTAAAATGGCAAATAAGCCATGTATATGATTAGTTTGAATAGCCTAGGCAGAGGAAGAATTTTTATGACTGAGGAGGAGAAGAGCTGTAAAAAGCTTGAAGATGGGCATTAAAAGCCATAATACTTTGAGGCCATTCTGACCCAATCAATGTTTTGGTTTTTTTTTAAATTTATTTATTTGACAGAGAGAGACACAGCGAGAGAGGGAACACAAGCAGGGGGAGTGGGAGAGGGAGAAGCAGGCTCCTCACTGAGCAGGGAGCCTGATGCGGGGCTTGATCCCAGGACCCTGGGATCATGACACGAGCCGAAGGCAGACGCTTAATGACTGAGCCACCCAGGCGCCCCTGACCCAATGTTCTTAACTTGTATTCAGAAAGATCTGACTAACATAAATAAGTGCTTCAGAAGGGAAATTAGAAAGCAGTGTTTTAATATCATTTGGAGATAAGACTGAGGTTAAAGTAAATTATATACTAATAGCTTGTGTTTAGTGAATAAGACAGTGAATGATAATCTCAGTTTATTTTTTGCATTTAATTCCTTATAAATATTCTTTAGACCTAGTATATGGTAATATCATTTAACTGGCTATTTTGATAAGGAGTCAGAGCTCTGATAAAGAAAATGAAAATAAACAGAAAAGCCTATAAAATTACTTAATGTTTCTATCAGTCATTTTAGACTGGGATAAAACACTTCAATTTGGAAAGAGAAAGAACGGAAGGTGCGTAATAGTTTTGGTCTGTAGCAACCTTGAAATCCTGCGTGGTTGACACTGTGGGGATCCCATAGCCAGGGCATGTGGGATGTTCTTTGATTAGACCCGGATTTTGTTTTTTGAGAGGGGCCCACCTCCCAAGTACTCATGTGGTCCCTGGCTCCACCTCCCGGGAGTTTTCTCCCCCCCGCCCTCCCCAATAATCTCTGGCCGCATCTGAAATAGTGTTGTTTGGCGAATATACCTTCCTTGGGGCCTTACTTCCTGCTCCTAGATGGGTACAGGACTGAGAGCTGGTTTGTGACTAACTTTGAGAACTCTCAAAAACTTAGTGAACTTTTATCTAAGTTGGTTCTTTTCGTGGTATAATTCCCAGAACTCTCTATTTCTTTGCTTTTTCATTCCTGTAAGTCTCTCTCCCTCTCTTGATTTAGGGGTAGATTACTAGAACTATACCCTTACACTCTTTATTCTGAGTCCTTTTACCCAATTAAAAGCATTTACTAGATGCTTCATTTTGATTCTTGCCTGTAGGAAGTTTATTTGGTTGAAAGGTTTTACTCAGCATTTCTCCCTCAAAGGCTTTTTCAATCTATCCTTTGTTTTTGGAGGCTAGAAATAGTTGTTTCTTTTTTTTTTTTAAGGCTCTGAATTTCTGGACTCTTCATTCTCTTTCATTTTGTTTGTAAACTTGCCAACTCTTGTATTACCTTGTCAAATACAGACAATAGCATCTAACATACACAACTAACCTTCTGTTTTCCAATCTCTCCCTCCACTGCTCTTTTTATACCTCTAGGTTATCGTAGATAATAATTTTACTAAATGTTTTGCCATTGCATAACATGGGTCATCATTAATCTAGCCTACGGTTGCCCTGTCATCGCAGCTTGCTGCCTGGCCATTATTGATCATGCCACTATTTTAGCCTTTTGCTGTGGTGCTCCTCACTTCTAGGTATCAATTTCTTTCTTTCTTTCTTTCTTTTTTTTTTTTTTTTAAGATTTTATTTATTTATTTGACAGAGCGAGACACAGCGAGAGAGGGAGCACAAGCAGGGGAAGTGGGAGAAGGAGAAGCAGGCTTCCCACTGAGCAGGGAGCCCGATGCGGGGCTCATCCCAGGATCCTGGGATCATGACCTGAGAGCAGACGCTTAACGACTGAGCCACCCAGGCGCCCCTAGGCATCAATTTCTATACCCACACATATACTGCTAGATTATGACTGCATATCTTGATCAGATGTACCTTTTTTGAGGATAAAATCTCTCTGATGTAAACTAAATGTGTACATTTAACTATCAGTATCCCCACCCCTCTCATGCTATTATCTTATTGATTAATATATGCATATTTGCTTTCTTTCCCTAACTAGATTTTAAACTCATTAAGGTAGAGACCATAACTGTACAGTCTATTTCCTGTAAGAGTAGCCCCAAAAACACGTAGCATGGCTCCCAGCACATAGTAGGGCATAAAAAAATGTTGCTAACTTGAATGTTTGACCAGCTCTAATGTTTTACCACATGTGAGGCTATGTGTAACTCGTTCTTGGAACTACAGCATCTTCTGCCATCTTCTTCTGTGGGTTCTTGGACTTGTGTGTAGAGTGTTCTGGTGGTCAGGGAGTTGAATGACAGCTCCATGTGTATTACTGAGACTCCGAAAGGTGGTAACAGCTTGGATCATGGGTAGTACATGGGTAGTCATGAAGGGCTTCCACCATAACCAGCTGTGTGTTAATCATATATTCATTATTGTGTTCCTAGTATTGGCACATAATTTACAGTGTAAGAGGTGCTTACTAAATGTTAGATGAAATGATGATCTGGACCTGTTGATTCAGTTCGAACTTAGCAATAGCTGGTTACTAGTTTGACATCCTGATGAGGTACTTTTACCCTGATGAGGGAGAACTTTGTGACCGCTGAATGTAAAAAAGGTCAGTTTCCCTCTTACATAAAGGGTCATTTAATTCTCCTCTGCAGTGCAGCAAATACTCTTGTATTGAATCAGACATTCTTTGAAGATTTTATTTATTTATTTTAGAGAGAGACATCAAGAGCGTGAGTAGGAGAAGGGGCAGAGGGAGAGGGAGAGAAAATCTCAAGCAGACTTCATGCTGAGCACAGAGCTCGTCTCGGGGCTCAGTCTCATGATCCTGAGATCATGACCTGAGCTGAAATCAAGAGTCGGATGCTCAATTGACTGAGCCACCCAGGCACCCCGAATTAGGCACCCTTAATTCAGAGTGACTTGTTCCTTCTTTCAAGAGAGCTGGTGTAGTCTTCCATGCATTGAGATTTGGCTCTCAAATCTCAGTGGAGATGAGACTACTGAAGAAAGCGAGTGACTCAACCCACTCAATTTAATATGCTTTTAAGGATCTTTTACATATATTGCTTTGGTAGCATGACTGATAATTAGCAACTTTGAAAGCATGGCTCTTGATTTTATGTGCTAGCTTCCCTGAGTCTATGAAAGGACATCTCTGGCACGGCCTTAATTCTCTACACAGTGGGCTTAGGGGCTTCAGTCTGGCTGGAAGGGCTCAGCTAGGGCACTTGTCTTGAATCTGTATATGCATGGAAAATGTACAGTTTTAATTTAGGTTGTAGATTTGGGGATATATATTTAGAGAAGGAGGCTGGTAGAGATCACTGGTCAGGAGGAACTAAAGTTACCCTAAGTCCATGAAGCCCTCAGAAAACCCTCCTAAAACATACACACAAGTACTAAATAGATTAGATATGAGCACAGAGGGCACAGAGAAGGGAAAGATGCCTGAGGGGACTATTCAAGGAAGCCTTCTTATAGGAGTTAAACTTCTCATTGATCTGGAGGTATAGCGAAGAATCCACAGGCATGGGGAGGAGAAATATGGATGAAAGGCTCATGAGCACAGAAGCATTTCGATCAGTCTTGGAGGGGCTTCCAGTGAACCCAAGAGCTGCTTCCTTTTCATTTCCTTCATTTAAAGAAAATGGAGGAAAGTTGTTCAAACATGTTGTGATAGAGGAAAATAACTTACTTGCTAGAGTGTGCCCTGCCTTTTTAAAAGAACATGTGTAATTTTCCCTGATCTTACTGGAGACAAAAAAAAAAGTAACTTACTGTTATTTCAGAAATATCTGTGTATCCCTAGAATACATTAGCAGACATATAGTATGTGCTTAATAGATGCTTGTTGACTTAAATGGAACAGAGAAAAATTAACTTCCTTTAGGTCATTTAAAATTATGTTAGAGCATTTAAAGGCTCTACTTGCTAATTCATTTTTGTTAAAAAAAATTCTCAATCAGAGATGGCCAAGATAACGGTCAATTATATGCTTTATGAAAATGATTATCTATTAAGCATCAGTAGGATTTTAAGCATGGGGTTAAAATAGAATTTGTTCAGGGAGTCTATTAAACTACCTGGGGATATAATTCTGAATCTCTTACTGATGTCATTAATTTCTTTGGTTTTGTTTTCCCATTCATAAAATGGAGGTAAAGATAGTCCTGTTGTTGGGCGCCTGGGTGGCTCAGATGGTTAAGCGTCTGCCTTCAGCTCAGGTCATGATCCCAGGGTCCTGGGATCGAGTCCCACATCGGGCTCCCTGCTCCTTGGGAGCCTGCTTCTCTCTCTCTCTCTCTGTCTCTCATGAATAAATAAATAAAATCTTTAAAAAAAAAAAAAAAAGATAGTCCTGTTGTTTAACACCAAGGACCCTATCTATTTAACACCATTTAACCCTATTTAACACCAAGGATAACCTATCTCCCACTTAAATCATGGTTCATATCGCATGACTGGAAAGTAGAACATATGGTGCGTGACAAGAGTTGTTAGCCATTTGGGGAAGAACAAAAAGATCATGACAGCAATTTGTAATTTGGTTCATCTCTGTAGTAAATTAGTTAAGAATTTTGCCGTAATTTGAGGGCGGGGGGGGGTGGAAGAAAAGGAAGATTTGGTCCTTTTTCCGTCATCCCCTTTTAGGGTCCCTCTCTGATTCCCCTTCAGGAAGTGGAATAGAAAAAAAAAAAAAAAACTACATTCGTCAGTAACTCTGGGGTAACCACAACTAACACAGTAAGGAGGTCAGTTGAAATAAGGACAAGTGATTGCTATAAAACCGACAGGTACTCTCATTGACACAGCACAGGCGTATACAGGGTGACACACACACACAGGAGGAATTACTACACAAAGCAGGCAACCAGAGCAAAATGACAATGACCATCCTGCGCAACACGGCCATGGTGAGTAAAAATAATTCCTATTTCGTAGCCGTCATCCCTAGGATTTCAGGAGAGCAGATTTCTAAAGAATTAGGCCTGATTGGCGTCTTTATTGGTAATATTTCTTAAGGACAGACTGACTTTAATTTTGACCCCTGTCTGGTGGAGAAAAAGAACAAATAACTAGAAGTTATAATGGGGTGCAAAACATAGCTCCTCATATGGTGGCTTTTGCATAGGTAGTTGATAGCTTACTCAACTCTGGTGTCACAGACAGCTGGACATGATCTCCCCTGTGGCCACCATTATAGAGTTAGATCGGTCTAAAGCTCCTATCTCATCATGGGGACTTCCAGCCTTTTAGATAGTACACATGTATTTTCACCAAGGAAAGTGGGTCCTCAAAAGCTTTAATGATTCTCTTAAGACTACAAGTCGACAAAGAGTGCCCAGGGTGAAGGAAGTGAAACCACTCAGTATTGAACTTTGGATAGCTCCCAGAGGAGGGAAATTTGCTAGGTCTCAGATAGCTGATTATTTTTGCATTGTCTCATTCCTCACGGAGGAGGAGAGAGATGCTAGTATGATGGAAATCTACCTCTCCTGGGTCTAGAATCTTGCCTGGCATTATTCAGGTAAAGCCTGGGAAGAATATAATTAATGTAGAGGAGCTTGAAAACAGGGCTTGGGAAATTATACGCCATATTATTGGCTTAAATAAGCCCTCTTTTTTTTTTTCCTCCATTTACAAGTCATGTAACTTAAAAGAGCTTGGATTTCATAAAAGATCATGGCATATGGTGATGATAATACTATGTTATATTTATGTATTGTTTTAGAGAATACCAGAAATGCAGCAAAGTGCAGTAGTTAGGGAGCATAAGCTTTGGAGTCAGACAGATCTGGCTTCACTACTTACTAAATGTGGGGGATTTGGGGTAAATTACTTAGCTGCTCTGTGCATAATTATTCCCTTAACTGTATAGGGGAATAATAATGGCATTTCCCTCAGAGGTTTTCTTGGGGGATTAATTGATATCATTGAGAATGACTAAATCTGTCCTCTGAAATGGCTTAGTTTTTAGTTAAATTGGTCATTTTAATATATTAGCCAATAAGGATAGAGAAAGCATTCAATGTGTTAAATATTAATATTAGTAATATTATTATTTTTACCTCTGAAACTCTTGTCAGCCCAGGGAAGTAGATTGGGACTACTTTCTCCATCATACAGATGAAAAACAGCTCAATTAAGCCAAGTGATTTAACATCACTGGGTACTGTACACGTAAGAACTGGGATATGAATCTAGGTTGACCAACCTCAAGTACGGTATGGTTCTCCTTGAGTGGTTCAGAGGCAGGATCTGAATTTGAAGCCATTGTGTCTAAACAAAGCTGTCGGATAGCTTTGTGCCCCAAAGCCGTTTCTATTTCTGGTTTGTTTGAAGTAATCTGTTGGGCCATCTGCTAGAAACATGGTGGTTCGAAGGGCATTAGAATAGGATTAGAAGCTGGGAGGTACAGGCAGGTAAGACATATTCGGTAAGCAGTTGAGACAAATTCTTCTGTGCCTAGGAACTGGCCAGGCTCTGGAGCACATTCCTACCCAGGGGTGAGCACACGTCACAGAGACGTTCAGGAGACAAATGCTCAGATGGTCTCAGGTGAACTTGCAGTAGAGTTGGGCTGTCGATGTCCCGACAGTGCCCACCTTCACTGACGTGTTCTCCTGCCTCTGTTTCCGGTTGTACAGAGCAGGAGCGATACCTATTTATCTGCCTCAGAGGTGGCCTATAAGAATTCAAATCTATAAGATGCTCTGAACCTCTCAGAGAAGAAGTGCTGTGTATGTCATTCTTAAGAATCAGCAAGAGCCATATCAAAGCCTCTGGCCATAACCACTAACATCTACAGTTTCAGATCAAAAGCTCTGTGGAGCAAACTAGAGTGCTTTGCAGGCATCATCCGATTTCCTGGTAAAGAGCTCTGTGACCTCCAGTGCTCATGCAGTTCTGACACAGCTGCCACCTTGCTTACAATGCTTGGCTCCTCCTGTGGGACAAAGCTAAGATTAAACACCACGAGCGGCTATATACTGATAATAATAATGGACTTCAATAGCAACAGTACTGGCCACTGACACCTAGGTTTGAGTCCCCAGACTGGCACCCATAGGCTGGTGAACCCAACCAAGTTGTGTTGTTACTTTCCAGGCATGACTCGTTCACCGGTCCCATTGGGATAATTCATACTAGCTCTGCCTACCTCGTGAGGGAGTTGTGAGAATCCAGTATTCAAAGAGATGTGAAGGTGTGTTCTAACATACTCCAAGAATATAAGCAAATACAAGGATTTGTTAGAAGCACGGAAATGATTGCTGAATCATAGAACCCAAAAATGCAGTAACTTTAAAGCTTTGATGATGAAAGCTAGAAGTGACTCAGTGAATTTGATACCAAAGAGGAAAGAGGAAACACACAGGAGAAATTTCCTTAAGAAACCAAAGGAAGTGATTGGTAGGCTTGGGAAGCTAAGAACCCTCTGGTCTAAGTAGGCATCTTTTATCTTTTTCGAACTTATTTCATAGCACTTTGTCTAGACAGAAGATGCATGAGGGCAAATTCCACATCTTTCCTGGCCACTGCGCATCCTCAGACAGGTTGACCTACTGGCTGCCTATGTTGAATCCTTGCCCCGTGCTGACAGTGCTTTTCCTGCCTTATGTGGATCATATCATTTAATCTTTACATTTTCTGGCAGAAGAAATTGAATCACAGCCAGTCAGAGTCCTGAAACTGAGTTATGGACTCAGGACATCTGACTCTAGAGCATGTGTCCCGAGTCACCACATAAAGAGTCAAGAAAGAGTTGAATGAATGAATGATTGTAGTAGATGAAAGTGGACAAGTGCTGATTATCTGAAGGCAAATCAGCCTACTTCGGGCTTATCAGAGTCAATCTTGCTTTCAACTTCTTTTTAGTATCTGCTACCTTAGTACACGAAATTGGCACCGTGACCTTTCTGCGTCCTCTCGTCATTTCTTGCCTCCAGCATCTGCAAAATATAAAAAGGAGGTCCTTTAAGCAGACATGTCTAATCACCTCCCCTACCTTAGCCTGTGGAAGGTGTGAGCCTGAACAACACTGAACCCAGAGAATGAAAGCAACTCAGCTTCAGTTCCTGTTCTGCATTATGTTGAGAGTTGGTGATAGGCCTTGTCCATCCCAGTAAGTTTCAGTGGTGACGGTGGGGTGAGCAGAACGTGGTTGCGACAAAGGGAAGCTGGAGAGATTTTTAGCTCTTCTTTTAGGGAGGTCTTCACAGAGCACTTTCTTTCTTTGTGCATTCCTGTAACACCAGATAGACCGATATTTCAGTGTAAGTATAAAGAATATGTTCCAGAGCTAAAGACAAATAGTTTTCATATTCTCTGTTGTTGTGCATCATTAGTGGCCCTGCTTCTTTCAATGAACATGGATAATTGGAACTTTGCTATAGTTGGTTTTGCACAGTGTTTTTCTTAATGCTTTGAATTTGACTGTATTGTTTTGTTCATTCATTCACTCACCTGCTCTTCCATTCATCCAGAAAGTATTTGTGGAACACCTATTCTGTGGTATGTTCTGCAGGAACTTATAATCCAGTAGGTGTCTAACCTGAACAAAAATGATACATTTCCAGACAGTAAAGACATAGCACTTGAGTGCTATGCCTTCAATGCTAGATGGCAAGTGCTTTATGATTTAAGGAAAATGAACATATTTCTAATTGAATGACTTTAGAGACAGTTCCTAGAGAAGACCACCTCTGGGTGGGGCCTTGATGGAAGGGTAGGCTTCCATCAAGGTAGAGGTGAAGTAGTGTATTCTAGGTGGAGGGATGGCTGGGAGGAAGGATTTTGTGGAGAATTCATGAAATATGAGGTTGGAAACCAAAATAAGAATTATCATTTATTAATCCTTTTTTATTAGATAAATTTATGGGCACTTTATAATAGAATATTACATTTAATCTTGTGAATATTATTATAAAGCAAGTATTATAATCCAGCTGGAAAGAAGAGAAACCAGAGGTTCAGTGATGAGGCCAGGTCAAGATTTAAACCCAGTCCCAGATCCTGATACCTTTCTGTCCCACATTGAGGAGCTCTTAGACTCTGGGAGGCTCAATCACCAAGCTAATGAGTTTACTACTCATTTTGGCACCCTGATATCTTCATGTGTGACTGTTCCCATTTCCAGGTGAGGACCTGAGGTTCAGAAAGAAGCCGTGGTCCCATAAAACACTGGGGATCCTGAGTTCAGCTAGAGCATGGGTTGTCTCTTGTCAGCAAATGACATCAGAGTCCCTAACCAACTCAACCTTCTCTATTTTCCAGGTCAAGTCTCTGCTCCTGGTGGTGTTGGGGCTCACCTTCCTGAGGGAGGGGGCAGCTCGAAAAAACCCAAAAGCAGGGGATGCTGCCCTGTGCCCTCCTCTGGAGGATAACAGTGTGAGGGTTGACATCCGCATCCTCAGGCAAAACCAGGGTATTTCCATCTCAAATGATTTTCAGAACCGCTCCAGCTCCCCTTGGGATTACAAGTAAGTGTAAATGAGAATGATCTTCACATTCTTTTGAAAAATATGTTAATTTATTCTAATGTAAAAAATTTAGAAAATACAGAAAAAAATAAAAGCCCTAATATTTACTCTTAAAAACAGAAATCCCAACTTTGCCTGGGAGCTCACATTTTTTCCTGCTGTTTTGGGCTAGGTCCTCCTGTGTGGTCAGAGGTCCTGCTATTTTGCTTCCAACTTCTCACTGACTCTCTGCCTTTTCCTGCTTCATGATGCCCTAGGTTGGAATTGACAAGCTTTCTGTGCTGGAAGAGAGGGCTCTTTAAAGCAGCCCATATAATGATCTCTGCATGGGGTTAAGTGGGAGCCAGAAAAGTCAGTGTGGAGTGATCCACTCAGATTAGACATCAGTCTTCAAGGAATGAGGAGGAGGGCAGAGTAGACAAGAAAGGCCAGTTTGGGAAAGGGGATGCATGATGGGGATGGGATGTTCAGGGTACTGTCCTGTGATATTGTCTGATGTGTCGGATCTTGGAATACTAAGCATTCATCTATATGCTCCAGATAGAAGCCTGAGAACAGATTCCAGGGACAATTAGAAGTGCTTCTGGGGCTCCTGTATGGCTTCCTAGAGGAAGGGAGTATGTATGGTGGTGGCAAGTTGGCTGGCATGATTTTGCTGCCTTTGTACCTCCTGGCAGAGGGGGCTTTGAAGGAAGAAACAGGGAATGTGCTGGATTCACAGACTGCTGGGGCTTTGGCTTTCCTTTCCAAGCAGCAGGCTTTGTAGATTTTATATTAGGAGACCTACTAGTGATATTTTATATATCTAGGCAAAGGATGAATAATAATTGAAATAATAACAACAGTGTGAGGAAAAATAAAAGAGCTGACATTTATTGAATGCCAACATGTAGCCTTTTGTGTGCATTTGTATCACTGAATATCCTCAGAAGTCCGATGAGAGAGACCTGTGAGAATCCCCATTTTAGAGTGGAGGAAACAGGCTTAGGCAGTTAAGCACCTGCCTGGAGGGCTGTGGATGAATCCAGGCCATCTGGCTGCAGCCCTGGGTTGCTGGGAAATGCCTCCCTGCCCAGTGGCGCGGGGCGCTCACATTTGTCCATCTCCCTCTCCCTTGTCTCACCATCTGCTTTTGTCCGCTCCCCCTGCAGCATCACCCGGGACCCCCACCGGTTCCCCTCGGAGATTGCAGAGGCCCAGTGCAGGTATTCGGGCTGCATCAATGCCGAGGGGCAGGAAGACAGCTCCATGAATTCTGTTCCCATCCAGCAGGAGTTCCTGGTCCTGCGGAGGGAGCCCCGGGGCTGCACTCGCTCCTTCCGGCTGGAGAAAGTGCTGGTGACGGTGGGCTGCACCTGTGTCACCCCCATCGTGCGCTATGTGCACGCCTGAACGTCCGCTTGGCTGAAGAAGCCCTGAAATACCACTCCCGGAGCTCTGCAGCTAGTCCTCTGTGGTCCCAATTCTCTCCACTTCGTCGGCCTCTTGATAAGACTGGGCGGAATTCTCAGAGCTCTGTATTAGATAGAGTGTCAACTTTCTGGGGGCGCTTCCAGATCATAACCTAGTCCTGAGCTGTTCCACTGTCCCAAACCCTTGAAAATGGACGGAGGAGAAGGAAGGTGCGCATAGCCCTGCCGTCGCTGTGATTGGTGCCATTCCCGGGGAATTCTGTTGCAAATTCTGTTCCGTGTGGATGAAGATGCAGAAAATGTAACCACAGTATGAGTGTGTGGGAGGGGGTGAGGGGTGGGGTGGGGTGGGAGGGATGGGGTAAGGCTCTAGTACACAACCTTATTAAGATTTACTCAGTAGAGGTTGGCCTGATGCTCCTATTTTTAAGGAAACTGTCCATCTGTTTATGATGTATTTTTATATAAAATTTTAGGAGAAAAATTAATATATCAAGTATTAATATAATAAAGTATTAATGATTGAAAAATACTTCAGGTGTTTCTTTCCAGTCTTGGCTTGTATTCACAGAGCTTGGAACCCTGAAGATTGTGAAATTCTAAATACTTGTCATTTGTTTTTCGTATTTTCTCATAAGTTCCTCATTAGAGGACTACTGTTAGTGTTATTTTATTATTATTATTATCATCATTACTGTGTGTGTGTGTGTGTGTATGTGTGTGATCTTGGGGACTTGTTTCCTCAGCTTCACTGAGATAAATTGGCAAATAATATTATGTAAGTTTATAGTGTACAGCATGATGACTGTCTTTCTAGATATAGTGAAATGAGCACCACAATAAGGTAGTTAACACTTGCATCACCTCACATTTTTACGTGTGTGTGTGTGTGTGTGTGTGTGTGTGTAGTGAGAACATTTAAGATCTACTCAGCAAATTTCAAGTATACAATACAGTATTGGTAACTATAGTCACCATGCTATACATTAAATCCCCAGGACTTATTCATCTTATAAATAATTTTGTACCCTTTGACCAACATCTCCCCATTTCTCCACCCCCAGCCCCCAGCTTCTGGCAACTACTGTTCTCTCTGTTTCTATGAGATAGTTATTTTATTATTAATGGTACTTGGGAGTTACATGGAGAATTAAGGAAAATGGCGTCGACAGAACTCAGTTTCTCTGGTAACTCTTCACTGCTCCATGGTCCTGGCTACATTATATTACAAAGTGAACATTTACTGGCCACTGTGCTAGTCAGCAGAGATACAGAGACAAGTAAGAAATGCATATGGAAGGACCACAGTGTTGGGACTGGCCATCCACGAGCCCCTGGTCACTGGGACCATGCAATCCCTTTGCATTGGCCTTGTTCTGACTTCTGGGACTTTTAGGGTTACTGGTTGTGTTTTATCAATATCTTATGCTTCTTGGGGGCTCAGGAGCTTCCAGATTCTGGTCTTCATGCCACTCTGGGGAAAACTCAGAGGTTCTCTCAACCCTCCCTTGTTTCTATATGGCACAGCACATTTTCTCCTTAATGCTACCACAGGCTTAGTATACCTCTGCATTGCCGCTGCTTTCCACGTCCGAGGGAGGAAGTGGGGCGTAAGTTCTCACTCCCACCTGAAACTTGGCTTGAGGATAGGCAGGCGGCAGAAGCCTGACACCCATTTTTAACTCTAGTGTGGGCAACTTTTTTCTAGTCTAGGTGGGAGTGGGAATGGAATAGCTGGGTGGGCTGGCTCTTCATCTCTTGGCTGCAGAATCTTTTGTTTATGGTATAACTATTGATATTTAAATATTCAGACTCTTGAAGTCTAGAAAACATTTTCTGTCGTAGCTATCAGCTTCGTAAGTTTGCTGTGAATCTCACAAGTCCATTTTCGTGCTCAGATTTGTACAATGAATCCTTCTTTCTGTTGATGTTGGCAATAATTGCCCTCTCCTGTGGTAGGTTCATATCGTTAGAGCTGGATGGGCCCCTGCAGATCACCTGGTCAACCTTTCGCATTGGCAGATGAGGCCCAGAGGAATTAGGTGACTTGCTCAAGGTCGTGTGAAGTAGTTAGTGGCACAAAGGGGCTCGTGACTCCCAAGTTCATAATTTTTTCTGTTGGGTTTACAGCACTCGATAATGTTTCCGGTAAATACCCGTATCAGTCATTTCTCTGTGCAGCCTGGGAGCAGGTACAGAAGTACCTGCACCTCGCATACCTCCAACTACGTTGCACCTGGTGCCCCCTGGGGCCTGGGGCCTGAGTTACAGCTTGCTCTGAGGGCTGGCTGTCATTCAGGAAATTGCACCCTGTCTCTGGCTCACAAGGTGGCACACTGTGCCCATGGGTCAGTGGCTCCCTTAGGGGGGAGTCTGTCTTTGGCAGCCACTGGAGACACTGCTGAGGTGGAATGAGCAGCCTGTGTTCTTCAGCGCTGAGCCTAGCTTCCTGGGACTCAGAGGTCCTTTGTTTTGAATGCAGGAGAAATGGCCTATGTTGAGCAGTCCAGATTTTCGAATACCGCATTGCCATCATAATGTGTAGAGGGACGGACTTCTCTTTCCACATGGAACTGGAAGCATGTAGTCTTTACTTTTGATACCCAGTTCTTATATATGACAGCTTGGCTGAGGGGAAGTACATATTCTCTCTCTCTGTCTCTCCTTCCCTCTTCTTCTCCCCCTCCCCCCGCTACTCCCACATCCAGATAAAAAATCATCTATGTTTGTAATGCTCCATGGGAGAAATTTCACTTGTAATTTACAGTGAGGAAAATGGTTATGAAATTAGTTTTCCTTTAATTTTCTTTCTTTTTTTTTTCTTTTCTAGTAGAAGAAGTGGTAGAAAAAATGCATTTAATACTTAGCTTTTGGCTTCAAATCCTGGTTCTACCCTTTTCTGGTTATATGAATTTAGGCAATTTAGTCCTTCTGAGACTCAGCTTCTTCATTTGTTAAATAGGGAATGATATCTGTTTTCAAGAGTAGAGTGTAAAGTAATCGAAATAAAAAAAAGTAAAAGACTTAATACAGTACCCAGGAAATGATAGGTACTTAGTATGTGGTAGTCCTTATCCCAGGAAGTACAGAACTTATGTTTCCCGTTTGCTTGGCCCCAGGAAACTCATAGCCAACTTTTCTGCTTAAATACCACAGCTATATTATTTCCTCATGGTTATTAAGTTTACGGTCTCCATTTAATCTCTATATACACACACATAGGTAATTCAAGGTGGTTTAAACAAAAGATCTATACATTGTTAATATTATTATATAGATCTTTTGTTTAATCCACTTTAATTTGACAGGAATAGAGGAAGCTATAGATTTAAGACATTAAAAAAAATTCCCCTGGGTCCCCAAATGTTCATTGTAGTCTACTCCACTGATATAAATTGGAAGAAAGGCATTTTTTTGGGTCCAATAAGCCCCAGGAGTTGTACATGTTCAGCTGGACTTCCCTCAGGGTACAAAAGAACACACATTTTCTCCAACACTGAGATGTTCTCTTCGGCACCCTGTTTGGTGCCAAGAGAATCGCTGAAAAAGTGGTAGCTTCTGAACCTTGTTTGTACCTCTCTTAAGTGTCATAAAAGACTAGAAAAACCCAATCCTTCCTCCTTACAGAGTACCCAAGAAAAGAGAATTCCTTCAGTTAGTGAGAGAAATCAGAAGTGGGGTTTTGGCCCAATGGTAGTGAGGAGAAACATTTATGTATAGAAGATTTTCCTTCATTTGTTTCTTATGTTTGTGAATAGGGCAATCAAGGAGGTTGCACTTACCAAGTCATAACTCTGCATCTTCTTATGTTCGCCGTAGGATTTAATTGCATTTGCAACAGAACCTTAGTTTTCTCTTTTTAAAAGATTTAGAGAGAGTGTGTGCACACATGTGTGAGCAGGGGGAGGGGCAGAGGGAGAGGAGGAAGAGAATCTCAAGCAGACTCCCTGCTGAGCATGGAGCCTGATGTAAGGCTTGATTTCATGACCCTGAGATCATGACCTGAGCTGAAACCAAGAGTTGGATGCTCAACCGACTGAGCCACCTAGGTGCCCTGACAGAACTTTCCTTTTCATGTCTGGAGTACTAATGTGGTCCTGGGGGCTAAACTCAATAACAGTTCCATAGAGGGTTAATAAACACACCAGTAGCAGTTCATATATACTGAGTATTGACTATGTGTGTCAGACACTGTGCTATTTTATATGCATCTTAGTCTTCACATGGCATGAGTTCGGAAAGATGATTATCCCCATTTTACAGATGAGGCAACTGAGGGATTAATTACTTGCCCAGGGTCACAAGAGCTAGTAAATATTAGCCTCAAGGTTTAAACTTGCATCTCTTGGACTGAAGACCCCCTATTGCCTGGTCATCTCATCAGTCCATCTGTGTAAAGTTGGACAAGTTACCTAGTATGTACTTCTTCACTGGATTTTTTCTGTCAAAAATTAAGAATGATTACGTTTCTTACATAGGTCACTGGAGGTTCTTAAGATTAACTCTTGATTTACGAAGAACATTGGAGATCCACTACTCACTGCCTTTCCAGAAACACATATCTATTTACTAGTACCAGATGCATGAACTTGGTCTTGTAAGTTTATAATAGAGACTATGTGAAGTGTGTGCTTTAAAAACTGTGATGTACTGGGGCGCCCGGGTGGCTCAGCGGGTTAAACGTCAGACTCTTGATTTTTTTTTTTTTTTTTAAAGATTTTATTTATTTATTTGACAGAGAGACACAGCGAGAGAGGGAACACAAGCAGGGGGAGTGGGAGAGGGAGAAGCAGGCTCCCCGCAGAGCAGGGAGCCCGATGCGGGACTCGATCCCAGGACCCTGGGATCATGACCTGAGCCGAAGGCAGACGCTTAACCATCTGAGCCACCCAGGTGCCCCAGACTCTTGATTTCTGACTCATGATCTCAGGGTTGTGAGACAGGCTCCGCACGGGGTATGGAGCCTGCTTAAGATTCCCTCTCTCCCTCTGCTCCTCCTGACCCTAAAAAAAAATTTAAAAACTGTGATGTGCTGCTGTCTCACAGTACTTAGTGGGTGCTGATTTTGAGAATTTTGCTCAGCAGTGAAAAGAACATACGTTGAAACTAAGATTAAATTTTTAAAAAGAAAGACTCCAATTTGAGCATGAAGACGTTCTTGCCAGCAAAATGGCCATCTCTTCTCTTAAAATGCACAAACATCGTAGCAGTATCAGATCACAGAGTAATGACCGAGAACATGGACAACGGGGCCAGATGCCAGGTAAAAACGCCAGCTTCAGCACTTACTAGCTGTGCCATCACTCGTGATCTTGGCCAAATCACCTAACCGCTCTGTGCCTCCCTTTTCTCTACTGTAAAATGGGGATGATAGCACTACTTACTTCAGAGGGTTGTTGAGAGGCTGGAATAAGATAATATAGATAATATAGATAAGATATAATAGATAAGATAATATAGATAAGATGCTAAGACTAGTGCCTGGCATGGAACGTGTATTGTCCAGTATGTTATTAAAAAAAAGAAAAGTCGGGTGCCTGGGTGGCTCAGTCGGTTGGGCGACTGCCTTCAGCTCAGGTCATGATCCTGGAGTCCCTGGATCGAGTCCCGCATCGGGCTCCCTGCTCGGCGGGGAGTCTACTTTGCCCTCTGACCCTACCCCCTCTCATGTGCTCTCTCTCAAATAAATAAATAAATAAATAAAATCTTTAAAAAAAAAAAAGAAAGAAAAGTCATCCAGTAGCATACCCCAATTACATGTTAATTTTCTTTTTTTTTCTTTTTTTTTTTTAAAGATTTTATTTATTTATTTGACAGAGAAAGACACAGCGAGAGAGAGAACACAAACGGGGAGTGGGAGAGGGAGAAGCAGACTCCCCGCCGAGCAGGGAGCCCGATGCGGGACTCGATGCTGGGACTCCAGGATCATGACCTGAGCCGAAGGCAGTCGCCCAACCGACTGAGCCACCCAGGCGCCCTACATGTTAATTTTCATATTTTGCTTTCTGTTCTGTTCCTTTGTCTCACCCGCTTTCTATAGCTGTAACCATAATATATATGCAATCTGTATTTGGTAATTTTTTACTTCATATTACATTTTACACATTTTCTATGTTTCTATATAATGTTCGCAATAATTTTGTGGCTACATACTATTCTTTCAGGTAGATAAACCAGAATTTATTCAGTTATTCCTTTTTAAAAAAATTATTTATTTATTTGACAGAGAGGGAGCGAGCAAGCACACAGGTAGGGAGAGCAGCAGGCAGAGGGAGAAGCAGGCTTCCAGCCGAGCAGGGAGCCCGACACGGGACTCGATCCCAGGACTCTGGGATCATGACCTGAGCCAAAGGCAGGCGCTGAACCAACTGAGCCACCCAGGCGCCTTTAGTTATTCCTTTTTTTAAACCTTTATTTCCACTTACAAAAATTAGATAATGCTTGTCGTTGTTCTAGTGTTTTTTTTTATTATGAACTATATAATGTGGACAGAAGAGTATCTATCTTTATATATGTACAGTTGCCTTCTATGTTAAAATTCTATGTGTGTGCATTTTCATTATCTACAGGTTACCCTGGGCCAGTTACTTAATCTTTTCGAGGCTTGGCTTCCTCACCTATAAAATGAGGATGACAATAATATTTGCCTCCTACAGTTGTGGTGTGGATTCAAAAATAATAAATACAAATCATTATAGCAGTTCTGAGTTTGAACTAGCTGTTACTAGTCTTACTTACTGGTTTCATACACCACCTTATATAGGGCCTCTGCACACATACTCCCACCTTTTCGTTCTCGTTTTCAAAGCCAAGTAAATCAATGCATTTGACAAAGATGGATTTATGACTGGTTCTGGGTTGTGGCTGTCACAAAACGTACAGACTTCCTACTCCACTGGCTTACCTCTGTGGTTTCCTTACATGCTGTCTGTAGGTGATACACCACAGCCCTTTGCATGGCCTGAAGGCAAGGACCAGACCTCGTTTATAGTGGTGACAGCACCAGAAGCCATGTAACCATTTCCCACAACCACATTCTCGTGATTTTGACAGAGACCAGATCTGGGAGGCACCGCTCTGGATGGGCCCCGTGTGATGGATGGTGGAGTAGGATCTGAGTGCACCTGGCTTCCTCAGATGGGACACCTCACTCATGGAAAATTCCAAATTTCCTGGGGTCCCAGGCATCTGCCTATTCCGCACTCCTGGGCTTTTCAACAGCTAGGAGAAAAAAAGATACAGATTTCCCACCGATCACTTGTCAAATGCCTAACTGCCTTTGGTGCTCACTCCAAAGCCCAAGTGAGATCCATTAAGAAAACAAGGTTTGCTTCTGCCACTTGCTTTGGACTGTGTCTGCATAGGGGATGCCAAACTTCTGGTTCCTGTATTTGAAAACATGTAGAAAATAGAATGAAGTATATAAAAGAAAACACATCCTTTGGATCTATGCTGCTTCGCTTTTGAAATCTACGACTATCATTTGGGCTTAAGAATTTAGATGAATTGAAGTTGGCACATGAGAGCGACCTTAGTGGGTGAAGAAATGGTTGAATTACTTCTACTGTACAAAAGGTGAATACCAAAGGCTTCCCAATTATTCTTTTTTTTTTTTAAAGATTATTTATTTATTTATTTATTTGACAGAGAGAGACATGAGAGAGGGAACACAAGCCGGGGGAGTGGGAGAGGGAGAAGCAGGCTTCCCGCTGAGCGGGGAGCCTGATACGGGGCTTGATCCCAGGACCCCGGGATCATGACCTGAGCCAAAGGCAGATGCTTAACGACTGAGCCACCCAGGCACCCCAATTATTCTTATTAGTAGCAGAACCCTTTATAATGAAAGCTAAGACTTCTTGAATTATTACAATAGAATAGACTCTCTTCTAACTTATATACATTTACTCATTCAATTATAATAATGCAGTGATTTAGAAACTATTAATTAGTGTCATTGTCCAGAGGAGAAAATTGAGGCACAGACTGAGTGAATACCTTCCTTGAGGTTACAATAGTCATCTGGTGGTAGACTCTTGCCTGTTGTCCCTAAGCTACCTTGCCTCTATGTGAGAGATCCACCAGGAATCACTTGCCTGTCCTGAAATGCCTCAATCATGGAATCTTCTTTGAGGATCTTCCTCTGCGAGGTCCTTCTTAGTGGGAGCAGATGAATTACAGTATTTGCGTACTCATACAATTACAGAATTTTATGGGAAGCTCACTGGAAATGGAATCAATAGATCCTCGACTTCACCAGCTTCCAGAAATACCTTAAATTGTAATGGCCTTCATCTTCTTTGTGCATAAGAATTCCAGTCCTTTACCTGGCCTTCTTCCTCAGAGGTTTCTGGGAATCTCTGAGCAACACCCTCATTTCCCTCTAATGTTTCCCGGGGTGGGTTACTACCTTGGTCAACTGGCTGGCTTTGGAGAACCAATCCCTTCCTCTCCCCACCGTCTGACATAAATCTATCAGGCTTTATGAATTTCCAAGGCTAGGCTATCGAAGGTCATGCAGCTTCCATCTGGTTCTCCTTTTTTTTTTTTTTTTATTAAAGATTTTTATTTATTTGACAGAGAGACAGCGAGAGAGGGAACACAAGCAGGGGGAGTGGGAGAGGGAGAAGCAGGCTTCCCGTGGAGCAGGGAGCCCGATGCGGGGCTCGATCCCAGGACCCTGGGATCATGACCTGAGCCGAAGGCAGACGCTTAACGACTGAGCCACCCAGATGCCCCCCATCTGGTTCTCTTAACATGCTAATTCTGGTGGAAGCCAATCGTCATGCAGGAAGTCCAGCTGCCCTGAGAATGCCATGCTGGAAAGGCCATGCATAGATGCTCTAGTTGACAATGCTCGATGAGCTCCCAGCCGACAGCCAGCATCAACTCCCAGGCATGTGAAAGAGCCATCGGGGACACTCAGCCTAGCTGAGACTTCAAGTCCCTGCAGCCCCAGCCAATATCGGAATCCAACCGCCTCAGTAGGACCAGCTACATCATGTGTGGGTCCCAGTGAAAAATTAAAGCACACAATTCCAAGACTGTTAAGCAGAGCATTAAACCAAGTGTGGAACCCATTTTGGAGCAACATCCCTACGCAACTTCACAGGTTGTACGCGCACGAAGCCAGCCTGCTCGCGAGATGGCCCCAGAACTGCGCCGCGGAGCCCTTCCCAAAGTTTTGCGATCAAAATAAAATGGTTGTTGGGGCGCCTGGGTGGCTCAGTCGTTAAGCGTCTGCCTTGGGCTCAGGTCATGATCCCAGGGTCCTGGGATCGAGCCCCGCATCGGGCTCCCCGCTCGGCGGGAAGCCTGCTTCTCTCTCTCCCACTCCCCCTGCTTGTGTTCCCTTTCTCGCTCTCTCTCTCTGTCAAATAAATAAATAAAATCTTTAAAAAAGAATAAAATAAAAAAAATAATAAAATGGTTGTTTTACACCAGAAAATCTGGGGTGATTTATTATGGGGCCACAGTCATCGTATCAGCCCTAACGACAATTACTTCAGGCTCTAACAGCCCAGCATTGTTACACTTTCTAAAAGTTCATTTAACCTTGAGTTTGTGAGTCTAGGTGAGCTGGGCTATATCTATAGTCCAATTCTGTTTATTGTTCTGTCCTCCAGCAGGAATTGAAAATTGTGCCTTGGCATCTTTGCTGCATTTTTTACTATTTCAACAACTGCTACTTAAAAATACCCACTTGTATAATAACAAGCAAGAGTGTACAACAGCACAGAATATGGGTGGTTCAAAAGGCACTTTTTCTACAAAGGACATAGTCTGCAGAGGTAGAACTCTGCCGACAGTATCAGTGACCTTCAAAATCACCTTTTACAAAGAGCAATTTAATCCCTAGGAACCACAGCTTCCTCAAGTTGTTCCACTTCATATTTGCATAATTAAAAGGCCTCGTTGTGTGCATTTCTTAGGAAAAAATAGGCAGTTTCAAGACACACTTGTGCAAGACAAAAAAAATTGCTTGTAGGGGCGCCTGGGTGGCTCAGATGGTTAAGCGTCTGCCTTCGGCTCAGGTCATGATCCCAGGGTCCTGGGATCGAGCCCCGCATCGGGCTCCCTGCTAGGCGGCGAGCCTGCTTCTCCCTCTGCCTCTGCCTCTCTCTCTCTCTCTGACTTTCATGAATAAATAAATAAAACATTTAAAAAAAAATTGCTTGCCACCTGGAAATGCAGATTTCCTAATTCTACTATTTGCACTAAGCTTTCAAAGATTTTAGGGGACTCATACTGGAGGAAAACATACCTCCTCGTTGATTCTGAAATCAAATAGAGCTGAATCTCTGGTTTCATTTATTTGCCAGAATTCTGTATTAACAAGCACTTTTGTGACCTTAGAATCTGGTAAATTGATATTCATAACGAGAACAATCTTAGGTGTTGCTTTCTTTCTTTCTTAGGTGATGTTTTCTAAATAATCAAGCGATTGTTATGTTCCACTGTGTTAGGGTGCTGTAGAGTGTCTCTGATTATTTTCTTCTTTGAAAATCTTACGTGGGGTAGTTGGCTGAATACTGACCCCCAAAGATATCCATGTCCGAATCCCTGGAACCTGTGATTGTTACCTTACATGGCAAAAGGGTCTGTGCAGATGAAGGCTGTTGAGATGGGGAGATTATCCTAGATTTTTATGGTAGACCCTAAATATAATCATGAACGTCTTTATGAGGGGGGTGGGGAGCAGAGGGAGATTTGACAACAGAAGAGTATAATGTGATGGATAGAGGAAGGAGCCACTGGTCAAGGAATGTAGTTCTGGAAGCTGGAAATGGCAAATTCCCTAAGGCCTCTTCTGGAAGGAGTACAGCCCTGCTGACAACTTGGTTTTGGCCCAGTGAACTGTAAGGGAATAAATATGTGCTGTTTTAAGCCACCAAATTAGTGGTAATTTGTTATAGCACTGGTAATAAACTAATAGAGTGCATATCTGATTGTTTATTTCTTGTTTGAAAATCATTCTTGCATGGGAAACTCTTCATCAGCTTGGTTGTTTGATGAGCCTAAGCATTGTATTTCCAGGCTGCAAGGGCATGCATTAGGAATTATTAGGCATGATCTACCCGTTGGTGATCGCTGGGCCACTCTCCTTGCCACGGAGCAGTAATTGAGCTTCATTGTGTTTGGGCTGCTTTTTATGGACAATTTGCTTTATCTCGTGGCCAACCCAGTTGAACAGCGTCTTCGGTGACTGCAGGAGGTGCAGGCTGGGAAATGCTTCTGACTCACCCCTGCGGTGGGTTGGAAAGGATGCAGAAGGATGCTGTTTCAGGTTGACTGCTGTGTACCCCGTGTGGGAGACACACGAAAAGCATTCTGGGACCCAAAGTTGGCTTCTCACCATCTGACCGAAACGAGCAACTTCTTACAGTAAGCTCAGGGGAAGGAAGTCAGTGTCAGTGGAGTGCTCCTTCCACGAACTTAAGCCCAGATGTCTGACCTACATTTTTATCCTCCAAAATGACCTTCCTTCTACCATGGCCGAGCAGGGTTAAACACAGAAAAGTAAACACTGCATGGCAATCATGTTTGATATAAAGATTATTTGAAATTCTTTGGCTTCTCAAACCTCTTTGAATTTGTTATATTAAAGGGCGATAGGGCCAAAAAGTTTGAGTGGGTCACTATTTGTCTTCGTGGATGTGATGTTTTTTTAGGAAAACCTGCGTCCTCCACTTCCAGAACCTCTCATTCTTTGTTTCCGTCCTCATGTGGGATTGTCAGCTATGGTTGGGTCTCAGGCTGAGCAAAACAGACTATTTTCTAGGTGCTGTGGTTTGTGGGGGCACTGAGAAGGGATTCTGCCTCCAAAATAGATCTTTGTGTTTTGCTTAAATCCTCCCTTTGAAACATTGCTTTTGAGGGCTTTTTTTTTTTCTTTTCTTTTTTTTTTAAATACACACCTCCAGGAGGTTGACACATTGGGCTGCTAAGGTAGGTTAAATTTTTGTGACTCCCCAAACTCTCCTCTTAAAGGTCCAGCACTGTGCCAGCTACTGGGGAATCAAAGATCAGTAAGTCACATCTGGTGATATTTCCCTACCTCCAGAGGTATTGTGAAAATTGGTTCATAAGAGATCTAAGGTCGTTTTTGTTTGTTTGTTTTTGTTTTTTCTAACAAACTACTAGAAATAATAAGGGTGAAAGAAAACGACTATATATGATTCCTTATCAGTAGGTAAGGAAAATAGATGTGGGCTTTTTTTGGATAAGGAAAGGTATGAAGGTCCTTCCTTCCTTCCTTCCTTCCTTCCTTCCTTCCTTCCTTCCTTCCTTCCTTCCTTCCTTCCTTCCTTTCTTTCTTTTTGTAAAAGAAAAAAAATAATTTTGTCCTAAAGTAAAATGATTGTTCCAGGATGGAAAAAATATATAGGACAAAAGCTGAATGGATATAGAAATTTGCAGATGGTTTATGGAAAAAGAATATTGAGAAAGGAATTTTATGTGTGGTTAAGCTAAAATTGGAATGGATTTGTGTAAGAAGGGAAAAAAGAGAATTTTAATATCAAATGCACATTGGTGCAAAACTAGAATTTGGTTTTTTTTCTCTGTTAAAAGGACAAAGTGGGACGCCTGGGTGGCTCAGCCGGTTAAGCGTCTGCCTTCAGCTCAGGTCATGATCCCAGGGGTCTGGAATTGAGTCCCACATGGGGCTCCTTGTTCAGCGGGAAACCTGCTTCTCCCTCTGCCTGCCGCTCCCCCTGCTTGTGCTCTCTCTCTCTCTCTGACAAATAAAATAAATAAAATCTTAACAACAACAACAAAAAAGGACAAAGTTTTCTTGGACTCTTGGTCTGCTCTTGATGAGAAATTGTAAACAAAGTTTTTCTTTACCTTTAATGGAATCTACCTAGGAAACAAAGACTCAGTATTTTGTCTTTATCTGGTCTTTGATTGCTTAAGATACTGAGTATTCTCTACTAAAAGAGCTAAGTTTTTGTTTGTTTGTTTGTTTTACAACTATGTGACTTTTTGTATATGTTAAATTTCACAGGAAGCATTGTCAAATAAGAAGCAATGTAGACTTTCTTTAGAGTATATTTGTATGAAATTCCTAAATCTGATATGCCCCAGTATCATGGTGTCAGTCATCATTTGAAAATGTATCAAAGAAATAACCAAATTCCCTCGTCAATTGCAGTATAAGGAACTCTCATCAGATCCTTAACCATGGCTGTTTTTAAGTCCTTTGTTGTTTACAGATAGTTATTGCTTTACTCTGGTGCTTTGGCAAAAAGCATTTCTGCAGAAGTGCTTCATCTTCAGGGAGGTTCATGGAAAAGACTCTGATAATTATGATCAATTTGCCTTCATGGGGGAGGGACACTGATGAACCTTTCAAGTGTCTCCCCAAGGCTACCTGCATAGCCTCACAGTAGGTCATGTGATGGTAGCTTAAGATGTGTCCCTGTTCTCCTTCCCTGCATGGACCCATCACGTCAATGATGTAAGGTTCACGTGTGAATATTTGCCTTTGTTGCAGTACAACACCCTGCAGGCTTTGCTGGAACATCTGTGCGGGAGAAGATGTGCCATGAACCCACAGAAAATTCAAGGCCCGGACACTGCCATAAAGTTTTGGGAGTCAGGTAAGATGCATGTTGTCCCCAAAGTTGTGTTTGAGAAGATGCAAACTTCTCCAACCCCTAAGAACATAAAGGAGATATGCATCTTTGTAGGGATTTTAGGGGTTTAGAGGTCTTTTATTCAATCAGGAAGCTGATGCCCTTGTGTGGGTACAAGCGCTAGCAACTGACCCTTCAGTAGATACAGCAGAGTGAGTGCATAGAAAGAGCGGCCGCCACAGTGCCGGGTGGGACGGTGTTTTGCCAAGGAAGCCAGATGGCCCTTGAAATACAGTGACTTGGTTAATACAGTAACAACATGTTCTGTGTCTTCCAAACAATGTCTAAGGCCACTGTTAAAATGGGCGGTGGTCCTCCACCAGAGTTCCCAACTGGTGGGGGATTGGTACCTTGATCATATTGGTCCCCCTCCGTGTGAGTGAGGATTTTAAATATGCCTTGGTTTGTGTGGACACTGCATCTGATTTAACCCGAGCTTCTCTAATCACTGTGCAAACCGGACTGCTGCTACTGGGGGATTAGAGAAGCTAAGTGCCCTGTACAGAAACCCTTGTTGAATAGACAATGATAGGAGGTCATGTTTTAAAGGTCGTGATATACAAGATGGGGCAAAAGAACATGACATTGAATGGAGGGTCCATCTCCCATATAACCCGCAAGCAGCAGAGTTGTGGAAAGGACAAATGGGATATTAAAACAGCAAATTAAATTACTAACAGTTAAAACCACCTTGGCCTGGTGGATTAAAGTACTGTCCCAGACTTTAATACATTTGAATGATCGCCCAGTAGGATGTGTTGCTCATGTGCCGGACTTCAGATCCCTGCCGAGGTACCCAATACCATAAAGGCACGGAAGTCATGGAAAACATCCATGGCCTTGAGTCTCACCGTGGACTCAGGTGCTATGCTGCTGAGAACAGCGGGCCCCATCATGCCTGGGAAAGGCAGTATCTACTGGAGTTTGTAACGGGATATCCTGCTGGGATGGGTGAATTACTTCATGCCCGTGGGTGAGGGGGAGCTACTCAATCTCACTGGGATCCAGTTATCTTGCTGCAAGCTAGGCCTGTAGATATGTGCTATGCCTGGAATGGGACATACACCATTGGAGGAGGGGTGAAGGTGGGGGTCCTGTTACTGGCAGATCCCACCCCCAGTCCATCTCCTCATGCCAGACAAGGCTGTCTTCCCCAGCCAACATGTACGGTATGCACAACCAGGTCAAGTTCCTAAAGCTGCCAACCTACCTCTCCTCAAGGCCACATTCTGTTTTCTACTGGTATTCCTTCATGGGGAATTTTTTTCTTTTCTTTTCTTCCTTCCCTTCCTTCCTTTCTCTCTCTTTCTTCCTTTTTTTGTTTAGGACCTCTTTGAACTTGCTGATCTGTGTGTGTTTGAAGAAATTTAGAAAAAGTACAGCTACGGTAACAACTCAGGAGTATTTCAGGTTGAGCCGTGATTGTGAAAGATTTAACTGTTTCTAGGAGTACGGAAAAGTTTTTTTCTGTTTCCATTTACTTTAGTTCTGGACTTGAAGCTGACGCTGAGGGCCGGCAAAGGGTCTTAAAAGGAAGGGGAAAGGTCTCCAAAGAGACTGGCACTGGAGTAGCTCTCCTTCTGGCTGTGCTAGATTCATTTATATTATTATTCAAGATGAGAATTTCGACTTTGTTGAAATGAAGAAAGCACATGCATTTGTTCCTTCCCCTTTCTCTCTGGAGCTGAGAGAAAGGGTTATGACATTCTTGTGGTAAGCATCACTACAGTGAGCCATCATCTAGTCAGGAGGTGTAGACAGACTGGTTAACCACACGGCTCACTGAGACACAAGCTAGACAGAGCCGAGAGAGGACAGGGCTTGTGGAAGGAGCCTTGGTTGTGACACAGAGATAGAGTCTAGGTTATCTGGGCCAGGGAGGAGCGTTATGAATACTTTACTCAACAACAAAGTCTATTCAAGGACAAAAGCTAAAACCAGATACTGTACTATATAGTCCTCTGTCATTTCAGAAACTCTGGGAAGTCATCTGACACCCTTCATTAAAGAAATATTAAACAGATGTGTAAGCCCAGTTGCAGCTACTGGACTCCTGATAGAAAAACTCTAACTTATAAAATAAAGGGCAACCTGCAAATATTTCTGTTCTTCTTTTCTAAAATCTGCCCTTGGGCACAGTTGTTGGCTCATCATAAGCACAGTGAAATGGTAGACTGAATGCATGGCTTTCAAATATAAATACAACTTCTTATAATAGAGCTTCTGCGAAAATTTGAGCAGCAGGTAATATGAGGGTATATTCTCTGACAATTGGCTTCTTTCATGTTAGCATGATGTTTCTAAGATCCATTCATATTGTTGTGTGTCAGTGGTTTGCTCCTTTTCATTGTTGAATAAGATTCCATTGTATGCCTATGCTAAAATTTATTTATTCTTACGCCAGTTGATAGGCATTGAGTTGTTTACAGTTTTTGACTACTCTGACTAGAATTTTACATTTCTTTGTGTCGACATACGTTTTCATTTCTCTTAGGTAACCACCTAAGAGTAGGATTGTTGGGGCTTATGATAGTATGTATGTGTAACTGCTAAACTATTTTCCAAAGTGACTGTGTCACTTTGCATTCCTGCCAGAAACATGAGAGTTCCCGTTGCTCCCACATTCTTGTCAGCACTTGCTTGGTATTGTCAGTTTTTAAATTCGTGTCTCTCTAGTGGGTGAGTAAGGGTGTTTTAATGTCTTTCTATCATCATCTATCTATCATCTATCTATCTATCTATCATCTATCTATCATTTATCTATCTATCATATTTTTAAGTAGGCTCCATGTCAAATGTGGGGCTTGAACTCATGACCCTGAGATCAAGAGTCGATGCTCTACTGACTGAGCCACCCAGGCACCCCATCAACGTGCTTTTAATTTGCATGTCACACTATATTGATTTAAACATTTGTGACACTAAAGAGCTCTGTCCTTTCATTTAGATGTTACCATTTATAGGGGCTTGCACCCATGAGTGGCCAATCCCATGTACCAGCAGTTCCATCTTAGATAATTCTTTATCAGAAAAGTTGATTTTTCACCTTTTATGTCAACTTGTCCGATCTTGTGAGGGTTCTTTTGAGCTTCTTCACAGAAAATATGGCATCTTGTCACGTGTCCTTCAGTGAGCAATCTGGTTCCAGTTTCATCCTTTGTAAGTACAGGTCGAACTTTTGCCTTTTTCTTTTCTCTTGGTAGACTGGCATTTATCTTTATTCAGAATCCACACACCCCAGGTGATACAGGGTTTTGCTGGTTTTCATGTTTGTGCCACACTCTACCATAGTCCTATATTGAAAGCTTTGGTCAGTCATCGTTGATTCTCTTAACTGATTTGGTGCTATTCACAATGCCCAGTGACCCTGATTGATCTGCTCCATTAAAAAAAAATATCTTGAGATGGAGGCCTGAACAATGGAGTCCTGGACAGCTGAAGTCAGATAATAGGGATTGGAAATATAAATTTGAATGCCATCTTTATATAGATGACAGCTGAAGTCACAGATCTTAGAAGCATTTCCACATTTAGGGCACAACACAAAGAAGTGAAACTGGCATGGAAACAGAAGAAATTGATAGGGAGATGAACCAGAATGTCACAGAAACCAAGCCAAGAGAGAGTTTTAGGAAGGAGAGGGTGTTCAATAGGGTTAATGCTGCACAGAGGCTTAGAAGGAGGGAACCAAGAAGATGCTGCTGAATTTGAAATTGGGAGGTCATTTAAGACTTTAAAAAGTGCAGTGATAGCAAAGCAGTAGAGTCAGAAGCCAGAATGCACAGGATCAGGTAATGAGAAAGTGGAGGAAACAAGGACAGACATGTCTTTCAATAAGCATGGCAGACATAAAGATAGATCTGAGCCATCCTTTGCTTCTTCCAATAGGGGAAGAGGTGGACATCTTTCTGTGCTTTAGATTCTATTTGCCTTGGCCCGAGGAACCTTACTCTCCTGAACTCTCTGTCTTCAACTGTCTGTCTTCTGTCTTCAACCTCTGGCCATTTTCTCTATTGCTCAAGAATTTTTCAGTCTTCAAAAAGAAAAACCATAAAAACTACAAATAAGTTACAGCTTCCCTTGGCTACCGCTCTATCACCTTTCTTTTTATAGCCAAGCTACTTCAAAAAGGCCCTTTTCTTGTGTCTCCCACTTCTTCCCCTTCCATTCTCTCCTCCGTCTCTTCTAATCTGATTTTGGCTGCCACCACACGAAAGACACGTCTCTCTCTAGGGCTCAGTGATTTAGTTTCTCTATCTAACAGACATTTTTCAGGTCATAACTTAATTGACGTTTCTTGACATTTGATTCTGTTGACTACTTCCTCAACTTTAAGTTCTCTATTCTGTTGGCTTCTCTCTCTGATTTCCCTTTGTACACCTTGGGTTGCTCTTTCTGAGCCTCCTTCATGGACATTGGGTTGAATCTTCAGTTGTTGGGTCCTTCCACTTTGTAACTTCTCTTCCAGAGATGCCATTGAAAACATCGCTTCTGATAATCATTCACATGCTCGGGCTGTGCTTTGGATGCCACCTGCTTTGCCTGAGGGGTTTTACTGTCCAAGTTCCTCAAGCTCCAACCTTTGCTGAGCTCATTTCTCCCTTTTCCCACTGGAGATTCTATGTAGATGTCCCATAGATATCTCAAACCCAGTATGCTCAAAGTTAATCCACTGCTTCCATTGGCCCCTAACCTAATATTCTTCTTCCTTCCATTGCTTATCTTCTGAAGGACATCACCATCCACCCCATTAACCAAGTCAGAAATCTGGAGCCATCCTTGCCTTTCTCCACTCTTGCTTATTTCTCCCCAACTTCCCCATCAAATCCTATTGATTTTACCCTTTATGTTTCTCAAATTCACCCCTTGTCTCCATTTCCACAGCCACTACTTATTTTCTGCCTCGGAAAAATCATATCTTTTCAATTACTTCCTCCATGCTGAGAATGCTGTTCATTTACCCACTCAATTTCATTCTTCAAACATATTTAGCAACTATGTGTTACATACAAATACTATTAAAGGGGGCAGTATCAGCTTCTAGTCAAGTGTTCTATTCTATCTTGGACACTTCCTCTTGCCTGCTTCCTCACTAAACCACATATTAGGAGTCTAAACCTTAACTAATCTTTCCTCCACTCCCATCCCAACCACCCACCAAACTGGCTACTCTGCACATTATGAAATTCATCACTCTCCAGGCTGGATTGGAGTCAGATATGTCGATCAGACAGAGATTAAATTATACCTCAGTAAAAAGCAGGTGGAATGGAAAAATTAATAGTCAGTAGTGACTAAATGTGAGTCGAGTACCCCAGTTCCAACAGTCTTTGACACTTGCTCCCTCTCCCCCGCTAAACCCTGTAATCAGTTTACTGTCCCTTGCCCTTATGTCATTATTTCCCCTCCCTACCAAGCTTAAATCCCACGGCCAATTATTATAATCACTCCTTTTGCACATGACCTCAGTCCCTTGCCTCTCTCACTTGGTCATATTCAACTGGTAAAACCTCACTTGCAGTTAAATTCAAGTCTCCATTTATTCTGTACTTGAACTTACACGGCTGAATGTGGGTGGAGAAAAATCTGCAATCCTGCTGACTAATCTCACATTAAATTCATGACCACGAACCTCAACTGGGCCTGTAATGCTGCCCAAACATCCATTTGCCACCCACTCTCCTATGTAACTGTTTTGTGTTTTGTCTTATCTCCTGGTGCCAGTTACCAATGTATTGCCTCTCTTCTCCAAGTCTACCTCGATTGATAGATTCCTCAAATCTCCAATACCTCTTCCACTATCTTCCCTCTAGGTAGATAACCTTGCTTCTTATTTTATTCAGAAAAAAAGCAATCAGAAGAGAACTTAAGTCCTGTGTATACACATAGCTGCCTACCTGCCTACCTAGATCTGCCTACTCTCCTATTACTCCAGACGACCTGACTGTACTCTGAGCTAAGACTGACTGCTCTATTTAGTCACTAGTTCCTGTGCTCTTACCCCTACTCAAGCTCATAGCTCCAGAATTCTTCCCTACAAAGGTTTCTTTGTAGTTCTTTCTTTATTCAAATTACCATAGATCTCTTCAGAAGGGTAATGCCACTTTGTAAGATTCAACTAATTGAATACAATTTAACATAGTATTATATCATTATATGATGTCATTATGACCAATGCTGTCTTATTACTCAATCAATGCTCTGTTTATTTCTCAATTAAAAAGTAATGTATGGTGATTAACATAACATAATAAAAAAAAAAGTAAGGTTATTACGGCTTCTTGGATATCCCATAGCATGGTCTCCAAAAATGGGGTAATAGCTGTAATAACTTTTTATACAATGATACATGAACCAAATTCAAGACAAAGATTTCAGCTGGGCATAAGTAGAACTTCTTGCTTTTTGGGAGTAATGAATCACTCACTGGATTGTGACATTTCCATATTTGAAGTTCTTTAAAACTAATGTTATTTGATTTCCTACAAGGAAGTCCAACCACAATCTGGCAACCAAGGCCTTTGTAAATACTTCTTGTTTTTTATTCTTTTTTTATTTTCCTAAAATTATTGGTATAAAATCCTTTAACAAAACAAAACTGATGTTATAATGTTTTTGCTTATGCAGAGTATCACTTTCTTACCTTTTGACAGAGACACAGTTAGGAAGGCCATTCAAACTTTCTTCCAGCATAAACTTTCATAATAATCCTTGTAATCATCCAGTAAGATTCAGCTAAGGCCCTCCTCCTCCAGGAAAGCACTGGGAAGATAAAGGTGAATGAGCCAGACTTTTTACCTTTGTCTTCCCAAGTAATTAGCACAGGATCGATGACACCAGGTGTCCTCAGTAAATGTTATGGACCAAATCTTCATTGCCATTATTGTCACCAAATCTACATTTGGCACACATTTGGGTATGTTTAAACTACTGTGCATTGTTACTCCTTCCAGGAACTCATGACAGTAACCTACTTGTAGCATTCCAACATGAGACATGTGAGATACAGTTCACCTTTGATATGAGCCTTTTAAGGCTGCTTGCTTTTAACTACAGACTTATATAGACTTCTCCTATATCACTAGCAATGAGCTACATGCATTGAGAATTAACTTTGTCAGCTCTGCTCTAAATTGTATACCTGGTGAGAGCTGGTGCATGAGGATATCAGGAAGCAAGCAAAAGGACAACCACTCTTGAAGCTTCCAGACCTCTCTTGTTCGTGTTAGCACTATCTTTTCTTATTGTTCTTTTTGTGATAAGTTCTGAGCTTCTGAACCTGTCTAAATATGCCTTTGTAGTCTAAGAAACAGGAAACACCTGGACCATGACCCTGCTTGCTTGCTCCCCCCGTCTCTCTCTTTTCCTGCTTCCCACCCCTCCCTCCCTCCTCTTTTTCAGTTTCCTAAGCCTCTGGTTACTTTTATCACTTCTTTTTCCAGCTATTCTGAAACTTCTACCAGGCACAGCTCAAATTCCTCATCCTGGGTGAAGATCTTCTTTGCCATCCCTTCCAAAAGTGACGTGCCTTTCTTTTGAAAGTCTTTTGACACTTATAGTCTGTCTCACTAATTTAGTCTATATCCTGCCACAAGACCTCAATTCTTTCTTCGTATGTATCCTCTATCCCCATTTTCCCTGACCCTATCAGGCTACAGGTTCTTTGAGGATGGGAGCCTCATTGTTCATCCTTGACTATCTCCATAGCCCCTAGCAAGATGTTTTGCTCCAAATAAGTGCTCAACACAATTGAAACAGTAAAATGATTGATCAATATTGCTTTTTTATTTTTAAATTTTAAGTAAGCTCCACGCCCATCATGGTGCTTGAACTCACTACCCTGAGATTAAGAGTCGCATGCTCTACTGACTGAGTCAGCCAGGTGCCCCTCATGTTGCTTTTGATCCATGGCTCTATGTAGGACAGTTGTTACATCTGAGAAAAAAAAAAAGTCAACTGTTTTTGGTCATTTGGCTTTGCCTTTGTGGGGAACACCAAGAAAAGCTGTTCAGTTGAAGAAACCAACTGCTTTCTGACTCTTTGCAAGCTCTGCTCCACCACCGATGATCTGAGATGCATCCATGTGGTTCCAGCCCGTGTTGCCTGGGCCTGTCTGTGTGCTTCCCTTACTCACCCCTGTCTCCTCACAGCACCCTCCACCAAGACAGAAGAGCACAAGGTCTGAGATTTGAATCTCCAGGATGGATGTTCTCCATGAATGTGAAGGGAAGTGTCCTTGTTTTTGTTGCAGAACACAGAGCCTGGGGCTTGAAGTGTGAGAGTAGGAACGAACAAAAGCAAACATAAGAATGTTTCTTAGAGGGCCCCTGGGTGGCTCAGTTGGTTAAGCATCTGACTTCAGCTCAGGTCATGATCTCGTGGTCCTGGCGTCAGGCTCTGCATTGGGCTCCCCGCTTAGTGGGGAGTCTGCCTGTCCTTCTGCCCTTCCCCCTGCTCATGCTCTCTCTCTCTCTCAAATAAATAAATAAAATCTTAAAAAAAAGGATGTTTCTCAGAGAATCTCTCATTCCTTCAGCACGTTCCATTTGAGGCTCTTAGTGACTGAGCCTTGGAACTTAATGGCAGGAGATGCTATATTCACACAGGTTCTTTCCAATCTCAATCTATATCATACTTTCTGTTTAGCTCAGAGTAACCTGGCTGGGGACTCTGTGTGCTTTAAGACTTGGAGTGAGAAAATTTGGAAAAACAATTAATCATTGAGCTGCTTTTCTATGAAAGCAGTGGGCTCAGAGCTTGCTAAGTTATGTCTGAATGGGTTCATTTGACTGATAGGGTGACAGAGGCTTAGAGAACTTAAGTAATTTACCCGAGCTCATAGAGCTAAATAACAGATAAATCTGGGTTAAGCCTAATCCAGCCAGGGCTGTTTGTCCTTTAAGCTCTAGTGAATAGTGCTCAGGGTTTATACACTTTTCTGGAGCCTATAAAATGTTTGACATGTGAAAAAGGGAATTAACTGGCTCCAAAATGTCAAAGGAAACTGATACCAGAAAAGCAAAGTTAAATTTTATATTGTCTTTTTTAAAAAAATTATGTACTTTCACAGAAACAAGTATCATGTCAATTAGTTAATTGCATTTTATCAACTCAAATAATTATATACAAGTTATGCTTATGGTTGGATATAGATGAATTTTTATGGTTGGGTCTCATGTGTGGTGAGCCTTCAAAAGGAAGAATGCCTAAGGCTTAGGAAAGTTCTAAAATGGACCTATCTATGCACTCTAGCCTCTGGAGAAGCCATATCTTTTGCTCTTCTTGGAGAACTTTTATTTCTTGGAGAATAAAAAGCGAGCAAGAAGGAGAAGTAGGAGAAGGGAGGAGAGCGGTAGGCATGATCTCCTCTAGGGAGATGGTCTTACGTTTCCTTTTTACTGCCATAAATGCTTAGTTCAAAAAAAGGCACAGATTAAGCATCAAACAAATACTCGAAAGGAGAAAACTCATCAAACTGGTAAAAACCCATTGTTACATTAAATCCCCCAGTTCCTCCCATTGGAGTTTGATTGGGGCTGGGCAGAGGGCAGCATGAATGGTCAAACTGACCTCCAAATGGAGCCCACATCCAAGCAGAAGGGAGAAGAGAGTCCTTTCCAGCAGAAGAGGAATACCACCCCAGCAACAAGATCAAACATGTGGTGGCACACGCTGATTCAGCTCTCTCTTAGTTTGGCCTGTGTACTCCACCATGATATTAGCGGGGGTTCAGGATTTTCTGCTGACCACTTCTATATATAGTATAGCCAGTTGCCCAGCCAATAGAAAAAAATAAATGCAATAGCAAATCATTTAAGATGTAGAGCCTTTTCTACACAATAGGCACTATGACCATGCTAACAGTATAACGAACATTATTAGGGACATCCAGAATTACTAAAGCTGAGGCCAGGTGTTGACCAAGGCTGTCAAAAGCAGGTTCATGCTCGTTATCAAATGCTCTGCTGCCTCTGGTTTTTGGGGAGTGAGAAAAAGGCTTCTTTGCTCCACTCGATGGTGCCTGGGTGCCCACTATTTGATAATTCTTTTGGGCTAATAGGGAAATGAAATGAAAATGTGCAAGGAGTAATGACACATTAATGTCTGTCCCTGATATCTTAGTATGGATTAGAAACCCCCCTGAAAGGCAGCTGAGAGGAGGATAGAGAGAAAATAGAAATCGATGATTTGTCGAGGAGAGGGAGACAGAGGATTAATTTGAACATAGGAAGAGCCTCCATTTGTTTCACATTGTATAAGCCAGTTTGGATTTTAAATATTCTTCCCATCGTTCCCCAGATCATTGGATCTACCCTGAAAATGTCAATACTTTGAAGTTTAAACTTCTTCACGCAAGTTCTTCTCCCACCCAGAAATGGCACACAGATCCCTTTGAGACCTCATGTCTTGAGTGTTTTCCCATTGGAAATATGGTCACATTCAGCATGGGAAGCTGCAGCTGAGCCTGTTGATAAAGCAGCAGGAGAAACTGATCATTAAACAAATCAAGGAAAATTGGATTTCATCTCATTCACTATTTTGTCCCAGGGCAGGTAGGCTGTGGGTCTATAGGACAGGGCTTCTTGGTGGATCCTTTGAGCATCTTTCAGAGCCCAAGACATTTGATAACAGATACCCCTGGAAAGTAGGTATTCCTTCCAACATGAAGTCCAGCTCAGTGCCCTGGGGTAACTGGTGAGAGTATAAGCCACATTTGGAGGAAAGGTGGGCTGGCGGAACCTCTCTAAGACTTAGGAATGTGGGAAGCATGAATTTCCCTAGGTCTCTAAGACTAGGTTCCAAGCGGGATCTTTGCTTTCCCTCCAGGAAATTAGCTACGACTTTTTTGCTAGCAGGAAGGAGTCTGTGGGCATGCACTTTCTACTATGCAGCCTGAAAAGGAAGGCTGAGGGGAAGGTCAGCTAGGCTCGTAACTCAAGTATCTATGGCATTTCTTGACATTTAAGATGGAGGAAGGATGGTTGTGAGGATTAAATGTGGTAACCTAAGGAGCACCCTTGACACTTGGCTGGCATATGGAAGGGGCATATGTGTGTGGGACTTTTTAACTTCATCTTTCCACTTGTCCTTCATGGTGTAGTCATGGTGCTTTTATATCTGAGGAAAACTTGCTTGCAAGGTTAGCCATGGTATGGAAACTGTGGAAAAATGAAAGGAGGAGGGAATGTTTCTGCATGTCAAATGTTGCTGAGAGGAGCGGTAAGATAAAGACTGAGAATTGGCCATGGAATTTGAAAACATGGAAGTCACTGGTGATAGGAGCCATTTTGGGGAAATGATGGAGTGAAAGCTTGGTTAGAGTAGGTGATATAATACTTAAAAATCTTCCCCACTGTAAGAGGTGGAAAACTATTAGTACTTTCTTAGCATTTCAGTTTGTGACATTTTGATATTTAAAATCCTCTGAACCCAATTTCCTCCTGTTTCCCCACCCCCACCTAAACTGCCCCCGTAACTTGTTTTTTGATCTTGCTGAATTGATTTTTCATCTGAGACACCAGAAGGCTGAGCAAGTGGTGGAGATGTGGCAGTGATGACCTTAATTTGATCAAGAGAAATAACCCATGTGGCTAGTTTATGCCCTAAGTAGACTTACTGTGCCTTCAGCATGAATAGTTCTTTTTTTTTTTATTCTTATGTTAATCCCCATACATTACATCATTAGTTTTAGATGAAGTGTTCCATGATTCATTGTTTGTGCACAACACCCAGTGCTCCATGCAGAATGTGCCCTCCTCAATACCCACCACCAGGCTAACCCATCCTCCCACCCACCTCCCCTCTAGAACCCTGTTTGTTTTTCACAGCATGAATAGTTCTTAATAGAGGTTTGCAGCTCTGTATCTGTGGCTGTGGTCTTCATTCCCGGGAACCGGTAACGACAACATAAAACGGATGAAAGCATATGCTTAGTTCAGTGTTGCTTTGTGTGGGTGAGATATTTTCCCTGATGTTTTGAGTATGAGGCTTTGTTTTTAGAGTGAATTATTTGCTAGATTTTGTAGTTTTTTTCCAGCTCGAGTGGGTTCTTTCCTTGCTGTTTCTCTACTTGGGTGTGCCGCCACAAGGGGGAGCAATGGGCCACAACCAGGGTGGCCTGTTTTTCTGTTTTATTTTTTGTTTTGTTGGTGTGAAGTTGCAGGCTTCAGGTACTCTTTCCTAGAGCCATTTTCATATAATTTCAATTTCCCACTCATTATACTATTTCATATCACTTCTCCACCTTTTGGCTAAGATCAAGTGCATTGTACTATTTCATTAAACATGGAAATGACTTATTTGAATTACCAAACAACCACTGTTTTTAAAGATGCCAATTTACAGATCATAAAGGTACCAGCATTTAAAAAAGAAGTAGATGTTCATTTAAAATCAGGAATTATAGGGGCATCTGGGTAGCTCAGTCAGTTGAGCGACCAACTCATCATTTCACCTCAGATCATGATTTCAGGTTGTGAGATTGAGCCCAGAATGGGCTCTGCACTCAGTGGGAATCTGCTTGAGAGTCTCTCTCCCTCTCCCTGTGCCCCTCCCCCCACCGTGCTTGCTCTCTCAAATAAATAAATAAATAATCTTTTAAAAAATTTTAAAAATCAGAAATTATAAGAAAACATTAAAATTCTCCATCCCCTATGATTCAGAGTAATTCCTGCTTGTATTTTTGTGTATTTCCTTCCTACTTTTTAATGTCTTCTTTCAAATAGTTGAACTATTTTCTCAAATAACGTTCTAAACATTTGAAAAAGTTTCATGATATTTTATGATGAGCTATGATAGTTTTGTACACAGAGTTTTGTTTGTATATTTTTAAATTATTTTGCTCTGATAACTTTCTAAAAGTGTAGTTATTGGTCCAAAGAGCATGAACACTCTTAAGTTTCTTAAATTATAAAATTGCTTTTCAGAATGCTGTACTCATTTATGCTTATTAGCAGTGAATAATTGCTCATCTTAGCACATTATTGCCAATATGATTAGAGTTAAAAAATTGGCTTTGCTAATTTGATAGGCAAAAGGTAGATAATGATTTAATGTGAACTTATTTGATCACTAGTGACAGTAAATGTTTCTGCATGGGTTTCAAAGACATTTTGATCCCTTACTACATTTTCAGTTTATATCTTCTGTCCTTTGAGCAGATGTTCTTAACGCTTCTCTTTTCAATTAACATGAACTTTTCATATTCATTCAGTTAATAAATATCTACTGAGCACCTGCAAGGTGCCAGACACTGTTCAAGCCACTGAGGGGGCGGGGGGATACAGCAGTGAACAAAGCAGACAAATATTTCTGCCCACAAGGAGCTTTGATTCTAGTGAGGAGAGAGAAATAAAAACAGAATAAGTAAGTGACATAGTATGTTAGGAGGAATGCACACCATGGAGAAAAATAAATCAGAGAAGTTGGAGAAGGAGTGACAGGGTGGTCAGAGAAGCCTTCCCTGAGAAAGTGACCTATGCCAGAAGATTAAAATAAGGGAAGAGAAGCTCATGAAGTTGTCTGAGGAGGAGTGTCCTGGGGGAGGGAACAGCAAGGGCAAAGGCCTGGAGGTGGGAGTGTGTTTAGTTCTTAGATTAATAATCCAGATATTAATGTCTTGCAGTATTTGCAACAAATATTTTCTCAATTTGTTATTTGCCTTTCAGTTTAATGTTTCAACATATAGAAGATGTACAGTTCTGTGTGGCTGAATCTATCACTTTTTTCCTTTGTGTTTTTTCCCATATCTTTTAAAACCTTTTAATTGTGAAATGCATCATATATGTGCAAGAATGAATAAAATGTGGGGCGCCTGGGTGGCTCAGTCGTTAAGCGTCTGCCTTTGGCTCGGGTCATGATCCCAGGGTCCTGGGATCGAGCCCCGCATCGGGCTCCCTGCTCCGTGGGAAGCCTGCTTCTCCCTCTCCCACTCCCCCTGCTTGTGTTCCCTCTCTGGCTGTCTCTCTCTCTGTCAAATAAATAGATAAAATCTTTAAAAAAAAAAAAAAAGAATGAATAAAATGTATGTGTACAATTTAAAGAATTAAATGAAGACAAACAAAATCCCAAAACATGAAAATGCGCTATCCAAGTTAAGAAGTGAAATATTGCCAGGACCTGAGGTCCTGGTGCCCCTCCCCTCCCCCTCTTTTCCCTCTCGAAGGGACCACTGTCCTGATATTTATATTACTCTTTCTCTTGCTTTTTAAAATAGTCACATCACACTTATGTTTACATCCTTAAATGACATATTGCTTAGTTGCAAAAAGCCGAGGGGCAACCACAAACCTAGCTGGCGAGAGGCCACATCCCCACTGTTTCGGGGGGCACCCAGGAGCTGTGGACTCCTTTATCTTGGTCAGAGTCTGCCTTCAGCTTTCCTGAGACTTTGCAAGAGCACCTGGAGCAGGCAGGAGTGAGACTTGGGAAACCCTGAGAGGTGTGGGGTGGGGCAGGGAAGCAGAGTGGCCAGCTGCCCCCAGAATCTGGTGCGGAGTTGTAGTTGGGATGCTTCTGCTCATGCAGGGGTCTCATTTCCCAGCACCCTTACATGGGAGGGAAAGGAGACTGTGTTCCCAAATCTCCACATGGAGGATTCAGGCACAGTGACCAGGAACATTTCACTTGAAGTCTTATGTGATGCTGTAATAGAAAACCAGACAGTAGGTGGCTTATAAGCAACAGAAACTTATTTCTCACAGTTTTGGAGGCTGTGTCCTAGCATGGCAGAAAGGGTGAGGGAGCTCTCTGGGGCCTCTTTTTAAGGGAATTAATCCCATTCGTGAGGGTTCCACCCTCAGGATCTACTGGCATGCCAGAGGTGCCACCTCCAAATCCCATCACACTGGGGATTCGTTTTCAACATATGAATTTGGGGGGCACACAAACATTCAGTCTACAGCATGTGAGTGGGGACAAACTTCTGTTCCACCATTAAGCATTCTGGACTTGTTCCTCAGCCATTTAGCCTACCCTAACTGATACTGCACCTTCTCCAGGTCCAGCAAGAGGATAGTCACAGTGAGCAAGGTGCTCTATATTGCCTATTTCTGAGACTACCAGGCCCAACCTTCAGTTTTCAAAGGTAGATCAAAACAGACCCTGTGGTGGCAGGGAGCTGAGTGTCTTAAACCAATCCAGTCAGCAGGGCAAGGAGTTCTTCAGCTCATAGCCAAGAGAGGCCAAGTACAAATAAGAATTTGGGATAGACTTGTCCGGCTGTTTTGTTCTTAAAGTCAAGAGAGAGCTCAGTGGGAGGGGGGATGTTACTGATAACAGTCTTTACTAGTTGCGTCTCTTGAATCATATGGCTCCGATCTAGACTTGGTGCTCTCCATCCCTAGGGCATCTTCTTTGCCAGTCTCCATCCTGCCATCTTCTTTGCCAGTCTTTCAGGAAGTCCCTTTGCCTCTTTCCTGTGTTGACTCCCTTTTTCCTGTATTCCATATCTTCTATGTCTTGGTTTATGCTCTTGTTTTGATGGAACATGTTATTTATTTTTTTTAATTTGACTATAGTTGACACACAATGTTACATTAGTTTCAGGTGTGCAACTTAGTGACTTGACAAGTTTATACATTATGCTGTGTTCACCACAAGTGTAGCTGTTATCTGTCCCATCACATTTCTATTACAGTATCACTGACTATATTCCTTATGCTCTGACTTTTATCCTTGTGACTTACTCATTCCATCACTGGGGGCCTGTATCTCCCGCTCCTCTTCACCCACTTTGCCCCTCCAACCATCTCCCTCCCCTCTGGCAACCAGCAGTTTGTTCTCTGTATTTAGAGGTCTGATTTTGCTTTTTGTTTGTTTTTTCATTTTTTAAAGATTCCATTTATGAGTGGATCATGTGGTGTTTGTCTTTCTCAGTCTGACTTATTTCACTCAGCCTAATACCCTCTAGGTCAATCCATGTTGTCTCAGATGGCATGATCTCATCCTTTTCTATGGCTGTGTAATATTCCGTTATATATCCCACATTTTCTTTATCCATTCAGCTATTGATGGACACTTGGGTTGCTTCTGTGTATTGCCTATTGTAAATAATGCTTCCATAAAGATAGGACTACATAAATTTTTCAAGTTATTGTTTTCATTTTCTCTGGGTAAATACCCAATAATGGAATTATTGGATCATATGGTATTTCTAGTTTTAATTTTTTGAGGAACATCCATACTGTTTTCCATGGTGACAGCACTAATTTTTTTTTAAATTTTTTTTTATTCTTATGTTAATCCCCATACATTACATCATTAATTTTAGATGTAGTGTTCCATGATTCATTGTTTGTGCATAACACCCAGTGCTCCATGCAGAATGTGCCCTCTTCAATACCCACCACCAGGCTAACCCATCTTCCCACACCCCCTCCCCTCTAGAACCCTCAGTTTGTTTTTCAGAGTCCATTGTCTCTCATGGTTCCTCTACCCCTCCGATTTCCCCCGCTTCATTCTTCCCCTCCTGCTACCTTCTTCTTTTTTTTTTTTTCTTAACATATATTGTATTATTTGTTTCAGAGGTACAGATCTGAGATTCAACAGTCTTGCACAATTCACAGCGCTTACCAGAGCACATACCCTCCCCAGTGTCTATCACCCAGTCACCCCATCCCTCCCACCCCACCCCCCACTCAGGCAACCCTCAGTTTGTTTCCTGAGATTAAGAATTCCTCATATCAGTGAGATCATATGATACATGTCTTTCTCTGTTTGACATATTTCGCTCAACATAATACCTTCCAGTTCCATCCACGTCATTGCAAATGGCAAGATCTCATTCCTTTTGATGGCTGCATAATATTCCATTGTATATATATACCACATCTTCTTTGTCCATTCATCTGTCGATGGACATCTTGGCTCTTTCCACAGTTTGGCTATTGTGGACATTGCTGCTATAAACATCGGGGTGCACGTACCCTTTCAGATCCCTACTTTTGTATCTTTGGGGTAAATACCCAGTAGTGCAATTGCTGGATCATAGGGTAGCTCTATTTTCAACTTTTTGAGGAACCTCCATACTGTTTTGCAGAGTGGCTGCACCAGCTTGCATTCCCACCAACAGTGTAGGAGGGTTCCCCTTTCTCCGAATGCCCGCCAACATCTGTCGTTTCCTGACTTGTTAATTTTAGCCATTCTGACTGGTGTGAGGTGGTATCTCATTGAGGTTTTCATTTGGATTTCCCTGATGCTGAGCGATATTGAGCACTTTTTCATGTGTCTGTTGGCCATTTGGATGTCTTCTTTGGAAAAATGTCTGTTCATGTCTTCTGCCCATTTCTTGATTGGATTCTTTGTTCTTTGGGTGTTGAGTTTGATGAGTTCTTTATAGATTTTGGATACTAGCCCTTTATCTGATATGTCATTTGCAAATATCTTCTCCCATTCTGTCGGTTGTCTTTTGGTTTTGTGGACTGTTTCCTTCGCTTTGCAAAAGCTTTTTATCTTGATGAAGTCCCAAGAGTTCATTTTTGCCCTTGCTTCCCTTGCCTTTGGCGATGTTTCTAGGAAGAAGTTGCTTTGGCTAAGGTCAAAGAGATTGCTGCCTGTGTTCTCCTTTAGGATTTTGTTGGACTCCTGTCTCACATTGAGGTCTTTCAACCATTTGGAGTCTATTTTTGTGTGTGGTGTAAGGAAATGGTCCAGTTTCATTCTTCTGCATGTGGCTATCCAATTTTCCCAACACCATTTGTTGAAGAGACTGTCTTTTTTCCATTGGACATTCTTTCCTGCTTTGTCAAAGATGACCACAGAGTTGAGGGTCCATTTCTGGGCTCTCTATTCTGTTCCATTGATCTATGTGTCTGTTTTTGTGCCAGTACCATGCTGTCTTGATGAGGACAGCTTTGTAATAGAGCTGGAAGTCCGGAATTGTGATGCCGCCAGCTTTGCTTTTCTTTTTCAACATTCCTCTGGCTATGTGGGGTCTTTTCTGGTTCCATACAAATTTTAGGATTATTTGTTCCATTTCTTTGAAAAAAGCGGATGGTATTTTGATGGGGATTGCATTGAATGTGTAGATTGCTCTAGGTAGCATTGATATCTTCACAATATTTGTTCTTCCAATCCATGAGCATGGAACGTTTTTCCATTTCTTTGTGTCTTCCTCAATTTCTTTCATGAGTATTTTATAGTTTTTTGAGTACAGAGCCTTTGTCTCTTTGGTTAGATTTATTCCTAGGTATCTTATGGTTTTGGGTGCAATTGTAAATGGGATCGACTCCTTAATTTCTCTTTCTTTTGTCTTGTTGTTGGTGTATAGGAATGCCACTGACTTCTGTGCATTGATTTTATATCCTGCCACTTTACTGGATTCCTGTATGAGTTCTAGCAGTTTTGGGGTGGAGTCTTTGGGGTTTTCCACATAAAGTATCATATCATCTGCAAAGAGTGAGAGTTTGACTTCTTCTTGGCCAATTTGGATGCCTTTGATTTCTTTTTGTTGTCTGATTGCTGTGGCTAGGACTTCTAATAGTATGTTGAATAGCGGTGGTGATAGTGGACATCCCTGCCGCGTTCCTGACCTTAGGGGGAAAGCTCTCAGTTTTTTCCCATTGAGAATGATATTCGCTGAGGCTTTTCATAGATGGCTTTTATGATATTGAGGTATGTACCCTCTATGCCTATACTCTGAAGAGTTTTGATCAAGAAAGGATGCTGTACTTTGTCAAAAGCTTTTTCTGCATCTATTGAGAGGATCATATGATTCTTGTTCTTTCTTTTGTTAATGTATTGTATCACATTGATTTGCGGATGTTGAACCAACCTTGCAGCCCAGGGATAAATCCCACTTGGTCGTGGTGAATAATCCTTTTAATGTACTGTTGGATCCTATTGGCTAGTATTTTGGTGAGAATTTTTGCATCCATGTTCATCAGGGATATTGGTCTGTAATTCTCCTTTTTGATGGGGTCTTTGTCTGGTTTTGGGATCAAGGTAATGGTGGCCTCATAAAATGAGTTTGGAAGTTTTCCTTCCATTTCTATTTTTTGGAACAGTTTCAGAAGAATAGGTATTAATTCTCCTTGAAATGTTTGGTAGAATTCCCCTGGGAAGCCATCTGGCCCTGGGCTTTTGTTTTTTGGGATATTTTTTTTTTTTTAAAGATTTTATTTATTTATTTGAGAGAGAGAGAGAATGAGAGACAGAGAGCATGAGAGGGAAGAGGGCAGAGGGGGAAGCAGACCCCCTGCTGAGCAGGGAGCCCGATGTGGGACTCGATCCCGGGACTCCAGGATCATGACCTGAGCTGAAGGCAGTCGCCCAACCAACTGAGCCACCCAGGCGCCCCAGTTTTTTGGGAGATTTTTGATGACTGCTTCAATTTCCTTAGTGGTTATAGGTCTGTTCAGGTTTTCTATTTCTTCCTGGTTCAGTTTTGGTAGTTGATACATCTCTAGGAATGCATCCATTTCTTCCAGGTTATCTAATTTGCTGGCATAGAGTTGCTCATAATATGTTCTTATAATTGTTTGTATTTCTTTGGTGTTGGTTGTTATCTCTCCTCTTTCATTCATGATTTTGTTGATTTGGGTCCTTTCTCTTTTCTTTTTGATAAGTCTGGCCAGGGGTTTATCAATCTTGTTAATTCTTTCAAAGAACCAGCTCCTAGTTTCGTTGATCTGTTCTACTGTTCTTTTAGTTTCGATTTCATTGATTTCTGCTCTGATCTTTATTATTTCTCTTCTCCTGCTGGGTTTAGGCTTTATTTGCTGTTCTTTCTGCAGCTCCTTTAGGTGTAGGTTTAGGTTGTGTACTTGAGACCTTTCTTGTTTCTTGAGAAAGGCTTGTATTGCTATATAATTTCCTCTTAGGACTGCCTTTGCTGCATCCCAGATTTTGAATAGTTGTGTTTTCATTTTCATTGGTTTCCATGTATTTTTTTAATTCTTCTTTAATTTCCTGGTTGACCCATTCATTCTTCAGTAGGATGCTCTTTAGCCTCCATGTATTTGAGTTCTTTCCGACTTTCCTCTTGTGATTGAGTTCTAGTTTCAAAGCATTGTGGTTTGAAAATAGGTAGGGAATGATCCCAATCTTTTGGTACCGGTTGAGACCTGATTTATGACCTAGGATGTGATCGATTCTGGAGAATGTTCCATGGGGACTAGAGAAGAATGTGTATTCCATCGCTTTGGAATGGAATGTTCTGAATATGTCTGTGGAGTCCATTTGGTCCAGTGTGTCATTTAAAGTCTTTATTTCCTTGTTGATCTTTTGCTTAGACGATCTGTCCATTTCAGTGAGGGGGGTGTTAAGGTCCCCCACTATTATTGTATTGTTGTTGATGTGTTTCTTTGCTTTTGTTATAATTGCCTTATATAATTGGCTGCTCCCATGTTAGGGGCATAGATATTTACAATTGTTAGATCTTCTTGTTGGATAGACCCTTTAAGTAGGATATAATGTCCTTCCTCATCTCTTATTACAGTCTTTGGTTTAAAATCGAATTTGTCTGATATAAGGATTGCCACCCCAGCTTTCTTTTGGTGTCCATTAGCATGGTAAATGGTTTTCCACCTCCTCACTTTCAATCTGGGGGTGTCTTTGGTTCTAAAATGAGTCTCTTGCAGACAGCATATCGATGGGTCTTGTTTTTTAATCCAATCTGATAGCCTGTGTCTTTTGATTGGGGCATTTAGCCCATTTACATTCAGGGTAGCTATTGAAAAATATGAATTTAGTGCCATTGTATTGCCTGTAAGGTGACTGTTACTGTATATTGTCTGTGTTCCTTTCTGGTCTATGTTGGTTTTAGGCTCTCTCTTTGCTTAGAGGACCCCTTTCAAGATTTCTTGTAGGGCTGGTTTTGTGTTTGCAAATTCCTTTAGTTTTTGTTTGTCCTGGAAGCTTTTTATCTCTCCTCCTATTTTCAATGACAGCCTAGCTGGATATAGTATTCTTGGCTGCATATTTTTCTCATTTAGTGCTCTGAATATATCCTGCCAGTCCTTTCTGGCCTGCCAGGTCTCTGTGGATAGGTCTGTTGCCAATCTAATGTTTCTACCATTGTAGGTTACATATCTCTTCTCCCGAGCTGCTTTCAGGATTTTCTCTTTGTCTATGAGACTTGTAAGTTTTACTATTAGATGTCAGGGTGTTGACCTATTTTTATTGATTTTGAGAGGGGTTCTCTGTGCTTCCTGGATTTTGATGCCTGTTTCCTTCCCCAAATTAGGGAAGTTCTCTGCTATAATTTGCTCCATTATACCTTCTGCCCCTCTCTCTCCTTCTTCTTCTTCTGGGATCCCAATTATTCTAATGTTGTTTCGTCTTATGGTATTGCTTATCTCTCGAATTCTGCCCTCGTGATCCAGTAGTTGTTTACCTCTCTTTTTCTCAGCTTCTTTATTTTCCATCATTTGGTCTTCTATATTACTGATTCTCTCTTCTGCCTCATTTATCCTAGCAGTTAGCGCCCCCATTTTTTATTGCACCTCATTAATAGCCTTTTTGATTTCTACTTGGTTAGATTTTAGTTCTTTTACTTCCCCAGAAAGGGTTTCTCTAATAACTTCCATATTTTTTTCAAGCCCAGCTAGTATCTTTAAAGTGATGATTCTGAACTCTAGATCTGACATCGTACTAATGTCCGTATTGAGTAGGTCCCTGGCAGTCGGTACTACCTCTTGTTCTTTTTGTTGAGGTGATTTTTTCCGTCTTGTCATTTTGTGCAGAGGAGAATAGATTAATGAGAGAACAAAATGCTAGCAGAGTAACAACGTCCCCAGAAAATATACTCTAAACAAATCAGAAAAGACCTGAAGCAGTGGAAAAAGAAACGGAAAGAGAGAAAAAAGAAAAAGAAAAAGAGAAAGATAAAGATAAAAACAAACAAAACAAAACAACAACAACAAAAAAAACCAGAATGTGATCAAATATGATGAGGCTGGTATATAGATCAGTGCCACACACTAGATTTGGGGTGTATTTTGGTCTTTTAGAAGAAAGTGCTTCCCAAAATTTTAAAGAAAGAAAAACTTATATATGTACAAAAATAAGGGTTGATATGATGAAGGGATGGAATATGACTGTAAAGATGGAAATTATAAAAAATTTTATAAAAGGAATTGATAAGAAGTTGTTTGAAAAAAGAAAGAAGAGGATTTAAAAAAAGAAAAAAGAAAAAAAAAGGGAGAGAATGTGATCAGGCAGGGGAGTAGAAAAAAAACATACACTAGAGATTTAGGGTATATTTTGATCTGTTAGAAGAAACTATCTCAAAATTTTAAAGAGAGAACAACTTATATATATATGCCAAAAATACAGGTAACTACTATGAAGGGATAGAATACGACTCTAAAAATGAAAAATAAAAATGTTTTTTAAAAAAAGGGATTGATAAGATGTTGGTTGAAAAAGGGAAAAAGAAAAATTCAAAAAAAAAAAAAAGAAAAAAGACAGTTAAAAAAAAATTAACTTTGAAAGACTAAAGAATCATGGTAAAAAAACCATGAATTCTATGTGCAGTAGTCCCCTAGCGCTGGAGTTCTGCCGTTCTCCTTGATCGGTAAACTTGGTCTTGGCTGGCTGTTCTCGCTGATCTTCTGGGGAGGGGCCTGTTGCCGTGGTTTCCAAATGTCTGTGCCGGAGGCAGAATTGCCCCGCCCTTGCCCCCTCCCGGCTAAGTAATCTGCTCGGGTTTGCTCTCTGGGGCTTTTGTTCCCTGCGAGCTTTCCGTACAGCTTTGGAGGCGGAGAGTGAAAATGGCGGCCTCCCAATCTCCGCTCCAGAAGAGCCGAGAACTCAGGGCCCCGCTCCTCAGTGAGCCCCCAGAGAAAAGCCGTCAGTCACTCCCGTCTCCCCGGTCGCCAGCCGCACTCCAGCCGCACTCCGTGCTCACCAGGCCTGTGACCGCGCGTTTCTATCTCCGGCACTCGACCCCGACCCCGTGTGGAGTCTCCAAACCCAGCAGATCCCTGCGGTGCACTCCCGCACCGTTCCTCCCAGGGGAGGAAGGTGAGTCTCCCCGGATCTGCCGCTTGTTGGGTCCCTGCTGGAGGAGCAGGGGCCCGACTGTGCCGCGGATCCCGGTTTATGGCAACCCCGAGCTGAGAGCCCGCGCCTGGGCTCCGCCTCTGCAGCCGGCTTCCCTGCTCCGTTACCTGGGAGCTCGGCCACACTCAGGGACCCCCGGTCTTTCTGTGACCCCGAGGGTCCTGAGACCACACTGTCCCACAAGGGTTCCACCCCCCGCTTAGCCACCAGAGTGACGTCCCTCGGCGGAGCAGACTTTTAAAAGTTCCGATTTTGTGCTCCAGGGCTCTATCACTTGCCAGAAGCGGCCGACGGAGGCCCCTCCCCCGCCATCTATCCTCCTGAATATCGCCTTGGATTCACTTCTCCGCACGTCCTACCTTCCAGAAAGTGGTCGCTTTTCTGATGAGAGAGTTGTTGCTCTTCTTTTCTTCGATCTCCTGTTGAGTTTGTAGTGTTCAGAATGGTTTGATCCCTATCCAGCTGAATTCCTGAGAGGAGAGGAAATCCAGGTCTCCTACTCCTCCGCCATCTTGCTCCGCCCCCCTGACAGCACTAATTTACATTCCCACCAGCAGTGTATAAGGGTTCCTGTTTCCCCATATCCTCGCCAACAACTTGTCTTTTTGATTTTAGCCACTCTGACAGGTGTGAGGTGATGCCTCATTGTGGTTTTTGTTTTCATTTCTCTGATGATGAGTGATGCTGAGCATCTTTTCATGTGTCTGTTGTCCACCTGTGTGTCTTAAGAAAAATATCTATTCAGGTCCTCTGCCCATTTTTTAATCAGACTTTTTTCTTTTCTTTTTTTTTAGTGTTGAGTTATATAAATTCTTTTTAAAAAAGATTTTATTTATTTATTTGACAGAGAGAGAGAAAGAGATCACAAGTAGGCAGACATGCAGGCAGAGGGAGAGGGAGAAGCTGAGCAAGGAGTCTGACGCGGGGCTGGATCCCAGGACCCTGGGATCATGACCTGAGCCGAAGGCAGACACTTAACCAACTGAGCCACCCAGGCACACCAGAGTTGTATAAATTCTTTGTATATTTTGGCTATAAACCCCTTATCAGATATATCATTTGCAAATATCTTCTTCCATTCAGTAGGTTGTCTTTTCATTTAGTTGGCTATTTCCTTTGCTGTGCAAAAGCTTTTTATTTTGGTGTAGTCCCAAAGTTTATTTTTGCTTTTGTTTCTCTTGCCTCAGGAGACCTGTCTAGAAAAATTTTGTCATGGCTAATGTCAGAGAAATTATTTCCTGTGCTCTCTTCTAGGATTTTTATAGTTTCAGGTCTCACATGTAGGTCTTTAATCCATTTTGAGTTTATTTTGTGTATGGTGAAAGAAAGTGGTCCAGTTTCATTCTTTTATACGTGGATGTCCAGTTTTCCCAGGATCATTATTGAAAAGACTTTATTTTTTCTGCATTGTATATTCTTGCCTCCTTTGTCATAGATCAACTGACCATATAATCATAGGTTTCTTTCTGGGCTGTCTATTCTGTTCTATTGAACTATGTGTCTATCTTTGTGCCAGTACCATACTGTTTTGATTACCACAGCTTTGTAGACTCTCTTGAAATCTGGGATTGTGATACCTCCAGTTTTGTTCTTTTCTCTCAGGACTGCTTTGGCTATTCAGGGTCTTCTGTGGTTCCATACAAATTTTAGTATTATTTGCTCTAATTTTATGAAAAATGCTGTTGGTATTTTGATAGGGATTGCACTGAATCTGTAGACTGCTTTGGGTAGTATGGACATTTTAATGATATTAATTCTTCCAATCTATAAGCATGGAATATTTTTTCATTTGTGTTGTCTGCAATTTATTTCTTCAGTTTTTTTTTAAATTTTTAAAAAAGATTTATTTATTTATTTTAGAGAGAGAAAACACATGAACAGAGGGAGGAACCTGGAGAGAGGGAAGAGAATCTCAAGCAGACTCCCTGCTGAGCAGGGAGCCTGATGTGGGGCTCGATCTCATGACCCCAAGATCATGACCTGAGCCGAAGTCAAGAGCTGGCTGAACTGACTGAGCCACCCAGGCACCCCTATTTCATCAGTGTTTTATAGTTGTTTTTTTTTTTTTCTATAGTTTTTGGGGTATGGGTCTTTGACCTCCTTGATTAAGTTTGTTCCTAGGTATTTTATTCTTTTTGGTGCAATTGTGAACGATGTTGTTTTTTTAAATTTCTTTTTCTGCTACTTCGTTATTAGTATATAGAAATGCTACCAATTCCTGGGTATTAATTTGGTATACTGCCACTTTACTGAATTTGTTTATTACTTATAGTAGTTTTTTGGTGGAGTCGAGGATTTTCTATGCATAGTATCGTGTCGTCTGCAAATAGTGACAGTTTAATTTCTTCTTTCAATATGGATGGCCTCTCATTTCCTTTTTTTGTCTGCTGAGTACTCCCAGTATTGTGTTGACTAAAAGTGGTGAGAGTGGACATCCTTGTCTTGTTCCTGACCTTAGAGGGAAAGCTCTCAGTTTTTCCCCATGGAGGATAATGTTAGCTTTAGGTTTTTCATATATGGCCTTTATTATGTTGAGGTATGTTCCTTCTAACTGCACTTTATTGAGAGTTTTTATTATGAATCGGTGTTTAATCTTGTCAAATACTTTTTCTGCATGAGATGATCATATGATTTTTATCCTTCATTTTGCTCATGTGGTGTGTGACATTGATTGATTTATGAATATTGAACCAAACTTGCATCCTGGGGATAAATTCCACCTGATCATGGTGAATGATCTTTTTAATGTATTGTTGTATGTGGTTTGCTAATATTTTGTTGAGGATTTTTGCATTTATGTTCTTTGGGAATATTGGCCTGTATTTTGTGTGCGTGTGTGTGGTGTCATTTTGTGGTTTTGGTATCAGGGTAATGCTGGCCTCATAAAATGTATTTGGAAATTTTCTTTCCTCTTCCATTTTTTGGAATAGTTTGAGAAGAATAGGTATTAACTCCTCTTTAAGTGTTTGGTAGAATTTACCTGTGAATCCATCCGGCCTTGGACTTTTGTTTTTTGGTAGTTTTTTTTTTTTTTTTTTTTTTTTTTTTTTTATTACTGTGATGGAGCACATTCTTAAATACTTTGTTGAGAAAGGTTGCATGGGAGGCAAATTCTCTGAGATCTTGAATATCTGAAAATGTTATTTTTCTTCCTTCATAACACAGCTTCATTGTGTTTGGAGTTTTATGGCAGAAATGATTTTCCTTCAGAATTTTGAATGCTTTATTTGCGTGTTCTGTATTCTAGATTTGTGGTTGAGAATTATGAAGCCATTCAGAACCCTGGTCCTTTATATTTGATGTGTTCTCCTAGGAAGCTTGTGGAATTTTCTTTTTGTTTTTATTTTATTTTTTTTTTAAGATTTTATTTATTCATTTGACACAGACACAGCGAGAACAGAAACACAAGCAGGGCGAGTGGGAGAGGGAGATGCAGGCTTCCCGCGGAGCAGGGAGCCCGATGCGGGACTCGATCCCAGGACCCTGGGATCATGACCTGAGCTGAAGGCAGACACCAGATGACTGAGCCACCCAGGCGCCCCTTTCTTTTTATTTTTAGAACTCTGATATTTTACAAAGATGTGCCTTGGTATATCTGTTTTCATTCAGACTGGGTGGGTGATGTGTCCTTCTCTGACAATTCATACTCTTCAGTTCTGGAAATTTTTTTTCATATGTTTTGTTGTTGATTTCCTTTCTATTTGGATACAGTTCTTCCTGGATTGGTTCCTTTTCTTATTTTTGTTCTCTTATTTCTCATTTTTTCACTCTACTTCCTGTGAGATTTTCTCAACTTTTCTTCCAGTATTCTATTGACTGTTTTATCTCTGCTATCATGGTTTTAATATCTAAGAGTACCTTTTTTTTAATGTCCTCTTGATTTCCCCCTTTTTCAAAAAAAGCTTTATTTGTTTTAGATAGAAAGTGAGAGAGTGAGCGTGCAGCAGGAGGGGCAGAGGGAGAGGGAGAGAATCTCAAGCAGACTCCCCACTGAACGTGGAGCCTGATGTGGAACTCAATCCCAGGACCCTGAGATCATGACCTGAGCTGAAACCAAGAGTCGGATGCTCAATTGACTGAGCCACCCAGGTGCCCTTATTTCCCCCTTTAAAGCTGTATCCTATTTTAATTTCATGGATGCATTATCTTCTCTGAGGATATTAATTATATTTTTGGATGTTTTTCTTCTTGCATATTTTCTGTTTCCTCCTAACTGCTCTTTTTTGTTTGTTTTGGTGTATCTTCCATGTGAGAGGGATTTTCTCAGATGTCTGCTTGAGATTAAGATAAAAGCTGGTCAGAAGTTCAGTGGGTAAATTCTGGAGTTTCACTAAAGGATGATAAGGGTGGGCCATTTCTGGGGACCCTCTCGGAATATCTTTAGGCTTTTCCTTTTGGACTGGCCAGATTCCTCAATTTTCTGCCAGAAGTTGGAAATTTTGTTGCTAGAGTTCTGGAAACTGAGGGGAAAGAGATCTTAGGATGGGATGTTCCTCAGCATTCAGAACTATAGGATCACTTAATCCTGGTTTTGGTCCTACCATACCCTCATCTGTGCTGGGTAGATCCAGGTCCAAAGACCTGCTGTTTTACCCTCTCTAGAGATAAATTCCCTTGTAAAATTGTGTTGTTTTTGTCTGTTGGGTTTATGGATTTTGTTTGTTTGTTGTTTTAAATAATCTCTTTATTGTAGTTTTAATGCAGTTTCAAGACAAAGGAAATTAGATATTTAATTCACCCTGTTAGTTTGGAAATCTTTTTTCTGTAAAGCTTAAGGACTCTTCTGCCATACCAATATCTGATAATTATTCAAAATTTAATTGTATTTTAATTTTTCAATATATAGAAAAAAATTTTAAGATTTTATTTATTTATTTGTTTGTTTTTGAGAGAGACAGAGAGAGAGAGCATGAGCAGGGGGAGTGGCAGGCAGAGGGAGAAGGAGAAACAGGCTCCTGCTGAGGAGGGAGTCCCATGTGGGGCTCTATCCCAGGATCCTGGGATCATGACCTTAGCTGATGGCAGACGCTTAACCGACTGAGCCACCCAGGCGCCCAGTATATAGAAAAATTTAAATGTTTTGGATTTTGTTTTTGGTTTTGTTTTTTAGAGAGAGAGCAAGCAATGGGGAAGGGCAGGGGCAGAGAAAGAGGGAGAGAATCTTAAGCAGGCTCCATGTGCAGTGAGAAGCTTGATGCAGGACTTGATCTCATGACCCTGAGATCATGACCTGAGTGGAAATCAAGTCAGACGCTTAACCGACTTAGCCACCCAGGTGCCCCTAAAATGTTTGTATGTTTTTAACATAACATGTACTCAGTGTAAAATTTTTGACTATCTAGTGAAATGGCCATAAAAATTATCTATAATCTCTCTGGCTGAAGATTCTTTTTCAGTTTTTATAATTTGTGGTTATTGTTATTATTATTTTTTAAAGGTCTATTATTTATTTTAGAGAGAGACAGCAGGGGGAGGGGCAAAGGGAGAGCAAGAGAATCTCAAGCAGACTCTCTACTGAGCATGGAGCCTGATGCGAGGCTCAATCTCATGACCCTGAGATCATGACCTGAGTTGAAATCAAGAATTGGATGCCACCCAGGTGCCCCATGTGGTTATTATTTTTTATATTTTACTCTGTAATCTGAAGTTCTTTTGGCTATATGATATAAGGGAAATCTATGTTTTGATTTTATTTCTAATTTGTGGTGACAGTTTATTTTTACCATATATTTTAGATTCTTTGTATATACTATGATAAATTTCTGGGTTATTTAATTTGCTTATTGATTTTTCTCTTCTCAACCACAATTCTTCCTTAGAAGATTTTTAGAAATTTGTTATGTTGCCACAAAAGGCTTATCAGGATTTGATTAGTATTGCACTAGACATAGAAATAAGTTAGGAATAGCCTGGTGACTATAGTTAACAACACTGTATTGTATATTTGATGTTTCTAAGAGAGTAGATTTTAAAAGTTCTCTCTCTCTCTCTCTTTCTCTCTCTCTCTCTCACACACACACACACACAAATTCTAACTTTGTGAGGTGATGGATGTGTTAACTAACCTTACTGTGATAATCATTTTGCAATATACACATATATAAAATACATATATAAAATCACATTATACATCTGAAACTTGCACAATGTTGTAGGTCTATTATATTTCAGTAAAGATGGGGAAAAAGAAATAAATTAAGAAATAATTATATTTTTTGTGGATGTATATAACATTCCCATCTATAAACATTGTATTTCTGACCACTTATTTAAGTTATTTTTAATAATTCATTGATATCTTAAAGTTGTCCAAGTCTCTCTCATATTTCAGTATGATTAACTCTAGGTATTTCAGGTTTTTGTTTTTCCATAATGAATTGTATTTTATTTTGTTTTTGGACTTGTTATTACCATCAGACAGGAAATCTGTTTTAAAAATATTTATTTTGTAGTTAACCAGTTTCTGAGCATTCTCCTTACATTTAGTGGGTTTTCTATTGATTTGTTTATTTTTTTCTAACTATGTAATTATAACCTCTGCAAATATGGATGATTTTGTGTTTTCCTCTCCATCATTTGTTTCATTGCTGGACAGAACTTCCAGACAATGTTAGATAACAATAGTGTCTCTACATTTTTGAAGTTGTTTGATTTATATATTTGGATGTGATCCTATACATAAATTTTAACAACTTATTTTTTCCATTATTAATCTAAATTCTATCCATATGAAGTTACTTCTTCTTCTTCTTTTTTTTTTTTTGCATTTAATGCTTCTGAATTTTACTTTTCTGATACTGATATTCTGATTTCTTCTGGAATGTATTTGCCTGATGTCCTTATCTATCTTTTTATTTTGAAACTTTGTATGACATTTGGTTTTAGGGCTATTTCCAGAGTATATTTAGATTTTTAAAAACCAAACTTGAGATTTTTTGTTCTTTAAAAGGTGAATTAAAAACATTCAGTCCTGTTGTCTCTTATTTTATGCTTTCTTTGTGTTGATTTTTTTCCTGATATTTTCCTGTTCCTTTTGCTCTTTGGATTTGGTTTTTGATCAATACTTGGTTTGTCTTTTCTCCTTTGCAGAGACTTACAGGACTTATAGTTTGTTTTACATCTACTGATGGCTACCTTTACATTTTAGCCTATTTATCAAATTAAGTGACCTTTAAATTGTGTATGTGTCAAAGCCAAGGATGGAGCAATAACTTTGACTTCACTTTAATGAAGGTGAGGGACCCTGTGCCTTTCTGCTGGTGTCTCTCCTTTTCAACCCTGCTTCTGGCCGTGGCTTACCGAATCTCGGATTGCAGATTCTACAGGATGATGACTATCCAGATCATCAAGATGTTGATGTCTGGTTACCTAGATGATGATTATTGTACTGTTATTACCTTACCTTTTAGCTATCTCACTTTCTACAAAATAATTTTTTTTGGCTTTGGATCCATTTTAAAAAACATTTATAACCATTATTTAGACATCATGCAATGCATAGGTAGTTTTGATGTTCACAGAAGGTCCAGGATATGAGGAATGTCAGGACAAAGGTGCCCATTCTTACATCCCTAGCTTTGGTTCATGTCAAATATGCTAAAGCATATTTCTGAATATTGTCTTTATCTAGAAGGGTGCCCCCATTTTCCTCCATCCTCACATGTTTGAGAAAGTCTTTCTGTTGACCTTACAGAATGTTATTTGGTAAAGAATTTTTGGTGCCATTTATTCTTTTATTTAGCAAATATTTATTGGGAACCTACATGTGCTAAACATTGTTGTTTTTTTCTTAAGAAAAATTTGTATTGAGCCATTACATACATATGGAGAAATGTTCAACTCATAAGCATACAACTCAATAAAATTTCACAAATTTATCACTTGGTGGTCAAAAAAGTCTTGCCTGAGCAGGTACCATGTGAGGTCCCTTTCTTTCCCTCAGTGTTTTGAAGATTTTACCCATTACATCCTGGTGTTTGATGTGGAAAAGTCTGACATCAATATAATTTTGGTTCCTGATTTTGTATTTTATATTTTCCTCCTGGCTGTGAGTTGTATATATTTTTTATTCTTTTTTTTAAAGATTTTATTTATTTATTTATTTGACAGAGAGAGAGAGAGCAGGAGGAGGGGCAGAGGGAGAAGCAGGCTCCCCGCTGAGCAGGGAGCCCCATGTGGGGCTCGATCCCAGGACCCTGAGATCATGACTGAGCTGAAGGCAGACACTTAACTGACTGAGCCACCCAGGTGTCCCTCTTTTTTATTCTTAAAATTTTAAAAAAACCCTGGTTCAATATATTTGAGTGTGGTCTCTTTTAATTCATTTGGTCTAAATCTACTTTTCAGATTCACTTTAAAAAAAAAAAACTCAACCATGGAATCTTTTATCTTATATCTCCTTAATTTATCCAGCTTTCTTCCTTTTTTTTTTTTTACCCAGGTTTCTTATTTGTTGTTCACATATTTCATCTCTGCTCCCTGACTTTTATATCTACTCTCGATTTGTGTTTATCATCTCTTTGTTTCTTTGGTACTCTTCATCTGTATTCCCAGAGAACATCTCAAATTGGTCCTCTCCAACAGTCCTCTCAAAGGCTGGTCTGTAGAGGGTTACCAGACAGAATGCACCACCTGAGGAGTTTGTTAAGAATGGTTTCTCAAACCCATCTCCAGAGATATTTACACCCTTTTAAAGGTGATGAGAAATGGGGAAACCAAGAAGGAAATTCCAGATTAGCAGGAAGCATAAGCAAAACCCCAGATGTGGGAAAGAGTTATGCATGGCATTGAGTGCTAGTGGTGGAGAGGGAACAAGTGGTCGGGAGCACTTTGAGGAGGGGCCTGGGCAAGGTCATGGAGGAACATTTATGTCATACCTGTGGCAGAGGTAACACTCTGTATATAAAAGTCAGCAAGATATTTTACATTTAAAAATACTGAAATGGGTGATGGTGGTCAAAAGGTACAAACTTCTAGTTATAAGTTAAATAAATCTTGGGGGTGTAATGTACAGCATAATAACTAGAGTTAACAATACCGTATTATATATTTGAAAGTTCTTAAGACAGTAAATCTTAAAAGTTCTCATCCTAAGAAAAAAAGGATGTAACTATGTGTGCTGCTGGATGCTAACTAAACTTATTGTGGTAATTATTTTGCGATATATACATAAATCAAATCATGATGTTGTACACCTAACAATCTTATCTGTCAATTGTATTTCAGTTTTTAAAAGAGGGAGGAAAATACCAGAATCCCCAGAACTAAGGAGTCAAAATGGAAAACAA